>NC_136063.1:1950944716-1952283383 GCF_964261635.1 Lissotriton helveticus
GTAGTCAACCAAGCAGCGGAAGATGCCTTAAAAGATTAGCCACAGAAGCATTTTGTACCATGAAGGAGGAGCTGAAGCTGCCGACTTCCAACATGCCTTGATCCTGGCCAAATCCCTGTGCCTTGTGTAATGTGACAGATGCTCATCTAAAGCGATCCAATGCCTTTGGGTTGACTTTGTGCTTTATAAAAATGCAAAAGAAATTGTAATAATACAAAGTGCTGTAGAAATCTCTGGAATGGTCTTGGCAGGCATTCAAGTTCTTTTTATTTATTTTCTTGCAATAAAATTAAAAATCGCATTTTAAAAGTGAAGCCATACGTTAATAAAGGCCACTGTTTAAAAAAGGCATGCATATGTTTCCAAAGAAAAATACATTAAATATGAACCACTACAGTTAGTGTCTATGTTGGCATAGTATTCAGCATACTTTATCATAGTTTTTTTGTTCCAATGGGGCGGATGCATTTAGAAGCAATAAGGCAGCCTTCTTGATGAGATAAAAGAATGATACAGAATGCATAATATGATTCCCAGAAAATGGCCCTGTAAAATACCATTTGGGGCAATTTTGAAATGGTTTATCCACAACGTAGCCTCGTTTTAACATTTCAAATTGAATGTTGTGGTACTTCTAAATGCAGTAGCTATGTTGAAATGGTAAAACAATGAAATCCATTGTAGAATTCCATTCCAAGATAGCTGCCCACCCGAGAAGCATTGGCCTAGTGAGATGCAAAATACTGCAGGTGACAACAAGGCAAGTGAGCAACCCAGTAGCCAGAAAACAAATTACAAATAGCAGACAAATTGGTTTGCCAGCCTAGCCACTAAACTATATTGCACTCCTTTGCACATGGGATCAGACAAAAATATATTCACTCACAGTGCAAGATAGCTAATGGCTAAAAGTGAGCTGACCTCTTTATCCATTCTGTATGCTGTGGTGGGTGGAGGAAAATATTAATGGCAAGAAAGCTGATCGAAATGCCCTGTATGTATATATGTTTATGTAATTTCATTGTAATGTTTTGACAACATGGTGCTGGTGAGATAGCCAGACCTAAAAAGCAAGATGTTTAAACAAGGCTGGAACCTGATCAATCATTTCAATCAATAATTCAAGGGTTGGAAAAGTGCAACTACTCAACCATTAGGGTGTCAAGGCTCTGGATTTAGATTATGGAGCCTGTTAGACCTGTCAGCCTTAAGATGGTATTCCCCCAAAATATGCTGCCTTCTGCCTCCCATTTTGCTGATTTTTTTTTTTTAGCTTTAGGACACTGTGCGCTTTGCCACTGCTAAACAGTGCTTGTGTTCTCTCCTTTAAAACATAATAAAATTGGGTTGCACCTGATTGGAATATTTAATTACCTCAAAAGACCTTGTTAAGTGTTATACCATATAGCCAAGGCCTCCTAATTAAATGCTACTAGTGGGCCAGCAACACTCATTTTGCCACCCACTTAAGTAGCCCCCCAAAACAGCTATCATGTCTATTATTGCAGCTTGAATGCACTTTTAAAGTGCCAATTGGACTTGGCAATAAACCCTCTTGACAAGCCTTAAACTTTGCTTTTATTGCATATATGTCACCCCTAAACCAAGCCCGAGGTAGCCCAAAGGTCAAAGTGCATTGTAATTAAAAGGTTGGACCTGTACATTTAAGTTTTACATTTCCTGATCAGTGGCGGCTCTTGACATTTGAAACTGGTAGGGCTTAAATTGGGGACTTAAATTGCAATAAATGACCAAGCGTAACAAGCAGGACTGATTTTCCTTAGAGTCTTTTATGTAGGTTGTTGGGCTTGGCTCTTTTTGAAGGGTCATTCCTAAACTTTTGCCTTTCTCCTAGCCTTTTTTCTGACATGGTGTTGGTGGTTTTAGGACTCTAGGCACTTTTGCACTCCTGTCCAGTGTAAATTGTGTGTGCTCTCTGTGTTAAATATAGTAAGATTGGTCTACACCTGTTTGGCCTATTTTATTTACCTGTCAGTCCCTTGTAGAGGGGTATCTCATATACCCAGGGCTGGTAAATTAAATGCTACTGGTGGGCTTGCAGCGCTGATTGCGCCACCCACCAAAGTAGCCTTTCAAACCTATCCCAGGACTCTGCCAGTGTTACTGCCACTGTGACATGGCACCTAAAGTGTGTGCCATGTCCGTGATGCCCTTTTACTACATGTCAGGTATCCCCAAGGTAGGCCCTACCTAGCCCTATGGGCAGGGTGCATTGTAGGTAAAAGATAGGACATGTACCTTAAGTGTATGACATGTCCTGGTAGTGACAAACAGCCATTTTGGTTTCTCACTATTATGGGGCTACCCTCCCATAGGAATGCATTGGGGATTCCCTGATAAGTGTTTCAGGGCTAATTCCTGATATGAGAGGAGCAGCATGGTCAAGTTTATAGTAATAATAAATGCTACGCAATGGCGTGTGCAGATTTATAATAACTATTTTAGAAATGCCAATTTTTTCTGTGTGCTATGTGCCTACCTGCCTGATGTGAATTGCATGTCTGGCTTTTGAGCGACATGGCCTTATGAGGTGTGTGTGGCTCCAGGAGGGGCAGGGTGGGTCAGCACTAGGCTGAATGGGACATCTGCATTTGGAGTGGTGGCAGTAGTAGTCCCCTGGCCCTGAATAGGATTGTGCCTGCCTAGGTTAATGCTGGCTGTGCCCCCCTGTGGTGTGTCCGATGGCCGATGACAGAGTGCTCCTGAACCTGTTCTAACTGGTCCCTCCCAAGCCCTGTGCTCTGCAGAAAAAGGAGAACTGCAATATAAATACAGGGGCTGTGACCCCATGAAAGGTGTGCTGTTCCTGGACTTGCTGGGGGCTTGCTGCTGCTGGGGACCCAGGAATAACAGCCATGAGAGCTTGCGTCACTGCTGGAGGGCCCTGTGTGTTGGCCTCCCTGGGCACAGCTATGTCCCATGGACCCTGAGGGACCCTTGTGCCCTGTGAGCGCTATAGTTTAATTCTCCAGGAGAGAGGAGAGCTGGAGCTTTGCAGCACTGAACTACGCATTGCTTCTGAGGGAATCCCCAGTGTAGCGATTCCCCCGAATGGCTGGGAGCGAGCAGGAGCCTACCCCACTTTATGCTGGCGTTTAGGGCGGGTGCCCACCCCACATATGTTCGTATTGTGGCGGGTGCCCACCCCGCTTCTGGGATAATTTTCTAGCATTGGGTGCCAACTCCGCATTTTGCCGATTGAGCGGGTGCCCATCCGGCTTATGTGCGGTGTTGGGGAGTGCCCACCCCGCTTCTGGAGTTATTTGAAGGTGGGTGCCCATCCCGCACTGCAGTGCCAAAAAAGGAGTCACTGATGCGGCACGGTTCGGCCCAGGAATTCAGGTTGCCTTGCCTGACTGTGGGCATGGCCTCTGAGGCCGGCGGACCAGGAAGGGGAATTCCCGCCCACCGGAGACGCTGTCCGGAGCCTCGCGGGCTCCCCTGCAAAGTCCTGTCTCCCCAGAGAAGGACGGGTAAAGATAAAGTGCAGGGGCAGCCTTGCGGGCTCCTCAGGAGTACGAGGAGACCGGAAGAGTCCAAGTGAGCCCCTATGAGTGGGGGCTGAGTATGGAGGTGTCCAACTGAGAGCCCGGTGAGTGAGGACTTCGTTCTGCATATTGTTGGTGCGGGTGTCTGTTATTGTCACAGCTCCTCCGCCTGACAGTGGGCAGCTGCAACGTTGAGGCACATTGGTTTCAGGGCCCCAGTGGGGGCTCAGTGTCCCCGGGGTGCCAGCGGCATTTTTTTTTGCCCATATTTGTCTTGTAAGGCCCAGAGGGCAAAGAAGTGCCGGTGCCCCCCTTTTGTTTCTCAGTTGCGCCGCTGTAGCGGGCAACTGCAACATTGGGGCATGTGTTGTTTGACAGAGTTCCAGTGAGGGCTCCAGAGCGGGCCCCAGGATGCTAGTGCCTACAGCTTTATTCACAGCTGCACCGCAATTAGCAGCAGCTGCAACATTTAAGCCAGCGCAATTGCGTACTTTTGATGTTGCTGCATTGGCATTTGAGCCCCAGCGAAAGGCCAGTTGGCCAGTGGGTCAGCTCTATGTTGGTAGGGCACAAGGCCCTAATGTGATTGCGTAATGTGATTTATGCTTGTGATGCCTATGACATAATGTGTTTATGTTTAAGATGTTTATTCATAATGTCTTTATGCTGGTGAGGCCTAGTGTGTAATGTGTTTATGCTAATGACGTTTGTGCCTAATGTGATTTATTGCTTAATCTCATGCTATGTTTTAGAATTAGGTCTAATTCTAATGTGATAATGCTTACGTTATTATGGTACAAATAGTTACTGGTTGTGTTTTACATTTATTTACCTGTTCTGATGGTTCTGACTGTGGCCCGATTGGCCCTGTATATAATCCCCTGAGAATATTGCCTAGGGCCAATTGGCACAGTGTAAATGTGTGATTATGCTTCCTATGTGTTTATGATGACATAAAGGATATTTTTTATATAACCTTGTGTGGAGTTCCTTTTTGTGGTGAGCCTAGTGTGTTGCTGCTGTGTGTGTGTGTGTGTTGCACAAACGCTTTACACATTGCCTCTGGGATAAGCCTGACTGCTCGTGCCAAGCTACCAATGGGGTGAGCAGGGGTTATCATCAATGTGCAACTCTCTTCCCCTGACTAGAGTGGTGGTTTCTGCCTGGCTTAGGCACTAGCCCGAGTCAACCAGAAATCCCATTTCTAACATAGGTCATTCTCAAGAAAGTTTTGGAAAAATGTGGTTAACTTGTACTTTTTACAGGACAATTTGTCATACATTCACAAAAAAGCAACAGATCTCATGGATAGCTCTAAAGGACACTCATGCAAATATTCGATGTGAGGCTTCTCCAATGCTTAATTTATCAAAATAAATAAATAAAAATAAGTGCAGATGTTCAAAACTTTTCTCAGGATGTCACTACAATCTTTGCATTCTTCAAATATCATGCTGCAATGAGAAAAAGCATGGTGTAATGTGGTACACAAAGAGTCTAAATGGAATTAACTAAAATTATAATAACCGGAATGCTATTACTGTACTAAAAGTAGTGCAGTATCAATGTCTTGGAGTCACCTATAGCTACCAAGTGATTGCAGGTCCTCTATCACCCCTAGGCAATTCTGACTTGTTCCTACAACAGCTGTTTGTGTTGTAACAGGTGATTTTGTTTTCCTACTAACATCATTAACTCCTGAGCCAGGCATTTACATTCTATGGGAATTAACGGTCAAATTGCCTGCGAGTGGCATACATCCCGCCACTAGACACCCAAATGCTCCTACAGTTTTATGACAAAAACAAGATTGTTGTGCCTTTAACACACAATTGTCTTTACATGTCAAAAATACTAAATGTTTAAAATTCACCTTATGATTGACAAGTTGGCTTGTAGTATTATCAAGAAAATGAACATGTGGCTTCCTTAAAATCATGCATTGCACTCAAATGTGCAGTCTCCCCACAAATATGAAAGAATGCCCCTAAAATATGCTTGTGGTTGCATACTAACTACGCTTTTGATCGACCTTCACATATTCATCAGTATGTCCAACAAAACACACATCTATTTCAAATATCAAAATTTCCCTTAATACACACTAGACAGTCCAAAAAGTACACCAACTTGATCCTGAACCTGACTTAAAGACTATGAAAGGTGCATGTAACAGTCCTCCAAGTATTCAGTGTCACACAACCATGCAAGCTACCCCTCAAACATGTATCTGACTGTTTCCAAAAGATGAGAAGCACAACACCTCAAATATGCAATAACCATCAATGATGATTTGTTAAGTATAAGGATTGGACTGAAATTTCATGGAATCTTACTTTGATATATAAGCCATCTTGAAAGTGCCAGTTTGTGTGCTGGGTTTTGAGTCCTGCGTCACGGCCCATGTGACCAAATAAAGTTCACTGGCCCTTTCAAGCTGGCCCATAGGGGCTTGACAGGCTGCCTGCAAGGCCAGTCCAACGTCAAAAATGCACTAGAGCGTTCCCCAAATGAACACTTGACCTTTTACCACATAGGCATGAAACATTACTAAACAAAAGCCAGCACGTGTCCAAACATATAATCACAACATTTCCAAAACTGCTACCCTCCCTCACAGGGATTTCTCACTTCATCTGAAGACTGACAATTCAGGCTTCTCGCCGTATTGCTTTTTATCTTTTCCAGTAACTCAACAATTAAATAGGGTTAGGTCTTTCTGAAGGCTCCCGAGTGAGGCTCTCCAGGGCGTCCAGGCTGCGGCGCATTTTCAGACGTCTTTTGACAGCGCAGATACGGTGCACAGCCGTCGGAATGTCTGCTGTGTGTAATGGAAGCATTGCGGTCTTCTTCTGAGGTGGAAACATGACTTTTCAGGCATTATAAGTCTACTCATTACCATCGCGCTATCGCGACCGCCATTTTCTTTTTTCCTCTTGCGCTGCAGCGCCTACTCCTGCAGTGGATTTCTGGAGGATTGTGCCTGCCTAATATATTCTGCAGCCTTTATGTATCCCTTTCTTGCTATATTTTTTAACTGGTACGCCTTCATCCAATGGCATAGATGAGCTGCCAGCAACGTTTTCAATTGCTGTATTGGGAGAATACTCTCACAGGCAGTGGTTGTGACGGCCATTTTGTGGTCTTCTCTCTCCTTATTTTGCGTTTCATTACAACATAAGAGCTTAATGTGGCGTACACCCTAATTACTCTATGGGGTTTTCAGCGCTTCCCTGATTTGGAAGAAAGGCATTGTCAGCGGCATTTTGATACAGCTTTCAGGGGGGTTTTCCTGACAGGAAATATTTTGACAGCCATTTTGTACTTCCCTCCTCCTTCTCTGTATGTATGTATGTGTGTCTTGTAAAGCGCACTGCTGCCCTGAGGCATCGTGGTGCTGTAGACCGCTGGGGATTCCGTCCTGGCTATCCCTGTGAGATGGTCCCTACTGGGTATCTCCAAGGTGAAACCAGGCATCCCCAGCGAATGTGGGGGGCCGTTGTAGAGATGAGGCAAGCTAATGCCCAGAGTTGCCGAGTATGATCCCTGGTTAGAGTAGGCACCGAGGCGAGAATTATTGAGTCCGCTGACCCTGGTCCACTGTGAAGCTCGTTGCCATACCTGTTTTTAACATATCGTGACTCTCAATTTACTTCTCTCTGAGCAAATTCTACCCATTTTTGAAATTTATGGGCAGAATAAAATACGCTTTATCCATGAAATCTTCTGCTAAACACATTTTTGTTAAAAATTCAAAGATATTTACTGAATTCTCCAAGTTGGAGGACTCCTTGTCATCTACCGTCAATATGTCATCCACGGATTTGTCAGTGGAGCCATTAGGGAAATCCATCTCCAAACGTCTCAAACAGAATTCTCCCTCCCCGCCCAATCAAATTCACCTGTTTCTTTGGAGATATTACTAGAAGAAATCAGGGCATTACGCCCTTTTATGGAAGAGACTGATACAAAATTACAAGTCCTCACTGAGAGCTGGTCGCATCTTGACAAAAGAGTCACTGCTGTTGAGCATAATATGTCCCCTGTCAAGGATACCTGTACCAAAGTTTCTTCACTTCAATCTCAAATTTCTGTTCTCCAACATCAAGTGGAGGACCTTGAAAACCGAAATAGGCGTAACAACCTCTGCATTTATGGCCTGGCAGAAGGAGTTAAAGGGTCTGGACCGCTTGCTTTTTTAAAATCCTTTCTCCCCAAGATACTCCATATGCCAGAAAGTACTGCACTTAACATCCAAAGAGCGCATCGATTGGGACGCCCTTCCTCACCTGAATCATCCTTACAAAGACTTAGAGGTGTTATTTTATACTTCTTGGAGTATACGGACTTCTTACAAGTTTTATTAGCGGTAAAATCTTCTCCGCGCATTACCTGGTCAGGTTCTAATTTATTTTTTGCACAGGACTACGCCAAAGCAACAGCAAACAGAAGAAAAGCTTTTCTCAACATGAGACCTGATCTTAGATCTATGGGTGCCCATTATGGTCTCTTCCAGCCCTGCCTTTTTAAAGTTATGTATAACAATAAAACAACAACTTTTGAAGACCCTTTATGTCTCCAAAGTTTTATAAACTCTCGGAACGGATGCCATGGAATCTTCGTCCTCTAACGCTGGTTGAATTTTTTTAATTTTCCTGATTTTGCAATATTTCTGTTATTATTTTAATAAATTGTTTTGTCTCATCTCTTTTTCAATATGTGATTAATAATTGCCGTTATTTTTCATCCCCGCAGTTTCTCCATCCTTTTGACATGCTGCCCCCTGGTCCTCCATTTGGCTGATCCCGGTTGTACCATCTGTTCTGCCTGGCTCCATCCCTCCTCTTGTCTCCCCGAATCTTCCTCTTGTAGGTATGTTGTTTCTTCATGTTCTCTTTTGTTTCTCCCTATGCAGTTTTTTCTCATTGTTTCCCCTTATATCCTCTCTATTTCCCCTTCTTCCTTTTCTTTTTCTTTTTTGTAGATTTTTGAGTTCTCTTTATTCCCTTTCTTTCTCTTCTTTGTCTATCCCTCTGCAATTCTTCTCTAATGCATCACTTTTCTCTTCTCTTTTTGTTCCTACTGTTGTTATTATTTTACAGAATATTCTCTATGGTGGTTCTGTTATCAAGTTTTTATTTTTTACTTATTATACAGTTTGGTTTCTAGGACTGTTTCTTGCATTGTATGCTTTATAGTTAATAAAGTTACCTTACCTGAGTTCAATTCAGAGTTACTACATGGAATATCAAAGGTTTAAATAATCCTAATAAAAGACAGCGAGTACTATCCCATTTGGCTAGATTAAAAACTGACATTGCCCTGTTACAGGAAACTCATTTATCCGATATTGAAGCTTCTAAATTGAAGAGATTTTGGGTAGGCCTTAGGCAAGAAAAATGGTGTTTTAATCCTTTGCCACAAAAAGTTTGATGTTTCTGTTATTCATTAAGAAATTGACTCAGATTGTCGCTGGGTGATTGTGAAATTGTTAATAGATAAAGTGCCTTTGGTTCTCTTTAATGTCTATGCTCCAGTTTCTGTTGATAACACTTTTTGGTTACAAATCTCAGATAAATTACTCTCGTTTTACGATGACTATATCATTTTTGGTGGTGATTGTAATCAAATTCATGATCCCATCCTAGATAGACGTTCTCCAGTTAAATTTGTAAACACTAAAATGCATACGCAATTTACTTCCACCATTTCTCGAAAATCTTTAATTGATATCTGGAGACTTTGCCACCCAGATCTCCAAGAATATAGTTATTTCTCACCCCCACATAAAACACAGTCTCGTATTGATTATCCTTTTTTAAATAAATCCCTTACTCAACATGTTAGCCACTCAGAGATAGGTTCTATCTTAATTTCAGACCATGCTCCGGTTTTTGTGGATTTTGATTTAATGCCTATTTCTTCATCTGTTGGTAGATGGCGATTTAATAACTCCCTGCTTATGGATTCTAAGTACTCTAGCCAATTCAGTTCTTTTGCCCTCGAATTTTTCAGTACTAACAATTCTTCTGACTTTTCTCCGACTATGATTTGGGACTCTTTCAAAGCTACTGCAAGAGGATTTATAATCAATTTCATATCTCGAATTTTAAAAAACAATCAACCCAACTACTCTCTAAAATTAAACAATTAGAACACACCTATCATCATTCCTTCTCAGAAACTTCCTTAAAAGATCTTGTTTCTGCTAAGACAACTTTTAATAAATTATCACAACAGAGGCTGAAGCATCTTACCTCCTAAAGAGGAATGCCCGATACTCTGCAGGTCAAAATAAAATGGGAAAACTTCTAGCTAATTATTTGAAAACACATCGGTCGAGAACTAGAATTGCTTCCCTAACAAACTCTAAAGGGGATACTCTTTTCAAAGATGACGATATCTTGCAAGAATTTGTCTCTTTTTATAAAAACCTATATACCCCTGAAACGCAACCGCTTCAATCTGATATATCCTCTTACTTTCAATCAATTACTTCTCCTTCCTCTTACCATGTTAATTTTGATTCACTTGAAACAGATATCACTTTGAAATAACTTGCCCACGCTGTCTCAGTCCTCAATCATGGTAAAACTCCTAGGCCCGATAGATTTACCATTGAATTTTATGAGCATTTTTCGAAAATTCCCCTCCCGCATCTTCTTCTCCTATTTAACTCCTTTATCGTGAATGGATCTTCCCAAGGAACTTTTTATGAAGCTATGATTTGCTTAATCCCTAAAGGAAATAGGGACCCCTCTTTTTGTAAAAATTACCGTCCCATCTCTCTTGTTAATACAGATTATAAAATCTTTGCAAAAATACTTGCCCTCCGCATTGATCCCATTTTGCCCGAACTTATCGGACCAGAACAATCTGGTTTTGTTAAAGGTCGTCTTTCGTCTGATAACTCTAGAATTTTCTTTAATGTTCTCAGTAAAGCTTCATCCCTAGATTACCCACTTGCTGCTATAACTCTAGACGCTGAGAAGGCTTTTGCTAGGATTAGTTGTGATTTTATGTTTCAAGCTCTTAAATGGATCGGTTTTCCTCCCCAAATAATCTCCTTCATTTCATTATTGTATTCGGGTGCCAAAGCCTCTATTTTTGCTAATTGCAAAATCTCAGGTTATTTTTTTTCTCTCTAGAGGTGTCCGTCAAGGTTGTCCCTTGTCCCCTTTATTCTTTATAGTAGCCTTAGTACCCTTTTTAACAAAGATACGGCATGATACTCACATCACAGGTTTTCATCTTGGTTCCACTCAAGTTAAAATGTTTGTTTATGCTGATGACATCCTCTTATTTTGCTCTGACACGGAGGTTCTCTCCCTTCCTTTCTCTATCAGGTTGACACCTTTTCACAAATCTCAGGTTATCGTCTTAACCAGGACAAATGTGAAGTTTTACCTCTTAATGTTTTATGTCTTAAACACTCATTCGATCAGACAGGTTTCTCTTGGCAACCATCTAAATTGAAATACATGGGGCTATGGTTTTCCTCCACTATCTCAGATACCTTACAATTGAATTTTGAATATATATCCAAAAAGGTCACTGATTCCATTACTAGATGGCATCGTCTTTTTCTCTCGTGGTGGGGAAGGCTTAACTCCATCAAGATGATGTTGTCTCCCCTCATCTTATATTCTCTTTCTATGATACCAGTACACATACAAAATTATTACTTTAAAAGCATAGATTCCATCTTATTAAAATTTCTTTGGAAGAAGAAACCCCCTCTAGTAGCTCTTTCCCATCTCAAAAGAGACAAATCTGATGGAGACCTCAGGTTCCCTGATTTTAAATCTAATCCTTTTGCTTTTCCTTTAAAACAAGCTTCTCGATAGCTCTCTACGGAACTTCCCACCATTCCCCCAGTATGGCTGTCCATCGAAAAAGTCCTCACTCTGCCTTTTGACTTCCCAGAAACTCTTGCTTTTACTGCTAACACGTCTTTTTTACAATCCTCTGTTATTGTGCTTACTCGTAAACTCCTAACTCCTATTTTACCTTCCTCATGTCCCAACTCTGCCTCATTATCTCAGCAACCTATTTGGCACAATAAATTGCTGCGTATCAAGAATCATACCTTTTATTGGCACTCATGGAGACCTAAAGGCTTACTATTTACTTCTCAACTTCTATTTGATAATAAGCCTTCACCCTTTCCTGTTCTTCAATCCAAATTCTCTCTCCCTAACTCTTTTAGAAAACAATATGATCTTTTGCTCCCCGCTCTCCAAGCATATCTTAACTCCCTCCCATCCTCTCCTATTCTTCCTACACCTTGTTCTACACTTTTTCCCCCACTAAATACCTTACCTTCTGCATCTTGCATTTACAAGTGTTTATTATCTCCTTCAGAGAGATGTCAAACGAAGACTGAATTGGCATGGAAACAGGATTTGTCGCAATCTTGATCCGCTTCTTTGTGGGATAAATAGTGGTTAAAGATTCATAAAACCTCAAGAGAAGCCAACACTACCCATACTTTTTATTTCATTTATCATCGCTCACTGCACTCCCCATCAAAATTAGCCTCCTTTTCCCCAGATACCTCGTCTAAATGTTGGTCCTGCCCTTGCCCTCATGCTGATTTAAAACATATGTTATTTGACTGTCCCCATATCTATTCCTTCTGGCAATCGGTTTGGTCTCGTATAAATGCAATTTTTACTACTAACCTTTCCTTTTCCATATCTAATATGTTCCTGGGCTCCCTTTCCCCTTTCTTGCCTCAAACACCTTCACATTTTAAATTACTGGATTTATTGTTAGCTATAGCATTACATCTAATAACTTCCAATTGGAAAGATGCAAGCAAAGTTACTTATATAGCCTGGTGGAATGCCATTTGTTTCCACCATAGACTTGATACCAACTATGTTGCCTTTCCAACCATACCCACGACTACTTCTATGAACTCGTCGGACGAGGTTCGTAAACCACCATGACTTATAACTTGTTGTCTTTTCTCCTTCATATCTTTCAAAGTTGTTATTAAGCCTATAGTTATATCCGCTTTTTTGATTTCTTATCTGTATTTACATTTATATGAATACAATGTTATTATTGCAGTTTTATTGTCCTATTTTTTCCCGCCTTCCTTACCTCCTTCCCCATAATTCATACATACAATGCTTATTGTAATCACTTTTGTTTTAACATTTCTAATATGCTTTGTTCATATTCAATTATGTATTACATTGTGTTTTAATGCACTGTTACTGTTTATTTTGCTTGGTTTCGATAAACTCGAACTTAAAAAAAAAAGGTCTTTCTGAAAAGACGCTCTCCTTCTCCTACACTATGATTCTCATGAAGTCTGTCTAAGGCATGTGTGTGATCAACTGTGCATGCAAAGAACACAAAAATATAATCTCATGAAAAATTTCTTATGGCATGGTGGCATGGTTAACTAGACCCGCTCCTGTATAGAAACATTAGTGCACAGTATGTCTGATGTTATAAGATAGTAATGAAGTATGTCCACACAGCACCCACGCGGAGTGCACTTAATGATGACTGGCCTTAGAACTCCATGTTTTCAGGCTGTGCTTTCACGTCACCTGCACCCGTTCATTCCCTGAGTCTGTTAATCCACCATCCGGGTTCCACAAATCAGTGAAAGTGTTAATCCTCCCTGGCCCTGTTTGTTCTGCTCCCTAGACCTCTCAGCGCCAGGAAGCCGTTTGGCCATCCTGCGCTCTATAAATAATTTCATTCATACATTCATTCATTCCTTCATTCATTCAAAGTGAATAGCTCAGCTGTACGTGTATCATGTAGTAAAGAGCAGAGGTTTCTTCATATGTACCTTGTGCTCTGAGGTATGATTTTATAACGATGGACACCTGTGACTGCACGATGCAAGTTTGAGGCCATGGATGGCACGTGGCTGCTCACCTCTGGAGGCCTCCTGATATTATAGGCAAAATGTCACGCTGCAAACACACTCACTTGGAGTCATCAGTGCAGTTCTGTGCATCTGCCTACTGGGCGCAAGTGTGAAATAACCCCTGTCCCTGACTCTATGCTCCACATGGGACTTAGTGAATGTCTCGAAGCATGGCTAAGCTGCTCTCAAATCTGGGGCAGGAACCTTTGGCTCGCGGCTTCACTAAGAGTCAGGATGATAAGACCATGCTGCTTTAGTTCTAATTAGAATCGTAAACCAACTCAGAGGTTACGGCCAGCAAATATTTTTTTATAGTGACTGCCACCAGTGGAAGGGGTGCCCATTAACTAAACAGTGAATGTGCATCATACTCACATAATATCATGCAGCTACCATCTGGCCTCTGCAGAAATGCCATTAGCATAACCCTCTGAAGCAGAATTCTGTTTCTCATACCACCTTTTCAGTAATGTCACAGGATGTGATGGCTCAGATATGCTCGTCCCACCCTCAGCATTTGACAAGAAGATAACAAAGGGGTGCGATTGCACTCCTATTCTGACTCAATCTGTTCTTGTCTTGGCAAAGGCTAGAGACGGAATCTGTAAACCTGACCTCGCCACAGCCTGTAATAGAAAATCGTGGAGTGAAAGGTAGTCTAGAATCACGGCCCCTTCTTTCAGAGAGATCAGGCTGGTGAGCCCTACGCCTGGAGAGGTTTTAGAATTCTGTGCTTTTGTGCTTCTTAGACTGTCTCCATTTCAGTAGCCTTGGAGGGTTGAACAAGGCTCCTCCCTAAATGTACCTACACATGCTCAATGCACCTGCCCCAGGAGAAGAGGCTGGATTCACATTAAGCAGTGCAGAGCCTCGTAAAGGCTTTTACGACCTTCTGCATTGTTTAATGATAAAGAAAGGCAGAAAGGGGGTGGGTGCAGCCGTTTGCCCTCGTGAAGAAACTGCTGCTGGTCCTGATAGATAGTGCATAAGTTTAATGGCCTGTTTATGACTTAGGCGGTCTTACAGCCAGCATGCCGTGGTGGCAGTCCAGAAACTGCCGCCAAACCAGTGGCATACTGACCACCGTATTACCAATTTCCTGGGGAGCTGGCAGTGTTTGAGCAAAAGAGTCATGGCGACGGCACACTTCGGCTCTGGAAATGAGCCAGAAGTCAATGCCGGTTATACAGCAGTGCCTCCGGCCTATTGGGCATGCTGTTTCCTTGCATTCTTTTGTGGAAGTGAAACATTGCGCACACTCGAACTGGAGGCATTGGTGGGCACTAGATGAGCACCAGCTACACTATGCATGGGCACATTTGCTCTCAAGCCATTAGTTAAACTCATTGCCTGTCTTTCCGCTGACCCTCTCATGGCGGTGTCCCTACCAGGAACAGGCCGCCAGAAAATCAGGTTGTGATTGGGCTGGGGAGAGCTGCACGGTGCCACCTCCATGGGCTGCCTCTGCCTCTGCTGCCATGGTAGCAGAAATATCAGCATGATGGCAGTCTCACTGCACAGATCGTAATTGGGGAGTTGGACTGCAAAGGAGGCAGCAGTCGGACTGCTGAAAATGCAATGGCGGGACACATCCCACCGCCATCATAATCAGGCCCAGTTTTACCTACTATGAGGCCTACCTGTCCCATGGGATTACATTGGATTTCCTGATTACAATTTGCTGGAAAGTGGCCTTTCTGCAGGGTCGAAAAAGTGACAGTGTCCCGAGAAGACAGAATGTCAGTGGAGAAGAAATACCTTTGAGTTCAGGTTCTTCCTCTGCGAGTTCTATTACTGGACACAACCACTAAGTATCACAACCAATGCTTTAGTCGGGTACATATTAAGAACACCATACAGTAACGCTGATATCTATAGTGAAAATGAATTAAAAAGTTTTTGTGACAGGAAAAAGAATACAAAAGTTTTATTTAAAAAGGTAAACACAAATTTATTGCACATGTTCAGGAGACTGAAGACACAAACTATAAACAGATTAAAAATACATTGTAATATACCAAAATTCCATACAATATTAAAAATGTTCTTGAGAACACGGGTCGACGCAGCGTTTCGGTTTAAAAAACCTTCCTCAGGACAGTGTCTCGGGATATTCGTTGTGGTATGCCTCCCAATTTATGATTTTGAGGGCTGGTATCTGATAGACAGTGATATTTGTGTCCTGTTTTTGGTCCACATCCACAAGTGCTGTGGTCCCACTTGTTCGGGAGATAATTTAATATGCCTTAATCGTAAATCTAAGGCCAAATAATTTCTCGCTGTATCGGAGGGGCCACCAGTTAGGATAAGTGCATCAATGAATTCGCATGCACAATAGTGTTGCTTTACTAGTTTCTGTAGCCGCGTGCTGAATAAGCTTCAACGGCCCGCTTTTGGTCGTTTCAATTGCAAAAGCATTTGGATAGAGACTGCTGGCCTCCCTGCTCCTCCGTATACAGCGTCTGGGGGTTCCGTATTTTCACTGGAAATACGGAACCCCCAGACGCTGTATACGGAGGAGCAGGGAGGCCAGCAGTCTCTATCCAAATGCTTTTGCAATTGAAACGACCAAAAGCGGGCCGTTGAAGCTTATTCAGCACGCGGCTACAGAAACTAGTAAAGCAACACTATTGTGCATGCGAATTCATTGATGCACTTATCCTAACTGGTGGCCCCTCCGATACAGCGAGAAATTATTTGGCCTTAGATTTACGATTAAGGCATATTAAATTATCTCCCGAACAAGTGGGACCACAGCACTTGTGGATGTGGACCAAAAACAGGACACAAATATCACTGTCTATCAGATACCAGCCCTCAAAATCATAAATTGGGAGGCATACCACAACGAATATCCCGAGACACTGTCCTGAGGAAGGTTTTTTAAACCGAAACGCTGCGTCGACCCGTGTTCTCAAGAACATTTTTAATATTGTATGGAATTTTGGTATATTACAATGTATTTTTAATCTGTTTATAGTTTGTGTCTTCAGTCTCCTGAACATGTGCAATAAATTTGTGTTTACCTTTTTAAATAAAACTTTTGTATTCTTTTTCCTGTCACAAAAACTTTTTAATTCATTTTCACTATAGATATCAGCGTTACTGTATGGTGTTCTTAATATGTACCCGACTAAAGCATTGGTTGTGATACTTAGTGGTTGTGTCCAGTAATAGAACTCGCAGAGGAAGAACCTGAACTCAAAGGTATTTCTTCTCCACTGACATTCTGTCTTCTCGGGACACTGTCACTTTTTCTCCTTACTCCCCTTGGTCCCAGATCACACCTTAGGGGGCCCCCTATACCTTTTCTTTCTGCAGGGTCACCCCCAAAGTGTTGCCTACCACCTCCCCTCTTTGTTGAATTCATTTTTGTTGGCTTTAGGTCTCTGGGTGCTTTACCTCTGCTAATCATGTTAAAGTGCATGTGCTCTCTGCTTTAAACATGGTAGCATTGGCTCATCCACAATCGGCATATTTAATATATTTATAAGTCCCTAGTAAAGTGTACCACATGTGCCCTGGCCCTGTAAATTAAATGCTACAAGTGGGCCTAAATTCTACAAGTGGGCCTGCAGCACTGATTGTGCCACCTACTTCAGTTGCCTTTTAAACATGTCTCAGCCCTGCCATTACAGAGCCTGAGTGCCCAGTTTTCAACTCCCATGTTGAACTGGCAAGTTAACCCTCTTGTCAGGCCTAAACCATATTTTTTAATACATGCAACTCATATATCAGTTAGGCCCTGGACAGACCATGAGCAGTGTGCAGTGCATTTAAAACGTAGAATATGAAACTTTAAGTTTTACATGTCCTGGCAGGAAAAAATTCAAAAAATATGTTTTCACTGCAGCAAGGCCTATCTCTCAACATTGAGACTAACGTATTACATCTTAAAAGTGTCATTTCCAATTGGGAAGACATGGGAGCCCCAAGTGTGGTGTCTCTGGAATCATAATTTAAAAACCTAACTTATGGAGAAGTTAGATTTTAAATGGAAATTCTGAAAATGCCTCTTATGGAAAATTTGCACCTGCTTACAATTTGGTGCCCTTTGCCGATTTCTGAATCACGATCTACAGTGGGTGACAGCTGGCTTTGTGCATTCCCTCTTGAAACCCTCACACAAAGGGAGCTTAGGTATGACTGATGGGCCACCCACATTCAGATGGGCCATCCTGAGCAGTATGGAAGGGAGGAGCTGACACTTACACCTGAGAGTGCCGTCCCCTGTCCCAACACAGAGCTGCACACCTTCCTTGTAGTGAGTCTGGACCCAAGGCAGGAAAGCCAGGGATTTTGGTTTTCATAGAAGACACTTACTCATCAATGAGTAAGTGCCTTCTGTGAATACCAAAATGAGTAAGTGTCTTCTGTGAATACCAACATGGTAGTAAGTTTAGGATTTTGTCTTAAGTTAGTTCTGTGAATCAGGCCCCATGAATGGAGAATGAGTGTCCCCATGCATTCACCCATTGATTTTGGTGCATTTCAAGTTATACAAAGACGTGGAAACTAACCTGAATTGCAAGGATACATCACAGAGTGCAGCGCGCTCAGAGGAACGATTAGAAGCTCATTTTAAACTCCCGTTTTCGTCATTTTTGTTGGTGCTTAATTTAGCCTTAGACCCTGTTTTTAAATATTGGCCACTTACTTGCATATAATTGTTGAAGCACACCGTGTTTGGTGCGGGTCCTTTTTCCCTTTCTCCCTTCCCTCGAGCAGCTTAGCGGCGGACATCTTGGGTGGGGGGTGAATGGCCTTGACGCTTCGCGCGGTCTAGTTGTCACAAGGACGCTAGACCGGTACTTAAGCCGGGTAAATCAGGCGGCCAGTCATTGGAAACTAACCTGAATTGCAAGGATACAGCACAGAGTGCAGCGCGCTCAGAGGAACGATTAGAAGCTCATTTTAAACTCCTGTTTTCGTCATTTTTGTTGGTGCTTAATTTAGCCTTAGACCCTGTTTTTAAATATTGGCCACTTACTTGCATATAATTGTTGAAGCACACCGTGTTTGGTGCGGGTCCTTTTTCCCTTTCTCCCTTCCCTCGAGCAGCTTAGCGGCGGACATCTTGGGTGGGGGGTGAATGGCCTTGACGCTTCGCGCCATCTAGTCGTCACAAGGACGCTAGACCGGTACTTAAACCGGTCATGCAGACACGCAGCGGTCACGCGCTGCGGGCTCGCCAGAGCATCGCCGGAGTCACGCCAGAGTCCAGCCCGTCTGCGCCCATCCGCGCACGAACGGGCGCAGGGGCCAGGCTCCCTGGCTATCGGCTAGCGTACTCGTCGGAGGAGCTCCATCAACTCGATAAGGGTGAGCTGCTACTAGATTCTGCAGTCTTATCAAAACTGGATGAGTATGCTATTAAACGTCTTGGTAACGACAAGCCCGGAATCCCGTCTTCTCGGCTGAAGTTAGCCAGTCTAAATACTAGGTCACTCCATAAACATTATGTGGAGATTTTTACACTGCTTCAGGATAATGACATTGATGTCCTTACTCTGACTGAGACTTGGACGAATGATAATTCCATGCCAGATATTATTGCGGCTCTCCCAACTAACTACGATGCATTTTGGCATAACCGTGCAGGAAGTGCACGGGGTGGGGGGGGGTAGCGATTTTATTTAAAAAGAATCTGTTAGTGGGGAAATTACTGTCAGAAACAGTGGACCTATCCGACCTGCTAGGGGTAAAGATCACCCTGAATAACTCCTGCTTGGTAGTCTTGTCGGTTTATCGTCCACCTAATTCGACCCCGCTATTTAATGATCTATTTGCTCCCATTATGTCCGATCTCTGCACGCGATATAAAAAAATCGTGGTTGCAGGTGATTTTAATCTACACTGGGATAATCCCCATAGGGATTTGGCTACACGACAATTGAACACCACAATGTCCAGCCTAAGTTTTAAACAACTAGTGGAAGTACCCACACACATTAAGGGTCATACCCTTGATCTTGTATGGACTTCAGATCCTAACATAACACTTAGTGGTGTTCTCCCATGTGTTTGGACCGATCACTATTTAGTGAATTGTGAGGCCCATATCGATGGTCATTCAAGTGATCAGCCTCGGAGAGTCAGGAAAACCCGTAATTGGGATGAGATTGATTTAAAAACCCTGACCGAAATACTTCCGAAAGTGGCTCGACCCTTGGTTGGAACAGATTTGGACTGGGAATATACAGACCTAAAGCGGAGTTTGTGTCAAGCTATTGATCAGATAGCACCTGAGAGGATACAACTTATGAGAGGCTCAGGTAAAGGAGCTCCATTGTTTACACCACTCCTGAGGGAGCACAAACGAAAGCTTCGGGCTCTGGAGAGATCCTGGTGGAAAACTAAATATGATACAGCCAGGGATCAGTATAAAGCCTCCCTTTATAGGTATAAAAAACTTGTACTACAAACAAAGGCGGAGCATTATGAGTCTCGTCTGAATAAGGCTGGAAATATTCAGAAAGAGACCTTTAAAATCTTGGCGGAGCTTAGCAAGAAATCGGAAAGCTCAGAAATTAGTATAGACTGTAATACCCTGCAGGGATACTTCCTAGAAAAAGTGGAGAATATCATCTCGGAAATAAGAAGTAATACGGTGAATGGATTTGTTCCATACTCTGATCCTCATAACTCCACGGACTGTACCATCATGGAGTTTCCAGAGATAGATGTGTTGAGCCTGGAGCAATTGATGGGTAGAACTAAATCTGGTTCCCCAGCGGACCCGTGTCCCCCTAGGGTATTTCGCGAGGTGCGTCCCATCTTGGAGGAGCGTATTATCTCCCTCCTTAACAGATCTTTAAAAACGGGGTATCTACCTGTCAAATTTAAGGAAGCACGTGTTAGGCCGCTACTGAAGAAACCCGGCGCCGATCCTGCGGTCTTGAAGAACTATAGACCAATCTCTCAGCTGCCTTTTCTTTCCAAGATTTTAGAACAGCATGTCCTGAAATTTCTGTCCCTTTACGTGGAGTCTCATGATCTACTCCACGGGCAGCAGGCAGGGTTTCGAGCTCATCACAGCACCGAATTGGTGATGCTTTCGGTGCTGGATGAATTAAGGGGCATGGCTGACCTTAAGAAATCGAGCGCCCTGATTCTTTTAGATCTGTCAGCGGCGTTCGATACTGTCAGCCATGCTATGCTCCTGGAAAGACTTGACAGCTTCGGGGTCAAAGGCGTGGCCTTTAAATGGCTGGAATCCTTTCTTTCCGGAAGGACACAGAGGATACAACTTGGGGACTTGACATCAGAAGTGGGGACTTTAGGATGTGGGGTGCCCCATGGCTCCGCTTTGTCCCCACTGCTGTTTAACTTATATCTTCAGCCCCTGATTGTGTCTTTGGCCAGCATGGGCTGCGGAGTTTTCAACTATGCTGATGATACTCAGCTTGTGCTGAGTATTGATAACTCCGAGGCCGTGCAGTCCCAAGTACAGAATATCCTGAGGTACACGGTTGGTTGGATGACGGGAAATATGCTGAAGATCAACCCAGATAAGACTGAGGTATTGGTAATTACATCAGCCACCTCACCTTGGAGCGATCTTTACTGGCCTCCGGAGTTAGGTCCAACTCCGAAGCCGAGTGCAACTGTAAAGAGTTTGGGGATCAAGCTGGACTGAGATTTGTCGATGGGCAGCCAAATTTCCTCTGTTGTGGGGATCTGTACGAACATCATCAGGCAGCTACGTAAGCTAGCCCCAGTTCTATCGCAGGCTATGCTGCGTACAATCGTAGCGGCAACCATTATCTCTAGATTAGATTATGGGAATGCCCTCTATCTTGGCCTCCCAAAAACTCTGACAAATAGGCTGCAGGTCGTGATGAACGATGCGGCGCGATTGATTTTTGGACTCCCCAGAAGGACTAAAGCTTCTCCGCTACTGCAGAGCCTACACTGGCTCCCTATAAAGGAGAGGGTAGAGTTCAAGAGTCTATGCACGGCCCATAAGGCATTTTATGGCCAGGCACCTGCCTACATTAAAGATCGTTTGGTTGTGTACAACCCAAAAGAACACTTAGATCCTCCGCCTCTCAGCTGCTGATCTGTCCTCGGTACAGATTGGTGACTAAGGGTGGGAGAGCTTTCTCTGTGTTGGCCCCTCAGTTATGGAACAAGCTGCCAGAGGCATTGCGCAGAGAGGGGACTCTCTTGAGGTTCAGAAAGTCTTTAAAGACATGGCTGTTTGGGAGGGCTTTGGGTGCAGTGTAGGCTGGTGCACTATTACTTTGTGTTGTATGCGGTTATGGTATATTCCATAGTTTTCCGCGCGCCTAGAGACCTGTAGGTGATTGGCGCGATATAAATCCAACATACAAATACAAATACATGATATGCCTTCGCTACTGAGGTTTAAAAATGAGAAATATCTTTATTTATCTTTTTTATTTAATCTTTTCATGTGTGCTGCATTCTGGAGCACGCTTAGAAAGAGGAAAATGCATCTAAGGACTGTTTGCTGGTCAGCAAGGAGTCTCTTCTGGCACAAAAACAATCCAGCCTCTAACGCAGACACCCTGGCACTATGGTGCAAGGTTCCCTGCATTGACACGAGCTGTATTCAGTGCGCCATTGCAGGGAGAGAACAGAAATGCTCCAAATCTTTGTAAATATTGAGCATTTCTGGTCTCTGCCTTTCACTCAACACAGCACAGAATATTTGCTTGCTGTCCTGAGTTGCTTGAAAGTTTAGTAAATGTGCCCTAAAATATGTTTGGCATATCTATTTATGTATGTATTTAAGTTTCTAACACTCACTTATGTGGTTAAGTTATTTACAAAAGACATCGTTACATCGGCCCTAATAGACATAAGATGCAATATGTGTTTAACCTTAAATAGCTGCCCTTGCTCTCCATCCGTAGAAGTTCGAAGCCATGTCATGTATATGGTATCTGAGGGCCCTGACCTTATTGTGCTTTTGGGAATGGAAAATGACTTCACATTGAATTTGGTCATTGCTGTATGTTTCTGTTTCCAGATTTATGGGTATTTTAAAGCTGTGAAGGTTAAAAAAAAACTGCAGTAAATTGGATATTTATTGCAGCTTGAGAAAGAACTTGTGAAAAAACTAGATTTTTATGTGTTATGCGACCTGCTTATCTGGCTAGAAATGTTACTGTAGAGAACAGCATTGTTATTAATAGATTCGCAGATGCTCAATATTTAATACATACCATCTGGGAAGATTTCGTAAAGTTTAAGTTGACTCTTTCATTACTGTGCTAGTGCATGTGGTAGAACGCTGCATGTAACTGAATGCCAGTGACCCAGAGATAGGTTAACACTTCACCGTTATTTTGAGAAAAAAAGAAATGAAATGTCATGAGGATATAAAAAGTAATGGATTATAAACTGCTATTTAACTGTATCTGTATATTTAACATGGGTGATGGGTATAGATCTAAGAACGACGTTTAAGATGATTCACATACATTCCAAAGTAATATGGGTACCGAAATATTGCAGAGAAATACATTCAATAAATTGCTTCGTAGGCTCCAATACTAATCAAATTTCCTTATCCTTTTATTTCACTTTATTCCCTAAGTGAGCGAAGTGAAAATTGCCTGATTTAGAGTTTGGTGGCATCTGCTCCTCTGAGCGCTCACCTTAGTTTGAGATTTCAGCCCGTTAGGGATCGCTTTTTCCTTCTTGGCAATCACCACGACAGAGGTTTTCCAAGTGGGCCATATATGTTACACCCACTTGTGCAACCAGAGAGTCTTTTTTTTTTACGCTTTGGTGGCGCACTGTGCTGGTCCATATTTACAAGGTCACACGTAGCCACCCTGAGTGGCTTTTCATAGTCTTGTAAATATGGCCACTTTCATGTATTGCTCTGCTTGAAAGGAGCATTCCAGGAGATGTTGCTTTGAGTGTTCCCTGCAATACGCATGGATTCTGAGATCTAAAAGGTTTCATACACCTGGTAATGTGCCATATTTTAACGCCTCCCAAGGGGGGGTATAAAAGTGGCTCAGTGTGGAGAAATATTGTTATTTCTCCTTGTTTCCTCTTCTTTCTATGTTTTCTGCATACTGCAGCACACATACAATGAGGAAAACACCATCAGTTATTGTTTATGTGTGGGAATGTGTCCCTTCTGGGAATGTGTCCCTTCCGGTACAAAAACAATCATCATCGCAACGCAGATATCCTTGCACCATAGTGCAAAGATGCCTGCATTAGAGATTGGCAGCCCATTGTGCGCCAGTGCAGAGAAAGCACAGGGATGCATCATATTGTTGTGAATCATAGACTTCAAATAGTGTGAAATCAAGCAGCAAGAATCGTCTTTTAGCAACCTAGACATTTCCATTTTGAGCCATTGATGAAGAAGGTACATTGGCTCCCAGTGGCTCAACAGTCCATCTTTAAAACAGGCTGAATCATCTTTAAATCACTCCACAGCAAAATTCAGAAATTTTTATCCACAAGAACCCGGAGCTACATCCCGAAGCACAATCTCAGATCAGCTCAAATTAACTTTCTAATGGTTCTGAGATTTAAACAAAAGAGGTTGGGAGCATAAGTTTCTTAGTTCTAGGTCCCCATATCTGCAACTCACTCCCAACTGAAATCGGACCAGCACCAAATATGTGCTTCACGTTGCTGATGAAAACATGGCTATTTACACAAGCATACTGCCAATAAACTGACTAGATGACTCTTTCCTTAGTCCAGCGCCAAGAAACCTTTTTGGTGAATGTACGCATACAAATTTGTTATGAAATAACATAACAGGACAAGAAAAAAAATAAACAAATAATACTATAAACTATATTTAAACAATATTAGGAAAGTTATTGGTGTCTGGGAATATTAGATATGCTATTCTCACTCCAGTTCATGCAACAGAAAGGAAAGTGTTGGATGTAGTAGAGGTTACATTTTCTATTCCTAGTCCAGTCAGTGCAACAGTAGGTTAAGCATCGGACTTTGGAGGGGTTAGATTTACTATTCTTACTCCAGTCCATGCAACAGTAGGGAAACCGTTGGATTTTGGTGTGATTACATTCATTATTCCACTCCCATCTAAGCAACACAAAGAAAAGCATTAGACTTTGGAGGAGTTAGATTTACTATTCCTACTACAGCCAGTGCAAAATTAGGTAAAGTGTTGGGATTTAAAAGGGTTAAATTTACTATTTTCAATCCAAACAGCGGAAGAGTATGGAAACTGTTGAACTTCGGAGGGGTTAGATTTTCTATTCCTTCTCCAATCAGTGCAATAGCAGGGAAAGTGTTGGACTTCAGAGGGGTAAAATTTACTATTTCTACTGCAGTCTAAGAAACAGTAAGGAAAGCACTACACTTAAATCTCACTACATATATGAATAACATTATTAAAGCAGAAAAAATATTAAACACACTATAGACATTATTAACTTTACCAATATACATATATATGTATTAAAACAATTAAAAACAATGTAATATGTAAATATAAAAGAAAGAGAGAAACACAATCAAATCACATATCATAAATAAAAATTATCTAAGTACCAAAAAGAAGATAACATTATTATTAATGGATTTAATTTTAATTAATACAATAAAGCATTTCAAATAATGAATAACATAGCATAAACAAACTTTCCCAAATACTTAACATAAACTAAATTAAATATGGTAATACACATATGAAAAAATACATACAATTACCAAATGACGCTAAAATGTCCTCATGTAACGTAACTGGTGCTATGTAATGCGCTCTGATACCTGATTCAGTTCGGGTCTAGGTCGCGCTATATAAAACTCTGCAAAAAAAAACAAAAATAAACACCCTAACATTAATAGTAAAATGAATTACCAGTAGGACAAACACACTTTTTAATAACTTAATTTGCTTACATAGTTAGTAATCAAATGACAAATAATGTAAAAAAACATTCACTTAAATGACATTTAGTTTTATGTAACTCTTGACAACAGCACCCTGCTTTAAAATATAATTAAAATTAATTAATATCAAACAATTATCATATTGAATACTCAATTAAATATTTAATTAACAATAAATACATACATTTAGATCAATTATTAGTTAATTACCTCCCCATCCTATACCTCTACAAACTCAACAACCTGCTACAACACTATAAAGTATGATTAAGAATGATAGAATAAATTCAAAATTCCTTTAAGTTACAAGCTATATTTTAAACAATTTATAACAATTACGCAAACAACACATAAAAGAATAGTAACACATACAAGAATATATTAACTGAAACACATTAAAGAAATCCAGCAACTTGCATCTAAAGTATAACTATTGAAATCAGTGTTAAACAATTTCCATAATTAATAATCAATTAAATAATTAATTAATTTTGGACGTTTCCCTCTATGTAGGGTCATACTCAAACTGTTTTCCTTGACACCTATCTTGTTAGATGCAGAGAAGGCATATAACTGGGTTTAGTGGCCTTACATCTTTTGAATAATGCACAATTTTGGGCTTGTACCTAAATTTATCAAGAAAGATAAATAGATATAGCAATCAACTGTGGAGGTCACTTATCCTGTACCTTGCAGATACTAAGATGAACTAGAAGGGTGCCCGCTGTCACCATTGCTATTTCTCTTGTGATTGGAGCCTTGTTTATTTCTATATTGAATTCCCTTAGTACTAACACGTGCTGGGTAGATGAAAGCTTTGACAACATCTCACTCATGGTGTCTGATCCATACTAGGGTTGATAACATTATTGAGTTGTTCCTCTACCTTCTGATCAACTGGGAGAAATGCAAGGTAAAGCCCCCTTCAATGACAACTTCTAAAGATAGTCACCCAGGACTCTCTATGTCATGGGTAATGAAAGGTCTCCGGTATTTTGGAACATGTGTTGACAGTAGCCTGACAAATATATTTTCGGAGAACTAACAATCACTGATAATGTCCACAAAAGATGATTTTGCCACATGTTCGAACCTTCAATTATCCAGGTAGAGGCGTGTTCAGTTTATTAAAATGACTATTGCACCAGAGTTTAATTATGTTTTGGGTATGCTTCCGCTTACAGTACCTAAGTCTGAATTGATGAGAATTGATAATATGATCAAGAATTTTTTTTGGGCCTCGACTGATCCAAGTGTAAGTGTAAGTTGTATGCTAACAGAGAGGCAGGAGACCTATGCCTCCCTAACATTTATTCTTATTATATGGCTAATCACTTGTTGCAGATTGCATACTGGTCACAGAGAATAACCTATGCGGAGCCAAATCGAGACTTTGACATTACAAGGAAACCCGACACTCGATGCGTTTTATATGAACAAGGGCACGTTTGGAGGGGTGGATACTCCAATCATTGAGCAACTGATGAGAACATTGAGACTTGAGCAGCAGGAGTTGGGGGTGGATCCATGGCTGAATGTGCAAGCACCTATACAGAATAATCCTGACATTAGAATGCGGAAAATAATGGTGAACAGGGAATCTTGAAAGAAGGACAGTATCTTAAGGGTAGGAAAGCTTTTTTCAGACAATAATTGGTTTCACTCATTTGCTGACTTACATCTGGAACTTGGTCTGAGTACTGGGTACAGATGACAGCAGCAACAGCTCTGCAACTGCCTCAAAGATATATAGGTCGCACAGCCAGGCACAATTACTGAATCACCAATCATTGATAATCTAAAGGATAGAACTGTGGAGAGGGACTCCACTAGTTTATATAATATCCTCTTCCGGAAGGCCTTCTCAGATGCTTTCTTAGAGTCAACTGGACATTTTTGGGAAGCTATCCTGGGTCACAAATACAAGCCAATGGGGTAGGCGAAAGGTTTGAGCACACATGGCTCACTTCTTAAGGAATCACGCCTCAAATTTTCCTACTTTAAGCTGCTGGACAATAGGTATTGATTGCAATTAAAACTAAGTAAGGCATGACTCTTACCAAACTCAAACTGTTTAAGATATTATATGGATGGAAGTGATGTACTACATATATTGTGGAGCTGCCCCAAGATACTTTCTTTTTGGTCAAAGGTGTGGGAGATGCAGGGGTCACGGGAATAGATGGAGTTAATACCTTCTATGTGATTGACCCTTCTGCACTAGGTGATGGTGTAATGAATGTGACTTCTCACCAATGAGCTACACCCCAACCCTGCACTCCCACCTGGGAGGCAATTTTACCACTGCACCTTTAAATGATACACTTTGAACAGCACTTCCTAAAGACGAGGAAAGGACACAGCACTCCCTGTAGGCAAGGCAAGATAATAAATCCAGATGCATTTAAGATAACACACACACATTTATTAATGCAATGTTTAAAACGGTAGGCCATATATATCAATAAATGAAGATTCCCAAATGTCAAATGACTCAAATGTACAATTAGAATAAAAATGTAGTATGTGCAGGTAGCAAAGGGTAGAAAATATATACAAGAGAGAATGGCTAGGAACACCTCACTGATCGAATAAGCATCATCCTTGCCAACTCTAGCTGGGGGGAGCTCTTCACCAGTCCAGGAAGGAGTTCGATCAGGATTCAAATTTCATCACCTCCAAAGCAATACATCTATCCTGTGGCAAGCTTCCACCTGGCCCCCGAAAGTTCCCAGCTTAAATATCATTACTAAACGTAAGACGAAGCTTCTAGAGAACCTCGCCCCCTTCTCATTGGAAAAAATTGAGCTGGCTGTACCAGTCTGCATCAAGGCCAAGATGGAGGCTACCCAAGCTCCCGTATTTTGAATTCGAGGCAGAGTTGCACATTCTACAGATAATATCCAAGACACACTCGTGTCAGTAAGGAGCGAAAAACAAATAAAGAACAAAAACCTGCCCTCCCCTCTTTGCAGCTACATGTGAAAAGCAAGGCAAAGTCAGAAAACAAGATGACATGAGGCCGTGTCAAAGCCAATAGTAAGAAATCTTAATTAAGCAAGGCAAAGTCAGAAGAGAAGCAAGCATATGCAGGACCGTCTCATATATCCAGACTAAGGTAAAATAACATACTAAAGTCAGTTAAAATGATGGTAGTTGAGGGTCATCATAGGGTGCCAAACCACAAAAGTGCCTCTTTTACTACAGGTGGGTAGCAAGGTTTGCTCTAACACATGAAAACATGGTTAGCTACTACCATTGCACCAGCAAAATTGTGCATCTTGCAACTGTAGTTCCAATGGCCCCGGGATAGCTATCAGAGGTGGCTGGATTTGTGGAGTGTGAGCGTATCATCTATAACATCAATAATCAGGAACATATTCATGATCAAACTTAAAAATAATTTACTAGGCTTCGGGTTGGAGTGGATACGACTAGGCTGGGATACAAATTGCATTGGATTATGTCCATATCAGATTTGGTCATCTCACTCTGGGGTACACAAATAACTGCAACATAATAATCCATGGGTCACTGTGTGGTCTGTCTTCATCTTCATTTAATAATTTCTTTATTCCAGTCCAAGCGCTAGTTTGCTGGCATCATGTTCAGAGCCCAAAAGACATAACAGGCTCTGACTTTCTTGAAACTGTACCTGGACCCAGCCTGAGTGAGACCTAACCCCAAAAGGGGTGCCTCCCAGTCTAGGACTCATGGTGATGGTGCTAAAGGTGCCCAGATAGTCAAAATCCAAAACTTGGGGATTAGACATTTTTTTGCTAAAAATTGGTATGAGAACTGAGTGAAGACCTACTAGTTTCGCTGCCCAATGTGCATCACCGGTCATCCTGAGTTGAGGGCAGCTCCCTCTACATTCGTCTCCAAAAGAACAAATCCTATTTAGCGATCCTTTGCCAAAACGGGGTACATGGCTTTCTGAAAGTAAAAGTCTGAATGTAAAAATATGTCACTGCAGCATCATCCAGCAGCTCCCTTATGACAACACTCCCTCCACTAACTTCGCATGCAGTCTTTCCCTGTCAAACTTTCACATTCTCTGAACTGTTTCTTCAAAATATCTTCTAAGTCTGAAGACAAGGGCTAGCTAGGCCTAATCCACTTCTTGTATCTCACCCCCGCTTCTTCATGGTCAGCCATATTTTTTTTACTTTGACCCAATCTCTTGGAACCATATACACACGGTTGATGCTTTGATCTTTTAGGCTCTAGATTTCACTTAAAATGTTAAAGAGTCATATCTCTGGTTCTAATGATCAGATTTTTGTCATTTATATGTCAAATAATATATTAAAATGCACAACATTTTTCTGAATTGAACAGTGATTTTCTTGTGTTTATTTCATGGTATTACTGTTGGTGCGCTCCATAAATACTCAATACATTGACTCTAAGTTCATCCACACTGATTTTTTAGCCTGACTGGGGGTGTGGCTGCTATTTGAACTGGGGTTACCCCCATTCACCCAACATCCTGATTTCTCACAATTAACAATGAATACATAATTGTTAATTAGTACTTAATTAACTGCCCAATGGCGTACCTACTAACCCTGCAACATGCACCTGAAATATACCTAAAATAAATTAGTATTAAACAATGTTCATAATTTTTAATAAATTACATAATTAACAATTAATGAATAATTGTTAATTAATTCTAACTTAATTAACTTCCTACCCTTATCCCTGAACAAACTCAGCAATCCACTACAGTACTATAAATTACAATTAACAACTAAATAAAACATCTGCATCACTTAAAATTGCAAACTATATTTTTCAAAATGGATAATAATATACAAATAGTAACATATACAATTAATATATTAGGTAAAACACATTAACGCCTTAACCGCAGCTGTTTTTTGGCTGCGGTGCGGTGTTCTAAAGGGTGGGCGGGGCCGCGTCGGCCGCTGGAAGTGCGCAGAACCAGGGAGGTAGCTTGCGCGACTTCCAACGGCCGACGGCAGCAGTGAAGGGGTTAAATTAATGTAAAACAATTTTTTTAAAGACTATGGGCGGTGGCACCACCGCGGTGCTGGCGGGGCGGAAAAACGCCTTTTTCCGCCCGCGATATTAGTATAGTAAGCAAGCCGGGCTGAAGACGGCTGTAATGCCAGAAACCTGATTCAAGCAAGCCGGGCTGAAGACGGCTGTAATGCCAGAAACCGGATTCAAGCAAGCCGGGCTGAAGACGGCTGTAATGCCAGAAACCGATTCAAGCAAGCCGGGCTGAAGACGGCTGTAATGCCAGAAACCGGTCCTCGGAAGCTTGTTTCCGGTCCAGGGAAGGCATGGCTTGGCAGTTCGGGCTGGACTGTTCCCATGAGGCACAGGGTCAGACTGATTTGCATATAGCCATGTCTGAACTGGGGTGGCAGAGTGGGCTAAAGAACGGTGATGGATCAAACCCAGATCTTTTGACTGGGTGTGAGTGTTTGATTGGTTCAGATGCTCCGTCCATCACCACCCCCTTTTGTACCGCTTTTGGCCCCCATAAGTGTGGCAGGTTATGCTCAGACGTGAGTCCCTTGCTCACTTTGCCACTGGATTCAAGCAAGCCGGGCTGAAGACGGCTATAATGCCAGAAACCGGTCCTCGGAAGCTTGTTTCCGGTCCAGGGAAGGCATGGCTTGGCAGTTCGGGCTGGACTGTTCCCATGAGGCACAGGGTCAGACTGATTTGCATATAGCCATGTCTGAACTGGGGTGGCAGAGTGGGCTAAAGAACGGTGATGGATCAAACCCAGATCTTTTGACTGGGTGTGAGTGTTTGATTGGTTCAGATGCTGCGTCCATCACCACCCCCTTTTGTACCGCTTTTGGCCGCCATAAGTGTGGCAGGGTATGCTCAGGCGTGAGTCCCTTGCTCACTTTGCCACTGGATTCAAGCAAGCCGGGCTGAAGACGGCTGTAATGCCAGACACCGGTCCTCGGAAGCTTGTTTCCGGTCCAGGGAAGGCATGGCTTGGCAGTTCGGGCTGGACTGTTCCCATGAGGCACAGGGTCAGACTGATTTGCATATAGCCATGTTTGAACTGGGGTGGCAGAGTGGACTAAAGAACGGTGATGGATCAAACCCAGATCTTTTGACTTGGTGTGAGTGTTTGATTGGTTCAGATGCTCCGTCCATCACCACCCCCTTTTGTACCGCTTTTGGCCGCCATAAGTGTGGCAGGGTATGCTCAGACGTGAGGCCCTTGCTCACTTTGCCACTGGATTCAAGCAAGCCGGGCTGAAGACGGCTGTAATGCCAGAAACCGGTCCTCGGAAGCTTGTTTCCGGTCCAGGGAAGGCATGGCTTGGCAGTTCGGGCTGGACTGTTCCCATGAGGCACAGGGTCAGACTGATTTGCATATAGCCATGTCTGAACTGGGGTGGCAGAGTGGGCTAAAGAACGGTGATGGATCAAACCCAGATCTTTTGACTGGGTGTGAGTGTTTGATTGGCTCAGATGCTCCGTCCATCACCACCCCCTTTTGTACCGCTTTTGGCCGCCATAAGTGTGGCAGGGTATGCTCAGACATGAGTCCCTTGCTCACTTTGCCACTGGATTCAAGCAAGCCGGGCTGAAGACGGCTGTAATGCCAGAAACCGGTCCTCGGAAGCTTGTTTCCGGTCCAGGGAAGGCATGGCTTGGCAGTTTGGGCTGGACTGTTGCTATGAGGCACAGGGTCAGACTGATTTGCATATAGCCATGTCTGAACTGGGGTGGCAGAGTGGGCTAAAGAACGGTGATGGATCAAACCCAGATCTTTTGACTGGGTGTGAGTGTTTGATTGGTTCAGATGCTCCGTCCATCACCACCCCCTTTTGTACCGCATATTAGTATAGTAAAACATAGGTCATTTCCCGTCCGCCGCGGAGCCACGCGTACCGTCATCAAAGTGCGCCCGGCACCGTGGCGGTGGAAGCCAATGGAGACTCACCGACGTGCAGAATGATGTCCGCCCCGTTCAACAAGTTAGGATGGCCAAAACAAGCAGACGCACCGCAGCGGAGACGCCGCCCAATCTGACATGGCGGAAACTCGACAGCGGAGCTCGATAGCAGAGGAGCGGTCATGAACGCCAATGACCCAACCCTACATATGCATCTGGTGATGTACCTGCTACAGTACTATCATCAAATGGGCTGCCGTGGATGCCGCCGCAGGTACGCAACTACACAAACACAACACACAACACACAGGCCGGCACCGGGTACAAATTCACTACAAACACCATGCTGGGGGTCACAACACATCCACTAGGGCACCCACACATTTCCCACCTGGCACAAAGTCACCCCTCTGCAACCGCAACACACATCGACCGCCAACTAGCAGCAAACTTCCGTTCCAGATCACGTAAATGCCGCGGTCAACACATGCGCACACAGCAGAAGGCAGGGCCACTCCAAGGCATGGGCAGGGCACAAAGACCACAGGGACACACAACCCCCAACCACACAGCAACACACCCCATCAGGTCACAGGCCAGTTGCCCTTCCTGTGCACACCCATGCACACCAACAAGCACAGCAACAAGCAAGCACAATACACACCCTGCACCACGCAACAAACAACCAGGGAGACAGCCACTGCAGGAGTGGAACACACAAGACCAGTGCCAATCACTCTAAAGGCTGCCAACACCTCCCAGCACAAACACAAACAAACAAGCACACACCCTGGGTGTAGGTACAAACAGACCACACACACAGGGACGTCTGAACTGATGCCTGCATAAAGACAACACACAAACACCAAAGTAACACACACAGAATCACATCAGAAACAGACATACCCTGACAGCCAAACTGTGGAAGGGCAATGTGAGCACAAACACAACAGGAGTGCACAATGTCATCACTCATGAACAAAACATACACAACATAACCTTGCACAGACCCAAACTGCCACATCAAACCAACCACACTTGCACACGAAAGCAAAAAACTACAAACACCACAGGACATCAGGGGATGCACATCAGTCAATGCCAAGGCCACATACACACACCACTGTATGTACAACAAGCAGCCAGTGCACAACAAGCACAACAGCCACACACAGACATGACTGATACAACCTCAACACTCACAGCACAAATCAGTACAGCACAACTACAACAGCACACACAGGAAGTCAAGCAATACAACATCCTACACACATACATCCAACACAACAACAACAGGATGCACCACTCTGGGACACAAGAGCACAACCATCTTCACCAGATCTCTGGCCAGCACACACAGCCGTAGTGCACATGAACAATCCTCACGAGACAAATAGCACAAAAACATCACCCAGAAACCATTTGGGCAAGGTCCAATGTGGAACAACACTCCAGGCCCAAGAACTGCACCACATGGCACAGTCCCACAAATAAGTGAAGTGAGGCACATACACATGTAAACCAATGGGATAGCTGACATTCAAGTCAACTGACTAGCATGTCAGTAGTAGACATTTAAGTGTTGTACCCTTTACAAATAGAGGTAGTGCAGACCTACAATGGCCAGGCACAAGTGTCACACATAGGTGATGGCAGTGCACAACACACACCATGCCATGCAGGAGGATAAAAGGCACCATGTGCCTGCAATGCATGACAAACACAAACACAATGCCAGTGAAGAGCAGCACAGCCACACAGTGTACACAGACACACTCAAGACACATAGTTCATCAAATAAACACAAAACGGAAGTGCAAGTCACACACATTTCACACCCATAATAGAAAAAAACAACAAGGAAGAGTCACACAGAACTGCATGGACACACCAACACACTGCACTCCAGACAACTCACACAACTGCATACAATCATTTACACAGGGCAGGACCATACAAACAACAGACACACACCTCCTGGGTGAGACATGGGTGGCCAGCACAATCCAGGGGCACACACACACATCCACAACCACCACAAAGTCACAACCTTCACACTGCACACCTCATCACCACCCAAGAGCACACATCACATGTAGTCCAGGGGACCATGACTGAGGGCCAATACAAAATGACCATAAACATACACAGCTGGGCACAGATACAGGAATAACACACATACATCATGAGCTTGCCCAGCCTGCATGCAAACATGTGCACACCATCACACCCATGTCAGCTTGGGGCACTGTACCCCAAGCTGACATGGCAACAACGTAGCCAACAATAGCAAATTATTACAAAGAGAATTGCATGATAGGCAAAAGATGCAACACGGATAACACAAATATCAGTGTCTGAATGGACTGAAGACCCTGTTACCCCTGTCTAAAAATGTGATGCGGGCAAACAGTTTGGTAATGTTGAAGTCTCACATAGAGCATGGGGCACAGGCAACAAAATGCACAGACCAAAATAACTTTATTAAGCAAGGACATTACAAAACAGACAACAGGTGTAACTGTCTTTATTGACATATTGCACAGATGTGACAGTAGAACAACAGTAGACAAGAGCAAGGCACAAAATGCTATTCAAATGCAATGCAATCTGCACAGGCAAACTATAAACAGGAAGGCCAGTGACCGTGGCACAGGTGAGAGCCCAACACAGCAGAGCAACAGGGGTAGTGTGTATGGCACAGGGGGGAGTCCAACACAGCAGAGCAACAGGGCCAGTGTCCATGGCACGGGGGGAGCCCAACACAGCAGAGCAACAGGGCCTGTGTCCATGGCACAGGTGAGAGCCCAACACAGCAGAGCAGCAGGGCCAGTGTCCATTGCACAGGTGAGAGCCCAATACAGCAGAGGAGCAGGGTCAGTGTCCATTGCACAGGTGAGAGCCCAACACAGCAGAGCAACAGGGCCAGTGTCCATGGCACAGGGAGGAGTCCAACACAGCAGAGCAACAGGCCCAGTGGCCATGGCACAGGGGGGAGTCCAACACAGCAGAGCAACAGGGCCAGTGTCAACTACTGGGCGCACAACAAGTACCTGAGAAGCTGCAAGGGCAGAGTAGCAGTGAGTGACAATGCCAGTGGCCAGGGAGAAGAGCAGAGGCAGGACATGAGAAGCTGCACAGGCAAGCGCAGAGCAGCAGTGAGTGACAAGGCCAGTGGCCAGGGAGAAGTGCAGAGTCAGGACATGAGAAGCTGCACAGGCAAGGGCAGAGCAGCAGGGAGTGACAAGGCCAGTGGCCAGGGAGAAGTGCAGAGTCAGGGCATGAGAAGCTGAAAAGGCAAGGGCAGAACAGCAGCGAGTGACAAGGCCAGTGGCCAGGGAGAAGTGCAGAGTCAGGACATGAGAAGCTGCACAGGCAAGGGCAGAGCAGCAGTGAGTGACAAGGACAGTCGCCAGGGAGAAGTGCAGAGTCAGGACATGAGAAGCTGCACAGGCAAGGGCAGAGCAGCAGTGAGTGACAAGGCCAGTGGACAAGCACACCTGTATGAGAGATACTTGTATGAGGGGGACTGCAATTCACATCTCTGTGTCTGTCATGCGGGCTTGGAGCTGGCTGTGTGTTGGGGTCAGCAGGAGCACTCAACTGGGGAGACAGAGGCACATATGATGTAGGCCTATCAGTGGTTTTGCAAGCTGGATGGCTGTTTGGACCAGGTGGTATAGTGGCACGTGGAGGTGGAGTCATGCAGACCTGTGACACAGTGTGGCTGGGAGAGGTTGTAGGGGTGCCCTTCCACTTTTTGGGAATATGAAATGGCCTCCCTGTTTTGGGGTTGATGGGAACTGGTGAAGACAGAACACACACACACACCAACAGTTTTGCATCAGGTGCAGACACTGGCACTCCCTCTGGTGATGTGCTGGATCCTGCGAAACACTTTGTCTGGCTATGCCTCTGGGCCACCTTTCCCTGTTTGCCCGGTGTCCCACCTACAGTGCTCTCCTTTGTGTGTTTGCCAGGTGTAACACCTACAGTGCCCTCCTTTGTGTGTTTGCCAGGTGTAGCACCTACAGTGCCCTCCTTTGTGTGTTTGCCAGGTGTAGCATCTACAGTGCCCTCCTTTGCCTCCTTGCCAGGTGTCCCACCTACAATGCCCACTTCCACATGATTCACTGGGCTTGGATTAGGAGTTGACGTGGTGGGGGGATGTTGCCCTGTGCCCTTCCTAGGTGTACCCTTGCCAAACAACACCTCCTCAGTGGGCACAGACACAGCACGCCTACTTCTGCATGAGGTCTTAGGGACAGTAGAGTCCTTTGCTGGTGATGAATCTGAGGCATGGAAGCCTGATGCCACCCTCATTGCTTTATCGGCCCTGGTCTTCCCTGACGGACTCTTGTCTATGCTCAGTTCAGTTCAGTAAATCTTTATTTCGATGATTAAAAACCATCATAAAAATACAATTTATACAATAAAAATGTCATTGAATTACATTTCTGAACTCTATTGAATTAAAAACAAACAAATTAAAAGCCATGAGGCAGAGCTGATACAATTCATAGAGAAGAATAAATATTATGTACATGATTAGTTAGTCTCTTGTATTCCTTAACCTTACTGCTACTTTAAAAAAACTTATAACAGAGCATAAAGTGCGCATAGCATTAGCTCTTTGTAGAAACAGAAGTGCAACTTTAGCATGACGAAATTCCTTCTCTCTTAAAATGTCAACCAAAAAACTACGCCGTGGATTCCGATAAAATGGACACAAAATACAAAATGAAGGGTGTCCTGTGGAGACCTATTGTCACAGCCGCAGGCACCCTTCTGCTCAATAGTTGCAGTAAAACCTGATGGATAAGCTAAAATATTAGGTAACAAATTGAGCCTAAAACGACACATTAAAAACCTATCCTGCTGGTTATCCATCAGAAAAAAGTAGGGTTCCATACCCGCCCCATTGTTAACTAAACAATGAGCTGCTACTGATCACTTTAAGGGTCCAGGAACTACTCTGACCGTTTCCAATTTTTCTAGCAGCAACTTTTTAATTCTTGGTTTACAGCTGCTCCAGATTGAGACAGGGTTACTGAAAAGGGTATGTTGATCTATAGTCTCTAACGTACTTTTAACGTATTTCAGCCAGGGGATCTGTAACCCCTTGTCCCTTTGCAGACAGTCTACAACATTTTCCCTACTCAATTCTGCCTCCGGGTTGGCCCAAATCCTGAGCCATGCCATAATTGGCCTCATCTTTAACTGATCTGTAATATATGGGGTCCCAAGTTCCGTATGCGCTATCTCAGCTGGGGTGGACTGTGAGATCTTTAGGAATCTTCCTCTATCTGTAATTGTTTGGCATCCCTAAAGCCCTACACCTCAGCACCATACAAGGCCTTTGCTGTACTTATCGAGCCATATTGGCTCATTACTTGTTCGGGACACCAGCGACCCAGCCTGCGAGCAAAATTTAATATCGCACCGTTTGAGGAGACAAGCTTCGTGCAATGTTCCTCAATCAGGGAATTAAACTGGATTTCGCCATCAAAAAGAAGGCCCAAGTAGGGAAAGGTACTTACAGTGTCTAATGTGTGAGTCCCTATTTTAAACACAAATTTCTTAGAGGGTTTTTTACCAGCCACCATTATGAAGGATTTGCTCAAATTCACCGACAGGTCTAAATTGTCCATGAACTTCACAAATCCATCAATGAGGTGTTGTAGGCTCCGTGGTGTTCGTGCAAGCAGGACCACGTCATCCGCGTACAAAAGTACCGGAATTTGATGCGTTCCTGCTTTAGGGCAATCTATATTCTGGGATACAAGGGTGCTCTCAAGATCGTTGATATACAACGAAAACAAAAAAGGAGCAAGGATGCACCCTTGCCTTACTCCACTTGAGCACGGAAATGGGTCAGTGCACCCCCCTTCTGCACTAAAGCGGACCCTATCAGTGGTGTTCCAGTGCAACTCCTTTAGAATGTTTATAAGACCTGGATCTATTCCCAATTTGTACATCATGGCCCATAAATTGTTCCTGTTCACATTGTCAAAGGTCGCAGCCAAATCCATGATTCCCATGTAAACAGTGCCATTACTTGCTTTGGTGTACTTAGCAACTATTAAATACAAATTGAGTCATTGATCACTGGTCGATTTACCCGTTCTAAACCCATACTGTGTATCGGCTATAATATGGTGCTCCTCTGTCCAAGCCATCAGCCGATTCAATATCACTCGACCAAGAATTTTGGCTGAGACGTCAATTAATGATATAGGTCTGTAGCATTGAGGATTGTCCCTATTCCCTTTCTTGAAAATAGGGACAATCAGTGCGGTAGACCAAGATCGTGGGAGACCAAATCTAATAGCTGCATTTAAGACCCACGTCAGGATTGGCGCCCACAAATCCGTGTTACTTCTGTATAAATCTGGGGGGGTGCCATCGGGCCTTGGGGCTTCGTTCGGTGCAAGACCTTGAATTGCATTAGCTATCTCTGTTAATGAGAAATCTATATCCGAACTCCGGATACCATCCCAGCCCCCATCTTGGATTGTCTCCTTAGAGTGGTTATAAAGACCCTCAAAGTGAGTAACCCATTGTTCCGGGAGGATATTAGTGCTAATCACCGGGGTACTATTATCCTGAAAACAGGGCCTATTAATAATCCTCCAGAATCCTGTGAAATCCCTATTTTCCCCTGCCTCTCTTAAATCAGCCCAAACTTCCGCTTGTGAGGTAGCCTTCCTCTCTTTTACCTTAATTTTGTAGATTTGTCTACAATTGGCCACTTCTACCTTATCCCTAGGGTTTGCTTTAAGGTTTGTTTTTAAATTCCTTAATGCTCTTGAGCAACTTGTGTCAAACCACCGTGGTTGTGTAATAGGCTTTCTGGGTCCTTTTGCTTCCAGTAATTTGTCGGCCAGTTTGGTCAGTGACCCAAATGTCTCGACTAGCTCAGCATCTACTATTAGAGGGTCTAGGCAGTTTTCAACCAGCTTTTTGCCTTTTTCAATTAATGTTATATAAAACTCCTGGGAATTAATTTTCGCCCACTTTAGTCGCCTCCCCTGATCCGTTGTCCTCAGACTGATGTCCGCTTGTTTGTTCATATATAAGCGGCCATTATATATTAGTTCTAAAATTAGGGGATTATGGTCACTGAAAGTGCTCCATTCCGTTCTGGCCTCTATAATTCGATTTTTAGCAAAAGTGGATATCAACATAAAGTCTATGATGGAGGAAAAACCTCTTCCTTTAAATGTTGGAATAAGCGTGCCCTCTACCCCCTGGTCTATCAGGTCGATTGTATGTGCTAGTGTATGAGTTTCAATTAATGTGGTTAGTATTGTGCCCTCAGTGCTGTGTTGAAAATGTGGCCCATTCTTGGCCGGGCAAGCGGCCCAATCTACAGTTACAGGGAGCAGAGTAGGGCAAAGGTTGCAGTTTAGGTCTCCCATCAGTAACACAATTGGTCCCCCCCCCCTTTCTTTGTTCGGCCTCTTGAGTGAGTCTTCCATCTAGTTCCCGCAAAACAGCATAATTCCCATTTGTTGGTCCTGAGTTATAAATATTAAACAACTGTAACCTCAGCCCTCTTCCTTGGAATGTTACTGCTTGAAGGGTATGTGACGTCCAAGATGGTAGTGACCGTCTTCCTTCTAGGTTAAGATCAGCATACAATGCTAGCCCACCCTTTGCCCTACTGTTACAATCTGTACTGTATCTTTAATAGCATGTGCTGCATAGATCTTTTACTACATTCTGTATTCCTAACAGAGTTTTGCTAATGTTGCATTCTATCAAATTGTGTCAGTTGCTGCTTGTACATTCAAGTTCCTGTAGCTGATGCTGTGCTGTCATTAAACTATTTATTTATATAAGTTCCTGCATGATTACTACAAAATTGGCGACAAGGATAAAGCTACTCCAGCCATCTGCAGCACAGGAGCGGAGTTTTATGGATTTCTTCATGAATATTTGATCATTATTGGATATTGAGCCCTACAAGTTTCTACAGGACCACCATTCTTCTCTACATCGTAACCAGCTTCAATTGCGATTGACCCTGCTGAACGCCAAATTCTCAGAGCACTCAGAGCTATTTTGGGAATTTTCTTCGTATTTGGCAGAAATTTACTTCTGGGCTCGAGCGATTTGCTGCTGTTGAACACGTCAACCAGTTCCAGCCTCTGACGCGCTTACATCCGTGTTCCAACTGCGGAAGTGTATACCGAACGCTGTCATCTGGAATTCTACTACGCGCCTCTAACACGGAGAGCATCACGACGTCACCGCGTCTGAACGCATCAACGTCATCACGCTTGAATTAAACGTGACGTGCCTCCATTTTGTATGGCGTCTCCTAGCAACCAACACACGACCATCGGAAATCACCGCAGAAAGAATATTTGACGTTTTAAGCAACATTATCTCAGACGGCAACAACATAAAAAGCGGTAACTTTGGGGAAACACATTTAAGCAATTTACTGTGCTTTACAAGCATTTTCAAAACACGCTACTTAAAGCGTTTTCAAGATACGCTGTTTAGTGTGTTAACATATTATTTATTCGAGTTAAATATCTATTCAACTGACTCTACAAGTGAAATTTGGAGCACAAAATAACTATTTCACAAATAACTTTAGACTCAATTTCACAAGTATATGATATTAACTTCAACAATTTTAAAATCTTACTAAGGGCACTATGATTTATTGCAAGTTACTGTCTTAAGATATAAGAAAGTATTTACATATTTATATTACTATTATATGCATCATAATTTACTAATGTTATTCTGTTCCATCATACATAATAATTAATACAGTATTTATATTAAGATGCAGTTCGATCCACCAGCTAAGTTTCTGCAAGTAAAAGGTGACCCTCCCATGCCTTGGGCTAGATGGAAGGAGGAATTCTATAATTATATGAGAGCTATTGATGGGGAACGCATGGGTTCCGAAAGAAAAAAAAGTATTCTGTTACATTGTCTTGGCTCAGAAGGCCAAGAAGTTTTTAGAACTTTACCACAAATCACAGTTGCTTCAGGAAGTGGTGATTCGCTAAATGTATATACAGAAGCTCTCAGTAGGTTAGAAAAAAGGTTTAAACCTACAGCCAATATAGCATTAAATCGATTTAAATTCTATACCAGGGCACAAAAGCAAGAAGAATCTTTTGATGATTTTCTTACAGCTTTAAGATCTCTAACATTACATTGGAACTTCGGTGCAATGGCCGATGAAATGATCCGCGATCAAATCATTGTGCACGTTAAGAACAAAAAAATTCAGGATAAATTATGGTGTATTGGTGATCCAAATTTAGAGGAAACTATTGCCATTGCTAAGTCAACTGAATTGTCTGAAAAGTGGATGGGTATTGTGGATAAACAAAGTTCCAACCCCAATAAAACTATATCTGAAGAGGAAGTATGTGCTGTTAGAGCTAAATGGAATGAGAAAAATACTATATCTAATCAACAAAAAAACAAAAATTCCATAAATACTGGAAATAGAAGACCAGAAGTTTTAAATAATACAGGGTCTTGTTTTAGATGTGGTAGCAGGTCTCATATTGCTTCGTTTCAAGGTTGTCCCGCTATAAACAAAACTTGTAATGTCTGCGGTAGAGTGGGACATTATGGTAGTGTTTGTAGGGAAAGACGCTACAATACACAATGGCGTGGAAATCCATCAACACGTCCGCCCTCCAATAGCATGACACCTTCAAAAATTTCCTCTCTCAATGAGGTGGAGGAAGAAAAACAAATTCCTGAGAAAGGTTATGTAGTGTCTATTGTTCAAAGTGGGTCTACACAAATTACAATAAGGAAATCTCCTAAATGTACCTTTCATGTTTTCTCAATTGCTATTGAACTTATGGTGGATTCGGTTTCCCCTTGGACCATCATTACCAAAGATTACTTTAATGAAAAGTTAAGCAATGTGTGTGATTTAATTAATTTGCAACAATCAGACATTTTATCAGAAGGATTTAGTGGATACATGATTGATATAGAAGGGTTCTTTAACGTTCAGTTAACATTCAGAGGCAGAGTAGCTCAAATTAAATTATACATTGCTATGAAGGGTATAAATGTTCTAGGTTGGCAAGATCAATGGGAATTGGGTATTAAACTAAATCCACGAGCAAAAGATCCCATTTCGATGTGTACCGATCAGGAAATGATTGGTTCTATTTATCCCAGTGCAGGGGAGTACAATAACATTATGTTTTGGAGCAAAAAATTTGATAAAGTATTCAGTGATCAGTTGGGTAAGCTAAAAAATTTTGAGCATCAGATTAAATTGAAGGAAGGTGCTGTTCCAGTTAAACAAAAACTTAGAGGAGTTCCTTTAAATATCAGAGATGAACTTAAGAAAATGCTGGATGATTTACTTAGAGACAATATAATAGAACCTATCGAATCTGCAGAATGGGTTTCGCCTATTGTTTTAGTGCGAAAACATGATAAATCTTTGAGAGTCTGTGTGGATTTAAGGACACTCAATTCAAATATCATTGTGGATTGCCACCCTTTGCCAAATATTAATGAGCTTGTTTCGTTGTTTGATGGTGCACAAATCTTTTCCACTTTTGATCTTAGGTCCGCGTACCATCAAATTGAGTTAAGTGAAGATTCTAGAAAATACACGGCATTTATCACCCCCATGGGTTTATTTCAATTTAGGAGGATGCCGTTCGGATTAGCATCCGCAGCCTCAGTTTTCCAACGTGTAATGTTCCATATTTTTAAAGACTGTGAGGTATTTGTTAAATGCTTCCAAGATGATATTTTGGTATTCTCTAAAGATGAATGTGAGCATGTTTCACATCTGGAGGTAGTATGTAGTAAACTGGAAGATTTTGGACTCACTCTTAAAGCACACAAGTGTAAGCTATTCAAAAAATCAGTTGAATATCTGGGACACACATTGTCAGGGGAAGGTCTGGTTCCCAAAAGATCTAATGTGGAAGCTATCCTCAAAGCTCCCTCTCCAGCTAACAAAGAACAGCTACTTTCTTTCTCTGGCATGTGTGAGTACTATAGTAAGTTCGTGATAAACTTTGCCACAAAGATGGAACCATTAAGAAAATTACTAAGGCGCAATAATGAATTTATTTGGGGTTCCGAACAAGAAAAAGCTTTTGTGGGCATCAAAAATGAAATTGTTAACTCACCCACCCTAAAACCTTTTAGGATGGGTAAAGAATGTATTATCACAACAGATGCGAGCTTGTATGGTTTAGGTTGTGTATTATCTCAGTCAGATGGAGTGCTTGAATGGAATGTCGCATTTTCCTCAAGGACACTGAGTGAAACAGAACGCAGGTATGCAGTCATAGAGCGGGAATTGTTATCGTGTGTATGGGCAATAGAACATTTCAGAATATATATTTGGGGAAGCAAATTTGTTCTCAGAACAGATCATAAGCCTCTAGTGAATATTCTATCAGTTGGGGGTGGTTGGAATGCTACAGCCAGAATTGCACGGTTAGCTTCCAAGTTGCAAGAGTATAATTTTTCAGTTGAGTATATTCCTGGAAAAAAAAATGTTATGGCTGACTGTTTGTCACGTCTTCCGGTTGACAACAAAGAGGACAAAATCAATGTTTTGAAGGAGTTGGATTTTGTATTAAGTTTATCTGATGTTGTGTCTTCACAATATCAAGAAATTTCTGAACAGTTTTGGTTGGAATGTCAAGATAAGGATGAGAAATTTGTCTCACTTAGTAAATTTTTAATGGAGGGTTGGCCAAACAAAACCAAGATCAAGGATGATTTACTCCCATTTTTCAATGTTGCTGATGAATTACATTTTCAAGGGAAGTTTGTATTCAAATCTGATAAATGTATTCCACCCGCTGGAGTTCAAGAACTTATTTTAAATTTGGCACACAAAACGCATCCTGGTATTTCTAGTATGAAGCGTTTGATTAGACTTAATTTTTGGTGGCCAGGGATGGACCGGTTCATCGATCGAACTGTTAGGGACTGCCCTGATTGTTGTGCCAAGGACAAAATGTTAAAGCTGCATGTCCCTCCACTCAAACCGGTTGAATGGCCTGTTTTTCCTTGGAGCAAATTAGCTTTTGATATATCGGGTCCATTTCACAATCTACCAGAGACCTCACGTTTCGCATTAGTAATGATAGATTATCATTCTAAATGGCCAGAGGTTAGATTTGTTGCTAAAGTTACGTCTGAAGTAGTTATTTCATTTTTCCAAGAGATCTTTGCAAGGGAGGGTAGTCCTGCTGTACTAGTGTCAGATAATGGGGTACAGTTAGTCTCATCTGAGATGCAATCGTTCTTACAATCTTGCAATATCAAACATATTCGCACTTCCTTATACGAACCACATGAGAATGGACAGGTTGAGCGTTTTAATAGAGTTTTAAAAGGATTTGTATTTGACGCTGTTAAGGAAAAAAGGAATTGGTTAAATACTTTAAGAGAAAAGCTGTGGATGTATCGCATTACTCCTCATACCACTACAGAAATAAGTCCTTTTAGGTTGCTTAAAGGCAGGGATCCCGCGTCATCTGTGTGTCCTTGGTGGCTTAAGGAGAAGTGCAAAGGTATGTGTCAAAGTGAAATTAATATTCAGGATGTTGCTAATAAAGTAGTTGACAAACAAGCCAAATCTGCTGTATGGTACAACCGCAGATGGAAAACCAAAGAACATAATATATCAGTGGGAGATTGGGTCAGAGTTCAGAAACCTTTCTTTGTCGGTAAGAGTTTGAGTAAGTTTGGCAGACCCATTCAAGTTAAAAGAGTTTTTAGTAACTCAATTATCACCCAAGATGGTAAGGCTTGGAATATTAGAAAAGTTGCTAAATGTCCGCTACAAATTGATCAAAGTAGAAATTCTAATGTTGATTCCTCTGTTCCCTCTGTTCCTGAATCTGTGGCATCCAGAGTCAAAGATGATGCGCGCATCAGGAAAAGACCAAATTCTTTCCAAGATTTTGTATAGTGTTTTCTCTCATTATTTTGTTGTAAAGAAAAGGGATGTGTTACAATCTGTACTGTATCTTTAATAGCATGTGCTGCATAGATCTTTTAGTACATTCTGTATTCCTAACAGAGTTTTGCTAATGTTGCATTCTATCAAATTGTGTCAGTTGCTGCTTGTACATTCAAGTTCCTGTAGCTGATGCTGTGCTGTCATTAAACTATTTATTTATATAAGTTCCTGCATGATTACTACACCTACCCACTCTACTTTCTTGTGCTGGGACGAAAAAACACTTGTAGCCCTCTATTTGGTAGGGAGAGGATTCAACTGCCCAAGTCTCCTGGAATGCTAGTATATGAAAACCACGTAAGTGATTTCTCCAGTCTACATTTTCAAATTTTCCCGCTAAGCCTGCTAGGTTCCAGGACATTATATTCAGCCATCCCCCTGGCACCTTCACAACATTAATGCTCTGAGCATTTAACCTACATTCGTCCTTCCTCATTAGCATAACCCCTCGTTCTCCCCTGTCCTGATTTAATGGGAGTTCTACCAGCCCCTTCCCCTGTTGGCTGTTTTGAGATCCTTGTTCGCTACCAGCCCCCTGTTCACCCCTGTCCTGACTTGGAGGGAGTACTACAGTCCCCTTCCCCTGCTGACTACTTTGGGATCCTTGTTAGCTACCAACTATGAGCACCCTTCTATCCATACCCTCCTGATAGCTCCCTGATAGGGGTAGTCATTCGTTCTCATTCAGGGATTGTAGGGGACTAAACCTATTTGTCCATTGCAAACCACCCTGGTTTAATATAGGCAGGCCAGAGTATTCATTTTTCCTTGCCCAGTATCCATCCGTTACTTTGCCCTTTCTACCCTGTGTGAAATTTAGGGGGAATGTAACAAATTTGCTCGGATAGAAATACCCTAGTGGCATGGTTCTTATAGTACTGGTAGCATTCCTATTATAATTATCCAGTATATAGTCCACTAGGTTCGGGTTCCTGAAGTTTGCGATAATGCAATTCCCTTCTTTATCCTTCCTTCTACCGCCAACCCAATTTACCCTCCTAACATGCAGAATTTCCCCCTGTTCCTCCCCTTGCAGTGGCCTATGGATATTCAACCAGTTAATGATTTTATTTTTGAGTTCCAGATGCGACTCTCTTTGCCCCATTCTGAGTTCAGGAACCCCGGCAAAGATGACAACAAAAGGGCTCGCTTCCGGGGGTAGATTTACGCATGGTAAAGGACCCTGAAATCTATCATTTCGCTCCCTACCTGACTGATAGGTATCTGTCTGCTTGGAGATTGCAGGGTTCCCTATTTGTGTTTGAATGACATTTGTCTGCCCCTGAGTTTTATCTCTACTATTGTTCCCGTCTAGTTGCATACTTCTGTCCCCCTTCTCAGCCCCAGCTTTGGGCACTGCGTGAACTTGTACAATGGTACACTGTTAATTGCTTACACAATTGTTGTTAGCTGGGGGTTGCTGGACTAAGGGAGCTACTAGTAAGGAAGCATTAACATTTAAGTTAGCGTTTGTGGTCTCCTTTATCTTACCCTGTCTAAGCAATTGTTAGCAATTTTGTCTAATTTGCTAACTAATGGTTTTATTTGACTGACAATGAACGCCTCCAGATGTTTTCGGAGGTCTGCAATTACAGGATCCAGCCACCCTGGGGGGATTGAAGGACATGGGGCTTCGATTATCACTACTTCACCCTCTGTTTCTTTTACCTTGTCGCCCCTAGTAGGTTGATTCACTTTTCTGGGATGTGTGTTCTTATTACATCGTTTTTTACTTCTATTTCTGGGTATTCTCATTTCGGCCCTGCCTGTCTCTACCCTAACATCTATTACTCGTTGGGCACAAGGGACAACCTCAAATGAGTTGTCCAGACTGCCATTGTGTGATAACTCGCATGAGTTTAAACCCCCAGTTTGTATGGATGTGAGGGGGATAGTTGTTGGTGTCATTAATAGGCTCCTCTAAGTGCACTCTATCTCCCCAGCGACAGCCCCAATGGCCTTCCTCAGCATTAGGTCAATAGCTGTTGGTATTGCTTTATGACCTACTATATTGTTGGGGTCAGTCCCTGTTTTGGTGGATGTAAGGGGGGTTCCCGATTTGTCCTTATTAGAGCGAGTTTTCGGTTTAGTAGCCATGGTGGTTAGGCAGTAATCTACACTATTTCCTGCCTCCCACTTAGCTGAATACAGAGCCAGTAAGATAATACTTAAAGGGGCAACAGCTATCAACAGAATTAATCAGTTTTTGCCCTTCCCACAAACCATCTATCATTCGCTTAATCAGATATTATGCAAAATGCCAAATTTTGTTATAAGCGAATTAGTCTCTATACGGATCAAAGTCACACAGTGGTACCTGAAAAAACAAGTCCAAGGGGGGTGGCCCAGCCCGGCCTCCTCTGGCCCCTGATGGCCACAGATGGTCCCGCCCTTGTCCCGGGCTTCTCCCGGCACAACCCGCGCGCGGCTCGCGAAGCGGAAGGTCAGCCTGATTTTTAAAGCGCCACCTGGTGCAAAGGGGGCGTGTCCCACGATGTTTCTGCTGGGGCTTCTGGGCAAGGTAGTCTCCCCGCACAGCGGCCGCGCCTTAGATGTTTGTAGGCAGCGGCGGCGGGGGAGACAGCAGGCAGCACAAGGAACACCAGGCAGTGGGCAGAGTGGCAGCAAGCACCCCAGGAGCACAGCAAGCGGCGATGTGGGTCCCTCCTCAAAAAGTCGCTTGACTCGGGCGCTCACAACCCACGCCACGCCGCTGGTCTGAGGTATGACTTTCCATTTTACCAGTGAATACCGGAGCCTATGCATTCTGGGGTGGCTCTGCTCTTCCTAGGGGATGGTGTCTGTGGGCGGGACCGTTTGGGTTGTGTTTGCTGTGGGCTCCTTGTGCTGTATCGTGTTTGTGACGCATGCGCACCTTGGTTACTTGCATCTGATATGGCCACTGACTGGGGGGTGGATGAAGGCACCTGAGCAGGAATGGGAGCTTGTGCCTGGTGAAGGCCAGATGTCACTGCGAATGACAAAGCCTGGACTGTATGGTTTAGCCCACCCAAGTCACAGTGTATACCCTCCATGTATGCAACCACCTCGCCTAATTTCTTGTCATGCTCACTGAAGGCATTGATCAGGGCAGACTGGCCCACACAAAGCTGGTGCAGGAGCTCTACTGACTCTGCAGTGAGGGCAGCAGGGGGGACAGGTGCAGGCTCAGCGGTGCAATGTGTAAATGTCACTCGTCCCCTCTTACGGACACGGATACGGGCAGCACCAGTGGAAGTGGATGGGAGGCTGGCCACTGGCCGCTGTGTGGTAGATGATGATGCTGACTCACCATCCCCTGTGCCAAACAACATGGATGCATCACTGCTGGCATCAGATGATGTAGTTCTCTGTGTCTCAGGCATGGATTCCTCCTGCATACTACGGTCCCCCTCAGATGCGCTGGTGAGCTCTGTTTCACAAGCCTCCAGTGCAGCTGTGGTGCTACTTTTGCCACCGCTGGTTTCCTGTTCCCGGTCCTCCGTGTCCACAGTTGATTCTGCATGAGGGAGAGAGACTGGTTTGTGTTAGTGTCACGGAAGTGAGTGGTGAAGGGTCCAACGCAGCAGCAGAAGAGGGTCGCAGGCAGCAGCAGGAGAGGGTCCCAGGCAGCAGTCACTTCAGGCAGCAGCAGGAGAGGGGCCCAGGCAGCATCAGGAGATGGTCCCAGGCATCAGCAAGAGAGGGTCCCAGGCAGCAGCAGGAGAGGGTCCCCGGCAGCAGCTGGGGAGGGTCCCGACCAGCAGCAGGAGAAGGTCCCAGGCAGCAGCAGGAGAGGGTCCCAGGCAGCAGGCACTTCAGGCAGCAGCAGGAGAGCGTCCCAGGCAGCAGCAGGAGAGATTCCCAGGCAGCAGCAGGAGAGGGTCCCAGGCAGCAGGCACTTCAGGCAGCAGCAGGAGAGGGTCCCAGGCAGCAGGCACTTCAGGCAGCAGCAGGAGAGGGTCCCAGGCAGCAGCAGGGGAGGATCCCAGGCAGCAGGCTCTGTGAGCAGTGGAAATGTGAGGCTCACTCCCACAGATGTTTAGCCCCCTGGGGTAGTTTATAAGGTACAAAGCTGCAACAATTGGTTGTGTAGTTCTGCGTCATTCAAATTCATCCAATGACCACCTCCGCGGTGGCGGAGCACGCATACCGCGATTTTCAAAACTGCATCATGCCACCGCGATCGTCGCTCCCATTGGCTGTGGGCAATGTTCCATGGTGGTGGCGCACCGCTGAGGCCAGGCGGCAGCTACCGGGATTTAGCCGGCGGAGCATGTCCACCGCCATCTACACATGTACATATGCCAATGGCTACCGCACTTGTGAAAGGGGTGGTGCTGGTGTCGCACCACCGGGGCCAGGCGGTAGCTACCGCGATTTGGCCGGCAGAGCATGCCCACTGCCATCTACACTTATCCATATGCCAATGGCTACCGCACTTGTGAAAGGGGTTGTGCTGGTGTCGCACCGCAGGGGCCAGGACGTAGCTACCACGATTTGACCGGCGGAGCATGCCCACCGCCATCTACACATGTCCATATGTCAATGGCTACCGTACTTGTGAAAGGGGTGGTGCTGGTGTCGCACTGCCGTGGCCAGTCGGTAGCTACTGCGATTTGGGCACATGCTATGGCAATGTACATCGTGAACATTGCATCAGTAGACAGCAGCAACCAGGTTAAGGGCACATGATATGGCACACAATGGCATTATCACATATGATACACAGGTGGACGCACGTTATGTGTGAGGCACATTGGTCTGTGGTCCCTCCCATGTCACTTAGGAATTTGATGGTGGCTGATGCTACACAGTGTTAAGCTGGTGTGAAGAATGTCCTAGGAATCTATGTATTGTGTGTCAGTGCTGGCCGTGGCAATGCTTGTCCCACTGTATGGTGTTGTCACTTACTTGTGCTTTCATTTTAAGCTCATGCACACTAGGGACATTTTTACAGCTACTGTGATCATTGTGTTTTGGATGTGTGCCAAGTTACATACATGTATTGATGTGTGACAGGTACAGCAGACGGGAATGAGACAGTCATGATCATCTTACACACGTCGTAGTATGGTACGGTACAAGGCGTACTAATATGTAATGTGTGTTTGTTTATGTGTGCATTCACATTGACCAATGTGTTGTTTGTGGCACTTGTGTATTGCTAATGGATAGGTGTGCCCTTGGTGTGTCTTATATGTCCACCCATGTGACATGGTATGCCACGCCTATCTCATGGCAATCTTTGCTTTACCGTCACATCTTTACATGTATGTGCAGTGTCCATCTCAGGATGGTTGTCAGTGACATGTGTCCTTTAACATCTTAACTAGGAGGAGGCCTAATCCCATACATCACCTGACAGTGCTGGAGGACATGGAGTATATAGCGATCATTCGCAAGTTTCACTTCGACAGACCGACACTGAAGACCCTTTGGGATCTGTTGGAGCCCCACCCACCTGCAGCCTCGTCGCCACTACCCAACAGCATTCACACCCACATACAAGGTGATGGCAGCCCTCCACTTTTTGCAACTGGTTCCTTCCAGGAGACTGTGGCCAGCGCTGCAAGGAAGTCGCAACCCATGTTCAGCATGGTGCTGAGGGATGTACTTGCAGCCATGATGTTATTTAAGGATAGATACATACATTTCCCTAGGGGAACAGAATTATCCGGTGTGAAAGGTGACTTCTATCCCCTTGGGCACATCCCACATGTTGTTGGTGCCATCGATTGCACCCATGTAGGTTTGGTGCCACCACAGGCGAGTGAGCACATTTTCAGAAATCGGAAACATTATCATTCGATCAATGTGCAGGTGGTGTGCCTTGCGGACATGACCATATCACATGTGTTTGCAAGATTCCCCGGCTCTGCCCATGATTCTTACATCCTGAGGAACAGCATTGTGCCCCGGATGCTGGCAAATCTGGTACCCGAGCGTGCTTGGATTGTGGGTGAGTATGCCTAGTGGTATGGTGTGCTGTGTGTGTGACCTGCTGCCCTCTGCCTGTCCAACATTGCAATGTGTGTTTGTCTGTCCTAGGTGACTCTGCATATCCCAGTCGGCCATGGCTGCTAAGCCCACTATGGAATCCCAGGACCCAGGCTGACATCAGGTACAATGAGGCCCAGGGCTGGGCCCGACGTGTCATTGAGCGGACTTTTGGCCTACTCAAATCAAGATTACGCTGCATTGACAGGGCAGGAGGAGCACTGGCATACTCTCCTGGGAAGGTCTACAAGATCGTTGTGGCATGCTGTATGCTGCACAACCTGGCCATTGACAAGGGGATCCCCCTGCTCCTGGACGATGATGAGGACCCAAGAACCCCGCCCATTCAGTGCCATGAGTCAAGTGATGAGGACAGGGGAGAGGAGGAAGGAGTTGACATGCGGCAACAGCTCATCAACCGCTACTTCACTTGAAGGTGTGTAAAGATGTATGACTTGTACATTGTCTGTTGTGTTTGCTGTTGTTGTGCAGGGCTATCTGCGGATGGTACAGACAGGCACATGTTGAGTCACCTGGGTGTAGGAAAGGTGGCATTGACGTTCCATATGTGGAGGTATGCTGGACTCTATTTGTTAACACCTGCTGCACATGGTGTTGTATGCCTGTAGTCTCATGTGTATGTTTTGTGCAGTGTTATGTCTGTGCTGCCACAATGACACCAGTGACTGTTGTTCTGTTGTGTCTCCCTAGGTGCTTCAGAATAATCCTGCCCTACATACTGTACATCATTTTGACACATCATGGACATTTTCTAAACTGTCAATATTGCTCTAAACATTATACAGCACAAGATCTGGTGCGTCAGGTTTTTTATTTGCAAAGTGGACATGTGAGGGGTGCGGGAATATTTGCATGAAGGCGGTGAATGGGCAGTGATATGACAGTCATGGTAGATGAGATGCAAGAGTAGACATCACGTGGATGTGGTGACCCAGTCCAACAGACATGTGCCATTGCCAAGGCAGTATGGGGAAGGACAGTCCAAACAGTCAATGCAGTGGGGAAGAGGGTTGCCATCAGGGCTGGCTCTGTGACTGGCGTTTTGCCTCCGTAGACTCCCAGGCTCTTTTTTGGACACCCCCTTGCTCTTTTTGGTGGTGGGGGGCCTGCTGAATGGCCAGCGGCGTCTGGGGACTTGGCCCGCTCTGTTGGCACATGGGAGGATGGTGCACTGTCATCCTGCGGCACAACAGAAGGGGGCGGAGGTGTTGGTTGTGATGCAGGCCTGTCACTCAGCAAAGCCACTTGCTGGGCCATGAGGTCCACCATTTGACCAATGCGTGTGTCGATGGACCTCATCAGCAGGATAAGCTCACGTAAAAGTTTGTCTGACCGGCCACTTTGTCCCTGGACCTGTTCATATGCACCGATGACTCTTTTGAAGTGGTCCAGGGATGGTGTGCCTACCTCCTGGGATATGGGGAGGACCCTGGCCCTCCCACCTGCCCTGCTGCCATGGACCTGTTGCCTCACCACAGTGGGTCCTCGCACGCTCTCCCTGCCCTCCACAGTTGGTGTTGTGTCCTGGTCATCCCCTGGGACAGGGAGGGTGCTGATGGTGGTGGTGGTGGTGGTGGTGGCCGAAGTGGCAGCGGTGGAGGCACAAGCCGTGACTGCAGGGGTCTGCTGTGCAGTTGTTGGTTCAGCAGACATGGTGGTGGGGAGGATGGAGTCCTGGGACCTGTTGGGCCTTGGCACACCAGATTGGCCGGCCAGGAGCTCATCGTCCAAACTATCCTGGGAGTCAACATCCGAGAGTCCATGTACCTGGGGTGGATATTGGCTCTGCTGGTCGTTTTTGTCATCAGCAGCGAGTTCTTCATCACCTGTTGATTAGATTGTGAATGGTCAGTGTTGTTCTCTGTGCAAGTATTTTGTTAGCGGCATGTAATCATCTCTCTGTACACTACACAATTGAGAGATCCTCACTATTATTAGTAATGACATTACTGGCAGTAATTACATGGTGGAGAGGAACATGAATAACTGGTACTGCTGTGTGTTGTGGTACAGGACTCCCTTCCCCAAACAGAACTCCCAGGAAAGTTGGATACATACCTGTTAGTTTGTTTGGTGTGCTGCAATGGCTGCCCCATGCTCCTGGGTGGGTGAGGGCTCCATCTTGGTAGGCTGTGGGACGGGGGGCATGGTGGGAGTACTAGTGCAGGCCTCCCTCCCCCAAACAGACCTCCCAGGCAAGAGGGATACCTACCTGTTAGGTGAGGGTGGACAATGCTATGGCTGACACATGCGCCTGGGTGGGGGAGGCCTCCATGTTGCTGCTGTGTGGGACAGGGGGCATGGTGGGAGTTGTAGTACAGGCCTCCCTCCCCCAAACAGACCTCCCAGGCAAGATGGATACCTACCTGTTAGGTGAGGGTGGACAATGCAATGGCTGACACATGCTCCTGGGTGGTGTGGGGGGAGGGCTCCATCTTGGTAGGCTGTGGCACAGGGGCATGGTGGGAGCTGTAGTACAGGCCTCCCTCCCCCAAACAGACCTCCCGGGCAAGATAGATACCTACCTGTTAGGTGAGTATGGACAATGCAATGGCTCACACACGCTTCTGGGTGGGGGATGCCTCCATGCTGCTTGTTTGTGGGACAGGGGGCATAGTGAGAGTACTAGTGCAGGCCTCCCTACCCCAAACAGACCTCCCAGGCAAGATGGATACCTACTTGTTAGGTGAGGGTGGACAATGCAATGGTTGACACATGCTCCTGGGTGGTGTGGAGGGAGGGCTCCATCTTGATAGGCTGTGGGACAGGGGGCAAGGTGGGAGTTGTAGTGCAGGCCTCCCTCTCCCAAACAGACCTCCCAGGCAAGATAGATATCTACCTGTTAGGTGAGGTTGGACAATGCAATGGCTGACACACGCTCCTGGGTGGGGGAGGCCTCCATGCTGCTGGTGTGTGCAACAGGGGGCATGGTGGGAGTACTATTGCAGGCCTCCCTCCCCCAAACAGACCTCCCAGGCAAGATGGATACCTACCTGTTACGTGAGGGTAGACAATGCAATGGCTGACACATGCTCCTGGGTAATGTGGGGGGAGGGCTTCATCTTGGTAGGCTGTGGACAGGGGGCATGGTGGGAGTTGTAGTACAGGCCTCCATCCCCAAAACAGAACTCTCATGCAAGATGGCTAGCTACCTGTTAGGTGAGGGTGGACAATGCAATGGTGTTTGGGTTGTGCAAGGTAGTAATTATCCGTGTGTTAGTTGCCATTAGTCTGTACTTACCAGCCTCCACTCCCCCGGCTACTCCTGTGAGACTCTCAGAATGCAGTATGGCAAGCACCTTCTCCTCCCATGGTGTGAATGTTTTTGGTGGAATGGGTGGGCCACCGCCAGTCCTCTCAGCCAGCTCCCAGTTCTTGCTTCTCCTCTCTTTGACAACCCTCTTGAGATCATGCCACTGCTTCATGATCTCCTTCGTGGATCTTGGGGTGGTCCCTACTGCATTGACCCTTTGAACTATCCTTTCCCACATTTGTGTCCTTGTGGCTAATGGTGTCTGTTGGACCAGGCTACCAAACATTTGTGGTTCCACTCTCACTACCTCATCGACCATGACTGTCAACTCACTCTCTGTGAATTTTGGCATTTTCTGTGCTGCCATGGTGCGTGGTGTATGAAGTGTTTGTGGGTGCAGGGGTGGGTGTGGTGTTGAGGTGTGAGGTGTGTTGTGTGGTGGGGTATTGTTGGTGCTGGTGTGATGGTGGTTGTGATGGTGGTAGTGGTGGAGGTGGTGGTATGTGTTCTGTGTTCTTTTGCCTCTCCTGTCAGATGTGGTGTATGGCCTTCTCTTCTGGGGTGTTGCAAAGGATTGTGGTCAGTGAAGGGGCTGGTTTTATGCTCAGCTGTGTGGGATCGTCCAAATGGTATTTTGATATCAGGTGTGTTGTGGGTGCAGGCCAATGGATTTGTATTATTTTTTGGGGATCTGTTCTTTAATTGTTATGTGTTTTGTGTATTTGTGGGGCATGGCTACTGTACTTTGTGCCAGTTTTGGCATATTTGCGGTGTTTTGGCATCGACTGCCATGTTTTTCATGTTTGATCCGCTGTGGTTGCTATGCTGCAGCTCTTCCGCTGTCCCTTCCATTGACTCCTGTGTGCGACCGCGGCGGTCGGAAACACCGGATCGTACCGTGGGACCATCGGGGATATACTAATTTCCCATGCGGTGTCTCCGCTTTGCTTGCTGCAGGTTGTGAGTTTTCCACTGCATTTCCGACCGCCGCGGAGGTCTCCGCCCTTGTCGAGCAGTTTTTGTTAGCCCGCTACCGCCGCGGTCGGTCTTTTTTGGCACATAATCTTAATTTGACCGCCGTTTCATCCGTGGTACCGGCGGGCGGTTGTTTCCCGCCTCCATGGTGGTCGAGGTGGTTTTCCGCTCGCTATCCTAATGGGGCCCCATATTACTGAAAAAAATATTAAAAACAAATATATACTTCAAACAATACTACTTATCGAAAAGAAGTTGTTTTCTTGATGAAGATATTTTTGCATCACAATATATTCAAGTCACAACATTTTTCCCCTATATTTCTATCTACCGATATTTTGAACTTAATACATTGTCTATTTATACTAGGAAATTCTTTTGCTAAAGAATGATAAAATGTGATAACCCTGTAAATATTCTTTAGAGGTAAAGCTGAAATGTGTGTGAAAAAATCTCATTGTTGCCATTATGTTTTACCTTGGATGTATTTCACCTTTCTTTCATTTTAAGTCTTCGTCCCTGCAATACCCTCCTTGGTATCCCTTCATCTTGCCTGCCCACTCTGATACTCTTTAGAATACCAACTGACAGTCAGAGTTTGCCAGTTGATGGGCTTCAGTGAGGGACTGTTCCAAAGGATAGTCTCTCTGACAGAATAACTTCCACAAAATAAATGATCCTCCTGAACCGTGGCTACCAAACGAGCCTCTCTGGAAGACCTTTGTGCCATGTTGACTGAATTAAAAGAGGGCATACCTCCCTCAAGGGTAGATACAGAAGCCTTATCAAGTATAATTGATCAGCTTCCATCTGGGATATAAATTCCTAATATACCCACTTCGCATTTCGATACACCAGGTATGGGAGTAACCACAGTTCCATGGGCTGTCTCTCCACCATCAGTTCTGGTGATCATACGAGCTACTGTACCTCTTAGTGCCCCAGAAAAGTTTTCATGAGATTCTGCTAAAATAAAAGTGTTCTTAACTCATGTACAACTGCACTTTATGGTACTACCTTAATTCTTTCCTTATGCACATTCCCAAATTTCCTTTCTGATCTCCTATTTGTGTGGTGATGCAGCATCCTGGGTGTCCCCTCTCATCAATGAAGATGACCCATTGTTATATAACTGGCTGTGTTTAAGGTTGAATGTAAGAAGGTGTTTTATAGAAGAACCATAACCAAGTAATATGACCGTGAGTTGTTGGAGCTTCGGCAATGCAATAAATACCTCATTCCATACCTAACCCAAATTCAATTGGTCAGCAGAATAAAGGATGGCCCTCTACTACCAAGAATTAATAGATGATATGAAAGATGTTTTGGCACAGATAGGCATTCAACCAAAAATCGGCACTGACCTTAATTTCTAACCCTAAGACAAGACCATTGTCTCTCCGAAAGACATGGGGAAAATAATAAAGCAGAAAACAAAACCCCTATTTAAAATATGTGGGAAGCCAACACCCATTTTCAACAACACAGATACCATGGAAATCGAGCACGGGGGCCTTAACCCATGGATGAACAAAACACTGAAAGCAAAAGTGGGCTATGCCAATATTGTGACAAGTTAAGGTACTTTTGAAGACTGTCCTACTCAACTTAAATCATTCAAAACGAAGGTGCTGGAAGACTAGACATGTTATGGAATCAGCCACATTATCTCATGTAAAAACTGTGGCTAATACATGGATCAATGATAATATAATGATGAAACCAATATTGATTATCAAAGATATCAGAAATGAAATATTGTTAACAAAAATGTTGGCTTCCTATTCTTAACAAAAACAAAAATATAGTTAACAAAAATGTCCCTTTAAAAATATTTATCTCAAATTATATAAAAAAACTGGCAGAAACAAAAATACCTTTGCCTTTAAATAAGTATATAAAATGTCAGAAATATTGAAGCACACAAAACAATGAGATTAATATCTCAAAACATTAAGCAGAACATTATAAAATACTACATTAACTCCATTTCACTTTAGACAAAATTATAATAAATATAAAAAATATAAGAAAATATTATTTATTTTACAACACTAAAATAAACATGAGCACATAAAAATAAGTATACTCTTTGACACATCAAATAAATAAGAAATTACAATTCTCATAACAACTAATATAAATCATAGAACCAAAATACACTAAAAACAACGATGTGTTTACAGTTCAATTAGTGTCCACCATAAAAGGCGATAACTAGATAAAAATTGTAAAGTAAATGAACACCAACCAATGAAAACATCAACAAAGCAAACTAACAAATTAAAACGTATCATATAAAGCATACAATGTAAAAGAAGCACTACATTTGAACACTTACCACACTGAAAGGACAAAAGCTACAAAATAGCAAGACTTTGATGGATTGCGAAGAGAAAACCATAAAAGAAAAGTGGAAGGAAAAAATAGAAGTACCTTGAGAAGTATGTAAAATATTTATTTTAATATACTTTAAAAAATGAATTAAAAAATCATAAATATACAAACAACTAACAAAACACTCTATTTTATTTATATACCAAACTTTATGAACCTCAGAAAAATTACAGAACCATTGACAAACTACAGAACCACCCTTAAAATCCACCAATTGAATACCTAAAGAAAGGCACATACATGTACATACATTCAAAGCTCTTCCAGAAATCAAGTTAACCCTAAACATAAAAACATAAGATGGCAGTGAATTGTGTGTCACAACTATAGGTATCAGAAGTGTTCAATCATACACATGTGAAACTCTGCCTGAAGACCATCAAAGGTAATCATTTTCCCTTTTATCCAAACATCCCCCAGGAGATCAATGCATATGCTACTCCATCTATGGAAAACCGTCAGACGCCTCACTTCTCTTAGAAAGTCTACCTCCCAGAGTGGTGTTTGTTCAGTGAGTCTGGCCTCCCAGCAGATTATTTTGGTCGTCCATACCATAACAACTGTCTGAGTGTGGATCGGAAGGGACAGGTTGCCCCTCCTCCTCCGTAGAGAGCACATAGGTATCTATTCACACTCATAGCAAAGCAATTAACCCGATAGGCAGGCTCCTCAGTCGGTGAAAAGACCCACCCATTAATGTTAACAAGCTGAGCTCCCAATAGTATTTTATGATGCCCGGTACCGCCAATCCCCCTTCATAAACCCCCTTCTGCAATTTCTTTAGAGCGATCCTAGGGCAATGCCCCCGCCATGGCAATTGTGTATGGCATAGAGGAGATGCAGGAGGGCCATCATTTTAAACAAGACCGCCCTTCCCATCAGGGAGACCGGTAAACGCCCCCAATGGGCCACATCCCCTTTCAACCTATCCAGTTGAGAATGTACATTTAGCTGCATGAACCCCTCCCTGATCCAGATGCCCAAGTATTTAAAGCACTCATCGTGAACCAGCTCTGTACATGCCGACGTCAGGACCGGGGGTTTCCTTGCAAGAGTGTATACCAGGGATTTATCCCAATTTATGCGATAACCTGAGTATTGGCCAACGGACCGAATGATATGGATAAGCCTGTGAAAGGTCTGCCTAGGTCTATGGGTATACAGCAGGATATCACCTGCATAGAGGGAGATACGTTCTTACCACCCCCCTCCCACATCAATGCCTCTCACCAGTGGACACCCTCTTAACCATGAGGCCAGCGGTTCAAGTGCGAGCGCAAAGAGAACCGGCGAGAGCAGGCAGCCCTGCTGCGTACCCCTATGCAGTTCGAAAACTCTGGATACCACTCCGTTAACCCTGACACATACCAGCAGGGATGGGTATAGCAGTTCAATCAAGGTGCGACAGTCCAGACCAATTCCAAGTTTGGTGAGTACAGCAAACAGATATGGCCACTCGATACTATCAAAAGCAATATGGGCATCAAGTGATTAGAGTGCCACCTGATCGTCCCGTCGCTACTGCGCCATATACATTACCCCATATAACTGACAGAGATTTAGACTAGTGTTTCTATGAGGCATAAACCCGGACCGGTCCAAGTGAATAAGAGACTGTATCACAAGAGATAGTCTGTTTGCGGTGCCTTAGCCAATACCTTGGCCTCAAAATTATAGAGTGAATTAGGGCGGTATGAACTACAACAATCTTGCGATTTGCTGTCCTTAGGGTTTATGACATTAGTAGCTGTCCTCATGTCAGGCGGTAATTGACCCTCTGCCCTCGCCTCATGGAACATACAGAGCATGTAGGGCACAAGGTACCCTGCCACACATTTGTTCAGTTCCACCGGGAAACCGTTTGGGCCCGCTGATTTTGTGGACTGAAGGTCCCCTATGGCACCCTTGATTTCTTCTGTAGAGAAATCTGCGTCAACCGCCTCTTGGTCCTCCACACTGAGCATTGGTAAAACTATATCCTTCAAAAATTCCGTGAAATCCTCCACCCCCCTATCTGTCTGGGTCTGATTAATCCCTCCATAATATTGGGCAAACACATCTGCTATGACTGCGCCCGTCCCCTTCACCGTACTGTCAGAGGTCCGTATCTCAGAGACCCAGTTACAGCCTCTATTCCTTTTCTCCAACCATGCAATAAGTTTATTCGCCTTATCGCCTAGGTCGTATATGCGTCTTTGCATTGCGACAGCATGCGTATGAGCTGTGTTCTCCTCTTGATCTCTGACCTCTTTTTGTTTGAGTCTAAGTGTGTGTAGATGGCCTACATCGCCCCCCTGTGCTGTTCCTAGCGCAGATTCCAGAGCTGTAATCTCTTGCTCCAAACTGTTGCATTGCGCCCTCTTTCTTTGCGTCTAGACCCAGCAGTCGCTCGCACAAAGTCCCTGGCCACCACTTTATAAACCTCCCAAAATATACAGTCGGATTTCACAGATCCTGAGTTTTCTGTAAAACATTGCTCAGTACGTTCCTCAAACTGCTCCCTAAACTCCTGGTCTTTAAATAAATAGGAATCTAAGCACGGAGGTAGAGTCCAGCACCTCCACTGGGGAATGGTCAGATATTACCCGGGCCTTGTGACAGCCCACCTGGAAGAGTCCAGCGGAAGTAGTGTGTGTAAAGATGTAGTCCAAACGAGACCCACTACTATGTGCCGCTGGGATGTGAGTGTATTTTCTAGCAGCGGGATTATGCAACCTCCACAGGTCTACAAGCCCCATAGCAGTTGCAAAAACCTTCAGTGGTCGCACCCCCACTACCCTGTGAGAGCTCGCATCTCGATCTAGTTCAGGCAACATCGTCTCGTTCATGTACCCTCCCAGAATGAGAGTACCCACTGCCATGTTCATTAATAATTTGCTGAGGTCTGGGAAGGTCACCCCATGCATTCTCAGAGGGATGTACACTGAGCATATGTTAATGGTGTGCCCCCCACAATCCATACAACACAACATATCGTTCCAAATGATCACAGTACTTGCGAGATACCAGCAGTGGCAATGAGTTCTTAAGCAGTATCGTTGTCCCCCTAGAACCAGTTGTGAACCCAGCATGATTTAGAAGCGCATACCCAAATTGGTTGAGCGCTAGGTCATTATTTCCCTTCAGGTGCATCTCCTGCGGGAGCACTATGTCCTGGCAGTGTCAACGGAGATATTGTAACACCATGGTCCTTTTAATTTTATCCCCCAGACCATCCACATTCCATGATAACACCTTTAGTTTTTTAGTGTGTTGCAAGGCCATCCAAGAGGGACATGTGACAAGGATCCACCCACCTTCAGCCCTCTCCAACCCCACCGCACCCACCTAATATGTATTGGCATGGATCCTACTTTCCTAAGAACCAGGTCACTTCGAATGGCATTGGTATTCTGAAGTAAACATAACATAACTATGCAAAAGAAGACACCATGAACTACATCCCCCCTCCCTGCTACCCTGCTTCGTAGGCCTAAAACTACCCACATCCCCAACTAGCAGAGCACATGTTGCCCAGGAAACACTCTAAAATTGAACGGGCTGCCGAGGGTCGCCACCCTAAGTCTGCGTAAGCCCGCCACCCAGCCCAAGTCCAGTAAAATTCTGTTGCAGAACACCACCGCATTTCACGAAGCCACCCCACATAAGGATTGCAAAGACCCACTAACTAGACATGATTATATATGTTACGTGAATCAGCTGCATGTTCAACAAGTATTATTTTCCAACCATCTCTGAGGCCACTGGGCTCAACAATCGTGACCGCCACAATCGTTTCTATCGCCTGTCCAACCTGTTGGGTCCACTGGAAGATCCGGATAGCCAATCAAGAGTGTCTTTCCAGCCATCCTTTCTGCGTTGATTATTCTGCTGTGATCGCCCCTCGTCCAGCCATGCTTGCACATCCGCAGGGGTCGTGAAGAAACAAGATCTACCATTATCAATAACTTTAAGTTTCGCCGGAAAGAACATCATGTATTTTATGCCCCTTTCCCTTAGGGCACGCTTCACTCCATCAAAGGTGCAGCGCTCCTGCTGGACCTTCAAAGTGAAATCCGGGAAAAATGTAACAGTCGTGTTCTCATAAGGGAGGTTGCCGTGGAGGCGAGCAGCCTGCAGGATAGTGTCCCGGTCCCTATAGTTCAGGATCCGTGCAATGATTGTCCTGGGGGGAGCCCCCGGTTTTGGCAGAGGGACCGGAGCTCCATGGGCCTTTCCACAGTAAAGAAAGTGGGGAGTCCTTTAGGTTTGAGATGGTTCAATATTAGATCCTGCAGAAAAAGGTCCATGCCAGGACCATCCGCCCCCTCCAGGACCACAACCACCCGCATGTTGTTCCGACGGGCCCTACCTTCCTGGTCCTCCGGCTTCAGGGCCACCTGCTTGTGTTGATGGACGAATTGCTGAACCCGTTCTTCCAATTTACTTGTGGTGGATTACAGTTCTGTTATTTTCGTCTCTGCTGTAGTAACCCTCTCTGAGGTCTTGGTCATATCAGCACGAATCATATCTAATTTCAATCAAAACTTTATCGATCTTTTTTTCAGCGTCGTTCCAGAAACTTGAATGGCTGCCATTATAGAGCTTAAAGATGATTTGGGTGCCCCCTCCTGGCCCCCAACGTCCCCCTCATCCATGGACGGAAGCTTCGGAACTGCACACTTGTCCAATTGGTTGGATTACCCTTGTGAGGGTCCTTTACGATGCTTTACAATGAAGCCCATGAAGACCATAATTTTTTATGTACATATCAAATCTAAATAAACTAATTGGAACGTATTTCATTATATGATTAAAATATTTACAGACATATTGACAGAAAAAGCATGATACACTTCACTGAAATCTTCAATTGGAAATTTGCTAAATTTTACTCAATGCTTGTTATCGGAGGGCTTCTACAAAAAATATGTTAAATCACCAAAATCAGTGTAAGATATGTACTACAACATTTAAAAAATGCAAGCACTAGTTCCTAATGTGATGCAATGCCCTGCTACTGCCCAGCCAGCAGAGGATGCCTCAATTCCAAATGCAATACTCTGATTCCAAAGGCAATGCACCTGGTCCGCTCCATGTATTGACGAGGATGCGCTGGTTGCGAGCCATGCAAAGTCTGAGATTGCCGATTTCAAGCCACTCAAAGACGAAAATCTGCCCATTCCGATTAGGATGCTAGGGTTGATCTGAAGAAGCACCTTAGGTCCATGACTGAGGTGTCACCACTTGGCAGGCAGACTCACAGATGGCAGAGTTCAGGTGAAGAAGCAGATTATCAGGAAGTCATTTATGTCCCTCAGCCTACACAAACGTCGATCGTCAACCGTTTCTGATGTAGAACTCATGGAAAGCACATCAGAATCCTTTGCATAGAAATACTGTTATACCTTGTAAAAATTGTCTTTAGCTGAAACCGATAAGAAAGTCATGTACCAGAATATTATTTATATATTAATGCTGCTATTTCCACTGTATTCCAAATGTACCTCATGTAACTGTGAAGCGCTCTGATACCCAAGGGTTAAAACTCTATAAATAAAATAAAATCAGGAAGCAAGCCAACAAGATGTTGAAGTCACTCTGAGTTCAAGTGATACAGGTCCAGTCCTTCTCTCCCAGGCAGGGGAACAACAGGTAGAAGGGCAGCACAGCAAGGCAGAAGTCCAGCAAACAGCAATCCAGCAGAGTGGCAGTCCTTTCCGAAGCACACAGTTTTCTTTCTGGCAGAGTGGTTACAGGTCCAGAAGTGTACTGAAGTCATGGTGTCAGATGTCCACTACTTATACCCACTTGTACCTTTGAAGTGGGGGAGTCTTCAAAGAATGCTCTGAAGTACAAAGACGTCCTTCCTTCCTTCCCTGGCTCCAGACTCACTACAGAAAGGTATGCACCCCTTTGTCTGCAGGACACAGCCTATTCAGGAGTGAGGCTGTGTCCAGCTACTCCTTCCCATCCTGCCCAGGATGGCATATTAGGATGCACATGACCCATTAGTCACACATAAGCCAGCTTTGTATGTGGCTCTCTAGAAGGAATGCACAAAGCCCAGCTGTCACCCACCACTGACATTCAGATACAGGCTGAAGGCACAGAATAGCTAAAGTAAAAAAAAATCCAACTTTCTAAAAGTGGCATTTTTAGACTCGCAATTTCAAATCCATCTTCACCATCAGTTGTGATTTTACATTGTGAGTCGAGAGACATCACACTTGAAAAATCCATCTCTTCACAATTGGTAATTACACTTAAAATATGTAATAAAATAATCCCAACGTTATCCTATGGGAGAGATAGGCCTTGCAGTAGTGAAAAAACGATTTTGGGAGTTTTTCACTACAAGAGCATGTATAACTTTAAAGTAGATGTCTTGTATTTCTTATACATTGCACCCTACCATCTGGACAACCCAGGGCCTACCTCAGGGGTGACCTATATGTATACAAAGGGGAGGTCTATGCCTGGCCAGAGGCTTATCTTGCTAAGTCGAAATGGCAGTGTGAACTGCACAGACAGGATCTGCAATAGAAGGCCTGAGGCATGGTTAACCCAGTTACTTAACTGGGTAGAGCAGCAAGTGCTGCCGGCCAGCTAGTTGCATTTGATTTACAGGCCCTGGGCACATGTAGTGTACTTTACTAGGGACTTAAAAGTAAATTAGATATGCCAATTGGAGATGAGGCAATATTTCCTTGTTTAGGGGAGAGAGCACAAGTACTTTAGCACTGGTTAGCAGTGGTAAAATGCACAGAGTCCTAAAGCCAGCGAAATGAGGTCAGAAAAATAGAGGGAGGCAGGCAAAACATTGGGGAAAGACTGCCATACAGCAGTCAGGTCCAAAAGAAGTGCCGCACGCAAAGAGGGAAAGTGTGCCCCATTAAATTGAATGCGCTGCCTCCGTGGCACCAGCGAACTCATGCTGCCCTGGGGACAGAACATCCATGTAAAACACTGAGTGGCTGCCTCAAAGCCGCTGTGTGTTTCACTGTGCAGGGTGCACTTTACAGAGGGATTAGAGACTCCTTTGCTGGCAGGTGCAGTGAGAAACTGCACCTACCTGCAGGGGGATGTCCAGGGGGTCCAGAGGGCTGCTATCAGGGGACACACTGATAGTGCGTCACTTTTTTCTGGTACACTTTCAGTCCACCTCCTAACAGCTTCTTTGCCTTTGCACCCATGTCCATAATATTGCACAGGCACAGAGGTAAAGAGATTTCCTCATTTGCATGGAGCCATGCCCCCATACACATGAGGGAATGCCCTCTTGAGATAGCTCTGGCACCACATGGGCACCAGCGCTGTCTGTGTAACAAAAGGGGACGCACACGTTTCTGTGGCCCCTTCTGTTGATACCAAGGTGCCCTGGGGGTGAACAAAGTGGTCATACATGCCCGTTGCACACCATGGGCCACTTTCTGTATTACAACCCCAGGAGAGTCTTTCCAATTACATCATGTTCTTCAAAAGTGCTTGCTGTTGCTCAGAATACTTCCATCAGCTCAAGTCTTAGTCACCTCAATCTCCCAATCATGCATGCTCTATGAAATTAAGATCTCAACTCCAACTGTTTATTGCAAGTTAAATCTTCAGTAAACAGACTTCCAGAAAAGAAAAAAAACAAATGAAAACGTTACTTTCTGCCAGGGGCTAAGGTTTTGCTCCGAAGTCTCCTGGTGGTACTACCGAATGCTGTCATGCCAAATACAATGTCTGTATAGTCCTTATTCCACGTTATACCTCTCTAGTCCATAAGGAGGCATCGCTTGCCACTTTGTCACGTTCCTGCGTACTCCCTTTGACCCAGACTTTCGTCTTTCACTTTCTTCCTTCCTTGGTTTGTCTCTCTCTTATTCTTTATCAAAGTCTGATGAAGAAACATAAGTGTCAGTCCCATAAATGAGTGTGGGTGGGCTCTATGGGCAACCTGCAGCTAAAACTAAGCACTGAATCCCAATAATATTAGTAAACATATTAGACAAACGTAGCTTTATACCCAGTAAGATAGGCTCTGGTATATGTGGCCCTATCTTAACCAAGAGATTGAGGGGCACAAGCACGTACAGGGTCAGTGAGTATTATCCAGCCCATGGGCAGCCCCTGTGTATCTGACACTGTCAGCTATGTGATGCACCCCTTACACCTTTCACAAGCCTCAAACCATTTAGTATCTGAGCGATGCAAAGTTATTCTGCATGTTCAGGAAATCGCTTTTGAATGTGTCCAGGACGTTTCAGCTGAAGCTATTATTAGATGAATCCATGCGATAGATAGACTGTAGTAAATCAGTCCTAGGATATAGGGTATAATGCAGTCAGGATTGGCATTAAGCAGCTCGCGCTTGTAAGATGATTGATGATCATTCCGAAGAGCATTCCATTGCATTGTCTTGTCTTTTTGTTTTACTAACATCCCTTCCATTCTAAACTGTGTAAGCTAAAATATGGAGGATCACAGCAAATCTTTCACTTACTGTCTGTCAATTTCTCTACAAAAACAGCAGACTTAGCAATGCAGCTCTTAAATGCACATGGACATTGTATTTACTGTACGCCATGCTAAAATATTGGCACATGTTAAGCATAAGGCAGCAATGTATTCATTCTGCCTCATCGAAAAATAGTTAAAGCCATGTTATGCACAGGTGCAAAGTGGATCCAGGACTTTGTTTCTGTAAACATGTTTTTCAAAAGGTTTATCAGTGTCAATTTGGTCTCCGGATAATATGAAATATAATCAAAGCTAGAGAGTCTTGTTTTAAAGTGCTAATGTATTAAAATACAGGTGTATGAAATCTATGCAAAAGCTATTTGTGTTATGTTTCTTTGTTGCCTGCCCCTTTCTGTGCCTCCTATGTCCGCACCCTATTTTTCACTAAAAAGGTGTCGAATGAGTATATCTATAAGGCCTCACATTTGCTTTACAGCACATTGGTGTGCAAATTCACATTTGGTGTCGCATCAGCATGGAATTATTTTAGGGGTACAAGACACTTTTCTGTATAAATAAAACACGATGCAAAGTAAAATTTTGGTATCGTGTTTAGGAGGAGCGAAATCAAATTTGGTGCAACTTCACCGGGAATGTGAAAACACTTTTAGGGGAATAAAGTAATCACATTTAGGAGGAAACTACATTAAGGTGTAAAGTCACGTTTATGTGAAAAATCATGATTAGAGACACCAGTTTAAAGTATGCTTTGCAATTGTTAGAAGAAACACTAAATAGACTCGCATTTTCCTGTGAAAGCATAACGAGAAATGCTTTGTTGCTTCGAACCTGGTAATTCCCGAGGAGGAAGAGGGACACTGCATTGGTGGAGAGGCTGGATTGAACTTTGCATCACAGTGATTACTATCAGGCAGTTAACTACTACTACTTGTTGACTCCAGTATTGACTAGGAAAAATAGAAACATCTGTTCTTTTATCTACAAGGCGGGTATGGTGGCTTAGTGGACTAATGGGTCAACTATAAGGGACTCTGGGGCATATTACCAAGCAATAACGATAATAGCTGCGGCGACTTTTATCGCAGATAAACCTTGGTAATACCAAGGTTTATCGCAAACCAAGGTTTATCGCAAATGCGATAAAAATTGGACGCAATGCATGAATATCGCTGAAAAGTCAGCGATATTCATGCATTACCGAGCTAATGCTCTTAGCCATGTTATCCACCTCCCATTGGATAACATGGCTAAGAACTGCTCTGGGGCAGGTGTTAGCTTTTGGAGATATTTGCGCTTAGCGCGAATATCTCCAAAAGTTGGCAATAGGAGATAGCGATGTTAGCGACTGTTTCCAGGAAGAAAATAATGTACCAGCAGGCTTGATTAGGTGTAAAATGTGCACAGTGGTAATCCAGCATCTTTGATAGCGAATACATAGAGGTACAAAATTGAATTTGGTGCAACATCACTATAGGGGTATATTTCGATTTAATAATAAAAAGAAAAGTAACTAATAAGTTGCCAAACGCGTAAAAGTTGCAAAATAAACCTTGGTACATCATATGCAGGAGATTGGAAACGCTTTAGGTGCACAAGTTACATTTAGGAGTAAATCATATTTGGGTGTAAAGTAACATTCTGGTTTAAAACAGGATATGGATGGTTTGCTTTTTACCCCTTCACTATTAGGCCTTCTCTACCCCAGTGATGAGCCTTTTTCGTTGCTTGGGGCAATTTTTGATTAACACTTCATAACAATTTCTACAAAAGTTATCCAAGTAAATTGTTTTCTTTTTTCTCAAATGCTTGGGATTCTAATTGTACCCTGGGCTTTGTGAATTCAGATAAGGAACCAAGAAAAATGGTTAAACATAATATTTTGGGTGCTGTTTGGAAAAATTCGAAAAATGTGCTGTGCTAGAATGGTATGAATGAAGATTGTATCAAAACAAGATTTGCTGGGCTAAAATCACTATGTCTCTAGCTTTCAGAAACAGGAAGAGTTGTAAAATATGATAATTATTTCATCACTGTTTTGCATTGTTATAAGTGGTAATCATTTTTCCTATTTTTTGTGGTGTTTCGCTCCTTATAGATTGTGGTCTAAACAGATGTGAAACCCATGGGTAAACCCACAACATTGTACATTTCTGAACAGCACAACAAATTCAAAATTCAGCTAGGGGCCATTTGTGTATTTCTCAATTCAAATTGAAAATAATCAAAGGAAAAAGGAAAAAATAGAAACAGATGACAATGTTTGAACCTGCAGTTTTTGCCCCAATAACAGATTGATAAAAGGAATATATAATTATGTCAGTCAGATTCTTCTGGTCTCAGGGTTTCCAAAAACACACAATACACATAGCCAATTACTGAACTGCCGCCTATAATGACTGCACACAACCATGCATCACTTCATATGGTAACATCTAATGCATGAAAAAGGGTCACGAAGGAAACCAATTTATTTTTTAAATGTTTCTAAGATATTGAGTTCAGGAATACTTGGTATTTGAGCAACTCTGAATGTGGATCTATCTATAATTCATGTGATTTGAATATGATATGCACACAGGCTTAGATTTGGAAGGAAAACATTGATAAATTGAATTGAAAAAAATGATTGTACAGATTATCTGTAGTTCCACACTTCTCCTCATAAGGAATTTAGAATTTACAATAGTGTGATTATTTAAAATCATGTCAATATCATCACAGCTAAGAAAGTTCAAATAATTAAGGCTCTTCGGCCTGGTAAAGCTTGCCGACAAGTGAGTAGCGAACTCACTGTGCCACTGGACTCAAGCTACACCTGCCTGAAGAGCCCTGACTAGGGTGAAAACTGCCCTAGGTTGCTTGTGCTTCCAGTTGGGAAACATCCTTTATGACACAACTTTTACCACGCAGTACCTTTACAACGCAGGATTTACAACTCAAGTCATTACAACGACTTGCGCTGGAGGGTGCTGTAAGATAGGTAATAGTTTAATTTACTATCCAAAACCTTCCCTACTATCCACGGGGACTGGAGTTGGAATAGTAAACTAAACTATTCAGTATCCAGCGCCCCCCAACGCAAGTCGTTGTAACGACTTGCGTTGTAAAACCTGCGTTGTAAAGGCATGCATGGTAAAAGCATGCGTTGTAACAACATACATCCTTCCAGTTCAGGGAGGTCCTGGCCTGGCAGTTCAGGCTGGCCTATTCCCATGAGTAGCTGGTTCAAGCCGGATCTGCATATGGCTGGGTCTGACCTGCAGTGGCATTGTCAGAGAAAAACAATGGACTGGGTTGGGGTCCTAATAGATTTCCAGTGGCTGAGATTAGTTCAAGCATTCCACTCAACACCTTGTTGTTTTTCCATGTGATGGCTTGAGTACATCAGGAATGCCCAGTTGTGGGTTTTGGGCTCACTGTGTCCCTGGAGCCAAGCTATGCCTGGCTGAGGAGCCCTAATTATTGGGAAACCAGTCCTAGGTTGCTTATTTTCCCTTCAGGGAGGACCTGGTTTGGAAGTTCAGGCTAGACTGCTTCCAAGGCGACCATGAAAAAAAACGATTTGCATATGTTTTGGTCTGAATTCAGGTGGCATGGTGAGCAAAAAATGATGGATTGGGTTGTGGCCTGAGCGACGGTAAGGGGCTGAGATTCATTCGAGCACTTCACTGAGCACCTTGTTATTTTGCATCTGATGCTCTACGTGCTCTAGGGATAGCCAGACATTGGTCCAAGTTAACCTGGTTGAAGAGCACTTACTAGGGCAAAACTGGTCCTAGGTTGCTTGAGTTCCGGTTCAGAGAGTAACTAGCCGGTGGCCTTGCAGTTCATGCTGGACTCTTCTTATGAGAAGCAGGGTCAAGGCTGATTTGCACATGTCTGGGTATGATCTGAAGTGGCAGGATAGGAGAAAAATGACAGATTGGGATGTGGCCCGAACAATTGCCAGTGGCTATGATTAATCCAAGCATTCCACCCATCAAATTGTTGTTTTTGCATTTGAAGCTGTGAGTACGCAGGGTATGCAGAGACATGGGTCCTGGGCTCACTGTGCCACTGGATTGAAAGTATACCTGGCTGAAGAGCCCTTACTAGGGCAACAATGGGCCTAGGATGCTTGTTTTCCAGTTCACTTATGTTTTAGTTCACTAGTATCACTAGATTAAAAGTTTACCTAGCTGAAGAGTCCTTACTAGGGCAACAATGGCCCTAGGTTGCTTGTGTTCCGGGTCAGGGAGGATGTAACCTGGCAGTTTGGGCTGGACTGTTCCCATGAGGAGCAGGTTGAAGACTGATTTGCATATGGTTGGGTCAGAGCTGAGGTGGCATGGTGTGTGGGAAAAGATGGATTGAGTTGCATCCCTGAGTGATTACCAGTGGTAGAGATCACTTCAAGCATTCCATCCATCACCTTGTGATTTTTTGCATTTGACCCTAAGTGCACTGGGAATGCCCAGACATTGGTCCTGGTGTCAGAACCCTTTAATCTCTGCAGGAACAGATTGGAAGCTGGCTCCCAATGCCCACCTTCCAGTGACACCTACTGACAACAGTCCAATGTCACTAGCAAGGGGGAAAGGGGAATGGGACAGAGAAGAGACAACTCCTGTCAACTCCTGGACTCTATTGCAGTGGCTTCTTCTGGTTATGTATCTTCTTATATGCTAGCTGCTACTGCAGTGTGTGGGAAACCTGAAGCAATTACAATAACAACAATACAAACATTATACCTGAACTGATTATATGCAGTTTCATTTACACACCTTTTGCTTTGACTTCTACCCGACTAATTGGAGTTATTGCCTCTCTTCTGAAGGCTTTACATATTAAGCAGCAACATTACTGTGGAAGGACTCTTTTAGAGTTCAAGTTTCCTCTGTAATTATTATGTTGATTTCCTTTTAAAATGGTCCTTAGATACCTGTAGCCGGTTTGCAGAATGGCTTTTATTACAGTTGCTTTCATTCAGAGGCTTCTCTTTACGCACAAAAAGGTTCCCGGGTAGGAAAGATAGGGGAAGGGGGGCGGAGCTTGCCGGTGTCGATGGTGGACGCATAAGTGAGAGGCTCCGCACCATCACCGGAAAATATCCTGATAAATATCCTTCCTAAAACGTGGCTGAGCAATAACGGTAACGGGAGAAGCCTTAGGAAGCCCTGCTGCTGTATCGGTGAAGTCCGCGGGAAGCGGTTACACCCACAGCCGACAGAACAAGGTGACCCCATCGGGCGGCGGACTAGGCCGCAGTCCCCGGCCTTTCCTGCAAGGAGATCCGCCGTGCGTCAGTCTGCGTGCGGCCAGTGATAGAGCCTGAGCCCGGGTCACCGCGAAGAACTGACGAAGTAGTGCCGGACCAGCGCGACTTTGCACTACACTGATTCGACTGAGGAGCAAAGGTGCAGGTTACGGACGGAGGGGCCGGCACACTCCGAAACCGTCTTGAAACGCCCGAGAGGGGGGCGTGGACACAGCGACCGAGTGGGCGCCCAGGGACCGGTGCGGCACCAGAGACCCCAGCTGACTCCCCAGACCAGGGTGCAGACCGGCAAGCGGGACGGACCCTGGGTCTGGTACCCTTGCCCAAGACTTATCTGCGTCCACGCTGCTGTGGTGGGGAGGCGGGCACCACGAGGTACGACCGGCTCTGTGATGTGCCCTGTAAATTAGTAACGGACGCATAGTGCGCGGCGCACAGGACCGGAGAGGCAGAGTGGATTTGGTGGCGTCTCCCGCCCGGTGGAAGTGTGGGGAGATGTGCACCCTCATGCGGAGCGGCAACGCCACCTGAGACCTCCCCCCACCCTATTCAACTGACACTGGAGTTGAGGCCCGGACTCGCGGCCTAGAGAGACGCAGCGAGATGGAACGGCGAGTAGGGAGGCCCCGTGGGACCCCAAGGCGTGACGCAACCCTGTGTTGGAGGCAAGGAGAAATCCTGGAGCTGGGGCACCCAAACTAGAGCGACTGAACCCACGGGCCTGGCCCACTGTCTCGGCTACACACAGACAGGGCCTGCTGACGCCTGGAGCACATCAGTGCGACTGCAAGTGTGTGGAACTGAGGCAGGGAGAGCCGAGTGTGACCCGTTTCTGGAACGCGGAGTATAGCAGGGAGACACACGGCGCTACCTGGAGAGGGCACCGGGTGGAGGAATTGGCTTGCCTTCGGAGCGGAGAGGAGTGAGGAGGAGAACATTGCCACGGGCGAGTGCTCCAACAATGCAGCACGCCAAACGAACAGAGGCAGCACTGCGGCTGTACCCCCTGGTGGAGGTACCGGGAGACAGGGCACCCCTACTAAGACTGGGCAGCCATGGGCAAGGGGGACAGAACCCAAACGAAGATAATGTTTGACCAACGTCGGCAGAATACGCCGGAGACGCCGGCGGAAGTTCCCGCGCCGCGAGGCAGTGGACCGGAGGGTTCACTGTGCTCGGAGATTAAGGACATGCTGACAACGATGGAGAAAGGGCTACAGGAAAGCATGACGGCGATTGGTTCCAAAATAGATGCACTCACATATCGTATGGACCGCATGTCTGAAAGAGTGGAAAAGCAGGCCGAAAGACTGGACATGTCAGAGAGGCGATTAACCGAAGTGGAGGAAGCCCAAACAGAATGGGATAAGGATCGTAAACAATTCAGCAGGCTGATTCAGGTCATCCAGGACAAGTCTGAAGACTTGGAAGCGCGTTCGAGGCGCTCGAACATACGAATCGTCAGAGTGGCAGAAACGACTCAAACTGGGAAGATGGAGCTATTTGTCGAGAAACTACTAGTCACCCTGCTGGGGGAAGGCGTCTTTTCCCCGATGTTCATTGTGGAACGAGCGCACCGCACGCTGGGCCCGCGCCCGAGCACGGGGGCACCCCCAAGGCCGATAATTGCGAAATTGTTAAACTACAGGGACAGAGACGCGGCGCTGAGAACGGCCCGGGAAAAAGGGAAGCTGCAGTACGAGGGCATGGATATTTCACTGTACCCAGACTTCACGGCAAAAGTGCAAGAGGAGAGAAGACACTTTGCCCCATACAAAAAACAGCTCATAGATCTTGGTTTGGACTATGCAATGATGTACCCGGCGAGGCTGCGTATAAACAGACAGGGGCACTCGCACTTCTTCACGGACCCCAAAGAACTCCAGAAATCGCTGAAGGTATGGGCCAAGGAGCAGAGAAACAGCCCGAGAAGTCAGGCAGTGGACCCCGAGAACACCGGCAACGGCCTTGACGACCAGGACTAGGAGGGAGATACGAATCAGCACGTTACAGAGGGGGGGGCATCATTACTGGCCCATTGTTGGCGACTTACTGGCGGAAGGCCTGTGGTGTGACATTAACAGGCCGGGGGCCAAGGGGTGCGCTACAAAGACAGAGCTGAGTGGGACTGTTTTGCGATGTTGCAGCATTTTTGAAGGGGAGCCACAACCAAACATTGGAGACTACGAGACGCTTGCAGTACACTGTGCCTTTTACTATGGAATGAAAATTGCGTAAACTTGTGAGCAGGGGTGGGATAAATGAGGGTTCTGACCTACAAGTTACTAAGGAACATACATGGCCTACGTTTGTACGGATGGGAAGGGTAATGGTGCAGGGGTAAGTTTAAAAATTTCCTTCGGAGGGCCATACTGACGGAGCTCGACTCCAGGACATGTTTGGCGACCTCCGCCCTAGCGCTGGTAGCACTTGTGGTCCATTTTGGACCCTGTTTAGGGGTTAGTTTTGGGTACTTTCTGGGGAGGAGGGGGGGAGGAGGTAGAGGTATCGGTCTGAGCAGGTTGGGGGAGGTCGGCTGTGGGAGGAGGGGGGAACTGGGGGTTCTGTTGCTGCTTGTTCTTGGGGAGGGGATGCCTGTGGGAGAATGGGAGATGCAGGGACTGTTGGCTGTTATTTGCTTGTTGGGCGTCTTACGACATTTGAAAATCGAAGTGCGAGTACCTACTAAACGAAAAAGACATAACATGATTGCGAGCCCGTATGGTGCCTCCATGTCTGCGCTTTCCCCTATCGTGGAATTAGTCTTCTCAGCCTTTCATGCACGATTGCGACCCTGGAAGTGGCTGGTTGTTGCAGCGAAGGCGGAGGCTGATGAGGTCAGCACTGTGGCACTGCAGGGCTACAGGGAATCTGAGGGGATACTGATGACAGGCTTGTTGAAGATTGTATCTGTGGTTGTGATCCCCACCTCTGTAGTACGGGGGCCTACATTCTTGAGTGCAGCCTTGGCCACACAGCAAACACCAGCACCTACTAGCAGTGGTTCTGGGGGGACTGTATCTATTGAGATGTCTAGTATGCCCGTTATCATGGTGGCAGGTGCTCCATCGCTTCCCATCACACAGTGTCACGTTCAATATGGCTGAAGAGCACCAAGGAGGCGAGGCTGATGCAGTAGAGTCCTTCACAGCTATGACATGGAATGTTAGGGGGCTCAATGACTATCGCAAGCTTCGCAAAGTGTTGCAATACTTACAGAGACACCATGTAGACTTAGCTCTTCTTCAGGAAACGCACCTGCCCCCTACGAGCAAGATGCTCTCTGCCAGGGGGCTGGTAGGTAATATCACACAGGCAGGCTTCACAACACACTCCAGGGGCGTTCTTACATGGGTGAATCCCAGGTCCAGATTGCACCTCTCGCTACTTAGTGCTGACCCAGAGGGACGATATGTGCTCTCCAGGTGTGTGGGCAAAGGACATGACTTTATAGTAATGAATGTGTATGGCCCCAACTATGACTCCCCTGACTTTTACGCAGCGGTGGCCAGACACTGCGGTGCAAGTAACTACTCTAGGATGCTCTGGGGGGGGGGGGGATTTTAACCTGGTCTTCAACCCTGAACTGGACAGGTCAGCGGGGCCCCCCCGACGACCGGCAGCGGCGGCCATACAAATGCAGGCAGAAATGATAACCCTAGATCTGGTCGACGTCTGGAGGGATAAACACCAGGGCAGAGGGGGATACACTCACTACTCAGCTTACCACAATATACACACGAGAATAGATTACTGGCTAGCAACGCGCTCTCTCCTGAGGCATGTGCGGACCTGCAAGATCTTACCACGCACCCTCTCGGACCACTCCCCGATAGTACTAACACTTGACTCCCTGAGTAGGAGTATTCCTCCATACACATGGCGCTTCCCCCTTACTCATTGTTGATGAAGTGTTCAGAGGGGAACTGGGAGAGGAGATAGATATGTACTTTGACACTAATGTAGGCACGGTAGACAGTTTCCAAACTGTCTGGGAGGCATTTAAGGTTTGCATCAGGGGAACGGCAATGGCAAAGCACTCCAGTGTACTGAAATCTATAAGACAAAGGCTGACGCACTTAGAACGACTGATAGCCGACTTGGAGAAGCAACAACTAGAGGGCATAGTAGCAGCTGACACTAGGGAACTCCAAGAGCTGCTAAAGGAATTCAATGAAGAGGCAGACAGAGAGGTGTGCCACATGGGCAAGTACGCCACTGCACGTACGTATGGGGAGGGGGAACGCCCGGGCTCCCTTTTGGCCAAGATAATAAAAGGTAGCAGGCGGCGGCACACGATCGAAGAATTAGAGACGGAATCAGGACTGCGGCTCACAGAGGATGACGAGATACTAGCGGAATTCAAAAACTTTTATTCAGGTCTATACACAACTAGGTCCACTGGGGCGGAGGAGCGGATAGATGACTATTTGAGTTATATCAAGATGCCATTTCTATCGAATTGGCAGAGGGAGTTCCTGATGTCACCCATACAGAGGGAGGAGATCTCAGACGCTCTGGATAAAATGAGACCCGGAAGTGCGCCTGGCGCAGACGGACTGACGGTAAACTTTTACAAAGCATTCAAAGACAAGCTTCTCCCGCACCTATCCACGCTATTTGATGACATATGTGAGGTGGGTTCCATGCGGCCCTCCATGCGGGAGGCACTACTGGTTGCCATACTTAAGCCAGACAAACCCCCGACCCACTGTGGTTCATATAGGCCACTGTCACTGTTGAACGTGGATGCTAAAATATACGCTAAGGTGCTAGCCACACGGTTAGCGTTGGTAGCCCTGGAACTGGTAGCCCCGGAACAAGCGGGATTCATCCCTGCGCGCAACCTCACTTATAATATACGCACGGTGATGGGAACCATACAACATACGCCCCAGGATACCAAGGCCATAGCGATTTTCCTAGATATGGAAAAAGCTTTTGATTCCGTGGAGTGGCCATTTATGCTGAGGGTCCTCCAGAAATTGGGTCTGGGTGCACCATACATTCAGATGATAGGAGCGTTATACCACAGACCAACGGCGCGGGTACGACTGGGAGATAGGGTCTCGGAGCCGTTTGACATTAGCAGAGGCACTAGACAGGGATGCCCACTCTGGCCCCTGCTATATGCATTGATAGCTGAACCTCTGGCCTGTGCGTTCAGGGAATACCATAGATATGAAGCCATCAGCTACCCAACGTATAAGATCGGGATATCCACCTACGCCGACGACACGCTGCTATATGTCAGGGATCCGGTTAATAATCTCTCTTCGGTACTGAGAGAAGTAGTGCACTTCGGGGCGCTATCAGGGCTGAAGGTGAACTGGTCGAAATCGGTGGCGTTCCCACTGACCTCTGTTACCGAGCGTTTTGAGATGGAGTACCCTCTGCAGTGGTCTACTGAGCCGGTGCGATACCTGGGCAACATGCTACACACTGACCCGGATATTATGATCAGGGAGAATTACGGAGTGGCTTACAGTAAACTGGCTGACGATGTAGAGACCTGGTGCAAACTGCCATTGTCCCTAATGGGACAAATTGCCATAATGAAAATGGCATTGCTTCCCCGCTTTCTATTTCTCTTCAATAATATCCCGATAGTGTTATCCAAAACCTTTTTTAACACATTAACCACACTGCTCATTCACTTAGCCTGGGGCGGCAAACAACCCAGAGTGAAGTGGGACGTACTAAAGTTGCCGTATGAGCAAGGGGGACTGGGGGCTCCGGACATGGAGAGGTATTACAGAGTTGCGCAGGCAGCTCACCTGCATACCTGGATCCATGGGAACCCGGATATCCCGCATGTGATATTGGAGCGGCTTTTCGCCGACCCCACTCATCTCCCGGCCATGATCTGTGGGCCCATGGATCGCAGAGTGGGGAAACTTGACTCTATAATGACCACTAATCATGCCTGGCACTGCCTGCTGCGGATGCAGGATAAAGAACTGCTATACTCTCCACACATGCCTATAAACTGGGCGATCTGGCTTCCTACCTTGGTGGAAACAGGGGTTTTCGGAGCCCTCCGCAAGCTGGGTATACATAATGTGGGGGACTTGTTTGAACAAGGACGTGTCAAGACTTGGGAGCAGGTCAAGCTGGGGGGGGCGAACCCCACATTGCTGCAGCAATTCCAGGTCCACAGAGTATGCAGTGCACTGCTGGAACTATTAGGACCGGACCTGGAGGAGCCACCAGAGATCCCGGAACTGACGTATGTCATTAAAACAGCTGCGTCCCAAAAACTTATCACGAATCTATACAAAATAGGTCATAGACATACAGCGCTACGATACACCAAAGCACGATTGGCATGGCAAAGTGACTTGAATACACACATAGACGATAGCATGTGGGCATACTGCTGTGCTAACTCTAAAAACATTTCGCTGAACGGGAGACATCGCCTGGTGCACTTCAATTATCTACAGCGTGTATACTATATGCCGGAAAGACTACACAGATATGGTCTCCGTGCAAGCCCGGAGTGTGAGAGGTGCCATGCCCCGGTAGCAGACTTTATGCATATGGCCTGGGATTGTCCAGGCATACAAAAATTCTGGCGCTTGGTATTCGCAGAACTGAGCACCTTTAGTAGATACAGAGCTGACTGCGGACCCGGCACTGGCCTTACTGGGGTACTCGAAAAAAGTGCCAGCGGCGCTGCGCAGGCTGGTGGACATGGGCCTACTTATAGCAAAGAGAGTTGTAGCGATGTGTTGGATGAGGGGCCCCTTGCCCACCCTGAAAAGATGGTCAAGTGATATGTTATTTTGTAACACGCAATCTGAAGCATTCGGTGAGCTGCTGCCGCCCCGGAGCAGACCTAAGAACTTCTGGGGACTGTACCAAACCTACATACACACAAAGGGTTCGGGGGAGGAGACTCTGGCGCAGGCACAAGAGGTGCAGTCGGATCAGGAAGATGTAGATCGTCATGCACTGTAGGAGTAGTGGGACGGAACCGTGGAGTCGACACGCTATGGAACACGGTGGGTGGCCCTGGGGTTGGTGCTACACCCACAGCTGTGCAGGATGGGGGCATCTTCTGGGGAGGAGGCGACGAAGGGCAGAGATGGGTTGAGGAAGCATACGTATAGACATCTGGTACACTTAGTTCAAGTTAGGTACAATGCGCAGAATTGATAGACAGCCGCAATGCACGAATCCCGGAGGGGCAGCAGGGTGTTGAGGGGGGGTGTTGTTCTGGGGGGGGGGGGAGGGGGTGAAAAAGTTAAAAAGAATGATATCTGTTTTCAACTATATGATGGTGAGATGGAATCTCCCTGCAGAGTTGAATTGAATGTGTATCTGGGATGCTTTTCGCCTTTCTGTTGAGTACTTTACAGTAAGTTTTGATGTAACGCCAGCCTGAGAGGGGTTGTAGGCGAGCAGCTATGTACACATTGTATCCTGTGAATAAAATAATGATAAATAAAAAAAGGAAAGATAGGGGAAATGAAAATTTAGGAAAATCGCTTCATGGGTATGCAAGTAATTATCCTATGCGCAGATATCTACTTACGTGACCTTTATCTTGATGATGTCTAACCCTGAGAGACAGTATAAATAACGAAAGAGTGTAACTACTGCAAGAGCAAAAAAAGGGGGGAGCATGGAAAAAGGTGTATAAATCTTATTAGATTTGCATAGAAGGCCCTCACTCACCAACCTGGTTGGTGACATGCTTTATCAATGTGCCCCACCAGGAGAGCCCGAGTGCCTCTCCGGTGTGCTTTGATGCCAGGATTACTGCGGAGCTGGTTTTTTGTATTGTGAGGAGTGAATGGGTGATAGTGTGATTACTTTAAAAATGTCTGAATTGTGTCACAATTTTTTTTTTATTGTGTGGCCAATCAAACACATTAAAAACAAGGGGCCTCATTTATGAAAAGTGACGCATCGCTGCGTGAAAACAGTGATGCGTCACTTTTCACTGCGCTCTCCCTGCGACATGATTGATGCGTCATATTTATAATATGACGCATCATGTCGCAAGGAGTTACAGATACGTCAGTATTTCTGACGTATCTGTATGTGCAAAAGTGACGCATTGCTGGAGTGTGTCACAAAAGTGACGCAACTCCAGCAATGCTTCCTTTCACATGGGGAAAGCCCCATGTGAAAGGGCTTGCGTCAGTCTTACGCCTGCTGTGAGGCAGGCGCAAGATTTTGACGCAACAGCGTCCTTAAAGTGACGCAGTGAAATCTCATAGATTTCACTGCGTCACTATTACGAGGCTTTTTGCGGGTGAACGCCCCCTCTGCATACATTATACCTGACGCAGGTATATTGTAGCGCAGGGGTTTACAAAGTGGCGCATCTGCTTAGATGCGTCACTTTGTAAATAGTGCGCATCAGGAGGAATGTTTTACGCCGCCGATGCGTCACAAAAAGTGACGCATCGGAAGCGCAAAACTCACGCAAGGCCTCATAAATGAGGCCCAAGGTGTGGGAAGGGAGCCAAATAAATTGTTCAGCTACTTCCTCTTAAGTGAGTTCAACATGTTTCTGCCATCATGGTTTCAGTTAACAGGCATTCGTCAGGACCTAAGAGCGAAACCTCAGTCGTATGGGTGCGCTAAGGCCCACCCTAACCTGAGGACGTTAAAGTGAAAAATTGTAAAAAACATGCAGTCAGAAAAAATGGTTGCTCAATTAGAGAAAAACCGGGCTGCACCTGTGGAGAGAAATGACAATAACAAACATAAAGAGAAGAGACAGGACAAACAGTTAATCACTAGTATGCGCCAAAGTTTGTTACAGGAATACCATGCTCATCATGACCTGCTCTGATTCTCAGAGTGAAAATCACCTGATTTATAAACTGTACTTGTTATGTTTGTGAGAGGTGACCTGTACAGTTAATGAGCACGATAAAGGCGATCAATATCTGTATAGTACAATAGCACCTGCACGCCAGCTAGGGTGTTTAGCGGTATTGCGTGTCTTAGTAGATGATCAAACAGCCCAAATAGCTGGTGAGCCTCTGCGGCGTGACAAGGGGTCCCCAAATTACATGCGGGTAGCTAAAAGTGAAAAGGAATTAAAAATGTAATTTTAAAGTTTCACGATTGATGTGAGCGATCCTCGCATCATGGGTCTTGGGAGGGGGTGGTGGCGAAATTGGCACACCCTGAAATGGAAGAAGGAAACTGGATAATCAATCAAGGTAGTGCGGGTGCACTCGTTACTTAGCTTAGTATCCATTGAGGTATTCACGTCCGTGTCGCGAGGCACCCACTTGGTACCTGTGTGTCGCCCTCTGTTACCGGACCCCGAGGATAGGGAGTCCAGTTGACCGCTGTTTTTTTAAGAAGCCGGGTGGAACACAGCGTCCCCGAGGATGCAGGGGGCGCGGTTACATGCATCACAGCGTATGGGCGTGCCCCTCAGCCAATCCCGGGGCCCGTTTGAGGTGAGGGAAACGTGCTGGGCACACTAGTCTAGACTGCTGACCTCCATGTCACGGAAGTTGATTCAGAAAACTTTATTGAGGAGCAAGGTAGGTGTTTCGGTCCTCAGCGATGGTGTGTGGGGTTCTAATTTAGTGAACAAATTCATGAATAGCACTCTGCTTGACCCCCAGTGGTAATGGGAGACCCCAAGAAAGGGAGTGGGGTGGGGTGGGGTGACAATTAAACCTGCTATCAAATTTTATATTCTGTCAATTTTTTCCTATGCTTATCTGCATGTTTCTTATAAACCTCATTTGCATTGACTAAATTATTAACTGTAGATTTATGAATACTCCTTAACTCTTTCAACCAATTTATAACTGCTGGAACCGTGGAATCTCTCTGATACACAAGGAGATTAGGATGTCTGCCTTAATTTAAATAGAAAGGGGAATATCCTGTAGATACATTCTTAGCATTGTTATGTGCAAACGCAACCAACCACAGTAAATCTGACCACTCCGCCTCCTGATCCAATAGAAATAATCTAAGAAATTGCTCCAATTGCCCATTTTTTCTCTCCTTCTGGCCATCGGTTTCTAGATTATAACTAGTGGAATATTTTACTTCTAACCCTAGAACTTGCAGAAATACCTTCCAAAATTGTGATATATGTTGAGGACCTCTTTCTGAAATACCAATCTTTGGAATTCCATGAGTTTTAATTACATTCTCGTAGAACAATTTAGCTACTTGTTTGGCTGTTGGAACTCCCTTCAAGGAAACAAAATGACTCATTTTGGTAAAAACTTCCACAAACACTAGAATGACGTTAGAACCTTGACTCAAGGGTAAATCAACAACTAAATTCATTGTGATAGTGTGCCACAGATGTGTTGGAACAGGCAAAGGTTGCAATAAGCCCTGAGGAGCTTGTGGGACTTATTTCCCTCTTGCCCAGACTTCACAGTTTGTCACATATTGTTGAATGTGAGTCTTCATGTTAGGCCACTAAAAATATCGTTTAATCAAATCTGTAGTTTTCAACATGCCCTTTTGACCAGCCAATGGAGGATCATGACATTCCTGCAAGGCTTTCTTTTGAATCTCAGATGTTGGTAGAAACAAAGCTCCTTTATATTATGACAATTGGTTGCACAACACTCTTTCTGAATCTTAGTCACACCACGCTTGCATTTCCTCGAGTGTCATATTATTCTTAACTTCTTCTTGAACATGCATTATAGAAATTGCACTGATTATCTTTGACTCCGGTATGATGGACTTCTCCTCAACTTGATGTCTTTGCTCTTTTGTCTGAATCTGAGATAAAGCATCTGCCCTCCCATTTTTATTTCCTGGTCAATAAGTAATGACAAAATCAAAATCATTAAAATAGGGTGACCAACGCAGTTGCTGAGGAGTTAAAGTTCTTGCTGATTTCAAATTTGAACATTCTTATGATCAGTAAATAGTGTCACCACATGTCTGGCCCCAAAATAATAATCTCTCCAATCCACAAAAGCATCTTTTACATCTAGCAACTCCTTCTCAGCAACTGTATAAATGATTTCTGCAGGACATAATTTCCTCGCACGATAAGCAACAGGATGTAGTTGTCTTGTAGTCTTATGACGTTGAGAGGGTTCTCCTCCAATTGCTTGATCAAATGCATTCGCTTCAAGATGAAAGGATTCTGTTGGATCAGCATGTAACAAACTTGAAGCAGTTATGAAACTTGCTTTTAAGTATTTAAAGGCTTGTTCTGCTTCTTGTGACCACTGAAATTATATTCCTTTCTTTAATAACTTTGTATTGAAACAATCTTCTGAGAGTAATCCGGAATGAAGCTGTGATAAAAATTAGCAAAACCCAAAAATCTTTGAACCTCTTTTACATCATTTGGAGATGGCCAGGTGACTACTGAACTCACTTTCTTAGGATCCATACTAACTCCTTTCAGTGAAAAGACAAATCCTAGGAACTCCACTGTGGTGAGAATAAAAAGAACACTTTTCCAGCTTCATATATAACTTGTTCTCAAGTAGCCGAACTAGAATTGTTTTGAATGTTCTTGAGGAGTTTTAGAAAAGATCAGGATGTCATCTAAATATACAATTGCAACCTTGTCTATGAGATCTCTCATAGCATCATTTATAAACTTTTGAAATGCTGCTGGAGCTTTACAAAGGCCAAAGGGTATCACTTGATATTCAAATAAACCATATCTGCTTCAAAAAGCTGTTTTTGACTCGTGACCCTCTTTGTCCCGGATAAGATGATAAGCTCCGGGCAAATCTAGTTTTGTATAAATCTGAGCTTCTTTCAACTGATCTAAAAAAACTGAAATCAGAGGCAAATGGATACCTGTTCCTAACTGTTATATATTTAAAGCTCAGTAGTCAATACAGACACGCAAGCTTCCTTCCTTCCTTCCTCGGAATGAAAAATAATGGAGAGGAAACCGGAGACTGTGATGATCGGATAAATTCATTAGCCAAATATTTGTCTAGATAGTCGTTTAAATATTTGTTTTTATTTTCTGTGAAAGCATAGATTTGACTACACAGCAGCACTGCCCCTGGATCTACATCTATGATATAGTCATATGAATGGTGAGGCAGTCGTTTTTCGGCCTTGATTTCACTAAAAACATCTCGGAGATCTTCATATTCTGATGGAATAGTTGTAGTGTTAATTAAAAAAATGGACTCCCTATCATGAGATAATAAAGATGCCTGGGACAGTCCTAGATTTGGTTGTTCATTGAGAAAACAATTTTCCAAACAATATGTTGATTTAATTTCCACAGTTCTGTTCTCCCAGTCAATGGTGGGATTATGTTCAGAGAGTCGAGGCAAGCCCAGAATAAGCTGGAACTGCAGAGCATCAATAAGGTTGAATTGGATGGTCGCATGAAGTCCATCTGACTTCCATAGCTCAAGGGGTTCTTTATGGCTGATGATGAGGCCTGAAGACAAATTTATTACATCAACTTCTCATAACGGTTCACTTCTTTCTTTCATTAGAACCATAATTCCAATCCTTTGGGCATATTTTAAGTTACCAAAATTACCTGCAGCTCCTGAATCTATCATAATTGCGACTCCAGGAATGTCTTCATCTCTAAATTTGATAGTTTGATGTAAAATGAGGCAACATAGTTTGTAAAGTATACATAATCTGATGTGATTCCTGCGTCGTCTCAGAGTTCTTACCACCAGTGCAACTCAGCCTACTGGTGGCTCTTGTCGTTTCCCATCTAAATCTTCTTTGGCTTCTTGGGACATTATCTTCCAAAATGCCCTGACCCACCACAACGGAGGCACAGATTCTTCTGTCTTCTCAGATCTTTTTCTTCCTTTGTTAACAAACCTTTTACTGTTCCAATCTGCATAAGCTCCTCCCGTGGGGGCGTCTCAGTACTCCTAGTTGTCTCTGATCTCATTTGATCGAATCAATAAGAATTTTGCTTAAAGTCTCTTCAGTCTTCTCATTTCTGCTCAAATCCTCGAAAATCAATTTCAAACACCAAACCTATAAGAGCTACTGACTCAGTAGGTCGATGGGGAATTTGAGCTAAAGCATTTCTAATCGTCATGTAACCCTCTGTAAAAGAGAGCAGCTCTTTTCTGTTCGGCCAATTGGTCTCCACTATTAATATATGAAAGTGGGCCAAATATTATTTATTTAGTCAGCTTGTAAAGCGCTCTGTCACCTTACAGGTATCCTGGCGCTGGTGGCTACACGAGAGGCAAGAGAGAAGTTAAAGCGAGCACAGGAGACTATGGCTTAGGAAACAACCAGGTCTTCACAAATTTCCTAAAAGGGAGAAGTTCCCTAATTTGCCTAACCTCCCAAGGGAGGCTGTTCTACAGCTTAGCGGCAGCCACTCCAAAAGATCTGGCCCCTTATCTAACTTTTCTGAATCTAGGTACTCTCACCAATCTAGTCGATGAGGAGCGAAGCAGTCTAATGGGAGAATACCAAGCAAATTTTGATTGCATTATTGGGGGTCCAAGCCCATGAAGGGCTTTAAAGACCAGGCAGAGAGACGTGAATTGTACTCTCTGCCTGAGAGGAAGCCAATGGAGTTCAGCCAGTGCTGCTGACGCGGACGAAATAAGTCACCAATTCCTTGTTTTCTTAATGCAGCTCCAACAGCTCATTATCAGTAGCTTGGGACACCCTTCTTCTATCAAATATTCTTGAAAACTCTGCTTTAAAATGTTCAAAATAATATAAGAATGGAACATTTCTTTCTACTTAAGGCATTGACCAATTGGCAGAATCCCCACTCAGATAGGACAAAACAAAGGTCACACATGTATGTATTTATAAAGTTTTATATAGCGCGAACATGATCACGAGGGATATCAGAGAGCTTTACAATTTCGGTTGGTCAAGGTTAGGCAGGCGTCAAATACATAACACATGAAACAATTACAAAGGGTGCAAACACAATATCAGAGTAAGTCCAGTAACTTCAAGCAAAAGATCGAACCCCGTGGAGCTGAGCTAGAGAAAGGTCTTTGACAAGTTCTCTTTTTTTTTAAATATCTGTGGTTTCGGAAGGAAGGTGTTAGCGCTTCTTGACGGTCCACCGCCTCCAGATAGTTCCAACTTTTGGCATAGGTATTTGGGGGTTTTGAAGATTTACCTTTGTATTTAAGAAATTTATTATACCATATCATGGAGGATAAAAAACATTGTAGGGGGGTGAAATCCTTAAAAAGGTATTGGCAATCAGAGTCTGAGAGTATTTTAAAATGGGGTTTTTGGTCAAAAAAGAACAATTGGACATAAAAATGACATGTTTAAAAGAAAAATCTTTCAATAGTGATCGCTCAAAAAGAATCCATGTGGGAACAGGCAAATCCAAGAAGTCATAGGCTAATGAAAAAGATTGTTTGATTAAAAAAGCTGAATGGTAGGCTTTAAAGTTAGGGAATCGGACACCACCTTCATGTTTGGGTCGAGTAAGTTTGAGCAGAGCGATACGAGGGTGTTTATTGTTCCATAGGAATTTAGTACATATAGAATTAATTCGGGAAAAATATACATTGGGGATTTTAACAGGAAGCATAGAAACAGTATGTAACACATGGGGTGTAATCGTCAATATAATGGTATCCAGTCTGCCCCACCATGAAAGAAATAAGGGAGACCATATAAGAAGGAGGGATTGAAGTTTCTTAATCAAATTATTAAAAGTAAATTTGAGAGTATCTGTTATGGTTGAGGAGAACCAAATACCCAAATATTCAATTTTGGAAGGACACCAGGTGAATTCTGTATCACTAAACATAAATTGATAGCAAAGAGAGTTTAATGGCAGGACTTCCGTTTTAGATAAGTTAAGTTTATAACCAGAGATAGAGGAATACAGTCTGACTTCATTCATAAAGTGTGGTAGCAAGTCAACAGGATTGGACATATGAATCAAAATATCATCTGCATAGGCAGATAATTTAATTTCATTGGAGGAAAATTTAAAACCAGTAATCAAGAAATTAGTTCTAATGAGTTCTAGAAATGGCTCAAGGCATGAAATAAATAGTAGGGGGAAAGGGGGCAACCCTGTCTTGTACCTCTAGATTAGGAAAAAAACTTAGAAAACTGATTGTTGACAAAAATACAAGTATGAGGGCAGGAATATAATAATTTACTATAAGAAATGAAAGAGGGTCCGAAACCAAACCACTGGAGAGTCCTAAACATGAATTGCCAATTTATTCGGTCAAATGCTTTTTCTGCATCTAAAGAGAGAGCAGCAAGGGGAAAGTTACATTTCTTGCTAAGGGAAATAATGTTGGTGAACATACGTGCATTATCCGAAGTTAGTCTACCTTTTACAAAACCAACCTGGTCAGTTTTAATCAAAAGGGGGATGATATTATCTAGGCGAGAGGCAAGAATCTTAGCAAAAACTTTGCAATCATAAGTAATTAATGAAATGGGATGGTAATTTTTACAATAAGAGTGGTCCTTATCAGGTTTAGGGATAAGAACGATTAATGCGTCCATAGAAGACCCCGAAGCTCTACCTTCAGCAATGAGGGAGTTTAAAAGTTGTAAAAGTTTAGGAGCAAAAATGGAATGAAAAGTGGAATAAAGTTCTACGGGAAGCCCGTCAGGACCAGGGGCTTTTGATTTCTTTAAAGCACGAATGGCAGTAGTTACTTCTTGAAGGGTAATATCTTTCTCTAAGTCAGCAAATTCATCAGGAAGGGACGGTGGTGGAGGAAGACCAGTAAAAAAGGATTCGACATTCTGATCAGAAGGAAAAGTATCAATCTGAGTAAAGAGAGCGATAATAGTCGTGAAAGACGTCTGCAATATCTTCATCAGATGACACAAGTTTGTTAATTGATTCATTGAGGATGGGGCCAATAGTTTTACGTTCATATTTACCCTTTAGATAATTTGCCAACATTTTGCCAGCTTTGTTCTGACCTCCATGGTATTTGGATTTGATTTTAAGCAAAATGTTGGAAGCGTCAAAAGATGCCAATTTGTTAAGAACCGTTTTTGCTGCAATTAAGGCATGAAGGGCAGCAGAATTTTTGGAAGTAAAATATGCATGTTCAAATTTTTTAAGGTGTCGTAATTGTTCTTCATATTTAATTTTAGCAATTTTTTTCTTCTTGGAAACAAAGGAAATAAGGAAGGCACGAAGGTCAGCTTTAAAAGCATCCCATGTATTAGGAATAGAGGTGTCTAAAGGGTCATTAAAAGAAAAAAATTCATTAATAAATGCAGTGACATCTTTGGTGAAAACTGAATCGGATAACAGAAAGGTATTGAGTTTCCATCGGCTAAACTTGGAGGAGGTAAGGGAAAAATCTAGTGTAGCAAAGACAGGGGCATGATCAGAATTAAAAATAGATCCAATTTCGGATTTCTGTATAGAGGGAAGTAAGGATTTACTAACCAAAATGTAATCAATTCTAGACCTGGTATGGTGCATATTTGAGAAAAAGTATATTCAAGCGAGTCAGGATTACAAATCTTCCATACATCATAAAACGGACGAGAGGCAATGGCCGATTGGAATGACTTCTGAGATTTGTCGGGTTGGAATTTACATTTAGATAATCTGTCATAATAAGGGTCTAACCATTGATTAAAATCACCAGCAACAATAATATTGGGGCAATCAGTAGAGGATAGGAGAATTTTGATATCAGCCCAAAATTTGGAATCTGGGTGAACAGGGCACTAAATATTCAATAAAACTAAGGTTTTATTGTGTACCACAATCTTAGCCATTACTCATCGACCGTCATTATCATTTTTAGTAGAGAGAATCTGAACTGATAAAGCTTTGTGAAATAATATAGTGACACCACCTTTCTTATTGGAAGCGGGGGAAAAAAACGACCTGACCCACCCAATGACGTTTTAACTTCAAAGATTCCACATCGGTGCAATGCGTCTCTTGGAGAAAAGCAATCTGAGAATTAAGCTTAGATAATGAGACAATACCTTTTGTCGCTTGATGGGATTCCCCATACCTCGGACATTCCACAAGACAAGGTTACACATAATGGAAGATTGGGAAGATGGGAAACAGATAGAGTAGGAACATCGCAGGGATGGGACTACAAAATAAAACACCCCAAAAAAAAGTTACAGGGAGAAAAAACATCAGAAGAAATCACAAAACCAAAACCGATTAACTCCAGCAAATTGAACATGAATAATAAGGAATAAAGAGAAATATTGTACAAACAATGATTTGCAATAGAAAAGAAAACAAAAAGATAAAGAGAGGAAAGAGAGGAAGGAAAAGTAAGAGCAAAAAAGGAGGAAGACAAATCATAGCAACACAACCAGATCTGTACAGCAAAGGGAATACAATGAAGACGGAACATGGTGACGTACAACAAAGCAGACCACGGGCAAAAGAGAAAAGGATAGGGGATATAGAAAGAAAAAAGAGCATCTCAAGTCAAGAAAGGACAAAAAGAGGAGAATATGAAAAGAGAAACAACAAAATAGTGAAGAAACGGAGACAATGAGTAAGAAGAGAAACAATTAGACACTCGTGTCCATTCCAGTAGCAGGGAAACTATGGGGAAAGAGCTTGAGCTTTTCAGGTTCATCAAAGGTACGTGAGCGCCCATTGTGAGTAACCCTGCACAGACAAGGATGAAGAATTCCATATTGGAGATTAAGATGTCTCATTTGAGGACGAAGGTTCAAGAATTCCTTGCGACGAGCATTAGTAGCAGTGGAAACGTCTTGTGAGATGTAAATAGTATGTCCAGACCAAGAAAGACGACGTTTGAGATTGGCAGCTTTCAAGACAGCCATCAGTTCAGTAAATTCCAGAAAGAGCATAATGATAGCCCTGGGCCTTGCAGAGTTGAAAGCAGGGCGACCCAGCCGATGAGCCCTTTGTATGTTGATTGGAGTAGAAGAAGATGGAAGACCCAACAACTTAGGTAGACATTTTTGAAGGAACAGAACAATATTAGGCCCCTCAACATTCTCCTGAAGGCCATAAAGGCGTAGGTTGCTTCTACGATTTCTGTTTTCTAGGTCCTCAATGTGTAACTTTAGTTTTTGGATTTCCTGTTCGAGTATTGGTATCTTAGTAGAGACATCCTGAATGTCACTGACACGTTTCTCCAGTTCCAGTACCTTGCCCTCCATAATTATCCATCTCTCCTCCATTTGTTTTAGTTTCTCATTGGTTGAGGCCATAAAGGGTTGTAAGCCACGCACTTCGTCAAGAATGGAGTCTAAAACCAGGTTAGGAGAAGTGTGTATTGGAGATGGCGGATCATTTTTATGTCTTTTTGGCTTGGTACCCGTCACCGATGCTTTGACAGAGTGAGAGTCACTAGCCATCCTGACTAGAAGGGTAGAAGATACCAAAATTGTCGGAAAATAGAGGCCAAAAAAGCACCAGGGCAGTAAAATTTAGAGAAGAGCAGTAATATGGTAGACACAACTGGGAAATGAGGGGAAAGCGTGAGCTCAGCGGCTTGAAGAAGCAGCCGCCCACACCTCCAGTAGGAAAAATGCTGAGTCAAAAAGTGTTATAGATCCAAAACATCATGCATGACTCAAGGAAGCATAGAGAACATGACCTGTAGGTGAAAAAGTCATCCATTCAATGTAGATAGCGGGGACACTCCAATGAGTAAGTAGGGAACAAGCAATTCCAAAATGACAAATAAATCCAGAGTATATCCATGAGTGACAGATGAAAGGGTATCACCGTTGAGGTAATAAGAAGGCGCGTGGACCGCACTGCAGACGGTGGTCACACGCACCTCACTAAAGCAGAGCCAGTCATGAAGATTCAACCCCAGGTAGTTGAAAGCATTAATGGGGTATTTGCAAAACACAACGTTGCTGCATTAAAGAAAGCTGAATGCTGAGAAAGGCGTCGGGGCTCCAGAGAAAAGCACGAGCGAGTCAGCCTAAAATGGCAGCCGATCACATAACTCCTGACGAGAAAGTCACCGTGACAAAAACATGCTGGTCCAGGCGGCAAAGAAGGTCGGAACGCAGTACAATAACTCACCGCATGTTCCGACGGCAGAATTCAGCGAGGTTGCAAAGAAAAGCGGCGTGCGAACGGCTCTAATCAATTGAGAGTCCCGCAGGGTCGCAGAGCTCAAGCTGGGTCTGCCATGTTGTCGCGGCGTCCAAGCCACGCCCCCGTGCGCCATAATTCTTAACTTAATTTCTAACAGGTTATTACTAGATGTATTGTATTTGATGTATCTAGTGTATTTGAATGATGATTGGTTTATGTGAATGCATTTTTTAAAGATGTGTGCCGGAGCTTTTTGCATTTTTTAGAGAGCAGACTCTACTTCAGTGTGTCTACCTATTTATACTTAGAAATGTCTCTGTCTTTTAAACTGAGCAGACTCTGCGCTAGTCTGTTTAATGTTTCCTTGTTTTATACTATTTTGGGCTTTCTATAGTGGAATGCTCTATAAACGTTTTCTTGAATAACTATATTTTGGTTCTGTCTGCTACGTGCATTAAATATGGACTTCATGTTTATTCTATTGATTTATTTGAATTTTACTTATTATGATTGCTGATTCCCCATAATTTAAATAATAACTTTTTGCCTTCTGTAATTACCCTACTTTTGAAGAAGACTTTATGGTTTTGACTTGAATTCTTGCCCTTTTCATTCATTGGACCTTAAACTAAGTCTTATGAAGACCCAATCAGTCTTGATCCTGCCCCTCGACCCTCTTAATTGTTTTAATAAGATTGGTAACTATTTATGAGTTTCTAGGGTAACAGTTAGGAAAATGGTTCCAAGTCACTGAGCAGGATTCTTTTTTGGTGTTCATACTTGTCTGATAAGAAATGTCTAGCCTCATTGGGTGGTGCCTCTGATACCTTGGATCTAGCTCTCGCTCAGCATTGGCTATGGAGCTTGCGTTCAAAGTGGTGGTTTGGGGTTTTTGCAGTAATACTATTTAGTGGTTATTCCTTGCCGGTGCCTTTTTTACCATGATGGAGCAACATTCTTTCAGACTTCCTTGACTGCTATGATGATACAGCTTCTTTTGTTGGCATCAGTTGATAGGGCTGCAGCATTGGCAATGCCCAGCTTTGTTACCTTGTGAATGTCCTCACAGGGTGCTTTTTCCTTGAGTATATTCTGGTGTTGCCCATTGTAGTTTGCATATACACCTCCTGATATGGCAGTATTTCAAATTGTTGGAGATGTGGCTTTCTGAAGGGGACCAAGTGGTGGTAAATTATTTGAACATTCTAAGTTAAGCTGCAGTGTTCCCTGGTCTGCTCATTGTCCTTCTTATGTTCTGCTAACTGCTACGAATGTGTAAGGCTATGTCAGGCCACTTTGGTATATCCTAATGGAGTGAAGAATTGCTTGAGGGAGGGGATAAGGTTGGCAACATTTGGATTACTTGTCGGTAACCTCCATTTCTCCCATTCCTTCACTCAATGAGGTGATTCCCCTGAAATCCAATATGATATACTTTATCATACAGGAGGTGGCTGGAGTCAGTAGAACTATTTTACAAGGAAGGGAATCATCCCTCTAATGTGTAGTACTGAGATGAGGGATGACGACTTGGACTAAGGAGGATTAATGGTAAGTAGCCTACATGTTAATCATGCTGTTGGAAGGCTGGGCCAAGTTATAAACTAAAAAGGAGAAACAAAACAATAACTCTTTCCCTTACTAAACTCTAGAATTGTATTAAATGAATATACTGATACAGTGACAAAGGATGGCTGACTCTAACAACTGGCCTTAGAAATTCCATGAGTTCTTTTAAACCCTTAAGGATGAATCAAAATACATGAAAATCGTCAATGTAAGAACGAATCACCTATGGGCGTTCTTTTACATCTTACTGTACTCGGCTTGTGGTCCTGTGATCTATAATGTCACACACTACTCAGAGAGTCGACACAACACACATTGTTGCTGATATTTTATACAGTTCTTTTTCTCAGAAAAATATACGAGATGCAACAAAATGCAAAAAAAAAAAAAACACAATGATGGCCATTATTGGTATAATTGAAACATTTGGTTACCTCAATCAGATTACCTTTAAAAACAGTCTTCTTTCTAGAAAGTACACCATATGGCTTTTCCTAATTTAACTCATTCATACAAATCTGTCTAAATGTTAAAAGTATTAGATTGGCACAATTTGTGAAGCAAACCTCCTGAGGCACTCTAACAATGCGGAAATCAATCCCAGGCAATGATGCACTGGCAGAAAATTTTTGCTTTCTACTCCAGTTAGTACACCCTGCAGCTCCCATTTAATAATATATCTAAATGTGACAACAGGTGCGCATGCGAGTATTTCCGGGCAAATCACTTAATCTCCCCGTGCCTAAACAAAAAAAAAAAAAAATGAAAGTGTGTCCTCATGTAACGTAACTGGTTCTATGTAAAGCGCTCTGATAACTGATTCGGTTCGGTTCTAGTTCGCGCTATATAAAACTCCCAAAAAAAAAAAAAATATATATATATATATATATATATATATATATATATATATATATATTCACTGAAAAAAACATAGGTTTCAGGTCATATATAGTTAGGTATTGGCATTTAAAAAACCATTGAAATTCACTCAAAAAACTATACGTTTTAGTGGTGTTATAGTTAGCTGGACATTTTACTCATACAAAACCATTGAAATTGCTCCTATATAGTTAGTTGGACTAACTATATTTCACGCACCCGCAATCCACTGCTGATGATGTCACATATTACATCATTCATGACATGGTCAGTGACATCACTGATGACATCACTGATGACATCATCCAGTGACTGTGTGTTTCTGTAAAGTTTAAATATGTTTTACATATTGAAGAATGAGTAGATGTATAAGTGTCTGGATGAAGGATTTAGTAGGTGCTTGACTGACTGTATGAGTGAGTGAGTGAATAAATGTGTCTTACTGAATGCATGGGTTAGTGACTAAACTGTCTGAATGTGTGCATCAGTATGTCTGCTGTTGTGTAAGATGCTGTATGTATTGATCAGTAGCTATATGAGTGGCTATATGGGTCATTGATTGGTTGCCCAAGTATTTGTATATGAGACTGTGTCTGTGTGTGGGTGACTGGGAGGTGTGGAAACAGCTGTATGGGCGGTTTACTGTGTGCATTGGTGTGTTGGTGAGTGAATGTATATCTCAGTGCTACATGTCCAAGTAAGTACATATGTAAAACACAGTGCATGTGAGAGTTGGTATATATAAATGCCTATATATGAGAGCCAGTGATTATGCAAGTGGCTGTATGGATAAATGTGTACTTGTATCAGTGATTGTCCGGTAATGGGGTGAGAGTTTGCCCCATTGTTCCTAATGTTTTCACATGCACGTGGTTTAGGGCAGACCACGATTCTGGGCCAAGCACGCGAATAAATACAAAAGTGACAAACTAGTGATAAAACCGGTGTGCACTCTGTCACTCTCTTTTGGATTACCTATCGTCTGCCTTTCGACGAGTAGCACCCACTTTGACAAGGATACCAATGGATGAACACGATGAAGTCACTTGCGAGACTATTGGAAGAACACATTTTCAGAAATTGATTCCCGGACTACGTTTTAAGACTGTTAAATAATACATTTTGATGTTTTTTGAAGCCATGCTCTTGTACATATACACGTTCGGAATAATGATTATATTATACTGTAAATAATCAGCTCTTCAGTGTAAAACACGCTATATACGATACCTTTCAATCAACGTTGTTTAGATCAACAGGGTGGGCGGGGAAATCTAGATTGATGTTTAGAAACGATCCAGGCACTTTAGGATAGCGATCGCAATGTTTGGTGGGAGATGTAGTGCAATATCATGAGGAAGATCATACGTTTTTATTATACCACAGGACCACCTCTGTTTCTACTCAGTTAGTGTTAACAGTGAATTTAAACACACGCGATAATGTGGATGGACACTTTATAAGGAGAGAGTCAAGATATCGTAAATGAAGAACAGTGGGAAACACAGGGTTAATAAAAGTCACCTTGGGGCGGAGTTTGAACGAAGGTGTTTAAATAGTGAATGGCGGGTGAAACACGGTTAGTGAACCACCTGGGAGGGAACGAGAAGGATGTTTGTAAAGGTAAGGAACTTGATGGAAGAGATTCTGCTTGTAAATCAATTCTAATAACAGCATCTCAATTTACGCATGTATAGAATAGTTATAATCAGCGTGGAAATTAACTGGAGGCAGTACATTGCAATTGGTATGTTTAAGATCATTACACAGGGATGTATAAATGCAACTATACATGAGATGAATAAGGGAGGGAGACCTAGACATCAATTAAGAATTTAGTGGCGGTTTATAGCCACGGTTAGCGGGAAAACGTTGAAAAGGTTATAATATAATCGCTCTGCAATACTTTTAAACATGTACTTAGATACATCTTTTTTGTATTGAAACATTGTTTTTTAATTGTAGAAATACCCCTGACGAAGGGCCAAGACAAGGCCCGAAATGCATTGGGTTATCGTGAAGAATTCATGAAGATTACTGGCATACACTCCTAGCTACCGATTAAGGCCTCGGCATGTCTGTAGCTTTTGAGGTTTTAGTGATGCTAGCAAAATGCCTCGCACCTGACTTTTGATAAATCCTGGATATCGTGAACAACTTGAATAAACTTTGAATTAACGTTGGAACGAACTTGGTTTAAAACGTCGCATTATTGGAATGCTTCTATGATCGCTGTGCGTCCGGTAATGGGGTGAGAGTTTGCCCCATTGTTCCTAATGTTTTAAATGTGTACTTGTATCAGTGATTGTTTAAGAGAGTAAGTATGTGTTAGTATATGTTTGAATAAGTAAGGTGTTGTGTGTATAACTGTATAGATGAGAAAATGGGAGTGTGATTGATTCTTTCCATGACTGACTAGGTGTGTGAGAAACTCCATGGATGAGTGAAAGTGTGTGAGTGTCTCTATAGGTGTATAAGTGCATATGATAGTATTGTATTGATGAGTGACTGTATGTATGAGTGATTGTATGGGTGAATGAGTGGATGTGTGTGTAGACCTAGGTTATATTAAGGTTATATTAGAGTGTGAGGAGGTGCATCGTATTATCACATGAATGATATCATCAGTGATATGATCAGTGATGTCAAATGAGATGTCATCAGTGATGTCATCAGTGATGTCATTTGAGATGTCATCAGTGATGTCATCAGTGATGTCACTGACCATGTCATGAATGATGTAATATGTGACATCATCAGCAGTGGATTGCGGGTGCGCGAAATATAGTTAGTCCAACTAACTATATAGGAGCAATTTCAAGGGTTTTGTATGAGTAAAATGTCCAGCTAACTATAACACCACTAAAACTTATAGTTTTTTGAGTGAATTTCAATGGTTTTTTAAATGCTAATACCTAACTATATATGACCTGAAACCTATGTTTTTTTCAGTGAATTTCCAAGGTTTTTTAAATGCTAATACCTAACTATATATGACCTGAAACCTATGGTTTTTCAGCGAATTTGCAAGGTTTTTTAAATGCTAATTCCTAACTATATATGGCCTGAAACCTATGGTTTTTTCAGTGAATTTCAAAGGTTTTTTAAATGCTAATTCTATTAGCGGATAACGTTTAAATATATTAATATCCTAGTGGGACCACCTGAGCAGCCCTAAGGGGTCAGGGTGTTTCTACCCTGGCCCCTTTTTGTGTTCTACACGTTTGTTTTTCTGCTTTCTTGTGCCTAATTCCTAACTATATATGGCCTGAAACCTATGTTTTTTTCAGTGAATTTGCAAGGTTTTTTAAATGCTAATTCCTAACTATACAAGGCCTGAAACCTATGTTTTTTTCAGTGAATTTGCAAGGTTTTTTAAATGCTAATTCTACTAGCGGATAACGTTTTTATATATTCAGACGTTTTTTTAATAATAATTCCTAACTATATAAACAAAAAAACTTAACTACAAAAAAAACATCCATTTAGACACTTATTTATCCATTTATTCTTCCATCGACCTTTAGATATACATATATAAAACATATTTATTTTTCAGAAAGACACACATTCACTGGATGGTGTCATCAGTGATGTCATGAGTGATGTCACTGACCATGTCATGAGTGATGTAATATGTGACGTCATCAGCAGCGCATTGCACGCGCAAGTTATAGTGAGTCCAACTAACTATAACGTGGGAATTTCATTGGTTTTATGCAAGTAAAATTTCCAGCTAACTATAACTGGTGTCAAACCTATGTTTTTTTCGGTGAATTTAATAGGTTTATTAAATGCTAATTCCTAACTATAAATGGTGTGAAACCTATGGTTTTTACAGTGAATTTCATAGTTTTTTTTAATGCTAATTCCTAACTATAACTGGTGTGAAACCTATGGTTTTTTCAGTGAATTTCATACGTTTTTTAAATGCTAATTCCTAACTATAACTGGTGTGAAACCTATGGTTTTTTCAGTGAATTTCAATGGTTTTTTAATAGCAAATCTTTATAGTTATAAAAAATAATAAATTTTAAAGCGAATTTTATATTGTATAATTATGTCAATTTTTTTAAATTTTTTTTTTTATTTTTCACCCCGGGGCGCTCCCGGGGCGCGTACCGGTGAACGCATGGGTAAGCGCAATGTTACGGCGCGCCCCGGGGCGCGTACAGGTGAGCGTCCCGATAGCGCTATTGCCGCGAACAAAAACAACATCGTGACGTATCGCGTAGCCGCCACGCCTTGCGTCATAAGACACGTATCGCGTAGCCGCGAGATGCGTCTTATGACACACCGCGTAAGCGCACCCGGAAGCGCATACGATCGCGCAACGTAAGCGCCCCGATGCGCTTACGATACGCTCCCCAGGGCGCGTAGCGTAAGCGCGTCAAGCCATGTGACTTTAAAATAACACTTTTCATTGGTTCAGAACTTTTTTTTTTTCAAATTGTGAGAAACCCACCCATTTCTCTCACTATTGCTTTGTACTTGGAGAGAGCAAGAGCTGTTTTGTGTACTGTGTTCATCTCCTACTTTCCTGATCTTCAGCAATGGCTGCAAGGGAGTCATCCAGCAGTGATTCCGAAGAATTTTTGCCTCAGGACCCTCCTCACCAGAAGAAGAAGAACCACTTCATCTGGAAATTCTATGACATCCCTGAAGAACAAAAAAAAGTCAATGCTGCAAAAGTAACCTGCAAAATATGTGGCAGTACTTTATCCAGAGGCAATCCTCTGAAAAAATATAGCTTCGGAAATGCCAATTTAATCAGGCATGTCAAAAGAAGACACGCAAACAACTTTGCCAGGGAGAGTGTCAGGGAGCTGGCACGAATTTACCCACAGATGGCGGCAGCACCTCCACTGGTGGAGCAACACCTTCGGGACCACCCGGTGGAAGAATGGTCCCTAACATACAGCCGCTGTTTGCAGGCATCAAATTTCTTTGCACGTAGTGTGACGAAGTGCTCTGCTATGGGGAGCAGAGTGTTGAACTCATTGCAAGAAAGAAACAGGAACACCGCTGCCCTCCCAGTCCCTAAATTTTCACATTTTTTTGCTCCTGTTGAGCAGTTTTGGATTCCCTGTTTTTGTTTTTCCCCTGAAAAAAATCCCCAAAAAATATAAAATCGTTTTAAAAAGTATAAAAAAAAATATAAAACAACAAAAACAAAAAAAAGTTATTTTCGGAACTACCTCCAACTTATAAAAAAATGCTATTTAAAAAAAAAAAAAAGTCTGTCATTTTTTATCTCCATGGTACGCTCCCCGGTGTGCGTACCGGGCGCTCCCCCCCCCGCGAAAATCGAAAAAAAATGAATTTTTTTTTTTACCCGAGGGACCCTTTTATGGCCCCCACATCAAACCTAGGGGGTCAGGGGGGGTCTACCCTGCCCCCTTTTGATTATTTCCCCTTTTGTTTTTACCACCTCTTGTGTCTCGATCCTACCGAGACACAAGATGGCGGCCGCTCCGGACTGTTTCGAATGTTTACAGACACCCGAGAGCCAATCAGCTTGCCGTGCGCAAGTCGCGTGGCGCTCCCGGAGCGCTCCCCGGTACGCGTACCAGGGCGCGGCTCTAGATATATACATTTTTTTTAACCTAAATTACTCAAAATCCTCTGGAGCACATATCTTGAGACATAGCAAAGGCACATCAGGCTACCAGTCCCTACAATTATGCCAAGTTTGGTGGAAATCCATTCAGCCGTTCGAGCTAAAAGTGCGACAGACCGCCCTATGGAAATTAACATGGGGAAAACACGTTTTGGGACCCCCTTTTATCTCGGCCCCCGCTGCACGGATCCCCCCCAAACTCTTAGGGAAGGAGCGGAGTGCCGCGAAGCAAAGTTGCTAAAAAATTCAGGCTGATTCCTCAACCGGCGCCAAAGTTATTCCAAATAGAATGTTGCGATTTCCCTATGGAAATCGATCCTAACTATATATACCTACTGGCTATTGCCAGTAGGTAATATATATATGTGAATAAGGCAATGGCGGTTAGAGCTGGAGCGCTCTACAGCGGGTGCGTGCGAGGGACCAACCACAGGTCCAAAAATCTTTTTGCCACAAAATAGTACGCCGCACTCAGGAATTGTAGATAACTCGTTTATTCAGCAAACTCCACAATCAGTCTGTCACACCGACACGTTTCGGGCACACGCCCTTTCTCACGGTAGGTGGCACTACTTTTTTCTATGTTTATAAAGGCTATGCGTTAAAATACCCGTCCCATAGAATTCTGGGATTGGTAGTTTTTGTAACAGAGTAACACCTTTTGTGACAGTGATCAGCATAATTTTCTAAACGTTTTACATGACACAGTTTTGTAATACAACTGCACTATGATCTGTTTAATGTCTGCTTGTAATTATCGGTATAGTACCTGTTTGAGCAGTTATAAAAAACACATTAGTGCGGTTGTGTTTGTACCGATGTTCCACATTTTCTTCCATACAATTCTATGTGTTAACTTTAGGTATAGTACTAATCAATTTCTGACTTATCTTTAAACATGGCTATTCTCTTATCCATATCAACCCATTAGCTCAACACTCTCTTTAACCGTTTAGGCAATCATGTAATTCATCATGATTCATTTTATACCACGTTCTTATTACAAATGTACAAAGAGTTCCTCGTCAAGGTTCATCCCCCTCGGGGTCTTGGTTTTCATACGAATTATGTACTTTGATTCTAATTGACGTAATTTCAATTTTCGATCTCCGAGTCTCTCATTTTGTTCCATGTTGTCTATTCCAAAAAAGCACATTTTCTTCCAATCTCCACCTTGGCATTCCAGCATATGCTTGGCTGTAGCATATGTCATATCTCTGTTCTTTACAGCTCCTATATGCTCAAGCATTCTCTTCTTTAGGGCACAGATTGTGCTTCCTATATACATTTGTGCACAATCACATTGAATTATGTAAACTACATATTGAGTAGTTCACGTTATTTTCGTCTTTGTTTCAATTAATCGTCCATCTGGATCTCTGAAGGATTTCACATTTTTGCCTATTTTGCACGCTTTGCAGTGTCCACATTTTTTAAAACCATTTTGTTGTTCTTCGAGCCAATTGGTAGATTTCTTGCTGGGAATTTCAAAGTGGCTTCTTATGAGCATGTCTTTTAAAGATGGTACTTTTCTAAATGATAGTTTAGGCTCCTTTCCCAAGATTTTCTTCAAATCAGCATCTTGTTGTAGTGGCCAATATTTTTGTACACATCCTCGTATTTTGTGTGCCTCTTTGCTGTAATTTAGAATCAATCTTGGCATTTTGTCTATGTTTTTTTCAGTTTGTAGTTTTTGTATTAGAATCTCTGATATTGTTTTTAGTTTAATCTTTTCCATACTTTTGTTAAGATCTCTTTTTCTGTATCCTCTCGCTTCTAGCCTAGATGCACATTTGGCAATTTGTGCATTTGCTTCTTCATCCTTGGAACAGTTTCTTTTCATTCTCACAAATTCTCCAAATGGGATATTCTTAATTACAGATTTCGGATGGAAACTTTCAGCATGTAGGATACTGTTGGCTGCCGTACTTTTCCTTTAGAGTGTGGTATTTATTTGATCATTTTCAATGTAAACTGTCAGATCCAAGTAATCAATCCTACTTTTGCTTGTGTTGCATGTGAATGATAATCCTGCTTCATTATTGTTCAATTTGGAGAAATATTGCATGAATTCTTTTTTAGTTCCATTCCATATGAGGAAGAGATCGTCGATATATCTCGACCATAACATTATTTTTTCCAGTTCTTGTGAATTGTCCGGTCCCCATGCTATCTCCTTCTCCCACCAACCCATGGTGAGGTTTGCGTAATTTGGGGAGAAGGAGACGCCCATTGCGCATCCGCATAGTTGTTGGTAGATATTTCGATTGAAGAGGAAAATATTGTTGTTTAAGCATGTATTGATCAGAGTTAATAGCATGGCTGAGTGTTCCAGTTGTGATATGTTTCTTTGTTTGAGAAAGTAGGCACAGGCATTTAGTCCTATTGTGTGTCTAATTGATTTGTATAAAGATACAACATCTATTGTAACCAGTAGGAAGGCAGGATTCCAAGTAATGCCAGATAGTATACGTAAAAAGTGCCCAGTGTCTTGAACACATGAAGCTAAGTTTTTTACCATCGGAGCTAGGTATTGGTCCACGTAAGATGAAATATTTTCGTAGATAGAATCACATGAGGACACTATTGGCCTACCTGGTGGGTCAATCAGGGTCTTGTGCACCTTTGGCAAAAAATATATTGTTGGCATAGTTGGATTTTCATTCCAAAGGTATTTTATTTCTTCAATGTCCAATAGTTTCTGCTCGTGCCATTCGTCCAACATATTTCTTCAATTCCTTTTGCATATTTTTAATTGGATTGGACGTTAGTTTTTTATACTTGGTCTCGTCATCTAGCTGTCGATGTGCTTCTTTCATGTAATCTTGAGTGTTTTGGATGACAATATTTCCACCCTTGTCTGCGGGCTTTATTATTATTTCAGGTTTTTTTGCCAATTCTTGCATGGCTCTATTCTCCTTTATTGTGATGTTTTCCGCTCTTTTGTTTCGTTGTTTCTCTAACTTTTCCAGTTCTGTCATCACTGCTTCCGAGAATAAATCTATTTTGTTCCCTGGATACAATTGTGGGCAATATGTGGATTTTGATCGCACATTGCTTTTTTGATGTGTTTTAGTATCCAATGCCATTTCTTGTAACATTGTAATTTCTGGCACTTCGTCATTCTCATACTCATTGGCAAGATCGTATAGTACTTTCAAATGCGTATTGCCTCAATTGTTAATTCCGATTCTGGATCATTGGTGGTAGATGTCGGTTCTCCTCCTTCCTCTGTTTGTTGTCCTACTTTTTCTTCCTTGTTGGCATACATTTTTGTCAGTTTTATTTTCCAAACAAACTTGTAAATGTCAATTTTTGTGTCCGTATGGTTGAAGTGCTTCTGTGGGCAAAAACGTAATCCTTTGTTTAGAACTTGATTTTCCACTGATGATAATGTGTGGTTTGACAAGTTAATTATTAAGTTTTCCTTTTCTTTCATTGCTTGGTTCTGTTCCTTAGCGGATATTGTCTCTTTATAACCGCTGCGGTTGTTCTTTGATCTCCTGGTTCTTCTGCGGCTTTTGAAGACTTTGTAATATTTTTTCCAAATCCGCTGCCTCTGCCTCTTCCCCTCGATTGGCCCTGTGTTCTTGACAGATTTTGATCGAGGTTCACTAGGCGCATTTCCTCTAAAAAAGAAAAGTTTGTTTGTTGTTTGGATCCTTTGGATGAGGACCCTTCGACCACACTTACATCCGATTCACTACCCGATCCGCTTATTGATAAATGTGTCTTTGTTGCAACATTTAACTTTAGGGTATCGAAGTGTTTCGCAAATGTCAGAATGCGTCCATATTTATAATCAGCTTCGTCCCTTTGAAACTTCCTATGTTTCCTTTGTTGTATTTCGTCCTTGTATTTTTCGAGGCGGTCCTCCATGTCCTTTCGCATTTTTTCTTATTCTTTTTTGTCTTTTAAAGAGATTTTGTTTTCCAGTTCTTTTATTATATTGTGTATTTCCTCCAGATCCTTGTCAGCGAATTTAATTAGAAATGCCTATCATGTTCTTACTGCATTGCATGTTATTTTCGCCCCATTCTAAAAACATTTCAGTTTTAGTATCCGGATAAGTGGGCATAGTAAAATTTTGCAGTCCACGTGGCACTCTTTCAACTTCCAGATATTTTTGAAGTGTTATTGATTCCCAACTTTTGTTTATTTCTCGTTTGTATTGCTTCTCCAGTTGAAAAAATAGCTGTTTTAGTGATGTATCTGGATTTGATGTTTGGACATTTTCATCAGCGTTTGTACTTTCAGTGTCAGACTCTTTTTGAAACATTGTGGCTACTTTTGCCATGCGTTTAGTTTTACGTACTTCCATGGTAATAAATGCAGTTGATTAAAGTTGTCTGTCGAGCTTATGGATTTGATTGGATCGAGAATATGTTCGGTTTATATAATTCTAGCTTTTACGTGTCAATCGATTGAATGACGTTTGCAGTTCTTGCCGTTAACCAGGGAACACAATTCCCGCTCTGATGGGTTACGAAGAAAATAGATATACATCTGCTTTTGCTCCAAAATTTCCCCTTTCCCAAGTCGCTACGAGTACACAGAACCGCCGTAATTTTTTAGCAACAGTTACTTCACTCACCAAGCCGGCTGGTTCCCGTTTGGGCGGCATTCTCCACCCCGTCCTCCGGGGTTCCGCACGGCGTGGCTCGTTACTCTGTTGGTTCGATTACTCGCTCCGGCTTTCTCGGCTCAGGCTTCCTCTGCTTTTCCTCAGTGTAGTTCGGGCTCCTCCAGCAAACAATTAGAATAAGGCAATGGCGGTTAGAGCTGGAGCGCTCTACAGCGGGTGCGTGCGAGGGACCAACCACAGGTCCAGAAATATTTTTGCCACAAAATAGTACGCCGCACTCAGGAATTGTAGATAACTCGTTTATTCAGCAAACTCCACAATCAGTCTGTCACACCGACGCGTTTCGGGCACACGCTCTTTCTCACGGTAGGTGGCACTACTTTTTTCTATGTTTATAAAGGCTATGCATTAAAATACCCGTCCCATAGAATTCTGGGATTGGTAGTTTTGTTTATACATATAACAGAGTAACACCTTTTGTGACAGTGATCAGCATAATTTTCTAAACGTTTTACATGACACAGTTTTGTAATACAACTGCACTATGATCTGTTTAATGTCTGCTTGTAATTATCGGTATAGTACCTGTTTGAGCAGTTATAAAAAACACATTAGTGCGGTTGTGTTTGTACCGATGTTCCACATTTTCTTACATACAATTCTGTGTGTTAACTTTAGGTATAGTACTAATCAATTTCTGACTTGTCTTTAAACATGGCTATTCTCTTATCCATATCAACCCATTAGCTCAACACTCTCTTTATCATATAACGTTAATTGAAACCGTTTAGGCAATCATGTAATTCATCAGGATTCATTTTATACCACGTTCTTATTACAAATGTACAAAGAGTTCCTCATCACGGTTCATACCCCTCGGGGTCTTGGTTTTCATACGAATTATGTACTTTGATTCTAATTGATGTAATTTCAATTTTCGATCTCCAAGTTTCTCATTTTGTTCCATGTTGTCTATTCCAAAAAAGCACATTTTCTTCCAATCTCCACCTTGGCATTCCAGCATATGCTTGCTGTAGCATATGTCATATCTCTGTTCTTTACAGCTCTTATATGCTCAAGCATTCTCTTCTTTAGGGCACAGATTGTGCTTCCTATGTACATTTGTGCACAATCACATATGTCGAAAACTGTAACCCCGAAACGTTGCGTTTTATACATTGATTGTCAAGTATTTAATGTTGTAGGACGTAGAAAACACAAGTCCTCTTTCTATGACACCTTCTATTCTGCGCATGACCTCCAAAATGTTAAATGCAATGGCGGCGCGTTGGAAAATCACAATTGACGAAGGCTGAGTGCCGAAACGCGTCTTGTTTGTGCTGGGTTGACAATAAACAATACTGGTATTGTCTAACCCCTCCCTTGTGAGTGCTGGTTCTTGTTCATGGACTGAACGTTGAAGAGAACCTGGGAGCAGTGATATATATATATATATATATATATATATATACATTTATATATACATTTAAGATGTTCTTATTTTCTAAGATATTACTGTTTTTCAACATTGAAATATCTGGGGATTCTTTTTGCCATTATAGAGGACGAAAATAGTAACGTTGCTTTCTCCATATTTTCTCCAGGTGCAACATTGATCATTTCTTCAAATCTCCATGGATTTTTTTTTTTAAATACGAGAGGGAGGCATAGTTTTCATTGTTAGGTCTCGGATACAAACTTTTGCTGCCTGTTTGCTAGACCTGTTGTTTTCAATATACATAGGGTGTGCTTTGGTCAATCCACTTGCTGATGATTGGAGGACTTATTGTCTGTCTCAGTTATTCATTGTTTCTGCTCGTGATTCAGTGACATTTGTTCTCATTTTTGTGAGACCTTCCCCGCGGTTTTTTGGTCTCACTTTTGTCTAATTAATTTACTTGCGTCTTTGCACACATCGCATTGCTTGCATTCGTGGGATGACTTATTTCTTGTACTTTGAGAAGACCACTGGAGAGCATGTGTTTTTTTGCTCCATGTGTTCTACTTCCAGCTCACATTCTCTAATGCCCTGCCTGAGCTCATTCATTGCTACCACTGCCTTCCAACATCCCTCTTGGCAATTTAAAAAAAATAGCTCATTTGTTCCTCCCCTTTGCTTTTTGCTGCCACTAACTTTCCTGCCCACTGCCACACTGCGTAAAAGCGAGTCCTATTGCATTACACATGCTTGTTTATTTAGAGTGCAGTAAAACCAAGTGAGTGATGGGAAGCGCTATTAGTTGTTCCAGTGATGACCAAGAAACATAAAGCACTTGAATTTACACTGTGTGATGGAGAGGAGGAGGAGCGCCTTATGCTCCTGGAGGTGGAACTGGTCAGGAATATGGACAGGATAATTTTACATACTTTTGAAAAACTGACATAGAATCACTCACATGAAATATCGGGTGGAAAGCCACAACTCCTCAAATAAAAAATAAAAAATTTTTAACACATTTACAGCCTTTCCTGATTGTTAGTGTCTCAAGTATTTGTTCACTTTAATTTGAGTTGCACACTTTGCGAAAATTTGTGAATGACAACCTGCCTTATAACAAATTTGTGAGAATGCGTAAAGGCTTGTGCATTTAGTCTCTGGTCCCTCACCATGTTTATCACAATATCTACATTGGAGGTACTGATACAAACAGTCAGTCTCCTCCCATTTACTCTCCCGTCGGCTTGTTTTTGAGCGTGGCTGGTGGGGAATGCCCGATTACTCACCGGTAATATTCATTACTCCGAGTAGTGGTCTTCCCGTCCCATTCCTTAACATTGAGCAGCTTGTCTGCTCCCAAAAACCCTATACTTAGCTGACCTTTTTAGCACTTCCTCCAATATGGCGCCAGCTTTCAGGCAACCATTTAGGGGGAAGAGCATCATACAACTTCCTGAGAATACCAAAGAAACCCAGAAAACCAAAACAACCAGGGAGGGAGGGAAGGGCTCAAGAATGGGACAGGAAGACCATGACACGGCATAATGAATATTACTGGTGAGTAAACGGGCATTACCTCCTCGTCCAGTCTTCCCGTCCCATTCCTTAACAGTGAGCCCATACCCAAGCACACGGTGATTGTAATAAGAAGGATCAGAAATTGAAGCAAAACAGGTCAATTTAATCAAGTGAAAGCAGTACAAATCAAACATCATATACAGCAGAGAAAACATAAGAGCCAAAGGCAGCCGAGGCCGCCATCCCCAACTGAAGATGGTAATGAGAAACAAACATATGGGGAGAGGCCCAAGAGGCAGCGTTACAAATGTCACGCAAGGAGGCACCTTTGAACATGGCCCATGAGGAGGAGACACCCCGGGTAGACCGACCCTGCACCGAAGAATGGAGAGAACAGTGAGCGGATTCATAAGCGGAAACCACAACACATTTCACCCAACAAGACAAGGTGGACAAGGAAGGACGAATCCCTTTCCCAGAAGTCCCATAGGTAACAAACAACAAATCAACCTTACGAAAGGCACTGGAGCAATCCAAATAGACGCGGAGAGCCCACAACACATCCACAGAATGTAGAACCATCTCCTCTGGTGAGGAGGGGTGCAGAAAAAAAACAGGGAGGACAATATCCTCCTGACAGTGAAAAGAAGACAAAACCTTGGGCAGAACGAACTGACAAGTACATAGAATCACTTTGCCCAAGCAGAGACGCAAAAAAGGAGAGAAGCCATCAAAGCACCAATCTCACCAACCCTTCATCCAGAAGAAACAGCCACCAAAAAAACAACCTTATCCGTAAGGAACTTAAGGTCCACAGAAATCAAAGGCTCAAAGGGGGGGGGCCAGTTCAAGGCCTGCAGAACAAGGGGAAGATCCTAGGCTGGAACCGTAGAGCGAAAAATAGGACGCTGAATCAAAAAAATATGCAGAAGGTGAGCCACTAAAGAGGGGACAGAAGACACATCAGAACCCCTAAAAGCAAGAATAGCAGCCCATTGCACACGGAGAGTCGAAACAGCGAGCCCCAGGACAAACCCATCACACAAGAAGTCCAGCACCCGTACAGCCGCACAGGAGGAGGATAAAAGACCCTTCCCAAGGCACCAGGAGGAGAAGTTATTCCAATGACGGTCATAAGACTTCAAGGTGAAAGGACGTCTAGACAACTGGATACTCTAGGCCACTTTGACAGAACAACCCTTGTCCAACAAATTCAACCTTTCAAGTGCCAGCCCACCAGCCAGAGGCGGCGGAGAGAAGATACTCGGAGAAGAGGAGCCGGCAGAGAGGACAGCTAGAGGGGAAACTTCCAATAGGGGCACACCGACTGTCAAAGCCCAGCTCACCTGAGTTTCTGGTCACTTCTGATGGAGGTTGAAGACAATCCGACCCCACCCTGAAACTGCTTGTTCCAGCACACTAGTTTTAGACAGTGCACTAAGAACCAGAAGCTCAAGGGAAGGGGGGAAGGGGGAAGTGGATAAAATAAAAAAAAGAGAGACAACACCATTCTTGCGTTTCCACTGTTGAAGTGCTGCTAAAATCTGCGGCCCTCTCTGACTTCTGTAGAAACTGGTGCCTAATGAAACATAAACAAAGAACAGGTAAGTGCAACCTATTCCTGAATGTGTTCCTGACTATCCCTTTATCTATTAGAAATTCTCTTCTAAAAGTACCTCTTGGATCCTGGTCTCTAGCTTCCAGGTATGGAATGTGTTACAGTTCTGGGATGTGCTTTCTATTACTATAAAGCTTCTATAAAATTAAACGAATACCATTATCAGAATTATCGGTTGGAAGTTAAGGCGATTCTTGGGCTCCCTGGGTGGGAAAACTATCCTTGTTTGCACATATAAAAGATCTGTGCTTTAGACTAGGATGGGTAGACTTATGGACCCATCCCGAGGAAGCATCCTTGACAAATTCACGCCTTGACTTAGTCAAGTCCTATACATCCTTCAGACTGGTTGAACTCCAAGTGGGCACAAAATCTGGCAGTCTAATATCTTTTTTTTTTAATTGTAAAGACCAGTTCCTATTTGAGGTTTTTCTTGACGAGGTCTCCCCGCACATGACAAGGAAACTTTATGTCCAGTTTAGGTGGGGGTATTTGCCACTACATTCATTTACCAACAAACGGACTAAAGTCACCCCAATGGGTTGTCCTGTTTGTGAGAGCCAGAAAGAAACCCTTATGCATGTCTTTTTTTCTGTCATGGCTACAATGCACCTAGGAGGTACTGGCTCTTACCATTATGCAGGAACCTGGGGTTCAGAGAGGTACGGGTAGCCATTAGAGTTTTGCGAACTGCAACCCACCCCCCAATTGTTTTTGCTGTGTTCCGATTTCTAAACTCTATGTGGCTTAGGCGTCGCAAGTTTTTAAACTCACCATGAATTTGTTAAATGTCCAGTACGTTTTCCAATGCTTTGATCTTTTTAATAATGAATTTTACGTCTTAAATGTTTTTAAAACCTTACTATTTTAAAAAAAAACTTTATGAATTTGTACAACCTATGGCTAAGGGTAACATATTGTAATGCCTAAAATGTTGTGATGTTTGTATTTTATCTCTGCTTTTATGGTCTTTTATGTTCGAAATAAAGCTTGGAAATGGAATGGTTTCACTTTACAAAATGCAAATAACCTTTTTAGAATAAGGCTTAGGGTTTTATTTATGCAATGCTCTCTAAGAGAAAGGCTTTCCCAGATGTCAAATGAATAACTTTTTAATGTATATAGAGATATATATATATATATATATATATATATATATATATATATATATATTCACTGAAAAAACCATAGGTTATAGACCATATATAGTTAGGAATTAGCATTTACAAAACCTTATTTTACTCACACAAAACCATTGAAATTCCATATATAGTTAGTTGCACTAACTATATATCGCGCACCCGCAATCCACTGCTGATGATGTCACATATTACATCATTCATGACATGGTCAGTGACATCACTGATGACATCACTGATGACATCTCAAATGACATCACTGATGACATCTCACTTGACATCAATGATCACATCACTGATGATATCATTCATGTGATAATACAATGCATCTCCTCACACTCTAATATAACCTCTATTACACCCAGTGTTAAATAGAGAGTATAATTTTTGAAACCATTGACACACCAATACTAGTTACTACATACGCACTCACTGATTCCTATGTCTACACACACATTCACTCATACAATCATTCATACATACAATCACTCATCTTTACAACACTATCATATGCACTCATACACCTATACAGACACTCACACTCTGCCACTCATCCATGGAGTTACTCACACACCTAGTCAGTCCTGAAAAGAATCAATCACACTTCCATTTTCTCATCTATACAGTTAAACACAGAACACCTTACATTTTTGAAACATATACTAACACATACTTACTCTCTTATAGAATCACTGATACAAGTACACATTGATCTGCACAGAGTCACACACCTCCCAGCCAGCCATACACACACTCAGTCTCCCATACAAATACTTGTGCAACCAATCAATAACCCATATAGCTACTTATATAGCTTTTGATCAACACATGCAGCAGCTTGCACAACAACAGACATACTGATGCACACTTTCAGACAGTTTAGTCACTAACCCGTGCATTCAGTAAGACGCATTTATTCACTCACTCATACAGTCAATCACGCACCTACTAAAACCTTCATTCAGACACTTATACATCCACTCATTCTTCAATATGTAAAACATATTTAAACTTTACAGAAACACATAATCACTGGATGTTGACATCAGTGATGTCATCAGTGATGTCACTGACCATGTCATGAATGATGTAATATGTGACATCATCAGCAGTGGATTGCGGGTGCGCGATATATAGTTAGTGCAACTAACTATATATGGAATTTCAATGGTTTTGTGTGAGTAAAATAAGGTTTTGTAAATGCTAATTCCTAACTATATATGGTCTATAACCAATGGTTTTTTCAGTGAATTTTCAAGGTTTTGTAAATGCTAATTCCTAACTATATATGGTCTATAACCTATGGTTTTTTCAGTGAATTTCATTGGTTTTTTAACAGCTAATATCTGTAGCTGTAAAATGTATTCTTCTTTAAATCCAAAAATATATTTTATATGTTTATGAATAATTTTTTTTTTAAATATTTTTTTTTCTTCGTTCCCGCTTCGCGAATCGGGAAGCTTCCCGTTAGCTGACCTTGATGCCGCGAAATAGACCGCGAGCCGGTAAACGTTTCTTTACCGCAACTGCCGCGTTACAAAACAACATCGTGACGCCTCCCGTCCGCATGACGTTTCACGTTGTCGCGTGATACGTCATATGACGTGCTACGTTAGCGAACTGGTACGCGAAGCGAGTCGCAAAGCGCAGGTTTCTGGAAGCAAACCGGGAGGCCCTGCAAAGCGCTTAACGTAAACACAGCAGGTCATGTGACTTGGTAATAACACTTTTCATTGGTTCATTTCACTTTTGGTTTCCTAATGATGTAAGACTAGGTCATATAATCTAAAATGAACACTTTTCATTGGTTGAGAACTCTTGTTTTTCCCAAATGATGAAAATCCCTCCTTCTTTCCTCACTCTGACTTTCATCATTGTGAGAGAAAGACCCTTTGTGATCACTGAGCAATGGCTTCTTTAGTAGCTTCAGCTGGTGCTTCCCCACCACCTCCACCACATCCAAGGAAGAGTGGACCACCTGCTCAAGTTATAATTCAACAAGAAGAGGAAGAAGAGGAACAGGACGACGAGCACGAAGAGAGGCAGTTTTTGCCTGAGGAGCCCAGGACGTCTCACCGGAAAGAAAACTTCATTTGGCAATTTTTTAAAATTCCCAAAGGTCAGAAAAAAGTAAATGCAAGATACGTAACTTGCCTTATATGTCAAGATAGACTGTCCAGAGGAACCGAGAAAAAATACAGTTTCGGAAACTACACAATGCATCGCCATATGACTAGGTGGCATCCTAACAACTACAGTGCTGCACAGTTTCGGAACGACCTAGATAATCTCCCTATTATGGCCAGAAGATCTGTTGTACCGGAAGTAATGGGACCAGAGGGCAGGGAGATGGTGCCAAATATACAAATGAGATTTGGTGAAGTAAAACACACCTGCGTATTTTGCGATGGATTCATTTGCTACGGAGAAAGAAGCATCACTCTGATCAACAGAGCTATTGACTATCATATGCAAGTTTGTACGAAACGCCCAAAATAATAAATACTTTTTTTTTGTTTTGTTGCTCCTGTTGAGCCCTTTACAATGAATCGTTTTCATTGCCCCCTCCAAGAAAAACCCAAAAAAATATAAAACTGTTCAGAAAAATTCAAAAAAAGTAAAAAAATGTTCCGAAAAATAATAAAAAAAATTTAAAACAACAAAAACAATAAAAAAAAAAGTTCTTTTCAGAACTACCTCCCCGTTATTAAAAAATTGGTACAATATTTGGAACTGTGCCAACCTCTATTTCTCTTAGTTCGCTTCCCAGTTCGCTCGCCGGTACGCGAACCGGAAGCGAACCAAAAACAGTAAGTATAAGGGAAGGAAACAGACACTTATGTTAAAAGAAAGACAGCTATAGGGGAGTAAACTAGAGATACTATTACCCGTAATCCACTGCTGATGATGTCAAATATTACATCATTCATGACATGCTCAGTGACATCATCAGCAGAGGATTGCGGGTTTTTTGGCAACGTGCCTTATCCACGGTTTAATAACGCTGCCTTTTGCTTTATATAAGTTTTCAAATTGTATGAAATATATACCAATAGGTCGTTATGAACCTTTAGGTAGTGCTTTTCTTCATGAGGTCTGGTCGCTTCCATACACATACAGATGTTTCAAAGATGATCAAGAAGTTTATCTGAATGGAGAGGAATGCACTGAGACGCCAGATCATTCACTAATGTGTAGGCACATACAGTTACACGGTTCATGCAACAAACACCGACCAAATATGGCTTGCGTGTTGCAAGGCACGCCAGTTCCTGCTATCATCCCCACGTTCAAGTTGTTGGAAAATGGTAGTTATTTGATGCTCAATAATGAAGATTGATCTGGGTTAATTAAAAGTATTCCTTTTATCGTAACAGTAAGTGAACGGGTTATTTGCTGCAGAAATGTTCTATTTCCTCCCACACATGAACATAGGGAGTTTTCAATCTCGCCACAAATACCAACCTTGGGAGCAGATTTCAACGGCATGGCAAGAATAAGAGCTCTTTTGTCTCAGAGAGAGGTGGCCTTGAGTTCGGCCCGTGAAACTTTGGTGCTTCACATAGCGAACACCCGTACAGAGGTGCAGACCCTTTTCAATTCAGATTTGCCTTTCCATTTCAGCAAGATGGTTCGGACTATCTCTAACGCATCCTCCACAAAGGCCCTGGCGCACTTTTTTAAAGTTGTTACCAGTGGTCTCGTGACTTCATTTGAGAAAATCTTTCGAGTCATCCCTACTTTCTTTCATTGTATTTTTTCCACTCTGCTTCGTGGATTGACATTTTTACTTGCATTACCAGCGGACGCTCTTGTGCTTTTTTACATTTTTAAATATGGATGTCCCTCCTATGCAACCTCCCGCCCTGCAGCTGCTGACACTGTTCCGCAATCGCATGCTAGAATATTATGGCACAATGCCGTTGGCGATATTAAGCACGGCATATGGATTATCTTTTCGATTCTCCTACTTCACCTGTGTCCAGCCTGTATTTCACTGCCTGACCTGTGATTTCGATTGGGCCATTGATTTGTGTCTCTGCGGACCGGTTTCTCCTGACGTCGACTTTAATCAGCTGATGACTCCTATCATTACTCACGAGTTGGTTTGTCCTGGCGAAAGGATTATGGCTGTGGCATTGATGCATGGACTAATTGGTCCCTGGAATTTACTGGCGGCAACACAGTCTTTCTTGGAACAGAGCTTTCTTGAAAACCCACCGAGCTGTCCTCTGATGGTGATAGAGGATCCGGTGCTGGGAGAGCACGTATGTTCTTTTCCGCTTTTAAATTGGATGGCTGAACTGTTTTCGGATGAAGACGGTGACTTCCTATTGGAGGCTGTTGCAGCTTATTTTGCATACACAGTTATGTCATAGACCTTTTTCATGTTTGATATGCTGAGTACTAGCATTTCATTGACAATTCATTGACTTATTTGTCAAGTTTTTATTATTTACCTTGCCTATTGGCTTAAGACTCGATAAAGTACTTGGCTGTTTTATTTTTCTTTAGCATTAAATTTTCCTAGTTTTTAATGCTTTACCTTGCGGACCGTCCACATATAAACTTGCAATCTGCTCTCATGAGATGGCACTTCTATTATCTTATTCAGTTCGTTTCCGGATCATGGGGAGGTGTCATCTACGTCCTGGATATCTTTACACCGTGTTAAGTTAGCATGGGCTCATTACCGGTTTAAACGCCATTTTTCCTTTTTTGCAACTTCTGCACACGACACTTAGTTGTTGCTTTAGCTTTCAACCTAGTAGTTCATCGTGGTTTACATGAGAATAATATGTTATTGCTCTACTATCTGCTTTGCTTGTTAAACTATATCTGTACAGCGAGTGCTAAAGTTTCAAGAACAACACGATACAGAATTGTTATGAGGTCTGATCTCCACGACTTCATACTCATAACATAAGTGCAACTTCTGCCAATTCTGGGCATGAGGCGGGTTTTATATTGCTTTGCCGAACACACATACACAACACTTGATGCGGTTCACATGAAGACAGAGCTGGTGTATGCTGATGTGATTCCTTCAAATCTAAGACACTAAAGTATGGGCACGCCCTAAACCAACACAAAGAGACCTTCTTAGCAAATAATATAATATGTGTATTAGGGAGGGTGAGATATAAGCAGCCGCGGGCCGTGGAGGGAGTTACGGTGAGGCAGGGAGGTGGGGAGGGGGAGAAGCAGGGTGGAGCCCTCTCCACCCTGCCCCTCCCCCTCCCCGCCTCCCTGCCCCACCGTAACTCCCTCCACGGCCCGCGGCTGCTTATAAGTGTTGCTAACTCTTATTCATTTACAGCATGTTAACATACTGTCACCATTCGCTTTTTATGTACTAGTAACTATGCTGGTAATTTTGCTACTGATAATATGTGTACTTGTATTATCTAAGATACTACGCCTGAGAAGACGGCATTAGTAAATAAACATTTCAAATACACATGTGTTCTTCTTAACTCCATGTTCTGGTTTCTAAGAAATATATAACGACCGACTGTTCATGAGTTCCACGTATCCTGAGGTACTATAAGTTCATATTCTGGATTGTCTAAACATTGAGAGTTTGTTATATCCAATGTGACACTGTACCTAGCTTGCTAAGGGGTTTTTGATTACTAAGGTGAGTTTTGGGACACCCTAATTCGCCGAGGTTCCAATCCTCTGTCCACAGTTCTGTGTGAGAACAGAAACCCTGCGACAGGGGCACCCCCGACCCTTGCTGGAGCTTCATCACACTTGCGATACAACTCCAGCACTGCGCCACCTTTACGGCACAGATACATCACGCATCTGTGCTGTTTTTGCCCCATGATGCGCCGCATTGTAAATGCAGCACACCATAGGTGACGGAACAGCGGCACAGAATGACTAACACATCCCTGGTGATGCGCCAGTCATCATAAATCTATCCCTATGCTTCTTATCTTGTTAGAGATGAACCGCCATATGTATCATCAAAGTTTTTTGCATTTCCTAAATAGCGAACTTTAAGGAATAAATAGCGATTCTTTACCATTCCTAGTTTGCGATGAGCTATTTGCTAATTACAAATTACCCATTCATTTCCTTCATTTCCATAGGACGGTTGGACTCACTTTTAGCTCGAACGGCTGAATGGATTTGCACGAAACTTGGCAAAATTGTAGGGACTGGTAGCCCGATGTGCCTTTGCTATGTCTCAAGATATATGCTCCAGTGGTTTTTACGAAAATTAACTTTGAAAAATATATATTGGGCTACATTGGCCTATATATATGTTGGAACCCAAATGTAGCCCAATGTAGCCCAATGAAGCCCAATGAAGCCCAATGTAGCCCAATGTAGCCCAAAGATGGCCGCCAGAGACGAAAAAAAACAAATGTAGCCCAAATATCAGCCAGATGTAGCCCAACTATAGCCCAGTGACAGAATGACCAATCAGCGTCGCAAACCTCCGTTACGCGAAGCGGAGCGCTGTTACAGATATATATCTTTTTTTGAACGTTAATTTCTCAAAATCCACTGGAGCACATATATTGAGACCTAGCAAAGGCACATCGGGCTACCAGTCCCTAATATTTTACCAAGTTTCGTGCAAATCCATTCAGCCGTTCGATTATTATTATTATAATTTTTTTTGCCCCGCGGGGCCCTTTTAAAACCTCCACATCAAACCTAGGGGGTCAGCGAGGATCTACTATTCCCCCTTATGGTCATTTGCCCCTTCGCTTTCGCCTCCTCTTGTCTCTCGATCCTACCGAGAGACAAGATGGCGGCCGCTACGGACTGTTTGGAATGTTGACAGACGCCGGAGAACCAATCAGCTTCGCTTCACAAAGCTCCGTTGCGCGAAAAGTACGCGTCCTGGAGCGCTGCCCGGTCCGCTGTTACAGATATATATCTTTTTTTAAAAGTTAATTTCTCAAAATCCACTGTAGCACATATATTGAGACCTACAAAAGGCACATCGGGCTACCAGTCCCTACAATTTTGCCAAGTTTCATGCAAATCCATTCAGCCGTTCGGGCTAAAAGTGAGGCCAACCGCCCTATGGAAAACTCAATGTTAAAAACACGTTTTGGGACCCCCCTTTTTTCTCGGCCCCCCCTTGACGAACCCCCCCCAAATTTTCAAGGGCTGCTCAGAAACAAAATGTGCCATTTTCCCGAAAATTTCAGCCAATTCCGTCCACAAACGCCAAAGTTATTAGACATAGAATTTTCAAAAATCCCATAGAGAAAAAATCCTAACTATATATACCTACTGGCGACCGCCAGTAGGTAATATATATATATATATATATATATATATATATATATATATATATATATATATATATGCAAGCAATGATAACACACTATGTAACAATTAACTGCATGGATAATAGTATGAAATACAAGCAGCAAATAATATGAGATAAAGATCAAGCAAATAATACGGGACGTCCTCCAGAAGATCAGAAATATATATATATATACACTAAATACATCAAATGATACATAAATGAGACATTTCCTGACTGACCTGGGCATTGCGGAGGTCGCCGAGGGACGCCCGAGCCTTCCCTTGCCATCGCCGGTGTTTCCGCCGGCCTTCCTGCCGCCACAGCCACCAGACAGCGCGGCGCGGCAGACTTGGGACTACATCCCCCATCGGCCCTCGTGACAGGAAGTCGCGCACGCCCTGTCCCGCCCCCGGAGGTGCTCAAAGGCCAGCGAAAGCCCCGGGGGAGCGGGGACATTTCCTGACTGACCTGGGCATTGAGGAGGTCGCCGAGGGATGCCCGAGCCTTCCCTTGCCATCACCGGTGTTTCCGCCAGCCTTCCTGCCGCAGCAGCCACGGGACAGCGTGGCGCGGCAGACCTGGGACTACATCCTCCATCGGCCCTCGCGACAGGAAGTCGCGCACGCCCTGTCCCGCCCCCGGATTTGCTCAAAGGCCAGCGAGAGCCCCGGGGGAGCGGGGACATTTCCTGACTGACCTGGGCATTGCGGAGGTCGCCGACGGATGCCCGAGCCTTCCCTTGCCATCGCCGGTGTTTCCGCCGGCCTTCCTGCCGCCGCAGCCACCGGACAGCACAGCGTGGCAGACCTGGGACTACATCCCCCAGCGGCCCTCGCGACAGGAAGCCGTGCATGCCCTGTCCCGCCCACGGAGGTGCTCAAAGGCAAGCAAGAGCCCCGGGAGAGCGGCGACATTTCCTGACTGACCTGGGCATTGCGGAGGTTGCCGAGGGACGCCCGAGCCTTCCCTTGCCATCGCCGGTGTTTCCGCTGGCCTTCCTGCCGCCGCAGCCACCGGACAGCGCAGCGCGGCAGACCTGGGACTACATCCCCCAGCGGCCCTCGTGACAGGAAGTCGCGCATGCCTTGTCCTGCCCCCAGAGGTGCTCAAAGCCCAGCGAGAGCCCCGGGGGAGCGGGGACATTTCCTGACTGACCTGGGCATTGCGGAGGTCGCCGAGGGACGCCCGAGTCTTCCCTTGCCATCGCCGGTGTTTCCGCCGGCCTTCCTGCCGCCGCAGCCACCAGACAGCGCGGCAGACCTGGGACTACATCCCCCATCGGCCCTCGCGACAGGAAGTCGCGCACGCCCTGTCCCGCCCCCGGAGGTGCTCAAAGGCCAGCAAAAGCCCAGGGGGAGCGGGGACATTTCCTGACTGACCTGGGCATTACGGAGGTTTCCGAGTGACACCCGAGCCTTCCCTTGCCATTGCCGGTGTTGCCGCCGGCCTTCCTGCCGCCGCAGCCACCGGACAGCGCGGCGCGGCAGACCTGTAACTACATCCCCCATCGGCCCTCGCGACAGGAAGTCGCGCACGCCCTGTCCCGCCCCCCAGAGGTGCTCAAAGGCCAGCGAGAGACCCGGGGGAGCGGGGACATTTCCTGACTGACCTGGGCATTGCGGAGGTCGCCGATGGACGCCCGAGCCTTCCCTTGCCATCACCGGTGTTTCCGCCGGCCTTCCTGCAGCCGCAGCTACCGGACAGCACGGCGCGACAGACCTGGGACTACATCCCCCATCGGCCCTCGCGACAGGAAGTCGCGCACGCCCTGTCCGGCCTCCGGAGGTGCTCAAAGGCCAGCGAAAGCCCCGGGGGAGCAGGGACATTTCCTGACTGACCTGGGCATTGCGGTGGTCGCCGAGGGACGCCCGAGCCTTCCCTTGTCATCACCGGTGTTTCCGCCAGCCTTCCTGCCGCAGCAGCCACCGGACAGCGTGGCGCAGCAGATCTGGGACTACATCCTCCATCGGCCCTCGCGACAGGAAGTCGCGCACGCCCTGTCCCGCCCCCGGAGGTGCTCAAAGGCCAGCGAGAGCCCCGGGGGAGCGGGGACATTTCCTGACTGACCTGGGCATTGCGGAGGTCGCCGATGGACGCCCGAGCCTTCCCTTGCCATCGCCGGTGTTTCCGCCGGCCTTCCTGCCGCCGCAGCCATCGGACAGCTCGGCGTGGCAGACCTGGGACTACATCCCCAAGTGGCCCTCGCGACAGGAAGTCGCGCATGTCCTGTCCCGCCCCCGGAGGTGCTCAAAGGCCAGCGAGAGCCCCGGGGGAGCAGGGACATTACCTGACTGACCTGGGCATCGTGAAGGTCGCCGAGGGACGCCCGAGCCTTCCCTTGCCATCGCCGGTGTTTCCGCCGGCCTTCCTGCTGCCGCAGCCACCGGACAGCGCGTCGCGGCAGACCTGGGACTACATCCCCCAGCGGCCCTCGCGACAGGAAGTCGCGCACGCCCCCTGTCCCACCCCCGGAGGTGCTCAAAGGCCAACGAGAGCCCCGGGGGAGCGGGAACATTTCCTAACTGACCTGGGCATTGTGGAGGTCGCCGAGGGACGCCAGAGCCTTCCCTTGCCATCGCTGGTGTTTCCGCCGGCCTTCCTGCCGCCGCAGCCACCGGACAGCGCGGCGCGGCAGACCTGGGACTACATCCCCCAGCGGCCCTCGCGACAGGAAGTCGCGCACGCCCTGTCCCACCCTCGGAGGTGCTCAAAGGCCAGCGAGAGCCCCCACGTCGCGGGACACGCGCGGGCGGCACCGGGCAAAGGGCGGGCCGTCTGTGGCCGTCCGTGGTTGACAGTGGTCGGGCGGGCCACCCCCCTAAGGCGTACCTGAGGTAAGTGCATACAGTACTATGGGTAAACGGACCACCATCACCTCTACCCAGGCCTCCAAGAATACATCTATTATCCCCTCTTCCTTCAAAAGCATGCTAGAAAATGCATTCAATATGGTCACAACAGAGATTGCTAATACTGAAAGAAGGATGTCAATGGGACTATCTGCCCCCGACTTAATCTCTTAGAATGGCTCAGGGAGTGAGGGTCCCATAACTTCTCTGCCATTATCATCGCGCATAATACTCGTTAAACCCACTCATAACGATAAAACATCGGTGGCCTCACTGTCGGACGGCAATGTGATTGCTATTACCGATTCCCAGCAGGACAGTGAAGCTAATATTGATAGCACCACTCCGGTCTCTAACACCAAGACTGTAGGAGAAAAAAGGAAGAGAGGCCCTTCAAAATTGCCAGTCAATAAGAGGAAACAACCACCCCGCAAAAAAAGCCAACCAACTCTGCAGAGTATGTGGTCACGGGAAAAAAACGTAACAATCGGGGTACCAGTCAGTGTAACCGTGCAACCAGATTACAGTACTGTTGACTTAATCACAGTGGGATCGGGACTTAATTCGATCTGCACACAGACTGAGTCAACACCCGTAAACGGCACACAAGAAAGGATAAATGGAAATTTAATTAACACCATAGTGGACTCAACTTTTAATCAACTGAAAAGTCTAATGGACAAACAGTTTAATCTTATTTTGGTTGGATAGACTAGAAACCCTGGTGAAAAAAGAAGATGCTAAAAGAAAAGGGGTCATTATTATTGATCAAATGAGGGGTGAACTACTTCTGAAAGATATGGAGGCTGTCAATAGGGGTGCCGGGGGGGAATGGCTAACCATAAGATACAAAAAATGTAGCCACACGGGCTAAACTACAGGCGGAGGTCGCCCTCCAACTGCCCCCAGAAGCTTGTCCCTACGTTGTAATTTTAGCTTATTTTTAAACGGTTGGATAGACTAGAAAGCCTGGTGAAAAAAGAAGATGCTAAAAGAAAAGGGGTCACTATAATTGATCAAATGAGGGGTGAACGACTTCTGAAAGATATCGAGGCTGTCAATAGGGGTGCCGGGGGGGGAGGGAATGGCTAACCACAAGATACCTGATACTAAAAATGTATGTGATAAGTGTGATGTTGCTAAAAATCTTACGTCTAACAATGTCACCCCCAGCACTGTGGCGGGCATACAACCGCCACCATTGTTGCCTAAAGCAGACAGGCCCCCTTGCCAATCCTCCTCGCTAACGTCAGCCTCGCCTGTGGTAGCCCCCGTAAAACTAGCGAAAGATTTAAACAGTAAGCCTATTCCCGCCACACGGGCTAAAAAACATGCGGAGGTCGCCCGCCAACTGCCCCCAGAAGCTTGTCCCTAAGTTGTAATTTTAGCTGGAGCACCCCCCTTGAAAGAAGAGCAAAGTGAGTCCTGGGACCAGCTTAAAAATAAGTGTATTGGCTGGCAGTTCAGGCACAAAGGGATGGGTACGGAAATTATAAATGAAATTCTGATGGTACGACGGGTGGGATGGATAGGATCTTTAGCTAAGAATATCAAGGGTGACTGCATAGTTGTGAACTTTAGACACCCCTCTCTGGTAAAATACATATTAAAAGGCAACAGAGATTACTTTAGTTCCCCAACAGCTATAACTCTGTTACCTCTAGGTTTCTTTTATAGACCTTCTCAGAGAGCCTATAACCCAGTGATACCAATGTATTCTACACAAAATCAGTTTAGTGCTCTATCTGACCTCCAAAGCCAGGACTGACCACCAAAAGAATTCCCGAATGTTGTAGGCCAGGCCCAGGATTTAGACACGGCCAATTAGGTCGAGATCGAACCCAGGTCCACTAGTTCCTCTTATAAAGATCACTTGGAAGAATCGTTGCCATCCTGCCCTTCCATCAATGACCTTGGTCCCTCAAATCATAATTTAAACATAATTAGTTGGAACATCGCTGGCCTATGGTCAAAGATGGAAATGGCAGAGTGGACCGATTGGATTAGCAATTTTGACATCTTAATGTTCCAAGAAACATGGTGTACTAGTGGGTTGCTACTTGAGGGATTCTGTTGTCTTAATAAAATTGTACAACATCCCGTAGCTGGCCGAGCTAGTGGGGGACTATCCACATGGATAAAGATTAGTGCAGGAAGCAATATTAAAACCCTGGAGACAAATGATAGTAACTTCCAGGCCACAATCTATTCCAATGGTATTACATTATGTTTAATAAATTTGTATAACAATGACTTTACCTCACAACCCAATAGGAATTTTATTAACTTGTTTGATTTTATTGATAAAAATGTGGATCAACAAAGGCATGGCAAATTGGATGGTATCTGTTTGGGGGGCGACTTTAATGCGCATTTGCACAAAAGCATGGTTAACCCACCTGCTACACCTATCTGGGTAATCCCGTGTAAAAGAGGACAAGAATTGCATAATCACTTTGCCACTCGAGATTTAATTAATGTATGGAGAAAGTCGGTTGTATGACAGATAAAGGTCCATTGCCGACATACAGAGGACGCGGTTGTTCATCCACAATTGACTTTGTTTTTATATCTTCCTCCCTTGTGAACTGTTTGGCTAGGGCCGATGTTTTAAGTACTGTTCATAGTGATTACAACCCAATTCTGACAACCATTAAATTTGCTAACAAATTTATAACACGTAAGGAAATAGGGGCACAGAATCTGGTTGCATCCACTGACAAACTTAAAGCAATTTGGAAGGGCGTAGACAACAATGCCCTCCTCGCACGTATTATAAAATCCTATCCTATCTTTGTAGAGACGTGCTTGTCTAGTGGATGCCTAGGCCCAGAGATCATCCAGGCCTTTACTGAGTTGTGTGTGGGTATTAAAAAAGAAATCTCTAAACCCGTTAGTAACTCGAGCAAAAATCCAAGATGGTTTAATGGCACTTGCTCATGGGCAAATCAAAAATTAAGTGACGCCCTTTTAGCAGAACCTAGGGACAGGTCCTTGGTCAGAGTCCTGAGAGAACGCTACAAAAAAGCAACAAAAACACGGTCAGAGGAGTTACTGAAGGAGCTGTGGGATTCTCTTGCACGCTGGGTTTTGGGGTGAGGTAAAATCTATGAGGTCTTTGGGATCAAATATCACCCCGATAAATTGTAATATAGCTAGTAAAATGTGGGAAGAGCACTTTTCAAGAATATACACAGCACCAATAATGACTTCCGATAGCTATCGCCCAGTTGACATGGTTAACATCTCTATAACCGAGGTGGAAGATGCCATAAACCAAAGCGCAGGGAATAAAGCGCCAGGCCCTGATGGATTATCAATTGACCTAATTAAATCTGAGCCTGATTTCTGGCCCCCCTTATTATGTAACGTTTTTAACATTCTGTCCCATACCCCCATTCCAAAAACCTGGTCGAACAGTATTATTGTTCCCACCTTCAAGAAGAGCGATAGATCAAACCCCAGTTGCTATCGCCCTATATCATTGATCGACAATACCTTGAAGATTTTAGGAAGAGTGATGTTTAATAAAATTAGGAATTGGGCAGAGGACACTCAAATTTTAAATTCTTGTCAGCTAGGATTCAGGAGCAATGTGGGAACTGAAGAGCAACGCTTGAACCTGAATCTGATACTGGGCAAATATACCATCATTAAAAAAGCCCCATTGTATCTGGGTTTTATGGATTTAAGTTCGGCTTTTGATTTTGTTAATCGTTCACGGCTCTGGGAGATTCTTTTAAATTACGGGTTGGACATGGCACTTGTAAACTTGCTGGCGCATCTGCATAGAGACCTGAAAGCACGAGTTAGGATAAACAACAAAGGAGAGGTCTCCGGGGATATTTTAATTGGCAGGGGGGTTAGACAAGGTTGTGTCTTAGCCCCCTTACTTTTTATTCTTTATATAAATGAATTAGATAAATCCCTGTCTAAATCAACTTGCGATGTCCCAAAAATAAATGGCAAATTGCTCCCTGTACTTTTATACGCGGATGACGCGGTCCTGATGGGCCGCACACCAAAAGCACTCCGCACTTTAATAATGGGCTTTGTATCTTTTATGGCAGATCTGGACCTATGCACCAATTTTAACAAATCGTACATAATGTCTTGCGGGCCCAAGAAGCACCGCATCCAACACATTGTGTCAGGAAAAGAGTTCTTTAAAAGCACAAGCACTTTTTCCTACCTGGGCCTAGTTTTCTCAGACTCAGGATCTTGGCAGCCACATGTGGCCCATGGAAAAAATAAACTCGGTAAGGACATAAACTCAATCATCAGCCTCCGACAGCCAAAGCAGGCAGAAGTCGTAATCCCGTTACTGCAGATCTACAGAGCCCAATGTATACCGACAGCGACTTATGGCGCAGAGGTGTGGGGGTACACTATTTGCAGTAGCATTCAAACTGAAGAAAATAGATTCTGCAGAAAGGTATTAGGGGCCCTAATATCCGCACCTACCCTGATATGTCATAGGGAATTAAATCTTCACTATGTGGAAGACTTCATTAGGTCACGGCCTGTATTATTCTGGCTAAAGATATGGCGAAACCCTGCTGCAACTTTAACACAAGAAATAATTACAGACTGTCTCAAATGTGACAGGGCCAATTATATACCCTGGCTAGGGGCAGTTAAGAAAAGCCTAGTCAGTGTAGGGATGGAGCACATCTTCTCCTCTCCCTCAGCCACAGACGGTATACATCTAAAGTCCGTGAGAGGGGCATTGTATAAATCATACCGCAAGGAGAGAGAAAGTATGGAGCTCCATAAACCATTAATTATTAGATATACTACTCTTTTGGTACCACCGGACAGGAACAACAACAGGCCCCAGGTATATTTCAGAAAAAATCTTGGGAGATGGAATAGGAGTCTGTTATTTCGCCTTAGGGACGGAAGTATAACATTCTCACTATGTTTTCCGTTAGGGTTTAACAAAAATCTTGAGGACCTGCCTTGCCTGTGTGGTATGGGTCGCAAACAAACCTTGTACATTTTCTGTTTTTCTGTGATTTTTATGTCAGTTGTACAAAACTGTATCTAATTCCTTATTTTAAATCACATGCCATTATTGATTTTAATTTGGCTTTTTATGAAATATGGCAGTTAGGTTGTGACAATATGATCTTTAGAGTAAGCTCCTTTTTGAAATCTGCTATACGTTCACGAGCTTCTATGAACATGCCATAGAGAAAGTGAACCTTTTGCATATATACTTGCTTTTTGCACATAGTTTAAGTCTATTTATTGCAAACTTGCACAAAGATACTGCCAGAAGTGTTGTTTACATAATGTACATACTGAGATAATTTGCACTTTATTGCTACTTTTGCACATTGGTTTTATGGTGATATTGCAGTTTTTAATCTCCAATCCGTTCTTATATATGTTTTTATGTGATTAAATATTATGTACTACTGGGTATGATGACTTGTACTTTTATGGATATTTTATATCCGAATAAATACCATTTGACTTGACTTGACATCAAATGATTACTTTGGATGCGCACTCTGACACTCACACATCACAAAGAAAACACCTCAAATGATCATAGCCACTGGCCACACATCACAATGGCAATAATAAAAACTCAAACACTTTACCTGGTGCAAATAATGCATCTAAGCCCACTCCAGACAGGGGGATTTCACAGCCAGGGAGAAGAGCCTCAGCAACCAGGGTTCCGCTGTACCGAAGTAGATGGGTCCGTCCCCATTCGGATTCCAAAATCCTGGTTTCTAATTAACAACCCTCAGCTTTATATTCTCAAAACACACTAGAAGGTTTGAGATTCAAGCAAGGCAGAGTCAGAATTCAGGATGACACGAGGCTATGTCAAAGCCAATAGTAAGAACTTCATGATACTTCCCAATGTACAACACAGTGCACATTAGTGCACCACTGCCTATAGCATCACATTCTTCAACTCTCAATGTACAACACAATGCACATTTGTACACCACTGCTTATAACAATGCACTTCGAGAAAAGAAAGTACATTCGACACCTCTCTCTCTCTCTCTCTCTCTCTCATGCTTTCAAATGCACATCCCACACGTTCTGTTCTTGGCAAGGTTGTTCTACTGTTACAGCTCCCACTTCAAAACTGTGAGAAGAAATCTTCAAGAGAAACAGGGCATATGCAGGATGTCGTACATTCAGGCTAGGGTCAAAAGACAATTAAAATAATAATAGACAAGGGTCATCACGTGGTGTCACACCATAAGAGTGCCCCTTGTGCCCTAATCAGGCCATATGAGAGCAAATGCATGACATACATGTAACAATGTATGTGCGCCAATGCGCCATGATTATTGGGCAGGCGTCATGATGCATTATGGTTATCTTGCAAATGGGTTTAATTTATTATGACAGATTTATAGACTGAAGAATATGTGGACACATGCCTCTTGATGCATTTATTTTCGTGCCAGTGTAAATGAGCTTCCACAAAGTAATTAGCGTTACTGTTTAAAGCAGGGCATTTTAGGAGTAGGTTTATTAAGATTCACAAACTACTTTTTGACATATTCTCATAAGCCTAAAATGGGAAAAAATTACTTTTATGGGGAGTATTTATATACATTAGTTTGCAAAGAAAAGGCACATCCATATTAGGACTATTTACTGATCATGATCTGGTTGTCTGAGGGCTGATCACAAAGGCAGGTAACAGTAAGTAAAACAGTACACCTGTAGTAGTACTATTTCGTGTAATCATAAATACTTTTGCAAATTATACCCTTACACTTTTTAAGCAGAAAGGACACTTTTGTGTATCCTAAACGTATTATCCAACCATATATTTTAAGTAAACTTATTCAAACGTCATCTGTAGCATAATACCCTTTTCTACACAGTGTTTACCATTGCAGCTCTTCCCTAATCCCAATCCTTTCTTTTTTATTCGGCTGTACGCTTTTGCAAAAAATATCCCTGAATTGCTCCAATTTCCTTTTCTCACCCTTTGGAAAAAACATCTCAATAGAGGACAAATCACTAATAGGGCTTTTGTGCTGAAACCAAGAACTCAATCCTCGAAGGTTGTACTTATACATCTGAAAATAAGTAATTTTTATATTGAAATACTAGACTGTTCTGGAGGACAATTATAACAGTACTGTCATCAGTACCAAAAGCTAACCACATTAGAGGTGGAAGAAGCAGTCTACGCACTATGTGACAGCATGTTCCTGGCTGCTCCATGGAGCTCATGGCTGGGCTGCGCTGCCTGTATTGTTGTAGCATTTCCACTCTTGCTGTTAAATAAAAGAGTGTTCTCAGAGTGACACAGAACAGGGACATAAACAACAATGGCAGGAATGAATTCCGCATGTCAGGAAGAATGTCAAGCTTGGGCTAATTCTGCTCTTTCCAAATGAATGGCAGGAATTCCAAGAAAGGGATGTGGGCACATCTTATTAGGAGTCCTTCCCAAGATGGTGGTATGGACATAGGATGTTATCTGATTTTTAGATACAAGTTATAGTTGAGTCTTCTCCTGTGATGCTAATTCCTGTTTGAAGCATATCATTAGGGAAAGATGAATTGCAATGCAGTAATTCACTGGTTTTTCGTCATGTTCATTGTATTTTCCCTCCCTTGTTATCGTTGTGTCCTTTATTTATGGCTTCCATCAAGTGGAAATTCTTCTGCATTCTCCTTCTGCCTTTATCCTTGCTCTTTTCTCCTCCCTGAGCCTGGGGAGTTTAGTGCCTTTCTGATCCCGTCAGGATTTATCTTCTTCATGGCACTATAGCTACTGAAAGAGTTACCCTTTTGTCTGGCAATCAAGACGGGGACTCATCTGAAATGTTCAAAAACCAGTTCTTGACAAATAGAAAGAATGTGTGGTGAAAAAAGTGAAGTGTACCCTTATAAACCATCAGTTTTTTATTCCTTTTAAGCTTCTGTTTTTTTTAAAGTTTAAAGTGAATGCGTATTGAAAGAAATAGCAATAATAACATTTAAATAACAGTAAAAAATTGAGCGTATAATCATAAATCTTGAATAAAGAGCATAACATAACACCAGCGAGAACAATACATGATGACAGCGACATAGACACTAGTTGATAAAAAATATAAAAGTATGAGAGTAAAACATATTAAACAGGACAAATTCTCTTAACCTAAATAAGTCATGGAGGTTTAGGAACTTCTTCAATTTGAGGATTATGAGTTTGTGCATCATGGGAAGGTCTCTTTTAATAGCTAATGAAACAGGTTATGTGTATGCCCTATCAAGTCTATGGTGGTAGCATACACCGTACCACCATGCCTGAAAAGATACTTGAGAAGTGTCCTTCCAAGATTTGGTGATTTGTTGAAAAGCCACTGCAAGAAGTAAATACATAATCTGACCATTCCTGGATTGAGATGACCAATAATCAGAGGTGCTGTCCAGAAAGAGAATAATAAAATTAAAAAGAAAATGTAAATTAAAAATGGAATTTATCTGTTTCCAAACTTTTAGCCAAAAGTCAAATATGAGAGAGCATTCAAATAACATATGTTTGAGGTCCGCAAACGGTTGAGAACAGGACCAACAATTGGAAGATATCGCAGAATCTCATTTATGAAGTTTAACAGGGGTAATTAATAGCATGTATAGATACAAAATAGTGTTTGAGTGGTATCAGCCACTCTAGAAGATTTTCCTATTTTGGAATAAATCTTATTCCAAAGAGCAGTGCAGACTGAATGAGGCAGTCTTTTGTCCAACTAAGCTTGGCATCTGCCCACAGGTAGCACTAAGACATATGGGGCCCAGTCTAAATTGATGTGATTCAATTAGAACCAAAAAGAGACAGCAATATTTTCTTAGGTATAAATGAGCAATGTTTTCCCTTTTGTGCATTTGTAATTTCTAAAATGTGTTTCAGCTATAACTTCAGTTTGAAACATGGTACGAGTCAAGTAAGCTGGATTCTATTTATATTACTGGACCTTTGAATCCAAATATTTGGTCATTTTTTTCCAAATCTGTGGGGTATATTTACAAGGGCATTGCACCACAGGGACGTCACTTTTTACAATGTTCGTGTGGCGCAATGCCCTGCTTCATATTTACAAAGTGCAGTAAAGCCACTTTTTGTGGCTTAAAATGGCTTTATAAATAATGGTACCCTTTCACGCAGGTATCTGCATGAAAGGGGTGTGCAATGGGAGTTGCTGTGGGAATTCCACTGCAAAACTCATTGTTTTTTTACACTGATCCATATTTACAAGGATCGGTAAATTTGAGGCTGTGTCAAAAACGAACACCATGCATAAACTTACGTTGCAATGGTAAAACAAGGGGAAATCATTTTAATTCTCCTCTTTCTACTTTTTCTATGTTTGCTGCATTTTTCTGCAAACATAGAGAGAGCAAAATGCCATGAATGATTGCTTATGTGCAGGAAGGTGTCCCTTCCTTCACATAATCATTAATTAAAAAATGAGGATTTGCTACTTATATGTGAACTGCATTCTGCAGCACACATCAATTCCTTTTTGCCTGAAAGGTCCTTTCAGGTTATTGCCCCTCCCTTTCACTCTCAGAGACACTCACTATGTTCCGATGTTCCTAGGGGTCGGCATTGAGTCCGACGCTATTCAATGTCTATATTCGACAATTGGCTGTTCTGGCCAAAATCAGCAATATTTCTCTGGTGTCATATGCGGATGACAGGTAGTCGGTCATGTCTTTCACTAAGGATCCCACCCAGTATGCCGCCAAATTTTGAGATGATCTATCTGCCATAGCCATCTGGATGGAAATGAATTGCCTCCAGATTAATTCATCCAAAACAGAGATCCTTCTATTTGGCAGAGACTCTCACGTCTGGGGAGACAAGTGGTGGCCGCCGACGCTGGGTACCACCCAGGTGCCTAAAACTGTCATACAAAAACCTGGGTGTTTAGTTCGACAATGCCCTTTCTATTGAGCACCATGCTAAATCTGTAGCAGGGACATGCTTTGGCCTACTGCATGGCCTTAAACCCATACTTGGTTTGTCAGACCCATGTACCCTTCAGTTGGTCGCCCAAGCTACGGTCCTGGCCAGGCTGGATTACTGCAATAGTCTGCTGCTGGGATCCAATAAGTCTGTTATCAACAGGCTACATCGCACCATTAATGCGGAAGCCTGAACATTGTTTGCTCTACCTACATATAGTTCTGTCTCAGGCCTGTTGCTTCACCTTCACTGGTTGCCAGTAGAGCAAGGAATCCAGTTCAAAACACTCTACATCACACAGAAAATTCCTGCAGGTGTAGGCCTTGTGATTCTGAGCAATCTTACTTGTCCTCTGCAATACCGAAGGGCCAGAGAAGGGGGCAGCTCATTTAAGGTGCTTGCATCCGCCCTTTGGAACTCTTTGCCACTCTTTATCAGAAACATCACCAATTTTCTGTCTTTTAGAAGAGCCGTGAAGACCTGGCTTTTCTGCTGATCCAGCATTCCCCCATGCATCCTCTCCTCCGACATTTAGTGCTTGGACGTCCTATTACCAGGACAGCCTTGTGCTGTATAAATATTATACCCTAACATAACCTAACATAACATAGAAGTAACAAATCACCATTATTGATTGTTTATGTGCAGGAAGGGACACCTTCCTGCACATATACAATCCTTCTGTGCATCACAGACACCCTTGCACTATAGTGTTAGGGTGCCTGCATTGGTGCTAAGCAGCTAATTTTAGCGCCAGCGCTAGGGGGTATACATCCATTACAACACATTTTTTACCACGCAATACCATCACCACGCATCTTTTACCACGCAAATACTTTTACCACGCATACATTTACAACGCATACTTTTACAACGCAAGTATTATTACAACGCATGTACTTTACAACGCATTAATTGACATTTTTTTATTAATAATAAAATATTTTTTTTAATGTGTAATATTTATTTTTGTTTATTAATATTTATTTTTGTTTATTAATATTTTTATAATTTTGATAATTGAGTTGTATTTTTAATACTCGAGTATTAATTTAATAATATTACTTATTATATTATTTTTAAATATAATTGTATTTTTTAAATATTTATATTTATTTATTTATATTGTTATTTTTAAATTTTTAATACTCGAATATTAATTTTGCAAATATGTATTTATTAAAATTATAATTATTTAAATAATAATTTAATTATTAAAAACTCAAGTATTAATAATTTATTTATTTAATATTTATATTAATTTATTAAAATTATATTTATTTAAATAATAATTTAATTATTAAAAACTCAAGTATTATTAATTTATTTATTTAATATTTATATTTATTTATTTATATTAATATATTTAAATTTTTAATACTCGAGTATTAATTTTGCAAACATGTATTAATTAAAATTATATTTATTTAAATAATATTTTAATTATTTAAAATTCAAGTATTAATAATTTATTTATTTGATATTTATATTTAAAACTCAAGTATTATTAATTTATTTATTTAATATTTAAATATATTTATTTATATTAATATATTTAAATTTTAAATACTCGAGTATTAATTTTGCAAACATGTATTAATTAAAATTATATTTATTTAAATAATAATTTAATTATTTAAAACTCAAGTATTAATAATTTATTTATTTAATATTTATATTTATTTATTTACATTAATATGTTGAAATTTGTAATACTCGAGTATTAATTTTGCAAAGATGTATTATTTAAAAATATATTTATTTAAATAATAATTTAATTATTTAAAACTCAAATACTAATAATTTCTTTATTTAATATTTATATTTATTTATTTATATTAATATATTTAAATTTTTTATATTTCTTTAGTTCATTGAATTATTTTATTTAGAAATAATAGAATATTTAAAAAAAGTCAGTATGAAATAAGTTAATATATTTTGGTATTAATTTATGTAATTTTATTGATATTATATTTAATTTTTAAGTACTTAAATGTAATTTTTAAAAAATAATTATAAATAAATTTAAAATTTGTTTAAAAAAATAATGTTTATAATTTAAAATTAAAAAAGAAATGTTTGTAATATTAAGCAATATTTTATGATAATTTAACATTAATAAATTGATTAAAAATATATTTGAAATTTTGGTTCCCACGGTTTAACATTGTTTCCTATGGTAGGAATTGTCCTTCATTTATTTCAATGAAATTGCATATAGGTCCCGCGATACAGTTAAAGGATGATTAAATGAAGAGGATAGAGTGAGAAAAGAAAGAAAAAGAAGCTAGAAAACAGGTAAGGAGACATTATAGTTAATATATATACAATAAAGTTAATTAATAATAAACAGTAAAAATAAATTTAAACAAACAACAGAGGCAGAAATTTATTTGGAAATTTTTTATTTAAAAAAATATATTTTTGTATGAAAGTACTTTTTTTATTACATTTATTACATATTTTTTTAACATTTTGCACCACTCGTACAATTTTTTAACAATAAAACAAACTTATATTATTCTGCAAATAAAGTAGTCCCTTGTTGATCGTTGTAGGCAGCCATGACGTCATGACGTTGAATTGCGCGTTGGCGGCCATTTTGAAGAGCATCGTTGGAGGAAGCAGCAGGAAGCAGATCTGCGTCCAGGTAGGAAACTTTTTAAACTTTATATTAAACTAAAATATTTATAATGGAATACATTTATTGTAAGGGAAGAATAAGTTGAGGTTGTTCTTTAAAAAAATTGTAAATTATCTTAAAAATGCATGTCGCTAATCATATAACGAGAATATGTCTAAGTCGGGTTCCGTGTTAAATAAAACGATATGTATATTCAGTACATTACATTTTAAATATGTAAATAGATGTTTACGTTTATGCAACTTGTATATGCTTTATATTTATGCTGCATTTATTTTTGAACAATTGTATGTATAAAAATGCATTTTTGAATGTACCAAAACATTTCGGAAAATCAAAGAGAGTAAATCGAGGTTAATTTATTGTTTTGAAAAACTTCAATGACAAAGTATGATTGATATTGTTTTGATTTAGGCAAATGGATTGTGTATTTGGTTCGTGTTTTTTGAAAACGGAAAAATAGCTTAGTAAACGTTGTTGGAATTTGGTTGATTTCGGTGCTTCAAGTTGGAAGACAGAAAGTTATGTTTCTTTGTCTTGGATTTATTTTTGGAGAGCGTTTATGATTGAATCATTTGAGAGATGTTATTATCAGAATGAGATTGATTTTGGGAAATATGTGTCTGTGATTTTCTAAATGATTTGGAATAGTTATTGATTTAAGACAATATTTGTTAAATATTATGCATATTATTATTTTTGTAATGCGATAATATTTTACAATAATATGCAAGCATTGACATCATCTGAATAATATAGAATACTATGTGTATAATTTGTTTGAAAAATTGTAGTTTCAAATTTAAAAAAAAATAAATTTCCAATCTGTTGAGAAAAAAATGTTTAGTCAATGTTAGAAAAAAATGTCTTCGATAATTTAGGACATCTTTGAATATAACAACCTTTTTAAGAATATAATCCATTTGCCATTACAAAAAGGATCTTTGTAGAAGCTTTATTAAAACAATTTTTGGAGAAATAGGAAAGAAAAGAAGAGTTTACAGATTTTATCAAGAATGCATTTTTAAAAAATCCAATAGTAAAAAAAAACAACAATTTTTTCCTAACTAAATGGAATCTTCACTAAATAGAAGAAAAACACTCAAAAAAATAGTATTATAGAGTGTACAAAATATTTGAGTAATAGAAAGAACCCCGACTTCTTTTTGGAAAAAATAAATTTAAAAAAAAATTAAAAGGCCAATTTCAATTTTTATGAGGAATTAATTTTGGAGCAAAGCAGGAAAGTAATGTCTTAATAACAACTAAAAAGAGAGAATGTTTGCAAGATTTTCCAAGTAATCCAAAGCCACGCACAACGAAAACTGTTGCAGTACCGCCAATAGTCGTTCAGACATTTCCTTTGTTTTTTGAGTAATCCGTGAGTTTAGTTTACCTGTGAGAGTTTGAGAAATTCTCATTTCTTGGAAACTTTGCTCCTTCTTCAAAGTTTCCAAAAAAGAGTAGAAATTAGGGTGGTGTTTGCCAATTACATGATTGAAGGAGTTATGCCATCCCTCTATGGCATTATTTGTTTTAGCCTCTCCCTGTAAGCAACTCGAATAACAGTTCCACCACTCCACATGAAAACGTGGCTTCCTCCTGCGACCCGATCTGCTTAGGTGTCCAATCCATGTGTCTTCCATATAATTTAGAATAGGTGCCAATATTTCTTCGTTACTTAAATAATACTCAGATTCTATAATGGCAGTGTAGTATTCGTCTACACTTTCGGGAGGGACAAAACAAAGAGCAGTTAATTTTTTTATTTCGACTTGTAGTTTGCTGTTTGATGAATATTCTGTAACCAGGGGTGTTTTTTGTACTTTACGCCAGAATGCCTGGGAAAAATGGAAAAAACACCCCTGAATTTGGGTATCCGTGTACATTTTGGAGATCACATTGATCATGCTCAATTCAAAATCAATAATTATTTTCCTAGGACTTTGGTGAGTTTTGGATTTAATAACAGACAAAAATTCTGTGTATGTTGCAGAAGTTTTATCAGGCAGCAAACTATATACTAGGGGGATTACACTATTGTTAATTTTAGCATGTATTGTATAAATTTGGGTGAATGGATGGGGTGTGCTTTTAAACGTCCCATCCATCATCCAAATTTCACTGCTTTCTAGTTTTACAAGGTTACGGGGAGTACTAAATATTAATATACGTTTCTGAGGGTTTTCATTGTCGTGCAAAAGGAAAGATTCATCAGAAAAAGATATAGTAAGCTCATGAGGTATAACTATGTCTGAAAAGGTATGTGGTGTATTAGTTTGGGTATTACTTGCCTGCTTTTGTCGTTGAATTATTCTACACAAATTATGGATGGTAGGCATATTACTTGCTATATGTGTAGGGACATGTTGAGCAACCTCTCTTAAAATTGTTCCTGTGGAATCATTGGAGGTGCTTGCCATTACTTTCATCTCATTTACCGTTTCCCTTACATCAACCTCCGTTGCAGAGGCAGAGTGGTTATGGTCAGTTGTTCTTACAATAATATCATCAACCGTTACCGCTCTGCCACTGCAACGGGTTGAAAAGTAATTCACGCACCTCCAATGATTCCTTGTTAAACTTATTCTTTCCCTACAATAAATGTATCCTCCATGATTTAAGAGTCGGTTTCCTTTTCGGGACATTATAAAATTTGCAGTTGGATGAGTAGTCATGTTCTAAAAGAGAAAAAAAAAGAGTTTCTATGAAATTTTGTGTATTTATAAAAATTATAATTATTTTTACAACATTTAGCTTTCATAATACAGCATTTTATGAGAAGTATGAATGGTGAGTAATATGTTTAGAGATTGTTGCTAATTTACAAATGCATTATTTACTCAGTGTTACAATATTTACTCATTTATTTTTAAGATTCAAGACTTTCTAAAATGTTGCACTTTTCCCAAAAATGGAATAGTATCTAATACATATACACTTTTAACCACTTTAATGACTGCATTCCTTACTTGGAGTATTAATAGTAATTGATAGCCTCAGACTATCCAGCAGTTTCCCTACTGCGGCACTTACTTGGAGTTGGAATAGTATTTAATACCCTTACACTATCCAGCACTTTCCCTACTGCAGCACTTACCTGGAGTTGGAATAGTAATTAATACCCTTACACTATCCAGCACTTTCCCTACTGCAGCACTTACCTGGAGTTGGAATAGTAATTAATACCCTTACACTATCCAGCACTTTCCCTACTGCAGCACTTACCTGGTGTTGAAATAGTAATTAATACCCTTACACTATCCAGCACTTTCCCTACTGCAGCACTTAACTGGAATTGGAATAGTAATTAATACTCCAGCACTTTCCCTACTGCAGCACTTACCTGGTGTTGGAATAGTAATTAATACCCTTACACTATCCAACACTTTCCCTACTGCAGCACTTAACTGGAGTTGGAATAGTAATTAATACCCTTACACTATCCAGCACTTTTTCTACTGCAGCACTTACCTGGTGTTGGAATAGTAAATAATACCCTTACACAATCCAGCACTTTAACTACAATAGCACTTTAAGAATTGATTTACCTTATTGGTAGCTGTTTGTTTGGGATGAAAAATGTAGTCAGATTCTTCTTTGGTTTGTTGTTATCTGGTTGGTGGAATATAAGTTGGTTTCTTTTTCTAAAATAAGGGAGAGAAATGTTGATGATTATTATTTAGTTATTGCATTGGTTTTTAAAATATTGTGTCTGTTATTTTGAAAATGAAAACTAATTCTTCTTTGCAATTGTACAACATTTAAATGTATATTTGTGGAAAATTGACATGTTTGCACTATCTGCCACTTTCTCTGATGCAGCACTTACCTGCAGTTGGATTACTAATTAATAACCTCACACTATCCAGCACTTTCCCTACTGCAGAACTTACCTGGTGTTGGAATAGTAATTAATACGCTTACACTATCCAGCACTTTCCCTACTGCAGCACTTATCTGGAGTTGGAATAGAAAATAAAACCCTTACACTATCCAGCACTTTCCCTACTGCAGCACTTACCTGGTGTTGGAATAGTAACTAATACCCTTACACTATCCAGCACTTTCCCTACTGCAGCACTTAACTGGAGTTGGAATAGTAATTAATACCCTTACACTATCCAGCACTTTCTCTACTGCAGCACTTACCTGGTGTTGGAATAGTAATTAATACCCTTACAAAATCCAGCACTTTTTCTACTGCAGCACTTACCTGGTGTTGGAATAGTAAATAATACCCTTACACAATCCAGCACTTTAACTACAATAGCACTTTAAGAATTGATTTACCTTATTGGTAGCTGTTTGTTTGGGATGAAAAATGTAATCAGATTTTTCTTTGGTTTGTTGTTATCTGGTTGGCGGAATATAAGTTGGTTTCTTTTTCTAAAATAAGGGAGAGAAATGTTGATGATTATTATTCAGTTATTGCATTGGTTTTTAAAATATTGTGTCTGTTATTTTGAAAATGAAAACTAATTCTTCTTTGCAATTGTACAACATTTCAATGTATATTTGTGGAAAATTGACATGTTTGCACTATCTGACACTTTCTCTGATGCAGCACTTACCTGCAGTTGGATTACTAATTAATAACCTCACACTATCCAGCACTTTCCCTACTGCAGCACTTACCTGGAGTTGGAATAGTAATTAATACCCTTACACTATCCAGCACTTTCACTACTGCAGCACTTACCTGGTGTTGGAATAGTAATTAATAACCTTACACTATCCAGCACTTTCCCTACTGCAGCACTTAACTGGAGTTGGAATAGTAATTAATAACCTTACACTATCCAGCACTTTCTCTACTGCAGCACTTACCTGGAGTTGGAATAGTAATTAATACCCTTACACTATCCAGCACTTTCCCCACTGCAGCACTTATCTGGAGTTGGAATAGTAATTAATACCCTTACACTATCCAGCACTTTCCCTACTGCAGCACTTACCTGGTGTTGGAATAGTAATTAATAACCTTACACTATCCAGCACTTTCCCTACTGCAGCACTTAACTGGAGTTGGAATAGTAATTAATACCCTTACACTATCCAGCACTTTCTCTACTGCAGCACTTACCTGGTGTTGGAATAGTAATTAATACCCTTACACTATCCAGCACTTTCCCTACTGCAGCACTTAACTGGAGTTGGAATAGTAATTAATACCCTTACACTATCCAGCACTTTCTCTACTGCAGCACTTAACTGGTGTTGGAATAGTAATTAATACCCTTACACTATCCAGCACTTTCTCTACTGCAGCACTTACCTGGTGTTGGAATAGTAATTAATACCCTTACACAATCCAGCACTTTAACTACAATAGCACTTTAAAAATTGATTTACCTTATTGGTAGCTGTTTGTTTGTGATGAAAAATGTAGTCAGATTCTTCTTTGGTTTGTTGTTATCTGGTTGGCGGAATATAAGTTGGTTTCTTTTTCTAACATAAGGGAGAGAAATGTTGATGATTATTATTCAGTTATTGCATTGGTGTTTAAAATATTGTGTCTGTTATTTTGAAAATGAAAACTAATTCTTCTTTGCAATTGTACAACATTTCAATGTATATTTGTGGAAAATTGACATGTTTGCACTATCTGGCACTTTCTCTGATGCAGCACTTACCTGCAGTTGGATTACTAATTAATAACCTCACACTATCCAGCACTTTCCCTACTGCAGCACTTACCTGGTGTTGGAATAGTAATTAATACCCTTACACTATCCATCACTTTCCCTACTGCAGCACTTATCTGGAGTTGGAATAGTAATTAATACCCTTACACTATCCAGCACTTTCCCTACTGCAGCACTTACCTGGTGTTGGAATAGTAATTAATAACCTTACACTATCCAGCACTTTCCCTACTGCAGCACTTAACTGGAGTTGGAATAGTAATTAATACCCTTACACTATCCAGCACTTTCCCCACTGCAGCACTTACCTGGTGTTGGAATAGTAATTAATACCCTTACACTATCCAGCACTTTCCCTACTGCAGCACTTAATTGGAGTTGGAATAGTAATTAATACCCTTACACTATCCAGCACTTTCTCTACTGCAGCACTTAACTGGTGTTGGAATAGTAATTAATACCCTTACACTATCCAGCACTTTCTCTACTGCAGCACTTACCTGGTGTTGGAATAGTAATTAATACCCTTACAAAATCCAGCACTTTTTCTACTGCAGCACTTACCTGGTGTTGGAATAGTAAATAATACCCTTACACAATCCAGCACTTTAACTACAATAGCACTTTAAGAATTGATTTACCTTATTGGTAGCTGTTTGTTTGGGATGAAAAATGTAATCAGATTTTTCTTTGGTTTGTTGTTATCTGGTTGGCGGAATATAAGTTGGTTTCTTTTTCTAAAATAAGGGAGAGAAATGTTGATGATTATTATTCAGTTATTGCATTGGTTTTTAAAATATTGTGTCTGTTATTTTGAAAATGAAAACTAATTCTTCTTTGCAATTGTACAACATTTCAATGTATATTTGTGGAAAATTGACATGTTTGCACTATCTGGCACTTTCTCTGATGCAGCACTTACCTGCAGTTGGATTACTAATTAATAACCTCACACTATCCAGCACTTTCCCTACTGCAGCACTTACCTGGTGTTGGAATAGTAATTAATACCCTTACACTATCCAGCACTTTCCCTACTGCAGCACTTATCTGGAGTTGGAATAGTAATTAATACCCTTACACTATCCAGCACTTTCCCTACTGCAGCACTTACCTGGTGTTGGAATAGTAATTAATAACCTTACACTATCCAGCACTTTCCCTACTGCAGCACTTATCTGGAGTTGGAATAGTAATTAATACCCTTACACTATCCAGCACTTTCCCTACTGCAGCACTTACCTGGTGTTGGAATAGTAATTAATACCCTTACACTATCCAGCACTTTCCCTACTGCAGCACTTACCTGGTGTTGGAATAGTAATTAATAACCTTACACTATCCAGCACTTTCCCTACTGCAGCACTTAACTGGAGTTGGAATAGTAATTAATACCCTTACACTATCCAGCACTTTCTCTACTGCAGCACTTACCTGGTGTTGGAATAGTAATTAATACCCTTACACTATCCAGCACTTTCCCTACTGCAGCACCTAACTGGAGTTGGAATAGTAATTAATACCCTTACACTATCCAGCACTTTCTCTACTGCAGCACTTAACTGGTGTTGGAATAGTAATTAATACCCTTACACTATCCAGCACTTTCTCTACTGCAGCACTTACCTGGTGTTGGAATAGTAATTAATACCCTTACACAATCCAGCACTTTAACTACAATAGCACTTTAAGAATTGATTTACCTTATTGGTAGCTGTTTGTTTGTAATGAAAAATGTAGTCAGATTCTTCTTTGGTTTGTTGTTATCTGGTTGGCGGAATGTAAGTTGGTTTCTTTTTCTAAAATAAGGGAGAGAAATGTTGATGATTATTATTCAGTTATTGCATTGGTTTTTAAAATATTGTGTCTGTTATTTTGAAAATGAAAACTAATTCTTCTTTGCAATTGTACAATATTTCAATGTATATTTGTGGAAAATTGACATGTTTGTACTATCTGGCACTTTCTCTGATGCAGCACTTACCTAGAGTTGGAATAGTAATTAATACCCTTACACTATCCAGCACTTTCCCCACTGCAGCACTTAACTGGAGTTGGAATAGTAATTAATACCCTTACACTATCCAGCACTTTCTCTACTGCAGCACTTACCTGGTGTTGGAATAGTAATTAATACCCTTACACTATCCAGCACTTTCTCTACTGCAGCACTTACCTGGTGTTGGAATAGTAATTAATACCCTTACAAAATCCAGCACTTTTCCTACTGCAGCACTTACCTGGTGTTGGAATAGTAAATAATACCCTTACACAATCCAGCACTTTAACTACAATAGCACTTTAAGAATTGATTTACCTTATTGGTAGCTGTTTGTTTGGGATGAAAAATGTAATCAGATTTTTCTTTGGTTTGTTGTTATCTGGTTGGCGGAATATAAGTTGGTTTCTTTTTCTAAAATAAGGGAGAGAAATGTTGATAATTATTATTCAGTTATTGCATTGGTGTTTAAAACATTGTGTAGGATAATTTGAAACGGAAAAATAATTATTGTTTGCAATTGTACAACATACATAGAACAGGTACTGCACAGGCAGCAGCAGTGCAAACTTCCCTCACACACGGAGCAGCTACAGCACAGGTAGCAGCAGTGCAAGCTTCCCTCACACACGGAGCAGGTACAGCACAGGCAGCAGCAGTGCAAGTTTCCCTCACACATAGAACAGGTACAGCACAGGGAACTGCAGTGCAAGCTTCCTTCACACATAGAACTGGTACATCACAGGCAGCAGCAGTGCAAGCTTCCCTCACACATAGAATAGGTACAGCATAGGCAGCAGCAGTGCAAGCTTCCCTTACACATAGAACATGTACAGCACAGGCAACAGCAGTGCAAGCTTCCCTCATACACAGAGCAGGTACAGCACACACAGCAGCAGTATAAGCTTCCCTCACACACGGAGCATGTACAGTATGGGTAACACTAGTGCAAGCTTCTCTCACGCATGGATCAGGTACAGCACAGGTAGCAACAGTGCAAGCTTCCTACACGCATAGAATAGGTACAGCACAGGCAGCAACAGTACAAAATTCCTTTACGTATGGAGTAGGTACAGTACAGGTAGCAACAGTGCAAGCTTCCAACACACATAGAATAGGTACAGCACAGGCAGCAACAGTGCAAGCTTCTCTCACGCATGGAGCAGGTACAGCACAGTCAGCAACAGTGTAAGCTTCCAACACACATAGAATAGGTACAGCACAGGCAGCAACAGTGCAAGCTTATCTCACGCATGGAGCAGGTACAGCACAGTCAGCAACAGAGTAAGCTTCCAACACACATAGAATAGGTACAGCGCAGGCAGCAACAGTGCAAGCTTCTCTCACGCATGGAGCAGGTACAGCATAGTCAGTAACAGTGTAAGCTTCCAACTCATATAGAATAGGTACAGCGCAGGCAGCAACAGTGCAAGCTTCTGTCACGCATGGAGCAGGTACAACACAGTCAGTAACAGTGTAAGCTTCCAACACACATAGAATAAGTACAGCACTGGTAGCAACAGTGCAAGCTTCTTTCACGCATGGAGCAGGTACAGCACCAAAATATTCTTATACCACTTATACTAAATTTTTCCTTATTCTACATTAAAATATTACTACGCTAATAATAATTCTGTTTACTCTAATTTTATTAAACATTAATACAATAATATATTTTTTTTATTTTACCTTATAAGGTGAAGACCTTGAAAATGTCGATGTTTGTAAAAACGTATATTTTCGGTCAAATATTGTACCTGAATAAAATTTGAAAAATATTTTAAGTAACAAATTTATTTGCGTTTCACAAGATTAGAAATTATGTATAATAACATTTCTTTTTTACCTCGTAATTTTTTTAGCACAGTTTGGTAGCTGTAATTCTTTGCGTCAATGTTTTCAGTTGTTAAACTATCGGGAAAAATAAAGTGTGAGGAAAAATGTTTGAACTTAAAAAATTAATATTAATTTTGAGTGATTTAATTAATTATTTTATTGGATAGTTTTATATGTTTTCCTTAAATATCTAGTAATTTAAAAAATAATAAATAACATAATTATTAAATTTTACGCTTTATTTAATTATATATATATATTACCTACTGGCGGTCGCCAGTAGGTATATATAGTTAGGATTTTTTCCCTATGGGATTTTTGAAAATTCTATGTCTAATAACTTTGGCGTTTGTGGACGGAATTGGCTGAAATTTTCTGGAAAATGGAACATTTTGTTTCTGAGCAGCCCCTGGAAATTTGGGGAGGTTTTGTCAAGGGGGGGCCGAGAAAAAAGGGGGGTCCCAAAACGTGTTTTCCCCATGCAATTTTCCATAGGGCGGTTGGCCTCACTTTTAGCCCGAACGGCTGAATGGATTTGCATGAAACTTGGCAAAATTGTAGGGACTGGTAGCCCGATGTGCCTTTTGTAGGTCTCAATATATGTGCTCCAGTGGATTTTGAGAAATTAACGTTTAAAAAAAGATATATATCTGTAAGCGCGCTCCAGGCAGCGCTCCGGTCCGCGGACCTTAAGCGTACCGGAACTTCGCGTAGCGAAGCTGATTGGCTCTCCGGTGTCTGTCAACATTCTAAACAGTCCGGAGCGGCCGCCATCTTGTCTCTCGGTAGGATTGAGAGACAAGAGGAGGCCAAAACAAAGGGGGAAATAACCATAAGGGGGCATAGTAGATCCTCCCTGACCCCCTAGGTTTAATGTGGAGGCTTTAAAAGGGCCCCGCGGGGCAAAAAAAAAAAAAAAAAAAATGTTGTCTTTTTGCGTGGGTAGCGCCCGGTCCGCGAACCGGGAAGCGTTCTAGGCAGCGTACTACAATGAAAAATGAATGATAGACTTTTCAAATGCTGTATGTTAATTGATTGTTGGTTTTGTTGATTATTTTTTATTTTCTTTATTTTTTAAGCATTTTTTTTATTTTGATTGTGTTTCATAATTTATTAAACTTTCTAACATTTCATTGTCAGAAATTTCATAATTATCATTGAATATACATTGTAGTCTCTGAGGGTGTAAAATGTCCTCATTTTCAAGGAGATTATCTACTGCTTGTACACATTGCAGTAGTTCTTTGTCTAAAGTTTCATCGAAAAATTCAATATCATTTTCATCAATGATTTCTTGGCTGCTCTCTTGCAGGACAATTTGAAATTCAACTTTCTGTTCGCCTTCCATTTTGCCTGAAATTTAGATTAAAAAAATATATATTAGTAGCGATAGGGCACTGTTGGGATTAATTTTAGATAGGCAGTTTTTATCAGTGAATTTATCTTTGGGCATTGTATAGTATCAGAGTGGAAGTAGGAATATAAAAAAGTGTATGTGATTTAACGTAAGTAAATTCATAATTATACAAGAGAAGCCTAACTCCATCCATAACTATAACAGAGAAGTCTATCTAAATCTATAACTACTACAGAGGGATAGTATATAACTATCAGAAAAAGTTTACCATATTAACTTATAGTGCACAATATACTTCAGTTTTAAAAATAAAAACTTACCTTTAGAAAGAAGTTGAAGGAATTAGTGAAAATCCTATTGAAATGTACACCAAGAAGTAGTAGTCAACATGGCTGTGTTTTCTTCTCTTCCTTTATATATATTCAGGTATATAACCAATGAAATGTCAGGTAAAAAAAGTAGAAAATGAAAGTAACATATTAATTGGTTGTCAATTCCAACACTTCAGATGTGTTTTGTGAAGTAATTTACCTCACGGTATTTAGAGAGGTCTACAGGCTAAATGGCTAAATGGAATTCCAATCAAATTTGTGAAAATGGTAGGGATTGGTATGTAGTATGAGCTAATCTATATTTGGTGAAATTGTCTCCAGTGGCTTTTCTGTGAACTACTTTCCCACCTTTTTTGATAGTGCGCTTCCCAGGGAGCGACCCGGTACGCGAACCGTTGAGCGCCCCGGTTCGCGAACCTTAAGCGTTACGGGAGTCCACCATTTTGTGTTTCGGTCGAATTAAGATACAAAATGGAGGGCAAATAATGTTCAGAATGGGTAGAAGGGGGCACGGTAGACTTATCTTGACCCCCTAGGTTTTGTGAGGGTGGCTGAGGAGGCTTATATGTGCGAAAAAAAAACATTTTTTTTAAAAATTTCGCGAGGTTAGCTCCCGGTTCGCGTACCGGGTAGCGTCCCAGGGAGCGTACTTTGTTGAAAATTAGTGAAAAAAGTTAGAGGAAAAATAACATTTGTGAGTGATCAGATGTAGGGTAGCTCTGAGAAGAGCTTTTGGGTTTATGGTACATTTAGGTACTTATAAGTAGGTACCAATGCACATTCTTAAATTCAGAGTGAAAATTCTGTTGCCCTCATCTGAGAAGTGAACTCCATCTCCTCTGTAGATATCTTGCATGTAGTAACGCAAGTTATTGTTGTACAGGGAGCCCATTCCATGGTCTCTCATGTAAGCTGAAACAGATTTGTTTACATGCTTCCTCGACTTCTCAATTTGTGGACAAAATTGGTTCGACCACCTCCATTTCTATCTTTGGCATATATTTGAATATACCAAGGCAGTCTGAGGAAAAAGTGCCATTAATTGCTCAAAGGTGTCCTTTAAAAGCATTTCCAGACCTACCCCAGTCAAAGTGCCCAAATCATTACCTCCACAGTGCACAATTAACAGGTCAGGTTTGGGCAAATGCATAAAGGTTTTCACCAATGGTATCAATTGGTGACATTTTAATCCTCTGTGGCCAAACCACTTAATTTCCACATCTTGTAAATTGAGGTTAGGTAAATTTCTGTTCTCAGCATACCTCTGAGCCCAATAGATGTAACTATGTCCAACAATCCAGACAGAAAATTATTTTCGTTACACTTCTATCACATTCACCTACTATTAGTTCCACAGCTTTATTTCTTTAACCCTCAGTTTCCTGCCTTTGCTACTTCCCTCATTCCTTTCTCTATTACCTACTTACTCAACTCCTTCCACTCTTTTTCTCAGTCCCTCTCTTCTCATAGTTCCTCACTCTTGTTCACTCACTCCGTCTCTATTACTCTTAGTGTCTTTGACTGATCACTCTATCACTACTTGTTCATAATGCTTTCTCTGTGTAGTTGAAGCACACTAAGGGGCATATTATGAACACAGCCAATAAAATTATTGCTCTTTTTATTGGCAGAAAACTGGTGCAAAAGTGGTTTTAGCGGCAGTTTTCTGCCGCAAAAGCAGCTTTAGCGACACATTTCTGCCAATAAAAGCTGCAAAACTTTTATTGCCTATGTTGATGATATGGCTCTATGTTACTTACATTTCTTTGCTGTTTCAATTAATCTTTTTCTGTTATTTTTTGTTTTCTGTTTTCTATTTTTTCTCTCTGTTATTCCTCATGTTTTAATCTTATTTTGAACATTCACTCACATTCTCCAAGAAACTCTTCTTTGTTAATGTTATACTCTCTTTTTTTCTTTCACTTCGTTATCTATTTTGTTTTTCACAATTATACCCTCTTCCGTCTTTTCTTCGGTAAATAGATCTATTAAACAGTATCTCTTCTTTACTCCCTATAGCTGTCTTTCTTTTAACATCACTCTCTGTTTACTTTCCTTATACTTACTCTTTTTTTTTTTGGTTAGCTCCCGGTCCGCGTACCGGGAAGCTAACCCGGGAGCGAACCAAAAGAAATAGAGCTTGCCAGAGTGCTAAACATTCTAGCAATTTTTTTTGAAAGGGAAGGTAGTTCTGAAAAGAACTTTTTTTTTAATATTTTTGTTGTTTTATATATATTTTTTTTTTTTTTTTTTTTTTTTTTTTTTTGAACGATTTTATATTTTTTTTGGTTTTTTTTGGGGGGGGGAAACAACAAAAAACAGGCGTTGAAAAGGGCTCAACAGGAGCAAAAAAAAAATTACTGGGGGCGGTTAGGGCAATCATGGTGTTCATACGCCAGGTTGAGTGCATTGATGCTCATGTTGCCACACGCTAACAACGCACGACAGTGCATACAAGAGTGTATCATGTGGCCAAAATTTTCTTGTATATTTGGCACAGTTTCCCGTGCCTCTTCTGGTGTTAATGAAATTGGTATTCTTGGTCTGGCCACAGGAGTTGATCTTGGATTGTCCTGCATATCCCTTATTTCCGCCCGGCTGTAATTTAGTGGATGCTTCCTTGTCATGTGCCTGTGCATTGTGTGATTTCCATAACTATATTTCTTGTCCGTCCCTCTTGATAATTGTTCTTTGCATATGAGGCAGGTGACATACCTCGCATTGACTTTTTTTTGGCCACGAGGGATCGAATAAAACTGCCAGATGAAACTGGCTTTCTTTCTGGAAACCCGGGGCACCTCTTCTAAGAACTGTGGTTCTTCTCCCTCCTCATCCATTTCTTCATCTTCCTCCTCAGTGTTGGTAATGACCTGGGGAGGTGGTCCTCTCTTCCCATGAGGAGGTGGAGGTGGTGGTGGGGGTGCACCAGCTGAAGCTACCAATGAAGCCATTTCTCATATAGTAGTAAAGGTCTTCCTCTCACAATGATGAAAGTCAGAGTGAGGAAAGAAGGAGGGGTTTTCATCATTTGGGAAAAACAATACTTCTCAACCAATGAAAAGTGTTATTTTTAGGTCACCTGACCTAGCCTTACATCATTATGAAACCAAAAGTGAAATGAACCAATGAAAAGTGTTATTAACAAGTCACATGACCTGTTACGCTTATGTTACGCGCTCCGGTCCGCGCCCCGGATAGCTTCCGGGTCGCTGCGCTTCGCGCCTCGGTCCGCGCCCCGGGGCACTTCCGGGTGCGCTAACGCGGTACGTCACAAGACGCATTACGCGGCAATGCGATACGTTGCGCTTTCGCGACGCGTCGCGGATCGCTTCCGGGGAGCTGCGTTTCGCGCCTCGGTCCGCGCCCCGGGGCACTTCCGGGTGCGCTAACGCAGTACGTCATAAGACGCATTACGCGGCAACGCGATACCGTCACTATGTTGATATCTTACCGGTTCGCGGACCGGGTCGCGGCATCAATTTGAGCTAACGGAAAGCTTCCCGGTTCGCGGACCGGGAGCGAAACAAAAAAAATATTTAAAAAAAATTATTAATAAATATATAAAATATATTTTTGGATTTAAAGAAGAATACATTTTACAGCTATAGATATTAGCTTTTAAAAAACCAATGATATTCACTGAAAAAACCATAGGTTATAGACCATATATAGTTAGGAATTAGCATTTACAAAACCTTGAAAATTCACTGAAAAAAACATAGGTTATAGACCATATATAGTTAGGAATTAGCATTTAAAAAACCTTATTTTACTCACACAAAACCATTGAAATTCCATATATAGTTAGTTGTACTAACTATATATCGCGCACCCGCAATCCACTGCTGATCATGTCACATATTACATCATTCATGACATGGTCAGTGACATCACTGATGACATCACTCATGACATCTCAAATGACATCACTGATGACATCACTGATGACATCTCAAATGACATCACTGATGACATCACTGATGACATCTCAAATGACATCACTGATGACATCACTGATGACAACATCCAGTGACTGTATTTTTCTGTAAAGTTAAAATATGTCTTGAGTGGATGTATAAGTGTCTGGATGAAGGATTTAGTAGGTGCATGACTGACTGTATGAGTGAGTGATTAAATGTGTCTCACTGAGTGCATGGGTTAGTGACTAAACTGTCTTAATTTGTGCATCATTATGTCTGTTGTTCTGAAAACTGCTGCATGTGTTGTTCAGTAGCTATATGAGTAACTATATGGGTTATTGATTGGTTGCCCAAGTATTTGTATGGGACACTGAGTGTGTGTGTGGGTGGCTGGGAGGTGTATGACTCTGTGCATAGATGTGTGAGCAGTTGATTCACTAGATGTATGGGTTCAAAAGTGCATGTGGAAACAGCTGTATGGGCGGTTGACTGTGTGCATCAGTGTATTGGTGAGTGAATGGATATCTCAGTGCTACATGTCAAAGTAAGTACATATGTAAAACACAGTACATGTGAGACTTGACATATATAAATAACTGTGCATAAGAGCCAGTGAATGTGTGAGTGGCTGTATGCATCATTGTGAACTTGTATCCAGGATTGTATAAGAGAGTAAATATGTTTTAGTATATGTTTGAATAAGTAAGGTGTGTATAACTGTATAGTTGGGAAAATGGAGGTGTGATTGATTGTTTGCATGACTGACTAGGTGTGTGTGTAACTTCATGGATGAGTGACAATCTGTGAGTCTGTGCTTACACTGAGTGTATCTAATGTTATATTAGAGTCTGAAGAGGTTCATCGTATTATCACATGAATGATGTCATCAGTGATGTGATCAGTAATGTCAAATGAGATGTCATCAGTGATGCCATCAGTGATGTCATTTGAGATGTCATCAGTGATGTCATCAGTGATGTCATCAGTGATGTCATTTGAGATGTCATCAGTGATGTCATCAGTGATGTCATTTGAGATGTCATCAGTGATGTCATCAGTGATGTCACTGACCATGTCATGAATGATGTAATATGTGACATGATCAGCAGTGGATTGCGGGTGCGCGATATATAGTTAGTGCAACTAACTATATATGGAATTTCAATGGTTTTGTGTGAGTAAAATAAGGTTTTTTAAATGCTAATTCCTAACTATATATGGTCTATAACCTATGGTTTTTTCAGTGAATATATATATATATATATCTAAACTATTTAATTTTGGGATTATATCAACAATTAATTGTTTGAATATATTGTTAGCTATTTCATTTACTTACTTTTAAATCGCACAAATGTACTCCGTAGATTTGATTTTTCTTTTGAAGAGGTGAAAAGGTGAGAGAGTCAGATTTGGCGTCTGGTCACTCTGATAGTTGCGGATCAACTGATCTTAAAATGGTGTCTGTCTCCTATTTATATGTTTTGGGTTATTATTTCAGTTTTTTCACATAAACACAACGTTGTAATGTAAAAATTAAAACAAATATATTTCTGTGTAAACATATAGTTTTTATTTCTATTTAAAGAAACGTAAATCGGGTTATTTGTGCCGTTTTGGCATCCATTTTGTAAGTACTGTTATGATTTCACTGTCATTGAAATTGTTGTAGGACTGCTTTTTGATTTACTTACTTAAAATGGCGATAGCTTTTCGAAACGTAAACAATGAAATATGTTAACTTAATTATTATTATTCTTCATAAATCGAAATATTTAAATGAGTACATTAATTAATTTATTTCTGCATGCGTTGTTTTAGTAATAAAGTATATCCTTTTGTTGAAATGAGTATTGAAATATATTATGTTTTTGAATAATCGAGTATTATTTTTTATACTCGATTACAAATTTTGGTAAAAAAACACATATTTTGAATAATTAGTTTTAATTTTTTTTACCATTTTTTAAAGCAATTCCCCACCCAAAAAGTCTAGTTTTACTGTATTTCGTTCATTATTTTCAAAAAAATAAATTAAAAATTGTAATTTTGGTTCACTGTATATTTCTAATTATTTAATTTATTTACATTAATTTAATTTATGTAATTTAATATAATTTAATTTAATTAATTTATTTTAATTTAAATTATTTTAATATTTTGATATATAATTTTTAAATCTTTGAGTATTAATTTTAATACTCGAGTATAAATTTTAATACTCGAGTATTAATTTTGCTGAAATTACACATTTTTTCATTAATGCGTTGTAGTTTTTTCAACATTTTTTAAAACACTTCCCCACCCAAAACCCCTATTTTCCCTACATCCCGTCCCAGTGGTTATTGTACTAAAAAAAAAAAAAAATTATATTTCATTTGCGTTGTAATGGTATGCGTTTTAATCGTATTCGTTGTAATAGTACTTTTCTTTATATTATATTATATTGCGTTGTAAAAGTACTTGTGGCAATTACATGCGTTGTAATAGTATTAGCGTGGTAAAAAATGCGTTGTAAAAGTATGCGTGGTAAAAGTATGCGTGGTAACATCATATATCCGCGCTAGGGATAACACAGGGGTGCTCTGTATGGTTGTAAATATGGAACATCCCTGTGTTTTGGAAATGTCAGAGCGCGGCACTGTCAAATGTTGCGCAGCTCCGTGTTCTGACATTTCATTGTACGTATGCCCCCTGGGTTCCTTAACATTTGTTATCTTTTGGCATATTTTTCTGAGCCAGCAGTGAAGGCGATGTTTCCATTGAGCGTCCTGGCTTAGTGAGTAATATAGCTGCTTGCTTTGAAAGCACAAAGTTATTGGGGTGAAATATTATGGTATTGTATGTCATGTTACATTAATCTCAAATATTGGGGTCACTCCTGGTAGTTTCCTAAGCCCCAAAATAAAATTGCAAACTTTATGTACAAATGAAATATGGGGTTTCTCATTCCCTTAATACTGAGTTAGGAGTCAGACGTTACCTGTCAGAGAATCTTTCATCTCAGGTGATATCAAGAGCTTTGTCCCATACCCTAAAATCAGAGTGCCCGCTCAGTACTTGGCATAATACAGAACATGGTTATTCACTATACAATATTAATCTACAAATAATGTATATTAAGAAGCGTATAAATATGGTAAACAGTTCAGCATGTATGATACAAATCAGGGCAAACAATGAATAAACCCCCATCATATCTGATCACACATCTCTAACCAGGTAGTCTTAAACCACCTCTTAATGTTAGCAGCTGTCTAGCAGCGTCATTGCATTTTGTTTGTTAAAGTATACTAAGTTGTTATGTGTCCTGCATACTTTATTGAGGATTCAGCCCTTGAACATAGCATTTCAGCATCCCTCCACCAACTACTTCATCCATCTCACCCTATGCCTATAGAGGTAGCTAATATATTCTTAATAATGGTGCTCTATGGAGCGAGGAGAAGTCAACTAATATTGGGCTCCTGTTTTGTTCCACAGGATGGTTAATGTAAGAAATCAGTTTAGTGGTTGAGGGGGGCTAAACCCTACTCAGGCAACAACCGGGATCCTTGTCAGGGTAAACCACAAAAGTCACAAAATTAACCTGGGCTTAAGTTTCTGGTAGCTTGGCACAAAGCAGTAAGGCTTAACATAGGCAATCTGTAAAGTATTTATGCAGCACATAAATGGTAATGAAGTGAAACACAAAACAAGAAAAGTTCCAAATCAATCTAGGGAAATAGAGTAACGTTTAATGAATAAGATGTAACCAGAAGGACAAAAATATAATCTGTAGAGCCAGAGATATTCAAATTAAATGTTTTAAGTATGTATAGCACCTAAAAAAACAAGCACCCCTCATGGTCATCTGACCATGCTAGTCACAAGATCAGCCCAACCGAGTTGGAGTGCAGGCTGGATATAGCGAACAGAGTAGTCCTACTGAAAAAATGACCCTCACAATTGTCTGGCCTGAAAGATTCTGTTCGTGGTGGAGGAATCTGTGAGGAGCAGGGAGAGCATCACAGATGCTTGGCGCTGAAGCGCAAAGAGAAGGCCTAACAGACGGTTTTTGCTGTACCACCAAGATCTGGTTGGATGTCGCATATGATAGTTGCTGGAAATCATGTTGGCGGACACTGCAGGATGTCATTGTTGTAGGGGAAAGTGCTGATCCTAAATTGCCAGTCACCACTGGCGGTTCCTGTAGTGTGATGAGTCGGGTTTACCGAGGCTTTAAGTTGACAATCGTGGCAGGTGACGGAGTCTTTGTGCTAATGGGTCCACCCGCAGTCGCAAACAGTCCAACACATCAGGTTTTGACCTGTTTTCACAGGAGGAGCTCAACTGATGACAGCCAAAGGGTTCAGGACCTGGAGAGGAACCTTTTTTGCATCAGGAACTCATTCTAGCAGAGTCCAGAAGGGCACAGACAAGTGCAATGCAGCAGGTCATCTGTGCGGATGGATGCAGGGAGGCCTTTGCAGTTTGTTGTGTCCTGTATAATAGACAGCAGATCGGCCAAGTGACCCTTACAATCACTATGGTAGCCGAGGATGAAGGGAGCAGATCCAAACTTTCTTCTCGGGGAGCAGGGCAGGCCTCAGGCATCAGGGGGGCCCTCTACAAGGTAAGGCAGTCCTCAGGCAGTAGGGAAGTACTCTGGTAGCAGCAGGGCAGTCCTCTGGGGACAAGGGAAGGCCTCAAGCACCAGAGTAGTCCTCTGGGGAACAAGGTAGTCCTATTTCTGCAATATCTACAGGTCCAGGAGTGTGATGAGGAGTGACTCTGAAGGTCCAATATTTATACCTGGCTCTAGCCTTTGAAGTGGGGGATTCCCTACATCTATGTTCCGGATGGGTCTTTCCTTCCCCTTTCAAGGCTCCAGCAAGTCTGGGATGACAAAAGACTAGTGTCTTGACCCTTTGTGAGTGCTGGGGGCAAGCCCTTTGAAGTGTAAGTGGGGCTGGGAACATCTTTGCCCCAGCCATCTTGGCAGGATGGCATATCCTGCCTAAACCCTTTCCTCTTTGTGTCAGTGCCCAAAATGAATTTAAAAATCCCAACTGACAGGACTGCATTGACTCCATGCTCCCTAGGATAGGTAGTGCTAGGCAGGAGCACAATTAAATGCATTCATGTAATCAATGCAAGAATAATAATGGTTAAATTATTCATCTTTTTTTCACCATTCTCGTAATGCTGGTTAAATGTTTTGTTTCCTTCTACTAATCATTGCAGTGCACGTATTTTACACAAAAATCCAATTGCTTCAATAAATGTTTGATATGCCAATATGTGTATTCTTTGGGCCTCATTTATGAGAAATGACGCATCGCTGCGTGAAAGCAGCGATGCGTCACTTCTCAGTGCGCACTCCTTGCGACATTCCTGATGCGTCATATTTAATGTATGACGCATCATGTCGCAAAGAGTTACAGATACGTCAGTATTTCTGACGTATCTGTAAGCGCAAAAGTGACGCATTGCTGGAGTGTGTCACAAAAGTGACGCAACTCCAACAATGCGTCCTTTCGGGAAACAACCATTACAACGCAACTTTTACAACGAACTACCATTACAACGAAACTTTTACAACGCAAAAACTTTTACAACGCATACCATTACAACGCAGGATTTTACAACGCAAGTACCTTTACAACGCATACCATTACAACGTAAGTATTGGTAAGTATATAATTATTTTTAAAATATTATATGTTTGGGTTTTTGGGTAAAGGGGTATTTTTAGGGTTCAGGGTCAGTTTTCAGTTTTTGGGTAAAGGGGTATTTTTAGGGTTCAGGGTCAGTTTTCAGTTTTTGGGTAAAGGGGTATTTTTAGGGTTCAGGGTCAGTTTTCAGTTTTTGGGTAAAGGGGTATTTTTAGGGTTCAGGGTCAGTTTTCAGTTTTTGGGTAAAGGGGTATTTTTAGAGTTCAGGGTCAGTTTTCAGTATTTGGATAAAGGGGTATTTTTAGGGTTCAGGGTCAGTTTTCAGTTTTTGGGTAAAGGGGTATTTTTAGGGTTCAGGGTCAGTTTTTAGTTTTTGGGTAAAGGGGTATTTTTAGGGTTCAGGGTCAGTTTTTAGTTTTTGGGTAAAGGGGTATTTTTAGGGTTCAGGGTCAGTTTTCAGTTTTTGGGTAAAGGGGTATTTTTAGGGTTCAGGGTCAGTTTTCAGTTTTTGGGTAAAGGGGTATTTTTAGGGTTCAAGGTCAGTTTTCAGTTTTTGGGTAAAGGGGTATTTTTAGGGTTCAGGGTCAGTTTTCAGTTTTTGGGTAAAGGGGTATTTTTAGGGTTCAGGGTCAGTTTTCAGTTTTTGGGTAAAGGGGTATTTTTAGAGTTCAGGGTGAGTTTTCAGTTTTTGGGTAAAGGGGTATTTTTAGGGTTCAGGGTCAGTTTTCAGTTTTTGGGTAAAGGGGTATTTTTAGGGTTCAGGGTCAGTTTTTAGTTTTTGGGTAAAGGGGTATTTTTAGGGTTCAGGGTCAGTTTTTTGGTAAAGGGGTATTTTTAGGGTTCAGGGTCAGTTTTCAGTTTTTGGGTAAAGGGGTATTATTAGGGTTCAGGGTCAGTTTTCAGTTTTTGGGTAAAAGGGTATTTTTAGGGTTCAGGGACAGTTTTGGGTTTTTGGGGTACAGGGTTAATTTGTAAAAATAAAATAAAATTATATTTAAATTAAATTAATTAAATGTAATTAAATAAAAATTAATTATATTTTAATAATTTAAATTAAAAAATATATTTTTAGGGTTCAGGGTCAGTTTTGGGTTTTTGGGGTACAGGGTTAATTTGTAAAAATAATTTAAAATTATATTTAAATTAAATTAATTAAATAAAATTAAATAAAATTTAATTATATTTTAATAATTTAAAATAATTTATATTAAAAAAATATTATATACTTACCAATATTTACGTTGTAATGGTATGCGTTGTAAAGGTACTTGCGTTGTAAAATCTTGCGTTGTAATGGTATGTGTTGTAAAAGTTTTTGCGTTGTAAAAAATTTGTTGTAATGGTAGTCGTTGTAAAAGTATGCGTTGTAACGTCATACATCCGTCCTTTCACATTGGGCAAGCCCCATGTGAAATGGCCTGCGTCAGTCTTACGCCTGCTGTGAGGCAGGCGCAAGATTTTGACGCAACGGCGTCCTAAAAGTGACGCAGTGAAATCTCATAGATTTCACTGCGTCACTTCTATGACCCTTCCTTGCATCAATACGCCCCCCTTGCATACATTATACCTGGCGCAGGTATAATGTGGCGCAGGGGTTTACAAAGTGACGCATCTACCTAGATGCGTCACTTTGTAAATATGGCGCAACTAGGCGCATGTTTTACGCCACTGGTGCGTCACAAAAAGTGACGCACCGGCGGCATAAAAGTGACGCAAGGCTTCATAAATGAGGCCCTTTGTGTCTCCCTTTTGGGCATGCCTGAGTTAACAATGAAAGGGTAAATCTGTTTTCACAATTTCCTTAGGGAAATTTTTGGTTGTCAATAAATGTTTGATATGCCAATATGTGTATTCCTTGTATCTCCCTTTGGGCATGCCTGAGTTACCAATGAAAGGGTAAATCTGTTTTCACAATTTCCTTTGGGAAATTTGGGTTGTCATGTTCTGAGGTTGCAGACACCATCCAGTACCCTTTGAGGTTTAGGGGTCCAGACGGGGAACTGTGAGCTAGCCAGGAACTAGTAAACATAATCTGATGGTATGAGTGGACATAATCTCCATAGTTTGAAATGTATGCTGCCCAAACGTACAGTCTTACTGAATTAGTAGGAACCATATGGCAGCAGAAGAGACAAAGGACCTGATTCACAAAAGTAATCTGAGACAAAATCCTAACTTTATGGATTTGTGTATTTACAAAAGGCATTTAGGAGTAGTAATGTTAGGAATCCTAACTTTACTGCTCCTAAATACCTTTTGTGAATACCGAAAGTCATAAAGTTAGGATTTTGTCCCACTTTACTATTATGAATCGGACCCTAATAGTTAGAACAAGAAAATGCCAACTTTCTAAAAGCAGCATTTTCAGAATTGTAGCTTAAAATCGTACCTTGCAAACACAAGGAGATGATAGACGGAGCACTAAAACTTTTGAGACACTCTCCCCCAGTCAGAGATCTGGGTTTAATCCATCATCATTCTTTAGCTTACTTCGCCACCCCAGTTGAGACACAGCTATATGCAAATCAGTCCTGATCCTGTGCCTCATAGAAACGCTGAAGCCTGAACTGCCTAGCCATGTCTTCCCAGGACCGGAGAGAAGCATCCTGGGACAGCATTCAGGCTAACAATTCTCATCAGCCAGGCTAGCTTGAATCCAGTGCCAAAGTGAACAAGGGTCCCATGTCTTTGCATACCCTGCCAACTTAGGGTGAACAAAGCAAACACAAGGAGATGATGGACAGAAAGCTGAAACTTTTCAGACACTCACCCCATGTCACAGATCTGGTTTGAATCCATCATCGTTCTATAGCTCACATCGCTACCCCAGTTCAGACATAGCTATGTGCAAATCAGTCTTGACCCTGTGCCTCTTGGAAACAGTGAAGCACGAACTGCCAAGCCATGCCTTCCATGGGCCGGAAACAAGTATCTTGGGACCGGTTTCGGGCTAACAGCCCTCATCTGCCAGGTAGCTAGAATCCAGTGGCAAGAGAACAAGTGATCCACGTCTGGGCATACCCTGCCAACTTAGGGCGAACAAAGTAAACACAAGGAGATGACGGACGAAGTGCTGAAACTTTTCATGCACTCACTCTCGTCACATATCTGGGTTGAATCCATCATCGTTCTTTAGCTCACTTCACCACCCCAGTTCAGACACAGCTATATGCAAATCAGACTTGACCCAGTGCCTAAATAGAACAGTCCAACCTGAACTGCCAAGCCATGTCTTCCCTGGACCGAAAACAAGCATCCTGGGATTGTTTTTGGGCTAACAGCCCTCATCAGCCAGGCTAGCTTGAATCCAGAGGCAATGTGAGCAAGGGACCTACCTCTGGGCATACCCTGCCAACTTAGGGCAACCAAAGCAAACACAAGGAGATGATGAGCGCTGAAACTTTTCATACACTCACCCCAAGTCACAGATCTTGGTTGAATCCATCATCTTTCTTTAGCTCACTTCGGCTACACAGCTATTTGCAAATCAGTCTTGTCCCTGTGCCTCGTGGGAACAGTCCAGTCAGAACTGCCAAGCCATGTCTTACCAGGACTGGAAACAAGCATCCTGGGACCGGTTTCGTGCTACCAGCCCTGATCAGCCAGCCGGCAAAGTGAGCAAACAACCCAGGTTTGGGAACACCCTGGCAACTTAGGGCGAACAAAGCAAACACAAGGAGATGATGGACGGAGTGCTGAAACTTTTCATACACTCACCCCTGTCACAGATCTGGGTTGAATACATCATCGTTCTTTAGCTCACTTCACCACCCCCGCTCAAAACTTACTGTAATACTGCAACCACGACGGGACACTTAAAATGGCCTCTTCAAAAAATCCAAAGGACAAATCGGTTACAGTGCTAGCAGTGCAGGACACCGATCACGTGCCCACCACTGCGCTTGAAGCACCAAGAGTGTGGAACACTGGGAAAGGGAAAGAGAGATGCGCTGTCTGAAGGAACGGGAACTTCAGAAGAGGCGACTAGCAGGGAGGAGCCCAGGAGCAAAGAGCCCAGGAGTGAGGAGCAAAGGAGTGAGGAGTCCAGGAGTGAGGAGCCCAGGATTGAGGAGCCCAGGAGTGAGGAGCCCAGGAGTGAGGAGCCCAAGAGTGAGAAGCCCACGAGGAAGATCCAGGGGAAAGAGGCAGAGGCAGACTTCAGGATCAGCCCAGAAGCAATACCTACCAGTCCAACCATCCCAAGAGAGAGGAGTACGTCTGGACTCGTTCTGCCACCAACCCAGGAGGGCCGTGGCCAAAGGCAAGTACCACTTTACTGCTAGTTATAAAGTAGCACCATCACACTGCATGTCCTGAACCACCTGTAGAGCACACAGCAACTTGGGCGATTCGGTGGAGGTCTATATTGGAGCCCCCTAGCCCTTCTCCTAACCCTATGTTGTTTTTGTTTGTGTTTTCATTTGAGGAAAACTAAAGCACACCACCAATCCCCGCAACAGCCCATTTTGGAGCAAGAGAGAAGGAATCTAGCCTTGTTGCACCCCAATCAAGAGAGAGTAAAGAACTTTACAGAGGAAGACTGCTTTCCTGGTCTGTGGACTCCTCCATGAACCCCTTTATTTTGTTACTTTTACTTTGAAGAATAAAACTCACTAATAAAGAAACACCAGTACAACGGAGCTCCCTATTGTTTTTTTTATGTGAGGGTCCTTTTGTGTGGCCGCTGAGTGATTACAGTGGTGTCAGAAGTGGGATCGGTCATTGTTACTTCATGACCCAACCCGTCACTATGGAGGGCATCATCACTCAGTTGGGTGAGGTGCAGCGACACCTCAAGTTAGTAATTGAACAGCAAAATCAGGCAGCTCAAAATGAAAGGAAGGCTTTCCAAACGGCCCTAAGAGAACAAGCAACACTAATGGCCTCTACTCAGCAAACACAGGATTCTGCCATACTACGTCTGACAGACGCTATTGCAGCCACTAGGGTACACCCAAATGTCCTTAGTTCAGTATTACAGAAATTTCAAGAGGGGGACGACCCTGACTATTTTTTTGTTAATTTTGAGAGGGTGGCAACAACCGCGCATTGCCCCCAGAAAATGGGGCCAGTATATAGCGCATCTAATATCCGGTGAATTGCAGGCGCCCTATCAAGCTGCCAACCCTGATGGCACTACACCCTACCCTGATATAAACAAAAAACATTCTCGAAAGACTAGGCTACGACCAGGAATACTTCCGGACCAGGTCCCGGGAGGAACAGTGGGTAGCAGGAGATAACTCTAGAGCCCTTTATTACAGGATATGGGATTTTGGGAATACGTGATTGCAGCCCGACAACAATAGGGAAGTCACCGAGAAAATATACCTCGAGCAGTACCTAGATGCTCTCCAACCAAATACCAGAACATGGGAAAAACAACATCCCCACCTGTCGGTACGAACTGCTATGGAGCTGACTTGCGCCTTTCATTGGTGCCCGAAGTTTAAGGCCCAACCAACCAAAAGCCCATTTCCTCCCCAAAAACCCACTATGAAAGCAGGAGGAGATCTCAAGACGTTTGGAGCATCTAGACCCACACCCAGCACCTCAGCACCAACCCCACCTCAATAGGCTGGATCACATTGCCCGAAACTGCCCCCTAAAAACAGAAGGAGTAGAACCTATGGATGCAGAGATATCCCGAAGTCGGGTACTAACTACAGGAGGAACCCAAGATGGTATAAGTTGACCATACGCCTACATGGGAAACCAGTAGAGGCCTTGTTGGATACAGGTTGTCATCACAGCATCATCTGTAGAGAGTTGATTCCCCTTAGATAGATATTGGGAGATGAGGAGATACAGGTTTCTTGTATTCATGGGGACATATGTTCATACCCATTAGGGGAGGTCATCTTAGAAATTAATGGAGAACCACAGGTCCAGAAAGTAGGAATGGTACCGATATTGGTGGAACAAGTTCGTCTAGGCATTGATCTCCAAACATTTGATGAATATGTGGCCAAATTAGCAAAGGAAGCATCCGGCCGAGAGTGGCAAAGAGAGACCCTTTTCTGTGCAGCAGATATTCAAAGCACCCCAATCAAAGTTAACAAAACCAAGACGGTAAAAAGGAGAGAATGGGAACTGTACAGACAGTCTTCCGAATCCCCTATCAGGTGTTTTCTTTCCTCCCCAGAGAAGGAGTACATGCCAACCCGGAGTTTCAGGGCAGACCATAGAGAAGATGGCACATTAGTGAATGCCTGAAGACAAGCAGAAGAAAAAGAAGACCACAAAAAGGAAGGCCCTTGTTTTCATATCAAAATTGGTCTTCTCCATTGAATTAGTGGTTCCCCAACAAACATATAGAACAATTGGTCGTCCCCATCGCTTTCAGAGAAAAAGTCATGCACCTCGCTCATAACCAGGCTGGTGGTGAACACTATGGCAGGAACACACCCTCAAATACTTGTTAGAGAGGTTTTACTGGCAGGGGATCTACAGGGAGGTGGCAAAGTTCTGTGCTTCCTGTCCCAGATGCCAGTTGGTTAATCCGTCAACTGAGAGAAAAGCACCTCTCTAACCACTACCTATTATTGACGTACCCTTTAAAAGGGTCGGAATGTATCTAGTGTGCCCCCATCCTCCCTCTGCACGAGGCCACCAGTACATCCTAGTCCTGGTAGATTATGCTACCAGATATACCAAGGCGATTCTTCTCACCAGTCCCCTTTCGGTAGCCCAAGCCATGGTCTCCTTCTTCACTTGGGTGGGGTTTCCCATTGAGCTGCTGACCAATCAAGGAACATCGTTTATGTCCTGTCTCCTGAAGGAGATATGCACACTGCTTGGTGTCTGCCACATCAGAACAGCGGTCTACCATCCACAGACAGATGGCCTGGTTGAGTGATATAACAAAACCATAAAGATAATTTCAAGAAAAAGCATCAGTGAGAGTGGGAAGGACTGGGATCGGAAACATCCCTTGTCCTCTTTGCTATTAGAACCCATGAACAAGCATCAACTGGGTTTAGCCCTCTTGAACTCCTGTTTGGCCGAAAACCCTGCACCCTTCTTGAGATGGCCTCTGAACAGAGGGCCAAAGAAGAGTACGAGGGTAAGCTCCTTCTTGGGTATGCAGCATTCCTAAAAGACACCCTGTCCACTTTATGGGAACAGGTACACCGTAACATGGAACAGGCACAGTTCAAACAAAAGACCTATTATGGCAAAGGGGCAAAATAAGACAGCTAAACATAGGAGACAATGTATTAATCCTCTTACCGTCCTGTGAAAGAAAATTGTTGGCAACTTGGCAAGGACCCTATACGATGAAAGAAAAAGTGACCCCTGTCACATACAGGGTAGCCATCCCCCATAAAGGGAGCAATGACCACATATATCATATTAACCTAATAAAAAATGGGAGGACTCTGCTTCCCCGACTGGGGTTGCAATCAAGCATGTCACCCTCACAAAGCCCCTAGAAATCACGTTCCCAACGATATCGAAGGCCACACCTGAGAGACCCAATGTTGGCGAACACCTAACGTCACCTAATGACGTCAGTTATACGACCGCTTAGAGTGCTATCCAGGGTTATGTTCAATCATGACTGGCCGTACCTCCCTAGTACAACACAATATCAAAGCAGCGAGCGAGATGGTAGTAAAACTCAAACCCTCTAGAATCCCTGCTGCCAACGGCCAGCTGTACAGCAAGAGGTAGAAACCATGTTGCAGACTGGTATTATTGAGCCCTCTCAAAGTGAACGGTGGTCCTTATACCCAAACCTGACAGTAGCCTTCGCTTTTGCGCAGACTTTCATCAACTAAACTGTAGGAGAGAAGGATCTGCTTACTATTGTTACTCCCACTTTTTGCTGGTGTTTCACTGTTTTTTGCCTTTAGTCTGGCAGGGGCCCTGCTGTCCAGGACCCCAGCATAGCTGCTTCCTCTCTAAATTGATTGCATGTACTTTAGGTACACTTCAGTTTGGTTACTGGGGTACCCTTGTGAGTCCCAGTATATGGTACACGAGGTACTAAGGACATAGGTACCCCAGAGGCCTACCAGGGGCTGCAGCATGTATTATGCCACCTATGGGAAGTCTTCCAAAATGGCACCACAGGACTGATACTGCAGCCTGGGTAAAGTGGTGCATGCACCCCTTACTAAGATATAGGTTACCTATATCTACCTTTAATCACTGACACATATAAACCTATCAGTCACTCCTATGGCAGACCTTATCAATCAATATGAAGGCAGAGTGCTTGGTTTTGTGTGAGAGAGTGCCCATATATGAGCTGGGTCCCTCTGCAGCTTTCGGAGCCTATTCTCGGAGGCTGTTCTGTGATGCAGCCAGACCATATACTCTTAAGTGCATTATAACCTCGCGGTAAATGCTAACTTTGGAATGGCTGCATGGAAACATGTCGTGTTTGGTGTCAAACAAATAACAAGGACCCCTTGTAATTCTTCTAGAACTCCTAGGACAGGGTAATATTACACTGTAGAGATATTTCCTAGGCAGTCTAAGGATTCAGACTATATAAATACATTTTCAACATAACCAACATGATAACAAGAATTCAGTGTAGAAGGGAAGAGACTATTTAAAACATATCAAAGATTATTTTATTCGTATTTATATAAATAAAATCAACATAAAAGAAGAGGTAGGACAACAATTTGATGCATCATGGATAAAGTACAATGTGTTCACCATTTGATATTTTAAAACAAAGAGTTAATCCAAAAAATCCAAAACACAAAACATATGATGCATATTCATAGATATAATTTTAACAGTCTTTTAAACAACAACTAATATGAAGTGGCTGAGTGATTAATGTTCTCAATGCGCGTTTCGGCACTGGGGGTGCCTTCATCAGGAGGGCCACAACTTTTTACTACAGAACAATGAGAACATATTGAAAATGTATTGATATAGTCTGAATCCTTAGACTGCCTAGGAATTTTCTTTCCACTGTGTTTGATGTCAAACACTTTGGAATCCTACCCCCCAGCCAGTCCTGGCGGCGGGGGTAGAATTCCACCTTTATAGAGGGAGAGACATGTACACACTGGTCTAACCGGTAATAGTTTAAAAGAGCCCTGGCATCACAAAATGGATGCTGCAGCCAGAGACAAGAGTCTGGCCTCCTGCTGCTGACCAAAACTCCGGCAGGGGAGTCCTGGAGAATAGGTTTCCTGTCACAGGGAGATGTAACCACCTCCCAGACAGGCTTTAGTTAATTGGGGCTGGGTCGGTGCACTCTGAGAGTGCTTTGAAGTCAGCACTGGGGGCACATTTGGTGTCCCTGTGCTTAGCCCAGTTCAAACCGGCTGAAGGGGCCATAAACCCCTGCTCTGGCGTGAAACTGGACAAAGGAAATAGGTGTAGTCCCCCCTCTTTCCAGACCCTCCCATAGGTGGGTCCCCAGAGTATGTCCAACACCCTTTCTTAGTATAAGTAAGGGAACCCTGGCAACAGGAATTTAAATTACACCTGGACGAAACTCTGAAACTGAATCCTGGAACTTCAACGCTCTACTAAAGACTAGAGGACGGAAGAATCTCCCTTGGGGTCAAGGGGTGACTCCCCTGCTCAAGCATGCACCAACAAAGCAATTGCCAGTCTGCATCTACGAAGCTCCCGCCGGACTCCGAAGTATTTTCAGCCCAGGAAGAGGCTTTCCAGACTTTTCAAAGGCCGACCCAAGTCCCCATCAAGCTGGGACCTGCAGCCCTCACGAGTGATGTGGAACCGGAAACCCTGGACACCGTGCACATTTGCTAGTGTATTGACTTCTCGACATCCCTTGAAATTGTGCTTTGGGTTACATGTAGCCCCAGCCCCAAGCACCATCTGCACTGAAGATTGTGAGCCTACACTCCACGAGTGTTCCGTGAGCCCGCTTCTTGCATTTCAGCTTGAGGCTCCTTCGCGATCCCTGGTCCATCAACTGGTGAGTCCCCACGAAGGCCATTCTGATTTCCCTTGTGCTTCCTTGGTTGTTCCTGACGTGCCCTGACTTCCTACCAAGTGGTGATTCCCTCAGACCTTGCTGGTCCACACCAAAGCATTTCTTTGATTCCTGCATGGGTTGCTGTTGCCAAGACTTGTTGGTTCCAATCAGGAAACCGACACAGCAGTACTCGACATCCTTTGTGGGACAGCTTGATTCCAGATCCTGGTTGTCGTCGACACCTCCTGGTTCTCGTGGCTGAAGAGTCAAGCTTCACCTTCTTCACCTGATATCACCCAACATCGGTGGGCATTCGACTATCGTGCCCCGGGTCACCGGCAAGTGACCCAGACTCTGTCCCCTCTGCTTTCAGGTTCTTCTGATCTTCGATCCAGGCTTGGATCACACTGGACACTTTGCACTTCTTTGGCAGCAGCACTTTGCAGCAGATCGCCATTGGATGAGGTAACTCGAGTACTCCGGTGCTCCCGTGGGTGTTGGCTCTAGAATCCCTTAAGTCTAAAGGGGTTTGCTCAAAATCCTCTCCTAAGTGTCCTTTATCTTTAAATTTCCAACCGTGACCTTCCCCTTAAAAGTTAATGGTGGTTCGCGGCTGTGTTCACACACTGCACGCCTCCCCGGTGGCTCCCCTGTGTCACTACCTTGGGTGGTTCCTGGGGCACAGGCCTTGTGTTTATGCAAGTCATGGTTCTTATACCACTTTCTTAGTATATTCTTTGTGACACCCCTAGGGTTAATCATATATTGTGCTAATTTACTGTGTGTTAAATACGTTTACGTGTGTACTTTTGCCTCTAGCCTCATCAAAAGACTAGTGGGATGTGTTTAGAATAAATACATATATTTTATATATATACCTGGTGTGGTTCTCCTTTCATTTGGTCATTCACGAGATTGTAGACTGGTAAAACAAGCTGCTTTACAGTCCTCCAAGACTTAGCCTGAGGCTGCTCTCCACAGCTACCACTAGGATAGCTTTCTATAGAGGTTGTCTTTAACCTACCATCAATAAGGGTCGTTTAAACTGGTGCAAGGTGCCCACTAGAATAGTGGACAGCATATGGCAGGCCAACTTCTCACATAAACGCCCACTCCAAGTTCGACAGTTACCCCATGCCTTGTGTAGATGAGTTGGTGGGACACCTGGGGGGAGCCACAGTGATGCCCACTAACGATCTGACTAAGGGGTACTGGCATATACCTTTTAGCCCCGATGCCAAAGAAGAAAATGCCTTCTCAACACCTTCGGGGTTATATCATTTCAATGTAATGCCCTTTGGTCTCCATGATACCCCCGCCACCTTTCAGAGGCTAATGAACATCCATATCAAAACACCACCAGCCATGTGCTGTGGCGTACCTAGATGACACAGTCATCTACAGCCCAGACTGGAGCACTCATATGTTTCACTTGAACCAGGTTTTCTCCACTTTATACCATGCAAGACTTACACTAAATCCCCAAATAAGCACGTTAGCAACCAACCACATTGAGTACCTGGGTTACACCATCCAAGCTGCACAATACGTCCGCAACACAACAAGTTAGAAGCAGTACAGAACATACCACACCCCAGCACTAAGAAGGGGATACAAGCATTCCTTGGGTTGGTAGGGTAAAACCGCCAGTTTATTCCCCGGTTCGTAGATATAGCTAGTCCTCTTACCGACCTCTTAGCCCAAAGACACCCAGACAAGAAGATAGAGTGGACAGAAGCACAAGAAAACAGTTACCAATCCCTGAAATCTCTTTTGTGTACCACACCGGTTTTAATGTGCCCAGATTTCGAAAAGCCTTTTGTCTTGCAGACTGATGCATCAAGCAGGGGGACAGGGGCCATATTATCCCAGCCAGACACTCAAGGACATCTCAAGCCAGTGTTATACCGCAATAGAAAACTGGTTCCCCGGGAGAGGCCTTATGCCACTGTGGAAAAAGAATGCCTAGCTATCAAGTGGGCCATGGAGGCACTCCAATATTACCTTTTGGGTCGTACCTTCTTTTTGATGACCGATCACGCCCTCTTAAATTGGCTAGCCTCCTATAAAGACACCAACCCAAAAATTCTTTATTGATTTTTGCCCCTTCAACCATTTCCTTTCAGACCCTACATCTACCTGGCAAGTACCAAAGTAACGTGGATTTTCTATCCTGATGTCCAGCCTCGGTATGGCCCTAACGTCCATGCTCGATGGAGGGACAGGGTGATCCCGCAACCACGACCGGGACACTCAAGATGGCCACTACAAAACATCTGAAGGACAAAACGGTTAATATGCTAGCAGCGCGGGACGCCGATCACGTGACTACCACCGCACTTGAAGCGACAAGAACGTGGAACACCAGGAGATACAGAGACGCGCTGTCTGAAGGAACAGGACTGTTAGAAGAGGCGACTAGCAGCGAGGCGCCCAGGAGCGAGGAGCCCAGGAGCGAGGAGCCCAGGAGTGAGGAGCCCAGGAGTGAGGAGCCCCAGGAGTGAGGAGCCCCTGAGTGAAAAGCCGCGAGGAAGACCCAGGGGAAAGAGTCAGAGGCAGACTGCGGGGATCAGCCCATATCAGCCCAGATCAGCCAACCATCCCAAGAGAGAAGAGGACATCTGGACTCCTTCTGCCATGACCCAGGAGGGCCGTAGCCAAAGGCAAGTACCACTTTACTGCTATTTTGCGATTGGGAAGTGATGGGAGTTATACAGCACCACCAGAGCACTACAAGCCCTGAAGCACCTGTAGAGCACACAGCCACTTGGGTGATTCAGTGGAGGTCTATATTGGAGCCCCCTAGCCCTTCTCCTAACCCTTCGTTGTTTTTGTTTGTGTTTTCATTTGAGGAAAACTAAAGCACAAGCCAAGCCCCGCAATAGCCCATTTTGGAGCAACAGAGAAGGAATCTAGCCCTGTTACACCCAGATCAAGAGAGAGAAAGGAACTTCCCTGGTCTGTGGACTCCTCCATGAACCCCTTTATTTTGTTACTTTTACTTTGAGGAAGAAAACTCACTAATAAAGAAACACCAGTACAATGGAGCTCCCCTTTGTTTTTTGTATGAGGATCCTTTTGTGTGGCTGCTGAGTGATTACATTCACCTTTGAAGATGTTTTCACATTACAATCCATTTGAGTGTAAACACCACATTTCCATTGCCATCCAATCAAAGGTTATCACTTATTAAATGTAACAAGGTAGCCCAGTGTTAATCAATGGGAGAAATATGCCTTACAGTACTGAAAAAAGACTTTAGGGGTTTTTCACTAACAGGACATGTAACAATAATACCCATATGTCTTTGTTTTTAAATACCATACTCTCTGCCCTATGGGCTTTAAGGACTATCTTATGAGTGACATATAAATATAGAAAAGAAAGGGTTAGGAATGGAAAAAGATTGATTTTGCGAGGTTAAAATGACAATTTAAAACAGCACTACAGGCTGCAATGGCAGGCCAGTGAGATGTTTTAAAGTACTACTTTAGTGGGTGATACAGACCCAGTAGTTGCATTCAATTTGCAGGTCCTGGATACATGTAGTACCATATATTAGATACTTATAAGTAAAATAAATGTGACAAACAGGTGTAGGACAATTTTACAAAGGTTTTAGTGGAAGAGCACGAGCACTTTAGTACTGGTTAGCAGTGATAAAGTGCACAGAGTCCTAATGCCAACAAAAACAAGTTCAGCGCAAAGCAGGAGGGCTGAAATCAAAAGTGTGGGGTTGACCCTGAAGAGAGGTCCAGGTGCAACAGTTAACAATGCCCCTAGGTCAAAGAAAGGTAATACACAGAAGCCTATTGTTCATTTTCTACCTTTGTCCTATAATGTGCACCCACAAGATCACTTTTTGATGCTACAGTAGTGTAGTGTCATTTTTAATCTTTAGGAGGTGGTGCTATGCCACTTATCTTGGCTTAACACCGCCTTGTAAATATGCCCATTTCAACCACAGTCCTATGTGTCAAAGGAGTGTGCAATGGGTGTTGCTGTGGGCATTCCACCCAACACCCATAGCTTTTTAACGCTGCCCCAGATTTACAAGAAGGTGCAAATCTGTGGCAGCGCAAAACTATGAGCAGGCATTAGAATAGTGCATAAGGAGAAATGCATTGATTTCGCCTCTGCTTTGCTTTCATTATGTGTGCTTCATTCAGCAGCACACATAGAAAGAGCAAAAAGCCATTAATGATTGTTTATGTGCAGGAAGGTGCCCATTCCTGCACATAAACCATCATGAAATGATGATTTGCTACGTCTATGTGTGCTGCGAAATGCAGCACACATAGAAGTAGCATATAGCCATTTTGGATTGTTTATGTGCAGGAAGGGACACCTTCCGGGACATAAACAATAATTCCCTGCTATGCAGTCACCCTTGCAGGGTGATGTGTTGGTGCATGCATTTGCGCTAGGCAGCTAATTTTAGAGCCAGTGCTAGGGAAAACACAGGGGTGCACCATATTGTAGTAAATACAGAGCATCCCAGCATTTTGAAAATGTTGGAGTGTGGTACTGCCAAGTTTGACTTTGCTCCGCGTTCCGAAATGTTCTTGTAAGTTTGGCCCTATGTATCTATTTGGATTCACATTTCAGCTGTTGTGTATGTAAAGAATGGACATAATCCCTACCCAGCTGTTAGTGGGAGTCTCAGAAAGACATGGCAACCAAGCACACGTGTTATCAGCTGCAGTATATAGAGGAGCGTTCTTATTTACTAGGCCCCAGATGTTCACCAAGCACTTGAACATACTCAAAGTGCAAAGATTGACCATGTTAGACTAGAACCAGACTTGTGTTATATGTATCATTAAGTGCTAGTTCTAAAAGCCTTGCAATACTTCAAGCTGGCAAATCTAAGTCTTCAGGAGATAATAGATCTATTCAATGCAGATTAATCATTTACCACAGGAGTTCTGGGGCAGGTTGGAATCTCCCTAGCCACCAAACTGCATCTCCTTGCTAGCCCGGGGAAGGATGCTCTCAGAAATTAACCTTGGAAATGCGCAGACTTCTGTCTCTGCCTCTAATCACTGTGCCCTATAGCAGAAGTTTAGAAAAAATAAGCAGGCCTTGATTAATTAAATTTAGCTCACATGGAGAAGTGCTTCAGTTTTGGCTTGAAAATGTTGGAGGGATGATGCTACACCAAAAATGTAGGTAGGTACCCAACCAACCACAAACAACTCTGCTTCCCTTCAATAGACCCCTTTTTACAGGCTCAGAAAACTTGTCAAGAACAGAGGAAAGACCGCCATAGCTGATTAACCCTTAGCAGGAGCTTGGGAGTACTTACTCTCCAAAATTGTTCTCAGCACTTTTATGGACTCTCCTAAGGCTCAGTGGGGAGTGGATTATTTTGGTAGGGATGTACAAGTCCAGGTCTTGCACCGATGATGCTGCTAGGGAGGAATAAACATTAGCATCAAAGGATGATAGAAAGTTGGAGGAAATTCCTCAAAATATTCTTGGAATCAGTAGGCACATAGAGGGTGGTACTGGAGGATGGAGCCCACCAGCAGGAGCTGTTCCCATTTGTTTGTGTGGCAGATGTGCAGAGTGAAAACATTGAAATGGTACATGTGTGCACTGGTACTGCAATGATGTAATTTCCTGACAAGGTAGAAGAATTACTGCAGGGATATAGTCAACACTAAATTTCACAGTCTGAATGTTGGTGAGAGAGTGGAGGTAATGTCCTCACCCATCCCATATGTAACTACTTTTTATCTCTCAAATTTTAAATCAGGCTCTTTGTTTTTATAGCTGTGAAAAAGTGAGTTATTGATTGGGAAGAATGGTAGTTCACCACAAGTAATAAGGTAACTATCTTGTTAGGTCCAGGTAAAGACTTCAGTAATTAAAACCTGAGCTCAGCCTCAAATAGCTGGAAGTCAGGCTTAACTTGGGTAGAAAATGTGTAAAGCATTTAGAAGTACACAATAAAACCCTACTTTAATTATAATCATAGATAATATTTAATGAACAAAATTACACAAAAACAACAAAAATCCTAAAATGGGGAACAGGAGAAATAGTTTTAGAAGATATAAGTAAACATACCAGAATAAGCACTAAGCACCAATATGGTTCAACTGGTCATGCTAGATAAGACCTAGGTACAATTGGAGGGTTTACTTTGGGACTTAGTTTCAGAAATAAAAGTCAAAATCCTTCAGCAGGGCAAGGCTACAGGCTGAATCCGAGGAGGTCTCCTTGACGTCTGATAGACGTTCAACGAGGTCCCAGTGAAGCCATTGGTTTAGGAGCCAAAGCTCAGACTGGGAAAAGTTCAAATTCACACACCAGGAAGTCCGATCATCAGCTGAATAGGATTGGCACCTTCGCCTGGCCAAGATTTTTACCTTTGAGCTAAGTCTCTTTTTTGGAGCTCAGAATTCTCTAGTGGGGCAAGGCTGTGGACTGTGTCCAGCGAACACTCCACAAGACTGTATACCTTCTTACTGAGGTCCTGCTGAATTAGATTTGCTGCTGCACAGAAGCCCTTCAAGGTCACACCTTGAGTGGATCGGCTTGGCAGGAGTATCCTGGTCCTCCTGAGGTCATGAAGTTCAAAAACGTTCTAAGTCCCTGTTTTTCGGAGGTGATAGGAGAAGTCCAGTTAAACACAGCAAAGGGTGCCAGGACCTCAAGGACAATACTTGAGGCTCAAGACTCACTACAGCAGACACCATCAGTAGGGTTCAGGGCAGATCTAGTTGGTACTGGGGAGCTGGGCACTTCAGTAAAAGGCCTGTCACAGCTTGAAGGAGGTCAGCTAACTGACAATTGGATTCCAATTATTTGTCCTAGGTACAAGTAAGTGCAGGTGTAACCCTTCAGGTTTTCTCACAGGTCTCAAACAGTATATAGAATCCTTCTTCTGGTTTTCCACAGGTCCAGTAGTGTTCTGAGAATGGTGCCAGGAGATGCTACATTTATGGCTGGGAAACGTGTCTCAGGGATAACCACACTCACTTTCTAGCAGGTCTTGTGTATCCTACAGCAAACAATACCACAGTGCTCTTGCTCACTAAACCATGATGGAGAAACCATTCTCCCTTTGTGCAGAGCATCCATGCCCACCCAGAGCTGTGAACAGGGTAATGAGCAGCCCCTCCTCTGCGGTCACTTCAGACTCGATCTATGGACAACTTCCCCCCCCACTGGGGTTGGCACCTGTCTCACAGGGAGGGAAAAGGAAGGGGCATGTTCAGGTACCACCTGATGTCTGCATGTGATAGTGGAGGCCCCGTTGAAGTAAATCAAGTGCCTGGGCACAGCTCAACTAGTCTTCCTTCCAGGAGGAAAAAACACCTTCTCAGAGTTCCATCTCCTTAATATTCATCACCATCAACTTGGTCTTTTAATAAATATTAAAAATAGTTGTTTAATATTTTTTCTCACTTGTATTTACCCTGATATAGAAGAATTCCTATTTAATATTACTTCCCACTCTTTACCTATGGCCCAACCATCCTTGTAAGGACATGTTAACTTTACATGTGTACAAGTCCTACTTTTAAATATCATGTACCTTTTCTTGTGGGCTGAATGGCTTACATATCAGTGGGATTAAAATTTTAAAAGAAAGGTTTCTTCTATCAAAAAGGGTCAATTTGACAGGTTGGGCTGTAAGCTGGTTGCAGTGGCAGATACAGAGTCATATTTGCTTGGCCACTCTAGTAGATGCCGGGCTCCATAGGTGACATTTAGCTTTCCATGACATGTGTGTGTACTTGACACCATATGTAATGGCGTTAAAGGAGAGTTACACATGGCAAGTAGGAGTTAGTCAGTTTTGACATGTTTTAGGGGTCAAAGCACATTCACTGGGCCCTGTTTATTAAAGTCCCATTGCTCAGAGTCAAAAGACAGAAGCATTAGGCCACAAAAATGCAGATGACCTTGCAAGACGAGGCACTTTCTCACAACAGATACCTCTGCTAAAGAAATATATTAAACCATGATTTAAATCCAACTATCATTGCAACACAGCACAGATGTTATATATTATACTAATACTAATCCTGAACTAGAAGAGGCAAAATTGGGGTTATTCAGCATCCAAACATAATTCTAGTTTATCAATCTTCATCGTGTCTTACATATTAAACTACAAGGACTGTTGCTGTCAGAGAATGGAGCAGTAGCAAAGTTAGATATTATATAATTGTCTTTACACAGAAATTAGTATGGAAAACCAATCATCTTTCCAAGACATCACAACCTTGGTCATACAGTGCCCAACTACTTCTTAAACTGGTGTTAAGAAGGCTACTTGTCTTTCTGTTGAGTGGTAGGTAGAGATACATTTAAATCCCTGGATGTGATCAATTGAGAGTAAATCTGATTGATCTGAATCTAATGCATCATTCTTTGAGTAGACAGGGAGAAGTCCAGCCAGGCATACTGGCTGTAGTGTAAAGCAATCGTTGTGCATTATACAAGAGCAATACAAGTGTGAGCATCACGGGGAACATCTTAAAAGCAGTCAGAGTAAAAGATGAATACTCATGAATGGAATTGTTGGCTGTGGCCTGCAAATCTTTGGTACCATCAATGTGGTTTCAAATTGGGCATTCTGAAAATTACATCTTTGAGAGCCAATGAAAACATAATTGTACCATGCAGAAGCAAAGTGATTATTCTTTAGGCAGTGAGTCTTGAAGTGGATTATTCAATACATTTAACCCATGGAGCTGTGATCATGTGAGAATCGTTTCCCTTTTCCTGTGGGTGCCTTGGATATTTATTTATTATTCAAAAGCACTGTCAACTGGGCTACTGCCTAGACTTAACTGTATTTTAGAATGATGACTGAACAAGATTCAGAGGGAATGGTGGCAGAGTCGGTCATTGATTTAATTTTCCACAATGTCCTGTATTCACTTGCCTGAGATTGAGCTATCCAAGATTTCACTGTAATTAACAAGAGGACTCTTTATTGGAAAGTATAGGTCTGAGAAGTAGCATTCTAAGGAGTGCTGATTTAGCGTAGTCTGAGAAATAAAGTGTCACTTCTATGAGCCCTTTTTTGAGTGCCTATGTGAAGCATCAAGTTAATGACAGAAAACACAGTATTGAAGAATGTTTAGAACAATATCTGGATGAGTACATAAATTAGCCTTTTGGTCTGGATTTGAATGTATGATTTCCCCTAAGAATGACGGCTCATGTTTGTGATTCCCAGGTACACAGTTTCATCTATGAGTTGAATAGTTTGTGACCATGAAACTGGATCTTGAGCAGATTCTCCTATTGCATTCGATTTGAAATAAAGTTTGTCACCCAATTTGGATTTTTGCTAGCTACAGATTCTGCTGCCATGTCCTCCACCTGAAACTAATTGAACAATCACATCAGAGATGAAAGAATCTAGTACTCTCATGTTAGTAAAAACTTCAAAGATCCTTTTCCATCTGAAAGATGAGCGGCCACGGATTCAAATTCTTGACAAGTAACTGGGATGTATATGAAGAGTTAAACCCATTGTATACAGTTATTATAAGACCTCTGTTGTACTGGGTTAGCGTTTTTATAGACTGCAACAGATCTGCAACAGATTGGAGAGCAAAAACGTTTTTTTTCAGATTTCTCAATCCATGTCACGTAACACATTAACATACAGGTGATACTGATCAATTGAACTGATGGAACAGACCAGGACATTTCTGATGCTTGGTATGCCTTGCGTCAGAAACATGTTGTTAACATATCACATACTGAATACGTTTTGAAGGTGGTCCTGCATGGTTTAATACACTTCCCTTTGGGACTTGCATAAAGGGAGTTAGGTTTGACACTCTGCTCTATTGGTGAATTCTATCTGAAGATGGGGAGATAGAAGTGATAGTATGGGAAGAACATGCAGGGTGCACGGAGAGACATAGAGACAGAGGCAGGCTCACCTTGACGAATGTGTGACTACAGGGGGCCTCCCTTGCTCTGATGCCCTTTCGAGCACATACTACTGTGAAACTCGATTATATTCGAAGTGTGATTGTAAGACCCATAGGTGGGTATAGGGTTATTCCTAGAACCTCTTATGTAGAAAGGAGGGCAGGATTAGAGGGATCTAACAGTCCTAAATAAAGCCGGGGAAGACACAATAGCCAGCTGAAACATTTTGACTTATCTACATAGAGGAGTGGTGAACCGTTCATAATTTCCCATGTTCACCATCGTCATCTAGGTTGACCTTTGTAATCCTGGCCAGGGAGTCCAGGAATGAAATAAGGAATTGAATATCCTGAGTTAGTTTTAACACCATTTTCTGCATTTACTCTTCACTTGATCCCTACTCTTTGTGTTTGTATTGTCTTCCCTACCCTATTGCTCCACATCATGCGTTGGTCTGCACAGGGGTGTGTTTAGCAGCCCAATGATGAAGCATGCCGTATTCGTGTGGGTGAGGGCAGTTTTTCAAACATGTTGACTTTGCCATATACCACTCTTTATGCAATGTTTCCACTCCTACTTCGTTTTGTGTGATAAGGAAAGAAAAATAACTGTTTCATCATCAACTAGTTCCCACGTAGTGCCTTTAACCGCAAAACCTGTGAAAAAGTTTGAATATTAAGTTCTCTCTGATGTTCTGTAGACAGTTTGGGAAAAGTTTGGGGTCCTGGAGAATATGTGCATCAGGAGTAGTCCCTTGTGCGCGTAGGCCCTGTTCGTTTTGTTTTCTATAGTATCAGTGTAGTGTAGTTCCTATATTCCCAATAGGCTTTGCGCATTAGAATAATGTATCCTATAGATGTGACGTAGGACTTATGTCTACTAGGTCTCCATCGAATGTATTAAACTTAATTGTGAGTGCCAGCTAGCTCAGAGGTCACTAGAAACTTTCTCGAGTTCACAAGAAGGGATTTACTTTCTGACAACCGCATAAATGTGCCAACTTTGCTTCCCCAAGATAAAACTGATCTTCAGAGTCGTGGAAACAATAGATAGATATTTTACTCAGTCATTCGTGCACGCTTCGTTTCAACAGAGTTGCACAGAAGGAGAGAGATGGGTGTTTTCAATAAAAGGTATTTACTGAATAGTCTTCTTTCTCAAGCATAAGAATTGAACTGCTACAATCGTAATACTGGTTGCAAAATATAATGCATACAGTAAAAAGAATAGAATAAAATAATACTGTAGGAGCATTGTATGGTTCCTAGACCATAGATAAATACATACATAAATAACAGAGGCTAAAAAGTACTCAACTGGTGCGTCTAAAATACGCCTACCCCGATGTTCCTAACCTAAGCTTAGTACGAGGGAAGGAGTAAGTGAGGTGTAGCATAAATGTAGTATTTTTTGCAAGAAGACGGTCAGTCTCAGGACTTGATTTCCCAGCAACCCGCAAGGGTAGCTTGGAAACACTGGAGCTGGATTTCTCGGCAAGGGAAAACCAGCGTCTCTCTCAGTGCGTCTGCTGGAGGGTCGGCTTCCTTCGGCACTTGCTGTAGCAGGATGCGTCGGGCAAGTAGATAGTTGAACTGCTCCAAACCACCGTGTGTTTGCAATGGCAAGTGTGATCATATTTATACCTTGAAGGTACCGAGATTGACGTAAAGGAGGACATAATAACATCATCAAAGAGTCTCAGTTCTTTGAAAACTCCATGAGTTCTTGGACAAGTCAGTATTCGAGCAAGGGGAAGTCCCTAGCTGCTGAAGCCGAGTTTTCCAAGAAATTGTTGTTGATTTTCGGAACTAGTGGAAGTAGCCCTGCCGTATTTGGACTGCATGAGCTCTGTCTAAATATGGTTATGATTTCTATGCCTATATAAGGATATGGTGATTTATACCTATATAAGGGCATTAATCGGGAAAATTACAATAGGGTCCTAAAATGTTTTACAACATCAGTACCAATTACGACACATATAACAATACAACCACAATCACAACTCCTACATAAGACACTTACCTGCTACCTCTCTTCAGGCTAAATAGTCATCTCTTGCAAGACTGGAGTATGAACAAAAGGAGATCCTCTACAATGTCCTAATCTGGTCCTCATTTTCCTACATACACCGGTAGCATAAATGCAGCAACCTCCAGTGCAAGACTGGTGTGTCTGGGCGTGCTCTGCCAACATGAATTCTTGTCTTTGAGGGTATTGCTTAAATACGCAATATACATTTCTAATGCTTGGAAGTTATCCTAACAATGAGATTCCTGCCTCATGTGTGCTGAATGGACTATGCCTCAATCACCAAAAGCAGGATTCCTGGCTCTTGACCCCAAAACAGAGCCAGCCACTGTCCTCAGCTAAACGGAAAGCCACAAGCCAAATAGCTTTATGGTCCACTTGTGAGGAAGAAGTGAATTGTGGATTTGAGAGTAAACAAAAAGGGGTCCAGTTTACAAAAAAGTATTGAATATGTTATACCTGAAATCTTTGGTGTCCCCCCCCCAAACATTTTGCCTTCACTCCTTTTGTTTTGATCAGTGAGTAGCCCATGGGGCAACGTGCGTTGTATTTAAAAAGTTGGACATGTACTTTTAAGTTGTACATGTCACCATTGCAAAGCCTACCTCTCCAATAGGCTAACATTGGGTTACTTTATTACATTTAATAACTAATAACTTTGGATTGGGAGCCAGTAGGAAAGTCATGTTTGGTTTCTGAACAATTGTAATTTAAAATTCTCTTCACTGGTAAAGTAGGATTTTAAGTCAGAATTCTGAAAATGCCACTTTTAGAAACTTGGCTTGTTCATTCCATTACCATTTAGTGCCTGCAGCCTGCTCCTTTCCCTATACCCTCCACAAAAACTAGGGATAATTGATTCCATTTCCCATCCTGGAAGGGGAGCTACCACAGTTCTGGCTGAAGTAAATCTCTGATCATTTCCAGGGTAGGACAAATTAGGTTAGGGATTATCCACAAATACATGGATTTGATGGCACTCCGAAGCTAACAAGCTAATCATGCCTTATAACACCCACTTTCCACTGCTTGCCTCAGATATATTACTACCAATTTCTCCACTCTCAGGACAGATGAATACATTTATGTCTTCCAGAAACCCTTTTGTGAATACCTGGAAGGGGAAAATGGAAATACTTTTGGCTATAAATGTGTGTTTACATCTAAAAGTACCTCTGAAAATTTGCTGGAACAACCAATTCCTCACTTCACGGTCTAGTTCAATGCCATCAATACTCCTTCTGTGAAACAAATACCAGATTATCCCGCAGCCCATCGATGACACCAAGCCAGCTTCAATCCTTCACCTAGCCCCTTCCTGTATAAAAACATAATGTTCAGCCTTCAAAGCCCCACCTTTGCCAGATCTCACTGAGACACCTCAATCACCTCAAAGCCACGTATTATGAAGATTGTTCTTCATCAATGCCCATTATGAAGATGCCCTTTTCCCCCTACTTAAGATTAAGTAATTCTCTCACTTAAGGCATATTCCAAGAAGTTCTCAAGACAGGCCAGATCCCTGCACTCAAGAGGAAACCTAAACTAGATCCTGATATTCTTGCTAACAACAAGCCCAATAGAGCATCTCACCCTAATACTCACCTTGGAGTCTCAAATGGGGTTCACCGACAATGTCCTTGAATGGTTCTCCTTTCACCTTTCCAACTACCGACAGTTTATTTGCATGGACACATCCAGGTCACAAAAGTGCCCTATCACCTCTGGAGTCCCTCAGAGCTCCATTCATACTGTCTCCTCTCATCTTTGTTCTACACATAGAGCTGTGTGGTACTCTACCTAAAGATAACTGCATCAAGATCCAACAAAAAACAATAAACCACAGCTCTACTTGAATGTCTTTTCTGCTTCAGATCTTTAGTGCCTCAAACACTGCTTCTCATCATCCAGACCTGGATGTTTCGAGCCTACTTTAAGCTCAACCCAGTCAAGACAGAATTCCTGCCAAGAAGAATAAACAAGATACTGTAAAAACCTGGCTCAGTGACATGACCCTTAATGGATTCAATCCCCAACTTCCACTGCATTCCAGTCAAGGGACATATCGCCAAAAAATCAGAGACAGCCGGATATCAGCACTCTCCTCAGAACAAAGTCAAACCATTTCATCCAGAAAGCAACTTCAGAAGTACTATTCAAGCCCTCTCTCAGATCTGGATGGTAGTAATGCCTCACTCCATGGCATCCCTGCCTCCACAAAGACACCTTTAAGGAGCATCCTATATCCTACAGTACATTTCATTTAGGACCTGAAGAAATATGATCACATAACCCACTTCCTGCTAAAACTTCATTGGTTCTCTTTCCTGGCCTCTACTATCTTAAAGAAAAGCTGAATCAGTTATACAGCTATCATGAACTGCAGCACTGCTTATCTTGCAGTCAAGATCATCATCACTGGTTAATCCCGGAACACCCGTGCCTAGGACACCATCAGACTGCGGACTAAAGTGTATAAAAAAGAAAAAACAAGACACAAGTATTTTCAATCTATGCACCAACTATCCGGAACCACATCCCCCATATCCATCTGGACCACCAAATAGCTGCTCCATTTTAGGAAAGAGGTGAAGACTCACCTCTTTAATTAGCAATTCATCACAGTACATTAGTCAACCTAAACCAGGGGTCTCCAACCTTTCCTATACTGAGAGCTACTGATGTGCAATGAAACGCATTGAGAGCTACTAATATTATTAGTGTTGTATAATTTCAATGTTTTTATATATGTATAATAATCAAACCAACCAAAAGCTTTCTAATTTAATAAGCTGGACTGCACACAGGTGAGTTACTCAGAGGTAGCTGGAGTAGTTACTTCATTTTTGCGATGATCGCAGTCCCCAGATGGATTGAGCATCTCTCGTGGGAGGCCAACTTTGTTTCATTTAAAGAAAGAGGAACAATTTTCACAGTGAAAAAATAGATTTCTGCATCTCAATTCCTTGCAGTCGGAGGCCACAGCATGTGCTCTGTGCGTGGTTCCACGTAAAACCATCATGGTTGAGTGGACGAGTTGTCTACATAGTGCTTATTTCTGGTGATCCACATACCACATCAGACTGCTGTTTCCTGGTCTAGTGCGTTTCACTTGTTATGACTTATGTTGCGATTAGCCACCTGGCAGTAAATAAGTGTGTATGCAAACAAAAGGAATCTATCAATGTGTAAGGGTGAATATTTTGTGAATGTTTTTTTTTTTTTAAAAGTGAGGACCTAAAGTCTAAAAGTGAAGGAATGCCTCTCTGTGGTTGGCAGAAAAAGGCACTGCGTGTTTTTAAAATACCCCTCACACACTATGAATCCCATAGTGTCATTCTCCCATCATTGGGGTCTTCCCGTCCCTCTACGGGGCGGGGCGTGCTACAACCAACGAGGTGCGCGGGAGCACTTATTTCTTGACGATAGGCTACGTGATTGGTGAGGACAGTGGTAAGTGATAGGGAGTGTAGGGACCTATATACGTGGTTGTATGTACAAAAAGTTTAAAAATTCCCCGGCTAGTCGAAAAAATTAATTTAATGGCTTCGCTGGCTGGGAACGTTAAAAGGGGGTTAGTAAGTAGATCAATATGTGTAGTCTATATGTGTAGTCTACTATGTCTACTACCACTTTCTGCAAATTTTTACTTAAAAATGTGTGTTTTATTTCTGCAAAATAAGAGGATTTTTTTTAATTTGTTGGAAAAAGTCAACAGTATTATAATTTGCTGGTTGTATCTGATATCAAAGATGGATTTTGTCATTTGTTTTAAAAATGTGAACATTTCTCAAATCCAGCCAATCCCACAATATTTCTTGTTCATATAAAACATTCCAGGCAGTAGTGACAGAGTTTAGGAGCATGATAGATGGTCAGACCTTGAAAAGCTCCATGGATGGCCGCAACATTTCTCATGGTATCTTGTGATGATGTATCACAATTGTCTAATTGAGACATTAACTGCTGGGGAATGCACCCTATCTGCACTGTGGTTTGCAGAGGAGACAGACTTGACAGAGCTGTTAAAAGAGGTGATAGTGCTGATGTTGTTTTGCACCACTGTAAGCTGTCTCTCTCATCTTCCCCCAGCCACTGAAAATATTGGCCCAATGAACACCATTGCACTGCCCTCCCCTCCACTAGGACAGTAAGGGAACACGACTAAGAGGCAGAGCGTTTTGGCTTAGCGGCACCAAGTATGTGAACACTTACCAGTCTGAGAAGGGCAGCACTGAGTGTCTGCAAGTAGTGGCCATCTTTTTTCGCACTGAAGTTAAGCAGCATGGTGTCTCTATCCTTATTTTCTTCCTCTATTTGACTCTGGAAAGGATGCTCACTGGGGAATTGTACAAAACAGTGTTTTTGGTAGAGAGGAGGAAAACCCTCACGAAGCAGCAGCCACAATCCTTTGCAGGGTGAATAACAAAAGTCACTAAATTAACCCGTGCTTAACCCTTTTTAGTAGCTTGGCAGAAAAGCAGTCAGGCCTAACTTAAAGGCATTGTGTTAAGTATTTATGCAACACTCAAACCGTAATAAAGTGAAAACACAACACAAGAAAAATGTCACACCAATTTAGAGAAATAGAGTAAAACAAATTAAATCCAAGTGATAGAACCAGAGTTATGAATTGTTCAAGTTTTAAGGGAAAAATGCACCTAAAAGATCAAAGAACCGATGGTGGATATCTAGTTCCACAGGACTAGGACCGAGTCAAAATTAAGGCTGACCATGAAGGAGCACAGTTCAGCTACGGATGGTAGATTGGGCTTGGCCTCGGCTTACCCTCAGACTTAAAGGAAAATTTAGAAGAAATGTTCTTGAGAAGGAAAGGTTCAGCTGGCAAGGTAGCTGACTGTGTCTGAAAAGGAGGCATTGCCTTTGGGGAGCTACTGGACTCAGTCTTTCTTTTGGAAGTTAAACATTTCTAGTGAGATGTAGCGGGAAAGACACCTCAGGTGCATCAACAAGCAGGTCGATCTCAGTCTCTGATCTCATGTTGGTTCTCAGGCCTCATTCTGTCCCAAGTTTTAGGTTTTGGCTGGAGGAGCACATTTTGCACCACTTCCAAGGTTCCAACAGTGGCTGGGCACCACTTGGTTGACTCGGACTCACTCAAGGCAGAGGCTAGGTGCAGAGTTTAAGGGCTTTGAGAATGGTATGTCCCTGTTGCTCATATACCTGAGGCGGAAGCCGGGTGGCAGTCTGCCTGTATTTTAAAACGTTGTGTTATTATTTTTTCTTTTGCGGTGCATTTTGACATTTGTCATTCTTAAATATTCACCCCACTGCTTTAATAACATAGATTGCACCCCCTCCGAGCTCACAAACGAATAGGTATTGTGGCCGGTAATCACGGTACCAGGCCCCTGACAACTCCGGTGAGGAACTACAAGTCCCAGCGCCCTTGCTGTAGAAGGGACTACAAATACAGATGGCCACTGCTTTGCGCAGCGAACGCGAGCAGCGGGCGTGCCATTGTCGCGCCGGAGTCGAACCCGAGTCTAGCCCGTCTGCGCTCGTCCGCGCCGAGGACGGGCCTAGGGCCACCCACTCTACTCAGGTGACTCCTTTATCTAGAAATGCTATTTTAGCTTTAAATAATTCCTGTAGCCATTGCCATCATGCCCTTGACGTAGACAAGTGGGCAGGTCTCATTTGCTGTGCTATGTGTAGACATACACTAAAACCCTACCACCCTATTGTCAATCAACCAACTCCTAACTATCTGAAGGGTGGCCTGATAAATGCTCGCTCAATGTGCAAAAACTCTCTTCACATATTTGATTTAGTTAATGAAAATGAGCTAGATTGTTTATTTCTCACAGAAACTTGGCTTCGTGATTGGTCCAACCCTGACATAGTCCATGCCGTCCCCCCTGGCTACTCTATTTGCAGACAAGATCGCGTAGAACAGCGTGGTGGTGGCTTGGCTATCATGTATAGAGATATCTATAAATGTTCAGTTAGAGAACTTCCTGATATTGAAGAAGCTGAGAGCCTATATTTTGGTATTCAAGTGCATGACACTTTTACTTTTTCGGGATCATTGCTCTATCGCCCTCCCCGAAATCCCACGCAGTTTCTTGTAAGTGTGGGGGAGGTGTTGAGCGACTTGACTCTCAGATACTCCAACTTTACTATTGTAGGTGATCTGAACCTCCACTTGGACGACTATAATGACAATCACGCCTCCAACTTTAAAGAAACTTTACAGATCCTGGGACTAACCCTCAGACTTTTAAAGCCACTCACAAGGCTGGACACTCCCTTGACTGTATTAGTTCCAATTTGGACAAAATGACGGTTAATGATCCCATACCTCAGACCTGGACTGATCATTTTTTCATTGAATTCAACATTGAGCTCACTGGGAGCCAATTGAAGTCCAAAGAGGTAGCAAATCAGGGAAATACTCTACACAATTGGGCAAAAATCATGAAACAACCTGATCTTACTAGTTGGGCCAAGGAAAGCAAACCTACTCTTTCGGGGAATACTTCTATAGACTATCAAAAGTTTGAGAGATGGATGACTGACATTGGAAATAAAATTAGAAATCCAGAAAGAACTAGAGACTCCATAGGAAAAAGGAAAATTTCTGCTCCCTGGTTTTTAGACACTCTAAAAGAACAACTGGTGGAAATTAAACTTTTAGAGCGCAAATGGCGACGGAACTATGACAATGACGCTAAAATGATATATAAGAAAGCTAGGAGATCATACCACTCTTCCATCAAAGTTGCAAAAACTAATTATTTCACTTCCCGTATTGAAGCAGCAAATAACAAACAAAAAGAAATTCTCAAAATCGTCAACAGCTTCACTAAGCCCAAAATTGCAACTCAAGAGATTCCTCCGTCTCAGATTTTATGTAACGACATAGCCTCTTACTTCACCCAAAAAATAGAAACGCTTACTAAAGACTTCCCCCAATTCGTAACAACAGAACCTGCAAGTGAAACTGTTTTCAAGCACCATCAACCCAGATGGGAAAAATGTTGTCACATTAGCCTTGACGACTCCTTACAGGGAATTTCTACGCTTAAGTCAGGATCCCCTTCCGACCCTTGCCCCCCTTCACTTCTTAAATCCATAATACAGGAGGCCAACCCTTATATCAACGCCATTATCAATTCATCCCTCCAATCTGGGGAGATTCCTCCTCAATGGAAGGTAGCAATAGTTAAACCACTACAGAAAAAGGTGTCACAAGACCCCACTATTCTCTCTAACCTACGCCCCGTCTCTCTTCTTCCGGCCATTTGCAAGATTGCAGAATCTTTTGCCAATAAACAACTTATGGCATTTTTGGAAGAAAATGACATATTACATTCTTGTCAAGCAGGTTTCAGGACCCATCATTCCACTGAATCTGCACTCTTGTCTTCCACTGAAACCATTCGTGCTGCATTGGATCAGGGCAAACTTGATGTCCTGATCCTATTAGATCTCTCTGCAGCATTCGACACGGTATCCCATGCTATCATTTTACATCGCCTTACTAATGCAGGCATAGCAGGAACCGTGTTCGAATGGTTTAAAAACTATCTAGCACATAGGCGCCAGATTGTAAGGCTGGGCGACTTTTCATCAGAAGAAAAAACTATCAAAACAGGGGTCCCGCAGGGCTCCAGTTTAAGCCCTACCCTATTCAACCTTCACATGGTTCCCCTACTTAATTTAATTTCTTCCTATAACATCAGTACTGTCGCCTACGCTGACGACACTCAGCTTGTTCTGACCCTTGACAAAAATCAATCTAACGCAGAACAAATATTGAAAGAATGTCTGTCAGCAACCTTCAAATGGATGTCACACAACCATCTGAAGTGTAATTCATCAAAAACTGAAATTATTCCTTTCGGACCCAATAATTCCTTCTCGCCACAAGACTGGTGGCCTGAAAAGGCAGAAGCCCCCCCTAATACTATCAATGCTGCTCGTAATCTAGGCATAAAGTTTGATAACACTCTGACATTCAACCAACAAGCCAAGGAAGTAGCAGGGGTATGCTTCGGCATCATCAGAAGCCTTAGAACATTTTTTGATCTTCTTCCTCTGAGTGCCAGACGTACGGTAGCCGTTGCCCTTATAACATCTAGGCTGGACCATTGTAACAGCCTTTATGCAGGACTTAATAAATCAGCCCTGCCTAAACTTCAAATGGTCCAGCATGCAGCTGCCAGACTGGTCCTCAGACTGCCTAGGAAATCTTTGGCTTCTGCAGCTTTGGATGCATTACACTGGCTCCCAATACACAAGCGCATACTTTTTAAAGTTCTTACCATTACTTACAGAGCCTTTCACCATCACAGCCCACTGTACCTGCGCAAATACTTCAAACAATACCATCCGTCAAGATCACTCAGGTCCTCTACAGCTAACCTACTCCATGTGCCGAGGTTCAAAATGTCAACTAGAGGAGGAAAATCCATTGCAGTCATTGGCGCGAAAGCATGGAACAAACTTCCCTCTTTCCTGCGTCAATCTACTACTGAACTAAAATTCAGAAAGTTTTTAAAACATGGATCTATTCCTTGTCTAACTCCGAATGCATGGGATTTATATGATGTGCTTTATCGACAGGTAGTCTCTTTTCACCTACTACCTGCTGCCTTTCTGGAATCCAAGCGCCAAGATACTCCCTGGAGTGGTAGCGCGCTATATAAGCTCCATTTCACATCACATCACATACAGACAGCCAGACAAATAGCCCACAGAGTCACTATGGTAGTCCTGGAACCAAGCAGCAAAACAGGTCTCAAGTAGGAGGGCTATCCTCTGAGGGTACAAGGCACACTTGACACAGAAGGGCAGTCCTCTGGTAACAGCAGGGCAATCCACTGACATAAAAATCAGACCTCAAGAAGCAGGGCAGTCCTCTGGAGTACAGGGTGGTCCTTCTGGTGTCCTCTGCAGGCCTAGGAATGTACTGAAGAGTTGGTCCACTATTTATACTTGGTACAAGTCTTTGAAGTAGGGGATGTTGAAAATTAGTACGTTTTGGTGAACATTATCTGCGCCATCTTGCCTCTTCCCCTGATGCCACACTTTTGTCGTGCGCGCCCGCCATTTTCTAAGATGCCCCGATCAGAACGAACCCTTTTGCATGCCGCTGGCCCCTGACATAGCCCTTCGCCTTCACTGAGCCTGCACGCTATCCACCCCCTGCTTGCACCTGCCTTGAGTCATAAACCCCTCTTCGGCGCTGCTCTGCCCCAGGCCCTCATCCTGTTCCCAGCGCGACACCTCCCTGCTTTCCTTTCATGATCTCCGGCCCTTAGATGCAAAACCCTTTTTTCCCCGTGTGCCCGTTTTGTCCTCCCCGTTCCCAAGCCGACACCCAGCTCTGCCGATACCATCCTTGCCCCTCCCCGTACAATAGAAAGCTTCCCCCATCAAAGAATCCCCGGGTTGATCAAAGCCCCCACCCCATGAGATCCGATCAAACCCCCCCACATTCCGTAAATCGGCGGATTATCCAGCTGCGCGATGCTCATCACCTGTTGTGACTAGGGTGGGGACTTCAACTGTAAATGTGTGTGGGAACGGGCCCAAAGGGGAGTTCCGAGAATGTCTTTTCCGTACATCAAAGCTTTAACATGTATGTGTAATCTACAATAAAGTCATAAATGTGTGTATAAGAGGCCAGGCCTCAGGAATACAGTTAGAGCACCTCAGAACGATACCTTCTGTCCGTTTCGTTGTGTTCTCCTCCGGAGAGAATAAAAACCCTTGTTTCCTGCTTTCCAGTCTCCAGCGCCTGCCTCTTCATTGATTTAAATAACTAGAGGGTCACAGAGGCAATACTGCCGGGCAAATATCGATTGTCCCTGACCCGATTGAACTTTTTACAATTGGCGTCCCTGGGTGGGCCCATCAGCGACTCGTGGATCCAGTGGGAGAGGTCCCGACGACAGAGTGAACGACTGCAACGATCGGGAGAGCTCTTGCCCAATAGACCCTCGTCTGGCAGCCGATCATCCGAACTTCACTAGTTCCGAACAGACCTCTCTCGAGTGATCTACGGTCCTGACTGGGAACCATCAGGAGTGCCGTGAGAAATACGAGAAAAAGAGGACGATCGGGCGCTGGATTCGGAAGACAAGAAACTGTCCATGCGGTCCGGGTAAGGTCGTGTTACCACGACAAGTTGCGAAAAATTTGCTTGATTGTTTGTTTGTTCAAAAATACTAGTATTGCTCTGTTTATTTTTATTTGGAGATTCACTGTCTGCAAACGGAGAAACAACAGGCTCTCTCTCTCTTTGCAAACAGTGGAGGATAGGTAGGGTAGCAGCCGTGCTTATTTTTTTTCTCCCCCACTCAATAATTGCTTGAAACTGAACTGTTGTTCGCAAACTATTGTTTCCTGGAGATTCCCTGTCTGCAAGCAGGGAAGAGACCACCCTTTTTGCAGATAGTGAAAAGGGTAGGTAACGCAGATCTTTGCGGACCTACTCATTCTCCCCATTGTTATTTATTGGTCGTTTGGTTTTATATTTTTTTTTGATCCATGAGGTATTCACTGCCTGCAAACAACGTTGAATAGAAATATTCTGTACGGTCTTTGCACCTAGTGATAAGATAGGCAGTGCTGACTTTTTAGTCCCTCGTTACGAGCCGTCATGTCTGTCTTCTCCCCACTGATAAATAGCCTGTTTAGTCCGGACCGCGTATTAGAGGTGGACCATATAGCTCCATTAGAAGGCACCCCTAATAAGGACATGTTCATAAACTATGGGTTAGTCACCATAGCCTATAATAAATTATGGCACAGGTATACCGAAGAGAGTCAAGACAAACAGTGGCCACTGGCAGGATCCTTTGACCTTGATAAAATAGAAACGTTAGAAATAGCCCTTCGAAATAATAAGACAACGCCGATTATGCTCGACAGTCTCGGTATGTGGCGCAGAGAGGCTACGAAACGACAGAGAAAAGACGAGGATAAACCAAGTAGGGAAATATACCGACAGGACAACCCCAGGACACCGCTACCCACAACTTATCCCCCGACACTATGCAAAGGACGACCAGACTTAGGGTCAGACCAATGCGCTTTTTGTAGGTATGTCGGACACTGGAAAGCCCAATGCCCGACTCTACTGAGCGTGAGTAAAGGCAAAGGGCCGACAAGAACGACAGACCGACAGTACGAGAAAAGGCGCGAGACAAAGAAGAACCCGACTTACATAGACAGACCAGACAGAACCACCACGTTTGATTATGCCCGATGGCACAGATTTCGCCAGGAAAATCTCAGCGGCATGCTCACGTTCTCCTAGGTCGGGCAATGTCAAGACGGGAACCCAGCCTCGTTTAAAATTCACAGACGGAAAGAGATAATTATGACCAATAACTGTTTTTATATTTGTCTTGGGTCTTTGTATGTCGTACTTGTACTGTCCCCCGTCTGAGTTTGTGTGTATGTAATGTGCAAATCTGCGTCATCCCTCTACACGTGTTTCCGTGTTACTCGACCTCTGTTAGCAGAAACTTAGCATAAAAGCAACCTGGAAAGAAAGAAATGGTGAAACAAAATCCGTAGACCATTAATGAACTTGAACTTTTAATTTAACACGACAAACAAGGAATAATAACGGTAAACTGTAGAAAATGAAAGTCAAACAGAACATTCGCCCCCCCCCCCATTCTGGAACCTTCCAAAGTAGGGCAGGGTTACGGCTACGCCCAACCAACGGCAACCCATATAAGGCGAGCCCGGCCGCCAACTCTTGGTCAGGAAATCTTAACGTATGGGGGAGCCGGAGGAGAGGCAGGAGCCCGCAGCCTGGGCATTTGCAGGTAGTCCCGCCACATGTCTCCTTGGCCGGCCGCAACGGGCCTGGAAAGACTAAGGTAGTCCCGCCACATGTCCAGAGGAGAACGAGGCACCTCTTCCTTTTCTCTTCCGTCACAGCCGCAGCAGTCCTGGACGGCGGGATGTCCTGCACGTACCTCCACAACAATTTGTCCAAGTTGGGCTGGGAGGGAGAGGCGACGCGGACGAGCCTCTCCCACCTCCACCGGTAGGAGGTTTCCCAGCCCCCAGCCCGACGCCGAACACCCCCAGTCAGGCGATGGTGCCAATACTTCCACAGCACCGAACGTACAATGGTGGCACCCCAGTACTTGCGCAGCACCGAACGTACAATGGTGGCACCCCAGTACTTGCGCAGCACCGAACGTACAATGGTGGCACTTGGGGAACACCGGATGTGGAGAGGCCTTCATGCGGGGCGATGAAAAGGAGCGGCATGGAGTACACCGGGAGAAGGAGACGAGGCGAACGAGTCTCCCTTACCCCCAGGTGGGGGCATCACAGCCGCACCCCAGCCGAACGTCCCGCTTTCACAAAACAGGGACCTCTTCCTTTCACTCCGAAGGGTCTCTTCCACTCTTGCAAACTCGACGAGAGTGGCCCCGGTAGGGCCTCAAAATGGCGTCTGGGTCCGCTGGAAGGTGGGCCCCGGCCACTAGAGTAACTTTGACCAGCAATATAACTCGAACATTTGCCCTCTGGAGCACGAGCCCCCATCTCCGACAGCATCTCCGCAGCCTTGAAGATCCTACAAGGGTCCCCGGCGGAACCTTCGGCCTTTGCAGGTTTCCGGTAAGGGACGGCTGCCTTGATCGCCAACGAAACAAACATGACATTGCCACACCTTCTGTTAGCGTGAATTCTAGAACTGCCGAAAGGGACTCTGGTCCAAACTGCCAGTAATGGAAACATTTCCCCCTGATGCTGCTTCCGGACTGAGCCGGCCCCGCCCAAAATGGCGCTGGTATCAATCGGAACTTACGAACACCTCGTGGTGTTCCTTCGCACTAATATAAACTTGATGTTCTGAGATTTTATATGATCCTTTGTACACTTGGCTAGAAAAGACAAGGAGAACTTACTCGACGAACAGTATGAAAAGATCCCCGTTACAAATGTTGATTACGAATGTACAATGTATTATATTTTTATAACTGATGTAAACCCCATTTACGACGCACACGTACGGTATGCATATAGGAAATCTGATTACAACTGTTATGATTATGCTTCTAAATTATGAAAATATATGCCCCCGAACCCCCAGCCAATTAATAGACGTTTTAGTCTCTTACAAATGAATGAGTAAAACTTTCCGATGTTTTTATTGCTGCAAACGACACCCCCCCACTGTACGCACTTTAGCCATTGCCACGACCGGCCAAATACGACCGCACCCTCATAATCCATATGCTGAAATGATTTTGCAAAATAAAGTCTTTGAAACTATGGACGGGTATTGCATGCTTTATTTTAAAAAAAAAATATGGGATGGGTGGGAAAGTTCTTTTCTGTGCACCCTACTCTGCTCTCTCTTTAAGGTTAAAAGAAGATGGTTGCCCAGCCCTGGAGGACGGATCGGATCGACAACACGACACTCCGCCTTCAAGGTACGCGTCTGACTCATGAACTCTCGCGTAGAGGAAGACCTTGACTTCCAAGGATGGGTAAAACGAATGGTGTAAATGAGGGAATGTAAAAGGAGGGTGAAATGAAATAATGTAAATATTATAAAGTACAACGTTCCAAAGTAGCAGGGACCCAAGAACCGAAGAACCTTAGAACGCCACAGCGTTGAAAGAGGTTTAAGGACCCCGATAGTGAGATACATCCTTTGACTAGATACCTCGCACTAGGCACCTCTGGTTTCCTTTTTATGTTTCCCCGCACACGCCCTACATGAACACACTACCCCCCCGACTCCAGAAACCATATCCCCGGGGACCCTGCCCCAAGGAGGAAAGACGAGTAAGAGGTAAGTAAAGGACTTATGAATCCATGTATTTGAATGCGCGCGAATGCTGTCTCCCCCACCCCCCCCCTTTTTTCCTCCTTCTGCAGGTTACATCAGAGATTACAGCCGAGGTGTGGCGAAGATCTGAAGCCTTGCCACGTCTAATACACGAAGCGGACTAGCGCCGCAAGGTGGTGTCTAAGCACGCCTGCAGACTACTCACGTACCGAACAAACCCGAAAAATTAGCACAACCTGATAAAAAGTGATCACCCTTAAACCAGACCGGACGAATGAACCCATGTCACGTATGATGCGAAACTATGAGGGAATGTGTGTATGTGTGACTGAGGCGTTGGCCCAACTGGTCGAAGGACCGAGAATGCGAGAAAGTGCGACAACATGGTACCTCCTTTCTTCTTTCCTTTTTCTCAAGGCACGTCCCCTCTACCCTGTCTAATGCTCAAACTGCATGATTACAAGATTCTAACGCAGACTCGTGAATGCCCTTTACTGTGTAATGCACTAAATAGCCTTTCTTGAGTACACTGCCACCCTCTCTGTTGCACGTGTACTATTTAGCCTGCCGTTGCACTCTCTCTCTCTCTCTCTCCCTCTATTTTTGCACTCCCACTCTTCCGAGTGGTTAGCCCCGAAATTGGCAGACTGCCACCCCTAGCACCCCACCTAATTGGCTTCAAATACCGTCAGTATTTGCACAAAAACTTGTCTTTAATACAATCACCCTGAGACCGCGTCATTACCTCTCCTTTTCCGCTAGAAGTCAATGAACCCAGGTTGGGCCGTAAGGGAAAGGACAGGTAAAACGACAGAGGTTCCCTAATCTGACCCGAAAATAAGGGAACTACATGTCAACGGCTCCTATAGTATAAGACAAGGACCTCAGAATACGCGACCCTCCCCTCCCCGAATTGTCGCAATACCCAAACCGGAAAAATGACCACCCCCGTTACCTCCCCTGTATATGTCCCTGGTTGTTTCCCATAAAACCCCTGTCCTTCCTAATTAAGTAATCGGGCTGTAAAAGGTTACGTAGGACCCAGAATGATGTTTTACAAGGTTAACAGACTAGTTCAAGGTAAAGAAATCATCGAAATGAACCCCGCAGTAGTTGCAAAACAGGATGCACCGATAGAAAGGAAATGTTTAGCCATGTTCGTCTCTCAGCAAAATACCTGTGTAGTACCATGTTGACGACTCACTGCACCCTTTTGTAAATGTAAAACTCTAGAGAACGGCATATCTTCGCCAGATTTGTCTCACAAGGGTGGGTTACCATCAGATGAACTGCCATGCCTGTAATAAATAATTATGAAGGAAAGTCATAGTAAATCCAACAGAACCCGTCACCGGTCATTCATATGCCAGTTGTGAACACTAAAATAACGGGCATTTTTCATTCTTTGCCTGGAGCTGGGAGAGAAATAGACTTTTTGATTATCTTCATCTGCAAATTTTCTAAAGACTGTCTTTTCAAACTTGTTTAAGGGTACCACTGTTGGAGGAGAAAAGGACCGGATGTGGGAGCACGAGGCCCGACTGCAGACTAAGGAACACCTGCGACATTAGCCAAGGCGAGACCACGACTGAAAAGAGCTGCAGGACGAGGCACTGTTTTCGACAACATGAGAAGAAAGGGTCGACCTGATGCCCCTGCTCGATGTCCAATGCCTGTCGACAAGTCCCCGCTCTCTGAATTCGGTCACACGCCCGCCTATTTGAAGTCTCTCGTTCCCCTAGTTTGTTCCTAATTTGGCCTTGCTCCATCCCCCTTTCCCTCTGACCTACCCTATGGACTGTTTTCTACGCTCTTCTTCCATCCGAACTTTCTGACAATCACCTCAAAGGACACAGGGCGAAAAGGACCTTTCCGACCAGAAACGCGAGGAAAGGGTCGTGCCCTGCAACGCAGAACTTAGAACAGAGCTGGACTTGTAGCTCCACCGCCGGTGCTCAACAGCGCCAACGAAAGACCACAAAGAACAATGAGAACTCGTAAAACTTCGAACATTTGACATCCTCAATCACCGTTTTTTTATGCCTCATTTCTCTCCCAGCCGCCATTGTATTGATCCTGCTCCAATCCGAATCCAGTTCACGTTATGATATGTACTTGCTGCTCGCCGTTTTTGTATTACATTTCTATGACTTTCCTGCTGAACAAGTTTATCAAAGTTTATCAAATAGGCCCGCCTCCTGAAAACTAGAAAAGTTAAAATGTATCGTTTACAACTCTTTATCTAGGGTTCCTACCATTTTCCTTCTCATGCCCACCACAATAGAACCGAGTAGAAAATGAACCAGCAAGATGTCTTGAATATGTTAAAGGGAGGACTGTTGAAAATTAGTACGTTTTGGTGAACATTATCTGCGCCATCTTGCCTCTTCCCCTGATGCCACACTTTTGTCGTGCGCGCCCGCCATTTTCTAAGATGCCCCGATCAGAACGAACCCTTTTGCATGCCGCTGGCCCCTGACATAGCCCTTCGCCTTCACTGAGCCTGCACGCTATCCACCCCCTGCTTGCACCTGCCTTGAGTCATAAACCCCTCTTCGGCGCTGCTCTGCCCCAGGCCCTCATCCTGTTCCCAGCGCGACACCTCCCTGCTTTCCTTTCATGATCTCCGGCCCTTAGATGCAAAACCCTTTTTTCCCCGTGTGCCCGTTTTGTCCTCCCCGTTCCCAAGCCGACACCCAGCTCTGCCGATACCATCCTTGCCCCTCCCCGTACAATAGAAAGCTTCCCCCATCAAAGAATCCCCGGGTTGATCAAAGCCCCCACCCCATGAGATCCGATCAAACCCCCCCACATTCCGTAAATCGGCGGATTATCCAGCTGCGCGATGCTCATCACCTGTTGTGACTAGGGTGGGGACTTCAACTGTAAATGTGTGTGGGAACGGGCCCAAAGGGGAGTTCCGAGAATGTCTTTTCCGTACATCAAAGCTTTAACATGTATGTGTAATCTACAATAAAGTCATAAATGTGTGTATAAGAGGCCAGGCCTCAGGAATACAGTTAGAGCACCTCAGAACGATACCTTCTGTCCGTTTCGTTGTGTTCTCCTCCGGAGAGAATAAAAACCCTTGTTTCCTGCTTTCCAGTCTCCAGCGCCTGCCTCTTCATTGATTTAAATAACTAGAGGGTCACAGAGGCAATACTGCCGGGCAAATATCGATTGTCCCTGACCCGATTGAACTTTTTACAGGGACACTTCTAGACTATCCCCCACATCTGGTTCTGGAAAGTTTCTTCCTTGGCTTGCCCTGGCTCCAAGAAGGCTATGGTGACAAAAGGCTGGTGTCAAGTTCATTTGTAAGTGTGCTGGAGGCAGCCCTTTGAAATGTAAGTGGGGCAGGGAACAGCTCCAGCCCTCCTATCCTGTCTACACCTAGAACCCCTTTCTCTCACTGTTCATGAGAAATAGAAAAATTCAGCTCCCAACTATTCACAATCATGCAACTCAGGACACAGGCTGTAGGTGTTAAATGGTTAGGGCAAGAATATGTCAACTTTTTAATAGTAAACGAAACGGCCCGGATGGATGCCCGGAAGCTCAAGATGCACTACTAAAGTGTCACTTACATTCCAAGTGTACAGAAAAGTACTTAAAATATCTTTTTAACAGTTTTAAATAGGTAATTAATGAATCATGACTATTTCAACTTGAGGTCTGAATCATATTCATAATAATTTTCCAACGAAGGAAATATCCAAACTCTGCTTTTATTCAATCCATAGCAAAGTTTTCCGAAATAAACAAGACGATGCTTGACTCAGCATGATGAATCAGGTAACAATCATTATATCCTTCCCCAATGCATTTCGGGCAGTTTCTTGCACTTTGTCACGGGATTCTACAACAGCAATAGCATTAATAACTAAGTGTAGCAAGTAAGTAATTTTAATCATTCATCATTTTGTAGCAATGCTCATACAGAGGAACAGACAAGGCCCTGAAAGTAACGTCTTAAGTTTCTTAAATGACAAGAAAAATAAAAAGCAAAGTGATTATAAACCATCAGACTCTAGTAATGTGGAAAAAGTGTACCTTATAAACCACAAATGCCCTGTAAACCGCGTGAAAGCTAATAAAAAGGATACGAAAATACTATAAGACCTCGTGAAGAGTACATAGTGTGACTATCATGCCAATACCTCAATGCGTGACTGAATGGCACAGTGCGCGGGTGAATGTCGGTTAGGAGCCGGAAATGAGTGTGAAATAAATAAGTACCAACATGGTCAAAGATTGAAGACTGTGTTATTTTTAAACTTCAAGAAAAAAACGGGCGAAAAGGCTTGCCTTGGTCTGATAAACTAACAGAGTCAGTCTGCTGTCAACAAAAAGTAAACAGAAGTGTGTACAACACTATGCCAATGAGTTGACCGAGTCAAGCATACACGTATAGTAATAATGCCGTGAAGAGTCTCACATGGGCTTACCGAATGAGACTTGTGTATACTCCGAGAGTGTGAAACACAGGAACGATGTGCGTGGGTCCCGGTAGTCAGGGTAAACCTTTTCCGTGCATGCATGATCATAGAGATAGGACTACACTAAGGTAGTTACTCTATCGGGGCAATGAACAGGGAAAATCTAGAACAAACTTGCTTACTATGCTATATGCGAAGCCAGTGCAGCCAGTCGAGTACTATGAAACTGAAAGAAAAACGTAGACAAGACGGTGATCTATAAAAGAGAAGAGTGATCAAAAAAAGATAACCATGTGCCTGGTCAGAATGTGATGAAAAAAACAAAATTAATGTCATGCTGACTATGGTGACCAGCCGTCCTTAAATTTCACGGAGAGTCTGTAAATTGGACCTCAAGTCCGTTGTCCGTGAGGATCCTTTTTACAGACGCCTTTTGTCTGTAATTTTAGGCATTGCAGGGGAATAGAGCTGTTCCCCTATGAGAGGCCTCAGCTCCCTGATGGGCCGCCTCGCACTCCTCCTGGGAGCACAAGAGCAGCCCCATCCCGCCCATTATCATTCTGTGTGCTGCTGATTGCCACATACAGAATGACAATGGGCCAGTTTGAGCTCTTACAGCATGTGGTGGCCTCCTCCAGCCTCAGTCCAGGGCAGGGCATTCTGATACATGGAAGTGCAAAAACGCCCATGCTGCTGCTAGGTGACAATCCTGTTAACCGAAGGAAGGGATTATAGTAATAGTATAGCAGCCTGCTGCTTTTTTATTTTATGCAACTAAAACCATTGACAAAGGCAATAATTCTGGCTTATTGTAGGTGTAATGTTACTTGTTCTAAGTGTAATGTTACTTGTATTATATATTTGGATGCAATGACAGAAGCAACAAAAATACCAGTCTGGCGGCACATTATATTAAGCACAGATTTTTAGTTTGTGTTTTAAGCCATGCATTTTATTACATTAAACACCCTTTTAGAGAGATCCCCCTAGTTTTTACATCCCACTTAAAGCTCTGGAAACAACAACATGTCACAGTCGCCCCACCTCCAGGCACTGTGCATCATGCATGACTCATGATTCAGATTGCCTATGTGCAGGGGCATAGTGAATCCTGCCTCATCCGACCCCTTGCTTTAGGAAGTACAGCGAGAGTGGAGTTCTTGATGGGTTTCACAATTAATGTGAAAAGGTGAGTGAGAACGTAAGTGAAGGGGTGGATGGATAGCTGGATAGATGAGTGAAATGATGGATGGATGAGTGAAAGGGTGAATTACGGGAGAGTGAATGGGTGGATGGATGAGTCAAATGATGGATGGATTGATGAATTGATAAGTGAAAGGGTGGATTGATGAATTGATAAGTGAAAGGGTGAATGGATGGACGGGTGAGTGAAAGGGGGGATGTGAGGCCTGATGAGTGAGTGAAAGGGAGGGTAGATGGACAAAAGGATGTATAGATGAGGGAAGGAGTGAAAGGGTGGATGGATGAGTGAAAGGATGGATGAGTGAAAGGATGGATGAGTGAAAGGATGGATGAATGATAGGTTCAAGGGATGGATTCATGAGTGGATGAGTAGATGGATGGGTGGGTGGATGGATGGCTGGATGGATGGCTAAGTGAAAGGGGAATTGAAAGAGAAAGGGGGATGGGTAAATGGGTAAATGGATGACTGAAGGGGTGAATGGGTGTAAGGATGAGTGACTGGACGAATGAGTAAGTGAAAGGATGGCTGGATAGGTAAATGGATGGATGGATGAGTGGATGGATGGATGGATGGAAGAGTGGATGGTTGAGTGTACAGATGGATAGGGTGAAAGGGTGGATGGATGGATGGATGGATCGATGATGGATGAGTAAAAGGGTGGATTGAGGGATCGATGAATGAAATGATGGATGGAAGAATACGTGATGGATAGGTTTGTAAATGGATGAATATGGATATGGATGGGCACATAGATGGAAGGACAGAATGAATGGTGAAAGACTAAATGATGGATGAAAGTATGATTACACATTGTAAGCCCCATTATCTTAAGCAGCATTTCCTATACATTGACTTTCACATTTATATGAATGGTTGTCTCTATATAATATGTGTGTGTCGTAACGCACTCCAACACTCTGCCCCACATACTTGTGATGAGTAGCACTATAGAAGAAATTAAATACACATGAGAGAGGGTCTATGTGAAGATGAGGTGCGCCATTGGAAGGTGGTATCAAGGCCAGACTGGCCGGACCGGGCATCAGGCATTTTCTCTGGGAGTTGGAATGGTGGGGGCGGTTTTGTTACCACAAAAAGACCTGCACATTTGCTTAAAGCTGTGCGCATACTGACAAACCATGAAGTGCACAATTGTCTCAACCTAATTTAAACTTATTTTCACTTGTACTTTAGTAGTTGTCTATTTACTTACTTGTATACTATTGCTCAGTCTTCTCTGATGTGTCTGTAAAACTTACCCTTTGTCCTGAATTTAGACCTCCTGTCCTGAATTTTTGTCCTGAATTTTGACCCTTTGTCCTGAATTTTTACACTCACTGTCCTGAATTTGTACCCATGCCAGTTGGTCACCCTACATGGTGATCGAAACTAATCGTGAAAAGGGGACGATGCACTTAATTAAAATATTATGTAAAAGGCTAAAGGAACGTAACAGTTAAAAGCAACTTCAATGTGTATGGATACATGATCAATAAAGTTACATCTTCAAAGTACAAAAGCAAGTACAGCTTTTCAAATTATTCAAATTCTTTATTTCGGCTTAGAAGGATGCCATAAAAGAGTCACAACACAATTCATTATAGTATACATTAAATCACATTCTTGGTTACATTTGATGTGGCTAAAACATATGTAGTTAAAAGGGAAAGATTAAAACATGGGAAATAAATTTCCCCAATAAAAGTTTTTCCTCTAATCACAATACAGTACCAAAATACCAACGGCCCTTATAACGTTTCTGAAACACATTTGGTCTTATAGACTTAGTTCTTTAGCATTACAACTTTTGGCCTTTTTTCCTCCTCAAGAAATAGATTGAGTGGAGGAAACGGCTAACGCTAAAAACTATTGTTTGTGTTGTGTCTGTTTTAATTATTCTTAGAGCCTGATTACAGGATCTTACTCCTATTAATAAACATAAGGGCTTAATCCATTTTCTTCTGGCCAATGCATAGGCTGAGCAGAAGAAAAGGATATGAAGGTCATCTTCTTTCTGTTTGCCTTCACACATAGTACAAATTTCATCCGCCACTGAAGTTGCAACATTAGGCCCTCTAGTCCAGCGTGCCAGGGTTGTTTTGGTCAAGAGATTCCCATATCTTAGTTTTAAAAAGAGGGTTTTGGCAAGTGGGGGCTCAATTTCATCCAGGAATGCCTCGAAAAGAGGCTCATCCTTGAAACTTAGAAAATTAGTCACAAGAGTTCCAGCATTGGTCGTATTCGTTGCTAGGTTAGACACAAATCTCCAGAAAGCCCTTTTTACAACCAAGTTGGAGTTCGGCGGTAAACATTCTGGAACCTCCCAAAAGTGGTTTAGGCCTATTTTAACATGTTTTAGCCAGGGTATGGTATTCAAATTGTCCAGTCTCATTATCTCTTTTAAACCTTCTTTGTAGTCGTACAGTTCGGGTACCCGCCAAAGTCTAACCCATAGCATCAGTGGTCTAATTATTGTATAGTGGTCTGTTCTTTTGACATTTAGATCCAGCTGAAGTGGCACTAAAGGGGTGCCTCTTGGAACCCTTACCAGACTCCTCATAAAGTTGTTATCCAAGACAAAGAAGGAGTGCTTCGACATAGGCCCCCAGATTTCTGAGCCATAAAGTGCTGCTGGTTGGACCTTGAATTTAAATAACTCAACCACTGGGGACACAGCCTTGCTAGTACTCAATCCTTGTTTCCTGAGAATAGGCTTTATGTTCTGTGTGAATGCCAGCTTACTTTTTTCAATTTGGGGCCTCCAGGAGAAATTAGAATCTAATGTGACCCCTAAGTATTAGAAATTTGGGACCGATTCCAGTTTATCACCATTCAGAGTTAAGCAGCCTTTATCGGGTTTTGGTGGATTAAGGACCATACATTTTGTTTTTTCCCCATTAATTTCCAATCCTTTATTACTACAATAATCTCTAAAGGAATTGAGTAGTGCCTGTAGACCTTTCTTGGTTTGTGAGATCAAAATGGTGTCATCGGCAAATAATAATGATGTTACCTTTTCACCGTTCAATTTAGGTGAATCATTTGCACATCCCTCTAAATGTGCGGCGATGTAATTCACAAAGAGGGAAAAAAGTGTAGGGGCCAGTACGCAGCCTTGGCGAACGCCACGCTCTATAGGTATTTTTTGGGTCAATTCCCCGTTTGGGCCCCATCGCACTCTAGCGAAGTTCCCTGCATGCAGTTCTTTTATCTGTGCTAACAGTCCGCTAGGGAACCCTGCTTCACTCAATGTCCTCCATAAAAGGTCACGTGGCACTAAATCGAACGCTGCTCTCAGATCGACGAAAGCAACGTATAAATGGCCCTTCTTAATATGCACATATTTCCAGTATATGCAGCAGAGTCTGAATACTTGGTCAATTGTGCTCACTTTGCATCGAAACCCGGCCTGATATTTTGTTATTATTGCATTGTCCTCCAACCAATGATTGACACGAGTTAAGATGTGTCTCAAATAGATTTTCTGAAGAATATCCATCAGGCTGATTGGCCGATAGTTAAAAGGATCCAGCCGGTCCCCTTTTTTGAAAATTAGAACAATTTCTGCCCCCCTCCAGCTTTCAGGGAAATCTAGACTATGGGATAACTTATTGCACAGGTAATTTATATACGGTACCCATACCTTTAAATCATGCCTGTACAAGTCCCCTGGTATCTTGTCTAGCCCTGGCGCTTTACCATTTTTTACTGAATTTATTGCTGCCTCAGTTTCTCCTAGTGTAAATGCTAAACAATCTGTAGGGTATTCGGGACACAGGGGATCATCACTGGGGGCTCTCGGCATGCTGTCATACTTTTTATAAAGGTTCGTAAAGTGGTTAACCCACGTTAGTTCGTCAAGATAGACGTCCTTTGCTACTCTTCCTATGTGGTTACCATTGGCGACTAACCTCCAGAACCCTACGCTATCTTTTGATTTGACAGCTGTCAACATGTCAGCCCAGCTTTCTTCCTCGCAAGCTTTCTTTGAGGCATTTTGTACCTGCTTATAGTTTTTCCTTGCTATTTTTACATCTTCCCCTGATTTAGATTTAATAGCAAGCAGTAGCGCCCCCTTGGATTCCCTACAGAGTCTATCATACCATGGTTTACTATGAGACAGATTCTGTACTTTTTGTTGGTTTTTCTTTGGCAATCTTGTGACTAACATTCTTAGATCTGCAAAGAAGTTTTTGTGAAGTGACATAAAACAAACAGAATTTCCTTCGTCTATAGAGGAACCTACAAATGATCCAAAGGCTCCTGCAAAAAGTGCATACATTTCGGCGAGAATCTCACCATGGTCCAATATAAATGGTCATTTGAGTGCTCGTCTATTATTACTGATGTGAATTTCATCACTCGTTCCACTGTTTACATCAATTGGAGGCGCGCGCTCAGCTCCCTGGAATAAGGAGGCTTCTATCAGTAGGCTCAGGGGAAAGTGGTCGCTTTCTAGCCTCTCCTTTACCTCGAAGTCTAACATACTCTGCCAAATAGACATAGAGATGATTACAAAATCTAAATTGCTCTTGTAATTGTTTCTAGTGAATGTCGTTTTTTTTTAACTATCTGACGTGGATCGCCCATTACAGGCCCTAAGTCCATATTCCGCAACCAGTTTCATTAGTTGGACTGCCAGGACTGTGCATTTAACAGGTTTGATATTCTCCAGTGTTGGGATATTATTGGCTTGGTCCTCTTCTTCAAAAATATCACTAAGCCCTAGAACTGGTTCATAGTTATAATTTAAGTCGCCAGCTATGATAATATGTTCATCTTTTCCAACTATTCTAGCCAAAAAAGAGTCTAATTTAGCTAATGTAGGAGATTCTTTAGATGCGGGGGCTGGTCTGTTGTAGACATTTATTAAATAAAATATTTTCCCTTCACATGTAAAGATTTTTAAAGCTAATATGTCGGGTGAATTTGTGTCTACTACGTCTATCTGTATCCTCAAGGTTACCTTCACCCAGGTTATTAGTCCACCTGAGGGCCTTCCCCTTTTAGATGAAACAGCGCCTATTCCAAAGGACTTAAACCCTACTCAATGTGGTGTGGCTATCGCCCAGGATTCCTGTAGCAGACAGAAATCACTGGAATCAATGAACCCTGCCCATTCCGGGTCCCTCAGATTCTCGGACACTCCAGCTATATTCCATGAAACTAAATTCAGTGGCTTATCCTTTATAATGGTAACGTCCGATGGTACCCCAAGTGCAAGTTCCCCTTTTGGTGGGATCCCTATTGTCAGTTCTTCTGCCAACGTTGCCGAGTTTTCACACGTCCGGCTTTTGTCACCCCGGATAATGGCATTGTTTGTGTTCCTATGTTCTGGTAACAAGACGCCTTGTTGACTCTCTCCTGGGTCACTTTCTCCCACCACTACTGCTACCTTATTGCTTATTAGTGAATTGACTGCGTCTAATTGTCTAATGTTTATATGCGGTCTAGAGTTCTTTTTGTTTCTCATGTCATTAGGGACTACTAAGTTTACTTCTGTGCATATTTCTCTTCGTTTTACCCTACTAAGGGAATTCAATCTCTGTGCTCCAACGTTAGTGTGGGATGGGCGTTCTACCAAGTGGTTCAGTCAGTCAACCGCTTCCAGGCAGCTGAATGTATTGGAAGTTGGCAGCCCCATCCACTGGCTTGAGTTTCCCACATTCCTACCACACAATTTACCCGAAGCATGGTGATTCACCACAGTCCACCCTTCACCACCCTCAAAATACGTTTTGGGTGGGTAGAAGTAGGACAGCGGTCTAATTTGGATCACATTGCTTCCATCAAGTGCGTGTGGATTCCAGGAACACAAATGGTGCACGGTACGTGGATCTTCAAATGTGACCACCACACAATCACCTGATATAATCTTTCTTGTTGGCCCTATCCATGGAACCCTTCGAACCATTAATATTTTACTTTTTATAGCGTGTGGTAGGGGCCTTTACACATTTAGCCAGTGTAGGACTTTATTTTTTAGCGACCAAAAGCTCTCATCAACTTGGTTGGTCAGTTCCGGGACCCCCGTCAAAACAGAAACATAGGGGCAAGCATCGGGTGGCAGATCTATATAACCCCCCCTTTTTTCCTCCTCTCTGGGTTTCTATTCTGCGTCTGTTGGTTAGCTTTTATAGCGTTAACACCCTGTACTAGGGTGTCTTTCACTATTGGAGCACTATTTATAGTGTTTGTAGTGGCTACGCCTGCCGTGATTGTAGTTGGTACACTTGTTTTGTTGACAATAGTACTTGTTAGTGTGGTACTTGTTCCCTGCTGTGTTGGGTATTGTGTGCTGTTGTCTACTAGAGGTGCTGCAGGCACTGTAACTACGTGTGTGGATGAACTAATGGCTGCCTCAGCTATGCTCAGGCTTGCTAGTGTTATGATACTTTTTTCAACCTCCAACAGCTGATTTTCCATTCGTGTCAGTCTTACTTCCAGTGGTGTTAGGAGTGATTTAAGAAGGTCCCCTATTTCCCTCAATAGCGCCCCTTTTCCCTCCCCAACTGTCGTCCCTGTGCCCTCCTCAGCCGTCCCTACTCTGCTTTCAGTGTTGTTTGGAAGTAAGGTTTCTTGTATCCCTTCCGTTAATACAAGGTCTACGATGTTTTGATCCTCCCTCTGCTCCATTGTCGTTGTTGCTGACACTTCGCACGGGCCATCCCTCTCTATAACTAGTATGGCATTGGCCTGTGCCACGGCCACTTTTTGTCTTTTCCTGGCATAGGCAGAGGGATTGGGGCATTTGCGTTTGGGTATAGCCCCCTCCTTTCTCCCGCGTAATTGCATTGGACTTCTGCGTGTTTCGTTCTCAAGGGTATTGGGCTCCGGGACAGAGATCGCTGTATTGTTACTAGTCCCGTCTAAATTAACTGGGGATGTTACTTCAAGTGGTTGGTTTTCGCGGGGCAGCTGTGGTGGAGCATGTATGGGGATTAATGATGGTGGATTAGGGACCGTAATTGAATGTGTTGATGTTAGGACAGGGCCTTCAATGCGTTCTGGGGTTTTGGCCGTAGCTATATGACCCAGAGACGATCTCTTGGCCATCGAGGGATCTTGGGACAATCTTCTAGCCATTGCAAGGTCTAATGAAACCCTTTGTTGCATTATATTAATGCCCAAATCTATTACCGAATTAGTCCTAATAATAAAGTCATCTAGTGTACCTGTTAGTTTGTTCCCCCTCTTCGACACCTTGTTTCTGCTACCTTTGGGAGACATTTCTAAAGCCATTTGATAACCAGTAGTGAACCAATAATAGGAATACAATAACCATATAGGGTAATAAGTAAAAAATAAGTGCCATTGTTAGAGGGGTGGCCAAGTCCGGTCTGTAACAGGCTAGAACGGGCCCGCCTTTGTCCCGGGCTTCTCCCGGGATGCTCCCGTGCGCTCCCGCGCAGCGGGTTTGGTGTCTGGCTAAAATAGGAGTAGGAGTGTCCGGTGGGTGTGTCCAGCAGGGAGAGCGGCCCAGGTGGAAGCTATCGGGCACACAGGGACTCCTGGGAGATGGAGTCCCTGCCTCGGCGCTCGCAGCCCTGCACACCGCAACACAGCCCACACAGTTCCTCCTTGGGTGTATGCCCCTCGGCGACTCCCGCTGATGTCTGTGCGCTGCGGGACCCGCACAGCGGGTCCTGCGAGCAGTGTTCAATTACCGGTGGCAAAGGTGAGAAAAGCAGCAACACAGCCCGGCCACAACAATCCAGGTATCAAGACCAGAGTTTTCACTTAACATGTGTTCAATAAACATACAAGATGGATATCTAAAGAGCCTGTCTATACAAATCTACTCTCAATTCTGCCTATACAAAGCTATGTGGATATAAAACCATTATTTGAAAGCAAATGAAATAAAACAAACAAATTAGACAACAGAATCAAGTAGGGACAGAGTGAAATAACAATAAAGCTGGTCATCAACTAGAATGATACAATAGTCCAATCTAACAGAAATAATGATCACAAAAAACACGACAGTTCAAATTTGTCATTTAAACCCTTCGAGTGAAGGGTTTCAAGAAACTAGATCCAGTGAGTTTTGTGCTGTAAAAGCACTTTGTTGAGATCACAACCTGGTAGAATTTCAATTGCATCAATAACGCTGAATTTTAATTGTGCTATCTTATGCTGATGATCTGATCAGTGTTTTGCCAATGAAGACCTAAATGTTTTCATCCGTATTCTGCTTTTGTGTTCAGTTATACGTGTTCTTAAGGATCTCACAGTTTTTCCCACATAATACAAGCCACAAGGGCATTTGATCAAATAAATAACATAGGTGCTATTACAGTTAGCGGTGAAATGAAGATGAATAAGTCTTCCTGATCTAGGGTGAGTAATAGATTTGCCTGTTATAACATTATTGCAGTGAGAGCAATTTTGACATTTCATCATGCCTTTGTGGGTATTTCCACTGGATGGTGGTGGAGATGTTATTATCTCCTTTAAATTGCGAGACCATTTATATGCAAAAAGCGGAGGGTCGGAGAATGGCCCTTGAAAGTCAGACTTGGTTTGAAGTAATTCCCAGCATTTTAATACAATCATTTTTATCAGTTGCGACTGGGATGAAAAGTTGGAAACAAAAACTTCTCTTGATGTAGTCTTTGTGTGTGTGTTTTTCGGAAGTAAATGTTTCCTGGCTACTTATAAAGCCTTCATTTCAGCTTGATCTACTATGTCACAGGGGTATCCTCTGGCCATGTATAGTTTCTTTTGTTCTTGTATTGTGTGGTGGCTTACATCAGATTCAGAGGTGATATGTCTGATTCGGGTAAATTGAGAGTACGGGAGATGGGGTTTAAGAGACCAAGGGTGAAAACTTTGATACAGCAAAGCATAATTCCAGTCAGTACTTTTTTAAAGACCGAGGTCTTAATCTGAGACCCAATCAGTTCAATAGAAACATCGAGATAAGATATTTGCTGGGCGTCAATAGAGGATGTGAATTGAATTTGGGAATTCTTATCATTCAAATCTTTAAGCATGAGCTCCAAATCTGTGCGTTTGCCATGCCAGAAGATTAAAATATCATTTATATATTGACGATATTCGTGTTAGATAGTAAAAGATATTTACGTAGCTGGGGGCTCCCAAAAAAACCATTGAGGTTCTATTTGATTGAAGATAGAACCGCTCTTTCCATTTGAAATAACTGTGAAATAAAAAAAAATTAAAAACTCCAACATAAAAATCTTATTGGCACCTGGTACCTTATGACGCAATAGAGCCCACTCTATGGCTTCTATTCCTTCCATATGTAGAATTGAGGTGTAAAGCGCAACAACATCGACTGTACATAACCGAAATTTTGCCAATATCCGGAATGCGAATATCGTTCAGAATCTGCAATAAGTGAGTCGCATCTCAAAGATAAGTACTGCTTGTTTGGACAATGGGCTGCAAAAAAGTATCCAGATACTGGCCCAATGGTTCATGTAATGGCCCACACCCCAGCACTATCGGTCTTATGGCGGGGTTAAAGAGGTTCTTATGGATCTTGAGTAACATGTATAACCCTGGTCTTTGGGGAAATTTAGTTGTTAAAAAGTCTTTCGTTTTGTCAGTAATCCAACACATCTCCTCAGCATGAACGAGGATGGAATCTTGAAGATTTAAAAAAGAATCAGTGGGATCATTGGGTAGTAGAATGTATGTGGTCTCACCCAGCAGGGTCATTTCAATTTTATTTTCATGGAACTTTTTGTCCATGACAGCCATGGTGCCACCTTTATCAGCTCTAGTAAAATTGAGAGCTTGATTCCTTTTGAGTTCTGACAGTGCCATTTTCTCCTGAGGAGGCATATTAGAAGTAGTGCAAAACGAAGATTTCTGATGCGTAGGCATGAAAGTATATGTCATTCAACCTAAAGGACGGTAACAAAGCTATTCTCCAGACCAAGGACAAACCAGATAATAATGAAAAACCATTGAATAAGAAGCAAGAAAATGTAATTAACACGAAAGCCAACCAATGGCAAATAATCAGCCAACCAAAGCGCACTCTGAGTATTGGTAGATTATGCACTTGGGGCCTCATTTATGAGAAATGACGCATTGCTGCGTGAAAGCAGCGATGCGTCACTTCTCAGTGCACACTCCTTGCGACATGATTGATCCGTCATATTTATAATATGACGCATCATGCCGCAGGGAGTTACAGATACGTCAGTATTTCTGACGTATCTGTAGGGGAAACATCCTTTACAATGCAACTTTTACCACGCAGTGCCTTTACGACGCAACTATTACAACGCATGTCATTACAACGCATAGCGCTGGGGGGCGCTCTAGGATAGGGAATAGATTTAATTTACTATCCAACACCTTCCCTACTATCCACGGGGACTTGACTTGTAATAGTAAATTAAACTATCCACTATTCAGCACCCCTAAGCGCTAGGCGTTGTAAAGGCATGCGTTGTAAAAACTGCGTTGTAAAGTCATGCGTGGCAAAAGCATGCATTGTAATGTCATACATCCATCTGTAGGCACAAAAGTGACACATTGTTGGAGTGTGTCACAAAAGTGACGCAACTCCAGCAATGTGTACTTTCTCATAGGCAAGTCCCATGTTGTTAGTGCCGGCGTCAGTCTTACGCCTTCCATGAAGCAGGCGTAAGATTCTGACGCATTAGTGGCCAAGAAATGGCGCAGTGAAATCTTTTAGATTTCACTGCGTCACTTCCAAGACCCTTGCTTGCGTCAAAACGCCCCCCCTTGCATACATTATACCTGGCGCAGGTATAATGTGGCGCAGGAGTTTACAAAGTTATGCATCTACCTAGATGCGTCACTTTGTAAATATGGCGCAACAAGGCACATTTTTTACGCCACTGGTGCGTCACAAAAAAGTGACGCACCAGCGGCGTAAAATTGACGCACAGCCTCATAAATGAGGCCCTAAGTCTTTATCAAGCAACATTGAAAGGCTGTCTCTAGGAAAGACCTAAAGAATGAATGTCAAGCAGGTGAATAAAACTGCCCTGGATCGTAAATCAACGGTACCTTCAGTGCATCTGCAGCAATGGTGAAGGCATAGAGATCCCCATCAAGCAGTCTAAACATAGTCAATGGTCCTCTGCCATGGCAGAAAACATTAGATAACCTGATTGGCCGCAAAAAAGAAATTACATGAGCACCTAGATTTTTCTGCAGATTTCCCATGTTATTGTGAATCAACATTTTGAATTTGCTGAAAATATTTTTGTTTAACCTTAGAATGAAGAATAAAAGAGAATTTGATTGAGGCGCTTGTATTTATAGAGTTTTGCTATTGCATATAATCCTATCCTCAGAATCGCAAGATGTCCTTTGATCAGCCCTGTTGCATGTCTGTAATCTTAAATGGAGTAGTGGCTTGTGCAGACACATTTGACAACATTACCTTCAATGTGGGGTTGTGTTAGTTGCATTGCCTTATTCACAAATATTTCTGCATCTTTTAGTAAATGGATGGAAGAGGAACTAAAACCACACAACAAAATATTACAGCACATAATACCACAAAATATAGAATAACTCACCACAAACACACAATCCAATACTATGCATACCCTCACTGCTACAAAACACAACACATGAGCACAAGAGAGCAAAACAATAGAGCAACACAACAACAGAATGGAATGGCACAAAATGGCAACACAGCACAATAAACAAAGGTCCTACCAAACAGCAGAAAACTGCAATCACTTATTTGTTTTGTGCACTGTTGCTATTTTGAACTGTGTTGTTGTAGAGTATTATTCTTTGTTTGGTTTTGTAATGTGAGCTGTGAATGTGCTATTTTTCATTGTTGCATTGATATTGTGTTATTTTTCTGTTTTCTGTTTTTCTGTGTTTTGCTCTTACGGTCGGCTCTTTTGAATAATTATATTGCTGTAGTACATACTAGCTGTATTCTGTTTTTCTTGTGTTCAATGGATTCCTTTATAGACTTGGAATAACATTGATTGTTTTCCATTTAAAAACCCAACATCCTATTAAAGATGGAGTGCAAAACAAGTAACCCTAACAAGATCACAAAAATGGTACCTACCCACCCACAACTGCATACCATCTGGATGGCTTCTTGACCCTTAAGAAAATAGGAAGCCCTTATCAGTCGATCATCCAGATAAAGGAAAACCAACAGATCCAAGTAATGATGGTGCCATTTCCAAAATTAAATTCCTGGGTATTTTGGTTTGCAAAATCATGCAGGAATCAATTTTAAAGAACTATTTAAGAAAAGCGATAGAATGCTTTCTGCTTGAATCCTTTATTTTTGCCTTGATGGGGCCATCTGGACTTCATTAAAAGATGATTTCCCCTCTAAAACTCTATCTGATTTCTATGATGCCGGTCCCTATTCCCAAAACTACTTTTAAGAGCTTAAACATCTAAACTTTATTTGTTTGTGAGGAATATAAAACAGCAAAAATCTCATTATCTATTCAACAAAAATAAAAACTTTTAGAGTCAATTTTCCCGACTTTAATCGTTATCATAAAACTTTTTGTCTGTGTCAGTCCGCCGTTAGGATTTCTGACTCGATCTCACCTTCTTCTCCTTTATGGGTTGATGTAGCGAGAGCCTTTTATCATCCTTTTACTCCAAAATAAGTTCTCTCTTTTTCCTCTAAAACGTCTCTCATTATGTCCCCTAACATACCACTTCCTTGATAAGATTTGCGTTTATACTTGTCATTTTAACACCTATTTTCTTTAGCAGATCCATATGGCATAATAACCTTATTAAAATTAACAATAGACTAATATTTTGGCTTTCTTGAGGGTCTAAAGTTATTGTGTGGAATGCACAATTATTTCAGATCAATATCTCTATTCCATTTCCTAAATTTAAGAGTACATTCCAATGTCCCCAATCTTTCCACAACAGTTTTTCACTGCCTATTAATTCTGACTTAGATGCTCTTTTCTTCTTTCAAGGGGCCCCTCTTTCCATATTGCATATTTCAGACCTTACCAAGCTTCTCACTGCTTACCCCATAGAAGAGCATCTGTTATATATAAAACTATTTCACACTCATCCCCTTCTTTAGGCAAGTCCAAAGCTGAATTACTTTGGGAAACAGACCTTGGGATAACCTGCCATACTTTCTTCTAGAACAAGATTCGGCCACGTATTTATAAAAGATATAGAACTGCTAGTATTACTAATAATACTATATTTACTGTATGCTTTAATATTACAATAAAAATAATAAGATATTTCTCTTTATCACAGGCTTTACTTTACCCACACTCTATGTTCAAACTTTTCTCCAGACACTCTTGTACGTTTTACAAACAGTGATATTATGCATATCCTATTTATATCTTCCAATACACTTTCCTTTTGGCATACGGTTTGGTCACAAACCAAACAAATGTTTGACATACAACATCCTTTTAACATTCTTCATCTCTTTTTAGCAACCTTAACTACTTAGTTTTCCCTCTCCCTTCCTGACTGTAAATTGCATGATATTTTTTAAGCAATTGCCTTTCAACAAATTGCTTTTAATTGGAAGTGTTCCTCAAAATTATCATATATGGCTTCGTGGAATTGTATATGTTCCCATTATAAATTGGATACTTTGCATCTCTCTCAATGCTCTACAAATCATAACGCTCACTTGTGAGGGTTACCATTATACTCTTCCCTCAATAATGTTGCAGATTGTAAATCATCTACCAATTCTACTTTGTCTATCACTTCTCCTTTTTTACAAGGTATACTAATTTAATTTTACTGTTACCCAGCTATTAGAATATTTTAATTAATTTTATTAGTTTACAATTCATGAGGAAAGTTCTCTCTTTTATTGAAATAAGTGAATTTTCCCATCCATCCCTCTCCCTTCCCATCCTCCATAAAATCATAGTTTCGTTGTTTTATTTGATTCTCTCATGATGTAATCATTGTTTGCCTCATTTATATTGTGAAATCACCATTATTTAGATTAATATTTAAATAAAGTCTTTTAAACTCAAAAGGATTTGTATCCAAGAATTATTGTGCTCTCCAGAGGTCCTTAATGTTTGGCCTTCCTTTCTCCAAATGCTGGTACCATACTGACTAACCAGAGAGCAAATTTCAAACACTCAAATCCATCTTGTTTTTCTCCCGGCAAGAAACAAACTCTTTGGTGACAGATCATTTCATGAGCAGGCTCTTCCTGGCATTTTGTTTTCTTAACATTGCCTTCTACAAACAGGAAACATGAAACATATGTTTCCACAGTAGCGGCTGCTACGGGGCCTGGTGATGCATGGAGGTGGGCAGGAGTTAGGGGTGAGGAAAAAAGTAAAGAACAAAACCATTTACCTGCGCTCTTCTCTGTCCTCGTCTTCCTGACTCCGGTCCCACAGCAGAATGCAGGAATCTGCAGGAAGCACCTGGCTCCAAGCCTCCCAATGGCCAATCACAACACTGCAATGTAGTGCTGTGATTGGTCTGAGCGCCGTGGATCAGCACTCAGCCCGGGGCATGTTCTTCACGCAGGCTGTAATGCAGCCTTCATGCAGAAGATGTGAAGTGTGCATGAATGTTTGGCCTGCCAGAGAGGGCTTGCCAAACCGTGATGTGCACTTAGGAGTTGACAAACCACTCCTCTCTTGCTCCTCTGACCTTGAAGCAACCCCGCCCCAAATGCAAAGCTGCAGCAGAAGGAAACATAAAATGATACAAATGCGAGTTATTATCAGTATATGTTTCTTTTACTGCACTGCTGCGAAGCAGTAGGGCGACGCTCCTCTACCTTAGTGGAGGAGCCACCACTGTAGTTTTCAGCCAAAGTGGTGCATTGTAATCATTCTGATCTTGTTCTGAACGTGTGTCAAAAACATTTGCGCTTGCAAAAAGAAGAGCTATGTGCGTGCATTTAATATATTTCCCTGCCTAAAATGCACACATTCTGCGGGTTTGTGCATGCGTTACATACAGCACAGCTCGCAGACAGGTAACAGCGTTTGACTCACACTGATCCTGAAATCTGATGTCGCGCATGAACTCGAAGAATGTCCGAGTTAGGTATGTGCAGAAAGTTCAATATGCAGCGCCGTTCTTTGTCAGCACACACGGTCACGATACCGGCCTCTGGCGTAAATCTACCGAACTTACTGAAATACTGCTGCAATACCATAAATCTGCATCTGTGTAAAATATGTGCACCACAAAACCGCAGCGCATACCAGGCATTAAAAACATAGGGGCATATTACCAACAACTAGCGATAATTATCGCTATGTTGGTTTAGCGGCAATATAAATATCGCCGAGCTCCTCTGATTTTTATCGCTTAGGAGCCTTGCTATTATCAAGGTTTATCTCCTAAGCGATAAAAATCGGCCGAAATGCATGAATATTGCTGTAAAGTCAGCGATATTCATGCATTACCGAGCAAATGCTCTTAGCGACGTAATCCACCTACCATTGGATTACATGGCTAAGAACAGCTCTGGGCAGGCGTTAGTTTTTGGAGATAATCTCGCTTAGCGCGATTATTTCCAAAAGTTGGTAATAGGAGATAGAGGTGTTAGCGACTGTTTCTAGTCGCTAACATCTTGGCACACTCAGTTTGCATGTCATTAGCGATAATTATCGCTGACATGCAAAGTGGGCACCTAAATGCCCGCTATCTCCTACTAGCTGTCGCTAACTGGTGTTAGCGACAGCTAGGTAATAGGCCGATACAATTATCGCCGCTTTAGCGGGAAAAATTCCCGCTATAGCGGCGATAATGCCCTTGGTAATATGCCCTAAACTTCCCAAACCCATTTCGAATGATTTAGACCCTTCTTGGAGGGTAGAGCAGGATTGGTTTGCTGTTTGTAAATATGCTCTAGCTTTATGCATTGTGTTATTCTTTTGCATTTTATTTTCTTGGATACATCTGTTTTTCCAAACATGTCTCGGGCTGTTTTTAGTTGCGTTATGTTATACTGAAGAGGAAAGGGGGAAAAAACGCAGGCAGAGCCCACATTTGAATATTGATATTTGTACACTTTTTTTTAAACAGATAGGGATGTGACAGGGAGATGAACAGTATTGTATTCGAGACTTTTCAGATACTTTGTTATATCGGTGATTAAATCTGCCGGCCAAATAAAGACAGCAAGAGCAGTTACCCAACATAATACAAGCACTCGTGTAGGCAGACTTAAATTAAATCCGTTCATTATCAGGACTTCCAAAATGTCAGAGTAAAAAAATGGTTCCAGCGAAACACAATTATGCTGATTGGCTGTCTTCTAAGTATACTTTGCAGCTCGAAATGTGTGGTGTTTTAAAAAGGTTAATTAGATCTAGGGAGAAATGGAACACCAAGGCACAATTACTTTCTGGTGCAGGAAGGCCTCTTTATTAAAATACCAAAATATGTAACATCATAATTAGCAAGATGGGTCATGGATGATTACTAACTGTTAAGTTCGCTCAATTCACTATTTGTGGCTTGGGCTGTACCAAATGTAGATATGAAATCATCAATAAGAGACAATTTGGAAGTTCAGTGTATGCTTTCCATGTTTTCAGGAGCCAAATATGACTTTTCTCGCCACCAGACGTACCATGATGCCACTTACTTTCTTGTCAACAAATTGGCCGTGATGTTCCTTACTTCTTGAAAGGTAATGAACTAACTCAGTGATTCCCAAACGTTTGACTTCTGGAGACCCCCACTTAATCATTCCGGGAACCAGGGGACCCCCTCTGAATAGTTATTGGAATCTGGGAACCCCCACAAGTCACTAGTGGAAGCTGGGGAGCACAGCCTAAGCATTGTCACTGATTTGAACCTCAAACAAATACACAAAACATTCGTAAAAAAGCATTCATCAAACAAATACACAAATGATGAAACATTTTATTTAACTTGCAAACACATATATAACAAAAAATCTAAATTCAATTTTAATAAAAAGGTTGAAGCTTTTTTAAATTCAATTGAGGACACTCATCAGCCATACTATATTCTGTTTGATGTACCTGCACTGCTACCACGAATCAATCTGAGGATACTAATTAAATTGTAAGCCTCCCGTTTCCAATTCCTTCACATTTACAGTGCGTTTTATATATTTAGCTTCTTTATTTATATATACTTTATGAAAGTGTTAATATTATTTAATTTTTTAAGTATCCGCGGACCCTCTGATGAGGCTTTGCAGACCCACAGGGGTCCCCAGACCACATTTTGGGAATCACTGAGCTAACCCTTTCATTATCACAGTTAGAATATGCACACATCTGCCTAGCAGATTTTTCATTCAAAATGTAGTTGTTATATCGTTCAATACTTTGTACATTCTATACTTTATGGTGCACCTCCACACACTATTCATTTTGGCATGATGAACATGTAACAGAAAAAGTGTATTTCTTCATTTTCTTCATGCCCTTGAGTCTCAAAATATCAAACGTTTGGTTTACACAGGCCCTTTTGGTCTGCACAGACACTTTGTAATGTTAGTATGGATAAACAAGCATTAGAAATGCAATAGGTCTTGCATATTCTTGAGTTAGAGCTATTAGCATTGTAAATGGCAATGTCTTTTACTCATTTATTTTGGAGTGTATGTATGTGTTGTGTAGTGTAATTATGTTGGTTGGATTAGAATTGTTCATTGTGGAATTGTGTGGCGACGAATTGTGTAGTGTGTAGTGGATTTGTGTAGTGTAATTATGTTGCATGGCGTGCAGTGGAAATATGTGGATAGAAGTTATGTGGTATTGAATGTATAGGAAGTATATTGAGTTGGATTGTGTGTTATGGAGTGTAATTATATGGAATTGTATTTTGTGCTGTGGATTGGCAATAATAAACTGAATCGAACATTAACTGATCCAAACCTAAACTAAGCTGAAAACCATTCAGAATGTAAAAAATGATTAGAGAACACAAATTGAAATTTCAGAAACAGACAAGCCTGACTTTCCCAGTACTGCACATTGGCGTAACGACTACTACTGCTGGAAATGGAAATCATGTATTTTGTGAATCCACAATTTGTTGGGGAACAGAGGCAGAGAAGGGAACAGAGACAAAGATAGAACAGCACCTGGAAGGTCAGTGTCATGATGGCATGGGTCAGAGACAATCAAATTATGCTCTGCCTGCATGTATACATTATTTTTACAAAGCCTGCCATCCAGTGAAAATGATGAGTGTTGTCCTGAAGATGTTTTGGATTCCTGTATTGGTCAAGTAGAGACCACATTGTCATGTAGCTCAGGATATTAAAGCGTCTTCTGCCATGAGTATCCAGATACACAACACTCGTATAACATACAACATGCAGGGTGCAATTGTTGAAAGAAAAACCGCATCTTTCATTCTTCTAAGGTTGATAACGTTTGTATCATTGAGCTGGGTAGCATTGCAAGACAATTGTTAAGTGACAACATATAATACTGTTTGTATTAGGCATTTGGTCGTTACTTGTATCATTTAAAACATAGACATCAGCCTGTATACTTTAAATACATACAGAGCAGAGAAAGGCTTGAATCTCTTACATACAACGAAGAGTGAGAAAATAAAACATTGTCTTTTTTCAGTTTATTTCTTTGCCACCTTGTGAAATGACACGCCAAGACTAGCTTTGTTTGCTGTGAAGGGCTGCAAAATGTTGGAAAAGGTGTGGGAACATCCTGCTCTACTAGGTTTAGCTTTGCCCCTATTTGGACAGAAGAAATACATTAAGTGAGACATTTGGAACCAGGTGCAATGTCGAGGGGGGAAAATTGACCAATGTCCTCAGCTCGGTACAAGCTGCCCACATATTACCTGGAAGCACGCACCACTGAGGTGATTGTGATTGAGGGGCTGCAGGGAAGGATGTACTGGTGGTTAGAGGGGCACTGAGGCTGTAGGGGGTCAGAGAGATAGGAACCAGGTGCTGACGGGGCTAAGAGAGCGGCAAGGCTCTCTTAGGTCTCGCAGGGAGGAGCCGAGACGGACAGGATGTGGACCGTCTCGGCTCCCGGTCCACGCGCTGCTCCAGCCTGGATCCCAGCATCTGAAGGAAGCCCTCCGCGATGCTCATGCTCCCTACCTAAAGCGGATGGTGTGGGGCACCTGCGGGGCTGCTCCGATCGCTGCTGGTGCCACTGGAGCGGTGTAGATTTGTGGTGCAGAGAGACGACAGCGGCGGCCAAAATGGCGACCGGAGCCCTGCCGAGAGCGCCGATGGCTGCATCCCTCTGCTGGAGGTATGTCTAAAGTGCGCATTTCGAGGGACACAGCAACTGCCACTAGTGGAACACTACCTCGGGGGCCTCGGTAACGGCTTTACACCGGAGACGGCCCCGCCGCAATCGGTTCTCCTGCGCCTGCCTGACTTTAAAATGGCGCCCGGAGGTGACCCGTAAATGCCGATCGGCGCCTCTAATTGATGACCTGGGCCCAGCGCTTACTGCCTCTCCCACAACATATACTGCATCTGTTACCACGAGCTGCTGCCCCTATGCCTATGCTGCAGCTGATCTGAAGTAACCACTGGCCTGTCCTGGGGTTAACCCCGCACTTCCGACATTTTACCATGGCAGTGAATATCTGCCGACTTTTGCCTTCGAAAAAGAGTTCGCGGATGTGTGGAAATCTGCAGGATGGGCACTGCCGGGACGACGAGGTGCCCAGCTGGGGACGTGGACACTGCAGCACATCCCGCCTCCCGCAGCAGCGCGGGCACACAAACGGGCGAGACATGCAGGACAATGTTTTATACTAACTGAGCCTGAACTCTGAAATCGGCGCCGCCTGACTCTAAAATGGCGCATGCGGAGGACATAAGGCCTCGTGATACTCCGGACCATCTCAAAAGCCAGCTCCTCACCAGGGAATCCTGTCCTATGCTGCGTCCCCCCTCTGAATCCAGGGGCACTCCTATAAGACGCATCGGAGAGTCGGATGACCATAATTACAGACCTCGGTACGGGAACGCTTGAGGCACTGCATTTGTGGACCACAGACTCTTGGACTCCCTCACTTTTCCTTCTGTCCTGCCCACCATTTTGCTGCAGTTCTCGGCCGTTTTTTCCCTGGTCCCCGGCCTGTCTTCTTGTCCATTCCTTCGTCTTTTACCCTTTTCCCTTGTTTCCCCCTTGATGTTCCTCAAATATTTCTTCCCTTTTCTGCATTGCCCTCTCTCCTTACCCTTGATTCCCTCCCACCCTCCCTTGGTGTTGTGACCACGTCTCCCCTACGACCCCACTTAAGGGAACTCTGCCTGAGGATATCTACTATGTGTGTATATATTTGTATATAGGGATAACTCTAATCACTAGTATATGCAGCAGACCTTTGTACCATCTACCGTTCCTACGTGACTCTTAGAGTATATCCATTTGTATCCCTTCCCTGTGTATATGGAGATAACTCTAATTGCTAGTATATGCAGCAGACCTTTATACTATCTACCATTCCTATGTGACTCTTAGATTATATCCATTCGTATCCCTTCCCTATGTATATAGAGATAACTCTAATCACTAGTATATGCAGTAGACCGTTGTGCTCTCTTCCATTTTTATGTGACTCTTAGAGTATATCCATTCGTATCCCTTCCCTATGTATATAGAGATAACTCTAATCACTAGTTTATGCAGTAGACCTTTGTACCATCTACTGTTCCTATGTGACTCATAGAGTATATCCAGTCATATCCCTTCCCTATGTATATAGAGATAACTCTAATCACTAGTATATGCAGTAGACCTTTATACTATCTACTATTCCTATGTGACTCTTAGAGTATATCCACGTGTATCTCCTCCTTGTGTGACTTTACATCTTGTACATTTGCAATTTTTTTCCGTGTGTATCCTTTTTGTAACGCATGTAATCCTAAGTCCTTATGTTTTTCAACTGGTGCTCATGTAAAGCGCTCTGACACCTTCGGGTAAAGTTCGCGCTATAGAAAATCGCATAAATAAATGAATAAAAAAAAAAGGCTGCAGCGGATTGGGTTAGAAGAGCTCCAAAGCTGCACTGGACTCAGCACATCTGTAGCTCTTTGAGAGGAAATAGAGATTGGGCTAAGAGGTGTCAGAGGCTGAAAGATGAGGGAGATACTAACCATAACTGGCACCAGCAAAGTCTTTGTTAAACTTTCTCCCGTGTGTCTGAAGCAGCTGAACCGGAAAAAGAGTCATGGACATAGATAGAGGGCTTTTTGTTGTTACAAAACGAAGGTGACAATCCCATTCCAAGATACAGAGGGCTTGGCTGAAACTGATTTCTCTTCCGTGGAGGTCATCACTGCCGCTTGTTGGGATAATTAGGGAAATTATCAGGTGTACAACTTATACTTACACGGTTATTTATTCTAGGAGGGCACGATAATGAGGGGTGGCATAGAGCAGGAACAAGTAAAGCATGGGAAATGTAAGCAGAAACAACATGGTTACCTTAATGCTTTTACACTGTAGAAACCACATGGGTATGAAGAGAGCAGCACAGGGCTTGGAGGCTGTCGTGACTGCTGCTGGTGGAGAAGCACAGGGAGATTATGATGCTGAGTCCTGTTGACGCCCTGTACGTCAAGACGCTTTGGACTCTAGCCTCACATTTCCTGATGATATGAAACTAGAGGTCCTCTAATTTTTACAAAGCAACTAAAGAAATATCCAATTGAGTCCTGAAAAATGATAATGGCTCCTGCTGACACTGCGAGTGATCACATGATAGTGGAATGCTGGGGATTGTACTTGCAGGACCCCTGGTTCGCTGTGGTTGGTAATAAAACAGCTACAAAACTTGCGGTAAACTCAATTTCTCATTGTAGAATGGAAACATAAAACCTCAGAAAGGAAACTTCCACCAAAGAGAAACAGTCCGTCAACATACAAAACAAGGAGCGTGGAATATCGATTTTGTTTCTGTTACCGAAACTAGCTTTAAATAAACCTACAATTGACAGATGGGAGGAGAGAGGAGGCCATCACAAGCTTTAACAGTGTGATGGCCAAACAAAATGTTCACTTAGTGAAATCGCCAGGGAGGGAGCTAAGCACACAAAGGAGAGACATTTAAACAAATGTCCCAATAACAAGACAGCATTTTTAAATGACACAGATAACATCCAATGGCAATTGCTAGGTGTCCTAAATGCCCATAGAAGAGATACAACAGGTCTTGCAGACAGCGCAAGAGCTGTCAAGGCTCGACCAAAAAATGACTGGTTATCGTGTACTGTACCTCTAATAGTTGTTGATTCATAATAGCTAAAATATCCATTGGTGTAAGACACACTTCCCACCCCCTTTGAAACAGGCCAGGGGAGCGTGCTAAACATGGGTATTTTTCACTCATTTGTATGAAAGTGGTAACATGTTGTTTCTAGATCCCTCACAGAGAAACAAGAGAATTAAGAAAGGGGTTGTATAGATTGAGCACTATAAGCCTTCATAGTGTGCGATCACTAGGCAGGAGATTGTGCTCCCTACATTTAAAACAAAACATAAATACGGTTGAATGAGAGACATTTCGGAATGAACTCTACCCAACATTCTGATTTGGATTAGTATGTTTCTGGGACTGATACCCACCGGATGAGTATACGTATTCAAAAACAATATTTGAAACTCTGAATGCCCCGAGAAACGTTTCAATGAGTGGCAGTTTGCTACATTACTGAATAAATACTCAGGAGACCTTCTATAACATGAAGATGTTAAGAGTTTGTAAAAAATACCATGAAAGGCTGGGTTATGACCCAATTAAACCCCTCTGTTTTTTTTCAAAGTTGCACCATACAAGTTTTTGACTGCTGCTCTGACAGTGTTTCAATAATTGAGTGCTACTCACAGTAAAGCTCTCTTACAATGTACCTTAGTGCTAACAGACAGTGCATGCCATTCAGAAAAGGAACACTGCCGAATACCGGAGGCAAGAGGATCTGAACTGGTTACAATGAATATGTGTACACATAAATGGACACGCATGTGGGCTGTGTGAGGTAAGTCAATGGAACTGCTGCACAACTTAGCTTGGACTGAATGAACACAGGAAGCCTGTTGAACATGGGACCTTGAGCAAATTGGTTATGGACTGTGCAGGCCTCAAAACATAATTCTAATGAAGAAACAGGGGCTGCCCTTTACAATAGCTAGATCCTGTTGGCATATGCCAGACAAACAACAAAGGTTCCATATAAGAAGACATTTATTCTTTTACAGAATTTAACAAACATTAATAGATGAGAATTTTGAAAATTTCAAAACTCAAATAATGAAGCAGAGAGACATGAACAAGTATCCCACATTTTTGCTGCTATACAAAAAGTGCTCAGTGCTCAGAAATGTTCCCATCGTGATAAATAGAAAACAATGAATGTGGTGACTACTCAAGAAAAAATAGGAAAGGAACCAAAGGAATAGATAATAGATGTTCCTTAATACCCATTCAATTATCGATCCATCAATGGGTATAATCATATTAGTGCCATTAGGGACAGACTGGGAACCAAAACCGGCCCTGGCAAAGTGAGCGGGCAGCCCCCCTGCCTTCCTCGGGGGTTGTGGATGCAGCCGAACTCTTGCCGGGGCCGGTTTTCATCCGATTTTGGTACAGGGCCGATTTTGCAGCACAAAAACGGCCCACAGGGGCCCCAAACCGGTCTCCCACCCGTGCGGCGCACCGGGGTATTGCCCGGTGCCCGCTATGGCCAGTTCGGCCCTGGGTGCCATTCGTCCTGTGCTAGGAAGTTTTGACCCTAGCCTTGTTATGGGTAATCATCGGGACAGCTAACATTCACATTGAGGAGCAAGCCATGTACTAGCAATACATTTTAAGTACATATTTTAGGGCTATTATGTAAATTGGTGTCTCTAAACATTATTTTTAGAGAGAAGTGCGAGTTACTTACCTTCGGTATCGATGTATTTGGTAGAGACGATTCTAGCCGCTGATTCCTTAACGTAGAATTATCCCCAGGCGTGAGACTGGATCCGGAAATCAGTTCTGCCACAGCATCCCTGGCGCGCCTACGTCAGTATTCTTCGGAGAACTTTTGATGCCACAACGCGGAGCCATCACAACAAAAACTGTGAGAATACTGGCACAGTGTGCGAAGACCCAGCTATATAGAAGGGAAAGAGATGAAAAGCATGGAAAAGCATATTAAGAATAGTGCCAGGCACTAAGGCACCAACAGCTAGATTAATGAAAGACCCGTTTTGCGAGTCTATAATAGCGATTCATAAGGAATCGCTATTACAGACTCGCAAAACGGGATTCATGTAGGAATCGCAATGTTTATAGCGATTCCTACAGCTTCCTTATTTGCGATTAGCTAATTGCTAATCGCAAATAAGGAATAACTTCCCATTCATTCATAGGAATGAATGGGAAGTTATTCCTTATTTGCGATTAGCAATTAGCTAATCGCAAATAAGGATGCGAATTCAAGGGTGACAGGGGTGTCCAAAGGACACCCTGTAGCACCACTTATATGCAAATTTACACAGGTGTTGTGCACACACATGTCCAAAGGACATGTGTGTGTGTAACATGCAATTGAGAAAAATGCACTAAAGTGCTTTTTTCTATTTTTTTCGCTATTTACCACGAAGTCAGACTTCGTGGTAAATAGCGACCAAAAATTGCCAATTCGCAATGTAAAAATGGTTAATGAATTGCATTTAAGGAATCTCAAATAGAGATTCCTTAAATGCAATTCCTCGCAAATGTGCGAATTCTTTATTAGCAAATTTTGCATTTGGGATGATGAATCCCAAATGCAAACATTGCACTCGCAAAGGGCCAGATTCTCAGAATCTGGCCCTTTGCGAGCGCAATTGAGCTTGACGAATCTGGCTGCAAGTCACAGAATGAAAGAACAGAGCGTAGCCAATGTAGGCAAGCCTGCAACCAACCAAACAGCTTCCCTGAAAATAGAAAGCAGGATAAAAAGGGCACAGCAGAGGAAAAAACCTACAACCACCGCCCAGGTCCAAGTTCAGAATGGAAGCCCAATGACAATTCATCCCCAAACAACACCAACAGGGGAGCGGGGTACTCCTATAAAGAACCGAGGTCCAGACCCAGCCAGGGGACCTCAACCCCAAGGAATGTAAGAGTCAGAAGTGCAAGCAACACAAGGAAGCAGGGCACAACGACCCCTACATTGGAGAGCAAATGCATGGGCGTAGAAGTACCCGGGCTTTCACCCACCAATCACCAGAAAGGAAGGAATGGAGCAACTACAACAACAAGGCGAGCATCCCCCAGGGAGGAAGCAGAAGAAAGCACTTGCAGAGGACTACCGCCCTGAATCAGGCGAGCATAGAAGACTGAGAAGGGCCCTCGCAGAAATGGGAAGGAAGGGTGGGCCGTGAAGGAATCTGCGGCTAGAATCATCTCTACCAGATACATCGTTACCGAAGGTAAGTAACTCGTACATCCGATAGAGACTACTAGCTGTAGATTCCTTAACGTAGAAGAGATACCCTAGCCATACCTCAAAGGTGGGGAGGGTTCTGCCAGAAGACCTCTCCAGCTCAGTCAAGCCAAAGACCCTGCACAGGGGACCTGCTACGGGGACAAGGAAAAATAGCCCCGTCCACAGCAGCAGGCACCAGCCATAAACTGAGGAGAGCCTAAACATCGTGGAGGAACACCTGCCCCACAAAGGATGTGTATAAATGACAAAAAAGTCAACCCAGCCTTCACCAACAGGAGGATGCAGAACACCCCAAGCTCAGTCAACATACCAGGGACCTCCATCGGAAGCCCCAAGGTAAGGAAGCGCAGAGGAAGAAGAGCCACCTACAGACTCCAAGGAGAAGAGCTCAAAAACGGCATGCCCTCCACCGGGAAACATACCCAGGAAGAGGGCCGCCGAGCCCATCACAGCTTGAAGCCAAAGACAAGACTGAACGACGCCTCAGCAGGAAAGCAGGCAGAAGAATAGGAACGGAAGCCCACAATGGCCCCACAGGACAAAGCAGGAGCTTCAGGGGCCCACGCCAAGGTCGCCGGCCACAAAACAGAAGAGCAGGTGGGAGCAGCCAGCTGCTGACAATGCCACGAAACTAAAGGCCCGGACACGTCGGGCTCAGAACAAGGGCAGGGCTAGTAAACCTTCCCGAACAACCCCTAAAAGGGACCTCTCCGGACAAAACCGATCAACTAAGCAGTGAGAGCAGCTAGAAGATGAGTGGAGTAACAAGTAGGACAGACCAGGCCGTCAACACAGGAAACTATGCCCTCAGAATCCCCAGACAGAGGCCCAGACCATACAGTAGGCAGGGGCAAAAGACCGGGAAGGGCGATGAACCTGCCAGGGGAAATCTACACCTTCCCCGCATAAGACAGAGCTATACAATAGCTACTCATACACCAAATAGGGTAGGACATGTCCCAAGAAAGCATGGGAACCACTCTTAGGGAAAAAACAATCTCACATCAGAGGACAAAATTATAGACCTGCAGTAGAAACCACAGAAGGCTCAGTAGTCAGCCAGAAAATGCATTCGTACCAAAAAGGGGGCTGAACTAGCAGCCAACTGAAGAGCGGGGCCAACCAAGGACCCAGAGGGCACAGTATCCCTCACAGAAAGTGTAACACCCATCCAAAAACCAAGTATCAGGAGCAAGTGGGATAACTTCTCACACCAAGCTCCGGAGGATCAGCAGATCAACCTACTGAGGAGGAGGAGGAGGAGGAGGACGGAGCTCCAAAAGAAGACACTGAATGGCGGAGTCTGCATGAGTATTAAACAACAGGACCCTGTCAAAAGGGAGGCCGACCAGACGCTCTCTAATATTTTCAGGGAAAACAGCATCGCGTAGCCAAGCATGGCGAAGGAGAGCTACAGAAGTGGGCATAGCATAGCCAACAGCATCGGTAAAATCCAAAGCCACACAAAGAATGAACTCGGCCAACTCTCTGCTATCGAACACATGGCCCTGCAGATCAGCACAGGCCCCATCATGAGAGACATGAGAAGAAAGGGACTCCACAGAATCCCACAGGCCAGAAGTAGCGCTGGTCAACACACACAAGGTGTTAAGCGCCGTCAAGGCAGCACTGGAAGAAGTGAAAGCATCAAGCCCCCATGAATCGAACTACCCGGCCTACCGAGACGTAGGAAACAGTACTACAGGCATACACAGAAAGGCATTACGCAGTAGAGAGCCTTGAGTAGAAGGGTGGAAAGAAAGACAGACCAAAACGATGACGATGCAGTAGAGCCTGAGGCACCGGATCACCAGTGGCAGGGCGCCCCCATAAGAGAATTATGAAGTGATGCTTCAAAGGGAAGGAACAACTACCGTCCACCAGAGCCCTGGTGGAGAATCTCCAAGAGGTTGTCTGTAGAAAACAGGTACACCCATCCTCAGAATACCAGCAGCCGTGGAAATCTCCAGAACGAAGGCAACACTGGCCTCAGTAGGGCACCGCCAAAGTGAAAGTAATTCCTCTGTGGGTGACGATTGCAGACTGAGCCGCCCATCCCCAAGTCCAGAGGGAAGCGGCCAGCCCCGGCATATAGGAGGGTCCACAGAGGAATGAGGAACCTGAAGGGCCTCAGGGGAGGGCGGAGATGCCGGTGGAGAAGCCAGCTGTGAATCATGGAAAGAAGGGCTCGAGGATTTAGGTGTGGGGACGGCAAAGAGCCTTTCCTGCATGATGCCGGTGAAAAGGCAACTACACAGCGCCCTGTCTCCGGGGAGGAACACACCAACAGGTGACGGACCTCAGGAAAAGAAGGGGCCTCAGGAGACAAATCCAGAACCCGACGCCGGCGCTGCTCCATGGAGTCTGCCATCGGCGCCTGATGGGCTTAGACCGGCGCCGGAATGGGCCTACATGGAGCCTGGCTGACCCCTGCCATTATGTGCTCTCCAGGGGAATGGGGCGAGGCCAATGCCGAACCGGCAAAGGCACATCACTGAAACGGCTCCAGCTGGACCTCAGACGGGGCAGCCGCCCGTGCCGAGGACTGAGAGGGACTCAGAAAGGTGCCCCAGGCCCCGGCCTCCACCCGCGACTCCACCGGAGCAGGGGAGGAAGGCCCCCGGCTCGACCTCTGGTAAGGCAACCGCCTGCTCAAAGGATCGAGGGAGACGCGGGGCAAAGCCTGGAATCCCGGCGATCACCTGCAACACCACAGGGAGCCCCATAGGAATTTGCGGCAAGGCAGGGATGCTAGGCGCCGACGAGGGAAGCCCCGAAGGACTATGCCCCAACGAAGCCACCCTCTTTCAACCTGAAGCTGAAACCTTCAGCCTCGGGACTGGAGCTACTGGCAACGCCACTGAAGTCCCAGCGCAGGGCAAATGATCCGCAGATGCCACAGGAGGTGGAGGAGGGTCCAAAGAAGCCTGCAGCACAGCAGCATAGGCTGTCATTTGGGCCCTAGTGGCCTCTGCGCTGGGAAATGGTGGGTAGGGAGGCGAAAAGCAGGGGCACTTGTCCCAGGGGAGCGAGCGTCGACAACGCCTCGGAGACATACTGAAAGACCTACCAGCTGGAGAGCCATGCCCAAAGGGCTGCGGTGAAAGGTGATTCTTCAGACAAACCTGGCAGCTCTTTGCCTCCTAGGTAGGGGCGAATGCTGGGACGACACCGACCTGGATAGGCGTACCGACAACAACTTCATCCGGCGCTCCCACCGCGATTGGGCTTTAGGTGTCGGCAGGCGTCGCTGCTCTCGGAGTCGTGGTGCTTATCCAGGTACCACATGCAAATCGGACGAGGGTCCGTCGCCGACATGGGACGTGCACAGGAGGTACACGTCTTGAAGCCCGAAGGCATTCACACACTGTTCCACTAAATGCCAAAGCGTAAAAGAATGGAAGGCCTGAAAACAGGCCCGGACAGTAATCCGGATCCGTGTTGCACTCGGCAAGAGAAAAAACTGACATAGGCGCCGGGGTGGGACTCATGTATCCTCGCTGACGTCACCAGCACGGACGATGTCAGGGCGGAGTCACGTGGTGCCGTCCCCCCGGCATGCAGGAATGCTGTGGCAGAAAAGTTTTTCGGATCCAGTCTCACAGATGAGGTAATTCTACGTTAAGGAATCTGCGGCTAGTAGTCTCAGATAGTGTAAACTCATCTACTCACTGAATCCAGTATAGCAATCTGGATCTTCACATAAACCAGCAAATGATAGTCAGAATTGAATCAATTAACTGTGATGCCATCACTATGAAGTGTGGCCTCAAAAGGAGTAGGCTCTGCCAGTAGGACTCTATAAACAAAAGGATTAAGAATCAGTCACTGTGAGAATCTGTAAGTAAGAACTGACTAACACTGTAAAAATCAAAAATAGAGTCTGACTGAATCATCAAAAATGAATACTGTACTGTACTACAACAGAAAAAATGTCTTATTACATGGAACTGTTATTGTTTATAATTTAATTGGGCATCCAAAAGCAGTATCCTAATTTCTTTGGACTATAATGTGAATATGTAATGCATTACTGTCTGTCAGTAGTGCTTCTTTGTATTCACACTGTTGATGAAAGCTTTGTCAAAATATTAGTTTCACATTGGCTTGAAAGTAAAGATTAAAGTCCCCTTCTATATGTTAAAAAATGTCATCAGTGCAAATAATTTGACTTTATTTGCACTGCTTCATAAACTTTGTTTTTCGCTATTTGTTTCTGAGTCAGCCCTTATTAAGCTTTGGGCTTTGAACGACTTTGCTGGGCCACTTTAATTACTCTGCCATCCCAGCAAGTAGATTAACGTCTCCACTAGATTGTTGCAGCAGTGGCCCATGCAGGTAAGAGCGGTGTGGCCGGGTGGGAGGGGGGGAGGTTAACAGACTACGATGAAGAAAAATTCATCATATATTTAATTTTCCCTTGTGGTCGTCTGTCGAATTCCGTCCCCAACATAGCCCCACCGCACTGACCTGCATGGGACGCTCCAGGATTGTAGTCCCATTTGGAGGAGATGAACCATCTTCTAGGAGAGGAAGAATGTTGGTGAGGAATCTGTGTGGGCTAATTAACTAAAATTTACTAACAAGCATGGTAATGTTCTTTCTCACAAAGGGGGCAGCCCGATCCCTGGAATCACTCATACCAGTGGATCCCTATTGAAAGTTTGGAGAGAAGGAACCTGTTTGCTCTGTCAGTTAAACAAAGAGTTACAAGCTCGAAGAGAACTTTGACTGACCAAATCATCATTTTGTTATCTTGGAAAATTCTAGGATGCTGAGCAGTGTGGAGGGTCATTTGGTGGAGGGGTGATGTGGCAAATTGGGATTTGGCAGAGATGCCCAACTTTTAGAACTCTTCACCTCCACTTTTAAAACCCTGTGAAAGGGAAAAACTATGAGAATAACTGTGAACTACGGTGGTAGAAGCATGGACAAGCTTACTGATTACCCCTGCCCATAAAAGACTCTGGGTTTCACTTCTAATAACTTTTTTCGAACACTAGCTACCGGGGGAACTTCTGTGGATTGATCATACGGTGGGTATCACTGAAAGGGGACTCCTTGACTTGTGATGGGCTCACATTTACCCTAGAAGAAGGCCTGGCAGCTTTGTGCTTTGAGAAAGGAAGACAGGAAGTGTAAACTACCTTTAAGGACATGGGATCCTGCTTAAGAAAAACCCCAGGCCATGGAGATTATCAGGAGCCCAGACAAGAAAGCCGGTTGTGGGCTCTTCACAGCTTCCTGCTGCTGGAAGAAGGCAGCTTACGACTAGACCTGTAAAACAGCCTGGCAAATAGAAAGTTGATGAGCTGAAGGGACAAGAAGGCTGGTCCCTGATTTTTGAAAATTGAGTAGTTAAAGATAGAGCAGTTAAATAATAAGCTCCAACCGATTCTGGCACTCAAAAATGACCTTGGACAGTTGGTGTATGCTCAACATAAGATTAATAATATATTCCTGGCCCACTTACGTAAAATATATACTCCAAGCCCCAGTGCCCCATGACTCTTGAGGCTGTGGAGGCCTATCTTGCAGGGGTGGAATTACCTAGCATAGACGTTGACAGTCAGGAGACTTATAAGAAATACGGGCGGCAATCGCCCACCTTAAGACTGTGAAGTCCCCAGGGATGGTTGGCATGGCAGCCGAACTCTATAAAGAGTACGGAGGAGTCTTGATCCCCAAACTACTAGAAATTATGGTGGAGGCCGAGAAACGAGGTATGCAAAAAAAATATTTTAAAAAATAATAAGCTCCAAAATTACTAACATTTTAGAGACCAAGAGGATGAAGCGTGACACCAAAAGCATAATATAGCAAACTCCATTGAAAAGGGGCCAACAGGGCAAGGGTTATCTGCACTTAATTAAGCTGCTAGTGGGCAGGATCCTTTATATCGGCTAGGCTTAGAAAATGAGTAATGCATCTACTAGTCAAGTAAGGGGAGAGTCAGTGCTTTGGATGAGAAATTTAGTACCAGCTGTAAGTTTCAAACCAGCTAGTTCCAGGTGCAAATAGTTATTAACATTTAGTGACTAACTGTGCCCTGTTTTGTTTGAGCACACTACATTTATCATAGTTAAAGTCTTCAGAGGAGAGACAGCGCACTAAGAGGACTGCGGAGGAGACCGTAATGCTTCTACTATTCATTATTCAGGAAAGGGTCCCTCCTGTTGTGCACCTCTAACATCCCACTGCCTGCATCTATGGAGGGAATGGGAAGGGCATCTGCCAGTCTCCCGCTGGCAAAAACAAAAATATCGAGTGAAAGGAGGGTCCAAGGGAATATTTATAGACCCCACAACAGTTACAGCCCCCTAAACAGAACATACAAATACACAAGAGTAACTGTGGGTCTAGGCAGAAAAAAAACAATAATATGTCTCTTAGAGCTGTGTTTAGATACCTAGATGTATCAAGAGATGTGGTATGCAACAGGATGTCCGCACAGTGTAACAAGTTGCCATCAGTTAACCATCCGATACCGCCCATTCCCTCATTTGGACCACTACACAGAGTGGAGAGTCCTTGTTGCGACCACTTCACTGGAATCTATCTGTGAAGTGTGTAGGGCTCAATGAGATGTTAGATAGGCAGGGTATGGTTACTAGAAACAGTGCATAAAAGATAAGTGCAAAAAAAGAGAAGGGTGTGCAGTTAAAATTGGAGAGTGGACGCAAAAATTACTTTATTCTATAAACGTACACTTCCAATGAATAAAAACAGAATTAGTGCAAAAAATCAGTAGGTTCAACAAATAACTACTGACTGGATGTAATCCTGTTGCATACCACATCTCTTGATACATCTAGGTATCTAAACACAGCTCTAAGAGACATAATATTGTTTTTTTCTGCCTAGACCCACAGTTACTCTTGTGTATTTGTATTTGTATAGTCTCCCGCTGGCGCCACCTTATGGTTCTGTGGCAAGGAACATGAGACAAAGGGTGGAGAGCATGCTCTCCGATCAGAACAAGAGGCGAGAGCTGATGGGCTTATATGGGCTGTGGAGCTCCCTCATGGTGACTGGGGGCTAGATGTAGGTAATCCGTATTTACCGTTTCATAAATACCGAATTTTACCGATTCGGTTTTTATGAATCGGTAAATATGAAGGGGGGAGATGTAGGTATTTCTAGAAATTGAAATACCGAATCGTTAATATTCGGTATTTACCGATTCGGTAATTACCGAATCGGTATTTCCTATTGATTCCTATGGGCTGTGAAGCCCATAGGAATCAATGGGAAATACCGATTCGGTAATTACCGAATCGGTAAATACCGATTTCTGCCAGGGTGCAGGGGGTGTCACTTTGACACCCTCTAGCACCCCAAATACAGGCATGTGTGCCATGTGGCACACAGACATGCCCTAAGGGCATGTCTGTCTGTCACATGGCATTGGTGTGTATGCACACCTGGATTCGGTATTTTACCGCCCAATTGAATTGGGTGGTAAAATACCGAATCTGAAAGGCCTTTGGGACTCAGAAGAGTCCCACCTACATTTGGATTTACCGAATCGGTCAAATTACCGATTCAGTATTTTACAGAATCGGTAAATTTACCGATTCGGTAAAATTACAGATTCTGTCAAATAAAGACCCCTACATGCCAATTTCTAAATACCGGTCGGTATCGGCCCAAATCGGCCGTTACCGACCGGTATTTTGGCTCCTACATCTGGCCCTGGGTACCTTAAAAAAGGGTGCGGAAACCATCCAGAGAAAAAAGATCACAGCAGTGGGCATGTTTCACCAGCAAAAAAGAAAAACCGCTAAATAAAAATAGAAAGTAGTTGGTATGATTAGAGCCACTGTGACTTAAAAAAGATTGCAAGAGGCTACCTGCAAACCCCATGAGTCCTAGTGGCAGTTGGAAGGCATATCCCAGAAATTTCTGGTGTGCAGTTTAAAATTTGCATATCAACCACAGTGATGTTGTTAGAGGGGGAGAGGACCACCAATAAACTGCAATGGTTCTTTTTTTTAACGAGGTCCTGTGGATACTGTCATATTAAAGAATGACAAAAAACCCTTACACTGCGTTACATCTGACTATTATAAACTTAGTTGGCATTTACAATGTAGATAATAAATCAATTCGTAAATTGTCTTATGTGCAATAATGGCGGTACTATCTTAAAAGATTGAGGGCCAGATGTAGGTCACCAAATACCGGTCGGTAACGGCTGATTTCGGCCGTTACCAACCGGTATTTGTAGGGGGCCTACATTTTACAGACTCTGTAAATTTACCGATTCTGTAAATTTACCGATTCTGTAAAATACCGATTCGGTAAATTTACCGAATCGGGAAATCTATATGTAGGTGGCACTGGAAACAGTGCCACAGGCCCCTAAGAATTCGTTATTTACCATGACCCACTATGTCATGGTAAATAACGAATTCCTGTGTACATGCACATCTGTGCATGTACACCTGTGCCATGTGACACACATACATGCCCTTAGGGCATGTTTGTGTGCCACATGGCACCCAAGCCAGAATCAGGGGTGCAACAGGGTGTCAAAGTGACACCCTGTCCCCCTTGTAAATTCGGTAATTTTACCGAATCGGTATTTACCGATTTGGTAATTGACATTGGTTCCTATGGGCCTCAAGGCCCATAGGAATCAATGGCAATTACCGAATCGGTAAATACCGATTCGGTAATTACCGAATGTTACAGATTCGGTATCAAAAACGGTAAAAATACCTACATAGCATTTACCGATTTGTAAATACCGAATTGGTAAAATTCGGTATTTACAAATCGGTTAATGCCATTTACCTACACCGGGCCCTTTGTGTATTGTTTTGCTTTGTGTTTGACTCTATATTGAGTCTGTAATTATTGTGTTGACATCAACCAGACTACCTTTATAGTGATGTATATCTTAAGTTGTGTTAGACATATAGCATATTTTGTTCTTAGGGGTAGGGCTTGCTGCTGCACAAACCATTAGTGGTGCCTCTAGAGAAGGGGCCCGGAGTGCAGTTACCTGACAAAAGGGAACCTTTTTTAGTGTATACCCCATGTTGGGTGTGTGAGGCTTCAGATGGTGTCACAATAGGCATCTCACCCTGCAATGTGTACCTTATTTGTTAATTTTTGGTACAGCATTTAGTTGTAATAGTAATAACATACTTTTCCTGTTTTAGAAGAAAAAACATTGACTGGACAGCAAGTTATGAAATGGTGTTTGTTTTTTACTGAGTTCTGAGTGTCTAGCCCACATCACCTTCCCAAAGTAAGTCTTGGACTGCTGTGCCTCACTACCATGAGAGCCAGGTGCTAAAAGGGGGACTTGTGTAGGATATGGGGCCCATTGAAACCAGCGTAGAAAACCCTAGTTGCTGCAATTGGAAACAGCACACCCAGTCTGCCTTCCAACCTGGATTTTTTGCAAGCATATATGTATTTTTGCTTGGCTGCCTTTCAGAAAGCATCCAGATATCTGGTTCTCCTGAGTACCATAGTACCCTGCCATATCTAACCTACCATAATTTACCTGCATTTAGGCAGTATGTGGCTCGTACACCTGCCATGAGGGCACCGTTTTGTGAAAAAGGGCGAGCTATGCCTTTGGACCTGCAGTAAGGGATTAAGATAATGCAGCCTATGCCATAGGACACTTGTGTATAACTCGATGGAACTCTTGCAGTGACCTAGGTACTGCAGCCTGAACAAATAATGAGTGTAACTGTGCCAAAATAGTACCTGCGAAAATATTAACTGTGTACAGTATGAAACCACACAGTGAAATGCCCGACTGTTTGTTGCTAACGTTTTGGGACGGGATATTCTTGTTTTTCCTCTCAACAGGGGGGAGAAGTTAGAAAATGGGAAATACATACTACAAAATGGGTGAAGATTAGGGCGGAGTAAGGCGAGGTTAACGGTGGGGTTTAGGGAGAGACATTCAAATACAAACACCCCCCCACCCCCACACAAAATAGTAACCCCAAAGCTATTCACAAACTGCACGTCTAAATGTATTTAAAAAAGGTTCCAAAACTGACATAATTCATCTCGTACACAGTGGTTGAACTTTAAAGAAAATTAGTCGAGGTAACATGTACATACATCATAATCTTTGGCAAAAATACAAAGTATTTACTCAATGAATTGCTTTTTATGCAGTCAAGACCTCTGATCTTGAACCAAAGCAGCATTTTAAAAATGTAAATAAATACATACATAGGTAAATAGAGAAATAATTGCACTGTAAAACTAACACAGATAATAACTAAATAGATTAATAAAATGCATAAAGCTTAACCGTTTATTTAGCTGGTTTACCTTTTAATAGAGTGATTGTGTACTCATTTGTCTTTCTTTTTTAGAGGCTCAGAGTGACACGTACGAGTGGGTAGAAATGAATTTATAGTCCCTTTGGAAAGCAAAAAGACACATTATGTTGTATTTCTTGATTAATTTCCAATGATAAAAGTCTTATTGAGATGCAGTCTAGACCCATGTTTTATGATAATACAACTACATTGATTCACAATTATATTTTCTATGAGCGCATGCTGTTTAACACAGGATAAACTCCAGCAATTCCTGGTGATTTATTGGGTGACAGCAATATCTGATATTACAATGCGACTTTGCTTCTCTATTGAAGGTCATTCTTAAAAAAGGGAAAGACCTGTATTATTGCACTTATTCCCAGCCAAAAGCTTCATGAAGCATAGAACATGTGTACTAAACGATTTTTTGCATTTACAAAGCCAGTAATGCACAAATTGGCAGGCTTTGTGACAGAAAATCCAAAACCGTCGCGCAGCAGTAAGATATTACAGGTAAGGACTGCATTAGTGAATTCTTCTATCAGCCCTGAGAATGAGCAAGGACAAGCATTAATGTTCAATAATTCTCCTGCAGTGGAGACATTTTAAGATGTTACCATACCAACAATGACCCCCAGCAACCATCCGAAAGTTGAGTCGGTCTATTCCTATCGGATTTTACTATGCTTCAGGAAGAGGTGAACAGTGGGCAGAGTATCCAGAGACATTTGTTTGCTCCACTCAGAGACCTTTCCTCAGCGTGCCTTATTTTAGGTCTTGCTACACACACCTTTAACTGTCTGTTGCTCAGGCTCTTGTAATCAATCCCGCAAATGAATAAAGAAGTGTTGTAGAGTTTGGGGCCCTTTCTTATTATTTGGTTATCAACCACCCTCTTGGTCCTCTGATGGACATTGCTTCACGCTGAGAGGGATCGGATAAGAGGGATTCATTCAACTATTAACAAGGACCAAGAATTGGATAGATGCTCTACAAACTGATAATCAAATTCATGTATATGATCCTCAAAACTACACTGTACAAACATAGTGTTAAGACTGGCAGACCAATTTCCTAAAGAAATGTATCTTTTTATAGCTAATATCATGCAAGTACTTCAGTTAAGGCCATACAAAACAACAACATCAATACACGATGTCCAGAGATCTCTCTCGTTCGATCCCTCTCTGTCATCAATTAATCAATTAAAGGGCATGATAAAATCAGAATAAACCATGGTGAGACATAGGCAGCTTTATCAAGGTTTAAAAATAAGTGCATTAGTACTTAAGCTCGCTTAAATTAAAAGGAATAATCAAGTTTAATCAGGGTCACCATAAAATGGCCAAGGCCTCGAGTTAAGCCAGATCAAAGCAGTCTCCCATCAGGAAAGAGCCCACCATGGTGCACACATTGTATTATGCTTTAGTCCAGAGTCCGCAAAGGCAAGTCTGGATCCATGAAATAGATCATGAAGAAGTCCTCAAAAAGTAAATGAGAGACTCTTTGCATGTCTCTCTGTATGCTCTCCTTCTCTTTCTCGCTCTCCTCCTCGTCAAATCAATGTATATTATATTCCAGAAGTTTTAGAGTGACACCTCCTTGGTCACCTCACTTGGTCAGACCACTAAGTCCATTGGTAAATTCATGCACTGAAATTCGACCACTGCTGTCTCTCAGACTCCGACAAGAAATTCTGGCCACGGCGGCATCGGAAAGGCCCATCAGAACAGATCAGAGGGCAGAGCAGCATTCCAACCAACTGCCCAATCACAATGCCGTTTCCGAGGAGCAGACGAAGACGGGCCAACCACGTCACTTGAGCTGGCTGAAAAGGAAGCATACAGGGGCGAAAATCACCTCCACATCGCTGTGCACTTCCGGTGTCAACATGGATCCTTTATTACACGTCCTGCCACTGCTGTACTTGCTCGATGATTAGGAAAACTGAAAATGTGATGGACATAACAGCTGGCAGGTGACATACTGATCCCTCCACTAAGATCCCACAGCAAATCGATGGGTGACCTCAAAAAGAAGGACCCCACCTGAGTTGTGTGATTAATATATGTGCCAGTCATTACGCAGGGAAACCTTGACAATATATTTGTGTAGTGAAGATGCACATGAGGGAGCTTTAGGCCTGTCATTGGGCCAGGTCATGCCGGTGCCTCGCACAAGTAACACAAAAATGGTTGTGGTTAGACAGATATTCATAGGGCTCTCCATTCTAGCCATCACCATATGGATTAATAACTACACAAATGATGTCAGCAGCTGTACCACCCTGCAGTACCTGTGATGTCACTCCCAAGAGACTCATCATAACACATTCACAGTCTCATTAGCTCTGAACAGAAACACTTATAAAATACAGAGCAAATCCATATGTGTTGTAAATTGTTCCTTTGTAACTCACAACCCATCATAAAGCCAAAAGTCCTCGAATGGCCCATATGTGTGGTCACTTGTATCAGATATCTTGCACCTATCACAGCAGCTTACAAATGCCAGACAGGTGGAACCCTAAGATAAGTACAGATGCACATCAAAGGTGTCATAAGACATGGGTCACAATTACATAAGGCACGCCCCTCACACTGACCCCACCCCCTGCCCAGGTAGAATCTACCCACTGTAAGACCTCGGTGGCATGAAGGCCACTTAAGAAAACAGTGATTAGTGTGAGTTGGGTAGCAGGTTTTAAAAAGTGTCCTTGGGTATGTCCGTCATCAGTCCCTGTAGGTCGCCAAAGCAGATCCTTATAATGTTCCCAACGCACCTTACATATGTTACAAGCACTGAAGGTATGAAAAAAACACATATATTCACCAGTAACACCTTATACAGCTGCTGATGGAACGACAAAGACACTGATAACAGTTCATCCCCACTGTTGGCAGGCAGAACTGCGGCATCATCCACAGAAAATGGATCTAAGTCAGAATAGGGTCTTCAACAACTGATGCAACTAACAACCACTGGGAAAAGACAACTCTCCTTGTCACCTGTTGATGCAAAGTAAGTTGTACTTTCAGATTTTAAGATAACAGTGACACAATGCTACTCACAGAGGTACAGGTGACAGGCATGGAAGTTTACCCCTCATGTACCTCAGCCAGGTTCCAGTGAGAGTTCACCCCCCCCCCCCCCAACTCTAACAAAAGTTCTCTTGTGGAGCACACGAGTAACAGATACAAACCTACAAATACACCACACTGTACACGACCACCACAACATAGAAGTCAGGTTGAATGTGGATGTGACAGTGGGTAGCACAATCATCCCACTTCAACATCTACAGACACTGTGGGTCTCCTGACTGAAGGCACTCAAAACCAACTCTGTCACACAGTTAAAATCAATAAAGGTGGGGAGCCACAACACAATGGACAAGGTTAGGAGCATTGTATCCCTGGACCTAAACAATCTTAAGTGGCCTGTATGCAACATCCCATAGAGTATGTTCCCATCACATCTCATTGGTTCCTCCTATGTTCAGATCAGTGACTCTGTACAGACACACAATTTAAAATCATTCATGTTTGAAAATCTCAGACGTTGGTGAAATACTGTTTACTGCAAACATTGCCAGCACACTAGACAACCACACAGTTTACAAAGCTAACATCACTTTCGACAGCCTTTAATAATTCATGAGCTACCTCATAGCACCTATATTAAACATCATTGAGGGTATTTCAGGGAAAGACATATTTCCTCCACTGCTGATGCACTGTATTGGGTTAACACACAGCACCAACATGGAATTGGAAAGGCTGCTAAATGTGTTACTTTAAAGTTTGAGTCATAGACATTTATCTCCTACTCTGTCAATACTCCCTGCTGATTTTGGTCATCCTACACTGATGAACTCAAGGAAGACAGGAGGTCAAGGCCACACTGCACATATCAGCTGCATCAAGGTCTCCATGTGCATAGGACCTGTGACTTGTAGAACAATAGAGACAATCAATCATATTTCCAAGTGGCATGCACAAGTGGCTAAACATCGCCGAAAGAACAGCTGAAAGTTGAAAGAACACACATGGAAATGCTCACATGTGTCTCCACAGTAACACATTGCATGAACAAGAACACACCTCACTTGTGTGCTGTTGCAAAATACCTATTTTTCACACATCAAGCATCATTCAATCCTACATCTTGGGTAGTACTGCAAGCTAGCAGACGTGGACATTATCTTAAACAAATATGCCATACGTACCATAGCAGACACCAGCCACAGCAATGTGTGCACCCAAAGTAACTCATCTCAAATATACATCCACTAAAAATTGATCCCCACCCTATGGATTTACATTATCTTTCCCAAAGCCAGAACATACACACAACTGCAAATGGATCATCGCGCTTGGTGAAACAAACACAACTAAGCTCTCACAGGACTTCAGATACACTAACAACAGTCTGCTGTATTAACAAGGGCAGGACACGGGTCTACACGGAAAATACATAAGAAGTTTATTACAAGAAGCACATTACAGTGTAAAGATAAAGACCAGTAGCCTGTCCAAAGGAGGAAACATGGTCCAGCACACTGCTGTGCCACAAAACTTACCAATCAGAGCACTGCCAGGAAAACTTTTCCCGAACTGTAGCATCAAATAGGCAGACTAGGCACCTCTGAGGAAAATAATGGGTAGTACGGGTATAGGGCAGGGCTAGAGTATTTGTTGGGAGAACTGCGCTCAGGATTGGGAGGCCTGGTTTGGCCTGTGGGAGGGGCGGGCTCAGATTTGAGAGGGCTGGTCTGGGCTGCAGGAGGGCCATGTTCGGGATTGGGAGGGCAGGTTTGGGCTGTGGGAGTTTCTGGCTTCGGGATTTGGAGGGATAGAATTCTGCACATCCTAAGAGTACTGGGGGGAATAGAGAGGGTGGGGCAATTTGTGTGGAGAATTTGGTCTGCTGCTTTGCATCCTGGGGTGGGGTTGTAAATTGGTCCTTTTTCTTTTGGGAGGAGGTGCTTTGTAATTAGAGCGGGTGGATTTTCTACCCTTACCCCTTGTGGTGTAGTGGTTGTAATAGTAGGTTAAGAGACATGTTTTGGGGTTTTTGGTTCGGAAGTGATAGGGTAGTTGTAGATCCTGGTCCGCCCTTGAAAAAGTAGTAAGAAATCCAAGTTGGATTTGAAGTGATGTTTGTTTAAGTTTCCATCAAAGAGAGACCCCATCAAACATCCTCCCCTTACTACTGTCAACTGACTAGCCAGGAAACATTCCTTAGCAACCCCTGATTCCAGATTCCAGTCATCATCACCTAGATACAAAACACTGTATTCAAGGAGAGAAGTAGAACAGTACATCACCTCTCCTCCAATAATACCAAAAGGCATGTAAGACACAAAACTTTAAGAAATGAAAGTGAGTAAATAAAATATACAACAACCTTATAGTGCACAAGCAGGCACAATAAGAAGAAACAAAGAGACTAGGTTTCTGCAGAGCAAGACATTACTCAACGAACATAGTCTTGCATTCTAAGTGGATGTTTTCCACACGGCGAGGTCTAGAAACCTCCTCTTCTGTAATGGCTTTTGCATTCCCATCCACATTATTAGGTTGAAATCTGGCAACTCTACATAAATTCCAAAATCTGTGTACACTTGTTTTAATTGCATTTCTGAAAACCTTTATCACCTTGAATAGTTTGCTGAACTTCGAGTTCCCTTTACTCTTTTGAGGAGATCTGATCTTCACCCAATCACCCTCAGACACCATAGTGTTCTTGACAGCTCTTCTCTCATCAAACCATTTTTCCTCTTGTCCATGACAACTCTCTCTTTCTCTCCATCCTTCCATGTTACCAACATCACCATCAACCAAAGATCTTTTAGCTGTGACCCATGAAAGGCTGACTTTAGTGTTCACCACCTTTTTCTTGAACAAGCAAAACTGAGACATCCCTGTAGAAGAATGCATGGTAAACCGGTACTCCCATACTTTCTTTCTCACAGCCACATCCCAAGCTACACCCGTAGCAGCAGCCTGTTGCAAAGTCTCCTTCAGTGCTTTCACAAATCTCTCAACTACACCATTGCTGTCCATATGGTACAGCAAAGTATCATCTTTTGCTAAATTCTCTCTCCACTCTGCTTCCAAAACAATGCCATCACTGATCAAACACACATTGACTTCCTCATTAAACTTCTCTCCACCAAACCACTCACTTTCTTCAGACACCTTACCATGAGTATCTCCCAACCTGGATAAACAATCAGCCACAGTGTTACTGGCCACTGATAAGTTAGTGACAACAAAGTCAAACTCTTGCAAGGCAACCACCCACTTCCGAATACGGTGGGAAATTCCTTTTTTAGTAAACACCTCCTTCAAAGGTTTATGGTCCCTCTAAACTTCAAACGTGCTACCCACAGAAATTACCTTAACTTACAGATGGACCAAAAGATGGCAAGTGCTTCTCTTTCTACAATGGGGTAATTACGTTTCTCACCCCTCAAAGGTCTGGACATAAACAAAATCGTTTTCTCTACCCCTTCAAACCTCTGAAGTAGCACCACTCCCAAACCCTTTGAGCTTGAATCAGTCATCAAACACGACTCTTTCATCCGATAAAAAACTGCGCCTAACTCAAACATTTTTCCAAATTCTCAAACTCATCGTCAAAGTTTGTGTCCACACAAACTCACAACCCTTTTTTTAGCAGATTCCTCAACAGACAGGTCACTCCACCAAAGATGGGTACAAATTTGTGATAGAATTCTGTCATCCCCAAGAACTTCACAGGTGTATCTTTCTTCTGAGGTACACTGAGTTTGCAAATAGTGCTGATGATATGATATGATATGATAACATTATTTATTGAGCACACATACACTAGCGGTTTCTTGGCGCTTAGGCAGAAAGGCATTAACAGAGGCGGCGGGGGGGGGGACTAGTCATAGGCCAGGGAAAAAGCCATGTTTTGTCCCGAGGGGAGGGAGTTCCAGAACTGTGGTGCCAGGGATGAGAATCTTAAGCCGCCGTGGCTTTTCCGTTTGAATAGACATGGGGTCAGAAGCTTTGCGCTGGAGGAGCGTAGGTCGCAAGATGGAGTGTAGCGCTAGATTTTGGAAGCAATAAAAACAGGACCGTGGGAGGACAAGGCTCTGTGAATCAGGCAGCCAAGCGTGAAGAGGCTGCGCTGGGTCACTGGGAGCCAATGCAGGCTCTTTAGCAGGGGTTTCAAGTGGCTGAATTTCGGATGGCAGTGGACAAGCCTAACGGCTTGATTCTGTACCATTTGCAACCGGCGTAATTGATAAGCAGGGATTCCGGCATACAGTGAGTTTGCATAATCAATACGCGACATTACTAGGGTCAGTGTAACTTGGATAAGAGCCTCAGATGAAAGAAATCTACTGATTTTCAGAATTTTTCAGGATTCTGCTCAGTAGAATTTTCCGACCTGCTGAAAGGAATGAACTTCTCCCAGCATATCAAAATACCCACCCACATTAAAGGACACACCTTAGATCAGGTCTGGACCTCCAACCTTGACATCACTGACTTACAAATCACTCCCTGCACATGGTCCGACCACCATTTTATCTCCTTTTTCATTCCCAATAACCCAGTCACTAAAGCCCCCTCATCAGATCCTCCTTTGGTTAAGAATTGGAGCCGGGTAGATATTACAATTCTCCTCTCCTTCCTATCTACCTCTGTGCCTACTTCCTTACAGCCCACGGGCCCTTCGTTCTCGCCGCACACTCAGGCAGAGAACATCAATGCCTGGCTGGCTTCGGCAACAGATAGATTGGCTCCTCTAAAAAAGCTCACAAACAAGAGGCCCCATGACGCTTAGCGCTGGTTCACCAAGGACCTTAAGGATAAGAAACTTGCCTTGCGCCAAACTGAGCGTAGGTGGAGACAAGACTACTGCCCCCTCAAAAAATTCATTTTTACATCAGCCCTAAAAGATTACAAAATTGCCATTTTCGCTGCCAAATCTGACTATTTCTCCTCGAAAATACTCGAATTCACTAAGAAAGTCAAAGACATCTTCTCCATCGTTGATGAACTTGCAAAACCCGATTGGGTCACTGTAAAACCTTCCCCATCACAAACCCTCTGTGACGCCCTTAATTCCTACTTTATCGACAAAATTATCAAGATCAAAACTAGTATTCACAAGGCCACCTCACCCCCTGATCCTTGCCATACCTATCAAAACCCTTCCCTCTTTGACCTTTTCCCTACGATTTCTCAGGAGGTCTTCTTCTCCCTCCTTAAGAAGGTCCGCTCTGGTTCCCCCAGGGACAGCTGCCATCCTCACATCACCCGGGAGATATTTTTCCACATTCCTGAACCTCCCTTATTGCTCCTTAACAACTCCTTCACCTCGGGCATCGTCTCCAACACCTTTAAGACAGCGGAAGTTGCACCTATCCTTAAAAAAGCAGGCGCCAACCCCCTGGTACTCAGCAACTTTTGCCCAATATCGCTGCTTCCCTTTTTTGGTAAAATCCTGGAGGCTTATGTTGCAAACCGCCTGAGCATATTTGTGGAACACTCCCACTACCTAGACCCCCACCAAGCGGGCTTCAGGCCCGAACCCTCCACCGAGTCCATTGCCCTGGCCATCCACGATGAACTCAGAAAGGGGGCTGACCAGAACATCATGCAGGCATTAGGGCTCCTGGATTTGTTGGCGGCTTTCGATACCGTCAACCACAACTTTATGCTCGACTGGGTTGAGAGCGCCGGCATCCGGGGCGCTCCGTTGAAATGGATTACCTCCTTTCTCAACGACCGCTATCAAGCGGTTCGTCTCTCCAGATTCTCCTCGGAGGACAAAAGACTGTCCTGCGGGGTCCCCCAGTGGTCCTCCCTCTCCCCCTTCTTTTCAACTTATACATTCTCCCCTTGATCTTTGATCTCCGGAAGAGAGAAGTAGTTACTTTTAATTACGCTGATGATCTTCAGCTTATCTTTAACATCGACTGTTCTCCCTCCTCTATGGAGAACTTTCAATCAAGCATGGACTTCATCATTAACTGGATGAACCTAAACCAGTTAAAGCTTAACCCCGACAAGACGGAGCTGGTCCTTACAGGGTCCTCAGCTAATCCGTGTAATTCTAATTTCTGGCCCCACTCCTTGGGATGCGCGCCTTCCCCAGTCAGCTCGGTCAAGAGCTTAGGAGTAACTATTAGTAACGACCTCTCCATGAAAGCCCAGATCAATTTGTGGTTTCCGTATTCCACTTGCGAAGAATTCGGAAAATCTGTAGATTTCTTTCATCCGAGGCTCTTATCCAAGTTACACTGGCAGTAGTAATGTCACGTATTGATTTCGCAAACTTACTGTACGCCGGAATCCCTGCTTATCAATCACGCTGGTTACAAATGGTACAGAATCAAGCCGCTAGGCTTGTCCACGGCCAGCCGAAATTCAGCCACGTGAAACCCCTGCTACAGAGCCTGCACTGGCTCCCAGTGACCCAGATGCTTTGGGCTTAATGCCACTCGCTGACACCAAGTGTCCCAAGTACTTGCTTTCTGAAAAATCTAATTTACATTTATTAGCTCTAAGGGTTAGTCCAGCATCACACAACTGTCTAAAAACCAGTCTTAATCTCTTATCTCGCTCTTCAGAATCAACACCAAACACAAATATATAAGCCTGGTATACTTTTACGCCGTCAAATCCCTTCAAAATGTGTTCCATAACTCTCTAAAACACCGAATTGCACTGTCAAGAACTTAAACATGCCAAATGGTCTAACAAAGGCCGTTGAATGTAATTTAACCTGGTGGTAGTCCGACGACAAGTTCAGGGACAAAAAATGTTTCACCTCCCCAAGGGAACATAACATTTCGCTAATATTGGGAAGAGGATATCTGGTCTCGCCATTGGCCTTGCTAGCCATAACAATTGGAGAAAGCTATTCTGTGACCTCAACTTCTTGTATTATTCCATTCACAATCAATTTATACTACTCAATCCTCATGTTTTCGTTCACCAAAAGGGAAACACCCTGAGCTTTGGCAACCTTCAGTACAGAACCTGATTTAATTTTGATTAAGTATGGGCGAAATTTGCGAATTCGCGATTCGCAAATACGTACTTGCGGTCCGCAAAATTCGCGAATCTGTGCGAATTTGCAGATTTTTTATTTTTGCGGGTTCGCGGGTTTTTTTTCAGCACAGCTACCGCGAAGTTACCCATGCGGTCATACATGGGCGCTAGTTGCATGCTCGCGTTGGGCATTTCCTACGTGCGGGGCACAATTATTTGCTTGCTTGCGGGGGAAATATCGCGCAAACTTACCCACGTGGTCGCAAAGGGCGCGGCCATCTTGTTTTTCATTCATTGCTATGGTTCTGGGCATGCTTTTTCTATCCTGCTTTAATCTTTGCAATCCTTTGTTTGTTTGAACTTTTTAAAATCTTTTTTACTCATTATCTATCCCTCTATTTTTCTACATCTATATTTTGTGTTTTTTTCAACTTTTTATTACTTTAATAACTACTTAGCTTTCTCTTTTCTTTTATTTACTTTTTTCCCTATTCTTTTCTTCTTTCACCCAGGACCATGGCAAAGGGAGCCCGCAAGTCTAAGGGGAAGGGGCCCGCACCCCGTAGCCGGCTCCCTTGCGGGTGCTTAAGGGGGGAGAACGTAACTACCCGGGAGATCTTTAGTGCGGTGGAGGTGGCCGCACTGGTTTTCTTCGTCCAGCGCCACCTCCCCAAGAACGTCGCGGCAGGTGGCAGGCCCAGTACTGGGTACGGGCTGTGGGAGCGTCACCAGCTATCGGGGAAGGTGTGCTGGGCCATGTATCGGAAGTCTGGGGTCCGGCGCACCTACAACCAGGCGATGCACCGGTGGTCCGACATCCTGGACCGGGAACACAACCTGCTCGGCCTGTTTGGCATGGAGATCCCTGGGCTTGGTGAGTACTAGTAACTATTTAATCACTACTTTGTTGTCTTCTGCTCTGTGTTATGATATTGCAAATATTTATTTTTCCGAAGAGCAAGAATGCTGCCGATTACATTGCTGGTAAATTATGATTCAAAAGCTTCTGTGATTGCAGGTGCTCGCCTGCTCACTGGTGGTGCTACTATGTTAAATTGTTTTCAATTTTGTGCTCATTTGGCCTGGGTGATTATGTATGAGTGTACTATACAGAAGTGCGTAATGCTAGACACTAGAGATTTAATTGCAGGTAAATTATGTTTCTAAAGCTTCTGTGATTGCAGGTGCTCGCCTGCTCACTGGCGGTGCTACTATGCTTACTTGTTTTCTATTTTGTGCTCATTTGGCCTGAGTGATTATGTATGAGTGTACTTTACAGAACTGCGTAATGCTAGACACTAGAGACTCAAGTCCAGTCCTTCCTTTGTAGTCCTGCTACTAAGAAGAGATAGTGGTAGTGGATTGATTGTTTGAGTATATTATGACTGGTTATTTAGTAGGAAACTTTTTAGTGGTCTGCAATCATGACGGACTGTGTCTGTCACTTCGCGTGCTGTGATTACTGCCTGCCAGTCCTAGTAGGGCCTTTTTGTAGTTAGTTTAGTGAGTTAGATATCTTTCCAAGTAGACGATCCACGAATCCAGCAATACTAGTAATATCCTAATAGACCACATCAGATAGGTCAATAAATTTAGTGCAATTGTTGTCTATTTCCCCCAAAATAATTTGTTATTGTTTTTTTGAAATGTTTGATTTGGTTGACTACAATCATCCATGTTTGTGTCTTTCTTTCATGTTGTACATCAGCTCCCCCCAGGGGCAAGAGAACAGAGGAGGAGGTGGCATGCTCCGGCGGAGCAGGAACAACAACAGGAAGGCCAGGATAGGTCCGCCGAGGGCTCCTCTGCTGGCCCCAGTACGTTTTCCTGTTAATATTATTAATTATACTTCCCTATCTTTTACATCACCTATTTATTCCAAACGTTCCTCATAATTCTATTTTTTCCTAAATCATCTTTGATCTTCTTGTAGATTGTTTCTAAATTCTTATCCTGCCTCTACTATGACTCTCTGTGCTACTACTAGAATATTATTAGTCTGTCTGTGTAGCTAGCTAAGCTTGTTTTGGAAAAGGGGGGTGGTGATGGACAGAGTTTCTGAATGATGCAGAATACTCTTACCAAGTCAAGAGATCATGGTTTTAATCCATCACCGTTTTTTAGCTCACTGCACCATCCCAGCTCAGAACCTGGCTATATGCAAATTAGTCTGTTCCTGTCCCAGTGCATGATGGGAACAGGGCAAACCAAACTACCAAGCCAATTCTTATACTGGGAAGGAAACAAGCTCCCGGGGACCGGTTTCTGGCATCACAGCCTTCTTCGGCCCGGTTTGCTTGCTAAGCTTGCACAGTTGGCAAAAGGTGTACTGTTAAACAAACCTCCTATTCAGCAATAGCTCTAGGCACTGAGTGCAGTCATCTGGGTTGTCCATAATGTCTATTCAAGTCTTCTAAATGTTTATGCATTGACAATTTCCAATGGCCACCAAGAATAAGATACTAGTTTACTTTTTGATTGGTTAGGAGGACATACTACTACTGTTGCAGGGACTATTCTGCACATACAGAACTATGGACAAGAAATAGGGCATTGGTTATAAATTATAATAGGCGCAGTTTAACTTTCCACATACCTCAGTCATAACAGAAGTTGAGCCCCCAATCTCCTTATTGACTAGCTAGTGTGCAGAGAGTCATTATTTATCTCCCGAATGCAGCGATGATCCCCAATGATTATACAACCCAGAACATAAGACTATGGAGTCAGAGTCCCGACCTCTCAGAGTCACGGACTCATGCTTGCAAATTGCAAACCCTTTCGCTCACTCACTCATGACCAAAAACCACAGAGTCTATGTAAGTTTTAAAGCTTTATTAAAAGTAAAACAACTAGCTCTGTGTGTACTCTGTAAAAATTTAAATTGTGCATTACATAAAAACATTTATTAAAAACAATGTCATATAACAAACGGTGAATGACTGAAAAAGTGGCTTATTTCCCACATTAATTGTGGGAGAGCACTCACCTGGTTGGAACTTAAAGTCTTGGTGGGGATGAATCGTTGACGACTCCGCCAAACATATGATGATGATCTTGCTCTTCTTCGTAGAAGGGAAGCTTCTTTCTGTTATTAGTAAAATGGTGCGTGTTAAAAAGCAAGCATTCATCAGTTGTGTCAAAAAGTGTAGCATCACATGTTATGGCTAAGCATAAATAAAAAACACCCTTCCCTGAAGAAAGGGAAATTTTTAGTTTAGACTAGAGAGTCACAAGTTATTAAATTTGTTTATGTTGTACATGTAACAAATTTCTATTCCTAGACAAAATAAGGAGTGGTGTATATGTCATCTAAAAATATTAAATGTATTTTCTAGGCGTGACACCATCGGCACAGCCATCCACCAGTGCCGGGGCCAGCGCCGAGGTGGGCACTCCAGGGTCGGATGCGGTGCCACAGCCAGCAGGAACTGCTGTGGGGGGTGCCACGGTAGTGGCGGGCAGTGGTAAGCTATTATAATATATTCCTTACTTATTGAGATTACAGAGTGGGCTCTCTGCAGGGGTGAATATGTTGTACAGTACAAGTACACTTTACTGTTAAGAAGACTTACAAATTTTTAACTAAGTTTTTGTCAACCAGGTAGAAGACAGTCACCCTTGACTTCTCATTAGCAATAGCATTAGTGGTGGGAGTTGACCAGTAACCAATGGCCTCCTCTAAATTTGACTTCAACTCTGCAGTGAAAGTTTTATCTAGAAGCCAAGTCAGATCAGAGATGAACTTGATGGATTGAATGAAGGAAAAGGGAAAGAAGGGTGTAAGGAAGGACGAGCGAGTTAAAATAAATGACTGGCAAAGAATGATACGTGTTTTTGAATGCTGCCCGAGGTTGCTGGGAATCTGATGCATGGCCGGTTGAAGGCTGAAGTAAGGATGAGTGACATATACCCTTCCCAGCACTCTACATAGAACATTTTTTATTTGCAGGTGTAAAGCAATGGCTTAGACAAATGGTACATCTCAAACGTGTGTCATTTCTTCAACATGTTTACCTGCAAGTTGTCATCCATCAATGAGTGGGAGGAGAAAGACAAGAGGACTGCCTGGGTAGGTGAATCAGAAACTGTATGTGTGAGCAATATATCCTTTAGCTCAAATTCAAATGCAAGTCAAGCATGGATGCATGGCTGGCATTTTACAAAATAAAATGGTTGTTTTTCGGTGAGAAAAAGTAAGGTTTGTCCAGTTGAGATATTATGAAGAGTGATTGACATTTACTTTGAATGGATGGATGCCGGGATGGTATATTCCTCATAGATAGCCGGTCACTGGATGAAGAGTGTTACTTTGAAGAGCATATAACACCGCACCTCCGAGCCAGGGTAACAAAGCCGAGGAAAGAAGTTGTAATTTTTCAGAATACTACCATGACTAGTAACAGTAGTTTGCAAGCACAGCATATATCCGGCGATTACGGGGAGTCGGGGACCACTCACTACGTCTCTTAATAATTTTTTTACAAATCTGTCAATGACATTGATGTGTGGCCTATCGGTGTTCAGTCAATCAAAAACAAAGCACCTAAAGTCATCCCATATGTAAGCAAATATCCTGTGAAGGGACAGATGATCATATTATCTTCTTCATTTTCCTTTTGTAGTAGTCAGGGGCAGGCCAGGGTGAAAGTTAAATTAATTGAGCAGTAGCCCTTATAACAGAGTATGGCCAGTGTGAGTTGTAATAACCTCCAAGTCAACTGTTGTGCAAAGTCATATGTGGGCTTTTTTGGACATTGGTACACTACAATTGGCTTATATCTTCCTGTATTGAAAATGAATGCATGCAAGCGTAACTCATGGTGAGATGCTCTAACTTACCAACGCACATACACCATGATGTGTTTGCCCAATGTAAAGGCCATGCTATCCCTACAATTCGCATGATGCTTACACTCTGAGGTACATTGTTGATAGTGAGTATAAAAGATAAATAGTCAAGCAAAGTGCAATCAGTGCGTTTGTCACTTACCGGTATACCTGGTGAGCAATAGGGCCTGCCATAGAGGGGAAAGACCTTGTCCACAAGGGTTTCCAGCTCATATGGAGTGAAGGTCGGGCCCTATCCCCTACTACGTGTGTCATGACTGCTCCCAGAGGACACAAACAGCAGCAGGTGATGGGGAGATAAATCAATCAGCTGTGTTTGATACCACGTGACAAGCCTACAGACACGCAGGGTGTAAGTAGGCCACATAGGCTGGCTTCGGTATACATGGCCACATGCATTGGACACAGGTGGTTGCATCTTTCATTGTAAGCCTATGGCTGTGACCTCAGTGGCTGACCATGCCTACCGCGTTGTTCAACCAAAAAGCAAAAAGGAGATACTCTACCTATACCGTTTTAGAATATGCGATACACCATCTGTTTAATAGACCACCAACCTAATTATTCACATCATCCAGGATAATTTAGACACTACTTGATTTATTATTTTTCGTCTTTTCAATACAAATGTATTAATGCATTCACAGATAAATATCCTATCTAAAAAGTTATAGAAAACTCAGATCCCATTGCAAAACTTCCACTCACAACACACAATCAAATTCATGCTCAAACATCCTCACACAGACAACAAATACATACATAATATTAATAACAAAAAGCATAATATGCACCAAGTTCCCTCAATATGTGTGCCAATAATATATAAGAAATTTCACCTACTCACGAGTACAAAATCCGCAGGTTTGATTTATAATTAATGTAACATCATAACAGAAGAACCATGAAAATAGATATAATCAAAACAATTTTACCATCAAAAAAACTTTCCAAAACAATTCATCAATTTTCCAAAACAAATAGACCAGGTGAGTTCATAGCGGGAACTTAGTCACAGCGCCGATGCGCGTTTTGGTGAAACACCCTTTCTTTGGGTATCACCTTTTTCAGGGCGCGTATGGTATATATATGACAGAGAAGGCAGCCGGACCTGTCAACATCAAAACATTTATCACACTTATTACTTCGCTACACATGTATAAATATTATTAGTACAATAATCATAGCTTTGATTCAATCAATAAAATAAGTGGCATGCATCAATGGTAAGGTAAGAAGCAATGGTCAATCGCACTGAGGGTCAAGATCTAGGATATTTTAAATTCCTAATGTAACAAAAGTCTAGAGGAACAACTGCACACTCGAATAGAGACAGAATAAGAAAAGAAATAAAAGGAAAGAAAGAATGAATAAAAATGATGGCAGAAGTATTCAAATTGAAGTGATAGACCAAATGAATAACACTCGATCGTTAAAGTGTCCAAATTTCCTCCCATGGGGTGCGGCTACCCTAGTTTGGATAACCTTGTCCCAATAGTACATCAGAACAATTGTCGACAGGGGCTGAATGAGCGTAACCAACAACCAAAAAGAAAACCAATGAAGAAGCAAAGAGTAAAGCAATAGGAAACAGCATTCAAATGTCTAAAATGTTAATCATGACTGCATACCTATCTTAATAGAGATGAAAAGTGCTGAACTGGAGTTCTGGACTTTTTGGTTCCGTCCAGAGGTGTCAGGGATAACACCCGAAGACCCCGGAGTTCTACCTGTCTCGGTGCGCAAATAAACAGAAACACGGGCTTCTCGATGGTGGCGTCAAAGACCAAAGGTTTATTACTGCAGGGACACAGAAGTCACAGAAACTACGCATGGGCAGTGTCTAGGAGCCTGTTCGAATTGTACAACGAGGGTTGCTCCTTATATATTGAATATTGGGCTTCAGGAAAAATTCTTTACATGTTAGCACGTTCCAAAACCTTTGTATCTTAAACAATAAATATTTGGCGTTGCACAGGAATCGTCAGCAATATCTGATGTCAAAACATTACGAACGAGGGGTTCCCACTATTCCATCATAATCCCATGTCAACTTTTCATTCAAGACCCGGACCGCCTCATTGTAAATTTCGTTACCTCCCCCTAATAAAGGCCCAGAAGGAAAGGAGCAGAGCCAGGTGCAGAAGATAGAAAAGTAGGATAAGAGATGTTTGTGGGTCGTAAATGGGCAAGGCTACCAGATTCGGCTGCCTAATCATGATCAGGCCAACGAACACGAGAACCAGTATAGCAGGACTGGCCTCAGGCAGTGGAGGCAACTTCTGTCGAGTCATGCGGCCATGGCGTGTTCTGTTCTAAGGTGTACGTGTCGCTAGCAAGGTGAATCTCCGGCTAAAGCCTACGTGTCCTTAGGTGCTAGAGGTCACTGCGTGTCCATTGTCTACGTGAGGGCAAGAAACACAAAATGGCTTCCGTGGTCTAAGATGGATGCCATGGGTAGATCAGAAATGTGTTCATAACAGGAGTGCTCTTGCTCGTAGCATAGCGAAAACACCAGGATAGGCTAAATGGATCATTTGCGGTTCACTGATACCAAAATTATGTATTTACGACAATGTTGAAAACACGGGTTCAAATTGTCACGGAACCTCAGACCCTCCTTTTGCCCTTACGTAGGCAATTACTCTATGTCCGAGTCTATCTCTATGCTCATCAGGTCAGTGACATGTTGTTGCATCATCATTCTTTCTCGCGCCTTTTCTCCAAACGCAGGTGGTTTTCTGAAACATGTTGCAGCACAAAGACTACACAAAGCGGGACCACACTGGATAATCAGGCAGCATGAGAACAGAAATACTAGGATGACACCAATGACCATCAGAACCTTCCATCCCCACGCTGATACCAGAGTCCAAAACCACTCCATGAAGGACCAGTTTCCCTTGTCTACGTGTATAGAGTCGGAAATCTTGTGTAGCTTAGAGATCGCTTCATAGACGGTTGGAGCATTATTGGGAATAAAAACACAGCAGCTCGATTGGATCATTCTGCATACCCCACCTCGATCTGCAAGTATTATATCTAGAACCATACGGTTCTGCAACGTCATGAGACGATCCGCCTGAAGCTCAGCTGTCAAGTTACTAAGGGCACCAGCAGTTTCTGTAATAGTAGATTCAACCACCCGTGTTAGCTGACGTAGATTTCTACTATTGGCCATAGGCCCCCAAAACGGAAGGAAACCTTTGAAGAAGTCTCCAGCTTCCTGACCAGCGGTATCTTCCTTACTGAATACACCTCTTGCTACTCTGGTCTTGTGATAATCTGAAGAAGCAGTGTATGTCGGAAGCAACAATCGAGCAATATAACATGAACCTGAGAAGTCAGCAGGCAGCCATGTATACGCTCTGTCTTGACAGATGAAGTAAGTACCCCTAGCAGTAAGGAAGGCAGGGGAAGAGTTAGACGGAAACACGTACGTCTCAACGCACTCACTCCTCCCTAGCTGAGCTCTCGAATTTCTCCCATTTCCTTGCAAACAGACCTGACCTCGGTGAGGCACGACCCAGACTGGAGTGGAGCTTTTACGCTTGCTTTCTCCCAAACTAAGGCGATACTCTGTAGAGTTCCAACTCAAATATACCCGTAATTCATCTCTAGGGTAAGATAGAGTATTATTGGCGTCTTTAATCATGTCAACAATTCCCTGGACTAAAGCTTTGTTGGCTGAGTTGTATTTAGTGGAACGTGGTGGACGCGGAGGATAGGTTTCAAGGGCATAGGCAAAAATGGTCTGAAAGGCCTGAAATGATCCATTATAGCTAAAAGGCAAGACTAGATAGGGAATGCCTTTATCCATAGTGTGGGGTATCAAGCCACACACCCAGCAGTCTGTAGTATTAACTACCAGTTGGTGTTGATGCAAGAGCTGTACAAATGTATTGTTAATAAATTCTGAGCGTCGAGCTTGTTCGTGTTCAGGAAACGAGTGAAAAGAATGCATAAAAGAAACAGTAGAAGTAGCAGGATCAAGGGGAGGTACTGTAGTTACTGGCATAAAAATCAAATGCACACCAAAGACGATTCCACCCACTAACGTTATCAAAACAATTAAAAACGTAACTGCACATTGCATTAGAAAGCATTTGCTGTGAAGTATTCTGTACAGTCTATTTCTGCGAACATAAATTACATTCTGTCGTTGCAGCTCAGGAAGCTCCATCTTCTACAATCCGCTCGCGACCACTGATGATGTGTACGTAGATGAAAATGCCTCTATCAGCCCTGGGAGTTCCCAGAACTAACAGAAAGATCGACCTTGTGTCTGACCCCCGCAGATTCAACTAGGCACACAGCCACGACCCTACGGCTACCCAGATGGCAAGGCAATTTTTAAAACAACAAAACAATAGCAAACTTCCTGGCTGGAGGCAATGTATCAAAAAATTCAAATGTGAAAGTAGGCAGTTTCCTGCTTTATTTGTCCATATTGCGAGATCGTAGATTGTATCTCAGTTTTGCAGGAGCTGTCTGATCTGGAAACAATGTATTTTCAGCCGACGTTGCAATGTTCACATTCGCAGATGGCAAATGTTCTTTTGATGCAGATGGCAAATGTTCAGGGTTCAAAAGAGCAGTTTCAGGAGGAGAGCCAGAGTTTGACGTATCTGTGATCAGTTCTGCATCGCTGAAAGGGATGAAACTGGGTATGTGTTCTGCTTCAGAGGCACCGATTCCTTTCTTCACCCAGTTGTCGTAAGGAAGTGGCAGGGGCACACGTTTGACGTGTGTCGTGTGTATCCAATTCTTCCGTCCGGCCACACGAATAGCAGTTCTCGTTGTCAATAACACCTGGAAGGGGCCAATGAATCTGGGCTGAAGATTTTTCGTTCTTGCAAAATTTCTAATGACGACTTGATCCCCAGGTTTCAGCTGATGACCTGGACTCTCCGGTGGCTTTGGCAATGCATCGAAAACCTGTTGGTGAATAAGGCTCAATTTAGCAGTCAAGTCGAAAAGGTAATCAATTAACATTGGATATTCCAGCTGTCTAAATTCTTTTGGCCTAGGCACCCCCCAAACATTGGCGGGACGACCAAAAACTATTTCGTATGGACTAAGCCCTACTCTAGAATGTATAGTTGCTCTCGTTGATAACAAAGCCAAGGGTAGTGCATCTGGCCAGGACAAACCTGTGGATGCCTGTATTTTAGCGAGTTTCAGCTTGAGGGTGCCATTGTAACCCTCAACTAAACCAGCAGACTGGGGATGGTTCGCACTGTGGAACTTTTGTTTAATCCCTAAACCGGCACACACACTCTGCATGACTTTCCCTACGAACTCACTTCCGTTATCTGACCATACAATCCGTGGCATGCCATACCTAGGGAAGTATTCCTTGAGAAGAATTTTGGCAGTGGACAAAGCAGTATTGTCCTTCAGTGGATATGCTTCGATCCATCTGGAGAAAGCACAAACTACCACTAGGACGTACTTTAGGTTGTTGCAGCGATCCATGTGAATGAAGTCTAACTGAATCACTTCAAAGGGGCAAGAAGGAGGAGCGAAGTGACCTGCAGGTGTGGGGATTCCCTTGCCAGGATTATGCATCAGGCATACCATACAATTTCTCACCACTCTCTCTGCACACTTACTAATCCCATCATTCTTCCAGACTGAAGCCAACATCTTGCAAATCCCTTTCGAACTGATATGCGCTGCTCCATGTGCCATCGTTACTACTGCAAGCACATACGCATCAGGCAACATCCAACGCTGCTGTTCCGACAAGTCAATCCAACACCCATTCGAGTCCAATTTACCCGTGCTCTCTTTCCATGCAAGCTTTTCCTCCTCAGTCGCCTCTTTCTGAATTTCTTTCACGCTTTCCACTGTGTCCTCACACATTCCAGACTCAGAAATCCATCTTGCAGACGTTGCAACATACATTCTACTCATCATATTTCTAGCTGTCTGTTTAGCAGTCTCGTCAGCAAAAGCATTCCCACGACCAACATCATCCGTGATTGCTTTATGAGCGCTGCACTTCACAACCGCAACTTCAGTCGGCAAGGTTAGAGATTCCAACAAGTCATTAACTAGCTGACCATGTTGGATCTTAGTCCCATGGGACGTAATGAAACCTCTCTCTTTCCACAAACGGCCAAAACTATGGGCCACGCCGAACGCGTACTGACTCTGTGAACACATTCACTCTCTTTCCCTTAGCTAAAACACACGCTCTTGTTAGCGCGATTAATTCCGCAGCTTGGGCAGAATTCTGACTCACTCTTGCAGTCTCCACAATCGTACTCAAAGTCGTTACTGCATTCGTCCTTTTGTCTCTTCCTCGGTTCTAAAGCAACAGTCATGTGGTTCAGAATCACTCGACTCTTGACTAGTCGGCAACAATGTTGCTGGATTCAATACATTGCATCTTTTGATCTGAATATGACTCGCTAGCAGTGTCAGCTCATAGCCAGATAATCTAGCACTGGTAAGGTGTTGTGTCTTAGTTCGGTTCATGAGTGTGTCCACAGCATGAGGAACCATAACCACTAGCATGTTGTTCATGACCAAACCAGCAGATTGTCGAATGGAAGCCGCAGCTGCCGCTGTAGCTCTCAAACAACTAGGCAACGCTCTAGCTACTGGATCTAATATTGATGAAAAATACGCACAAGGGCGTTGTTTATCACCAAATTTCTGTGTCAGAACACTCAACGCGCAACCTTCTCTCTCGTGAACATAGAGCGTAAATGGCTTACTGTAGTCAGGAGTACCCAACACAGGAGCTGAACACAGTGCATTTCGTAACTCAGAAAAACTCTCCTGACATTCAGCAGACCATGGCACTGGACTCGGAACATTTTTCCCAGTCAAAGCTACCATACTTGATATTAAGATCATCTACATACTGCACTAAAGCAGAACCAGGAGGAAGTACCAAGGAATCTAACTGACTTTTTAATGCCTGACTGTAAATGGACGGACTCTCACAATACCCTTGCGGAGCACGTTTAAACCTGAAGCTTCGACCTCCTAAAGAGAAGCCGAAAATATCCCTGCTTTCCTCGGCTATCGGAATGCTGAAAAAGGCATTCTTCAAGTCGATAACTGAAAACCATGTGGCTGTAGCAGGAATCAACGTTAACAATGCAGTTATGTCTGGAACTACAGGGAACTGTGGAATCACAATCTTGTTAACCTCCCTAAGATCTATGACAAACCTATATACTGGAGGCTTTGAAGGATCTGTACGTTTCAGAATTGGCAAAACAGGACTGTTACAGACATTCCCTCTAGTTTCTTCTACTACACCTTTCTCGATCAAATCTTGCACAATTAATAAAAGTGCGCGTTCACCTTCACTAGAGATTCTGTATTGTGGAATTCGTGGAAATTTTACATTCGTTTTCAAAGTAACTACATATGGTGGGATTTCTAAAAGACCTACATCATTAGTACCAGTCGCCCAAAGAGTATCAGGGAGAGAACGCAGCTCTGGTGGGAGCGCATCCATCGACAAGTACATTGGAGAGGTGATTCTTTTACCCAACGTAAGCTGTACTCCTTCCGGAGAACAGTACAATGTCGCATATAGGCGTTTTAACAAGTCTAAACCAAGCAGATTTTCATTACAACCTGTCGTCAAAATCAAGGGAGCTTTCAATTGACGGGGTCCGACAGAAATAGACAAAGGACCAGATACGGGGTTGTAAACAGGGGCGCCTGAAAAACCTACTGAAACATTTGTTAAGCCAGACAAAGGTGCGCCAGGGAGTTTCTCATGTATGATAGAACTTTTTGCTGCACCAGTATCCAACAGAAACGGTTCGACTACACCTGATGCTGCTACTGCGACATAAGGCCCACTCTGATCTACTGGAACTGATACTACTCCCTCTCTTTGTCCTTGGCTGTCCTAGTACTCTTTTTGCTGAAACCCTTCATCAGTTTCACAATAGTCTTCAACATGATACTGCTGAGATCTATTTTGCTGAGCAGACTGACTATTTCGCTGATCAAAATGGTTAGAAGGGCGATCGTTCGTTTGTGGAGGCATAGCACCTCGTCCTCGACCCCTAGAATTTTGCATATAACCACCACGACCTCTCTGAGCTGCCGCAGCATTATTCTGCGCTAAGACTGGACACTCACTCTTATAATGGCCTTCCTTCTTACAGTATGCACACTGGTTCCACTGGTATTGTGGTCTCTGAGAACCATAATCTGTCCTTTGATATGAACCTTGCTGCGTGTTAGTCTGATTCGTGCGAGACGAATATGCTTGCTGTAAAAGGACTTTAGTTTTTAAATCTTTTGTCTTCTTCTCTGATTTTTCCTTCTCCTCTTTATCCCTATTTTCATAGTACTGGGCAGTCGCAAGTATTTGCGCAGTCGTAGAGACAGCCCACGCACTCTCGGAATCTTTCAATTTATTACTAAGTTCGGGCAACAAATTGTGTACAAATTTATCAACGAATAGTCTTTGTCCTCCCTCTGTGCTCATATCCTGACCACTATGATCCACAAAAGTCTCTTCGAACCTTGTGAAAAATTCGGAAACACTTTCGTCCTTCTTTTGCCTACATGCGGACAACTTGTCCCAGTTAACGCGCAATGCCGGCATCAGAGTCTTCATTAATTCAATTATTCTACCGGGTAAATTAGCAATTAGAGGTTCGGGTTTGGAACCACCTATTTGCTGACCATCCGCTGCAATTATAGCTGCCCAATCACCACCTAGGGCAACTGGATGATTCTCTTTACGAATTTTAGCCCAAATTGGTTGCGGAACTACATTCCCAAATAACATGTCAATGTCCGCTAGATTCAGCACACAAGCCTCAACTGTCTGTGCTAACTCCTTGTAATATCCGGCTGGATTTTTACGCGGATCAGGCAAGGCCTGCTTCACTGCTAATACTTCAGCTCGCTTCCATGGAATATGTATCCATACTCTCTGGAATTGGGCTGGAGCGGCTGCAATACCAAGGTTTACATTAGCTTGCACAGCTTCACGCCAAATTGGTGGAACCTCCCTCATTGGGTATTGACGATTTTGTTTCGTACTACGTTTCTCTAACTCCCTCGGTGAACGAAGGGATGGGTCATTCCTATAACTTAAAATCAGTTCCATCGCTTCTTTTATATTTTGACCAATTATCATACCTGCAGCAAACTCTTTCTGAACATTAATTAATTCTTCTAGATTTGATTCAGAGTCATCCTCTTCCAATTCCTTACGTAAAAGGAAGCACATTTCATCGAACACATATCGTTGTGTCGGTTCTTTCCATTGCATAAATGTATCTAATACATCTCCAGTACTATATCTTCCACTTTTTAAAATCCATCTAAGAGCTGTGGAATCTAATATTCCTCGTTCTTCAGTACTGGGAAGCTGACTACGTCTCTGCACAAAATCAGAGGTAGGAGTCTTAATCAGAGTTTTATAGAAGGGAGATAGAATATTAGAGACAGAATCAGTGATTCTCCGACGAACAGAAAGCGGAGTCATAACACTAGCAGACGCAGACAATAAAGTAGCAGTTGGGACAGATAGAACAGGATCAGTAGGAGTAGCGGGCAAAGTAGCCTGTGAACTAGCAGGTGTAAGCGATACAGGTATAGGTAAAGAAGCCGGCAACCCTGGAAGAGGGGGTGCCGAAGGAACATTAATATTGACCACAGGAGGTACAGGAGCTTGATTCAGGGGAGCAGGAGCACCAGGTTGCCCAGCAACCGGTAATTGAACATTCGGTAAAGGTGGAGCCGTAGCACCCTGTGCATACGGTGGGGGTGACCGTAACAAGTAAGACAACAGAGGATCGTTTTCAGGGTCCTCTACTATCTTAGCTGTACTGGATGGCAAAGCAGGATAGCACTTGTCTATCGCTAAATTACGCTCTCTGTTGGCCACCTCCATTGCTTTCTCAGACTCGTTGAGTTGCAGCTGCTTAGCAGACTGTTCTAAAGTCAACTCTTGCTCTTTCTGTTCTTTCTTCAACTTTTTAATTTCTCTCTGTTTAGATTCTTTTCGCCAATAACGAAGAGAATCAAACATTGCCGGCCGGGCTTTCTTCTTGAACAATTTCGTTTCTAAATTATCAAGAACTTGGGGTTCAAAACTACCATGCAGTGGCCAACTAAGGACACCGTCTTTCTGCGTATATCGGACCCATACCTCATTATAAGATATAGGACCCACTCCAAACTTACAATACAGATCATAAAGGGGAGTCCCAATCGGAGGAACCAGACATGAGTCCTCCAACCGGGAATTACTGTTGCAACCAAAGCACGACAACATACAATTTTTCCGACTTACCATTTTATAACCCGGAACACAGAACAAACAAACACACGAACAAGGGTGCGCACTCGGACCAAGAACTTAGGCCTACCAAAGCGAACAAATGTATCGATACCCAAACTAAACCAAATGATTATCGTGACTAGAACAACCAGTGATAATCTTACGAAACTAAACCAAACCAAGAACTGAAAAGGGATTTTTAATCCTAACAGGAACAACCCTTACGAAGTAACCAACTAGCAACCACTTGATACTTAACTGAGGCACTGAAGACGTCACCAAGGAGAAACCCGTCTCGTCTCGCCGTACTAAGGACTGCACCTCGGGTCCAAGACAGGGCGACGGTCAAGGCAACGGACCACTGCAGCCGTCTGAACGGGAACCCTCGTGGAAGAGAACGTCGGGCCACTTTTGCGATATGCCGGGATCGATGAAGTGGGGCGCCTCCCTCAGGAATCTTCACACGAAGCTTCTCGAACTCTTCAGGCTTTTGGACCGGTACCGAATGATGTCGCCCCACGTTGGGCGCCAATTGGAGTTCTGGACTTTTTGGTTCCGTCCAGAGGTGTCAGGGATAACACCCGAAGACCCCGGAGTTCTACCTGTCTCGGTGCGCAAATAAACAGAAACACGGGCTTCTCGATGGTGGCGTCAAAGACCAAAGGTTTATTACTGCAGGGACACAGAAGTCACAGAAACTACGCATGGGCAGTGTCTAGGAGCCTGTTCGAATTGTACAACGAGGGTTGCTCCTTATATATTGAATATTGGGCTTCAGGCAAAATTCTTTACATGTTAGCACGTTCCAAAACCTTTGTATCTTAAACAATAAATATTTGGCGTTGCACAGGAATCGTCAGCAATATCTGATGTCAAAACATTACGAACGAGGGGTTCCCACTATTCCATCATAATCCCATGTCAACTTTTCATTCAAGACCCGGACCGCCTCATTGTAAATTTCGTTACCTCCCCCTAATAAAGGCCCAGAAGGAAAGGAGCAGAGCCAGGTGCAGAAGATAGAAAAGTAGGATAAGAGATGTTTGTGGGTCGTAAATGGGCAAGGCTACCAGATTCGGCTGCCTAATCATGATCAGGCCAACGAACACGAGAACCAGTATAGCAGGACTGGCCTCAGGCAGTGGAGGCAACTTCTGTCGAGTCATGCGGCCATGGCGTGTTCTGTTCTAAGGTGTACGTGTCGCTAGCAAGGTGAATCTCCGGCTAAAGCCTACGTGTCCTTAGGTGCTAGAGGTCACTGCGTGTCCATTGTCTACGTGAGGGCAAGAAACACAAAATGGCTTCCGTGGTCTAAGATGGATGCCATGGGTAGATCAGAAATGTGTTCATAACAGGAGTGCTCTTGCTCGTAGCATAGCGAAAACACCAGGATAGGCTAAATGGATCATTTGCGGTTCACTGATACCAAAATTATGTATTTACGACAATGTTGAAAACACGGGTTCAAATTGTCACGGAACCTCAGAACACACATCCGGTGGTGCAAGGGACCCTGGGGGTGACAGTGGCAGTGTGTGCAATGTGGGCTCCACAAAATGAGGGTGCCCTCCAAATAAGGTGAGTATACATGATGTTCACTGTGCTGTTACTGGATCATATGTTGTCCAGACTGTGACAAATAATTGTAACTGCAATGATGGCAGTGCATCCTATCCATCTGTATGTCATCCACATCAATCTGGTAATTGTAAGTAATGCCTGATGCTGTGTACCGGCTGTGATGGGCACTAACAACTGTGCTCAATGTGTCTAATTTTTCATCTGCGTAATTGCAGGCGATTAATCCACTTTCCTCATAGTAGAGTTTGTAATGAATGTTTACTCTCATGCTGTACATTGCTCACAAATGCACTACTGTTAAGTCACACGAATTTTGGCTGCATCCTAGTATTAGTGAGTGTGGACTGTGTGACTCTCATCAATATTTGTTTCCATTCCACACATAGGTACTCTGGCAGAAGGAGTAGACAAAGAGCTCCAGTCTTCAAGCCATTTCCAGACCTGATGGCATCGGAAAAAAGAGTTGTCATCAGGAAGTTTCCTCTCAATAGGAATTCAACGCAGGATCTATGTGACAAGTTGAAGGCTCTCTTAAGTCTTTGTCAGACCTATCCCACAGCTCTCACACCAACAGTGAAAGTTATGGCCACATTGCACTTCCTGGCCACTGGTTCTTTTCAGTACATGGGGGCAATATCTTGTGGAACATCACAACCGATGTTCAGATTGGGGCTATCAGATGCGCTGCCAGTACTGATGAGACACGTGGATAGCTACATTCAGTTCCCCAGACCTGACGATGTGGCCACTGTGAAGTGAGACTGTTATGTCCTAGGTCGCATCCCACATGTAATTGGAGCTTGATGGAACACATATTGCCCTTGTAACACAATAAGCCGATAAACAGGTAATAGGAACAGGAACAACTTCTATTCCATCAATGTGAAAGTGTCTTGTCTATCAGAATCATACATCTCACACATCTGTGCCATAATTCCCATGATCTGCCTATGACTCCTACATAATGCAGAACAGTGTCATGAATGCAAAAAGAACAATTGATGGACAGAATGCAGAACAATGTCATACACTCTCCCCAGTATAGGGGTCTGGGCTTAAATCCATTGTTTCAAGCATCCTAGAACCGGTTTCAGATTTTCAGCCCTCATCAGCCAGGATCTGCCTATGACTCCTACATAATGCAGAACAGTGTCATGAATGCAAAAAGAATAATTGATGGACAGAATTCAGAACAATGTCATACACTCACCCCAGTATAGGGGTCTGGGCTTAAATTCATTGTTTCGAACATCCTAGAACCGGTTTCAGATTTTCAGCCCTCATCAGCCAGGATAGCTTGACTCCAGTGGCATGGAGAGCACGGGACTCACGTCTGAGCGTACCTGTCCCACTTGGGGTGACAAATGCAAAAAGAACAATTGATGGACATAATGCAGACCAATGTCATACATTCACCCCAGTACAGAGATCTGGGCCTAAATACATCTTTTTTTGCTCACCATGCCATTCCAGTTTAATGTCACGACTACAAGCAGAGAGGGCCTGGCCTGTTGGTGAGAGAGATATGTATCCAACCTTTGTGTGTGCGATGTTCTGTGGCTTCTTGTGTAAATGTCTGATTCCTAACTGCGCCCATGTGTGTCTCCAATATAGGTGTCTCAGCTTATCCAACCTGGCCATGGTTGTTGGTCCTGCTGAGGAATCTAACAATGCCAAGAGAAGTCCCCTTAAATAAGTCCTATGGTAGAACACAGCAGCCAGTGGAGCTGACGTTTGGGCTCCTGAAGGCAAAATTTGGATGTCTGGACAAGTCTGGAGGAGCTTTACTCTACCCACCCAAGCGTTTATGTCAGATCACTGTCACTTGCTTTATGCTTCTCAATCTCACAAATTGCCCAGGAACATCCCTCTGATTGAAGAAGATGGAGACCAGCAGACCCCCCAGGTGTGGACCCTGAAATGAGCAGTGACGATGATTGTGGCAAAAAGGAAGAAATTGACACGCTTTGACCGATCATCAACAACTCCTTTCCTTAGGTGTAAGCATGCCGAGAGATTACATGGCTGTGAGAGTTACAGTTACTGTGGTTGTGCAGTTGTGAGGGAGTTGTTCAGGTTTGACAGTTTGGTTTGTACAGTTGTGGGTAACTATGCTGACCTGTCAGTAGAGACGGTCTTGACAATTGCACACATTGATGATTATTGTCACGTCTATAATTAGAATACCTGATATATGACTTTTGTCTTGTAGTAGGTAACTTTGCCCTTTCCTTATCAACTGGACATTTCAGGGAAGTGACTTCAGCAGATGCGAGATGCTGATCTGCATTGCAAATTGGAAATTGTATGTACAAAATTTTGGTGTAAGACTCCGGTAGCTAGCCAGCTTGCACAGTGATAGGATGATAACTTTCTATTACACTATGTGGTTTCTAACCTATTGTGTGGTGGTCCTTTGGCAATATGAGTGGCATTATGTCCAACTACACAGTGTGGTTGTTTGGCAAAAACACAATTGTCTCTATTCACCTAAGATTGATATTCTGTGTATGAACTGGATGTTGGTGTTCATGTGTGTGGTTAGCATATGCCACTGAGCTTGGTGGACACCACTGTCAAATGTTCGCGAGATTCCACCAGATGCTGCTACAGTTTATTGGACTGTGCCTAGGGTCAGTTGCAGTGTTGATCCACTGTTGTGTTATCCAGTAATATCAGATGTGGGATTCCAATTGTGGATCAGTTTATGTGGCTCAAGCTAATTCCCTGAAACATTTGTTACCTTACCACTGATTTTGGCATTGTCTAAGGTACCCTCTCCAAAAATATTTTTGGAGCCCTGAGAATGATATTTGTGGTCACTAATACTGATCATTTTGTGGATGAATCATTATTAGGGCTCCCGGTTTCCGTTTTTATGGATTTTCACATATAAATACAGACAGAAATCTATATTTCCTTTGTCTGTATTTATATGTAGAAACAGCAAAATACTAGCAAGTTTTGCAGTGCTGCAGTCGGGACGGGCCAAGGAAACAAATCTGCTGTCCCGTGCACAAAAGGCAGCTCTCACATGGAGGTTCTGTAGACACTGCCCACAGTCTGGTAAGAAAGGTTGAGAAAAATAACAAAGCCTCGTTAACAAGTGAATGGTCTTTTTAAAGACCTGTGAAGTACTCAAGGGCGGCTTGTCAGCTTTAACTTACGCAGCAAGAAACTCCATCTGATTTGAAGCATAATCTTTTGGAGATGTTGCGTCGACTTTAGAAGTAAGGGATGCATAGTCAAGCAGGAAGGAGAACCTGTGAATCGGACATGAGTTTTTCTGTACTTTTTGCTTCCATTATTTTTACACTATGCACGTATTGCAGTAGTACTTGTATCCATCAGTTAGCGTTTGCTATTATAATTTGACAGCATCACACCCCATGCTGCCTTCACCAAGGTAGTTAGTCTGCGTTCCATGAATAATTAACATGCACCCTCATAAGTTTAAACTTTACTGAGAGGGGTACTTTTTTTTTTGCTTCTCAGCTCTTTATTACAGATGCTGTTAAAATTCGACAAAGACTGCATTGGTGCAATTTTGCATTAACATTTGCACGACGTTTGGACTACCGTTTTTGCACTGTTATTTCACAGTCAAATTTTGCGCCTGTCGGGCTTTGCAAATGTTAGATTTAAAGTTGCACCTATGCACTCCGCCTTCTGCCATCTTGCACTTTAACCATATAACCTACTTGGTGATGGTAGCAGGTTAAAGTACCGTATGCCTACACAGCACTCTAATAGGTGCTGTGTCAGTCCGTGCACCCACACTGACTAAATTTAGTCAAAATAATTCCGTTTCCATTGACTCTTGAGTGATGCACTTTTGGCTCAACAAGGAAAGAAACTACGTGGGTATTTCAACTCACTAGACAGTTGTCATTAGATATTATTTCTGAGTGACTGCTGCAGCGTTGATACTACTCGGAATATATGCTCCCGCCGTGGTTTGCCTCATTATATGCTCTTCTGCTTGCTAATTAATTCACGATTGACGGTGAGATAGTCGAGTGTTTCTGGTGCAGGCAGGCCTCTGCACATATTCACAAAGTGTTTAATTACTTGCTTGCTGTGGTCACGTTGCCATCTATTTGAGATGACTAGAGGTAAACCTCTCGAAGTGTCACAGTGTGGCTAAGTGTTGTTTACTATGTAGCCCATTTCTAACCTTCCTGTTTTGGTACGTAAGGAATTTGTGACGCAGTGAGATTGAGGCGTTTGTGTAGGATCACACAGTTGTTGAGTGGGGAAGACAGGAGGTAGACATTCGATCATCCCCATTTCCAGGGCCGGATTGGGAAGCAAAATTGGCCCTGGCAAAGTGCTCAGCCAGTGGGGGGGGGGGGGGGGGGGAGAGGGAGGGGGGGGCGTTGGGGGGTGCAACCTCGCTCTTCGCCAGGGCCGGTTTACGTCTGATTTTGTTACAGGGCCGTAACAAAAACGGCCACCAGGGGCCCACAAGGGGATTGCGCGGTGCCCGCAACAGCCAGTCCGGGCCTGCCCATTTCCATAGCCAACCATTTGCGGAGGAACTCAACAATTTATGGTTTCAATTTTAATATGGAAGCCTCTGTTTCTGTTATACAATATTTATATGTTTTTGATATTTTGTTTATTATTTTGCTGGAAACAGTATTGGTTTATTCTTGACCCCTTGTTACCTCCATAAGCATTTGTGTAAAATCATTTCAAATAAAGGCAGCTGTTGCATGGCTGCATCCTCCAAGCCTCGAGAATTCGGCGATCAAAATAATATCCTTTTCCCAATTTGTATAATTACTTTAAAGTGTCTGTGCTCTGCGGTCCTGAGTTGCAAGCTTATGACATAACCGTGTTTTTGTCTTCTCATGGTTTAATCTTTGAGACTACTGTGTATTTAATTACACGTTTTCACTTTTTGAACGTGCATTTCTTTATAATTAAATGCACATTTCACCACTGTTTCCTGCGTGTTCTTGTTTTTCTTTGTGGCACTTTTGTAATCTGTTTTATTCCCACTCTCTTAAAGTGGTTTATCTTTTCAGCTGAGCTTTTATCAAAAGATGCAGTGGCTTCCAAGACCTCAGACTGTATTGTACATATTGTTTTTATCAGATGTGTCTGTACGAAACAGTTTCCTTTTGTACACTTTTCCTTGTGTTTGTTGGTGGGGAGATAGTTTAGCAGGTTCTGCATTCCTTGTGGAGAACTAACGCCGCATGCATTTTGCACATTGACATTAAAGCTCGCCCTGCTCTGTTTTTTGGTCCTGAGGCTTGCTTAATACACACAACTCTGTAAGAGGTGCTCTAACACAGAGTAAGCAGGCCAGCCTTTTCCCCGTTGACCAGCATGAAGTGGGAGTGCCCCGCAATGTGTAAGGTATACACTGCCACCTCCTACACAATAAAACCAACTGTAGACGTTGTAGAACCCAGGATAATGTGCTGCATGGCCAAACACTAAAAAGGGCCCAAAGGCGAGACCTAGTGGTTATGCCAGTGCTTGTTGTCAGAAGTCCCCGGGGTACCAAACACCAAAGGCTCTATAGTTATGCTTCCACCTCATGCTCCTCTCTCCACCCTACACTTCCTCCCCTTTTTTTTAACCATTTTTTTAATTTGTTTTCGGGTACAATATAGTCTATGTAGTACTAGAAAACGAATAAAATTGTCAATTTAAATAAATGTGGAAAAATACTAGCTGTAGCGTCGTCTTTTGCTTGTGGCAAAACTAAATGTGGATAAAAACAGAAAGAATGCCCAAAAAATAAATATGGATAAATACAGACGGAAAAGGCAAAAAAATAAATACCATAAAACCAGGAGCCCTAATCATTAAACTATGTGGACAACATTATGCTTTCCTAAGGTTTAATAAATATGTGTTTACCTTTATACTTCAAAGTGTTGTAGTGTAGTTCCTATATTCCCAATAGGCTCTGCGCATTGGAATAATATATTCAGCAGTGTAGACGTAGGACTGGGTTCAACTAGGTCTCTACTGACTATATTAGACTTAAGTTTTGTTTGCCAGCTAGCTCAGAGGTCGCTAGAAACGTTCTCGAATAAACAAGGAGTTTTAACCTCCCTGGATAGACAAGAAGGGATTAGCTTCTGACAACCATATAACATGACAACTTTGCTCCCTCAGAATAAGAGTGTATCTCTAGAGTCGTGTGAAAACAATAGACAGCTATTTCGCTCAGTCAAGTGTGCATACTTAGTTTCACCAGAGTGCAGAGAAGAGAAAGACGGGCATTTTCAATAAAAGGTGTAATTTATTGAGCAGTCTTCTTCCTCATACAAGAGAAATGAATTGCCACAATTGCAACACTCATAGTAAAGTAAAGTGCGTACAGTAAAAGGAGGATTATAAAATAATACTGTAAAAGCATTGATATGGTTTCTTAGCCATAAGATACTTTAAAATAGATAAAATATATACATACTTATATACATTGACTAACGTACTCAACTGGTGCTTCTAAATACGCCTACCCCGGTGTACCTGACCTAAGCCTAATACGTGGGAAGGAGTAAGTAAGTAGCAGTTTAAGTTAAGTTTATTTTTGCCAAGAGTCTGACTCAAGAATTTTCTTTAAGGGTTTAGTCAGCTCCGTACCTGGGTATTAGAAAGCAGGAGGTCTTGTATCTCTCTCTCAGGACTCGATATCCCAGTAACCCGCGAAGGTATCTGGAAACACCGGAGCTGGATTTCTCGGCAGGAGAAAATACAGCGTCTCTCTCAGTGCGTCAAAAGAGGAGGCTAGAAAAAAAGTTATTCGCTTACAGCAAACGAAAAAGATGTATTACTCCCAGGAAGAAAACCCATTTTGGTCTACATCAACCAACCAATCAATACATTTGTATAGCGTGTTACTCACCTGTAGGGGGCTCAAGGCACTGGGGGAGGGGGGGAGTGCCGCTATCGCTCGAAGAGCCAGGTCTTGAGGTGTTTCCTGAATGTGAGGTGGTCCTGGGTCTGTCGTAGGTGGGCGAGGAGGGAGTTCCACATCTTGGCCGCCAGGTAGGAGAATGATCTTCCTCCGGCGATGGTTCTGCGGATCCGTGGGACGGTGGCGAGGCTGGTGGAGCGGAGTTTGCGTGTTGGAGTGTAGAACGTGAGGCGGTTGCTGAGCTATTCGGGGCCTATGTCGTGGAGCACTTTGTGTGCGTGGGTGAGGAGTCTAAACGTGATCCTTTTGTTGACGGGAGCCAGTGTAGGTCTCTCAGGTGGGCTGATATGTGGCTGTGGCGGGGGATGTCGAGGATGAGTCGTGCAGATGGGTTATGTCTTTTATGGAGTTTGATTGTGGTTCCTTTGTTATAGGGCGTTTCCGTAGTCTAGTCAGCTGGTGACGAGGGCCTGGGTGACCATCTTTCTAGTTCCGGTAGGGATCCACGGGAAGATCTTGCGGAGCATGCGCAGGGTGTTGAAGTATGAGGATGAGATGGCGTTGACTTGCTTGGTCATCATGAGAGAGGAGTCCAGGATGAATACCTCTAAAATGCGCATTTTAGGCTTCCAATACTGAAAAATCTGAGGCAGAGCCTAGATTAAATCTTTAAAAGTCCTCTAAATTGTTCTTCATCTGTTTAACTGAGGAGTCATCTGTAAGTAATGCTTTATTAAAGTTCCATCTTGATCTTGGTGAAACGGTGCCATTCGCTTAGAGTGACATGTATATTGTCGGGCTGATGTGTGTTGCGCCCGCCAGGGGTCAATGATAGAAAAATCCTGAATCAGGGCACAGAGGGATTTAGGCTTATTTTTATGCCTATTTAAGAGAGAAGTGTCTGAGGACAAGTCCCAGAATAAGTTTCAATTTACCCGAATTATCAAATGGCCTGTTGTAAAACAGAGTGAAGTTCTTGAATGGTGGAGGGTGAGCCCTCAATCAGTCCATAATAAAATACCAGATTATAAACTTTTGTATTTGTAGTATCCTGTCCTTGTTAATGTTATCAACCAATCAATCAATCAGAACATTTGTAAAGCACACTACTTACCCGTGAAGGTCTCTACTGCTCGTATAGCCAGGTCTTGAGGAGTCTTCTGAAGGTCAGTAGGTCCTGGGACTGCCATAGGGGGATGGGGAGGGTGTTCCAGGTCTTGGCGGTGAGGTGGAAGAATGATCTGCTGCCGGAGTTTGCTCTTCGGATGTTGGGGACTGTGGCGAGAGTGCGGTTGGCAGAGCAGAGATGGCGGTTGGGGGTGTAGAAGCTGAGTTGTCTGTTGAGGTATGGTGTTCCGGTGTTGTGGAGTGCCTTGTGTGCGTGGGTGAGGAGCTTGAAGGTGATCCTCTTGTTGGCGGGGAGGCAATGCAGGTCTCTTAGGTGGCACGGGATGTCGAGGATCAAGAATGCAGAGGCATTCTGAATGCGTTGAAGTCGTTTCAGGAGTTTGGCCGAGGCTTCAGCGTAGAGGGCGTTTCCGTAGTCCAACCTGCCGCTGACGAGGTCCTGGGTGACCATTCTTCATGTTTCGGTGGGGAACCACCTGTAGATCTTGCGGACCATGCGGAGGGTGTTGAAGCAGGAGGATGAGACAGCATTGACCTGCTTTGTCATGGAGAGGGTAGAGTCAAGGGTGAACCCTAGGTTGCATGCGTGGTCGGTGGGTGTTGGAGCTGTTCCCAGTGTGGTTGGCCACCAGGAGTTGTCCCAGGCCGAGGGGGTTGATCCGAGGATGAGGAATTCCAACTTGTCCGAGTTTAGCTTCAGTTGGCTGTTCTTCATCCACTCGGCGACGGCTTTCATTCCTTGGCGATGTAGGGGTCCTTGGCGAGGGTGACAGCCCCAGTCCAAGCGTGCTGTACTCTAATCATCTAACATATGCCACCAGTGTCCATGTTAATGGACGGCCCCAACCACCATTGCCCAGCCTGGACATGCACCATTGGTTTTCAACATGGGCATGTTGGTATCTCTGCCAATGTGAGGACTTTCTGGAGGCCACACAGGAGTGGTGTGGTGTGGTTGAATTCACAGTTTGCTTTTGGCGAGCATGAAAGCGCATACAGTTTTTATTAGGAATGCTTTGATGGTGTCTAGTTTTTTCATTGTGGGATGTTTCATGCATTGTATCTGCTGTGCTGGATTATGAAGCACATCTTTCATGTTGAGGAGACTTTTGTTATTGTGTCTTGTGCTTTTATGCATTGGGGAAGACCACTCCAATTCGATGTTCTCTAACATATTTCAGCATGACTCTCCACAGTATTTCTTTTTTATTATTACAGCGTGATTTAAGTGCTGACAGCAAGTGGGGCCATTGGTGGTGAGAGGTGTCAGTTTAACTGCTGTGCGCGGTTTGCAAATGATGCATGAGTCCTTTTCAGTGCTTGCAAACTTACTTGTGTAGAATCTCGTCAGCTTTCCACAGCGTTTCTTCCATGTAGGATTGTGCTGCTGGTGGTACACCAATGTGCCGTGAACCATTGGCATGACGTCGCCTACGTGCCACCATTTTTGGTTTGACTGCAACATTCTTCAACTTTCTTCATTGTTTCTTGTGCTCTTCAACACACGTCTTGATTTGTATTTCCATACGTGGGTAGCCGGTCATGGTTTGCCAGAAATTGACATCCAGCAATGCACAGAAGGTTTAGAAGTTTTGCAGTTGAAGTCACCATGCACTCTGGCTAATATTTGTTTTCCCAGCACTGTTTTTATACTGTAAAGCAGCATCATTGTTTGCTCAAGCGTGGTGTTGGAATATTCAGAAGTGTGAGGCAAATTTCTGCCTTACAGATACGCAGTTTTTTAATGGTTAGTGCCCAGAGTTGCGGTGCCATCTTGTGTCAGAGTTAGATTTTTTCTGTGTTTTTACTCTCCAAGAAGTTCTACACACGTGTTCTCCGTGTGTAGTTTGTCTACACGATCCCGGAGACAGGCACACCATGTTCTTTGTCTGCCTGTGCATATGGAGTTAGCAAGTCTGAGGTCGGAAGCTCCAATTTCCAATGTACTGTTTCTAGAGCTACAGTTTCTGGGCGGTTTTTAAGTGGATACATTGTGGAGATTATTCTAGTTATTTTTCAGTGCTCACCCCATGGTTGTTTCCTGGTTTCCTGTGGGACTCGGGCACATCTCAGGAACATGGAAATGATTACGAACTTGAATCAGACAGCCGTAACTTGGGTGATCTGTATTTTTTTTTTATTTCACATTTACCTGTCTGTGCACAAGACACTCAATAGTTAAAGTCCGCTTCGGACTATGTCTTCTTGTGTGTTTGTTCAAACACTGGTGTGTGTCACATGGATACGGTGACACCTACACACTAAGTTGTAACTGTCAGCAAATTAAATGTTAATGTTATTGCAATTTAAGCCTGTTTTATTACTTTTAACATATGCATCTATGTTTTGGCTTGTAGTACATTTCATGAAGTAACTGTTTTTCTCAACTTTTATCCTTCATTGGATTGTATGATTGGTTTTATTGGGCTCAACATTGCACGTACATGGACTCTAGGTACACACCATCAGGAGTTCATTGTTTCACTTTACATGCACACAAATCTACATTTTATTCTTCCCTACATAGGGAGAACAATGAGTTCTAGTCCCATTTGCTCACAATACACTTGCCTTTTTGAGATACTTACGTTTTCTCTCTCTTTCAGGGCATCTATGCATGGGTGTTAGTCCTTTTTGCATTAGTTAACCATCTCTATTCTTAGGGACAGGTTATGGTTTCAGACCCATATACACTAGTTAACAATAGCTAACCTCCCTTTTGTACTGTGGTAGGTCATGGGTTCAGCCTCATGTACAGTAGGTAACAATAGCTCATTTATTTTTCGTCTTGGGGTATGTCATGGGTTTCAGTCCCTTTTTCTCTTACAGGTGTAGTGTATGGGTCTTAGTTCTATTACTACACTGCACAGTATTTGACCTCTACATGGTGTTGTCTCTACAAGGGCTATTATTTCATGGGTCTTAGATCCATTCACAGTAGCTCCTCACCCCTTTTCCTTGGGGTAGGGGTTGGTCATGGGTTTTATTCCAGGTTTCACATATGTTGGGTACATCTTTACCCATACATAGGGTGTGTTTCATGGGTCTCAGTTCCATTTGTTGTTGTTTTCTCAATGTTATGCTTTCTTTATATTACATTGTCAATTTTGCATTGTAATGTTATGTTCATGTTATATTACTTTGTCAATTTAATAACAGGGTTTGTAGGGGGGATCTTATTATATTTTCTTCCCATCTTCTCTGTTTTCTCGCTTGTTCAGTTCTCGGTATGTCTATTCTTCTTGTCATCTGTGGATTCTGGACTTTATTCTTGTTGTTAGTCTTTCTTTTTCCTCTATTTCCTTTATCGTAGTGTCTTTTTTGTTCTTCTTTCCTCTTGAGGTTACTCTTCCCTCGCCAATTTGTGTGTGTCTGATTTTAGTCCAGTGTTTTGTTGTTTTGTGCTATCCCTTGCCTCCTCGCATGCCTGTCTGGCCAGTAGGTGTGTTCGGAGAGGTAGTCATAGGTGCTTTCACGTCTTTCCTCTTTCACTTTGTTTTCTTTTGCTGTGTCCTTCTATTCTTTTCTGTTGTTATTTATAGAAGAGAGGATGGGTTATATTTATCTGTTTTGTTCATCTGTCAATTTCTCTTTTTCTACTCCGACCTATTTTTCTGTTTCCTCCTTGTTGATCACTTCTTTACATCCTTTATGCTGTTTCTGTATTCCTCTTACTCTTTCCTCATTCATGGTTTTTCCTTTTCGGGTTTATCATCTTAATTGCTTTTGTTATATTAGAAAGAGGGATATGTAGTATCCTGTCCATGTTCATGTTATGCTATTTTCACCACATGCTCAGCCAGTGGAATGTTGCAGTGATGATGTGTTTCGGAATTTTGGGAGCCTGTGAGGAGAAGTCACAGTTGAGATTGGACTGAGTAGCATGCTGGCTGCTCCTGGTGGGTCTGATCTACAGAACATGTAACAAACTACAATAAACCATCTTGAACTACATCTACCTGCGTAGACTTCGTTATTACAGTATTCATTTTATTTTTAATCATAATCCATCTGGCCTCCGGATCTCGTACAACCACAAGTATTTCAGATTGGACTGTACATGTGATCAATACTGCTACCCCATCATGTGATGCCTGAGATGAGACGAAATAAGACTGTTGAATGTAGGAGAGAATGCGAGGCTGGCAGCCCTTATCTTTTTGGTGTGTCTCCTGCAAATGTATTACATCTGCCTCTGATGATCTAAACCAGGCTCACATACCTTCACATTTTAATATATTGTTCACATCGTTCACATTATATGAGCCCTCTAGAAGGCATTACATAAAACACATTCTGTTCCAAACTATCTGCTACATTTTATTTATTTTTCCCCAATACACACCTCACACATGCCCCAATCTTTTCTCCACTGCCCTTTCCATTTACCCATTTCCTGTCAAATTTGGAGCCCCACCCTACCTAAGCACCCCCACAGATGAGAGATCCCCACCCAGCCCTAAATCCCATGTACTCTCCCACAACCTACCTCCCCTAACCTCTGTGCCCTACCCCTAGAGTGGCGCCTTGACATGGCACCTAGAGACCTCCTAAGGCCACTGAGGGCACCACTACAAGAAAAAAAGCGACATTTGATCCCGTATAAGATAATACAAATTTACAGCCAACACATTTAGGATAATTAATGGGAGTTACTCCTGCTGTCATATATTCTTCACAATATTTTACACAAAGCTAATGATTACTGTTGTTGATCTTGCCACTCCTTCACTTCTCATCTTTCCAGTCTGAGTGTTGAATTGAATGCAAAACGTTTCTTGCTTGCTCCACTGTGTGGGAATTCTGAAAGTGGCCTTTAAAAGGAACTTTTAGTCTCTACTGCTGCACAATGCATGCTGTGGCACCAGCTTTCTGAAAGTTATTAATCAAGCTCATTAATTCCTTCCTACGGGGTGCGGAAAATGCGGACATGTTAGAATAAACCTTGAAGGAGAAGTCCTCTGCAATCTGATAAAGTTTGTCTTTTATAGCAATAGAAAGAATACGTTCCTTGGTCCAAAAATCTCTGAAATTAACAAGCAAAAAATACAAGGGGACAGAGTAGGGGCACTCTGACCCCCTGACAAAAGTGAGGGGCCCAGAGGACCCCGGCAGACTATAAAATAAAAAACATTTGTATTGCCTGTTTTGCAGTACTTCTGTTGGACCCAGCATGATCCTCCTGTGAAGTAACACAGTACTCCAGCTATACCACTATGCAGGCCTCACCATAAAGGTAATGCATCACCGTGCAAGCTTTATTGGCGGGCATGGGTCCACAGAGCTTCGGGTGCTGGGCCTCACCGGGATCCAGACCCTGGACACAATGGTCTGCTAGGCATGGCCAAATGCCATACACAGAGGGGAGTTGGCTGCCTGCAGGAGTGGCCTGGTGATTGGTCATCAGTGTTGTCATTTAATATGTCATGAATAACATAATATGTGAGGTCACATGCAGTGCATGGCAGCAGCACAATGTATAGGTAGGTCAGCAACCTATAACTGGCGAATTTCAGTGATTGTTGGTTATTAAAAGTTAATTTTTCTGTTCTTTCTTCAGTTCTGTGACACCCTTGTAAGCCATCCATTTGCTGCACCTCTGAAGGATGAGGCACAGAGTTGATTTTTCAAACCCGAACGCTGTTTTGAATATATATCATTGCCATTTTTTAATCAGAAGATTCCCATAGATTGCTTTCACACATTCGAAACTGAGCAAGCTTTGAGAACAACAGAAATACTTAAAAGTAATATCAATCTCTCCAGTGACAGAAACCACTTTCCAGGCTCTCTTAGTATTTTGCATTATTTACATCACCCACGCCTTCCTTTTCCATCATGGCTAATTGGTTATAAAAGCTTTAACTTCATTGTTGTTTCACGTGTTGCTTTAATGATCTCATTTCTTTGGGGACAGTGAAATATTTTCAAAATGAATCACGGAAATTGTCTATAAGACCTTTAAAAGAAGTGTTATTGCTCTGTTACAAGCGTGCTTGCAGTACTGAAACTGCCACCTGCTTTATTTTGCCTCAAGATTAAACCACCTTCCTCCTCTTTTTTCCTAGCTGTGCTGCCTGCAGCTCCTGGTCTAACCCGTTGCACTGTGGATCAGGTACTGTTTTCAAAACCTCTGCACAGGCACATAATTGGATCATGATAGGCCCTCCTATAATAGGCTGATCATTCCTAACAAAAAACATTCCATGAGCAAATTTGGTGGAACCTTCTCAGTGTCCTTGATCTGAAAACAAATGTAAAGCAATTGTATTATTTTCTAAGATCATCGTGCATAGCATTTTTTCATTTGCATCTTTATTCATGGTCTCAAACTCCTTTACGGGATGTTCTTTTAAAATGTTAAAGCACGCTTCCTTTTCCTATTGAAAACATATTTACTATGTAGAGTCAGACAATGGAGTGAGAGCCGTAAGGAACATATAATTAAGTAGGCCATGTTCTCCATACACTGCAGTTCAATTATATCGATAAAATAGAGGGGCATATTACCAAGCAATAGCGATAATTATCGCTATTGCTTGGTTAGAGACTCTATTTTACCGCAAAGCTGCGGCGATTTTTATCGCAGATATACCAAGGTTTATTGCAAATGCTATAAAAAACGGCCGCAATGCATGAATATCGCTGAAAAGTCAGCGATATTCATGCAGTACCGAGCTAATGCTCTTAGCCATGTTATCCACCTCCCATTGGATAACATGGCTAAGAACTGCTCAGGGCAGGTGTTAGCTTTTGGAGATAGCGATGTTAGCGACTGTTTCCAGTCGCTAACATCTTGGCACTCCCACTTTGCATGTCATTAGTGATAAATATCACTGTCATGCAAAGTGGGGCCCAAGATTGTCGCTATCTCCTACTAGCTGTCGCTAACTGGTGTTAGAGACAGCTAGGTAATAGGGAGATAATTTTATCTCCGCTTTCTTGTCTTTTAAAGCCAAAAAAACGGAGATAAACCCCCTTGATAATATGCCCCAGAATCTTATGTTCCATTACATAATTCTGAAGCAAAGAAGAGTTTGACTTCTTTTTTCATGTTGGGTACATTCTTATGCAGTGACTACAGCGCAGGGAGCCCCAATACTCGTGAGTGCTTCTGGCTTGGAAACATGAACACATTCTGTGCAGCACATGAGGCAGGGCGATGCCGCAGGGAGAGCCTGGGGTCATGATTTTGAATCAAACATGCCTTGGTAAAGCTAGCATGTCTGACAGTGAACGTCATCTTTTATGCAAAAACAGGCATGTACACATAGTCCAGATACAATATCACTCTTTCTGTGCCTCCTATGCCTGTGTCTTTTTTGCCCTACAATTGACGGTCTGCATGGCACTACCACCTTTATCTAAATTAATTCGATTCATCTCCACCAAAGACAGATGGCTAAAATATAGTGCAAAGACATACGAGGCACAAAAGAGACAGTTTTGCTTAGAGGCAGCACAGATCGCATCTTCCTGTTTGTGGGTATTATGTCTGCTTTCCTTAACACTTTAAAATTAGTTCTGTTGTCACTGACAATTGCTCAGGGCAGCCAGAGACGTTTTAAGGCATGGGCAGAGTGGACTCTGGCCGAGGGCCCCAGCCTTTTGGGGGCTCCCTAATAGAGCAAGCTCCATTCTGCAGTGTCTTGCCCTGATGTCCTTGAATAATTGTTAAACAGATTGATTTAAATACTGTTTGGTTTGAATTTATTTTTAATAAGGGTCACTTTTAGTTCAAAACAGGACCTCACATATGAGAAATGGCAGGGTGTCACAGAGCCTATTTGCAGTAATATTAGTGAGCTGCTACTGCATTACAATGTTTATGCCCTGTTAGTGTCCTCGTTGAAAAGGGCATGAAAGAGCTGAAAATGGACCATGAATTCAAACTGTTCTGAACAGGGGTCCCGAAAAATATGAGTGGCTCAGGGCCCCCAAAATCCTTAAGATGTCCCCGGAGGTACCATCCCAACACATCGTTCTTTGGCTCACAATGCCACCTCGGTTTGGACTCAGCCCTAAGCAAAAGAGCCTTGAACCTGCTCCTCGTGGAAACAGTCCAGCCTGAACTGCCAGGCCGGGCCCTCACTGAGTCAGTTCATAAGCAGCCTAGGACTGGTTGTTCACATGAATGCTGTGCTTGTGCTAGCCACCGGTACTCGTCAAACGTAATGAGCTCAGGCGGCTAAACGCTCACCCGCTCTTCGGTAGCATGAGCTGCAGTACACAGTGAGCAGCAGCATGTAAGACCCGGTCTCAGTCTATCAACACCGGGATACATGGACAGCCTTCTTCCTTCTTGCATATAAGACGCAACGCCACCAGTCAAAAGAAATTGAAACTTAGAACACCTACAGCCAGGCCGAGTTCCAGGAATGTTCCAGAGTTCAGCCTTAAGATGAATGGTACTCATATTAGCTGTCTAATCTATGCAGGAGAACTGGTCATCATGGACCTGACGGAAATTGGCTTATCGAGAAAACTAGATGGGTTTTTAAATTACTATATGAAGAAAAAAATGATAATAAATCTGGAAACAACTAAAGTGCTGCCAGTTGGGAAAAATATACCCTAAGTTCAAGTGGTTCCATGGTAACGCAGATATTGGGATGGTTAATAAATATAAATATACATATTTGGGGATGTGTTTTGTGGGTAAAGTAACATGAAAAGACCACATGGAAGTATTACAAGCGAAAACACTCTCAACTCAGAGGCCTTAAGAAATTTGGTAAAGAGTACAAAGGGCTCTCTCTAAGACCTGTTTTAGCAGCCTATCAAGCAATTCAATGGTTTGATCAATACTGTCTATCAAGGACAGGTGAGTGGCATCAAGCATTACTGGAGTACTAGTGTTTACTACTAAACTAGAAGAAGAGCACACAGCATTATTTTCTACATCGCCCTCTATGGATGTTACAGGAAGCTAGGGGCCATTGCTGCCCGGCATGTTAATTTTGGAAAGGAATTTGTCCATATTACCTGAAACCACAGTCACAGCCTTGCTTCTTGTTTCCCTGCAGGCCATTGTCCACGAAGGGAACCGGGAGATCTGACTTAGAGGGGTGACCCGGTCCGGTCTCTTCTGTCCTCTAACGGCCTCAAACGGCCCGCCCTTTGCCCGGGCTTAGCCCGGCGCCCGCCCGCACGCGTCCCGTGTGACGCGTTTCCTTCTATGTCTTTATTCCCAGTGATTCAATTGGTTTCCTGGGAGTAGGAGGCGGGGTCGGGGGGGAAGAGTCAGCACAGGTGCGGCCGATGACAGAGCTGCAGGCTTCCTGGGACTCGCAGTCCCACTCTCCCTCGCCGTCCAGTCAATTCAATAGGGCTCCCAGGGACACCTGGCACAGAGCAGCAGTCCTTCCACAAAAGTCAATCACGCAGCTTCGAGCGGCTCCCGCGAAGCGGGGGCCGCGAGGCGTGTGTTTAAACTCCTGGGAGAAGGCGGGGTCGGGGGGGAAGAGTCAGCACAGGTACGGCCGATGACAGAGCCGCAGGCTTCCTGGGACTCGCAGTCCCACTCTCCCTCGCCGTCCAGTCAATTCAATAGGGCTCCCAGGGACACCAGGCACAGAGCAGCAGAGTCCTTCCACAAAAGTCAATCACGCAGCTTCGAGCGGCGCCCGCGAAGCGGGGGCCGCGAGGCGTGTGTTTAAACTCCTGGGAGAAGGCGGGGTCGGGGGGGAAGAGTCAGCACAGGTGCGGCCGATGACAGAGCCGCAGGCTTCCTGGGATTCGCAGTCCCACTCTCCCTCGCCGTCCAGTCAATTCAATAGGGATCCCAGGGACACCAGGCACAGAGCAGCAGAGTCCTTCCACAAAAGTCAATCACGCAGCTTCGAGCGGCAACCGCGAAGCGGGGGCCGCGAGGCGTGTGTTTAAACTCCTGGGAGAAGGCGGGGTCGGGTGGGAAGAGTCAGCACAGGTGCGGCCGATGACAGAGCCGCAGGCTTCCTGGGACTCGCAGTCCCACTCTCCCTCGCCGTCCAGTCAATTCAATAGGGCTCCCAGGGACACTAGGCACAGAGCAGCAGAGTCCTTCCACAAAAGTCAATCACGCAGCTTCGAGCGGCTTCCGCGAAGCGGGGGCCGCGAGGCGTGTGTTTAAACTCCTGGGAGAAGGCGGAGTCGGGGGGGAAGAGTCAGCACAGGTGCGGCCGATGACAGAGCCGCAGGCTTCCTGGGACTCGCAGACCCACTCTCCCTCGCCGTCCAGTCAATTCAATAGGGCTCCCAGGGACACCAGGCACAGAGCAGCAGAGTCCTTCCACAAAAGTCAATCACGCAGCTTCGAGCGGCACCAAGCAATTATTCAGCCCTAATTTCACTATGGAGCTGAAGTGCTCTGTTTAAGCAGAAAAACGAATTACGATTTCGAGGAGGTTAGATGTTTGAAAATACTTTTGTCTTTACCACTTTCCTTAATGATCAAGGCTGTCTGGATTGAGGCATGCATAATGGCTTGAAGTTACCTAGCTTATGGGTCTGATTAGACTCTGGACTAGAATAGACCAGGGTGACTCCATAAAAATGTCAACCCTATGTCAAAAGGAGGTTAAAAATAGGGAATTTAATTGGGAAAGATCTGTTAGGCAAAGGTGTGAGGATATAAATAATAAATTATCAGTAACATATATTCTGCAACAAAAATTAAGAATCAGTGAAGGTGAGCTTCAAAGCTTGACAGAAAATATATACCACAAGAATTGAGAAAAATATGTATGGTTTTAACTCAGTAATGAAAATAGGCATGTGTTTGGCAATTCTTTGTTCCAGGTCCTCATAAAGAAATGGCTTCACGCACTCCAAATATCCAAGTCTCTGTTAGGACCAAGGTTTAGTAAACAGGATGGTAAATACATTAGTGTGAAAGAAATTCTAATGTTATGGGCCCAGTTGGAATAATATTATATTGTGGTGTAGAGAAATAAGAATTTGGTAAGCTTTCCACTGCATAAGTTTTCTGGTAGCTTGTCAGATGGTTAGTTTGACTGATTAAACTAGGATATGAGGAGACTTGAGTATAAAGGTGTTTATAGTAGCTTAGAGTAGTAGTAAATGTTGACAGATGATAACATTTTGACTCAACAAATACTGGAGTGGATTTGTAATCACAGAAGTACTATGTCATATTGTGAAATTTGTATGTCTATGCTGTATTGAAATTGAGTTTAGGTCAGTCGAGGCCTAATTGAGTACTGGTCTGTCGTGGCCTAAGATCCCGGGATATGCACCTAAGTGTAGGTCTTAGTGTGGCATACAATAAGTGTGTTTGTCTGCTATTATGTGGGTGCTGTGCAGGAGACATCGTTGCCAGTACAGTGAAAGCGTACTTTTGAAGCGTGACAAGCTGGAATTGTTGAGGTTTCTTCGGGAAGCACAGCAGGAGAGATCTTAAAGATTTTTACTGAAAGAGAGTGAAATCGTGATGGTCGAGGTTTCACAGGGAATTAATACATTTTATTTTCTGAATGAGTGGGTATCTATAAGTCTTTTAGAGGAGCAGACAAAGTTGTTTTATGTCTGTATTTTGTTTTGTGTGAAATCTGTTTTAAGGATGAAAGGGAAAATATGATGAAACAGTTTGCGAAGGGAGGGTCGTTTGCACTGAGTAGTTAGACTGACTTCATACAAGTGCAGCGCACACACAGTTCTTATGCATGCCTTAACAAATGCCTTCCAGATGACACATCTTGAGTGGCAGTTCTTCGTCACAGCTTTCTAACCTCGGTAAAGCTGGCCATCCTTTGGCATTGACGCTCCTCACACATACCCACTCAATCAAAATGGGTGGCATAAATGTTTAAGGTAACGTCCTATGAGAGGATCCGGTCTCCAACCTTTTCTATGGTGAGAGCTACTTCTGATCAAGGAAAGTCATCCCGAACTATTAGTAACTTTATAACGACAAATAGTGGCTACTCTATGACCACCCTAAGCAGGATTATGAGCAGTTACTACCCAAGTATTCCAGGTGTGGTTCCCAGCTGAACTGCCAAGAAAACGTTCACCAATATAAAATGCCTCCACCTGACTTATGAAGTAACTTTAAAATCTTGACATGCCCTACGGCACAAATTATATAAGTACAGTAGTAGGTCTCCCAAGCTCAGCTAGAATTATCATTCATCAATTTCTGAAAATCCACATTTTTCTATCACATACCACTTTCCACTGTGAGCAAACAAACTCAATTTTCCAGAAGAAAACCCATTTTTGAAAACAAAAATTGCCTTTAAAATATCCGATTTCAGATTTTAGGAAATGCACAGTCCCGAAATAGCTTGAGATTTTTATCAATGTACAACCTCCTAATAGGGACAGACTTCTTTGAATACCCAGGTATTGCAGTTTTATGCCATGGATGCTCACCAAAGCACCATGGATGCCTGTATTATGATAATAATGTCTGCCATTATACTAGGGCCACGGTTGTGCCAAGGCTGGAAACCATGAGGTTACGGGCAGAAACATGTATCAGTCATGACCATTATTATGCCAGGAATAGGTAAATGTAGGCTAGTCATGCTCCCAGTATGTAAATGGTGGCTACCAGTGTAGCACAACTTGACCAAAAATACCTAAAATGGTCAAGGATGACCATTATTATGCCATTGGCACTATTATGCCGGGAATAAGCAAAATTATGTCAGAGAAAACACCCTTACGATGTGAGCTAGCAGACACATTTGGTGATCCTTGACACCAGGCGTAGCATTCAGGAAGCAATAGTGTTTATTATGGACGCACATAAATGCTGATGAGTCTCTTAATTTCACTGGTCTGGCTCATGCCCTGTCCTCTTTAGGTCTTGAGCTGCTCATGCACCAAACCGACACATTTTCACTCTAGATCCTGCAGTCTCACACTTTAGTGGGTCAGCACTGATTACTGCTCAGGATACTGCTGCCATACCTATTTTATAATCCACTGTTCACACACATGTTGTGAATGAAAAAGCAGGGACTACAACATGGTCAATCTCCTTGTGGCTTGGTTATATTGAGATTGGTTACAGACTGTCAAGTGTCGGGCCCTATAGGCCGATACAGTGTCTGTTTAAGTGTTTAGTATGAGTTACTGCCATAGGTTTGGCTGGGTGTCACTCCAAGGGTCTTGAGATGAGCAGTGCTGCCTTCTAGGCACCTACTCTCTGAATTTGATACTGTGCTTGACTTCACCTCTGAGAGCTACATTGAAGGTACGGGCAAGCTACCAGTAGCTCCCAAGCTACTCTTTGGAGACCTTGATTTGCATGCTCAGCAATAAACTGGATGTCTAGTTTATTGATGCCTTCCTGCAGAACAAATCATCAAGATTTAGATGAAACTTGCAGGTTGGACGAGTGGCAATTGTGATGTGTAGTTAAAGTGCAAGTATCCAAGAGCATGCTGTGAGCAAGAATTCCAAAAAAGGTCATAATTCCTGTGTTGAACGTAATTTTGTTCCATCTGCCATAGCTAAATTATATCTCTGACACTTGCAACAACATCTCTGCTTTTTGTGATTGCAACTAAGATGTTGGTGATATAGGTGGAAGTCATGAAATTTTATTCAACAGTTTGAGAGAATCCATTAAAGTCAATATGTTAAATTAAAAGATATATCAAGTACAAAGTACAAAGAGAATGTCCAAATTCCAAATATTATCAATTCCCAAAGCGTTTCTAAAAGGTCCTAGGCTCAATTTCAAACCCTTAACCGAGCACATGCAAAATACATATTCGTACATGCAAAAGAGTGAGATTTCAAATGGATTTTTTTTACTACAAAAGTAAACAAGCCAAATGTGGACAGGAAGTCAGGATTCACAGTTAGCAGTGTGAAAAATAAGGTGCAAAAAAATAACGGGGGCAAAACATTACTAGAGACTCTTCTATAGCTTGCTTTCTGCAATAGTGCACACTATTCTGGCAGTGTATGAAACTTCCATTTCTGCAACATTTTCTACATTTTCACTCTAGTACAATTGACAATGTTTACCGTAGCCTATTTTTTCCAAAAGCAGAAAGTTGTGTTCTGTGCGAATTGTCTCTTTTTCAGCACTCGCCTCTTTCTCATCTACAGCAAAGATGAAAAATCCACATATCAAAACGCATTTGTAAACAGATTACTAAATTATGGACTTGTGGCTCACATAATTAATTCAATTACTTTTGATGATACTATTGATGTCTCAGTTTAAAATATTTTCCTTTTCCTTAAACCTGAAGGGTTTTCCTTTTCCTTAAACCTCATTAAAAATCGACTTTTTCTTAATGGAGTAATTAATGCCCGATAATGACTACTTTTATATGCACTGTTCAGATAGTCTTAAGTGCCTTTTTGAGCCGAGTTGGTACGATTTATCTGAATGTTTTTATTATTGCAATGTGAATCAAGGACATTCCTGCTGCAATGCTGAACCACCAATCTAGGACACAAACTGTTTCCTCTTATATTAGCTTATGTGTAATGTGCAGATGCATGCAAGTACACAATTATCTGTGACATATATGCATATTAACTGTGCACATGCATCCACGTAAACCATTATCTGTAATATACATGCCTATCTTGGCGTTGTTACTTTAACTGTTATGTTCATGTTGTAAGCCCTGACGTCGGATGTCAATCACATATATAAATATAGTTGTGTATTTATTTCAATAGGTCTATAAATCACACTTGCAAAGCTGCATTAAAGCAGTGCAATTATGTTTGTGATTAATGCAGACACACTGCTTTGCATAACTCTCCACTTTGAACTTCACTTAGCTCCAACGACATAGCTTTTTATCCTAACCTATTTTCCTTACATTACCAACTTACATCCTATATTAATAAATGGGTTAAATTATAAATAGTGCTGAGACTTTTCCTCTGACTGTATCCAAACGAAAGCTAGCGTGTTAAGATTTATAAGAGGAGGAAAAGGTGGTGTCACATTGTCAGTCTTGAAGTGTCCACTCGTATAAATGCGTCGCTACCTTTAAGGTGATGTTATAAAGCGAACTGTACATAGCTAAGACGTTTTTTAAATTTCCACAAATATTTGAAAGTAATGCCCAGGAGAACATCTCGTCAAACGTTCTTCAATTAGCTGAATGGGTATCTGTATCCACGAAGACATTCCGTGCCTACAGCAGCAGTTCACTGGGAATAATTGGAAGGCACGTATCAAAGCCTATCAAATAATATATACTGCCATTTTCAGTTTTTCTGACATCTTTTTATCATTGCCTTGCCAAGCTGGGAAAGTTGAATAAATGTGAAAGCTGTGTAGATTATTCACATGAAAATACATCGTGGAACATTTTTTTTTTAAATAACATGGGCTTGTTCTAGTTCCCACTCAAGTTAATATTTTGAGGGAAATTAACATACATTAGCCTCATTTATATATATACAATATATTTTGCATTGTTCAAGAAGCGAATGATTTCCCAAATACTTAACTATGCTTGTGAAATAAATAGTCCCATGTTTAATTATGGGAACATTTAAATCAGTGGCAGCCGCAAGCTGGGGAAATCAGTGGGCAGCGAGGGGTAGGGTGGCCAGGAGGAGGGGAGAATAAAAAAATAAAAACGTAACTGCATACTGACGTCTGCTGCCTCACTGCCTCTTCAGCTCCCACGGTTCTCAAACAGGCTCCCAGGGTCCCCTGCGCTAATCCAAACGCTACTCTCATGCTGATATTACCCAGCATGAGAAAAGCATAGGGATCTGGGCGGAGCGGGCTGGTTCCACACTCCAGCAGGGACTGGGAGCGTGTGCTACTGAGCCCTGCCAATATCTCCAAGCAATATCCTAGAGATATACAAGTGTGAATGACGATTTGGCTGTAAGATGGCCGGCCACACCTACATGCGCGGAGACAGTGCCCTGAGCCCATCACACCTCCTGATAGCCCCGCCTTCTAGACTCGGTGGCGGCTCTGGAGCAATATAAAATGATACTAAAGCAGTTTCATTAACTTCTTTATTCTCATCTTATTTTACAAGTGTCTGCTGGTTCCAGCAGTGGGACATTGCTCCTTCACCATAACGGAGGACCCACCCCTGATTTGAAGTTAAATTGTTTTGTTACAATTCCCAATGTTTTTTTAGTCTTGAAACAATGTTATGCCTCACAAACATTCTAGTGTACGATAGAGAAAACTGTAATGTACAAACATACATTCAACTGACGTACAGGCCTGTTACCAGAGGGTCTTGTCCCCCACTACTGACATTTTGAAAATAGGTTTTTGGGTCATGTTCCGTCTTGAGAAACATTTGAGCATTCTTGTAAATCTAGCATGGTTTCAACATCCACAATGTATTTTTTAAGAAGTCTCTCCCATCTCACATGTATGATCCCTCATAAAAGTATATCTCTCACTGTTGTAAATCGGGTAACTGGTTGGTGAAGGGGATAAAAAATCCTACTCCAGCAGGAACTATAATCTTTGTCAGGGTGAAACCCAAGCAACCCTCAAATTAACCTACGCTTAACCCTCTGGTAGCCTTGCACAAAACAGTCAGGTTTTACTGAGAGGCAAACTGTGAAGTATTAATACAGCATTTCAAACGGTAATATAGTGAAAACACAATACAAGAAAAATATCACACCAATTAAAAAAAATAGAGTACGATTTAATAAAGTATTACATAACAAAATGGCAAAATTTCAATCAGTAGAACTGGAGTTATGCTAATTGAAATATGTTAGGTAAGTAAAGCGCCTAAAAGCACACATTGCCACTTGCGGTTATCTGTTTGGGCAAGCTTGGGAGAAAGTCACAAGTTCAAGCTGACCATGATGGAAGGCAGGCTGAGACAGGGACCCAGTCAGTCCTGCCAAAAGAGATACTTTCAATGTCAAGAGCAAAGAGTTCCGATTGAGGTGGAAGTGGCTTAGAGGAGCCTGGAGAGCATCCTTGATGGTCATCGATGCAGCAAGAAGGACAGGCCGGGCATCGCTGATTTTCATTTCTTTAGCACGAAGTTCCTGTCGGGCATTTTGGGCGTTCATTGCTGGAATGTTGAGTTGGAACTCGAAGTGCAGATCTCATCCCTCCAGGCTTTGTTGGTGGCTGATGTGGTGCAAACAGTCGGGATCATTGGACTGCTTGCAATTCTCAAGAGCCCAAAACTTGAGGAATTCACCAAGGGTCCAGGAGATGAGGGACAGCTCTTGGAGCTCAGGAAGGCACTCCAGCAGACACCAGCAGAGTTTAGGCAGGTCCAGTTGCAGGTCCAGGCAACAGGTTAGCTGGGTAGTTGCAAGGAGTTGATGGAGCTTGTTATGTCCCTGTGGATCAAAACAGGATGTCAGTTTGCAGACCCTTGGAGTCACTTCAGCCTGGGATGAAGGGTGAAGGGCCAGTCTTTCTTCTCAGCAAGCAGGGCAGCACCCCACAGAGCAGCAGAGTAGCATGGCAGCAGAGTGACAGCCCTTCTGTTAGCAAAGCAGCATAGCAGTGTGTTATGTTCCTTGATTATATGTATTATTTATTAATTCTACATCATTTAGGAATGTATCTTTTAATCTTCTCTGTTGCCTAGCAGAGTGGAATGTTCTTGTGTTGTGCACCAGGTCTGCAGTTGAAGACTGGATGCTTACTGAGAGACACGCTCTGCTGGGATTTGAGTGCTGTACTTCTTCTAAGATTAAATCTTCATTTTTATACATCTTCTGGATTTGACTTAATATGTTGTTGAATATAACATAAATTTGGCGACAAAGTGGTGAAGACAGCACTATACGAACCTACGTATTATTTTCATGGACATACTTGAAAATGTGAAAATTCTCGCAGAATTGTTCAGTGTTATCTCTCAACCTTATTGTTTTTTAATTTTTGAGTATTATTTGATATTCGACCTTCTGGATTTTTCATTTTTTTTCATAATTTCATCCAGTGTATTTTTCTACTTCAGACTGTCATCTGACTCAACTGTTTGGACTTGAAATAACATTTACCCTAACTTCAACTGCAACTTCTCCTGATGAAAATTAATACTGCAGCATTTTCAAGCTAAGTTATTACTATTTATTCAAGACAATTATTGTCATTCGTTTTGAGTGATCAGATGTTATCACTTTAACTAATGATTTGTCAATACTTATTGAAACTTTATATTTGAAATTTGTTGCCGAAGATTGTTTTACAATCCACCAACGCATTCTTGATTAACTGCTAACATGTATTCATCGTTTCTTTAAGTACTAACTCACTCGCTGAAGATTCAAAGATTTACAATCTAGTGAGTTTGTTTAATTTCAACTCTCGTAAAAATTCCATCGACTTACCGATGTTTGGAACTTTCTTACGATATTGGCATCGTTCTTTCTCTTTAGAATCCAGCTTCAAGTGACGTCTGCGCCTTGACGCTTAGCAACGTATTCCATCATCACGTTGCTTACATTTTGGAATCCAGCTTTAAGTGCCGTCTTTGCTTTCACGTTAGCAACGTATTCCATCCTCCGGTTGCTTACGACGTTTGAGATCAGCATCTGTCATCGTATCCTAGCAACATATTCAACGGAGATCTTCGTTTTGTTTTTTCAGCACGGTGATGCGCACACCTTGTTACAACTTTAGACTTATTTTTAATACGTTATTTTCTTAGCGCGGTGAAGCGCACACCATTCAAACCATTTTGACATATTCCCCAACCTCCTGCATATCGCCTCTTGTAAGTACTATAGCGTGGTGACGTGCACACCTGTTCATCTTTCGCCCATACTTTTGGATACTTTTTAGCGCGGTGACGTGCACATCTCCCTCATTTTCCTTTTAATTTTTATTATAAAATATTTAGCAACTTGTTTTTACATTAAGCTTTTCTATAATTACTCTACATTGTTTATTCCATTCTATATTTTTCTCTAAACATGACTTCACAAACTTCCGTTCTCTCCTCTCCTTTTCTCTCAGAGCCTGGCACTCCAAAAATGAAGTGGACTCAATGGTATAAGTCCTTTAATAGTTATATCTTAGCTATAGATGGTGTAAAATGTTCCCCAGTTAGGAAAAATGCAATGTTGTATAATTTTCTAGGTTCTGAAGAACAAAGAATTTTCAATCATCAACCTCCGATAATTCGTCCTCCTTCTAATGATTGGAATGAATTCACTGATGCAGTTTTAAGATTAGAGAAACATTTTAAGGATGAGCCAAGAATAATTGTTGAAAGACATATATTTTACACACGTAAACAACGTGAACATGAAAGCATTGACATCTTTTTAGCAGAATTAAGAGTACTTGCTGCTTCATGTGAGTTTGAAGGTCCTGTTGAACAATATTTAAGGGATCAAATTGTTATGAATTGCTTTAGTGACAAGGTTCAAGAAAGAATTTTGTGCTGAAGGAATCCTTCTCTTATTGAAATGCAAGAAATTGCTAGAGGTATTTAAAGGTCTGTTTCCACTTCTAAGGAGTTAGGTAATACCAAAAACACTGTCACTGAATCAGTAAACAAAATTTCACACCAAATTCCCCAATCTGTTCCTCAACGTAACAAAACTTCTATCAAAAATGATTAGAAGAAATCTGATAAACCTCTTCAATGTTACAGATGTGGTTCCAAATCTCATTTAGCTAACTCCCCTATTTGTCCAGTCTTAAATAAACAGTGCACTAACTGCAAGAAAACAGGACATTTTACTTCTGTATGTAAATTTAAGTCCAAAACAATGTATTTATAAATGTATAAATACTGATACCTCAGATTGTCATGTTAATAATTCTACAGTTAATAAAATTGTATTGTCTGTAGACATGGGAGAGTCACCTGAAGAAGCCAATAGTGGTGATTTTGTTTGTGAGATAACAATAGGCAATGTCCTCACAAAAGTTACAGTAGATTCAGGTTCTCCTGTCACCATTCTGTCTGACACTTTCTTTTTAAAAGAATGGCAAGGTATCAAGTTACTGCCTCCAGACATTCACACTGTAGCCTTTGGAGGCCACAAAATTGATATGATGGGGTATTTTACTGATAACCTTAATTTTAAAGACAGAACTATTCATTCCAAAGTTTATGTAGCCAAAAAGGGGTACAGTATCCTTGGGTGGAAAGATCAAGGTAGATTTGTCATGGTGTTGAGACCTGGTACTGACAATCCCAATTCATTAGATTGTTCTAGTAACATCAACAGCGTACATTCCTTATTGGAAAATTATTCAATAAACACAAAGGTGTTTTCACAGATAATTTAGGATAAGTTAAAGGATTTCAGCACAAAAATATTTTGAAACCTGATGCCATTCCAGTCATTCATAAAGTGAGGCACATTCCTCCAAGCATTAGAAGCAGACTCAAAGCTCATCTTCAACAAGTATGTGCTGATGGAGATATTGAACAAATTGATACTTCCCTATGGATTTTTCCAATAGTCGTTGCACTCAAAAAGAATTGTGATGAACTTAGATTGTGCATCGATTTACGATTTTTAAATAAGAATATTCAAGTTGATTGTTTTTCCCTACCACGTATTCAAGATATGTTAGCTCAACAACAAGGCACAAAGATTTTTTCCACAATAGATTTAAGAGCATTGTACCATCAACTTGAGTTACATAATGATTCCAGAGACTTGACTGCTTTTAATACTCCCTTTGGTGCTTCCAGATTTCTCAGAATGCCCTTTAGATTCGCTTCAGCGGCCTCTATCTTTCAGAAGCTAATGCTTCAACTCTATGGTGACATCAAAGACGTTCTAGCCTACCAAAATTACATCTTAATTTCTACCAATACAGTCCAGGAACATCTTAATAAATTAGACCAAGTCTTAGGCATCTTGAGTAAACATGGAATGACAGTTAAGAAACAAAAATGCAAATTTTTACGAAACCACGTGCAATACTTAGGTCATGTTATCTCTGAAACTTGTATTAGTCTAAAGCAAGATTTATTAAAAGCTATTCGGGAATGTGCACAACCTGCAGACAAGGATCAGCTAAGATCGTTTTTAGGATTGAGTGAGTTTTATTCTCGATTTGTTCAAAACTTTGCACACATCAGTGAACCTTTAAGACAGTTACCTAGAAGCAAAGTCAAGTTCATGTGGGGAGATGAACAACAAAATTCATTTGAAAGTTTAAAGAACTTAATAATTAGTGCTCCTGCGCTTAAACCTTTTAATGAAAGTTCCACCTCTTATATCAATGTGGATGCCAGTAATTCTGGAATAGGTGCTGTTCTTAGTCAAATGGTTGAGGGTGCTGAAACTATTATTGCATTTGCATCCCGCAGACTTTCTTCATCTGAGAAAAAATTACAGTACCATTGAAACGGAGGTACTGGCTTGCATATGGGGTGTTAAACATTTCTCCAAATATGTCTTGGGAACAGGATTTGTACTGGTTTCGGATCATAAACCATTATTTTTTATTTGGAATGACAAAGGTTTAAGAAATGCCAGTCCCAGGTTAGTTTGTCTATTTTCCAAATTATATGATTATAATTTCACCATGAGATATGGTCAACATTTTACAGCTGATTTTTGGTCAAGGTGTCCCTCTAATGACTCTGATTTTGAAACACTTTTAAATGATAAAGAAATGGTTGTTAGTTTAATTGATGGGTTGACATTAACTGAAGAAACCATTTCACAATCAGACTGGTTACAAGCTTCATCATCTGATAATTGCCAAATTATTCTCAAGAAATGTATTTCCAATGGTTGGCCTAGAGAAGGTCAAGTTGATAAAGACTTATGGCCCCATTAGGATGGCGGGAGGGTTGCCCCTGCCAGGCCGGCGGTAGTCACCGCTGGCCAGGCGGGGGCAATCCGTCCGCCATCCCTGTATAAAAGACCCCGCCATATTATTATGGCTGGGGTTCCGCGGCAGACGGAAAGACCCTCTGCGGCTTTTCCACCCGGTCGACATGTCGACCGGGCAGAAAAGGGTTCAATATGGTGGCGGTGTCTGTTAGACACCGACAGCCGTATTAGATTGTGCCATTTAGAATGCCTTTCTCTGGCGGAAAGGCATGCAGAGTCTGATTGGGGGGCCCGTTGCGGGCCCCCATGGACTCCGGGGGGGGGAGGTGCACATGGGGGGTACCTATGGTACCCCCTGCCTTTCAAAGAACAACGTGGCAGGCACCACGTGGTGCCTGTCACGCTGTGCTTTGAAAAGCACAACATGTATTTTTTGCTTCACAGCCCGCCACAATGTTAAAAATACGGGATGCGCCCTCCACTCTGGCGGGCGCATCCTAATTGCCCCCACGGGACCCCCGCTCTTATGGCAATGGTCCCTAGTACCGTGAGAATGGCGGGCGGACACAATACGCCGGCCATCCTAATGATGCCCATAGTTACTTTCTCCAAAGTCAAGGAGAATTGAGTGTTGAAAGTGATTTAATTATGAGAGGTTCTTTTCTCATTCCTCCAACCTCTATCAGAAATAACATTATTTCCATAACTCATAAAGGTCATGGTGGCATCACTAGCATGAAGAAAAGGTTACAGTTATATTACTGGTGGCCTGGAATGGAAATTTGTGTAGATACCTTGTTAAACAATTGCGATTCTCCTATTTACATGACCAGAGAATCTGGATTTCATTAAAGACACGGAGGCTAACATTATGCATACAACTTTTAATGCAGTCCAAGCATAGCCGCATAAGTCACAAAGCAAAAGTTCCAACTTAGAATACATATGAATCAACAATAGCATGAATCACTAGGCAATCAGCCTCTTTTAAATGTGGTGACAATGAAAAAGGAAAAGTCCAAACAAATCCAATGAAACATCAAACTTGAAGAAGGATGACCGAAGAAAACACCATCCACGATTGATCCACAGGTGTGAAATCAAGAAGACAAGTTATCTGCAAGGCAAAGAAAGGTTGTTAATAAATCCCAATAAAAGTATTAAGGACAAGAATAATAAACAATCATCTAAATAACAATTCCTGACAAAGGAAAGGATGTAAGTAATCCTGCAAAGGAAAATAATGTTTGTTTGTAAGTAAAAAATTCAAATAAGCATATCATAACATATATTATATATATATTATATCATTTAATCAACCACCCAGGGAAGGGTGGGAGGGATAATGTTAGCCTCCGTGTCTTTAATGAAATCCAGATTCTCTGGTCATGTAAATAGGAGAATCGCAATTTCATTACAAGACCGGAGGCTACCATTATGCATGTTGGTAGCCATGTAAATCAACATCAGACATGTGAGAAACAGGTTTGCAATAATGATGAGCAAAGGTTCTAGAATTAGACCAATCAGCAGCCTTTAGAATATCATCTAACTTACCACCTGAGCAGAATGACTTACTGGCCATTGCACCTCTAATAGAATGTGGTTTAAAAATATTCAGATTGATTCCAGGAAGTTTCATGACTGTTTTAACCCATCCAGCAATAGAGCTAGAAGAAATTCCTTTATGGGGTTTAACAAAAGAGAGGAGTAACTGAGATACATTCAAAGGACGAAGAGAGTTCATTCTCACATCATATTCTTTCATACATTGAACAACACAGAGTTTAGTGCAAGTATCAAAACGAGGATAGAAAATAGAATCTGACATGGTTTTAGTTCTTCTATGTATTTCAAATTTGACTCCAAACATATCGTAAGATCTAAAAGAAATATCTAGAGCTTTAACATCAGAGACTCTAATGCATGAAATTAAGCAAAGAAGAGTAGCTAATTTGATAGAAAGATTCTTCCTGCTGAGAAGAGAATTAACTGGCCAAGAACAAAAAAGGTCAAGAATTAAATTAACATCCCAAAGAGATTGATAGCTAGGTTGAGGAGGTCTTCTAAGTCTGATACTTTTAAGTATTCTACAAATATTAGGATTTTTACCTACCGTTTTATTGTTAATTAGAGAATGTCCTGCAGAAATAGCAGATCTAAAACAATTGAGAGATCTGTAACTTGAACATCTATCGAATTGTTCTCCAAGAAAATTAACTATATCAACAATAGGTGCCTCCACGGGATCCAAGTCCCTTTCCAAGCACCAACGTGACCAGACTTTCCAAATGTTGTTGTACCCGTAATGTGTTCCAGGGGCCCATGACTCTCCAAGGAGAGTTGAAGCTGTTGACGAAAGTCTAGCGAGATCGTTAGACTTGGGATGGCCAAAAAGGAGTTACTAGGACAATTGAGGATCGTTCTTGTCTCACTTTCTGAAGGAGTCTCTGGATCATTGCAAATGGAGGGAAGGCATAAGCGTTGATCCCTACCCAAGGTTGGAGAAAGGCATTCACTGCTAGAGCACCAGGATCGGGCATCCAGCTGAAATAAGATATCAATTGGGTAGTCAATCTGCTCGCAAATAAATCTATTTGGGATGGGCCCCAGAAATGATTGAGGGAGTTGAAAACAGAAGTGTTGAGCTTCCAGTCGCTGTAATCCAAGAGGAATCTTGAATTCCAATCTGCGCAAAGATTGGATTTCCCTGGAAGGTATTCAGAGAGATTTTGTGTTCTAGGCAGAAAAACCAAAGCTTCTTTGCTAGAATGGAGAGGTCTTCTGACTTGGTCCCTCCTAGACGGTTTATGTAAGCAACGGCAGACATATTGTCCATTTTCAATATGACTGATCTTCCTTGAAGAAAACGTTTGAAGCTCATTAGAGCATAAAGTCCTGCAGTTAATTCTAGATAATTGATGTGGTGCAGGGACTCTTGTTGGGACCAAATTCCTCCAGTGTTCTGGTTCTGTAGACAAGCACCCCAGCCATGAAGGCTGGGATCCGATTCTAGAATAAAATCTGGTGCTGAACCAAAGATCGCTCTCCCATTCCATGCATCTAGATTGTCTAAACACCATGTTAGTTCTAAGATTGCATCTGGGCTTAAGGAAATTCGATCTCCGTACCAAAGACCTGACCCCCCAGAGATCTTGCTTTTATTCTCTGAAGCGCTCGATAATTCAGTGGTCCCGGAAAAATGGCCTGAATGGAGGAAGATAGAAGGCCTAGAAGTCTTACTAGTTCTCTTATGGAGAGATTTTCTTGTTTCAATACATGTCTTATCTCCTTTATTATTTTGGCAATCTTCTTGGGAGGGAGAAGGAGAAGACATTCTGTTGTGTCTACTGTGAAGCCCAGGAACTCCATCTTCTTTGAGGGGACTAGAATGGATTTTTCCCAGTTTATGATAAAACCCAGACTTTCTAAGAGGTCTATAACTGTCTTCAGATCTTTGATGATTTGAGCATTGTCTTGAGAAAGAATCAGGATGTCGTCTAAGTAAATGATGAGACAAATCCCTTTTTCTCTTAGACATGAGGCAACTGCTCTCATTACCTTGGTGAAACACCATGGGGCAGAAGAGAGGCCGAAGGGAAGAGCCTGAAATTGAAAGAGATGGTTTTTCCAAATGAACTGAAGAAAGGGTTGGTGTTCCTTTGTCATGGGAATTGTAAAGTAGGCGTCCTTCAGATCTAATTTGACTAGCCAGTCTCCTTCTAGTAAGAGGTCTTTGAGAAGATGGATGCCCTCCATCTTGAAATGACGGTAGACAAGGAATTTGTTGAGTTCCATGAGATTTATAACCGGTCTCCAACCCTTGTCTTTCTTTTCCACAAGGAAGAGAGTACTTATGAATGTCATAAATTCCATGGGTACCTCTAGAATTGCTCCTTTTTTTAGCATTGAGGAAATTTCTTCTTCTATGAGTTTTTCTTGATCTAGTGTAAGGGGTGTCGGTATTGGAAGAGAGTACTGTATTGGAGTCTTGGTGAAATCTATACAAAAACCTTGAACGGTGTTCAGAACCCAGGGATCTTGTGTGATAATTTTCCAATTGTGGTAAAAGAATCTTAGTCTGCCACCTACTTTTGGATTCAAAGAAAGGGAAGGGGAAGGAGTACTCACTTGAGGGGTGGAGTCAGCAGGTGCTCCTCGTGCTCGGAATTCTCTGGAGCGGAAACCTCTTCCTCTGGGTGGATAAAACTGTGGTTAGTTGGGTGGCTGGTACCCTCTACCAAAATTGCCTCTGTTTCTTGGGAAGGGGCGTCGATTAAAGCGGCCGGAAGATTGCCCCCTTCTTTCAGCCCTTCCAAAATGGTTGCTGTTGTAGTTAAAAACTTTTTTCATGTTTTGATGCGCTCTATCTAAAGCAGTAAAGGTTGATACATATTAAAACTTCTCCAAAAAGTAAACCTTTTGGATTAATGGAGGTTTCTTTTTCAGCCATATCGATTAATTTTGGACTAATTTTATTAAGGACTACTCTTCTTCTTTCACAATTAAGTCCTGCATTGGCATTTCCTAAGAGGACAAGTGCTCTTTGGCTCCATCCTCGAATGGAGTGTGTGTCAAGAGGGGAACCATTAAGGTAACTCTCCTCAGCTGCGTCGATTATTTTAGTAAGTGGACCTAGGATGTCGAGAACTTTATCTTGGCAGAGCTTAAGCGACCTTTCCAAGCCTTTGCGTGGGTCTCTTCCTAATTTAAAAAGATAAGTAATTAGTTCCGGATCAAGGTTAGGAGTTTGACAGACTTTACCTTCAATTGAAGGTCTGGTGCATTCTGCCCTCAAAAGATTGCAAGTTTCCCTTTCTAAAGGGTTCCTAATCCATTTAGATATGAATTTAGAAACGTGCTCATGTGGAGTCCACTCTGAGCTACTAGGATGTTTAATGTTAAAAGGGGAGAACATTTCTTCCCCTAAACGGTCCAAGATACTATCTTTAGAAGATGAAGGACCATTGTCGTCATTCAAGAGAAAGGAATCAATATCTTGATCGTCCTCATCTAGGTCAAGAATATATTAGTCAGGAAATTCTGAGCCATCAATATCACTTGGATCATTATCTAGAGCACTTTGGTGAATTGTGCCGCGAGGGACACCCATCAAATTTGTGCCGCTAAGGACACCTTTCAGATTTGTGCCGCTAAGGACACCTTTCAGATTTGTGCCGCGAGGGACACCTGAGGAAAATGAGGTGCGAGGACCTCCTGTAAAATTTGAGGTGCTAGGACCTCCCGTGCTCTCTGGGGTATAATCAATATTATTACTTTTTTTATGCCTCTTACCCCTTTTTTCGGTGAGATCATTAATCTCAGCTATGTCCAAGTCAGATAGGTCATCATTATCATTGATCAATAGTCTCTTAGATGACATAACTTGGGAGAGAGTAGAAAACATACATGATCTCATCTCCTTGTGGATAAGTTTTTTGATGGCATCATTATTAAAATCAGATTTAACAGTAATACTGGGAATTGAATCAGAATCTGACTCAGACATATTTTGAATTGAAAAAATAAATATATAAGAATGTCTGAAGCTTATATAGAATTCTTAACCTTTCTCTATAAACTTTCTATATATGTACAGCCTTTTTTTTATGTTTATAGTAATCTTTTCAATATATATATATATATCCTCTCCCTTTTTTTAATTTTTTTTTATTTTTTAATATTACCTTCAAATTAGTTTGTAAATATCAACCCTAATAGACTGATTATGGGAGGGAGGCGAGGGTAACACGGATAAATAATTAGATAAATTCACAAAGCGTCGTACCTCACAAGGTTTTGACAAAGTCTAAGGTATTGGGCACAATTATGAACGTCTGGGAGATTGTTCTGAAAATAAAAGTGGGTCACTGTGTTTTTTGAATAATTCGCGCGCGAGAGGAAAGAATTATAACTTTAAAATAAAGACAACTACAGGAAAGGAAAGCGGAAGCCAACCTCCGTAAATTGGAGGTTGGGGGTCTGGGTATAAGGAGTAAAAAAGTGTTACTCTACCTTATAAGATGGTATATAAAACAGGTACATTGTATATATATATAAATATTACTCCTGTAGGGATTAAGGGGTTAATCAGTATATAGTAACAAATATAGATTAATAATAAAATACAAGTCTTAAACATGAAATTACAATATTATAAAGAGCTAAGTAAGGAGGTGACTTATCTTGCTTGGAGCCGCATTTAAAAGAGGCTGATTGCCTAGTGATTCATGCTATTGTTGATTCATATGTATTCTAAGTTGGAACTTTTGCTTTGTGACATATGCGGCTATGCTTGGACTGCATTAAAAGTTGTATGCATAATGGTAGCCTCCGGTCTTGTAATGAAATTGAATTGAGTGTGCGCATGCTGAAAAATCTCTTCACATTGATTTTCTTGGGCCCATAGGTGGCCTGAACCAGGGTTTCAGGTACATTTTAACTGTTGTTGATTATTATTCTAAGTGGGTTTCATTTAAATTCATGAGAGATCCCAGCACTGAGAATGTAATCACATTTCTAAAACAACTTTTTAGATCAGAGGTCATACCTGCTTTCCTTGTGTCAGACAATGGAGTACAATTTGTTTCACATGGTAAGGAGAATTTTCTACAAAGTTTTGGCATCAACCATCTTCATTTTATAGTCCTCAAGGGAATGGTTTAGTGAAAAGGGTAAACCTTATTTTGAAAGATTCCATTCAGTTAGCATCAACTTCTGCCCTACAAGTTAAAGAGGTAGTGAGTGATAGAATTTGGTCATATAACAACACACCTCATTCAACCACGGGGGTCACTTCTTTTGCTATGCTGAGAGGGAGACAATCTTTCAATGAACTGTCCCCTGAATGGGTTATTACCAACACCAAATCAGGTAGATGTATCCCCTCCCTTGATCAAATTAAAAGCAATGTTGAAGATTCTCAAATTAAATCCAAGTTCAGATATGATGAAAACAAACATGTGAAGGATCAAATGTTCAACGTTGGTGACAAAGTTCGAATTAGAAGGCCATGTAAAGTAAGAGGTCCAAATTTTATCCTGAAACAACGATTGTTAAAGTTAGTAAACATGCTGTCATGGTTTCAGGAGGGAAGTGGTGGAGCAAAAGAAATGTTGCCAAGGTGAGAAATGTAGATACAAAATTCAATAATTGTCGATATTATAAGTCTCCTCAGAGTTCTGATTGTTCTTTTGAAGCTTCTAATGTTTTGCTGTAAATAACACATTTGAGAATTCTGGTGATTTTTCATTGCAAACTGAGGTCTTACAAGATGATTTTTTAAATTTAGAAACGAACAGAGGAATGCTCCATTGTAAAGCCGAATTAAATTGTTGATGACTGTTCTTCTTCTTCTAACATTGTAAAAATACGTTATGATTCTAGTTTGAGACTAAAGTTTGCACCTAAATATCTTGAAGATTCTGTTAGTTAGTTTCATTTACTTTCACTTTTGGTCTTTTTGTTTATAGGAGGAAAGGTGTGTTATTTTCCTTGATTATATGTATTATGTATTCATTCTTTTATTTTTTTTTATTTTTTTTATTGACAGCACGAAAATGGAAGGAACAGGAAAAACCAAAATGGAGCAAATAAGACAAAAAACCTCAATGAGGATACAATTTGACAGCAGCAGTGCAGCAGAATGAAAAAATAACAATTACTTTGTAGACAAAAGAAAGAAACATACAATGTTAACATTTTACATTTTACATTTCAGATAATTTTAAATGAAATTGCCCCAGATTTTTTCAAGTTTACGCCTCTGAGCCTAGCCAAGGCTGCCTCCATGCCATGAATTTCATTAACCAGAGACCACCATTCAATGATATATGGCGGCTGTGGAGAAATCCAGGCACGAGCAATGGTTAATTTAGCACAAGAAAGTTATATGGTGATTAAAGCCTGTTGAGGAAGGGTAGCATCATGTATATCTAAGAGTACAATTAAAGCCGAAAGAGAAGGGGGGCACACCAGTTTCATTTTCATAACCTTATCCAAGGCAGACCAAAACTCCTTTAGCATCGGGCAAGAAAGTAACATATGTTCTAGATCAGCACCTACAAGATCACATTTAGGGTATTTGGTACGATCACTAAATAAAGCATTTGCTGACCACTTGAGAATCACTTCGGGAGTATAGTATAACATACACGTGGTTTTGAATTGTTGCAATCTTAAGCTCGATGATTGCACCAAATTATTAATATTCGAAAAAGAATGAGCAATCTGGTCCGAGTTTACCGTCAATCTCAGCTTGGAGCGCCATTTCTCGGCTAATTTAGAACAATCGCTTGTCTTATAAGAGATAAGACATCTATACCCTTTACAAATTAAAGATTTTGTCTTAGATGAGTAAAAACAGTTCCAAATGTCAGAATCTGAGATTTCAAAACTTTTCATCTTACGAATCAGAAAATAATGGATTTGGAAATACTTACACCAAATTTCCTTGGTCAAATTGTATACATGTTTAAGTGCAACAAAATCTGAGAAACCATTAAAACCATAAAGGTCCCCCAATGTAACAATTCCGTAGGCAGACCAAATATTTGCCCGTCCGTCGTTGAAAATCCCGGTAAGACCCGGATTTCCCCAGAGCCATAATCTAGAATGGAAAAAAGACATTTTACAAAAAGACAAAATCTTGAACCAAATCTTGGCTGTATCTCTGGCGGTCTTAAATTTAACCCTTTTGTAATAGTTTGGGTCATTCAGTCTTAACAAAAACATTCTAGAGTCTGAGTTTAGCATAATGGTATGAAAAAAGAATTGCGTATCTGAATTAAGCAAGGAACGGAGACGACCAATAAAGGTAGCCCAGAAGTATAATTTAAAATCTGCAAAATTAAGTCCCTCCTTATCTAAAGAACCCTTAAGTAATGACAAGGATCTGCGCACCGTCCTGTATCCCCAAATGAAACTACTAAAGATTCCATCAAGTTTTGAAAAAAAAGAATTATTGAGTGCCAATGGTATAGAACAAAATAGATAGAGGAATTTCGGAAGAATTTCCATTTTAATCAGATTGATTCTACTAATGATGTTTAAAGGGAGTTTATGCCATTTTTTTAATAACAAAACTGTTGATTTTAATAGCACATCATAATTCATTATGGTTATGTCACTGATTTTAGATGAGATTTTAACCCCTAAGTAGTTGGCGACCCTGCATATTCCAGAAACAGTAGCAGATGGTTTGTAATTAACCACTATTTGTGTTTTATTTAAGTTTAGCTTGTAACCTGAAACGGCTCAAAATCTATTAGCCTCAACCATTATACCCTCTAGCGCCTCTACAATATTGGTGGAATATATCGCAATATCGTCCGCGTATGCGGTAATTTTCAGACAATGTGAACCAGACCGGAATGGGGCTATTCGGGGCTGCGATTGAAGAGCAGAGAGAAATGGTTCCATTGACAGGGCAAACAGCAGGGGTGACAACGGGCACCCCTGCCGAGTGCCCCGAGAAATAGCAAAGATGGATGATGACAGACCGGCGTAACTGATGCTAGCTGTGGGCCTATCATATAGGGCCTGTATCCAACTGACAATTTGGCCTCTGAATCCTATAAAGGACATCACAGACCAAAGATAGTCCCACCCCACTCGGTCAAAGGCTTTCTCTGCATCTAATAAGATCATACCGAGTGGGGTGGACTCTATCTCAGCTATGTCAAAAACAGTAATAGCTGTGTTAATGTGGGTCGGTGTGTCCCTGCCCAAGACAAATCCATGTTGTTGCACATTTACGATTTTAGGAATAAGCGGAGCCAGTCGGCTTGCTAAAATTTTAGCAAAAACCTTAATGGTATTGATCAGTGAGATGGGTCTGTAAGACCCACACTCATCTGCCGGTTTGCTTTTTTTCAAGAATTCTTTTTTTTTTCGCAATGTTCCAAGAGTTTGGGGCCTTCTCGGTTTCCCCTCTAGACCGAATTACCAAGGAAAAGAGCAGGATTAATTCCTCAATACAGATTTTGTAAAGTTCAACCAGGATAGTGTCTTCCCCTGCTACTTTTGCCGCTGGTAGCGATAAAACTGCTTGTCTAATCTGTAACAAAGTGATCTCCTCCAATAATTGCTCTAACCCAGGTGTGTTGTATTTTTCCTTGATGTTGTTATCCAAATAATCTAAGATGTCCGATGCATAAGGTTGATTCTCAGGAGTATATAAAATGCTATAAAACTCAGCAAATTGAGCCAATATCTGTGCTGGTGGATTAAATGTAACATTATTAGGGCCTCTAATGCTTTTTATAAGAGTCTGTGCTCTGTCATCCGCCACTTTATAGGCCAATATTTTACCAATTTTGTCTCCCCCTTCATAGTGAGAGATTTTTGATTTGTGTAACTTGGCACTGCTCTTTTCAATGAAGATTGTCTTTAAATTGGACTTAAGAGATCCAAGTGTTAATCCCAGTTCTACCATATTGGGGGAACCAGTTCTTAAAGCATCGGCCAGGAGTACTTCTTGAGCCAAAATACTAGATATCAACTTTGTATTAATATTCCGACGCTCTGCGTTCTGCTTACGAATGTATTGTTGAGTAAACCCCCTGATACTGGCCTTGCAAGTATCCCAAACAGTTATATGAGGTGCGGAGTGAAGGTTAATTTTGATAAATTCACAAAGGTGTAATTTAAGCTGAGAGACATAGACTGCATCGGAGAGTAAATAACGAGGATAGGAGAACATTTTGGGGCCACTTGAGCTTGAGGATTATTAAATACCAGTAAGATTGGATTATGGTCAGAAGACACCCATGGACAAATCTTCATGGAACTAGTTTGTATTATATTATCAGTTGCCCAAGCCATATCGATGCGGGAACATAGTTTGTGGGGCGCCGAGTAAAACGTGTAGCCAGGTATATTGGGGTGGAGGGAACACCATATCTTTAATATTATGTATCCGACTAATGTCTAGAATTGCAGCACGGACTTTACGCATGCGCTGAAAGGCGCCCTGTCTAGTAGTATCCTGCTGGTAGTCCATGATACAATTGAAGTCCCCCATAATAATAAGTTCCCCTTCCCACCCCAAAAGCTCCATATTCAATTGGTCAAAAACAAAATCATCATTAGTATTCAATCCATAAATCACACATAGTACATATTTACATTTACCTATGGATATTGGCACTATAACCCACCAACCATTTTTATCTGACGCAGTTTTGATCGTTTCTATTCTACATCGTTTATCTTTAAGAATAGCAACTCCTCTAAGTGATACCTGTTGTGAAGAACAAATTATAACATCATAGCTCAACTGACTAAATAACTTCCTATCTTTATAGGCAATATGCGTCTCCGATAGAAAGACTAACTGTGGGTCATAAAGTCTAAGCTCTTCAGAGACAAGTCGTCTTTTATTCCTGCTAATAAGTCCCTGAAACATTCCAAGCTAAACATTTTATATTATACATTTCAAAACATAGATTACACCAATTCTGCCATTCTGCTCATTGAAAAACCAAAAAAACTCCTTCCCAACATATTGAACAATTTTCCACGTCGTGCTGATATTTTTAGTATTTTTACCCCCCCACACCAACCCACCCTCAGTAAACCTGGGCCCACCCGCCCACCCCCTCTCCCTCGCCCACCCCCTCTCCCTCGCCCCAGGACAAGAGGGAGTCCCCTCTGTGACTGCTGCCGCTGGAGAGGTAGCTCAAAGAGAGGCAACCCAGGGACTACCAAACCACCCCACTTCTTTTCTTGAAAAAAACAGAAAAGAGAAAGAGGGAAGAACCGAGAAAAGGAAAAGAGAAAAAAAAAGAGAGAAAGAAAAAGATCCCAAATACAAACAGACTAATTAAGGAGAAATTCCTGACCGCAATCCCCAAAGATTGCTACCTAACCCTTAGCCGAACTTGGAGAGCATACTCTCAGCTTCCTTCTCATCAGTAAAGTAATAGGTATGACCTCCCTTGATAACTTTAAGGCGGGCAGGTTCCTGCAAGAACGCTTGCCCTCCGATAGACTTAAAAGGATCAATAAATTTCCTTAACTTCCATCTCCTATCCATAGTTGCTTTGCTCAAATCGGATCGTACAAATAGAGACATATACTCAATTGTGATGGGAGAATTGGGACGTGCTTTCAAAGACACTGCCTGCCTTAAAAGAAAATTACCAAAGTAAATAAGGAAGGGCCTAGGGAATTTACTCTCCTTAGTCTTCTGAAATAGAGGGAGACGGTGAGCTCTTTGAACCTGAGAGTCCCAATCCTAATCAGCTAGGTCTGGGAGAGCCTTGTGTAATAGCTTTACCAGATAAGCCCTTGCGTCTGACCCCTTGGCACCCTCAGGGATGCCCAAAAGTCTGAGATTCAGTCGCCGTTGGCGATTCTCTAAGTCCTCTACCTTCAGGTGTAGGGCTGTAATCTGGGCGTCATGTTGATTCAGAGAGAATACCGTACGCTAAGACCCCTCTTCTATATTAACCACTCTTTGTTGGAGTTCCTCAATTTCCTGGGAAATCCCCCCCAAGTTAGAAGTTATCTCAGATAATGAGTTCTGTAGTTTGGTATTATCTTCTCGTAGTTGCTAAAAGTGCTCCTGTGCCTCCGCACGATGACTAGTTAGTGTTTGCAGAATGATGTCAAGGGGAGATAACGTAGGTTCCTGTTCTCCAGAAGTGCCTGGCCAAGAGGTGTGTGTTGATGCTGTTGTATCAGAAGATACATATATTAGTGATCCATATAAATTACCGGATGAGTCAGGAGGTATAGGAGAAACTGTAGACGCTGTTGGGATAGATTCTACGAGTGCAGCTGGGGGTCTAAGGGGAGTCCGATTAAGACCGACAGATGGAAGCATAGATTCCGTCCCCAAAACTGATGGAGGCAGGTGAGATACAGGGCAGTCTTTCAAGGGCTCAGCAGCTGGTGGGCTTGTACCTGACAATCGAAGAGTCATATTCTCAACAAGCCCTTTAGCCTGAATCTATTTCCTAAGGGGGCTTTTATCTTGGGGGGAGAGTTTTTTTAAGAGCTGGAGCAGTAATAATCACTGATAAGCCCTCCATTGAAGCTGTTCTCCATTTCTTGCTCTTTATCTTTGTTTTTTGTTTAGCTTTACCCCGTCGGCCTGATAGTAACTTCGCGGTATCTAAGGGAGTACCGATCGTAGAGTTAACAATTTCTCTTTCTTTTACTTCCTCTACCTCCTCGTATTCTTCATTGGAGCAATATCCCCCTCATCTGATTCCTCAACCCCCAATCCGGGGGGGAGGCAGACAGTCGAGTCTTCACCGACGGGAATATTCTCCGAACATATAAGCTCTGGAGCAAATGCCTCTTCTGGTGTCGGTCCATTGAAACCGTTGTTAACTCCGCCGCCGCTGCCGTGTTGGCGCTTGTTGATCTGGGTGGGTTTTTCGGAGCCATTACCTCCCGTGAGCTCGGCTCAGACCTCCTAGTACCTAGAGCCGAAGTCAGAATCGGCTGTCCACACCCTAGCCACTGTCCCGACCAGCCGCGTACCGACCCGCGAGGAAGCCGCAGGATCGATTGCCGCACCAACTGCAGGGGACGTCGGACCAACCACAGCCACAGCATTCGATGTCTCCCTCTGTCCGCCGAACTGCCCGAAGTGCGATACCGTGAGCACTCACAGCGTCCACATAAAAGGCCCGCCCAGGATTAGAGCCCAAACCGGCCGTAGGTACTTTTAAATGACTGATGATTTTTTCCACCTTCAAAACTTCGGGGACAAGGTCAGAAGAGTCCCACGATCATTCTCGATAATTTCCCAGTATTCTTCTCCCCAAAAAATCGCCAAGTGGGTTGGATCGGTAGGAGCCTTAGTGGGCTGCTGCTCTACGGCATCCTCACTCCGCCATCTTGGACACCGTCCGTGTGCCATTATTTATTCATTATACATCATTTAAGAATGTATCTTTTAATCTTCTCTGTTGCGTAGCAGAGTGGAATGTTCTTGTGTTGTGCACCAGGTCTGCAGTTGAAGACTGGATGCTGACTGTGAGACACGCTCTGCTGGGATTTGAGTGCTGTACTTCTTCTAAGATTAAATCTTCATTTTTATACATCTTCCGGATTTGACTTAATATGTTATTGAATATAACACAGTCCCTGTTCTGTTGCAGCCACATGTCCAGTAGTGTACTGAAGAGGTGGGTCTAAGGGTCTAATATTTATATCTGGTGTCCACTTTGAAGTAGTAGACGTTTCCAGGAATTTCTCTTTGAAGTCCTTGGAGTTTCCTGTCTCTCCTGCCCGGGCTCCAAGGTGGCTGAATGAACAATGCAGTGGTGACACGTCCTTGGAGTGAAGGCAAGGCACAGCTATTAGCTGCCCAGCTCTGCCCCATCCTGCCAGTTAATGGCCCATCTAAGAAAACTTAATCCCTCTATTGTGTGGCTGTCTGAGAGGAATAAACAACATCCAACTGCCAACTACACCCTGTCATGGAAACCGTGAACAGGCTGTAGGCAACACAAACTTGATTGACAGAATGTTGAACAATGCAAACATTCACCCCTAGTCACAAAGATCTGGGTTTAATCCATTGTAGTATAATTTAGCACGCCATCTCAGTTTGGACCCAGCCGTATGCAAATCAGTTGTGACACTGTGCCTCATGGGAACACTCCAGCCCGAACTGCCAAGCCAGGTCCTCCCTGGACCAGAAAAAAGCATCCTGGGACCGTTTTCAGGGCATCTGCCATCATCAGCCAGGCTAGCTTGAATCCAGTGGTGCAGTGAGCATGGGATCCGCATCTGTGTCATACCCTTAACTGTTCTTTTTGCATTTGTCACCCCGAGTGGGACGGTATGCCGAGACGTGGGTCCCCTGCTCTCCATGCCACTGGAGTCAAGCTATCCTGGCTGATGAGGGGTGAAACCCCAAAACTGGTCCTATGAGGCTTGTTTCCAGTCCAGGGAGGGCCTGACATTTCGGGCTGGACTGTTCCCATAGGGAGCACGGTCAATAATGGTTTGCATATGGTTGGGTTCAAACTTGGATAGCACAAGGAGTTTAAGAAATGATGGATTTAGGCCCATATCCCTGTACTGGGGTGAATGTATGACATTGTTCAGCATTCTGTCCATTAATTGTTCTTTTTGCAAATGCCACCCCAAGTGAGATGGGTATTCCCAGATGTGGGTCCGATGCTCTCCAATCCACTGGAGTCAAGCTATCCTGGCTGATGAGGGGTAAAACTCCAAAACTGGTCCTAGAATGCTTGTTTCCAGTCCAGGAAGCAGGGTCAAGACTGATTTGCATATGGCTGGGTTAAAACTGGAATGGCACGGGAGCAAAAAAACAATGGATTTAGGCCCATATCTCTACTACTGGGGTGAAAGTATGACATTGTTCTTCATTCTGTCCATCAATTGTTCTTTTTGAAACTTTCTAAAAGTGGCATTTTAAAAATTGCAACTTAGAATCAACTTTTACCTTTAAAGAGGTTTTTTAATTGCAGTTACTCAGACACTAAACATTAAATATTTACCTTTTCCCAATCAAAAGTTAGCACATATTAAATGTAATAAGTTAACCCAGTGTTATCCTATGGGAGAGGTGGGCCTTACAGTAGTGAAAAACGAATTAAGGAGTTTTTCACTACCAGGTCATTTTAAATATAAAAGTACATGTCCAGTGTTAGAAATGGGATTTATGGTTGTCTAGGGCTTGCGCCTAAGTCAGTCAGCAACCAAGACTTTAGTCAGGGCAAGGGAGTTACATGCTGAAGATAACCCCTGCTCTCCCTCTTGGTAGCTTGGCACGAGCAGTCAGGCTTATCCCAGAGACAGTGGGTAAAGCGTTTGCGCAACACACTCACAGCAGCAACATACTAGGCACACCTCAAAAAGAACTCCACACAAGGTTATATATAAAAATAGCTTTGCATTATCATAAACACATTAGATTAGTAATCACACAATATACACTGTGCCAACTGGCACTAGGCAATATTTACAGGGATTATATACACATGACAGGGCCATTTGGCCCACTGTTAGAACCATCACAAAGTGAAACTAGTCGATCTATAACACAACCAGTAACTACTGGCAAAACACTGTGCTCAGCATTATATCCTGTAACATAAATCATAGTATGCAATCAGCATCACATTGGGCGTCAAACACATTATGCACCAACCACAGAAGCCTAAACATATTAGACCATAACCTCCTAATCATAAATCACATTAAAAGCATAAATCACAGTAGAGAATAACCTCACAAGCATAAACCACAGTATGCAAAAAAACTCATAATCATAAACCACAGAAGAGGCATCAATCCGGGTACTTAATCATATTTCCTCTGCATCACATGAATCACATTTAGGGCCAAGTGCCCTATCAACCTAATACAGTCCCCCTGGCCTTCTTAGAGGGCTCAATTGCCCTATGTCCATAATGTCAGAGCGTATTGCCAATGTGGCAGAATCCAAAAGTGCGCTATTGCATTGGGCTAAGCGTTACAGCTGACTCTAATTGCTGCACAGCTGTGAAGCCAAATGTGGGCATGGGCACTCACTGTGCCCTCTGGGTGGGTCCCCACTGGGACTCTCTAAAATAAATGTGCAAAATTTTGCAGTTGCCCACTAAGACGGTGTAACTGAGAAATAACCAAAGGGGTACGGGCACCACTGTGCCCTTAGGGCCCCCACTGGGTCTCTATCAAAAAAATTACTCCCACGTTGCAGCTATCCTCCACAGCAGTACAGCTGTGATCCAAATAAGGAGGCACGGGCACCACTGTACCCTTTGGGCCCTGCCTGGGGGCTCCATCAACAAATATGCCCACGTTGCAGCTGCCCACTGCCAGGTAGGGCAGCTGAGGGAAATTCCTTGGCACTACGGTGACCTTAGGACCCTTTAACGGTCCCAACCATTAAAAAGAGAAGCCCCACTCACTGGAGCTTGGTCTGGGCTCATTTCATCTCCTCCAGTGCGGTGGGGGCAGGCTCGGCGGCATCTGGGGAGCCCCCGCTCCTGTGGACTCTGCAGCAATCGGGGCTCTCTCACAATAACAGGAGCCCTGCTCACCATGACTTCTTCCTCGCTCTTCACCCGGGGCTCCCACCAGCTCAAGGGAGCCACACTGTGGCCTGAGGTGACTTCCTGTCTCCACGGCAGGACCCACCCACATCCAGGCAAGATTGAATGACTTCCTCCTTCGGCACTCCTCTTCCCCGGGTCGCGGCGGTGATTTCCTTTGGCGATTTCAGAGTGCAGGGTAGGCACCCGCTGCAATAACGTGGGGTAGGCTCCCACTTTTAAAATAAAAACAAAAGGCGGGATGGGCACCTGCATTTAAAATACATCACAGAAGCAGAGTGGGCACCCACATTTAAAATACATCAAGGAAGCTCGGTGGGTACCCGCTATCATCAACAGTATAAAGCAGGGTGGGCGCCCGCTGTTATTAGCCCAACAAGCGGGGTGGGCTCCCGCTCGGTTTTACAGCTCGGTAGGGGAAACCCCATGCCGGGATTCCCTCGAGTTGAAGAGCAGCTCAGGGCCGCAACGTTACTTCTCTTTCGACAAGTAACGCACAGCTTTCAAGAGGCGCTAGGTTTCCAGGGGTCCATGGGGAATAGCTGGGCCCAGGGAGGCCAGCACACAGGGCCCTCCAACAGGGAGGCAAGACCTCATAGTGGATCCTCCTGGGCCCTCAGCAGTAGCAAGAACCCAGCAAGTCCAGAATCAGCACAAATTCATGGGGCCAGGGCCCCTATAATTATACCCAGATTCTCTTTGTCCTGCAGCACAGGGTTTGGGGTAACCAGATCCAACTGGTTCAGGGGGTGATTGGAGCACTTTGTTTACAAGGCTCCTCTTCCCCTTTGTCACGTGGGGGCTCAGTGTTCAGACACACCACAGGGGGCGGAGTCAGCATTGTACAGGCTAAACACAGACCTATTCAGGGTCAGGAGATTACTCCTCTCACTACTCCAAATGCAGATGTCCCATTCAGCCTAGTGCTGACTCACCCTGCCCCTTCTGGAGCAACACAAACCTCCCAGCCCCTGGCACTCAAAAGCCAGACATGCAATTCACATCAGACAGGCAGACACATAGCACACAGAAATACCAAATTCTAAAAGTGGCATTTGTAAAATAGTCACAATAAATCTGCGCACACCATTGCCCAGCATTTATTATTACAATTCCAAATATACTAAACTCAACCACGCTGCTCCTCTCATCCCAGCAATTACCACTGACACACTTTTCAGGGAATCCCCAATGCATTCCTATGGGGGGGCAGACCAATCTTACCAAATGTAACACAGAGAGAGCATACACTTTACACTGGACAGCAGTGCTAAAGTGCCCAGAGGCCTAAAACCACCAACACCATGTCAGAGAAAAGGCCAGGAAAAAGGCAAAAAGTTAAGGGATGACCCTGCAAAAAGAGCCAAGTCCAACATCCAGAATTTTAAATACACTGCACCCATTCCTGTGGGCTGTGCAGGGCCTACTCTAGGGGTGATATATATATTAAAAATGGTGATTTGTTTCTGTCAAGAAGTTTATCTTGCCATGAAGAAATGGCAGTTGAAAACCACACGTGCAGGCTCCAATGGCAGGCCTGGGTCAGGCTTAAAGGGTTGTGTAAGTGGGTGGTAAGAACAAAATCACACTTACAACATGGCCACTTACCCAACTGTGGGATAAATTCAAACTTCATTGTACAGAATGGGGGCATCTCGTCTGTGGTCACACTCTATTTACATGTCAAAAACACTCACTAAAGCCCCCAGTGTTTAAGGTAGATTAAATGATATTCATCTGTAGTCTCAGACTATGGATGTTTACTGAGAAATATAATTCCCTGGGAAAACAAAACATTTTAAATAAACAGGGCAAATAACAGGGAAAATATCCAGATGATCTCTAATGCAAATGATTGGGAGACGCTAACAGATTTGAAACAATCACAGATTAAAACATTACTCTACTGCATGGACGTACTGCCATGAATGCGAACAGGCAGCAAACCGCGCAGTGTCTCTGATCCTGGATACATTGTAATTTGACTATGGTCCCCTTGCCCGCCCAATCTATTGATCGGCTTGTATCCACTGTCTTTCCTTCCGTCCTTCTCCACCCCTTCAGTGCCACGGCCGCCAAGTGAGCCTGCGCCCAGGAAACTAGACCTCTTCCCCTCGTAGGCTCAGCTAATGAACTGCTCTGCCGCCCTGCGAGTGTCTCCCTCATTAGCTAGGGATTTAATGCCCCCCACTCTCATCACTGTTGCTATGTATTTACTGTAACGTTTGGCTGCGGCTGGGGCGAGTGCGTGTGTAATCACTTCTGAAAGGTCTACCCTGCCAATTCCCAGAGCTGGGTCGGGAAGCGGGTCATGTTTGCCTCCACCCTTGGTGCCAGTTCCCTGAATTTGCACATCTTATCTCTTGATAGCGTGTCTGCTATTTCGTTCTCCACCCCTGGCACATGCCTGTTCGCAGCTCTATGCTGCCTTCCAGCTGTAAGGTAACCAGACGTCGCATTAGTCTCAGTGTGTCTGGGCACTGGCCCTTGTTGTCAGACCATAGGGTCAGTTTCATGTCCCGGAGCTCCCTTTTCCAAATTACTAGTGCCACTAAAATTGGGAAGAGTTCCTAAAATGTTATGTTGCTCGTTATGCCTCGCCTATGCCAGCTTCTGGGCCACTGTCCTGCGCTCCACTTCTCCCTCAAGATTGCTCCAAACCCTGTGCTCCCTGACGCATCAGTGTAAAACTCAATTTGTTTACTGGTCAGACAGCCTTCCCTCCATATCAGTACCCCTTTGAAGTCTGCCAGGAAGGTATCCCACATCCACAGGTCCCTTTTCACTTTGGCCCCTGAGCCGCACGTTGTGCTGTTTGTGCGTGAGGCCGCGTGTCAGCTGTGCCAATCGCCTAGCGAACACCTTGCCTGCTGGTATGACCCTAGTTGCGAAATTTAATTTCCCTATGAGCTGTTGTATGTCCCTCAATGTGGCCTTGTCGCGCCCACATAGGTTCCTTATGTCCTGTCTGAAGTCCTCCAGTTTCTCGGGTGGTAGCCTAGATGTCCCTGTGACCGAGTCCAGCTTGAACCCCAGGAAAGTGATCCTTGTGGTTGGCCCCTCCGTCTTGTCTTTGGATAGTGGGATCCCTGGCTCGCCTGCTAGTTTAATGAATGCCCTTAGTGTTTCCTCGCACTCGGGGGACGCAGCGGACCGGTAAACAGGAAGTCGTCTAGGTAATGCAGTTTCCCGCCTGTGAGGTGATGTAGTGCCCATTCTATGAATGTGGCGAGTAGCTCAAAGTATGTGCATGACACTGAGCTTCCCATTGGCATTGCTTTGTCATGGTAGTAGTGTCCCTCCCACTGGAAACCTAACAAGTGGAGGGCTGTTGCTCACTGTGTTCTTACATCGCTTTGAACATTTTTGGGCATCTTTGCAATTTTTTACTTTCTTTTGACTCTGCTTACGCCTAATGCCACTTACGTTCACTACTTCCTGCCGCCTCCCGGTGTGTTGAAAGGCTAGCTTGCTCGACCCTGGCGGTACCCGGATGTTAATCGAGACCGCACTGCACCTGGGTTGGCATGCTAGTTGTTCTTGTCAGGAGGTTTAAATCGCACTATAGGGCGCCACGCAGCCTGTAAGTTTGAGGTCTGTTGCTCACTGTGTTGTTATGTGTCGCATTAATAGCAGTTTATTTGTATTTGTGTGACGAAAATCACTCTTTCCTACATCGCTTTTAAAATTTTGGGGCACCTTTGCAAATTTTAACTTGCTTTTGACTCTGCTTACAGCTATTGCCACTTACTTTCACTACTTCCAGCCGCCTCCCGATGCATTAAAAAGGCTGGCTTGCTCGACCCTGGCGGTACCCGGATGTTAATCAGGACCGCACTGCACCTGGGTTGGCGTGCTAGTTGTTCTTGTCAGGAGGTATAAATCGCACTATGGGACGACCGCGCAGCCTGTAAGTGTGAGGGCTGTTGCTCACTGTGTTGTTATGTTTGGCATTAACAGCAGTTTATTTGTATTTGTGTGACAAAAATCACGCATTCTTTCATCGCTTTTAAAATTTTGGGGCACCTTTGCAATTTTTAACTTTCTTTTGACTCTGCTTACGGCTATTGAAACTTACTTTTACTGCTTCCTGCCGCATCCCGGTGTGTTGAAAGGCTATCTTGCTCGACCCTGGCGATACCCGGAAGTTAATTGGGACCGCACTGCACCTGGGTTGGCGTGCTAGTTGTTCTTGTCAGGAGGTATAAATCGCGTTATGGGGCAACCGCGCAACCTGTAAGTTTGAGGGCTGTTGCTCACTGTGTTGTTATGTTTGTCACTAACAGCAGTTTATTTGTATGACCAAAATCATGCATTCTGACATCGCTTTTAAAATTTTGGGGCACCTTTGGAATGTTTAACTTTCTTTTGACTCTGCTTACTGCTATTGCCACTTACTTTCACTACTTCTTGCCACCTCCCGATGTGTTGAAAGGCTAGCTTGTTTGACCCTGGCGGAACCCGGATGTTAATCGGGACCGCACTGCACATGGGTTGGCGTGCTAGTTGTTCTTGTCAAGAGGTATAAATCGCGCTATGGGGCGACCGCGCAGCCTGTAAGTTTGAGGGCTGTTGCCCACTGTCTTGTTATGTTTGGGATTAACAGCAGTTTATTTGTATTTGTGTGCCGAAAATCACGCATTCTTACATCGCTTTTAAAATTTTGAGGCACCTTTGCAATTTTTTACTTTCTTTTGACTCTGCTTAGCGGCTATTGCCACTTACTTTCACTACTTCCAGCCGCCTCCCGGTGCATTAAAAGGCTGGCTTGCTCGACCCTGGTGGTACCCGGATGTTAATCAGGACCGCACTGCACCTGGGTTGGCGTGCTAGTTGTTCTTGTCAGGAGGTATAAATCACACTATGGGCGACCGCGCAGCCTGTAAGTTTGAGGGCTGTTGCTCACTTTGTTGTTATGTTTGGCATTAACAGCAGTTTATTTGTATTTGTGTGACGAAAATCACGCATTCTTACATCGCTTTTAAAATTTTGGGGCACCTTTGCAATTTTTAATTTTTTTTTTACTCTGCTTACGGCTATTGCGACTTACTTTCACTACTTCCTGCCACCTCCCGGTGTATTGAAAGGCTATCTTGCTCGACCCTGGCGGTACCCGGATGTTAATTGGGACTGCACTGCACCTGGGTTGGCGTGCTAGTTGTTCTTGTCAGGAGGTATAAATCGCGCTATGGGGCGACCGCGCAACCTGTAAGTTTGAGGGCTGTTGCTCACTGTGTTGTTATGTTTGTCACTAACAGCAGTTTATTTGTGTGACCAAAATCATGCATTTTGACATTGCTTTTAAAATTTTGGGGCACCTTTGCAACGTTTAACTTTCTTTTGACTCTGCTTACGGCTATTTCCACTTACTTTCACTAATTACTGCCGCCTCCCGATGTGTTGAAAGGCTCAATCAATCAATCAATCAATCACAGCATTTATATAGCGCACTACTCACCCAAAGGGTCTCAAGGCGCTAGGGAGGGGGGTCCGCTACTGCTCAAACAGCCAGGTCTTGAGTTGCTTCCTGAAGGCGAGGTGGTCCTGGGTCAGGCGGAGGTGGGTCGGGAGGGAGTTCCATGTCTTGGCGGCGAGGTAGGAGAAGGACCGTCCTCCTGTGGTGGCTCTTCGGATGCGGGGGACGGCGGCGAGGGCGTGGCCGGTTGATCGAAGCTGGCGTTTGGGAGCGTAGAAGTTGAGGCGGCTGTTGAGGTATCCCAGGCCTTGATTGTGTAGGGTTTTGTGTGCGTGGGTGAGGAGTCGGAAGGTGATTCTCTTGTTGACTGGGAGCCAGTGCAGGTCTCTCAGGTGTCCGGAGATGTGGCTGCGACGGGGGATGTCCAGGATGAGACGTGCTGAGGCGTTCTGGATCCGCTGAAGTCTCTTCAGGAGCTTGGCGGTGGTTCCGGCGTAGAGGGAGTTGCCGTAGTCCAGACGGCTGGTGACGAGGGCCTGGGTGACCGTCTTCCTGGTCTCGGTGGGGATCCACCGGAAGATCTTGCGTAGCATGCGCAGGATGTTGAAGCACGACGAGGAGACGGCGTTGACTTGTCTCGTCATGGAGAGGGAGGAGTCCAGGATGAAGCCCAGGTTGCGTGCGTGGTCTGTTGGTTGGGGTGCGCTGCCCAGGGCGGGGGGCCACCAGGAGTCGTCCCAGGCGGATGGTGAGGATCCCAGGATGAGGACTTCCGTCTTGTCCGAGTTCAGTTTCAGGCGGCTGTTCTTCATCCATTCGGCCACCTCTTTCATCCCTTCATGTAGGTTGTCTCTGGCGGTGGCGGGGTCGTTGGTGAGGGAGAGGATCAGCTGGGTGTCGTCGGCGTAGGAGATGATGTTGAGGTTGTGCTGGCGTGCGATGTCTGCGAGGGGGCCCATGTAGACGTTGAAGAGGGTTGGACTGAGCGAGGAGCCTTGAGGGACGCCGCAGATGACTTCGGTGGCTTCCAATCTGAACGGAGGGAGGCGGACTCTCTGTGTCCTTCCGGTGAGGAAGGAGGTGATCCACTCCAGTGCCTTCTCCTGGACTCCGACGTTGCTGAGGCGCTGTACTAGGGTACGGTGGCAGACAGTGTCGAAGGCTAGCTTGCTTGACCCTGACGGTACCCGGATGTTAATCGGGACCGCACTGCACCTGGGTTGGCGTGCTAGTTGTTCTTGTCAGGGGGTATAAATCGCGCTATGGGGCGACCACGCAGCCTGTAAGTTTGAGGGCTGTTGCCCACTGTCTTGTTATGTTTGGCATTAACAGCAGTTTATTTGTATTTGTGTGACGAAAATCACGCATTCTTACATCGCTTTTAAAATTTTGAGGCACCTTTGCAATTTTTAACTTTCTTTTGACTCTGCTTACGGCTATTGCCACTTACTTTCACTGCTTCCTGCCGCCTCCCGGAGTGTTGAAAGGTTAGCTTGCTCAACCCTAGCGGTACCCGGATGTTAATCGGGACTGCACTGCACCTGGGTTGGCGTGCTAGTTGTTCTTGTCAGGAGGTATAAATCGCGCTATGGGGCGACCACGCAGCGGCCGCGAGCAGAAGGGGTGCCAAAAGCAAGCCCGTCTGCGTCCGTCCGCGCCAGAGACGCACCCAGCGCTAGGACCCCTGGCGGTGGTAAGGTAATTACATATAGTAAACAGCAACTATTGGATTTTAACAGTTGTGATTGCAAGGTTTCTGGTATCTGGCCCTTAGAGAAGTTTGTCTGCAGCCGATGTACATATGCATTTACTCCCGGCCTTGTTGATAGAGCCAACTTACCTGTTCTAGTCTTTAAGCAAGGGACCACTGGGGCGGGAGAAATGTCCGCTGCTTGTAAGAGCTCTGATATTGAAGTTACTACAAGTAACACTCGAGCCCCGGATAGATACGGAAAACATATGAAAGCTACATGTCAGCAAATTCAGTGTGTGCTGATAAATATACGGTCTCTGGAGATGCACAAATATGAAATTGAGGATCTGATTCAGAATACTACGCCCGATATCCTGTGTTTAACCGAGACCTGGACTGACCATGCTTCAGGCCCGGACTGGAACATTGCGTTACCACAGGGTTACGCGGTGAAGTTCCAGGATAGAGAGATTGATAAATGGGGGGGGTAGCAATTATATATTGTGACCTGTTTAACTTGCATATTGAAGCTGTGTTTGACCTACCGACAGAAGCATTTTGTTTCTCTATAAAGGCTTATAACCTTTGGAAGCTCCAGGGTCTTCTAATCTGTCGCCCACCTGAGCCCAGAGCAGCCTTCTCAAAAGCCTTGATGACTCATATGGAATCTTGTACGGATTCTGATTCTATGTTAATTCTCGGGGATTTTAACTATCATCTCGAATTAAATACCAATACCGACACCTGCAGATTAGTGGACAACATGGCAGCATTTGGTTTTAATCAAATGGTTACGGAAGCCACCCATCAGGCGGGCCATACATTGGATGGCATTTTTTATAATAATGATGACATTACTGTAAGCAATGTGACTGCACTCCCTTGGTCAGATCATAGAGCAGTGCATTTCAAGTTTGAAACCTCTCTGCATGGGCGCTACACACAGAATACTGCATTGAAAACAAAGGTCAGATGTTGGAAAAAGGTCCTACAAAATGATTTAGAAACTGCACTGGATCAGCCTCCGAGTGGGTAAGGTCTGACCAATGATATGGTGGTAGCAGTCTTTAATCAATGGCTTCTGGCAGCAGCTGACACTGTGGCCCCAGGGAAGGTGGTGACGATTAAGAGGCTTAGGCCCTCGGCACCATGGGATAACTCAGAGCTGAAGGGTCTGGAGGCTAGTTGCAGGAGAGCTGAACGAGCTTGGAGGCAAAAATATAATAGGGGAGAGTAAAACAATATATAATCAGGCCCTTACACAGTATAAAGAGGCCATTGTTAGGGCAAAACAGCTGTTTTATAAGCAGAGGATTGAGACTGCTAGTAATTCCGCTAAAGAGCTGTTTATGGTGATCACCTTCCTATCCAAACCCCAGCAAGAATAGAGTTTTCAGCCAGAGATATGTAATAATTTGGCTAAACATTTCTAAAGCAAAGACCATCTTATCTATGACGACCTTCAGAAGAGTCGCATAGATATGGAGGAGGTGCCACATTGAGGTAAAACCAGTTTTCGCAAACTTAGTTAGTTTTCCGCCAGCCACCAATGAGGAGATACTGAACATACTAGGATCGATATTGACCCATGCCACCCTAGAATCATGCATTTAGGGGCTACTAAAATCGTTAGCCAATTAACTCCTCCTATCAATCACGTACTTGGGTCAGGGAATTATCCTACTGCCTGGAAAAAAGCGATAATTAGACCCATTCTGAAGAAAGCCACTTTGGATCCTTCGGAACTCAAGAATTATCGTCCTATTGCAGGTATCCCTATGGCAGTCAAAGTTCTGGAGAAAATACTAGATAACACCCTAACAGAGTACCTGGATGCTAACAATCCACTGGACCCGACCCAGCATGGCTTTAGAAGCCACCATTCCACAGAAACTGCTCTTACAGTAGCAACTGAGGAGATTCGGAAGACTGTCAACAGTGGGGGTAAGGCGCTTCTCGTCTTGTTAGACCTGTCGGCAGCCTTCGTGTCAAAGCCCAGCTCACCTGAGTTTCTGTTCAGTTCTGATGGAGGTTGAAGACAGTCCGACCCCACCCTGAAACTGCTTTTCCAGCACACTAGTTTTAAACAGTGCACTAAGAACCAGAAGCTCAAGGGAAGAGGGAAGTGGATAAAATAAAGAAGAGAGACAACACCGTTCTTGCGTTTCCACTGTAGAAGTGCTGCTAAAATCTGCGGCCCTCTCTGACTTCTGTAGAAACTGGTGCCTAATGAAACATAAACAAAGAACAGATAAGTGCAACCTATCCCTAAATGTGTTCCTGACTTACTCTTAATCTATTAGAAATTCTCTTCTAAAAGTACCTCTTGGATCCTGGTCTCTAGCTTCCAGGTTTGGAATGTGTTACTGTTCTGGGATGTGCTTTCTATTACTGTAAAACTTCTGTAAAATCAAACGAATATCATTATCAGAATTACCAACATCTAACATTCACCTTACTATAACTAAAGCCTAAACTCTTAATAGCAAACTCACTTTTCACACATTTCCAGACTTTTTATAAAACAAATACTGTACTTTTACATCAAAATACAGCAGGTAATTTGTGCAAGTCCTTGATTTACTGTTTGCCTTGCTGTCTATGGTTTCCTCTGTTCGATTCTTAACAAGTTCCATGTAAAGCAATGTTTATTTCACAAAGTTCCACAAAGTATTCTTATAACAAAGGGTTTAAACCACAAAGTTCGTGGGAGATATCTTGTTCCAAATTGTCTTTATATGAATCCAGAAATCGCCGACAAAGTTCTTTCAGGTAATAAAAGGTTTTGCACTTACTTGTTGCTGAAAAGGGATACTGATCAGTCTAACCTTGTAGTCTTTCTCTTTTGCGGGTCGATTGCAGTGGACAGAAGAGGGGCTGAGGCAAGAAGGAGCCAGAAACCGGAAGACGGAAGAGCCAGCAGCCGCGCCCGTTGAAGCCAATGAAGGTCTGGAGAGATCAGGAGTGCCAGCACCGAAGGATCTGTTCTCAGGTAAGTGGGAGGTAGACAAGCACAAGCACTGGGTGAGGCTCGGGGGCTGCCTTTTATAGACAGGGCTGGGTGTGGTTCGAAGAGCTGGGTGTGGTTCTCACAAGCAGGTGTGCAGAGCTTCAGTTATTATGCCAATGAGTTGAAGTAACACATGGCCTAGGGAGGAGTGCTCTAAATAAGCCTTGGTAAGAGCAAGGTCCAATGTGCAAACAAGAAGGCAATGTCCAAACTTGTGAATACATTGAGCAACATACACAGAAGTCTTAGGGAGGGGCTGAGATAACAAGAAAGGCATCCAATAGTATGTTTAAAGAGAGCTATTACAGAGACCACTAGTGCAATGAGAGGGGACATGCTCTTTGCTCTGCACAAACCCTAACAGTCGCCCCCTCAAAGGCCCTCCTACTGGATGGGATTTCCCTGGATTTTTTAGATAAAACTGTCTAATCAACCGTGGGGCATGTACATAGGACGCTGGTTCCCCTGAATTCTCAGTTTCGTCATATCCTTTCCATTCTACTAAATAAAACAGACGTCCATAAATTCTTTTTACGTCTTTTATGCTTTTCACTTCATATTCCTGATTTCCCTTAATTGGTATGGGTGGAGGTGGTGATTCGGGTCGGGTATTTGGGTTGTACGGCTTAAGCAAGGACAAATGGATTGTAGCATGTACTGGGTATTTTTTTTGTAAGTCCAATTTTACTGTTACCGGGTTTACTATTGAAGTTATACTAAATGGTCCAATGAAACGTGGTTGCAGCTTTCGGGATCCCTCTATATTTAGGTTCTTTGTGGAGAGCCATACTTTGTCACCAATTTTATACATTGGGGCCTCAGATCTGTGTTTGTCAGCTTGTCTTTTCATGCTTTCTTTGTACTTTAATAAATGTTTCCTGGCCTTGTCTTGTATGTCACCTAATCTCGTTAGTCTATCTGTTACTGTAGGCAACAGGGAATCTTCTAATAAAATGGGTATAGCTCTCGGATATTACCCCTGCATGAAATAGAATGGTGAGCAAAGTAGAGCTGCATGCTCAGTATTATTATAAACAAACTCCGCTACAGGGAGAGCTTCCAACCATTCACTATAATAATCAGCCAATAAACAACGTAGCGTTTGAAGTAAAGTTTGCTTCAGTCGTTCAGTTTGTCCATCTGGTTCTGGATGGAAAGCAGTGGATAATGTCACATCTATTTTCAGTTTTTTGCATAATTTTTTCCAAAACCTAGAGTTGAACTGGCTACTTCGGTCTGAGACCACTTTACTTGGCAAACCATGTAAACGCATAATTTCTCTTATAAAAATATCGACAAATTCTGCCGCAGTTGGCAATTTCCGTAATGGTACAAAATGTGCCATTTTAGACAAAAAAACACTATCACTAACACTGTTGTGAAGGATTTTACTGGTGGTAAACCTACAATAAAGTTTACACTCACAGTATGCCAAGGTTGTTTGGGTGATTGCATTGGTATTAACAAACCGTCAGGGGCCTTATGAGAAGATTTATGTCTTGCACAAACTGGACAGGTAGTGACAAATTGCTTAATGTCCTTACTCATATTATCTCACCAAAAGTGTTTTCGCACATTTTCCAGGGTTTTTACCCAGCCAGGATGACCTGCCAACGGTGAGGCGTGATGCCAAATTATCACCTGTGTTTGTGATTCTGTGGTGGGCACTAACAGCATGTTGTCATGATACAATAAACCTCATTGTATTGAGTTATGGGAATCCTTTAACCAATCTTGAGGTGCTATTTGCATGTGTGCAATATATAGATCAGTGATGAAATCCTTCTGTTGTACTGGTGCCAAAAGTTTTTGGGGAGGAATAATGGGTTCTCCTATTTTGTCTTGTTTCATGTCTGAGGTATGTCCGCATCTAGATAACACATCAGATTGAATTTGTTGTGCACCTGGTCTATAGGTTATAACGAAGTCAAATGTACTAAAAAAATTTAACCAGCGCATCTGATGTGGAGTTAATGCTTTTAGTGATCAAAAAAACTGTAGGTTCTTATGGTCAGAAAAGATGGAAACAGGGTACTTGGCTCCCATTAAATGGTGCCTCCATTCAGAAAAGGCTACTTTGATAGCTAATAGTTCTCTTTCAGCCACAGTGTAATTTTGTTCATCTGGTAATAACTTTTTGGAATAGAAGGCTATAGGATGTAATTGGCCATCTACTGCATCTCGTTGAGAGAGAACTCCTCCTAAAGCTACTTGTGAAGCATCCACTTCAACAAAAAATGGCAAGTCAGGATCAGGATGTTTCAGAATTGGGGCTGAAGTGAACTTTTGTTTCAGGAGTTGAAAGGCGTGTGCCGCCTCATCAGACCAAAGAAATCGTTGCCCTTTCCGCAACAAGGTGGTTATTGGGGCCGCAATGTCTGCAAAATGAGAAATAAACCTCCTATAAAAATTGGCGAAACCCCCAAATTTCTGAACATCCTTCACAGATGATCGTTCTGGCCAATCAGTAATAGCACTAATTTTCTTTTCATCCATAATTATTCCTTGAGGTGACAGGCAGTATCCTAAAAAGTAAACTTTGCTGACATTAAAAGTACATTTTTCTAATTTAGCAAAGAGATGATTTTCTTTTAACTTTGATAATACTGCACGGACATGTTGGGTATGTTGTTCCGGGTTCTTAGAGTAAATGAGGATGTCGTCTATGTATACTATGACACAAACATCAAGGAATTCGTGTAGGACCTCATTTATAAAGAATTGAAAGGCCACAGGGGCATTACACAACCCAAAGGGCATTACTGTGTGCTCAAATAGACTAAACTTTGTCTTGAAAGCTGTCTTCCACTCATCCCACTCTTTTATTCGTACCAGGTCGTAAGCTCCCGGCAGATCTAGTATAGTGTATACAGTAGAATGTCTTAATTGATCCAACAACATAGGTATTAGAGGAATAGGATATTTATTATTTATTGTAGCCTTATTTAGTCCTCTATAGTCGATACACACGCGCAGAGATGTATCCGGCTTCGGGATAAAAAAAGTGGAGATGACACCGGAGATGTGGAATGTCACATGAACCCAGACTGTAGTAGGTCGTCTAGGTAGGTTCTTAAATATTTGGTCTCTTCGTCAGTCAAAGCATATACACTGTTATTAGGTAAAGGGGCCCCTGGGATAGGATCTATACGGCAGTCATATGATCGATGTGGGGGCAACACACTAGCCTTAACTGGATCAAAAACGTCTTTAAAGTCAGAATATTCAGGAGGGAGACTTGGTTCATCTTGTGTAACACTAGCACAGTGTATTACTGTGCTCTGTTCTCTACCTGCTTCTTGATAGCAATTGGTTCTACAGAATGAGGAATCCAAAGTAACTTTTCTGTTTACCCAATCAATTTTTGGGGTAAGTAGTTGTTAACCAGGGTACCCCGAGAATCAAGCCAAAATTAGGGGTATCTATCAGATCAAAGCTAATCATCTCTGTGTGCCCGTTTTGACAGACCATGACAAGGGGACTTGTTTGTTTTGTGATTAATCCAGAGGTCAATTCTGACCCATCCACTGCACATACTGCTTCTGGACAAGGCTTTAGGCAAATAGGAAGACCTAATGTGTTAGCTAACTTTTTATCCACAAAATTTCCTGTTGCTCCTGAGTCTAGTAGGACAGGGAGAGAATGTCTAACTTGGGTAGTAACAATTAAAAAGATCTGAATTATGAAATGTCTAGGTATGTGCGGTACCATCAAGGCTGCAGAATTAGAGGTTTGATTAAGATGTTTTCCCGAACAAGTAACCTCCCCCCTTGTCGAGCTTAATCGTTTCCTGACTCAGTTGAGGAGATAGAGGAAACAGTACCCTTTCGTGAAGTTTTAGGTTTTACTGGACATTCTCTGGCAAAATGTCCTGCCTTGCCACAATATAAACATAATTGAAGTTTTCTCCTTCTTTCTTTTCCCTCTGACGTGAGTGGACCTCTGAGTGTCCCTATTTGCATAGGCTCAGGTTCAGGGAGTTTATTATCTGTGTCTTTCTTCTCATGTCTAATAAATGTTAACCGCGATTCCAGTTTGGATTTATCTCCCTTTCTTTCTCCTAGTCTGTGTTCCAATTTCACGACTAAATCTACAAAGTCAGAATAGTCTTCTGGCAAATCAACGATATGAGCCAGCGCGTCTTTTAAGTCGTCCCTCAAACCTTTATAAAAAAGGGAGACACGCTTTTCTTCTGGCCAACGTGTCTCAGTGAGTAAACGATTACAACCAGTGAGATAGGTCAATTAATCCTTGTTACCTTGTTTAAGATATAAAAGCTCATTATCACTTGCCTGCATAAAAGTTTTGCAAAAAGGCTGGTCATAGTACGAAAAAATTGATTCCAATTAGGGAGGATGGGATCATCTCTGTCCACGAAAGGAATTGACAAATTGGCTGCTGTACCGCCCAAATAAGACAAGACGAATGCCACTTTCGTAGCATCAGTAGGGAACTGTTGTGGTTTACAAACGAAGTGTGATTGACATTGATTGATAAAAACATGGCATTTGTTACTATCTCCATGAAAACGTTCAGGTGCTGCTAAAGGCACAGCATTAGGAACATTAACAGTAACCTCAACAGGGGGAGGGAAAGTTGTAAGTTTTGCTTGCGCCCCTGTCTCTGAGGAGGTTTTAAACAAAGGCGTAAAAGCTGTGTTCCACTGAGATTCCCTAGGTTTATACCTGCTTAAATCCTGTTTTAAAAAGGTGTTTTCCAACTTTAATTTCTCTATTTCCTCTTGCATATGTTTCAAGATGCCAGACACTGATTCATTATGGGCCAAGTCCTCATTTAGGGCCTGCGCCATGTCCGTGGCATCAATGCCCTCTGTTTCTTCCCCGGCATTCATTGTCGAACAGAACTGAATATTTTAAAGGCTTGTGCTTCTGTCAAAGCCCAGCTCACTTGAGTTTCTGTTCAGTTCTGATGGAGGTTGAAGACATTCTGACCCCACCCTGAAACTGCTTGTTCCAGCACACTAGTTTTAAACAGTGCACTAAGAACCAGAAGCTCAAGGGAAGGGGGGAAGTGGATAAAATAAAAAAGAGAGACAACACCGTTTTTGCGTTTCCACTGTAGAAGTGCTGCTAAAATCTGCGGCCTTCTCTGACTTTTGTAGAAACTGGTGCCTAATGAAACATAAACAAAGAACAGATAAGTGCAACTTATCCCTAAATGTGTTCCTGACTAACCCTTAATCCATTAGAAATTCTCTTCTAAAAGTACCTCTTGGATCCTGGTCTCTAGCTTCCAGGTTTGGAATGTGTTACTGTTCTGGGATGTGCTTTCTATTACTGTAACACTTCTGTAAAATCAAATGAATATCATTATCAGAATTACCAACATCTAACATTCACCTTACTATAACTAAAGCCTAAATTCTTAATAGCAAACTCACTTTTCACTCATTTCCAGACTTTTTATAAAACAAATACTGTACTTTTACATCAAAATACAGCAGGTAATTTGTGCAAGTCCTTGATTTACTGTTTGCCTTGCTGTCTATGGTTTCCTCTGTTCGATTCTTAAAAAGTTCCATGTAAAACAATGTTTATTTCACAAAGTTCCACAAAGTATTCTTGTAACAAAGGGTTTGAACCACAAAGTTTGTGGGAGATATCTGGTTCCAAATGTCTTTAAATGAATCCAGAAATCGCCGACAAAGTTCTTTCAGGAAATAATAAGTTTTGCACTTACTTGTTGCTGAAAAGGGATACTGATCAGTCTAACCTTGTCCTCTTTCTCTTTTGCAGGTCGATTGCAGTGGAGAGAAGAGGGGCTGAGGCAGGAAGGAGCCGGAAACCAGAACAAGGAAGAGCCAGCAGCCGCGCCCGTTGAAGCCAATGAAGGTCTGGAGAGAGCAGGAGTGCCAGCGCCGAAGGATCTGTTCTCAGGTAAGTGGGAGGTAGACGAGCACAAGCACTGGGTGAGGCTCAGGGGCTGCCTTTTATAGACAGGGCTGGGTGTGGTTCGAAGAGCTGGGTGTGGTTCGAAGAACTGGGTGTGGTTCTCACAAGCAGGTGTGCAGAGCTTCAGTTATTATGCTAATGAGTTGAAGTAACACATGGCCTAGGGAGGAGTGCTCTAAATAATCCTTGGTAAGAGCAAGGTCCAATGTGCAAACAAGACAGCAATTTTCAAACTTGTGAATACATTGAGCACCATACACAGAAGTCTTAGGGAGGGGCTGAGATAACAAGAAAGGCTTTCAATAGTATGTTTAAAGAGAGCTATTACAGAGACCACTTGTGCAATGAGAGGGGACATGCTCTTTGCTGTGCACAAACCCTAACACTTCGACACTGTAAATCATTCGGTGCTAGTCCTGCGGTTACAGGGCATTGGTATTGGGGGTTCAGCTCTGGTTCTCCTGGCATCATTTTTGGAAGGGAGAGAACTAAAACAGTTTTGGGAGGGAATGAAATCAGAGGCCTTCAGTCTCCCCTCTGGCATTCTGCAGGGCTCAGCGCTCTCACCAATGCTTTTTAACATCGATGTCACCCCCTTGGCGAGACTTGTTAGGAGGCATGGCTTGGCGATGGTGTCCTATGCGGATGATTCTCAGCTAATCATCTCATTGGTTAAACAACCTGAGGACACTGCTGCCAGGTTCCATGGTTGCCTACTGAAGATCCTGATCTGGATGAACCAGGGCTACCTAAAGATCAATACAGATAAGACGGAAGTCATGGAATTTGGGTCAGGACAATCCCTGTGGAATGCTGCATGGTGGCCAACAAGTGCAGGAGAATGTCCCAAGCCGGTGTCTAAAGTTAGAAATCTAGGGATAATCTTTGACACTCAGCTTAATTTTTCAGCACAGGTAAACAGCCTTACCTCGTCCTGCTTTTTCTGATAAAAAAAATGAGAAAAATCTTCCCTTTTATTGGCCAGGCTTTGCAAAAGACAGGGATAGTTGGTCTTCTGCTGTCTAAATTAGACTACTGTAATGAGTTGCTTCTAGGGATTGACAAAGCCCAGAGCAACAAATTACAGTCTTTGCAAAATGCAGCCGCTAGGCTGCTGCTAATGATCCCCAAGGGCAGTTCTACCTCAAAGGGTATTAGAGCCCTCCATTGGCTCCCTATACAGCAAAGGGTAGAGTTTAAGGCCTTATGCATTATCCATAAAGTGCTCTATGGGGGAGGGACCAAGGATATGCAGAGATTATTCAGGCCCTATATTCCGGCTAGGACATTAAGATCTAGCAAGGCATGCTTTATGCAAGTAGACAAAATTAGGGGAGCCAGATGGGGTGGTAAAACATTCTCCCATTGTGCAGCTAAGTTGTGGAATAAGTTGCCATCTACTTTCCGTCTGCAACCCAATCACAGAATCTTCAAGAAGTTTCTAAAAACTCTGTTATTTTCACAAGTATAGTTGGAAATTTGGGTGACACCCCTCACTTACATTAGCGCCAATATGCTGTTTGCATTTGTGCGCTTTATAAATGTGTATCCTATCCTATCCTAAGCTATGAGGGTGAACTGGAAGTAGGCGGAACGCCGACTCGATGTCTGTCTTTGCCACGAGAGTCCTGCTGCCTGTAACCCTTATCAGGTCTATCGCCTCGTCAAGGGTAGAGTAGGTTAGGGTAGAATACCTCTGCTTCAATCCCATTGTTTACTGACACGCCATCTGGGAATGATAGGTGGTGGATCAGTCGGAATTGCCCCTGTTCCTTTTTTGGTACCACCCCAAGTGGTGACATGACCAGCTCCCTACCCCTTGAGGCCGGGAGGGGGCCCTCAATCCTGCCAAGTAGTCTCTCCTTCTCTATCTTTTTAGTCACCACCCCTGGGTGTTGCATTGCTGATTTCAAATTTCTCTCGCAGCTGGGAGAGAGGGGGCCGCTGAAGGGGATGGGAACGCCATTCTCAAAGCTGTGCACCTGTGTCTCTGCATCTGATTTGTTATGGTATCAATTGGCTAGCGCGTGTAATCTCTGTGTGTTAATGGGGGACCACGCTAGCGGGGCGCTGCCCTGTCTCACTCCCCCCTCTCCGCCTCTCTGCTTGCCTCATTGCTTCTTTTTCTCCCTTTTGTCACGTTTTGGTGCATCCTTGCACCTACAGCTTGATGCGGGATGCCCCCCCGCATATTGAACATATATGTTGGAATTTACACGCTGCCCCGTATGTGCATTCGCCGGCCTCGAATTTCCAGCATATTGCTGGTGGCCCGCTGGCGTGTGCTCCCCTTCCTGCACTGGCCTGCTTGTGCTTTTGAAAAGGCTGAAAAGGCCTTCCTTTTCCCTTCTGAAAGGGGGCACGAAAGGGGTGTTTGCCCTTCCCCCCCATGTCCTGACCTCCTTTGCCACCATCATCTTATGGATGAACCCGGAGACGTCCTTCTCATTCCACTCCATTTCCGGGTGTGTCTGCATTTTTAGCCTGAAACCCTGATCATATTATAGTCGCCCTGGAACTGCCGCTGTGCGTTGTGTATGTTGGCCTCATAATGTCATAGATCGGTCAGGCAGCGCGGGAATTTTTCAACTATGATGCATGCCATGATCCTGAATGCATCTAACCAATTATAGAATGTCCGTTCCTTGCGCTCTCATCTCTTCTCCCTCCTATCTTGTCGTCAGATCCAAACCCTCTAACTGTATTTCAAGTAATGAGAAGATATCTATAAACTCCTTCCTCCAGATCCTCTCTTTCACTGCGAAGGGTATGAGGCTGGCTAGCCCTGTGGCCCTGGTGGTCATGGATGCCGGACCCGGTAAGGGCCGTCCGTAATCCTCTGGCATTGGTACTGCTACTGGGTGTATGTTCGCGGGCGGGGTGTTCCCCCATGCCACCGTGAGTGACCCTATCTCCCCTTCTTCATTCGCTGAGGCCTGCTCCCCTAACCGTGCTGATGCGCCATACCTGGGTTGAGCAGGTGCCAAGGTAACCCTGTGGCCTCCGTCCCCTGTGAGTCCGTGGCTCCCCCTGTCTGCCCCGCCCCCTGCCCTTTGTTTGCTTGCACCCCTGGTGTCAATGCTCTCTGCAACCCCAACCCTTTCAATAACATTGGTGCCATAGTCCTGCAACATTCCTGAATGATTGAGCTAATATGTTCACCATTGGTTGGTGTATCATTGTTCCCCTGGACCGGTGCCGCCGCCGCCGTGCTGGCTGCAGGTGGCTGGATCCGCTTGTTTTGCACCTTTTTCTTGGCTGCTGGTGGCGTGCTTGCACCACGTTGCTGTCCGCTTGTCCCCTCCTCTGGGTCGCGGTCGAGTTGTTGGTGCAGCCAGTCGTCCCCATGCACCGCCGAGGCTGCCCGTATTCTCCTCAGTAGGTCAGTCAGGTCCTCCTGACCCTACTGTGTACCCCCTTTCTTGGCCGTGTGTCCAGAGCGGGGTGCTGCCGCAGTTGTTGTACACCAAACTATGTGGTATGGCGGGGTGCTGCCGCCAATGCCTTTACACCAAACTTGACTGTTGTTGGTAGCGCTGGCGGGGTGCTACCGCAGTGTCCTGCACCAAAAAAGGCCTCTTTGCTACTTATGCTGCTTTCTTGCCGCTTCTTATGCTTGTTTGCCTCCTGTATCCTGTTGTACGCCTTCCCTCCTCAAGAGGGCGCCTGTCTCTGCTTCTGCTGCCTTCTCAGCGCTCCCAGACGGAGGGTGCTATATCTTGCACTTCCTCGACCTGGAGCGCTTGTGTCTGACGTGGCCACTCTCCTCTTACTTCCTGGCATCTTTGGTCCCCCCTGGCTGCCCCCGCGTCTTCTCCACCGGCCTCTCGAGCCTTCCAGTGTCCTTCTGCTGAGCCGGCCGAAGGGAGGTGAGTGGGGGCCGTGCGCTAGCGTTCCTGGTCTCGCTGCCTTTCTTCAGAGGCGCACGGGGGAGCGTTTCACGCAAGCCGCTGTTCTCCTCAGTCCCGTGCTGACCGGGTGGGCTCCAGTCGTGTCGGGCGTGTTCCCTTCGCTGCTCACTCACTGGGTGGACTCCGGTTCAGTCGGGCGTACTTCCCGCACCGTCCTCTACTCGCCGGGTGGGCACCGGCTGAGTCGGGTGTATGTCTCGCTGTCCTGTACTTGCTGGGTGGGCTCCGGTGCAGTCGGATGTAGGCATCACATTGTCCCGTACTCGCCGGGTAGGCTCCGGGGCAGTAGGTTTTAGTCGTCGCACTTTCCCGCACTCGCCGGGTAGGCTCCGGTGAAGTCGGTGTAGGCCTCACATTGTCCCGCACTCTCTGGGTGGGCTCCAGTGGAGTCAGGCGTCCTCCTGTCCTGGTGTGCCGCAGGGTAAGTTCCCGCTGGTCACTTCCCAGTCACTGCCGCCACGTGGTCCAGCCCGCCCCTGGTGGGCTCCGGTGGCGTCGCTAGTGGGGCAGGCTCCCGCCGGTAGCTCCCTTGTCCCGCGCTGCTGGGCCGGTCGTGTTTCATGGTCGTCGCGCAACACGGCGTCCCTGCTTTTCACGCCAAGCCAGATCCCTCCGCCCCCTCTTCCTTGGGGTTCGACGCCGGGTTATGGCTCCGGCTCCTGAGCCCCCTTCGAGGGCCCGGCTCTGCAATTACCAGTCACATTTAGCCAGATTGATAATTTATTTTAGGAATCGCACGTAAATAATGCATTAGTCATTCTACTATTGCCAAACACTTTTTGCCTATGAGCAGGCCCATTGGAATTGTGCTGCAGAGGAGGAGCAAATTATGTGGCAGGGTTAAATTAATTATGCATAAACTGCAGCTTCATGCAGCACGTTTTGCGACAGCATGACTTCACTAATTTCTCATTTGTACACTGTTAAAGTTTTCTGTGCAGAGGAAATACTATCCATAGCATTGGGCTAAGTTTAATTGACACCGTAATGCAGCAGTAGGCAAAAGAATGTGACTTGTCACTGGGCCTGTCTCTGCCTTCCAATACCTGTAGCAGCTTTTGAAGAACCCTCACTGTAACAAGGTACCCCTTTATCTCATAAATACCCACACTCAATTCCTCTCCCCACCCCTCCACCACCAGTGGCCCGACTCAGCTTGCGAGTACAGGCACAGCAGCAACTCGTTTTCTAGGTTGAAGTTCAGCAGATATGATGTCCAAGGGTATCAAAGCATGCCATGACGGGAGGGACACTGTCTTGGGCCCTAGATCAGTGGCACAAAGTGCTGCGGAGTCCCCCACTCGTCGCCAGCGTGTGACCCTGAGAGCTAAACCTGCACAAAACCAGAGAACAGGGTGAGAGACAGGGAAGAATGTCCTGGCTACTGGAGGACGTCCAGGAATCACCGCAGTGTGGGGTACAGGATCCAGGCTTAGAATGAAAAGCCACTGTTCATCTCTCTGTTCTGAACAGAGATGCGTCTTGCCAGGCGAGACTTTTCCCTCATTCCCGATCAGCAACATCAAGATGCCGATCGAGACCGTGGAAAATAAACCTCACAGGCGAGGTTCTCAAAGCGAGGAGTTCAGGTTTCTCATTCCGAGTGGTCGCGTATGCTCGCGACCAGTCACAATGAGAAACTACCAGTCCACGTTGAGAAAGCTGCCGCTCGAGTAAAAATCTACTCGAGCGGCAGTAAAAGACAGCTCGCACTGTGCAAGATGCCGTTTTCAAGGATTGCACAGTGTGGACAAGCATTTGGCACTGTGCAATCATCGCAAACAGTGCACTACGCAATTTGCGTAGTGCTACGCGCAGCTCAAGTAGTGCGAAATGCACTTCGCGTTGCTACGCGTAGCGCTACTTAACGAATGACGCCCAGGGTTTTTTGACAGAGGGATTGAATTAATACATGCTAATAGTAAATGACCGAAGAACTGCATTATGAGTAACAGAGTGATTTGTGGACTGTATGGTTAGTACCTGAGGTATTTTAGACATTAGTAAGCAGTAAGTAGGTGTTTAAAGGCGTGTATGAATAGTGCACAGGTGAATGTAGTAGTGGATGGATAGTGTTTGGATTACTTAACCTTACCTTTACAGTAGTAGATATGAAAATATTGTAAAAATATTTTGCAGTTGTTTTTTATCTTTTAAAGTTTAAAAACATTCAAACTTTAGAATTAGGATCTGTAAAAGAGAAGAAAAAATACAGTTATACTATATAATATTATAATTTTTACAACACAACATAATTTTAGCATTATATAAATTACTTAGTTTGCCTTTTTTGCTGTTCTCAGATTATATTGAATTTCACTATAAATAGTGATTTCAATGTTACTTATCACATAACAGCGGGCAAAAACAACAAGCAATAAGATTGTTTAAAAAGAACAAATCTGTGTCAAAAATATTTTCAACATAGTCAACTATCTCTGCACATTGCATAAAAATAACATATAATACAAATCTCACATATATATAATGCTTCTTTCTAAGAGAATTTTGTCACTACAATATGAAAGAACAGAAACAATAATTCAATCAACAATTCTTTATAATTTCCATATACTCTAAATGATGTTCTTTGCAATATTTGCTGTCAGAATATCCCAAAAGAACTCCTTAATTCATATTAGTTTAATTTGCGCTTTGCTAGCCTTGCTTTGGGCTTTTTAAAACGCTCGTTTTGTTTATTTTAGTCAAGGAGTATTTGACTCCTACTCGCTTTTAATAATTTTTTTGTGACGGAAACCTGGGCTATGGAGTCATCTGGCCCGGATCTCTTAAATGCGATCCCGGAAGGCTATGCTTTACAGAGATCTGACAGACTAAGACGCAGAGGGGGAGGATTGGCGATTCTCTATAAAACTTCTTCTGTTTGTCGCATACAAGTTCTTTCTGAGCCCTCTGACACCTTTCAGGCTATGCATTTTGTTATTTCTTCCTCTCCCTCGATATCCTTCACGGGTCTCCTTATTTATAGACCTCCTGGCCCCAGATCTAATTTTAGCCATGATCTTTTTAGAATCTTGGAACCTTATTTTGGTAAACCACATTTTACCATTCTAGGGGATCTAAATTTCTACCTAGATGACATGAGTTCGAAAGACACTCTCTCTTTGATGGACCCACTTACCACATGTGGTCTGCTTCAGTTGGTGAACAGCCCTACTCATCTGGCAGGCCATATTTTGGACGGGGTGTTTTCCAACGACCCGAGGTTTTCCACGGGTCCCCCAGTACCTTTGGTTTGGTCAGATCATTTGGCTGTACCCCTAGAACTGACATCTTCTTTTGAACCGCGGTCCACTTTGGTCCTCGCAAATAAAACTCTCAAGAGATGCTATGGGAATATCTCAAATAAAGCCCTTGCTCCCTTAATAGGATCTGTTGCCCTTTTGGCTACCAGTGATGCCACTGCTGCTGCACAGGAGCTCGACAATTCCATCACTAGAGCAGTTGATGTGCTAGCCCCTGCATCTCTTTGCTATTCAGCAAGGGCTAAACCCACCGCCCCCTGGTTCACAGAGTCCTTGAGGCTCTTGAGGCAGAGCTGTAGGAGGCAGGAGAGAAAATGGCGGAAAACCTGGGAGCCCTCTGAAAGAGATTCTTATAAGCGGTTGCTGGCAGAGTATAAGGCTAGGATTATTAGGGAAAAGCAGGAATTTTTTACAAAGCGTACGACGTCCCTCACTTCATCAAGGGAGCTCTTTAAGATCGTCGACTCCCTGTGCTCCTTACAAGAGCCTGACCCGGTCGTGGGCTCGCAAGAGCTTTGCGACAGGATTTCAGACTTTTTCCATGCCAAAATCGCAGATATTTATCTGACACTAGAAGCACAAAGAAGGACTTTAGTTGTTAGTTCCAGCCTAATTCACACTAGCCGTGACACTTGGACTAGAGATCCATCCAAGACTCTTACTGTCTTTCCGCCTCTTAACATTGAAGACCTGGATTCTCTGTTGAATAAAATTAAATCTGGCTCTCCGTTGGACCCTTGTCCTTTGAAAGTTTGAAGGAATGTAGGGATACCCTGTTACCACCATTACTGGAGGTGATGAATGGCGCGATACTTCAGGGAATTTTTCCGGTAGCCTGGAAAAAGGCGATAGTCAGGCCCTTACTCAAAAAGCCCACCCTGGACCCTAAAACTCTCAAAAACTTTAGACCTATCTCCTTGTTGCCAGCCCCTGCTAAAATGTTAGAATCCCACCTTAACTTACATCTTACCACCTTCCTTGACTCCTCTGGGTTCCTGGACCAGTCCCAACATGGGTTCAGGAAATTCCACAGTACTGAGTCAGCACTTACTGTGGTGATGAATAACATTCAAGCTAAGGTTGACCAAGGACAGACCACTCTGCTAGTTTTACTTGATCTGACGGCAGCCTTTGATACCCTATCTCCCTCGACTTTAACAGCTCGTTTGAGGGAGATAGGGGTACAGGGCCCAGCGCTTGGCCTTCTATCCTCTTTCTTAGCTCTAAGAGAGCAGAGGGTCAAGCTTGGAGAGTTCCTCTCCCCTGCCAAACCAGTGCATTGTGGGGTGCCGCAAGGGTCGGCGTTGAGTTTGACCCTGTTCAACATCTATGTGGCCCCACTTGCTAGATACCACCTCCATCCAGGGGATGGAGGTGGTATCATCTGCAGATGATACTTAGGTCATGGTGTCCTTGGCCCATTCGGTCGGTACCGTCGCGTTCAGCTTCAGGAACTGCATGCAAGCAGTTTCTGAATGGATGATTCAAAATTCATTAAAGCTGAACGGTGATAAAACTGAGGTGCTGATCTTTGGCAAGGACCAGGATGTCTGGTCTAGTGAGTGGTGGCCCCCTTCGCTAGGAGCGTGTCCTATTCCATCGCACTCAGCCAGGAATCTTGGTGTTATTATTGACACCTCGCTGTCTATGAAACTCCAGGTAAACAGAACTGTGGCTACCTGTTGGGGAGTTATTAAGATTCTTAGGAGAATCGCTCATTACCTCTCCCCTCAGGCTCGTAAGCAGACCGTGGTCGCGCTGGTCTCCTCCCGGCTCGATTACTGCAATGCTTTGTATGCAGATATCAACAAGGGCCTTATTCAAAGCCTTCAGAGTGTGCAGAACGTGGCGGCTAGATTTGTTGTGGATATTCCCATTTCTTTCTCCGCCACGCTTGCTAGGAAGGACCTTCATTGGCTTCCGATCCAGTTTAGAATTTCGTTTAAAATCCTATGTCTGGTTTTCGGAGCTCTACTGGCGGGTCCCTCGGATGCCCTAGGCTCCTTGCTAACTTGTTACATCCCCAGCAGGAGCCTTCGTTCCTCCAACATGAATCTTCTGTGCATTCCTCGTATTAGGTAGGTCAGATGGGGAGGAAGGGCATTTGCTACTGTGGCCCCCCGACTGTGGAATTCCCTCCCCACGGAGATTAAGGCGCAACCGTCATTGTCTCTTTTTAAAAAGGCACTAAAAACATGGTGTTTTTATAAAGGCCTATCAGTAAGCTTGCACCGGGTATAAGACAGGTATTTGGATTAGGCGCCTTGACGCCCATTGGGCTAAGTAGCGCGATATAAAACGCCTTTCATTCATTCATTCATTCACTGAAATTGTCCAATGTAATTTTATGAATACATATTAACATATTCCCAATAGGCCAAATTATGTTCTTAGATCTTTGGCTTTAAAAATATTAGGTATGAATTTGATAAATCGTTAGGCAAATCATATCTAAAAACCAAATGAGTATCATTACAATATGTCCATCTTTTATTACATTTTAAACAGGCAGTGTAATGTCCAGATGTTGTAGAAGGACCATCATTTAAAATAATTGCTACTGCTACAAAAGTTCTTCCTGATATTGATAGTTGACTTGCTACACCAATTTTAATTACAGTTTCCAATTTTCTTCCATCAGCTGTACAATGTTGTTTCATTAAAATTATATATCGTCCAAATCTTTGTATAAATAATGTTGCACTGGCTACACTTCATGTTTTGATTTGATGCTTTTAATAATTTGTTGAAAGACACTTTTTACAGTCTGATATTAAGAATCGTTCAGTGTCTATGTTAGTGGTAGAAGTAAATCTACAATTTTCACATTCATGTTTCCATTTATAACGCAGTCCAAACAGATTTTCAATTTCAATTCCTTCATCTTCCAATACTGCAAGCATATACATTAGAAATTCCTGAGCATCTTGTTGCACATTTTGTGTAAATTGCAAATAACCAGAACATATATCCAGAAGATTTAGAACATCAAAAACACTTTAGATTTTACTTTTATCACTTCTCAATTTTTCAAAAATAGAATACAACAAGGATCAAAACCTTTTTTTCACGATTCTCCAACATTTACCACTACATTAGCATAGCAGTTGATACCTGAACTATTTTCTAACTGATATCCTACAATCTCTTCAATAGTGTCCTTTTTCTTTTTGCTTGGAAACTCAACATTATTTAGAATTTTTTTCTTCTCTTTAACTTCCCTACAGATCTTCTCATATCTTCTTTTTCAACCTACTACATGCTTTTCATATACAGGATATTCACCTAAATCGGGAGAATACAGTCTTCTTAACCAATTATACTCTCTTAGACTATTTACACAATGTGCATCTGCAATCCAGATAAGGTTCTAACTCGGGACAAAGCAACATAGGCCATACCCTCTTTAATTGCTGTACTTCCAATGTTTAACAAATCACTGTCTACACTTAAACCTTACCATTTATGAATAGTCACCGCATATGCCAAAGAAAGAGGAAGCTGTTTTCTACGAACATACAAATCATTAACAAGCAAAAAACGAACCGAACAACAACAAATTTGTTTTACTTCTTCAATTTGATCAAATTTGATTTTCAAAAATTCAATTCCATCTCTATTTTTATGATTAAAAAAATCGCCAACTTTACCCATTGCTCCATTTACTAAACCTTTTTCCACATCCAAATTACGCCATAAAATTAGCCGACGGTTTACACATAGATATAAATTCTTTTCTAAACCAGCAGTTTTAGATACAGATTTTTCTAAACAATCCAATTTTGTTTTTAAGTTTTCAGTCAAAATATTAGTAATTCCTTCATGCTCTATTTTATCAAAGGCTTCCATTTTTATTATTTGTTCATTTTCCAGCTTTAAAAGTTCTTCATTGAATGTAGAACACTCTTGCAGTGTTGGCGAGCGTGAATCTGAAAGTCTCACATATAAAACACAACTATATTGGTAAAGCCTGACAACAGAGCGTACAGCAAAAGAAATCTACACATTGCTGTTTACTGTTTGTCCATGTGATCCAGGAGGTGCACTCTGCTCGTGGCTCATAATACTTCTTAGAGCCACCAATACCCAGGCCGAAAGGGAGCATAATAATGTGCACACACACCAGGGGCATCATGTAACACACATTTGTTTTTTGATGTAACGTTTGAGATGCATGGCCATCACACGTGGAAGGGTAATGTGCAGACCAGGAATATTGATCAAGATGATTGTTGCATGTTGTGTGTAGTATAAGATATGTGTATACAGGAAAAAACCTTTCAAAAAAGCTCTCCAAGCAGAAGAGGTGTCTCTCGTCAAACGCTGTAGAGAGAATGACTAAAATGGGTGGGGTTGTCCAACTGTTACAATGGGAAATGTTATAAAGCTATCAAATGCTTTTTTTAAGGTCGCATGGCAATCGCGCACCGAGCGCGCAATGAGGCCGCACCAAATACGATTTTGACAAAATATATTTATCATAATATAAGTTTATTACAGTTATACATATATAAATGTTTAAAATATTTTAGATTATCGCTTGCTCTCATATACTATTTAAAGTTATTTAGATATACTTTTGAGACAAAAAAAACGAGAGAATGGCGTACCCGGCACGACACTGTGATGTAACACAGATCCTGGCAGCGTGCACTTGTTGCATACACAACGCGCAGCGGGCGTGACCCCATACGTACCTGACGTAACGCGTGGCTTGGTACTGCATACCCCTCGGATACCAAAGTAGCAGCTGGGGCGATTTCCTGCGTATATGATGTTTTGTTGGACGCGGCCCCACAAACTCGTCGGATACGAATGCGCATCGTTTATGAGTTTAGCAATATAGTGGATCGAATTTGCATGGTGATGGAGCTTGATATGCTACCAGTATGGGAGTGCAGTTTTCTAAAAAAAATATATATATTACCTACTGGCGGTCGCCAGTAGGTAGTTATAGTTAAGATTGGCTACCATAGGAAATCTGCAACATTCTATTGGGAATAACTCTGGCGCCGGTTGAGGAATGTGCGTGTAATTTTCCAAAATTTTGGCCAGCTCCGCTCCGCTCCTTCCCTGGAAGTTTCGGGGGGATTCGTGGAGTGGGGGCTGAGAAAAAAGGGGGGTCCCAAAACGTGTTTTCCCCATGTTAATTTCCATAGGACGGTCTGACAAGTCTACAGACCGAACCGCTGAACGGAATTACGACAAACTTGGCAAAATTGTAGGGACTGGTACGCAGATGTGCATTTGCTATATTTGGTGAAAATTGCTCCAGTGTTTTTTTTGAAAATTAACTTCAAAAACACATATATATCTATAGGCACTCTCCAAGCGCTCACAGGTGCGTGTACCGGGGAGCGCACCCGGCTCGCTACGGGAGTGTGCGAGCGGAAAGCTGATTGGCTGTCGGGTGTCTGTCAACATTCTGAACAGTCCGGAGAGTCCGCCATCTTGTGTCTCGGTATAATCGAGACACAAGAGGTGAAAAAGAAACGGGGAAATAATTAAAAGGGGGCAGAGTAGACACCCCCTGACCCCCTAGGTTTTCTGAGGGGGGTCTAGAAGGACCCTGAAGGGCAAAAAAACGTTTTTTATTTTTTTTATTTTCGCGGGATAAGCGCTGCATGCGTTCCCAGGTGCGCGCTCCGGTACGCGCACCCTGAGCGCACCACAGGGAAAAATAGTGTAAAAAATTGTAGTAAAAAAATAATTTAGAGTGCTCAGAGGTAGGGTAGCTCTGAAAAGAGCTGTTGTGTTATGTGGGTGTTTTCTGTACCTACAAGTAGGTACCAATGCAGAGTCTTATATTCAAGAGGAAAACTCTATTCCCCTCATCTGTAAAATGCACACCATCTCTCCTATAGATGTCTTGCATGTTGTAACGCAAGTTGTTGTGGTAAATGGAACCCATACCATAGTCTCTGAGGAAAGCAGAAACAGATTTACATGTTTCCTTGCTTTCTCAATCTGTGGACAAAATTGGTTGGACCAGTTCCATTTTTGGCTTTGGCATATATTAGAAAATACCAAGGCAGTTTTTGGAAAAAGTGACATCAATTGCCCAAAGATGTCCTTTAAAAGCATTTCCAGACCTACCCCAGTCAAAGTGCCCAGGTCATTGCCTCCAGAGTGCACAATTATGAGGACAGGGTGTAGTAGATGCATAAAGGATTTTACCAATGGTATCAATTGGTGACTTCTCAATCCTCTCTGTCCAATCCATACAATGTCCACATTTGGTAAATCAAGGTTGTAAATACCTCTGTTAGCTGCGTATTTTGACTCCAGTCGACAAAGCTATGACCCACAAACCAGACTTTTGGCATTTTGAAGGTAGATGTGCTTGTATTCAGATGAGTTGTGGAAATGAAATGGCAGTTTGAAAGTAGGAGTTATGTAAAAAAAGTGGTTGAGATTCAGTGCACTTGAAAAACAAAAAATGATTGGTGCTTTCTTAACATTCTCCACTGAAAACTAGGATGCATGCTTTTGTTTTTTGAAAGAAGTCATTTCAATGGTTGAGGAAAAGTCATTTCAAGAAATATTGCACATGATTAGGTGGTACATTGAGTGATCAAACACCCTTGCTGCATTTTTTTGCAACATAGTATGATGAACTTCTGAACTGTGTGCTGGGTGAGGAGGGAGTTACCATGGTAACAGGGGAATGAGCACTGGGGCGATGGGTGAATGTTATGTGACTTTCAAAGTGTTTAAAAGTACAACCAATTAAAATGTGCAGTTTCTTACTCCACTTCATTAACTCCTTCTCTGTCTTCCTCTGTCCTCTTTGTTCTATACTCCCCTTCCCTCAATCTCTCTCTGTTAGTCTCATTCTCTCCGTCCCCTTAGTCTCTCACTCCTATTCTGTCACACTCACTGCCTATAACTCAGCCATACTCCTACACTCGCCTTCTTTCAGACCTTTTCCTTTACTTTCCTTCCTCTCTCTTCCCATCCTTCACTCCTTCACTCTTTTCCCTTCCCTTACTCCCCTTACTCCACTTCAGTAACTCCTTCTCTCAATCCCTCTGTCCTCTAATTTACTCACTCTCCTTCTCTCACTCTCTCTCTGTTACCCCCATTCTCTCCGTCCTCTTAGTCTCCCACTCCTCTTGTTTCACACTCACTCCCTATAACTGAGCCATACTCCCACACTCACCTCCTTCCAGACCTTTTCCTTTACTTTCTTTCCTCTCTCTTCCCTTCCTTCACTCCTTCACTGTTTTCCCTTCCCTTACTCTCCTTACTCCACTTCACTAATTCCTTCTCTTACTCCTTCTGTCCTCTTACTTCTACACTCCCCTTCCCTCATTCTCTCTCTGTTAGCCTCATTCTCTCCGTCCCTTTAGTCTCTCACTCCTCTTCTGTCACGCTCACTCCCTATAACTCAGCCATACTCCCACACTCACCTTCTTTGAAACCTTCTCCTTTACTTCCATTCCTCTCTCTTCCCATCTTTTGCTCCTTCACTCTTTTCCCTTCCCTTACTCCACTTCAGTAACTCCTTCTCTGAATCCCTCTGTCCTCTAACTTATTCACTCCCCTTTTCTCACTCTCTCTCTGTTACCCACATTCTCTCCGTCCTCTTACTCTCTCACTCCTTTTCTATCACGCTCACTCCCTATAACTGAGCCATACTCCCACACTCACCTTCTTTCAGACCTTCTCCTTTACTTTCCTTCCTCTCACTTCCCTTCCTTTACTCCTTCACTCTTTTCCCTTCCCTTACTCTCCTTACTCCACTTCACTAATTCCTTCTCTTACTCCTTCTGTCGTCTTACTTCTACACTCCCCTTGCCTCATTCTCTCTCTGTTAGCCTCATTCTCTCCGTCCCTTTAGTCTCTCACTCCTCTTCTGTCACGTTCACTCCCTATAACTCAGCCATACTCCCACACTCACCTTCTTTCAGACCTTAACCTTTACTTTCCTTCCTGTCTCTTTCCTTCCTTTGCTCCTTCACTCTTTTCTCTTCCCTTACTCTCCTAACTCCACTTCACTAACTCCTTCTGTTTCTCCCTCTGTCCTCTAACTTACTCACTCCCCTTCTATCACTCTCTCTCTGTTACCCACATTCTCTCCTTCCTCTTAGTCTCTCACTCCTCTTCTATCACGCTCACTCCCTATAACTGAGCCATACTCCCACACTCACCTTCTTTCAGAGCTTCTCCTTTACTTTACTTCCTCTCACTTCCCTTTCGTTACTCCTTCACTGTTTTCCCTTCCCTTACTCTCCTTACTCCACTTCACTAATTCCTTCTCTTACTCCCTCTGTCGTCTTACTTCTACACTCCCCTTTCCTCACTCTCTCTGTTACCCACATTCCCTCCGTCCTCTTAGTCTCTCACTCCTCTTCTATCACGCTCACTCCCTATAATACAGCCACACTCCCTCACTTATGTTTCTTTCCTCTCTCACTCAGGGCCTCATTTATGAGAAATGACGCATCACTGCGTGAAAGCAGTGATGCATCACTTCTCAGTGCGCTCTCCTTGCGACATTCCTGATGCGTCATATTTAATGTATGACGCATTATGTCGAAAGGAGTTACAGATACGTCAGTTTTTCTGACGTATCTGTAAGCGCAAAAGTGATGCATTGCGGGAGTGTGTCACAAAAGTGACGCAACTCCAGCAATGCATCCTTTCACATGGGGCCAGCCCCATGTGAAAGGGCCTGCATCAGTCTTACGCCTGCTGTGAGGCAGGCGCAAGATTTTGACGCAACGGTGTCCTAAAAGTGACGCAGTGAAATCTCATAGATTTCACTGCGTCACTTCTACGACCCTTCCTTGCGTCAATACGCCCCCTTTGCATACATTACCCCTGGCGCAGGTATAATGTGGCGCAGGGGTTTACAAAGTGACGCATCTACCTAGATGCGTCACTTTGTAAATATGACTCAACAAGGTGCATTTTTTACAGCACTGGTGCATCACAAAAAGTGACGCACCGGCGGCGTAAAAGTGATGCATGGCCTCATAAATGAGGCCTCCAGTCTTCTACTCTCACTTTTTCTTTCACTTTCTCTGTCTCTTCACTTTTGTCTCACACTCAATTGTCTTTATCCAGTCTGTATCTCCACTCTTTCCTAAACATCACTGCTCTTTTCTTACCCTTCCACACCCCCCTTCCTATACTACATTTTCTTCACTTATCCTCATTCCCCATGTTCACTCTCCTTCTCCTCACTCTCCTTCCCCACACTCACCTTCTTTCAGTCCCCCTACTTCACTTCCCTTCCCCTCTCGTCCCTTTCTTTGCTTTCTCACTCATTTTCCTCTCCTCTCTCACTGCACTCCACTTCAGTTACTCTTTTTCATTTTTTTAAGAATACAGCTCTTTTTTGAGAATTGGAGGTAAATCTAAAAAGAACTTTTTTTTCTTCTTTTTTCTTTTTTTTCAACAAAAACAAAAACAGGGAATGTCAAACTGCTCAACAGGAGCAAAAAAAATAATCAAAATTAGGGCTGGGGATGGCAGCAGTGGTTCTCTATTGCTCGAACAATGTTCATAACACTTTGTTTCCCATAACAAAGTAGTTGATCACAATGTTTGCATTTGATTGCGGCTTCATTATAAACAGGCTGAATATTTGGGATCATTTACAACAAGGGGTGGTGATGGACAGAGTCTCTGAATTAAGCAGAGTACTCTCACCCAGTCAAGAGATCAGGGCTAGATCCAACACCGTTTTTTAGCTCATTGCACCATCCCAGTTTCAGAACCTGGCTGTATGCAAATTAGTCTGTCCCTGGCCCAGTGCATCATGGGAACAGGGCAGACCAGACTACAAAAGCCAATTCTTACACTGGGAAGGAAACAAGCTTCCGGGGACCGGTTTCTGGCATTACAGCCGTCTTCAGCCCGGCTTGCTTGAATCCTGATGGTGCAATGAGCAAGGGACTCACATCTGAGTATACCCTTCCACGCTTAGGGTGGACAAAATTATTTACAACAAGGGGTGGTGATGGACAGAGTCTCTGAATTAAGCAGAGTACTCTCACCCAGTCAAGAGATCAGGGCTAGATCCAACACCGTTTTTTAGCTCATTGCACCATCCCAGTTTCAGAACCTGGCTGTATGCAAATTAGTCTGTCCCTGGCCCAGTGCATCATGGGAACAGGGCAGACCAGACTACAAAAGCCAATTCTTACACTGGGAAGGAAACAAGCTTCCGGGGACCGGTTTCTGGCATTACAGCCGTCTTCAGCCCGGCTTGCTTGAATCCTGATGGTGCAATGAGCAAGGGACTCACATCTGAGTATACCCTTCCACGCTTAGGGTGGACAAAATTATTTACAACAAGGGGTGGTGATGGACAGAGTCTCTGAATTAAGCAGAGTACTCTCACCCAGTCAAGAGATCAGGGCTAGATCCAACACCGTTTTTTAGCTCATTGCACCATCCCAGTTTCAGAACCTGGCTGTATGCAAATTAGTCTGTCCCTGGCCCAGTGCATCATGGGAACAGGGCAGACCAGACTACAAAAGCCAATTCTTACACTGGGAAGGAAACAAGCTTCCGGGGACCGGTTTCTGGCATTACAGCCGTCTTCAGCCCGGCTTGCTTGAATCCTGATGGTGCAATGAGCAAGGGACTCACATCTGAGTATACCCTTCCACGCTTAGGGTGGACAAAATTATTTACAACAAGGGGTGGTGATGGACAGAGTCTCTGAATTAAGCAGAGTACTCTCACCCAGTCAAGAGATCAGGGCTAGATCCAACACCGTTTTTTAGCTCATTGCACCATCCCAGTTTCAGAACCTGGCTGTATGCAAATTAGTCTGTCCCTGGCCCAGTGCATCATGGGAACAGGGCAGACCAGACTACAAAAGCCAATTCTTACACTGGGAAGGAAACAAGCTTCCGGGGACCGGTTTCTGGCATTACAGCCGTCTTCAGCCCGGCTTGCTTGAATCCTGATGGTGCAATGAGCAAGGGACTCACATCTGAGTATACCCTTCCACGCTTAGGGTGGACAAAATTATTTACAACAAGGGGTGGTGATGGACAGAGTCTCTGAATTAAGCAGAGTACTCTCACCCAGTCAAGAGATCAGGGCTAGATCCAACACCGTTTTTTAGCTCATTGCACCATCCCAGTTTCAGAACCTGGCTGTATGCAAATTAGTCTGTCCCTGGCCCAGTGCATCATGGGAACAGGGCAGACCAGACTACAAAAGCCAATTCTTACACTGGGAAGGAAACAAGCTTCCGGGGACCGGTTTCTGGCATTACAGCCGTCTTCAGCCCGGCTTGCTTGAATCCTGATGGTGCAATGAGCAAGGGACTCACATCTGAGTATACCCTTCCACGCTTAGGGTGGACAAAATTATTTACAACAAGGGGTGGTGATGGACAGAGTCTCTGAATTAAGCAGAGTACTCTCACCCAGTCAAGAGATCAGGGCTAGATCCAACACCGTTTTTTAGCTCATTGCACCATCCCAGTTTCAGAACCTGGCTGTATGCAAATTAGTCTGTCCCTGGCCCAGTGCATCATGGGAACAGGGCAGACCAGACTACAAAAGCCAATTCTTACACTGGGAAGGAAACAAGCTTCCGGGGACCGGTTTCTGGCATTACAGCCATCTTCAGCCCGGCTTGCTTGAATCCTGATGGTGCAATGAGCAAGGGACTCACATCTGAGTATACCCTTCCACGCTTAGGGTGGACAAAATTATTTACAACAAGGGGTGGTGATGGACAGAGTCTCTGAATTAAGCAGAGTACTCTCACCCAGTCAAGAGATCAGGGCTAGATCCAACACCGTTTTTTAGCTCATTGCACCATCCCAGTTTCAGAACCTGGCTGTATGCAAATTAGTCTGTCCCTGGCCCAGTGCATCATGGGAACAGGGCAGACCAGACTACAAAAGCCAATTCTTACACTGGGAAGGAAACAAGCTTCCGGGGACCGGTTTCTGGCATTACAGCCGTCTTCAGCCCGGCTTGCTTGAATCCTGATGGTGCAATGAGCAAGGGACTCACATCTGAGTATACCCTTCCACGCTTAGGGTGGACAAAATTATTTACAACAAGGGGTGGTGATGGACAGAGTCTCTGAATTAAGCAGAGTACTCTCACCCAGTCAAGAGATCAGGGCTAGATCCAACACCGTTTTTTAGCTCATTGCACCATCCCAGTTTCAGAACCTGGCTGTATGCAAATTAGTCTGTCCCTGGCCCAGTGCATCATGGGAACAGGGCAGACCAGACTACAAAAGCCAATTCTTACACTGGGAAGGAAACAAGCTTCCGGGGACCGGTTTCTGGCATTACAGCCGTCTTCAGCCCGGCTTGCTTGAATCCTGATGGTGCAATGAGCAAGGGACTCACATCTGAGTATACCCTTCCACGCTTAGGGTGGACAAAATTATTTACAACAAGGGGTGGTGATGGACAGAGTCTCTGAATTAAGCAGAGTACTCTCACCCAGTCAAGAGATCAGGGCTAGATCCAACACCGTTTTTTAGCTCATTGCACCATCCCAGTTTCAGAACCTGGCTGTATGCAAATTAGTCTGTCCCTGGCCCAGTGCATCATGGGAACAGGGCAGACCAGACTACAAAAGCCAATTCTTACACTGGGAAGGAAACAAGCTTCCGGGGACCGGTTTCTGGCATTACAGCCGTCTTCAGCCCGGCTTGCTTGAATCCTGATGGTGCAATGAGCAAGGGACTCACATCTGAGTATACCCTTCCACGCTTAGGGTGGACAAAATTATTTACAACAAGGGGTGGTGATGGACAGAGTCTCTGAATTAAGCAGAGTACTCTCACCCAGTCAAGAGATCAGGGCTAGATCCAACACCGTTTTTTAGCTCATTGCACCATCCCAGTTTCAGAACCTGGCTGTATGCAAATTAGTCTGTCCCTGGCCCAGTGCATCATGGGAACAGGGCAGACCAGACTACAAAAGCCAATTCTTACACTGGGAAGGAAACAAGCTTCCGGGGACCGGTTTCTGGCATTACAGCCGTCTTCAGCCCGGCTTGCTTGAATCCTGATGGTGCAATGAGCAAGGGACTCACATCTGAGTATACCCTTCCACGCTTAGGGTGGACAAAATTATTTACAACAAGGGGTGGTGATGGACAGAGTCTCTGAATTAAGCAGAGTACTCTCACCCAGTCAAGAGATCAGGGCTAGATCCAACACCGTTTTTTAGCTCATTGCACCATCCCAGTTTCAGAACCTGGCTGTATGCAAATTAGTCTGTCCCTGGCCCAGTGCATCATGGGAACAGGGCAGACCAGACTACAAAAGCCAATTCTTACACTGGGAAGGAAACAAGCAGCCGGGGACCGGTTTCTGGCATTACAGCCGTCTTCAGCCCGGCTTGCTTGAATCCTGATGGTGCAATGAGCAAGGGACTCACATCTGAGTATACCCTTCCACGCTTAGGGTGGACAAAATTATTTACAACAAGGGGTGGTGATGGACAGAGTCTCTGAATTAAGCAGAGTACTCTCACCCAGTCAAGAGATCAGGGCTAGATCCAACACCGTTTTTTAGCTCATTGCACCATCCCAGTTTCAGAACCTGGCTGTATGCAAATTAGTCTGTCCCTGGCCCAGTGCATCATGGGAACAGGGCAGACCAGACTACAAAAGCCAATTCTTACACTGGGAAGGAAACAAGCTTCCGGGGACCGGTTTCTGGCATTACAGCCGTCTTCAGCCCGGCTTGCTTGAATCCTGATGGTGCAATGAGCAAGGGACTCACATCTGAGTATACCCTTCCACGCTTAGGGTGGACAAAATTATTTACAACAAGGGGTGGTGATGGACAGAGTCTCTGAATTAAGCAGAGTACTCTCACCCAGTCAAGAGATCAGGGCTAGATCCAACACCGTTTTTTAGCTCATTGCACCATCCCAGTTTCAGAACCTGGCTGTATGCAAATTAGTCTGTCCCTGGCCCAGTGCATCATGGGAACAGGGCAGACCAGACTACAAAAGCCAATTCTTACACTGGGAAGGAAACAAGCTTCCGGGGACCGGTTTCTGGCATTACAGCCGTCTTCAGCCCGGCTTGCTTGAATCCTGATGGTGCAATGAGCAAGGGACTCACATCTGAGTATACCCTTCCACGCTTAGGGTGGACAAAATTATTTACAACAAGGGGTGGTGATGGACAGAGTCTCTGAATTAAGCAGAGTACTCTCACCCAGTCAAGAGATCAGGGCTAGATCCAACACCGTTTTTTAGCTCATTGCACCATCCCAGTTTCAGAACCTGGCTGTATGCAAATTAGTCTGTCCCTGGCCCAGTGCATCATGGGAACAGGGCAGACCAGACTACAAAAGCCAATTCTTACACTGGGAAGGAAACAAGCTTCCGGGGACCGGTTTCTGGCATTACAGCCGTCTTCAGCCCGGCTTGCTTGAATCCTGATGGTGCAATGAGCAAGGGACTCACATCTGAGTATACCCTTCCACGCTTAGGGTGGACAAAATTATTTACAACAAGGGGTGGTGATGGACAGAGTCTCTGAATTAAGCAGAGTACTCTCACCCAGTCAAGAGATCAGGGCTAGATCCAACACCGTTTTTTCAGGATTCAAGCAAGCCGGGCCGAAGAGGCTGAAAAGCCAGAAACCGGTCCCCGGTAGCTTGTCTCCTTTCTGGTGAAGAATTGGCTTGGTAGTTTGGTCTGCCCTGTTCCCATGATGCACTGGGCCAGGGACAGACTAATTTGCATATAGCCAGGTTCTGAGCTGGGATGGGGCAGTGAGATAAATAACGGTGATGGATCAAGCCCTGATCTTTGGACTGGGTAAGAGTGGTCTGCTTAATTCAGACACTCTGTTCATCACCACCCCCTTTTCTGTATCGTTTTTGGCCACTATAGGTGTGGCAGGGTATACTCAGACATGAGTCCCTTTCTCACTGCTCCATCAGGATTCAAGCAAGCCGGGCCGAAGAGGCTGAAAAGCCAGAAACCGGTCCCCGGTAGCTTGTCTCCTTTCTGGTGAAGAATTGGCTTGGTAGTTTGGTCTGCCCTGTTCCCATGATGCACTGGGCCAGGGACAGACTAATTTGCATATAGCCAGGTTCTGAGCTGGGATGGGGCAGTGAGATAAATAACGGTGATGGATCAAGCCCTGATCTTTGGACTGGGTAAGAGTGGTCTGCTTAATGCAGACACTCTGTTCATCACCACCCCCTTTTCTGTATCGTTTTTGGCCACTATAGGTGTGGCAGGGTATACTCAGACATGAGTCCCTTTCTCACTGCTCCATCAGGATTCAAGCAAGCCGGGCCGAAGAGGCTGAAAAGCCAGAAACCGGTCCCCGGTAGCTTGTCTCCTTTCTGGTGAAGAATTGGCTTGGTAGTTTGGTCTGCCCTGTTCCCATGATGCACTGGGCCAGGGACAGACTAATTTGCATATAGCCAGGTTCTGAGCTGGGATGGGGCAGTGAGATAAATAACGGTGATGGATCAAGCCCTGATCTTTGGACTGGGTAAGAGTGGTCTGCTTAATTCAGACACTCTGTTCATCACCACCCCCTTTTCTGTATCGTTTTTGGCCACTATAGGTGTGGCAGGGTATACTCAGACATGAGTCCCTTTCTCACTGCTCCATCAGGATTCAAGCAAGCCGGGCCGAAGAGGCTGAAAAGCCAGAAACCGGTCCCCGGTAGCTTGTCTCCTTTCTGGTGAAGAATTGGCTTGGTAGTTTGGTCTGCCCTGTTCCCATGATGCACTGGGCCAGGGACAGACTAATTTGCATATAGCCAGGTTCTGAGCTGGGATGGGGCAGTGAGATAAATAACGGTGATGGATCAAGCCCTGATCTTTGGACTGGGTAAGAGTGGTCTGCTTAATTCAGACACTCTGTTCATCACCACCCCCTTTTCTGTATCGTTTTTGGCCACTATAGGTGTGGCAGGGTATACTCAGACATGAGTCCCTTTCTCACTGCTCCATCAGGATTCAAGCAAGCCGGGCCGAAGAGGCTGAAAAGCCAGAAACCGGTCCCCGGTAGCTTGTCTCCTTTCTGGTGAAGAATTGGCTTGGTAGTTTGGTCTGCCCTGTTCCCATGATGCACTGGGCCAGGGACAGACTAATTTGCATATAGCCAGGTTCTGAGCTGGGATGGGGCAGTGAGATAAATAACGGTGATGGATCAAGCCCTGATCTTTGGACTGGGTAAGAGTGGTCTGCTTAATTCAGACACTCTGTTCATCACCACCCCCTTTTCTGTATCGTTTTTGGCCACTATAGGTGTGGCAGGGTATACTCAGACATGAGTCCCTTTCTCACTGCTCCATCAGGATTCAAGCAAGCCGGGCCGAAGAGGCTGAAAAGCCAGAAACCGGTCCCCGGTAGCTTGTCTCCTTTCTGGTGAAGAATTGGCTTGGTAGTTTGGTCTGCCCTGTTCCCATGATGCACTGGGCCAGGGACAGACTCATTTGCATATAGCCAGGTTCTGAGCTGGGATGGGGCAGTGAGATAAATAACGGTGATGGATCAAGCCCTGATCTTTGGACTGGGTAAGAGTGGTCTGCTTAATTCAGACACTCTGTTCATCACCACCCCCTTTTCTGTATCGTTTTTGGCCACTATAGGTGTGGCAGGGTATACTCAGACATGAGTCCCTTTCTCACTGCTCCATCAGGATTCAAGCAAGCCGGGCCGAAGAGGCTGAAAAGCCAGAAACTGGTCCCCGGTAGCTTGTCTCCTTTCTGGTGAAGAATTGGCTTGGTAGTTTGGTCTGCCCTGTTCCCATGATGCACTGGGCCAGGGACAGACTAATTTGCATATAGCCAGGTTCTGAGCTGGGATGGGGCAGTGAGATAAATAACGGTGATGGATCAAGCCCTGATCTTTGGACTGGGTAAGAGTGGTCTGCTTAATTCAGACACTCTGTTCATCACCACCCCCTTTTCTGTATCGTTTTTGGCCACTATAGGTGTGGCAGGGTATACTCAGACATGAGTCCCTTTCTCACTGCTCCATCAGGATTCAAGCAAGCCGGGCCGAAGAGGCTGAAAAGCCAGAAACCGGTCCCCGGTAGCTTGTCTCCTTTCTGGTGAAGAATTGGCTTGGTAGTTTGGTCTGCCCTGTTCCCATGATGCACTGGGCCAGGGACAGACTAATTTGCATATAGCCAGGTTCTGAGCTGGGATGGGGCAGTGAGATAAATAACGGTGATGGATCAAGCCCTGATCTTTGGACTGGGTAAGAGTGGTCTGCTTAATTCAGACACTCTGTTCATCACCACCCCCCTTTTCTGTATCGTTTTTGGCCACTATAGGTGTGGCAGGGTATACTCAGACATGAGTCCCTTTCTCACTGCTCCATCAGGATTCAAGCAAGCCGGGCCGAAGAGGCTGAAAAGCCAGAAACCGGTCCCCGGTAGCTTGTCTCCTTTCTGGTGAAGAATTGGCTTGGTAGTTTGGTCTGCCCTGTTCCCATGATGCACTGGGCCAGGGACAGACTAATTTGCATATAGCCAGGTTCTGAGCTGGGATGGGGCAGTGAGATAAATAATGGTGATGGATCAAGCCCTGATCTTTGGACTGGGTAAGAGTGGTCTGCTTAATTCAGACACTCTGTTCATCACCACCCCCTTTTCTGTATCGTTTTTGGCCACTATAGGTGTGGCAGGGTATACTCAGACATGAGTCCCTTTCTCACTGCTCCATCAGGATTCAAGCAAGCCGGGCCGAAGAGGCTGAAAAGCCAGAAACCGGTCCCCGGTAGCTTGTCTCCTTTCTGGTGAAGAATTGGCTTGGTAGTTTGGTCTGCCCTGTTCCCATGATGCACTGGGCCAGGGACAGACTAATTTGCATATAGCCAGGTTCTGAGCTGGGATGGGGCAGTGAGATAAATAACGGTGATGGATCAAGCCCTGATCTTTGGACTGGGTAAGAGTGGTCTGCTTAATTCAGACACTCTGTTCATCACCACCCCCTTTTCTGTATCGTTTTTGGCCACTATAGGTGTGGCAGGGTATACTCAGACATGAGTCCCTTTCTCACTGCTCCATCAGGATTCAAGCAAGCCGGGCCGAAGAGGCTGAAAAGCCAGAAACCGGTCCCCGGTAGCTTGTCTCCTTTCTGGTGAAGAATTGGCTTGGTAGTTTGGTCTGCCCTGTTCCCATGATGCACTGGGCCAGGGACAGACTAATTTGCATATAGCCAGGTTCTGAGCTGGGATGGGGCAGTGAGATAAATAACGGTGATGGATCAAGCCCTGATCTTTGGACTGGGTAAGAGTGGTCTGCTTAATTCAGACACTCTGTTCATCACCACCCCCTTTTCTGTATCGTTTTTGGCCACTATAGGTGTGGCAGGGTATACTCAGACATGAGTCCCTTTCTCACTGCTCCATCAGGATTCAAGCAAGCCGGGCCGAAGAGGCTGAAAAGCCAGAAACCGGTCCCCGGTAGCTTGTCTCCTTTCTGGTGAAGAATTGGCTTGGTAGTTTGGTCTGCCCTGTTCCCATGATGCACTGGGCCAGGGACAGACTAATTTGCATATAGCCAGGTTCTGAGCTGGGATGGGGCAGTGAGATAAATAACGGTGATGGATCAAGCCCTGATCTTTGGACTGGGTAAGAGTGGTCTGCTTAATTCAGACACTCTGTTCATCACCACCCCCTTTTCTGGAATATTTGGGATCAGCTGTTCTGGTCGCCCCCTCACCGATACAGTTGCTCCTCCAGTTGAAGTAGAAGCACCATCCCTTGGAGCCTCTCGTGCCAGAGCCCTGACACTCTCCCGGGCATAGTTCTGGGGATGCCGGCGTTGAACATGGTGAATCATAGTTGAATTTCCGAAACTGTACTTCCTTGTGGGGTCTCCTCGGGAAAGTACAGTTTGGCAGATTTTGCATTCAACTTTCTGTGCATGTACTTTTTATGTCCCTCAGGTATAGAAATTTTTTCCAAATAAAATGTTCTTTCACCTTCGGCTGAGGAGGCTCTTCATCAATGAAACCATCTGAATCCTCACTGCTGCTGGATGGTCTGGCAGCCATTCTATCCACAAATTGTTAGCACAGAAAAAAAGAGGTCTTGCTCTCACCAAAGTGAAAGAAGAAGTGAAGGAAAAGGGTGGGTTTTTCATTAGTTGTAAAAAAAACTGTTAACAACCAATGAAAAGAGTTAATTTAAGGTCACATGACTTGACATGCTTACGCTGCGTGCACCGGAGCGCTTCCGGGGGCGCTTACGCGGCGCGAACGTAGGCGCCTCCGGGGGCACTTACGCGTCACGCCTGAGTGACGTTTTGGTAGCTTTACGGAAATGCAAAATCATTTTCATTCGGAAAATCAAAAATACTACTTTTATAAGCATGGTACTGAATGTCTTGCATTATTATTTAGTTTTCATACATATTTCTTTTTACGAATGCAGAAATAGCGCTCTCGCTGCGCTCTCGGGAGAGCTTACCGGTGCGCGCACCCTGAGCGCTCCAAGTCAAAATGATACGGGTAAGCTTACCGGTGCGCGCACCCTGAGCGCACCAGGAGAAAATGATTAAAAAAAAAGAAAAATACAGTGAAAAAATTATTTAAAAATTATAATTATAATTAATAGTTATATAAAACAGCTAATAAAAAAAAAATCGTAGGTAACAAAGTCGATATACAAAGGAATTAACTTTAAAAAAAACGATGAAATTCACTGATAAAACCATAGGTTTCACAAACGTTATAGTTAGGAATTAGCATTTAAAAAACCTTTAAAATTCACTGAAAAAGCAATAGGTTTCACAATCGTTATAGTTAGGAATTAGCATTTAAAAAACCTTTGAAATTCACTAAAAAAAACATAGGTTTTACAATCATTATAGTTAGGAATTCGCATTTAAAAAACCTTTGAAATTCACTGAAAAAACCATAGGTTTCACACCAGTTATAGTTAGCTGAAGATTTTACTCATACAAAACCATTGAAATTCCCACGTTATAGTTAGTTGGACTCACTATAACTCGTGCGCCCGCAATCCACTGCTGATGATGTCACATATTACATCATTCATGACATGGTCAGTGACATCACTGATGATATCACTGATGACACCTCAAATGACATCACTGATGACATCACTGATGACATCATCCATGTGATAATACGATGCACCTCCTCACACTCTAATCTAACCTTTTATACATCCAGTGTTCAATACAGACTACCATTCCTGAAACCATTGACACAGCAATACCACTTACTACATACACACTCACTGATTCATAAGTCTACACACACATCCACTCATTCACCCATACAACTCATACATACAGTCACTCATCAATACAACGCTATCATATGCACTCATACACCTATACAGACATTCACACAGTGCCACTCATCCATGGAGTTACTCTCTAATCTACTCAGTAATGAAAAGAATCAATCACACTCCCATTTCTTCATCTATACAGTTATACACACATAACCTTACTTATTTAAACATATACTAACACATACTTACTCTCTTTCACAATCACTGATACAAGTACACATTGATCCATACAGTCACTTACGCAATCACAGGCTCTCATGTATAGTCATTGATATATGCCAACTGTCACATGCACTGTTTTTTACATATGTACTTACTTGGACATGTAGCACTGAGAAATCCATTCACTCACCAACACACCCATGCACACAGTCAACCGCACATACAGCTGTTTCCACATGTACTCTTGAACCCAAACAACAAGTGAATCAACTGCTCACACATCTATGCACAGAGTCACACACCTCCCAGCGTGATATTAAGCGGCAGGCCAGCCGCGAGATGAGCACCACCCTACGAACTTTGGGGGCCACGAGGAACGTCATATACCTACCTCCTGTGGGGCATCTAAGGTGGATGAGGACGGAAGCGAAGGTGGGGGGGCTCATACAGAGCCTTTGATGCAGCTAAGAGTGCTTCCATCCATGGACTTAAAACTACAACTCCTATAAGGCTGCAGGACACTGTTCCATTTGGACGGCCCATTCAGGGCGTGTCATGGTTTATGAAAGCAGCGTTTGGGAGCAGCGCGCAACCTTCATTTCAAAAGCCTCTGATGAAGAAAGGATTTCGAAACGCGTAAGGCGTCGTGAAGGAACTGTCTGCATTTGTCCCATCTTTGCATGCAGTCTATACCAAGAATTAAAGGTTATGGGTTAAACCTTCTTGGCTATCCGTGTGATCTCTTACTGTGTGGTGACAACCCAGGAGCGTGATATTAAGCGGCAGGCCAGCCGCGAGATGAGCACCACCCTACGAACTTTGAGGGCCATGAGGAATGTCATATACCTACCTCCTGTGGGGCATCTAAGGTGGATGAGGATGGAAGCAAAGGTGGGGGGCTCATACAGAGCCTTTGATGCAGCTAAGAGTGCTTCCATCCATGGACTTAAAACTACAACTCCCATAAGGCTGCAGGACACTGTTCCATTTGGACGGCCCTTTCAGGGCGTGTCATGGTTTATGAAAGCAGCGTTTGGGAGCAACGCGCAACCTTCATTTCAAAAGCCTCTGATGAAGAAAGGATTTCGAAACGCGTAAGGCGTCGTGAAGGAACTGTCTGCATTTGTCCCATCTTTGCATGCCGTCTATACCAAGAATTAAAAGTTATGGGTTAAACCTTCTTGGCTGCCCGTGTGCTCTCTTACTGTGTGGCGACAACCCAGGAGCGTGATATTAAGCGGCAGGCCAGCCGCGAGATGAGCACCACCCTATGAACTTTGGGAGCCACGAGGAACGTCATATACCTACCTCCTGTGGGGCATCTAAGGTGGATGAGGACGGAAGCGAAGGTGGGGGGCTCATACAGAGCCTTTGATGCAGCTAAGAGTGCTTCCATCCATGGACTTACAACTACAACTCCCATAAGGCTGCAGGACACTGTTCCATTTGGACGGCCCATTCAGGGCGTGTCATGGTTTATGAAAGCAGCGTTTGGGAGCAGCGCGCAACCTTCATTTCAAAAGCCTCTGATGAAGAAAGGATTTCGAAACGCGTAAGGCGTCGTGAAGGAACTGTCTGCATTTGTCCCATCTTTGCATGCAGTCTATACCAAGAATTAAAGGTTATGGGTTAAACCTTCTTGGCTGCCCGTTTGCTCTCTTACTGTGTGGCGACAACCCAGGAGCGTGATATTAAGCGGCCGGCCAGCCGCGAGATGAGCACCACCCTACGAACTTTGGGGGCCACGAGGAACGTCATATACTTACCTCCTGTGGGGCATCTAAGGTGGATGAGGACGGAAGCGAAGGGGGGGCTCATACAGAGCCTTTGATGTAGCTAAGAGTGCTTCCATCCATGGACTTAAAACTACAACTTCCATAAGGCTGCAGGACACTGTTCCATTTGGACGGCCCATTCAGGGCGTATCATGGTTTATGAAAGCAGCGTTTGGGAGCAGCGCGCAACCTTCATTTCAAAATCCTCTGATGAAGAAAGGATTTCGAAACGCGTAAGGCGTCGTGAAGGAACTGTCTGCATTTGTCCCATCTTTGCATGCCGTCTATACCAAGAATTAAAGGTTATGGGTTAAACCTTCTTGGCTGCCCGTGTGCTCTCTTACTGTGTGGCGGCAACCCAGGAGTGTGATATTAAGCGGCAGGCCAGCCGCGAGATGAGCACCACCCTACGAACTTTGGGGGCCACGAGGAACGTCATATACCTACCTCCTGTGGGGCATCTAAGGTGGATGAGGACGGAAGCGAAGGTGGGGGGGCTCATACAGAGTCTTTGATGCAGCTAAGAGTGCTTCCATCCATGAACTTAAAACTACAACTCCTATAAGGCTGCAGAAACTGTTCCATTTGGACGGCTCATTCAGGGCGTGTCATGGTTTATGAAAGCAGCGTTTGGGAGCAGCGCGCAACCTTCATTTCAAAAGCCTCTGATGAAGAAAGGATTTCGAAAGGCGTAAGGCGTCGTGAAGGAACTGTCTGCATTTGTCCCATCCTTGCATGCAGTCTATACCAAGAATTAAAGGTTATGGGTTAAACCTTCTTGGCTACCCGTGTGCTCTCTTACTGTGTGGCGACAACCCAGGAGCGTGATATTAAGCGGCAGGCCAGCCGCGAGATGAGCACCACCCTACGAACTTTGGGGGCCATGAGGAATGTCATATACCTACCTCCTGTGGGGCATCTAAGGTGGATGAGGATGGAAGCAAAGGTGGGGGGGCTCATACAGAGCCTTTGATGCAGCTAAGAGTGCTTCCATCCATGGACTTAAAACTACAACTCCCATAAGGCTGCAGGACACTGTTCCATTTGGACGGCCCTTTCAGGGCGTGTCATGGTTTATGAAATCAGCGTTTGGGAGCAACGCGCAACCTTCATTTCAAAAGCCTCTGATGAAGAAAGGATTTCGAAACGCGTAAGGCGTTGTGAGGGAACTGTCTGCATTCGTCCCATCTTTGCATGCCGTCTATACCAAGAATTAAAGGTTATGGGTTAAACCTTCTTGGCTGCCCGTGTGCTCTCTTACTGTGTGGCGACAACCCAGGAGCGTGATATTAAGCGGCAGGCCAGCCGCGAGATGAGCACCACCCTACGAACTTTGGGAGCCACGAGGAACGTCATATACCTACCTCCTGTGGGGCATCTAAGGTGGATGAGGACGGAAGCGAAGGTGGGGGGGCTCATACAGAGCCTTTGATGCAGCTAAGAGTGCTTCCATCCATGGACTTACAACTACAACTCCCATAAGGCTGCAGGACACTGTTCCTTTTGGACGGCCCATTCAGGGCGTGTCATGGTTTATGAAAGCAGCGTTTGGGAGCAGCGCGCAACCTTCATTTCAAAAGCCTCTGATGAAGAAAGGATTTCGAAACGCGTAAGGCGTCGTGAAGGAACTGTCTGCATTTGTCCCATCTTTGCATGCCGTCTATGCCAAGAATTAAAGGTTATGGGTTAAACCTTCTTGGCTGCCCGTGTGCTCTCTTACTGTGTGGCGACACCCCAGGAGCATGATATTAAGCGACAGGCCAGCCGCGAGATGAGCACCACCCTACGAACTTTGGGGGCCACGAGGAACGTCATATACCTACCTTCTGTGGGGCATCTAAGGTGGATGAGGACGGAAGCGAAGGTGTGGGGGCTCATACAGAGCCTTTGATGCAGCTAAGAGTGCTTCCATCCATGGACTTAAAACTACAACTCCCATAAGGCTGCAGGACACTGTTCCATTTGGACGGCCCATTCAGGGCGTGTCATGGTTTATGAAAGCAGCGTTTGGGAGCAGCGCGCAACCTTCATTTCAAAAGCCTCTGATGAAGAAAGGATTTCGAAACGCGTAAGGGGTCGTGAAGGAACTGTCTGCATTTGTCCCATCTTTGCATGCCGTCTATACCAAGAATTAAAGGTTATGGGTTAAACCTTCTTGGCTGCCCGTGTGCTCTCTTACTGTGTGGCGGCAACCCAGGAGCGTGATATTAAGCGGCAGGCCAGCCGCGAGATGAGCACCACCCTACGAACTTTGGGGGCCACGAGGAACGTCATATACCTACCTCCTGTGGGGCATCTAAGGTGGATGAGGACGGAAGCGAAGGTGGGGGGGCTCATACAGAGCCTTTGATGCAGCTAAGAGTGCTTCCATCCATGGACTTAAAACTACAACTCCTATAAGGCTGCAGGACACTGTTTCATTTGGACGGCCCATTCAGGGCGTGTCATGGTTTATGAAAGCAGCGTTTGGGAGCAGCGCGCAACCTTCATTTCAAAAGCCTCTGATGAAGAAAGGATTTCGAAACGCAAAAGGCGTCGTGAAGGAACTGTCTGCATTTGTGCCATCTTTGCATGCCGTCTATACCAAGAATTAAAGGTTATGGGTTAAACCTTCTTGGCTGCCCGTGTGCTCTCTTACTGTGTGGCGACAACCCAGGAGCGTGATATTAAGCAGCAGGCCAGCCGCGAGATGAGCACCACCCTACGAACTCTGGGGGCCACGAGGAACGTCATATACCTACCTCCTGTGGGGCATCTAAGGTGGATGAGGACGGAAGCGAAGGTGGGGGGGCTCATACGGAGCCTTTGATGCAGCTAAGAGTGCTTCCATCCGTGGACTTAAAACTACAACTCCCATAAGGCTGTAGGACACTGTTCCATTTGGACGGCCCATTCAGGGCGTGCCATGGTTTATGAAAGCAGCGTTTGGGAGCAGCGCGCAACCTTCATTTAAAAAGCCTCTGATGAAGAAAGGATTTTGAAACGCGTAAGGCGTCGTGAAGGAACTGTCTGCATTTGTCCCATCTTTGCATGCCGTCTATACCAAGAATTAAAGGTTATGGGTTAAACCTTCTTGGCTGCCCGTGTGCTCTCTTACTGTGTGGCGACAACCCAGGAGCGTGATATTAAGCGGCAGGCCAGCCGCGAGATGAGCACCACCCTACGAACTTTGGGGGCCACGAGGAACGTCATATACCTACCTCCTGCGGGGCATCTAAGGTGGATGAGGACGGAAGCAAAGGTGGGGGGGCTCATACAGAGCCTTTGATGCAGCTAAGAGTGCTTCCATCCATGGACTTAAAACTACAACTTCAATAAGGCTGCAGGACACTGTTCCATTTGGACGGCCCATTCAGGGCGTATCATGGTTTATGAAAGCAGCGTTTGGGAGCAGCGCGCAACCTTCATTTCAAAATCCACTGATGAAGAAAGGATTTTGAAACGCGTAAGGCGTCGTGAAGGAACTGTCTGTATTTGTCCCATCTTTGCATGCCGTCTATACCAAGAATTAAAGGTTATGGGTTAAACCTTCTTGGCTGCCCGTGTGCTCTCTTACTGTGTGGCGGCAACCCAGGAGCGTGATATTAAGCGACAGGCCAGCCGCGAGATGAGCACCACCCTACGAACTTTGGGGGCCACGAGGAACGTCATATACCTACCTCCTGTGGGGCATCTAAGGTGGATGAGGACGGAAGCGAAGGTGGGGGGGCTCATACAGAGCCTTTGATGCATCTAAGAGTGCTTCCATCCATGGACTTAAAACTACAACTCCTATAAGGCTGCAGGACACTGTTTCATTTGGACGGCCCATTCAGGGCGTGTCATGGTTTATGAAAGCAGCGTTTGGGAGCAGCGCGCAACCTTCATTTCAAAAGCCTCTGATGAAGAAAGGATTTCGAAACGCGTAAGGCGTCGTGAAGGAACTGTCTGCATTTGTCCCATCTTTGCATGCAGTCTATACCAAGAATTAAAGGTTATGGGTTAAACCTTCTTGGCTACCCGTGTGCTCTCTTACTGTGTGGTGACAACCCAGGAGCGTGATATTAAGCGGCAGGCCAGCCGCAAGATGAGCACCACCCTTCGAACTTTGGGGGCCATGAGGAATGTCATATACCTACCTCCTGTGGGGCATCTAAGGTGGATGAGGATGGAAGCAAAGGTGGGGGGGCTCATACAGAGCCTTTGATGCAGCTAAGAGTGCTTCCATCCATGGACTTAAAACTACAACTCCCATAAGGCTGCAGGCCACTGTTCCATTTGGACGGCCCTTTCAGGGCGTGTCATGGTTTATGAAAGCAGCATTTGGGAGCAGCGTGCAACCTTCATTTCAAAAGCCTCTGATGAAGAAAGGATTTCGAAACGCGTAAGGCGTCGTGAAGGAACTGTCTGCATTTGTCCCATCTTTGCATGCCGTCTATACCAAGAATGAAAGGTTATGGGTTAAACCTTCTTGGCTGCCCGTGTGCTCTCTTACTGTGTGGCGACAACCCAGGAGCGTGATATTAAGCGGCAGGCCAGCCGCGAGATGAGCACCACCCTACGAACTTTGGGAGCCACGAGGAACGTCATATACCTACCTCTTGTGGGGCATCTAAGGTGGATGAGGACGGAAGCGAAGGTGGGGGGGCTCATACAGAGCCTTTGATGCAGCTAAGAGTGCTTCCATCCATGGACTTACAACTACAACTCCCATAAGGCTGCAGGACACTGTTCCTTTTGAACGGCCCATTCAGGGCGTGTCATGGTTTATGAAAGCAGCGTTTGGGAGCAGCGCGCAACCTTCATTTCAAAAGCCTCTGATGAAGAAAGGATTTCGAAACGCGTAAGGCGTCGTGAAGGAACTGTCTGCATTTGTCCCATCTTTGCATGCCGTCTATGCCAAGAATTAAAGGTTATGGGTTAAACCTTCTTGGCTGCCCGTGTGCTCTCTTACTGTGTGGCGACACCCCAGGAGCATGATATTAAGCGACAGGCCAGCCGCGAGATGAGCACCACCCTAGGAACTTTGGGGGCCACGAGGAACGTCATATACCTACCTTCTGTGGGGCATCTAAGGTGGATGAGGACGGAAGTGAAGGTGTGGGGGCTCATACAGAGCCTTTGATGCAGCTAAGAGTGCTTCCATCCATGGACTTAAAACTACAACTCCCATAAGGCTGCAGGACACTGTTCCATTTGGACGGCCCATTCAGGGCGTGTCATGGTTTATGAAAGCAGCGTTTGGGAGCAGCGCACAACCTTCATTTCAAAAGCCTCTGATGAAGAAAGGATTTCGAAACGCGTAAGGGGTCGTGAAGGAACTGTCTGCATTTGTCCCATCTTTGCATGCCGTCTATACCAAGAATTAAAGGTTATGGGTTAAACCTTCTTGGCTGCCCGTGTGCTCTCTTACTGTGTGGCGGCAACCCAGGAGCTTGATATTAAGCGGCAGGCCATCCGCGAGATGAGCACCACCCTATGAACTTTGGGGGCTACGAGGAACGTCATATACCTACCTCCTGTGGGGCATCTAAGGTGGATGAGGACGGAAGCAAAGGTGGGGGGGCTCATACAGAGCCTTTGATGCAGCTAAGAGTGCTTCCATCCATGGACTTAAAACTACAACTCCTATAAGGCTGCAGGACACTGTTTCATTTGGACGGCCCATTCAGGGCGTGTCATGGTTTATGAAAGCAGCGTTTGGGAGCAGCGCGCAACCTTCATTTCAAAAGCCTCTGATGAAGAAAGGATTTCTAAACGCAAAAGGCGTCGTGAAGGAACTGTCTGCATTTGTGCCATCTTTGCATGCCGTCTATACCAAGAATTAAAGGTTATGGTTTAAACCTTCTTGGCTGCCCGTGTGCTCTCTTACTGTGTGGCGACAACCCAGGAGCGTGATATTAAGCAGCAGGCCAGCCGCGAGATGAGCACCACCCTACGAACTCTGGGGGCCACGAGGAACGTCATATACCTACCTCCTGTGGGGCATCTAAGGTGGATGAGGACGGAAGCGAAGGTGGGGGGGCTCATACGGAGCCTTTGATGCAGCTAAGAGTGCTTCCATCCGTGGACTTAAAACTACAACTCCCATAAGGCTGCAGGACACTGTTCCATTTGGACGGCCCATTCAGGGCGTGCCATGGTTTATGAAAGCAGCGTTTGGGAGCAGCGCGCAACCTTCATTTAAAAAGCCTCTGATGAAGAAAGGATTTTGAAACGCGTAAGGCGTCGTGAAGGAACTGTCTGCATTTGTCCCATCTTTGCATGCCGTCTATACCAAGAATTAAAGGTTATGGGTTAAACCTTCTTGGCTGCCCGTGTGCTCTCTTACTGTGTGGCGACAACCCAGGAGCGTGATATTAAGCGGCAGGCCAGCCGCGAGATGAGCACCACCCTACGAACTTTGGGGGCCACGAGGAACGTCATATACCTACCTCCTGCGGGGCATCTAAGGTGGATGAGGACGGAAGCGAAGGTGGGGGGGCTCATACAGAGCCTTTGATGCAGCTAAGAGTGCTTCCATCCATGGACTTAAAACTACAACTTCCATAAGGCTGCAGGACACTGTTCCATTTGGACGGCCCATTCAGGGCGTATCATGGTTTATGAAAGCAGCGTTTGGGAGCAGCGCGCAACCTTCATTTCAAAATCCACTGATGAAGAAAGGATTTCGAAACGCGTAAGGCGTCGTGAAGGAACTGTCTGTATTTGTCCCATCTTTGCATGCCGTCTATACCAAGAATTAAAGGTTATGGGTTAAACCTTCTTGGCTGCCCGTGTGCTCTCTTACTGTGTGGCGGCAACCCAGGTGCGTGATATTAAGCGGCAGGCCAGCCGCGAGATGAGCACCACCCTACGAACTTTGGGGGCCATGAGGAACGTCATATACCTACCTCCTGTGGGGCATCTAAGGTGGATGAGGACGGAAGCGAAGGTGGGGGGGCTCATACAGAGCCTTTGATGCATCTAAGAGTGCTTCCATCCATGGACTTAAAACTACAACTCCTATAAGGCTGCAGGACACTGTTTCATTTGGACGGCCCATTCAGGGCGTGTCATGGTTTATGAAAGCAGCGTTTGGGAGCAGCGCGCAACCTTCATTTCAAAAGCCTCTGATGAAGAAAGGATTTCGAAACGCGTAAGGCGTCGTGAAGGAACTGTCTGCATTTGTCCCATCTTTGCATGCAGTCTATACCAAGAATTAAAGGTTATGGGTTAAACCTTCTTGGCTACCCGTGTGCTCTCTTACTGTGTGGTGACAACCCAGGAGCGTGATATTTAGCGGCAGGCCAGCCGCGAGATGAGCACCACCCTACGAACTTTGGGGGCCATGAGGAATGTCATATACCTACCTCCTGTGGGGCATCTAAGGTGGATGAGGATGGAAGCAAAGGTGGGGGGGCTCATACAGAGCCTTTGATGCAGCTAAGAGTGCTTCCATCCATGGACTTAAAACTACAACTCCCATAAGGCTGCAGGACACTGTTCCATTTGGACGGCCCTTTCAGGGCGTGTCATGGTTTATGAAAGCAGCATTTGGGAGCAGCGCGCAACCTTCATTTCAAAAGCCTCTGATGAAGAAAGGATTTCGAAACGCGTAAGGCGTCGTGAAGGAACTGTCTGCATTCGTCCCATCTTTGCATGCAGTCTATACCAAGAATTAAAGGTTATGGGTTAAACCTTCTTGGCTTCCCGTGTGCTCTCTTACTGTGTGGCGACAACCCAGGAGCGTGATATTAAGCGGCCGGCCAGCCGCGAGATGAGCACCACCCTACGAACTTTGGGGGCCACGAGGAACGTCATATACCTACCTCCTGTGGGGCATCTAAGGTGGATGAGGACGGAAGCGAAGGGGGGGCTCATACAGAGCCTTTGATGTAGCTAGGAGTGCTTCCATCCATGGACTTAAAACTACAACTTCCATAAGGTTGCAGGACACTGTTCCATTTGGACGGCCCATTCAGGGCGTATCATGGTTTATGAAAGCAGCGTTTGGGAGCAGCGCACAACCTTCATTTCAAAATCCTCTGATGAAGAAAGGATTTCGAAACGCGTAAGGCGTCGTGAAGGAACTGTCTGCATTTGTCCCATCTTTGCATGCCGTCTATACCAAGAATTAAAGGTTATGGGGTAAACCTTCTTGGCTGCCCGTGTGCTCTCTTACTGTGTGGCGGCAACCCAGGAGCGTGATATTAAGCGGCAGGCCAGCCGCGAGATGAGCACCACCCTACGAACTTTTGGGGCCATGAGGAATGTCATATACCTACCTCCTGTGGGGCATCTAAGGTGGATGAGGATGGAAGCAAAGGTGGGGGGGCTCATACAGAGCCTTTGATGCAGCTAAGAGTGCTTCCATCCATGGACTTAAAACTACAACTCCCATAAGGCTGCAGGACACTGTTCCATTTGGACGGCCCTTTCAGGGCGTGTCATGGTTTATGAAAGCAGCGTTTGGGAGCAACGCGCAACCTTCATTTCAAAAGCCTCTGATGAAGAAAGGATTTTGAAACGCGTAAGGCGTCGTGAAGGAACTGTCTGCATTTGTCCCATCTTTGCATGCCGTCTATACCAAGAATTAAAGGTTATGGGTTAAACCTTCTTGGCTGCCCGTGTGCTCTCTTACTGTGTGGCGACAACCCAGGAGCGTGATATTAAGCGGCAGGCCAGCCGCGAGATGAGCACCACCCTACGAACTTTGGGGGCCACGAGGAACGTCATATACCTACCTCCTGCGGGGCATCTAAGGTGGATGAGGACGGAAGCGAAGGTAGGGGGGCTAATACAGAGCCTTTGATGCAGCTAAGAGTGCTTCCATCCATGGACTTAAAACTACAACTTCCATAAGGCTGCAGGACACTGTTCCATTTGGACGGCCCATTCAGGGCGTATCATGGTTTATGAAAGCAGCGTTTGGGAGCAGCGCGCAACCTTCATTTCAAAATCCACTGATGAAGAAAGGATTTCGAAACGCGTAAGGCGTCGTGAAGGAACTGTCTGTATTTGTCCCATCTTTGCATGCCGTCTATACCAAGAAGTAAAGGTTATGGGTTAAACCTTCTTGGCTGCCCGTGTGCTCTCTTACTGTGTGGCGGCAACCCAGGTGCGTGATATTAAGCGGCAGGCCAGCCGCGAGATGAGCACCACCCTACGAACTTTGGGGGCCATGAGGAACGTCATATACCTACCTCCTGTGGGGCATCTAAGGTGGATGAGGACGGAAGCGAAGGTGGGGGGGCTCATACAGAGCCTTTGATGCAGCTAAGAGTGCTTCCATCCATGGACTTAAAACTACAACTCCTATAAGGCTGCAGGACACTGTTTCATTTGGACGGCCCATTCAGGGCGCGTCATGATTTATGAAAGCAGCGTTTGGGAGCAGCGCGCAACCTTCATTTCAAAAGCCTCTGATGAAGAAAGGATTTTGAAACGCGTAAGGCGTCGTGAAGGAACTGTCTGCATTTGTCCCATCTTTGCATGCAGTCTATACCAAGAATTAAAGGTTATGGGTTAAACCTTCTTGGCTACCCGTGTGCTCTCTTACTGTGTGGTGACAACCCAGGAGCGTGATATTTAGCGGCAGGCCAGCCGCGAGATGAGCACCACCCTACGAACTTTGGGGGCCATGAGGAATGTCATATACCTACCTCCTGTGGGGCATCTAAGGTGGATGAGGATGGAAGCAAAGGTGGGGGGGCTCATACAGAGCCTTTGATGCAGCTAAGAGTGCTTCCATCCATGGACTTAAAACTACAACTCCCATAAGGCTGCAGGACACTGTTCCATTTGGACGGCCCTTTCAGGGCGTGTCATGGTTTATGAAAGCAGCATTTGGGAGCAGCGCGCAACCTTCATTTCAAAAGCCTCTGATGAAGAAAGGATTTCGAAACGCGTAAGGCGTCGTGAAGGAACTGTCTGCATTCGTCCCATCTTTGCATGCAGTCTATACCAAGAATTAAAGGTTATGGGTTAAACCTTCTTGGCTACCCGTGTGCTCTCTTACTGTGTGGTGACAACCCAGGAGCGTGATATTTAGCGGCAGGCCAGCCGCGAGATGAGCACCACCCTACGAACTTTGGGGGCCATGAGGAATGTCATATACCTACCTCCTGTGGGGCATCTAAGGTGGATGAGGATGGAAGCAAAGGTGGGGGGGCTCATACAGAGCCTTTGATGCAGCTAAGAGTGCTTCCATCCATGGACTTAAAACTACAACTCCCATAAGGCTGCAGGACACTGTTCCATTTGGACGGCCCTTTCAGGGCGTGTCATGGTTTATGAAAGCAGCATTTGGGAGCAGCGCGCAACCTTCATTTCAAAAGCCTCTGATGAAGAAAGGATTTCGAAACGCGTAAGGCGTCGTGAAGGAACTGTCTGCATTCGTCCCATCTTTGCATGCAGTCTATACCAAGAATTAAAGGTTATGGGTTAAACCTTCTTGGCTTCCCGTGTGCTCTCTTACTGTGTGGCGACAACCCAGGAGCGTGATATTAAGCGGCCGGCCAGCCGCGAGATGAGCACCACCCTACGAACTTTGGGGGCCACGAGGAACGTCATATACCTACCTCCTGTGGGGCATCTAAGGTGGATGAGGACGGAAGCGAAGGGGGGGGCTCATACAGAGCCTTTGATGTAGCTAGGAGTGCTTCCATCCATGGACTTAAAACTACAACTTCCATAAGGTTGCAGGACACTGTTCCATTTGGACGGCCCATTCAGGGCGTATCATGGTTTATGAAAGCAGCGTTTGGGAGCAGCGCACAACCTTCATTTCAAAATCCTCTGATGAAGAAAGGATTTCGAAACGCGTAAGGCGTCGTGAAGGAACTGTCTGCATTTGTCCCATCTTTGCATGCCGTCTATACCAAGAATTAAAGGTTATGGGGTAAACCTTCTTGGCTGCCCGTGTGCTCTCTTACTGTGTGGCGGCAACCCAGGAGCGTGATATTAAGCGGCAGGCCAGCCGCGAGATGAGCACCACCCTACGAACTTTTGGGGCCATGAGGAATGTCATATACCTACCTCCTGTGGGGCATCTAAGGTGGATGAGGATGGAAGCAAAGGTGGGGGGGCTCATACAGAGCCTTTGATGCAGCTAAGAGTGCTTCCATCCATGGACTTAAAACTACAACTCCCATAAGGCTGCAGGACACTGTTCCATTTGGACGGCCCTTTCAGGGCGTGTCATGGTTTATGAAAGCAGCGTTTGGGAGCAACGCGCAACCTTCATTTCAAAAGCCTCTGATGAAGAAAGGATTTCGAAACGCGTAAGGCGTCGTGAAGGAACTGTCTGCATTTGTCCTATCTTTGCATGCCGTCTACACCAAGAATTAAACGTTATGGGTTAAACCTTCTTGGCTGCCCGTGTGCTCTCTTACTGTGTGGCGACAACCCAGGAGCGTGATATTAAGCGGCAGGCCAGCCGCGAGATGAGCACCACCCTACGAACTTTGGGAGCCACGAGGAACGTCATATACCTCCCTCCTGTGGGGCATCTAAGGTGGATGAGGACGGAAGCGAAGGTGGGGGGGCTCATACAGAGCCTTTGATGCAGCTAAGCGTGCTTCCATCCATGGACTTAAAACTACAACTTCCATAAGGCTGCAGGACACTGTTCCATTTGGATGGCCCATTCAGGGCGTATCATGGTTTATGAAAGCAGCGTTTGGGAGCAGCGCGCAACCTTCATTTCAAAAACCTCTGATGAAGAAAGGATTTCGAAAGGCGTAAGGCGTCATGAAGGAACTGTCTGCATTTGTCCCATCTTTGCATGCAGTCTATACCAAGAATTAAAGGTTATGGGTTAAACCTTCTTGGCTGCCCGTGTGCTCTCTTACTGTGTGGTGACAACCCAGGAGCGTGATATTAAGCGGCAGGCCAGCCGCGAGATGAGCACCACCCTACGAACTTTGGGAGCCACGAGGAACGTCATATACCTACCTCCTGTGGGGCATCTAAGGTGGATGAGGACGGAAGCGAAGGTGGGGGGGCTCATACAGAGCCTTTGATGCAGCTAAGAGTGCTTCCATCCATGGACTTACAACTACAACTCCCATAAGGCTGCAGGACACTGTTCCATTTGGACGGCCCATTCAGGGCGTGTCATGGTTTATGAAAGCAGCGTTTGGGAGCAGCGTGCAACCTTCATTTCAAAAGCCTCTGATGAAGAAAGGATTTCGAAACGCGTAAGGCGTCGTGAAGGAACTGTCTGCATTTGTCCCATCTATGCATGCCGTCTATGCCAAGAATTAAAGGTTATGGGTCAAACCTTCTTGGCTGCCCGTGTGCTCTCTTACTGTGTGGCGACAACCCAGGAGCGTGATATTAAGTGGCAGGCCAGCCGCGAGATGAGCACCACCCTACGAACTTTGGGGGGCATGAGGAACGTCATATACCTACCTCCTGTGGGGCATCTAAGGTGGATGAGGACGGAAGCGAAGGTGGGGGGGCTCATACAGAGCCTTTGATGCAGATAAGAGTGCTTCCATCCATGGACTTAAAACTACTACTCACATAAGGCTGCAGGACACTGTTCCATTTGGACGGCCCATTCAGGGCGTGTCATGGTTTATGAAAGCAGCGTTTGGGAGCAGCGGGCAACCCTCATTTCAAAAGCCTCTGATGAAGAAAGGATTTCGAAACGCAAAAGGCGTCGTGAAGGAACTGTCTGCATTTGTGCCATCTTTGCATGCCGTCTATACCAAGAATTAAAGGTTATGGGTTAAACCTTCTTGGCTGCCCGTGTGCTCTCTTACTGTGTGGCGACAACCCAGGAGCGTGATATTAAGCAGCAGGCCAGCCGCGAGATGAGCACCACCCTACGAACTTTGGGGGCCACGAGGAACGTCATATACCTACCTCCTGTGGGGCATCTAAGGTGGATGAGGACGGAAGCGAAGGTGGGGGGGCTCATACGGAGCCTTTGATGCAGCTAAGAGTGCTTCCATCCATGGACTTAAAACTACAACTCCCATAAGGCTGCAGGACACTGTTCCATTTGGACGGCCCTTTCAGGGCGTGTCATGGTTTATGAAAGCAGCATTTGGGAGCAGCGCGCAACCTTCATTTCAAAAGCCTCTGATGAAGAAAGGATTTCGAAACGCGTAAGGCGTCGTGAAGGAACTGTCTGCATTTGTCCCATCTTTGCATGCCGTCTATACCAAGAATTAAAGGTTATGGGTTAAACCTTCTTGGCTGCCCGTGTGCTCTCTTACTGTGTGGCGACAACCCAGGAGCGTGATATTAAGCGGCAGGCCAGCCGCGAGATGAGCACCACCCTACGAACTTTGGGGGCCACGAGGAACGACATATACCTACCTCCTGCGGGGCATCTAAGGTGGATGAGGACGGAAGCGAAGGTGGGGGGGCTCATACAGAGCCTTTGATGCAGCTAAGAGTGCTTCCATCCATGGACTTAAAACTACAACTTCCATAAGGCTGCAGGACACTGTTCCATTTGGACGGCCCATTCAGGGCGTATCACGGTTTATGAAAGCAGCGTTTGGGAGCAGCGCGCAACCTTCATTTCAAAATCCTCTGATGAAGAAAGGATTTCGAAACGCGTAAGGCGTCGTGAAGGAACTGTCTGTATTTGTCCCATCTTTGCATGCCGTCTACACCAAGAATTAAAGGTTATGGGTTAAACCTTCTTGGCTGCCCGTGTGCTCTCTTACTGTGTGGCGGCAACCCAGGAGCGTGATATTAAGCGGCAGGCCAGCCGCGAGATGAGCACCACCCTACGAATTTTGGGGGCCACGAGGAACGTCATATACCTACCTCCTGTGGGGCATCTAAGGTGGATGAGGACGGAAGCGAAGGTGGGGGAGCTCATACAGAGCCTTTGATGCAGCTAAGAGTGCTTCCATCCATGGACTTAAAACTACAACTCCTATAAGGCTGCAGGACACTGTTTCATTTGGACGGCCCATTCAGGGCGTGTCATGGTTTATGAAAGCAGCGTTTGGGAGCAGCGCGCAACCTTCATTTCAAAAGCCTCTGATGAAGAAAGGATTTCGAAACGCGTAAGGCGTCGTGAAGGAACTGTCTGCATTTGTCCCATCTTTGCATGCAGTCTATACCAAGAATTAAAGGTTATGGGTTAAACCTTCTTGGCTACCCGTGTGCTCTCTTACTGTGTGGCGACAACCCAGGAGCGTGATATTAAGCGGCAGGCCAGCCGCGAGATGAGCACCACCCTACAAATTCTGGGGGCCATGAGGAATGTCATATACCTACCTTCTGTGGGGCATCTAAGGTGGATGAGGATGGAAGCAAAGGTGGGGGGCTCATACAGAGCCTTTGATGCAGCTAAGAGTGCTTCCATCCATGGACTTAAAACTACAACTCCCATAAGGCTGCAGGACACTGTTCCATTTGGACGGCCCTTTCAGGGCGTGTCATGGTTTATGAAAGCAGCATTTGAGAGCAGCGCGCAACCTTCATTTCAAAAGCCTCTGATGAAGAAAGGATTTCGAAACGCGTAAGGCGTCGTGAAGGAACTGTCTGCATTTGTCCCATCTTTGCATGCCGTCTATACCAAGAATTAAAGGTTATGGGTTAAACCTTCTTGGCTGCCCGTGTGCTCTCTTACTGTGTGGCGACAACCCAGGAGCGTGATATTAAGCGGCAGGCCGGCCGCGAGATAAGCACCACCCTACGAACTTTGGGGGCCACGAGGAACGTCATATACCTACCTCCTGTGGGGCATCTAAGGTGGATGAGGACGGAAGCGAAGGTGGGGGGGCTCATACAGAGCCTTTGATGCAGCTAAGAGTGCTTCCATCCATGGACTTACAACTACAACTCCCATAAGGCTGCAGGACACTGTTCCATTTGGACGGCCCATTCAGGGCGTGTCATGGTTTATGAAAGCAGCGTTTGGGAGCAGCGCGCACCCTTCATTTCAAAAGCCTCTGATGAAGAAAGGATTTCGAAACGCGTAAGGCGTCGTGAAGGAACTGTCTGCATTTGTCCCATCTTTGCATGCCGTCTATGCCAAGAATGAAAGGTTATGGGTTAAACCTTCTTGGCTGCCCGTGTGCTCTCTTACTGTGTGGCGACACCCCAGGAGCATGATATTAAGCGGCAGGCCAGCCGCGAGATGAGCACCACCCTACGAACTTTGGGGGCCACGAGGAACATCATATACCTACCTCCTGTGGGGCATCTAAGGTGGATGAGGACGGAAGCGAAGGTGTGGGGGCTCATACAGAGCCTTTGATGCAGCTAAGAGTGCTTCCATCCATGGACTTAAAACTACAACTCCCATAAGGCTGCAGGACACTGTTCCATTTGGACGGCCCTTTCAGGGCGTGTCATGGTTTATGAAAGCAGCGTTTGAGAGCAGCGCGCAACCTTCATTTCAAAAGCCTCTGATGAAGAAAGGATTTTGAAACGCGTAAGGGGTCGTGAAGGAACTGAATGCATTTGTCCCATCTTTGCATGCCGTCTATACCAAGAATTAAAGGTTATGGGTTAAACCTTTGTGGCTGCCCGTGTGCTCTCTTACTGTGTGGCGACAACCCAGGAGCGAGATATTAAGTGGCAGGCCAGCCGCGAGATGAGCACCACCCTACGAACTTTGGGGGGCACGAGGAACGTCATATACCTACCTCCTGTGAGGCATCTAAGGTGGATGAGGACGGAAGCGAAGGTGGGGGGGCTCATACAGAGCCTTTGATGCAGATAAGAGTGCTTCCATCCATGGACTTAAAAATACTACTCACATAAGGCTGCAGGACACTGTTCCATTTGGACGGCCCATTCAGGGCGTGCCATGGTTTATGAAAGCAGCGTTTGGGATCAGCGCGCAACCTTCATTTCAAAAGCCTCTGATGAAGAAAGGATTTCGAAATGCGTAAGGCGTCGTGAAGGAACTGTCTGCATTTGTCCCATCTTTGCATGCCGTCTATACCAAGAATTAAAGGTTATGGGTTAAACATTCTTGGCTGCCCGTGTGCTCTCTTACTGTGTGGCGACAACCCAGGAGCGTGATATTAAGCGGCAGGCCAGCCGCGAGATAAGCACCACCCTACGAACTTTGGGGGCCACGAGGAACGTCATATACCTACCTTCTGTGGGGCATCTAAGGTGGATGAGGACGGAAGCGAAGGTGGGGGGGCTCATACAGAGCCTTTGATGCAGCTAAGAGTGCTTCCATCCATGGACTTACAACTACAACTCCTATAAGGCTGCAGGACACTGTTCCATTTGGACGGCCCATTCAGGGCGTGTCATGGTTTATGAAAGCAGCGTTTGGGAGCAGCGCGCAACCTTCATTTCAAAAGCCTCTGATGAAGAAAGGATTTCGAAACGCGTAAGGCGTCGTGAAGGAACTGTCTGCATTTGTCCCATCTTTGCATGCCGTCTATGCCAAGAATGAAAGGTTATGGGTTAAACCTTCTTGGCTGCCCGTGTGCTCTCTTACTGTGTGGCGACACCCCAGGAGCATGATATTAAGCGGCAGGCCAGCCGCGAGATGAGCACCACCCTACGAACTTTGGGGGCCACGAGGAACATCATATACCTACCTCCTGTGGGGCATCTAAGGTGGATGAGGACGGAAGCGAAGGTGTGGGGGCTCATACAGAGCCTTTGATGCAGCTAAGAGTGCTTCCATCCATGGACTTAAAACTACAACTCCCATAAGGCTGCAGGACACTGTTCCATTTGGACGGCCCTTTCAGGGCGTGTCATGGTTTATGAAAGCAGCGTTTGGGAGCAGCGCGCAACCTTCAGTTCAAAAGCCTCTGATGAAGAAAGGATTTTGAAACGCGTAAGGGGTCGTGAAGGAACTGAATGCATTTGTCCCATCTTTGCATGCCGTCTATACCAAGAATTAAAGGTTATGGGTTAAACCTTCGTGGCTGCCCGTGTGCTCTCTTACTGTGTGGCGACAACCCAGGAGCGAGATATTAAGTGGCAGGCCAGCCGCGAGATGAGCACCACCCTACGAACTTTGGGGGGCACGAGGAACGTCATATACCTACCTCCTGTGGGGCATCTAAGGTGGATGAGGACGGAAGCGAAGGTGGGGGGCTCATACAGAGCCTTTGATGCAGATAAGAGTGCTTCCATCCATGGACTTAAAAATACTACTCACATAAGGCTGCAGGACACTGTTCCATTTGGACGGCCCATTCAGGGCGTGCCATGGTTTATGAAAGCAGCGTTTGGGAGCAGCGCGCAACCTTCATTTAAAAAGCCTCTGATGAAGAAAGGATTTCGAAACGCGTAAGGTGTCGTGAAGGAACTGTCTGCATTTGTCCCATCTTTCCATGCCGTCTATACCAAGAATTAAAGGTTATGGGTTAAACCTTCTTGGCTGCCCGTGTGCTCTCTTAGTGTGTGGCGACAACCCAGGAGCGCGATATATATATATATATATATACATATTTTTTCGGGAAGATATAAAACTACATAATTTTTAAAGTTAAAATGAAGAAGTATAATAGAGTTCCTTGAAATTCACTGAAAAAACCATCGGATTTACAGACGTTTCAGTTAGGAATTAGCATTTAAAAAACCTTAGTAATTTACAAAAAAAGACATAGGTTTCAGGGATGGTATAGTTAGTTGAACATTTGACTCATACAAAACCTTTCATAGTTACTTGAGCAAACTATAACTTGCGCGCCAGCAATGCACTGCTGATAATGCCACATAATATATCACTCATGACATGGTCAGTGACTGGCCCACCAGGGGCTTCCAGTAAGCACCACTGTGTTGCGTTGCAGAGAGGTGGTCCAGGCCGTGCCCTTTAATACACCACTCTGCAACGCAGCTCTGTGGTGCTTACTGGAGGTACCAAGTGGGCCAGTTGGACCCTACGGACCCTCAGGATTCAAGGGGACTTAATCTACCAACTTAAAATGGCCACAGGGTGTGTTTACACAGTGGTGAAGGTATCAGAGTGCTTTATATGAGCACCAGTTGCATTACAGACGGACACATTAATTTTGTTAGGCACAGGTAGATTATGTGATTTTGCCAGAATCACAGGTTATTGAGTGTCCCTGCCGAGACTCGAACCTGATTCTCCAGCTTCAAGGTCAACCGCTCTAGCCGTTAGATCACATCTTCTCCCCTAACATTTATTTTAATGATTATGTAGGTTTTTGAAAACAAGGAAGGTTAGAACAATAACTCAGGAGCAAGACACCCAATGGCAACGCTACTTAGACTCTCAATCTCCTAATTCAAGGAACTTTTTGAAGTAAGTAACCTCACTGATTCACTATCAAGCAATTAAAATCAAGTAAGGTAAAAACAAGTGCATCATGCTCCTGGCACAGAAGAAATAAAAATAGAGATCAGATCGTAAACAAAATCAATGCAAGACCATTCTTAATTTGAAGCCAAGTATCTGAGTTTGATAGGTCTTAAGAGGAGTTCAAAACATCATCTGACCCCAGATCCCTAGAGAAATGCATCTCGCAGAGTAAAGATTTTGATTCTGGGAACCTCCAACCAGTCCTTGCAATGAGACATCTGGGTGAACTAGTAGTATAGAGGTGTTACTTATATTTCCTGTTCCAGAGCATCACTGGTGGGGTACCTTGTAAATCATTATTGCAGTTTGAAATTTGACCCATCAAGTTGCTGATATCAAGTGCAGTTTCTGTAATCCTCAGTTTACTTGATCGTCTTTATTGAACCTAATTTCTACTCTGATCGCCTAATTCTCGAGCGAATGACTTCTTAGATTTACCTAAAAAGATGTCACTATAGTAATCCAAAATGGAGCTCTCACTAGCCATGGAAATATTTGCTCTATTATCTTCGGTCAGTTGGGGTGAAACCTAGTTTAGAAAAGAATGTATTAGCAACAGGATGTGATCAGAGTTAACGTGGTCTTCAGAGACCAGTGCAGCGTTCTTACTTTGAGAAATTGGTAATCAACATACCAAATCCTCAACTACTATAAGACACACTCAATATCCGTAGCATTCACAGTGCTTTGCCAGGATTAGCTCAGTCTTCCCAATGTAAAGTGCAAGCCAGCTATTGTGCATCCATCTCTGAATGTACACCACCAATTGAGGTCATGGGATCTTTCTCAAAATGTCTACTGGAGCCAAATTCCAAGCAAAGATGTTGGCAGCCTTTGCCAACCATGTACAACACCAAATACTTCACATGGAGACCACATTCTCATACCTTTCTAACCAAATATAAAAACTTAGCTTGTAAGCTTAAGCATCCTTTTTCTCACTCTTTTTATAACTTCTCGCGGAGGGACTGAACCAAAATATGTTAACAGGACAACTCTATTCATTAAGCATGATACAGAAATACCTACCACACAGCCACTCTGTGAACCAATACCGTTTCAATTAAGCATGCTTGAGTAGTGCTACCTGCTTGCAGGGTGCTACATCTCCTCAACAGGTGTATGACATGCTCAGAACCAGAAAATAGATTTGAAGGTAAAACCTTATTCTGGTGCACTGGGTTGAGGTGAAACTTCTACTCTAGTGATGAAGCTACATCTGCAGCTACATATCCCTGCTTAGAGCTTTTGGTGCCAATCTGAAAGCTTCTGTGGGAGCTCAATGATGACACATTGTGCAGCTAATTTTAGCTACTTTCGATGCCTCAGTGATGGACTTGGAGCTAGAAAAAGGTATTTAGATTTTGACCGGACCAACCAATTTCACCTCCTCAATATCAACTCCACTGTGGTAGGCCATCTATTATGCCTAAATCATGTTGAAATGCAAACTGCGCATTCAGATTGGTGCTAGTAATTTTCTATGTACTTTTTTGCCTAAATATTTTAGGAATTCATATCTCTGGTTCCATTTATTCAATGTTGATTATTTTGGCGTATGTTTGGTGATTAATTTTGTCTTGACTTTTTTAATATGTTCTTGACTATACCATTGTTTGTTATGTTATGTTATGTTTGTTATGTTATTGGTTTTTGTACCGCGCACAGCTGCCCCAGCAAAGGGGCGTCCTGGCGCCAGGAAAGGTATACACAACATCACAGAACGCAACTGAGTCAAGAAGTATTAATTAAAAAGAAAGGTTTTAATGGCGCGTCTGAATAGAAATAAATCCTCCATAGCTCGGATTTCACTGGGAAGAGAGTTCCACAATTTGGCCGCCACTACTCGGAAGGAGCGGCCACCCATCCTGCTCAGCAGAAAGCGTGGAACAACAGACAAATTCTGACCCATCGATCTCAAGGATCGAGAGGGAACATATGGGGTCAGTAAGTTCATCAGAATAGGTGGAGCCGTACCTTTCAAAATTTTAAAAGCTAGGCAGAGCACCTTAAACTCGATCCGACGAGCAACAGGCAACCAATGGAGCGATTGCAATGCTCTGGACACTGAACAACGTCTGGGCAACCCTAGTACCGCTCTTGCGGCGGCATTCTGCACTCGTTGCAGCCGCATGAGTTCTGCCTTGTTCGTACCTGCTAATAGGACACTGGCATAATCTATCCTAGATAGCACAGAGGCCTGAACCACGAGCTGTCTAGTGGGGGCATCGAAAAATTTAAGCACCGGCCTGATACCCCTGATTATGCCAAAACAGGAGGCAGCCACCCTCTTAGTTTGGCAGGTAAAACTCAGTGTGGGCTCCAGCCATACCCCAAGATTTTTTATCTCCATAGCAGGAGATGGAATCATTCCTAGCTCGGGGGGCCACCAGTTGTCGTTCCACCATCCAGGTTGCTTCCCAACCACCATTACCTCGGTCTTCTTTGTGTTCAATTGGAGACAATTTTGGTTCATCCAATTGGCCACCGCACGTAGCCCCTCACAAAAGTTAAGGGCGTCCACAGCTGAGTCCCCACTTAGTGTGACCGCCAGCTGCGTGTCATCCGCATAGGACACCATTGTCAGGCCCCAGCGTTTGACTACCGCAGCCAGCGGACTCACATATAGATTAAAAAGAGTGGGGCTCAGAGATGAACCCTGTGGGACTCCCAAAGTGAGCGGGTGAGAGGTGGATTTGCCAGGTGGTATCGCAACCTGAAAAGATCTGTTGGAAAGGAAGGAGCGGAACCACCCTAGAGCCAAACCCCTGACCCCAGCTTCCTCTAACCGCCGCAACAAGGTCTCGTGGGATACCGTATCGAAGGCGGCACTCAGATCTAACAACAGGAGTGCCGCTGTTCGTCCGGTATCCAGCACGGAGCGCAGATGTTCGACCATGTATAACAAGGCAGTCTCCGTGCTGTGGCCTGTACGAAATCCATTTTGCGTGGGATCCAAGATGTTAGCTTTGGCAAGATGATCGGCCAGGATCCTATTCACGTGGGCTTCGGTAACTTTAGCAGGCCACGGCAGCAGTGAGATGGGGCGATAGTTCTCGGGTTTTATAGGATCTAGGGTAGGCTTTTTTAAGATGGGTGTAACTACCGCTTGCTTCCACTTGGTGGGCACCATCCCTGAGGTCAGAGACTTGTTGATGAGTGCCAACAAGGGTGAACGACATGTTGCCTGCATGTTTTTAAATTGAGTCGGTATGAGGGGGTCTGCAGGGGAGCCAGATTTAATTTTTTGGCTCAATAGATCAAAACCCTCCTCAGAAAGGGGGGCCAGCATATCCCGGGTCATAGCATTGCCCTTTGGACAGACATCTAAGTTACAGTTACAGTTTGAACTTAAAAACACATTTCTCTAGTAGCCCTCTATGACAATTAATAACGAGTTCTAAAAGCAATAATATCTTGAAAGATCATAGGAAGGTTTAGGTACTGATTACTCTTTATTCATATCTACTACCTGATCGGAGACAGAATAGAAATAAGAAATTGTATATAAATCACTGGTTTATGTTGTGCTATATCCATTTCAGAACAGATCGTAGTGTCTGCAATAAAAAGTGTATATAAAATGTACATGATCCATCAAACTGGATCAATCAAGAATTTCAGGTTATTTCCAAAGCAGTAGGAAACAGAAATAAGATGATAGTGATTATTATAGATCAAGGAACTACTTGTGGGGATATGTCTAGCAACTATGGAATAAAACACCCCAAACCACAACCTTGAGATATCACATATCACCCACCAAAAGCAATGCTTTTTAACAATGTGGTTAACTGCAGAATTTAGGCTGTAACTCAGCCTCTGCTCGAGAAACGTACCAAACGCATACATTTTTTAAACTAAACACCCAGGGAAGAGTAGCTGTTTCTAAGGGCATGCAAATGTTAACTATCCCAGGGGGAACACATTCAGTGACAGTAACTAAAAAAGATTTGACATTTGATTTTGGAAACTTAAGTTCAGGGACACCAAGAATTGGACATATAAACATTTGGCTATTTATTTATTGATTTATTTGTTGGTTTGTATAGCGCTATAATTGACTCCCTGAGGAGTATCTCTGCACTCAGCAAATGACAGATAGAGAGCTATATCTATTTTATCAAATTCAAGTAACAATGTTTACATTTTTATGTGTGGAGGACGACCCGGTGAGGTCCTCTGCACTATTTTAATAGTGCAGAGCATTTTCTAATAAAAAATCAAACTTGGGAGGCAAGTAAACAAATTCCCTCATATAAAGATTTTTTTATGTAATGCCAACACACACGGAAAGCTATTGTCACAACAAAGCCAAACTGAAAAACGACTGCATTAGTGGCGAGATGTGTTTTCCCTTTTGACCTGTGCTGAGGATGTGACCCTGCTGACAATGTTCTCTCGCGGTGCACCTCAAAGTAGCTTAATGGAGCAAAGGTGATTCCATCCAATTCCCGCAGCAGAGGCTGCTGGAGGCATTGTAGCCCATAAATATTCTGCAGAGCCGCTGTTCACATCACTAGGAGCTAAAGCATCCTAGGGTAGCTCTGAGAAAGCATTCAGCAGAAAATAGGTTGTACGCAGTCAAGCCAGACTGGCCTGAAGTATAAGAACCAGTGCTCATTTAGTTCTGGAAGTCGAGGTGTACAGAAGCAGTGTACCATGTGCTCACGGCAATGCAGCACAAGCAGTACTGTCTCCATTTTGGGTTGAACTGGGACATCCCCTGTGGAGTAGAAATTTAGAGCCAGGATCCCCACCACAAGTCGCAGGAGAAACAGAAACCCTCCAAAAATGATTTCCAACAGGGAGTTTATAAATGATGGTATACCTCCAAAAATCATATGAAAAGTGCTAATCAACCCATAGCCAATTCATTTAAAAAAGTGCATGAATCCTTTCGCATCAGACTTGTTAAAGATACAGTGGACCAGCTCCCCAAAACTGCAGAAGGAAATAAGTATGGAGTAGTGTCTGTATCTCAGACGAGCACTTTGCAGCTTGGAGATCAAACATCTCTCTGGCTGAAGTTAAGGCCACGTCCTTTTGAAAAAGCATGGCTTTCAGCTCGGGCAGGGAATCAAACTGTATGTTGGAAACATTAATTGAAGGCCATAGCATTGCCTCCCTGAATGTGCGTGCAGGTGAAAACAGTACTTTCTTGCTACAAGTCTCTATGGAATTAGCTGTCACTAGATAAGCGATCCCTGGTTCCATTCATAGCAACCTTGATCAATCAGCATCACATAGTTCCCATTTGAGAGAAGATAGAACACCGGATAAATCACCACAGCTGGAAAACCCTTCAGCTAACAAGACAAGTTTTCTACTGAAGCAATGCATGCCTCTTGGAGAGAAATGTCTTTGCAAACTAAGGACGCGCTTAAAGCATCCTTATAGTTGTATCGGAACCACTAAGGAAAATGTCTGTGTTCCCATTCATGCATCTAAGACCTGAACGGTAGTTCCCAATACTCATGCACCTAACCATCCTCTAGAGCTTCATATCTGCCTACCTGGTGGTATTGGAGACAATATTGGAATTTAAAAGTCGTAACTGGTAGGGTGAAATACCCATGGAAGTCAATTGGTCTAATTTTTCAATGTGCAACATAACATACGTGTCATTACTATCTGTATATCCGTTAGATCGTATACAGAAAACAGACAAGTACTGTTGATGTAACACCAGGGCACATTGTCAGAATGTGATGATTGTAACATCCACCTCGGTATTATGATGGACCGTAATTGTGACTGCCTATGTATTAAAATAGACATGCCTTGCTGTGTTATGTCAATTGCAGAAGACACTATGTTGCCCCGGGAATAAATTCTGAATGATAATGTGGTCAAACTGTTGTCAACCACAGCCAAAGCCTTGTCTAAATTAACCCTGTCAATCTCACGTAACCTCTCAGCAGCTTTCTGTTGAGAAATCTGTCACAGCTCGTTGAATATTCTGTAGAAAAAGAACTTTTGACATGGGTTCCGGGGACCTAATAGAAAATTCCTCAGATCCATTTAATCAGAAAGAAGGGACAAGTGTTGCTTCACCTTGTAAAGTGTTGAGGTTTTTAGCCAATCTAGCTGCAACTTCCCAACACTATATGATGTCACCAGCCCGAGTTTTCTGACTGTTCATATCGCTGAACAGACTTATTAATCCTAAACCCTTTGGTGTTACCCAGGGATCTAGATTGACACCTATTAGTGTCTGTCGGCCAAACCAACCATCCCTTCCAATTGGTGTCTGATGAATTGAGAGAACCATTATGTCACAGATTCTAGTGTATCCTCACTGAAGTGTGCAGACAATTTGCAAAGTGTGGGAATACAGGTATACGCGGTTTGTTCAAATCCTTCATTTTTGCTACACCAAGATATGAAGTTTGTTGCACATTTTTGTTCGGTAAAATCATTTCATGTGGTATAAAGCATGCTCTAAATAAGGCCTCAATTCCCTGAGCCTTCCACTCTTTTGTCACCCAGACAGATTTTGTGTCTATGGTGTCTTTGCAAAAGTCGAAACCCTGTACAGATAGTTGATAAATAAAGGAAGCAAAGTATATCAGCTTGGTGTTTGTTAGCATATTTTTCTTTGCAGGTGTAGGTGCAAGCCTAAAATAGTACGAGGCTGGGTTTGATGTTTCAAAACCTGAAAAATAAGCAACATTTTTAGCAAATGTCTTTTAACTACCTTTCGACGGTGTTGGCAGTGTTCCCATTGATTGTAATTACAAACAGAATGTGGGATACTAGATTTATGTATGAAATGGAGATCATAATGTTGATAACAAAATATGTCTCCATAATTATATGTACCATCATACAATGCATCATAGAAAATGCAGCTGATTGCTCTATATCTACAAGCAAATTGTGCACAGTTTCAATGTCCCGATTATCAGAGAAAGTACTAGAGGTGATGATATAATTTAGGGAAAATGTAAACAAATAAGGAATTTGCAAAAATTCTGTAGGACCATACACATCATATGATACCCTGTCCCACAATGTTCCTACATCAACTAAAACTGCTGTAATGTTCACCAGGGACTTATTTCATGGTGTGATGATGCATGTGGTTTTAGAACCAAGTTCACGAGTTGTACTGCAAAGCGTTCTGAGAGATAGTGTCCTTCCAAAAGTGGGAAAAAGACTGTCACCAATCCAATCCAGAGTATTAGGAAAACTAAGCCCATCGCTATCCAGAGATGTAACCAGGTAGGGATGAAGTAAGTCTTGTTCATCCAAAGGTAGAAAGCATACATGCGCAGCTTGAAAGGGGAAGGTGATGGTGGCAGCCCAAGTATACTTGAATCCAATGAGAAATCGTTATAATTCACAAAGTAGCCAGACGCCGCCCGGTCTATTTTTGGCAGCTCAGCAGGGTTTGTCGAACTCGGAGATGATTCGATCTGTGGCATATTTACATAGGCAAATTGAGATTTTACGAATTGAGATTTCTGTACTTGTTGAATTTTACAGTTGTTTCTGTAGTGAGACGTATCATTTCATTATTGTTTACAGCTTCGCGTTCTAGAGTGGAATCTTCTGTTTTTAATAAAGATTCCATTTCAACTTTCTTTATGGTGGCAAAAGGAGTGCAGCAGTTACCCAGGAGCCCATGCTGCCTACTGTTGAGAATAGCTACATAATGTGGTTTGATCAGATCAATAGAGACAAAAATGTCCTAGGGGACTTTCTTTATATATTTTGGTTGTTCTTCTCCTATGTTTTTTTCATTTTTTTTTTTTTATCTTTAGCCAAGAGACTATGCCATGGTTGAAGAAAGTTGTAAGGAAATGTAATTGCAACCTAAATGGTATTGTATATAAACTGCTGACACAGTAGGATGTAAAATGCGTTTTGATGTATATATTCTGTGCAAATTAAAAAATAAAAGAAAGAAAAAAAAAGTAAGAAAAATGATGTGTTGGCAACCATCAAGTTGTAGAAGTAGTACAGTTTTGGTACCTTCAATAGCCAGAACAGATACAGGCTAGGATGGCCGAAATTCATTTTTGTCCACTATTTTTTCTCTGACCAGGTCCCCAAATTTGGGACCATGGCAGGTCTTGCCAGCACAACCGTAACTTCTCCAGTGGCAGTGCATTTTACTTGGACGTTGCTTTGTAAAGCCATGTAAAACAGCCAAACGTCAAATGGTGTTTCAGCCACCACTGCGTTTATACTATCGAGGTCTGGTACCCACATTATCACCCCAAACAGGACTTCATATGCAGTGCGACCCACCAGGGGTCTTGTTAGCATGTTATTAAGTGCTCTCTGGACTCCATAAGGTGATTGACCCACTGCCACCCGAGCCTAATACCCTTGCTGTTAAGGACTGCTTTAAGTCACAGTTTTTTCTTTCAACTACCAAATTTCCTGCAGGATTGTAGGGTGGAGGAGTAACACAAGGTCACACCCAAACTTCCCATGGCTTCTTTGTAAGCCCGAGACCCTGGTCAGAAGATACTGTGCCAATTGCATATGTCCCAATAAAGACTCGCAAATCCTTTATGAGAGTACGAGTGTCAGCCGACCTCTGTGGCCAAACCCACAGGAATCTGGAGCATGAATCCCCTGCCACCAAGATGTACTTGTAAGCCCCATCTTACTGCAAGGGGCTGCAATGATCCAAATACACACAAGACAAGGGCTTGTCTGAAATCGAGAGAGGTGTCTGTGCTGGACTTGCGACGATGGAGCCTGTCATCTGTTGGCAGAGGTCACACTTAAGGACAAAGTCCTTCATCTGTTTTGATAGACCTGGCCACCAATAGCGGTGCTTCAGCAATGAAACTGTAGCAGTAATCCCTGCATGAGCAGAACACAGACCCTCATGCGCAGCTAGTGTCAGTCCTAATCTGCGATCAATGTTTGCTTTTACTCTGTCCCCCACTCCTGGAATCTGAGCGTACAGAATGTTTTGTACATCTAACTTGTAGGAGTACTTGAGTGGAAAGCTGGTTACATGTGGCATCAACTGTCACCAGAGTGGTTCCATCTGAGTTATTGCAGCAACAGCAGCAGTACGAACTGTAGCCTTGGTGGCTTCGTCCACCATGGAATTACCCTCAATGGGAACACCAACACGTTGATGACTCAATGTATGAATAACATGAGCCAGTGACAGGCCTTCTTTCAGCTTTGCCACCTGTTCCCAAAGTATCTTGGGTTTTACTGTGCAACCTTTAGAATCTCTAAATCCACACTGGCCCCAATAGTGTAGAAATTAATTATAGTACAGGACACAGTAAAACGAATAACACACAATATGTGTGGGGAATTCACGATCGTATTTTGTAGTGCCAGTGTCAGGGCTTTGAGTTCTGCCAGCTGCGCTGTTCAGTTCCCTAGGGACTGGGTGTGTGTTTTCCAGGATTGAACTTTCCATCATGCATGGCCCCTTTAGCAATTATGCATGCCACGGATTATTGCTGTTTCATTTCTATGGCAGGCTGGGCAGAACCATCTGCATAAATGATGCTGTCATATTGATCTAGAGGCATATTTTAATTTGGCAGAGGACATTCCTTTTCATAATGATAGAATGTTTGTGTTTCTAATGTAGAGTCGAATCTGTAATCTACGTCTGTTGAAATGGGTGAGTTAGCCCTTTGAATTAATCTTTGATGTAAAGCTTTAGCATTTTGAGCGCTCGCTTTGCTGGCATCCTCTAAATTCAGTACCGGGGTCATGATAATTATGCTTTTACCATGCTCTAGCTCTCTCTCTCTCACTACAGCAGTCTGTATGGCTGTCAGTATTTTCTCATCGGATGAAAAACACATTTTAGCATTTGTGTACAAATAGGTACTGTATTGCCTTCATTGAAAGTGATATATGTGTGCCAGGTTGGTACGCCGATCACCAGGGTAGTTGTGTTAACACATGTGTGTAAATGTTTAGAAGCTATCATGTCAGTTTGTACTGAACATAAAATATTTGTATGTACTTCTGTCTAATGATGCACTGAAAAATCAGATCCAATTAAGTCGTATAATGGTTTTACCCTTTCTATGTAATCCAAAATGTAAGTTCTGCCAATATTTTTTAATTGTAGTTTTTAGAGGTGGGAACAATGCAAATGTTTCTAAAAATGCACTGCCAGGCTCTTGCCTTTACTTGATATCTTATATCCCAAAAACAGGACCTTGAGGTAGGTAATTTAAATATATTTTAAATACAATTCATAGCCTAGGTGAACAAACCCAAGAATTATGTTGTTCACTCTAGCCAAGAGTTCCAATAATTCATCATCTTTCAGATAAATATTGTCTACATCGGACAATGTCTTCTCATAAAATCTTTGAAGTAGCCCTTGTAGAAAAAAATGCACGGGGCTAATCTTATACCCCTGTGGTAATTGACAAACTTAGCTTTGAGAACCTATCGCTGCAAAGGCTGTCAAAAATCTGCTCCCAGGTGCTATATTTTGCCAAAAGAATCCATTTGAGATATCAAATGTTGTTTTGTATTTTTTACACATGATGTTATTCATTAGTGCGGCACTATGTGCATTTTGTACTGCACATGCGCATGTGGAAGCTTTTAAATGTCTATAGTCTAAGACTAGATAGGATGAATTATCAGGCTTCATTACGGGTAATGAGGGATTATTCATGGATGAGGTGCGATTCTCTATTATGTTTATGTTTATGTTTGTACCATTTTTAGAGCGCGCAAATACCCGTGGGTGTCTCGGCGCTAAGATACCGAACCATTGCTGAGGTGATAGGTTAAGCTGGGAAAAGCCAGGTTTTCAGTCTCTTCCTGAAACTGAGGAGGGTTGGGGCGGTTTTAATGTGATGGGGCAGTGTGTTCCAGAGTTTGGACGAAGAAGTAATGAAACACCTGTCACCCCATGTAACCTTTTTTGTCCGAGGGACTCTCAGCAAATGTGCTGACGATGAGCGAAGTGTTCTCGGGTGATCAAGGAGGCAGAAAAAAGATCTAAGGAACTGTGGGCCAGTGTCTTTGAGTGCCCTGTAAGTAATACACAGGGCCTTAAACATTATTCGGCTCTTAACCGGGAGCCAATGTAGTTGACGAATGTGCGCGGAGATGGATTTACATTTAGGAATGTTTAAAAGGACTTTGGCCGCGGCATTCTGGATTAGTTGAGGTTGATTTATAACTTTTTTCTGGGCATTTAATAACAGAGCGTTGCAGTAATCGGTTTTTGAGAAAACCAATGTGCTAATCAATGTTTTACCGGCCGATAGTGGGAGATAAGGGAGCAGTTTTTTTATTCTTCTTAGAACATAAAAAGATGAAGAGACCACTGAATTGACGTGATGCTGGAATGTCAATTTGTCGTCAAATATGACACCGAGGTTACACCCTGGTACTCAAGTTGAACTTAGATCTCCCTGACTTTTTTGCTTCATGATTTATTGGGTATTGTCTCTGTGGTTGAGGGATGGATTTTAATGGGATTTCGTGATGAGGTGATTCATCGTCCCACCAAACATGATTGCGATAAAGTGCAGGAGTCTGCACAATTGCCCTCTCCTGCACGTATGAATTTTTAACCGATTCTGGTACGAGGTCAGAGAAAGCAGGTAAAATTACTTTGTCTCCCATTGGGCACTCCATTATGCACTCAGGTGGTCAATCCATTGCAGCCAAAAGAATATTGTAACAATATTTCAGGCACTTCCAAAAGAGACCCTTCATTTGCCTGGGTATTTCCCCCTCCATTTGGAGTGTTATTTTGTATAAACAATTTGGGACACTTACCCTGGTTTCAGATGTTTCCACAGTGATATGCTCACTCAGTGCTACTGCCACCAGATTATCCATCAGGTTCCGATGAGCTATTGTGACTTCTGCTGCGCTGTCCAGCATCATCACTTCCCATTTCCCATTCAAAACCAGTGTCCTCAGAAAGCCTGTTCATTTCTCATTTTGATCCCGTCTACCTCCTTCTTTACCTCCTTCTTTTTAAACTTTTAAATTGAGGTTAGGAGTCTTTTGTTGGTCTTCCTAATTAATGATGTAGTCTGAAGTGTGATGTGTTTCCCTTTTCTGCTCGACTCGCTTTTCCGATCTGTGCTCTGACCATCCATCTCTCTCCGCTCATTTAGCGGATAACTCCTGAAAGGAACGGGTGGAACGTGTATCAGTTTCCTGATACATGTCGGGCTTCCTAATATTATGACAGTTTTGTTTATTTTTATTTTTTTTATATCCCATTTCTTCTGAGAAGAATCAGATGCTTGCTTAGAGTTATCCTTTTCAGAATTGCTCTTAACTATTGGACTACCAGTTCTGGCTCCAATATTATCTCTACCCAGTGAAACATATGTTTATTTGATAATTTTCGCTCCTGCTGAGCAGGAGTGAATTCCTTAGGTGTTGGAACACATCCGCAAGGGCAACAGGGTGCAATCCCAAAGAGGCGCACCTACCCAAAAACCCACAGGGGGAGCAGGGGTGGGCAACGAAGATTATTGCAGAAAACTAGGATCCGGCGTGACAAAGAAATAAATAATGAGAACAAAGAGGTTCAGGTGATCAACCTATCCTCTTTCCCACTCACTTTAGACATGACCAATTTACTTGCAAGAGGCCTTAGTTTCAATCCATATTCTACCGGTGACATCTGCCAAAGTAAAATAGATCGCTTTAAGTTTGTCCGCAATTTAAAACTAAAAAAGTACTTTGCAGGGAAAATACCTACTAGAAAAAATGCCAGAAATATTCCTGATGTATTGGAAAATGATGTACACACAATAAAGGATATACAATCAATTCATTTATTGTTGTCAATTACTGAACGTGAAGATAGCCCTCTTGAAATGGGGCAACTACTAGAGGAACTCAACATTGATACAGATTTTGGGGTTGCCAGTGGTCTCAAATCCAAGTCCACTTGGACACCCACATTACCAGGCGGCAACAGTATAGATAATTTTCACAGACATGTACTGGAAGACTTGAACAAAATCAACACAAAAAAACTAAATGAATCGTTCACTTTCAAAGATAATTTAACCAAAGGAGAGCGTAACGCCCTAACCACTCTTATGAACAATCCTACCATCATTATTCGTGAGGCTGACAAGGGAGGAAACATTGTAGTTATGAACGCAGACGATTACAACAATGAGATACTGAATCAATTAGCAGACCATTCTTGCTACAAACCAATTGCACAAAACCCAATAGGTGCACTGACAATAACCATCAACGACTATCTACGAAAATGGAAAGAAGAGGGTCTCCTGAACGAAGATGAATACATGTATCTAAAAGTGTTCAAACCAACATACCCATGGCTCTACACTCTTCCGAAAATTCACAAAGATCTCCCTTTTCCACCAGGCAGACCGATAGTTTCTGGAATCGGAGGTCCAACTGAAAAACTGGCAGAATATGTGGATTTGTTTCTGGGCCCACTAGTTAGAAATCTACCCTCCTACATCCAGGACTCCAAACATATTCTAAATCTTTTGGGAGACTTGGAATGGCAACCAGGCACCACCTTAGTCACCATGGATGTTGTCGCTCTCTATACCAGTATTACTCCCATCTTAGGTATCGAAGCGGTCACCCGTGTTCTTTCAAACCGGCCGGCATCTCTTTGGGCACATACACAAATGCTAATTTCGATGATGAACATAATCTTGAATAACAATTTTTTCATCTTCAACAAACAGTGGTACCAACAAAAACGAGGAGTTGCCATGGGCTCCAAGTTTTCACCCTCATTTGCCAACTTGTTTATGGGTGCGTTTGAAGCAGATCACATTTGGGGTACACAAGGCAGCCTATATACTGACTCCATTCTCTTCTGGGGTCGGTATATAGATGACTGCATCTTGCTATGGACAGGTACAAATGAACTACTACAGAGTTTTTTTGACCATCTCAACTCCAACAATTGGGAACTCAGTTTCACCATGAAACATAGTAAGTCACGAATAGAATTTCTAGACTTAGAGTTCTATGTAAAAGGGAACACTCTACATAGTAAACTATACAGGAAACCTACATCTTGTAATGCAATTCTACGAGCTGATAGTTTTCATCCTTTCCATCAGATCAGATCGATACCTTTTGGAGAATTTCTCCGTGCGAAACGGAATTGCAGTGAAAATGATGAACTCAATATCACCTTAGAAGACATGGCTATGAGATTTGAGAAACGTGGTTACCCAAAGACGATGCTATCTGAAGCTAAAAGGAAACTGAATAAAATTAAGAGACCAGAAACTTTAAAAATTAAAGACAACCAGAAGATGACTGACAAAACAGTGAGAATGATCACGGAATTTAACGCACTTCACTATTCAATCAGGAACAGTATGACTAAACACTGGGGTCTGCTAAGAGATGACATGATACTAAAAGAATTGATCCCAATAACCCCTCAGATCACTTTTCGCAAAGGGAGAACATTGAAGAATAGGCTAAGTCCTACGGTCCCACGTATCGATATGACCCCCAACTGGTTAACACAACGCAGTAATGGGTTCTTTAAATGTGGCTTTTGTACCATGTGTAAGTGTGCCAAACATAAAACTAAGCACTTCAAAGGCCCATCAGAGGAAATGTACGCAATTAGAGTGAATATCAGTTGCACTACGAACTATGTGGTCTATATCATTGAATGCCAATGTGGCAAGAAATATGTTGGAAGTACAATAAGGGCTCTGAAGGACAGGATATCTGAACACATGAGGGCAATCCAAAAACAGGACCCTAAATACCCAGTAGCATTACATGTAGCAAAATGTCAAGCGAATGTCGAAGACTTTCAAGTATCATTTTTCGGTATTGAAACTGTGTCCGTCCATGTGAGGGGTGGTAATCGTGAGTTGGCTTTGAGATGAAAAGAAGCAACTTGGATTATGCGTCTTCGAAGCATTGAGCTAGGCCTAAATTATGACCCGGAACTGCAATTCTTTCTGGGAGACTAGGCCCCACTGACTTGTTTGATATAGGGTGGTCATTGGGATCTTTTTTTCACCAAGCAACCAGAACAATGCCTTTTTTCATTTAGTAACTATCTGTTTTATTGAAAAGAAAACAAGACTGTATATCTTTACATGCTCAGAAGTGTTCTCCTTGCAATAACGTTTTGTTTTCATATGTGTTCATAACTAGATAAGGTCCGTATATATCTATGTCACTTACTCGGTGTTCACACAAGATATTTTGAAATCTTAGGAACCGTAGACTAGAGGGATAGCCATACATTTCTTTATATTTTTTTACTTGTTCGAGAAATTGGATCAACTGTGATACTAAATAGTGCTGATACATGGTATGACAAATATGATATGGTATGACTATACCATTAATAACGACCTCTATACGATAGAACATGAAGGGGCACATTTATGCTCCCTTTACCCCTCTTGTCGTCCTTTCAAAGATCTCTGCTGGGTTTTATCACGCAACCAATGTGCTATCTGACTCCTCGCTCATTCCCCCATGAAATTACAAGCAAACGAGATAATACACGTGGTACTCCATAAGTACCCGCTCATATGAGATATATAATTTTAAAAAACCTCCTTCTTTTTGTTTTTGTTGTTACCATAAACCGACTTTTACTACATTAAAAATTGGCACTAACAAGAAATCGGCAACGACACTATCAATGGGTGATTAAATTTTCCGTTCACGCCTCATGTCCTATATACCCGTAAACACGTGGCAGTAATTTTTCTTAAACATTTTCTAACAAAAATACCTAATACACTCCATACATCGGGGAGTATAGTATTTTTTCTTCCATATGCCAGCTATTATGAACAAACAATCTTGTTGACGTTCTAGCTGTTTTCCTTTCACATTCGGAACAGCAGTATTAAAATCGGTCTGACTTCCGGTCACGTGTCCGTACCTGATACACGGCGCCGGGAAACCTTAGAGAGGGAGATCGACAATGACTAGGTAAGCGTGCTCCCCTTTTTTTAGAATAAGAATTAAGGCTTCACGTCTTCTGTCATAATAGACACGAGACAATAATCTCATACCAATTCTAGATACTCCTCTACTAACTACTGCCATTTTCTACTATTAGGTTAATTGCCGACGTGGACAAAAAGGCGTACCCGCCCATCCACTAACGTATTTCTCCTCCCGGTTACCGCTTCACACAGGGATTAACGAGGTATGTTTCCTTTTGTATGCGTCATATCTCAGGAATGTTTAGACTTACATTTGACGGTATAAGTTAAGATTTTTTGCTCACGGGGATGTATACACATTATATTTCCCAGATTTCGCACAACCCGCCGAATTAATTTGGAGATCCGAATCAGGTTTCCACGTAACGCCCGAATCGGGCGTTTGTCTAAAGAACCTCTACCATATCGTTTTCCTACGAGGGTGAGTGTTTATTTTCCATGTTTATCTCCTCAATTTGAGCCTCTGTTATAAGAGACAGTGGCTTCCCAAAATTAGGGAGAGCACATTCTATAAACACTACAAATGTAGCGTATTTTGTCTATGTACCCAGCATCTTTTTTCTTCACAAATTTATCTCCCTTGCTCTCTTCTTTTCGTTTTTTCGTTTTCTCTTACCCGTGGTAGACACAGAACAGAATTTTGTACACTGACCGGCCTTTTCCTGGAATTTCATTACCAAATATATGATAGAAGACTAGACATCCGTATGGATTGTATTTAGTCCCAAGAGTTTTGTTCAATCCAGGTAGGATTTCTACCAAATAGAATAATTTTCATACACGAGAGGGAATTAAGGTTTCTTGAAACTAGTGCACAAATAACCATATTATGCTTTTCAGAAACAGCGAATCATATATAAGACCATATGCACAAATGTCCGATGTGTTAAATATTGGAAGTGTTGCTGCCATTCTTTGCTTTGTTTTTATAAATGCCACTTCTAAGTCACTCGGGGTCTCGTTATACAAAGATAAAAATACTTTGTCATCTTGCCACTTCACATATTGATCCGGCCAGTGTTCTCTGTCACCGTGGACATCAAACATATCTCTTATCCACAAACGTCACCAAGTCTTTTTGATTCTTTAGCGCACTAAGTCACATATATGGCATGCTTTTGTCACACTGGGTGGACACTATCAAGTCACTACCTAAATGTGCTAACGAAAAGAACATGTTCCCAAAAAATGTATTTTATGTTTTCATCCAGCCCTGAAGATTCGCAGTTTGTTCCCTGCGATGAAACACGTGTTGGCTTTTGAAATGGAACAATAAACAGAAGTGACCACACCAAGAACAGACTGTATCTCCACCTATGTATCTCCATGCATATATACTCATTCTCGGAGATTTACGAAATGTTTAGATCTGTTTTAATGCCTTAAGTATTAGATTTTTGTAAAAAAACTTACACTATTATTACCATTTACTCACTGAATGTTTATAGTGCAGGGGCATAGTTGCTTTTCCCTTAGGTGTTGTTGTTTCGCTACTGCTGCTTCCTCCCCTTTAATGTTATGAAACATAATGGCAGATACTTGGGCTGACTTGCCTGTTAGTTTCACCCCTCAGTCTAGGGCAGGCTCTGCCCCATATGCATTCTGTATTTGTTTCAGTACATCTGGTAAAACTGCTATTGAAGGGTATCATGGATTCTGCTGTAGATGGCAGCGAAGAAGACTGTACCCCAAATTGCATAATCTTCTAATTGTTAATATTCTGTGTTTTTCCTGTGGGTCCGTATGGGTAAAAACTGCTTCAAGCTGAGCTGTTTTCTGTACTATCCAGAATAGGATGTGCTCCTGTCTAGTTGGAATCTTTCCCATAATGGCGTTGAGCATTTAGGGGCTGATACCCGTAGTAGCCAATTGAGGTTATGCAGCCTGAGCAGCCCTTGCAAGTTGAACTATCAGTATTTGTATTATGAACTGTGTACAATTTCTGTACATTTTTACTTCATCTATATAAAGTGTATGCATACCTGCTGCTGATAAAGTAGCGATGTCTGGATAGGTGTATTAGACACTAAGACTGGCCAGGTCGCTCCTTCTTTACTGTGCAGTCTGAATTTTATGGAGTTATGGTATGCACAGTGAGGGAAACTTTTAATCCTCCAAGCTTGAATGACCCACAGCAATTTCCAGTTTAAATGTGAGTAGCGGTCTCTGAGAAATAATGACAGAAATACTCAGATTAACCATTAAAGCAGAACCTAACCAATGTTGCCGGTGCCATGTCGTGTAGTTCCAACTAGTCAGGAAGATCTGCACACTTGTTGGACCACATAAACTAGGGGCTTGGATTCCGGACACCCCCACAGAATATATTCACCTATAGACCTGCTAACTCACAGTGCCATAGTAAGCCCCCCTAACCGAATGATGCACAGAATGGTTTCTGGCAACCACTAAACATGACAACCCTGACCTCTCAGGGATTGTGGAAACAGTACAGAACCTTTCGCTTCGTCACTCGTGCTCACGGGTTCTCAGAGAAAATACAGAATACTCAGTGGGACATTTTCAATATATTTATTGAACCACCATTATTCTTGTACGGAATACATGTGCTGCAATGATTAATAGACCGATGCAGATGAAAGAGAATATGAGCACCAAAGAATAAATAGTAGATATAGTTCCACCCTGATGCTAAAACAGTGTATATATGCAGGCATATAAAATTAGGAATCATTTGACCGTACTCATACTTAGCAAACCATACTCAAAGTGTACCTGGAGTGTTTGTAGATATAGAGGTAAGAATCCCCCCCCCCCCCCCTCGGCGACAATCTACCTGATGCTTTTTATTTTGTATAGGGCCAGTATAGCTGTGTTTTGTGAATGTAGCAACTTTGTAAGAAGATACGCGGTCACCCAATAATATGATTTTTTAGGTCTAACTTTACAGCGCAGCTTTCACTAGGCATTATGGCTTACTGATTACTAAACAAAGAAAATCTTTTGGGGATAATCATATCACTTCTCCTGCGGTATATATTGGATCTATACGAAGAATTCATATGTTTGAATAATCTGGATTAATATGTGATTAAATGAACTTTCAGTAACAATATTGGACTTCCTAAGCACTACTGAGAGAGGGGCTTAGTCTCCAACAGTATGTTGGTTCCCATGAGTGCAGGATTTTATTTGGCTAGATATGTGTGCTTCCACTAGAAAGACTTGTTATATTGTACTTTTTGGCTGGTGGCAAATTTTATGCTCAATACTGCAGGACTGAGTTGGTTCTGGTAGCAAGCCAATGATCATAGCTGTTGGCCTGATGTATTTATTATATAATGTTATGACAAAGTCACTAGACCTGACATATTTATTTTGAAAAGCATATATTGATGTTGACAGGCATTAAAGAATGAAATATTATTACCCTATATTAAAGCTTACAGATAGATATTTTGTTACATGGAATTTAACAGATTGACGTAGTGGGCAATGGTTTTAATATTGGTCAACCATTCATCAAACCATGGATACAGAAGCTTTGCCATGTGAGGATCTTTATTAGGCAGTCGTAAGACAGATAGTATTTTGTTTAACCTATTGTAATTTTGTATATCTTTCCAATGTTATGACTGTGTGTCTGATGGATGCCTTATGGAAAAATCTAACCCCCAAAACCATAGTCCTAAGTAGGTATTGGTGACAAAATATATGTCTGTTTTGTGACCTGGAAAAATTATGTCTGATGCCATATAAAACTTTCTAAAAAGGCAGTTGGTCTACTTTAATTGTAAAAAGCATCTGTTAAAGCGAGGATGCCTTTAACAGTCAGTTGGTATCACACTGTGTGTGTTAATGGCTATACACAGGTAAAATGTTTAATGTAAACTCACAGCGTTAACTGTTTGCCACACTCTGATTCTTTTTAGGCCTTGTTCAGAGGGGTTTTATATTATTTTGCAAGCTCTATTTTTTCTACTTTGTTATAATTTTATAACTGTATGGATGGCCACAGCCAGTTTATGGGCACCTGAGTGGGACAAAGTTGGGTACGGTCCAACGCTAATTTTAGAGAGTAAAGGCGTCAATGGTTCATTGGAAAAAGTCATGCCACCTTTCATAGGATTGATCTGTTTACCGTGAAACATTATGACAAAGCCAGTATGCCTGGCCTATTCATGGTGAAAAGCATATGTTAAAGACTATAGGCTATCAATGAAGCAGTTTAACCACATTGTGCTAACACCTGTAAGCAGGTATTGTATTACATGGGATTTCACAGATTACCATAGCAGGCAATGGTCTGCTGTTGGTGATCACAAGAATAAACTGTGGGGATAGAAGATATGCACTACAATAATCCTTGTTAGGCCGTCTTAGGAGAGATCATTTTTTCTTTGCCAACTGACATTTTTTATAAATATGGACTTTTGGATGGTAACCTTGTGGAAAGCACAATGGGCATGAGTTGGTTATGGTGACAAGCAAATTAATAAGGCTATATGGATGATGGTTTTTTACGAAAGTTACAAAAAAAGGCTGTAGGCATTAAATAATATACATCATGATAAGTGCCACTCACTGGGATCATGGCCAGGACTTTAAAGTGGATAGTAGTAAAAGAGAAAGTGACCACTTCCCTCTGTGCCTAGATCTTATAGGGAAAGATTTCCTGCCACATTTTCCAACCCAAATGTGTAGGGACCTAGAGGTTATACAGCCTGAGATGACTAATAATAGGAGGGCAGTAAAATGGCCATCTATTTTGGGAAAGGTAGAACCACTTACGTGTGTTTATAACATCTTCAGTGACCTAGTACTGCTCTTTTTAAAAGAGTGTCCTAGAGGCTTAACCATAACCCTGATCCATCAGAAGTTGAGGGAAAGAAAAAACCTTATTTAACTAAGCCAGTGACTGGGAACACTAAACATAATACTAAGATCGGGCAGTATATTACATGGTTTGATAAAGAATGCGCACTAGCTAAACAAAGCTTAGTTAAGGCCTTGGAAACCAGACATTACTTTGATCAAGCAACTAAGGAACACGTATAACAAAGTTCAGAAAGTAGCCCGCAGCAGGTGGGAAGATGAAAGCTGGGAAGAACTGATAACAGCTTCAAAGAGGGGTGACCAATTTCTGTTTTGGCAGATTATTGCAAATGGAACCAAAGCAAATACCCGGGCCCCGGACTGTAATTTGGACTCTAGGTCTTGGTAGGATCATTTTTCCCATCTCTATGCGGCCCCAGCCCCACTGATTAGAGATTACTCATGTAGTGTTGAAATTATTTTGTCATCAAATGAAATCACAGCACTACAATTTAGTGTGGAAGACACTATAAAGACAATAGCTGCAATTAAACTGTCTAAAGCTCCCGGCCCTGATAAGATCCCGGGTGATCTTTTCAAACATGCGCCAGAGGTGTGGGCTCCTATGTAATGCAATGGCCAGAGGCCAGCCCATTCCAGAATCATGGAAAGGAGCGGAGATCGTCCCGATTTATAAGAAAGGTTGCAGGGATGACCCCACTAATTATAGACCTATCAGTTTGTTAGATATATTACAAAAGGTCTATGCAACCTAGATAGTTTAAATGAGAGGATTTTTGATAATGATGTACTTTACCCATGTCAAGTGGGCTTTAGGAAGAGAATAAGTTCGATAGACCAGGTCTTCAGGTTGTTAATCATAGCATGGAAATACACAAGGTTAAGATCTGGCCATCTATATGTGGCCTTTATAGATTTAAAGGCCCACATTTGAGTAAATCCCCAGAGATTTATTATTGTTAGACCTATTACAGCAAGAGGTGCCAAAAAATATTATAGTTCAGTTCGTTAGGCTTCATGAGAATACATTTGTGAAAGTGTGTGTGGGGAAAAGGGGGTGAATTGACGGAAGAGATACCTGTTAGGAGAGGTGGGCGCCAGGGCTGTGTCCTGGCGCCAACTCTGTTTCTTTTGTATGTTAATGATATGATTGAATTTCTCCAAAAAAACAATCATGTCTCCCCGAAATTAGAAGGGGAACATATTTGTGCACTAACATTTGCTGATGATACCATCCTTCTGTCCCAAACACCAAAGGGTCTGCAAAACCTTTTAAATACACTGGACCAATATTGCAGACAAAAAGGGCTGGAAATAAATCCATTGAAAACTAAATATATGACCATGAGGCCCCATAAGTGTTTTAAGAATAATGTGAAGTTGAATGGAGTAACCTTGGAGCGCGTTTCTAACTTTGTTTATCTTGGGGTAACCATCGATTCTAAACTTTCATTGAACCCCCAAATAATGAAATCTAGATCAATTGTAATACAAAACGCAGCACCAGTTATAAAAAAACGATTTTCTACCACGACAAAGGCTGTTACGCCAGCCCTTGTAGTTTACAAATCCAGGGCCCAAACCGCTGCTTTATATGGCTCAGAGCTGTTGGGGGGGCACTTCTACCTCTAACTATGGAGGAAAACAAGAACTTGAGGAGGTTTACTGCCCTACCACAAAATACACCTGTGATTCGCTTAATGCTCGATTTGGAAATTAAGCGGGTCGAACAATGGGCGATCTGGATGACCCTGGCATACTGGATAAGAATATGGATCACGGAGGAATTGCAAACCTATAGACAAGCACTGAGTGAATTGATGGCTCTTAAACTCATGTTACATTTTCATGGTTGGTCCACACCCGTAAATGGTTTTTGGACTTGGGTTTGAGCATGTTCTGGGAACAACCTCATTTGTTAACTCCTGAATGAAAACCATTTACTGGAACTCTATAGAGCATAGTGCCACCCTAAATTGTAGATCCAGCACACTCACAACCGAGTTTTTGATGTATAAAATAACCCCCTGCTTCGTATCATTTTTAGATGAGATCGAACCCCTACATGCTAAAGTATTGTATCTGAAATTCAGATATGGCACACTTCAAATTAAGTCGTTCACATCGAGGTGGGGGAAAAAGCATGTTGAGGGAAATGATTTCAAATGTACCCAGTGCCACTTAGGAAGCGAAGAGCATATTGCACATGTGCTATTTTTTGTCCTGTATATCAAATTCCCAGGAAGAAATGGATAAAACCCCAAGGCAAGAATTAGAAAATACACTAAAATGTTGCGTATTTTAAAGTCTGAAAACTCCAAGCTAACTGTATTTGGCACTAGTAGATTTTCACAGGCAGTTACTTTTATTAGGATAAAGCGAGGGCTAAAGTTTTTTTTAAAAAGGGAGGAAAAGGGGAAATTATTGTTTGATTTCTGTGATGCTACAGTGGGTCAGATATATTTGCACATAGCACTTGCACTTTATGAAAGTAATTTTCCGTCGCAGACTGCTAAAACGAATGCTTATGATATATTAGCACGTAGCACTTGCAGTTTATGAAATTAATATTTTGTCGCTGACTGTTAAAATCACCACTTATGACTAACAGCGAAACGCAAGTGTTAATTGTCTTACTGATGGTTATTTTTCCCGTCTATCTATTAGAAGAATGTTCGAATATACGCAAGTTGTGAAAATCGCATAGTATCTATGATATTGAAATTAACATGAGGTTTACAGGCACTTTGCACTTTATATTTTTTATCCATTTACTGCTAAAACTGTAAAATTATTTCTCAAGTACTGTATCACAACTGAAATGAGGATTAATGATTTGTATGTATTTGCTTCTATTGATAATGTTTTGTATTTATTGTTGCTTTGATGATTCTGTGAATCAAATAAAGATGCTTACAGTAAATAATAATTGTAAAACGGTTATGCTAAAGTCAGTAGGCATTTAAGGATTTATTGTTAGTAATGTGAATAAAAGCCTACATATATATTTTTTTGTTACATTGAATCTCATTTATAATCTTAGTAGGCAAAAGGTTTGGTGTTGGTTACCTTCTCTGAAAACCAATATAAAAGAGCTGGATATTTTAACAGGCAGAGTATGGTCTCACAAAGTAAGGAGGAGAGCAAGAAGGAAAGGATAGTCCTTGTAAGTAATTTTTCAGGAATTTGTAATTGGGTCAAAAACATGATCAAAAGGAATTGAAATATCCTTAGTAGCAAACAGGATATTAAATTGGAAAAACCTTTGTTTGCATTCTGCAACTGATGTGGAGGCTGTAATATTTGCCCACAATGTATGTCATGATGATAACATGGAAACACATTTTTTTACTAACTGTCAGAGCAAAAATCTTTGATTATCTGCCCTTTTGGTTTCTGTTATGTTTGGGTTATGTAGGAGAAATAGGCTCTGAATTGCATGTAAGGATTAAAGAGCACACATCAGCCATCAGGACAAGTAAAATGAATGCTCTTTTGGTGGACATTTTTCATGAATGGACCAAATTAGGAGTACAGAAAAGCGGATGAAATATGGAGGGGTGGAAAAACTTAGGGAGCAATTCTTTATGTTTAAGCTCAATATGTTTAGACTTGGGCTAAATAGTAGAGAAGGGACGCTTTGTTGTTATATAGACGGACTTTTGAGATCCTCCTCGAGTGTGATGAGGAGTCTAGAATGTTTTTGAAGTCATATTCTGAGAAAAAGAGATGATCCATTAGCATATAGAATTATATGGCTGCCTACTGCAAGGTTTATTTCTTACATTATCAATTTCGCTTTGGTATACAGTAGCATTCTGTGGTGATGAATTTAAGCAATTTTGCAAAGAAAATGCTATAGTTATCCTTACAGGAGGGATGTATGGAGGGATTATGACATACTTTGAAATATTTTGCAAGATGACCACCACAGCGAGTAGGTATGCCCCAAGGATTTTAGTGGTGAGCGCGAAGGATGTTGAGAATATATGGTTCTTGGTTATGTGCAATAAAGTTATGATTCTAGAGTGCAATATGAGCAAAACAATATATTATATATATATATATATTCACTGAAAAAACCATAGGTTATAGACCATATATAGTTAGGAATTAGCATTTACAAAACCTTGAAAATTCACTGAAAAAACCATAGGTTATAGACCATATATAGTTAGGAATTAGCATTTACAAAACCTTGAAAATTCACTGAAAAAACCATAGGTTAGAGACCATATATAGTTAGCTGGACATTTTATTGACATAAAACCAATGACATTCCATATATAGTTAGTTGCACTAACTATATATCGCGCACCCGCAATCCACTGCTGATGATGTCACATATTACATCATTCATGACATGGTCAGTGACATCACTGATGACATCACTGATGACATCTCAAATGACATCACTGATGACATCACTGATGACATCTCAAATGACATCACTGATGACTACATCCAGTGACTGTATAAGTCTGTAAAGTTAAAATATGTCTTACATATTGAAGAATTAGTGGATGTATAAGTGTCTGGACGAAGGATTTAGTAGGTGCATGACTGAATGTATGAGTGAGTGATTAAATGTGTCTCACTGACGGCATGGGTTAGTGACTAAACTGTCTTAATTTGTGCATCATTATGTCTGTTGTTCTGTAAACTGCTGCATGTGTTGATCAGTAGCTATATGAGTAACTATATGGGTTATTGATTGATTGCCCAAGTATTTGTATGGGAGACTGAGTGTGTGTGTGGCTAGCTGGGAGGTGTGTGACTCTGTGCAGATCAATCTGTACTTGTATCAATGATTGTATAAGAAACTAAGTATGTGTTAGTACATGTTTGAAAATGTAAGGTGCTCTATGTTTAACTGTATAGACAAGAAAATGGAAGTCTCATTGATTCTTTACAGGACTGACTAGGTGTGTAAGTAACTCCATGGATGAGTGGCAGACTGTGAGTGTCTGTATAGGTGTATGAGTGCATATGATAGTGTTGTAAAGATGAGTGATTGTATGTATGAATGATTGTATGGGTGAATGAGTGAAGGTGTGTGTAGACGTAGCAATCAGTGAGTGCGTATGTAGTAACTAGTATTGGTGTGTCAATGGTTTCAAAAATTATACTCTTTTTAACACTGGGTGAAACAGAGGTTATATTAAAATGTGAGGAGATGCATTGTATTGTCACATGAATGATATCATCAGTGATGTGGTCATTGATGTCAAATGAGATGTCATCAGTGATGTCATCAGTGATGTCATTTGAGATGTCATCAGTGATGTCATCAGTGATGTCACTGACCATGTCATGAATGATGTAATATGTGACATCATCAGCAGTGGATTGCGGGTGCGCGATATATAGTTAGTACAACTAACTATATATGGAATTTCATTGGTTTTATGTCAATAAAATGTCCAGCTAACTATATATGGTCTCTAACCTATGGTTTTTTCAGTGAATTTTCAAGGTTTTGTAAATGCTAATTCCTAACTATATATGGTCTATAACCTATGGTTTTTTCAGTGAATTTTCAAGGTTTTGTAAATGCTAATTCCTAACTATATATGGTCTATAACCTATGGTTTTTTCAGTGAATTTCAATGGTTTTTTAATAGCAAATATCATAAGCTGTCGAATGTCAAGTACGTGGTAAGTAAAAACATTTTCGTGTTTATGCACACTGATCTGCTTTGAATGCTGCCCCCCACCCCTCATTTCTATTAGGAGTACTCTCTCTTTGCAGATAGTGAAGGGTAGTTAACGCAGCCCTTTGCCCCCTTTGTAATCCGTCGTGCCTGCTTCTCTCTCCATTTGATTGATTGTTCTCTTTGGTTCATTCTCTATTTACAAACAAGCACAGAGTCGCAATACTCTGTTTAGTCTTTGCAGATAGCGAAAAACCGTGTAAAAAAACAAAAGGAATCGAGCAAAATCAGTAGGCCACTAATGGGATCTCTTTTTGACCTCGCTAAAATAGAAACATTAGGAACAACCTGTTGAAAATAGCAATGCGTATGTACAAAAGCGGCGTTCATTTGTGTTCACAGTACCCCTTGTTGATTGTTTGAATCGAGCATTGAATTGTTCGAAGTTGGTTCTCTTAAGGATCTTCTCTGCCTGCAAACGAGGAAGAATAGGAATATTCTCTCTCCCTTTGCAGATAGTGAAGGGTAGATAACGCAAGCCTTTAACACGTCGTACCTATTTCATTCCTCATTGATTGACTGATTGTCCGAACATTGACTGTTTGGGAATTAGTTCTTTTTGGAGGTATTCCCTGTTTGCAAATAAACGTAGGAAAATCTTTGCAAGTAGTGAAAGGGTACGTAATGCGGACCTTTCTCCCCCGTTGTAATCTGTCATGCCTATCTACTCCCCACTGATTGATGCACCTGTTTCACCCGGACCATTTACTAGACATACGTCATCTGGCCCGACCAGAGAGCACCCCTAGTGAAAAGGACATATGCAATAATAACGAAGTGATCACTGTATCCTGTTAACAGAAACTTTAGCATGAAACAACCTGGAAAGAAAAGAATAGGAAAACGAAAATCAGTAGGCCACTGATGAACATGAACTTTTATTAAACAACTAACAAAGAAACGATAACATAACGTAATGATAAAACCTGTTAATGTCCTAGAAACAAGAAAACGTTAAAATATGCCATTGGTGAGAGACCAGAAAAACAGTAAGAGAAACCAAATCACCCCTCGCTGTCCCACCGCCTGCCACGCCAAAAAAATCGATAGACTAGGGAAAATGCAAGTCAGTAGAACATCCGCCCCCACTCTGGAAACTTCCAAGGTGGAGCAGGGTTCCGGCTACGCCCAGCCGGGAGCAGCCCATATAAGGCAGGTCCTGCTGCCACGCCTCGGCCAGGAGATCCTAACGTAGGGTGTAGCCGGAGGAGAGGCCGAGACCAGCGGGACCCGGCCAGGGGATTGCCTTTACAACGCTGAACAGTTGCAGGGGGGGGGGAATGTCTCCTCGACCCTCCCCTCTCTCTCCCAGTCCGGCCGCGGTGGCCCTTGAGAGTTGCAGGTAGTCCCGCCACATGCTCTTCCGGTCCGGCCACCAACGGTCGGGGGGCCGAGGCCGACGGGATCCGGCTGCAGCCGATAAACCAAGAAACCCGTTCATGGGGCCAGAGCCAGGGGCGTCCGGCCGACATCTACCGGAAGCCCGGCCCGAAGACGGACGGGACACTTCTTCTTTCTTGTATAATTGCTGCAACAACCCTGGGGGGGATGTCTTGCACATGCCTCCGACCCCCCCCCCCTCGTCCTCATCGCCTGGTCCGGCCATAACAAATATCAAGCGAGACGCCGTGGGGTGCACTGGGAGGGAGAGACGGTGCGAACAGGCCTCTCCCGCCTCCCCAGTGGAGGCTTCCCAGCTGCACCCTCAGCGCTCCAGGCGCCCGGAAAAGAGTTCTTCCACTGTGGCCATGCTGCAACGTCTCGCCTGGCAGGGTGGAGCCCGTCCGCTCATTTGACCCCGCGATCGCCAGTAGCTACCGAACTCTCAAAATGGCGGTCGACCTGGCAAGAGCGGGCCCAGCATAAAGAAATGGCCCGGTCACTGGTTGACTCCACCACCGTAGTCCTCCACGACCTTGAAGATTCTAGAGGAGCCGCGGGAGTCTCCGACCCCCGATGGGGAATGACTGCCATGATCACCCGTGGAGTGACGAAACTGTATTCGCGGGACGTCGGCGCCAGCCTCACTTTGAATTACTAGAATCCTGCAGACCTCACTTCCGGTAAAAGCACAGTGTGACCCGGTAGGAAAAATTGTTGCACCCCCTCCCCTTTTTGACTGATAGTTCAAACCACCGATCCTTTCCTTTGCCCTTTTAACGGAACTTTGGACTGCCTCCCCCTCTTTTACATTTTCTAGAGAAAACAAAACATTAACCACTACATTAGCATAGCAGTTGACACCAGAACTGTTTTCAAATTGAAAACCAACAACATCTTCAACAGAATCCTTTTTGTTTCTGCTGTGACCCTGCTACAGCACAGGCATTGTCCCCAGCAGTAATTCTGCAATGCCGGTAAGAATAGCTGTGGTGCCTACTGGACTCACTCACCCCCGCGGCGCCCCACGCCGTTATGTGCTGGCCGGCAACTTGCTAGACATCACTTTAGTGCCATCTAGATTTCAGCGCGTTCTGCTGCCTTGGAACTATTCGCACAACAGACCGCTACTGACAAGAATATTTCATTATTGGTGCTGTCAATTTCAATAAATCTATTGGATAATTCAAAAGAAATTGCCACGGTCTCTTCGTTGTTCAAATGTTTTTACTGTTTTTGTTTTGTTGTATATATTTATATGTTATTAAAGTTTTATATTCCTACTACTTTGTTGGAGTGCTATATATTTTTAATGTGAGACATAATTGTAAAAACTTTGATGTACAAAGAGTCATTCCTGGAATCTTCCGCTTCAGGCTCGATCCCCTCCCCAATTACAATACAGGATAGTTTTCAGATAGTAGGAACACGTGTGGTGTGACGGATCTCATCGGGTGTGGGCCTTGATCTACTATAACTCCTTTGAAGAGGGGTGATTCTTTACAGCTGAGGCCATAAACTACATCTGCAGGGCTAGCTGATAGCCTGGACAATCGGACACAGAGGAAGAGGAGTGTCAGAGGGTGCGGTAGTGAATAGGGCGAAAGGGAGGTGTCGGGCGGGCACAGAGTGTGATTCTCAGGGAAGAGCAGCGCAGATGGGGGGAGGTTTATTGCCCATGCATAAGACAGAGAGCGGGGGTGACCAGTGCCTGGGGAAGATGCTTGCGAGGGTGAGGAGCCATGCTACGAATCGACAGCGTGCAGAGAGTGGGTCTGGTCAAGACATCTAAAATGGCTGCCGTGCACGACAAAAGTGTGGCATTTCAAAAAAGGCAAGATGGCGCAGACAATGTTTTTCAACACTTCCTCATTTCCTTCGAATCGAACGTTAACAGACGTTGGGGCATATTACCAAAGTTAAGCGATATTTATCGCTAACGATGCTTACCAACGAATTTTTTACCGCTAAGCATCGTCAGAAATTATCAAAGATAAACCTTGCTATTATCAAGGTTTATCACAAATGCGATAATAAACGGCCGCAATGCATGAATATCGCTAAAAACTCAGCGATATTCATACATTACCGAGCTAATGCTCTTAGCCATGTTATCCACCTCCCATTGGATAACATGGCTAAGAACTGCTCAGGGCAGGTGTTACTTTTTGGAGATATTCGCGCTTAGCGCGAATATCTCCAAAAGTTGGTAATAGGAGATAGATATCTTGCATGTTGTAATGCAAGTTATTGTGGTATATGGAACTCATACCATAATCTCTCAGGAAAGCAGAAACTGATCCTTTTGGGACCGCCTAAAAAGGCCTAGGGGGTGAGGAGTACTCTACTTTGCCCCCTTTTCACGTTCCGAACTATTTTATTTTACTCTCTTCTGTAATTACACAAAATAGCACCGATAAGATGCATCGGAGACACACAGTGAGAGAAAGGAGGCCGGAGATGAAGAAGAGATGTCAAATACACATTGGAGATAATATAGTGGCAGAAGGGAAGTAAATATGAGTAAACTTACCATGTAACATAAAAATGTTGCACTCTATACTATAAGTCTCATTTTATACTACAATCACTTCGCTACAACCTCATAAATTAAAAATAAAAATGAATAATGTCTCAAACAATTTTTGATTTCTAAATATAAATTTATTCTTCAGAATTTTCTAAATTTGAAAGAACTAGTAACATGTCCTCATCAGCAATGTCCTCATGAAAAGTCTGCAATAATGATTCTTGTAACTCTATCGTCTCCAAACACTCGATAAATTCGCCATCAAGAGATTGATCAAAAAAATCATTCAAGTCATCTCCTCCTTCTGACAATATTTCATTATTGGTGCTGTCAATTTCAATCAATGTAGTGGAATCATTCAAGTCATCTCCTCGTGACAATATTTCATTATTGGTGCTCTCAATTTCAATCAATGTAGTGGAATCATTCAAGTCATCTCCTCCTTGTGACAATATTTCATTATTGGTGCTGTCCATTTCAATCAATCTAATGGAATCATACAAGTCATCTCCTCCTTGTGACAATATTTCATTATTGCTGCTCTCAATTTCAATCAACGTAGTGGAATCATTCAAGTCATCTCCTTGTGACAATATTTCATTCTTGGTGCTGTCCATTTCAATCAATCTAATGGAATCATACAAGTCATGTCCTCCTTGTGACAATGTTTCATTATTGGTGCTCTCAATTTCAATCAATGTAGTGGACAATTCAAAAGAAATTGCCACGGTCTCTTCATTGTGAGCCATTTTATTTTGAAATTGCTTGCTGTAAATTGCAGAAAAAAATAATCACTTTCATTTATCGTTTTTAGTAATACATAATATAAAACTAACTTTATCAAGTATTTAGTATAACAGAAGGACTGCAAATAAATAACAGAAAACATTTTTCAAATTATCTTCAAGTGTACAACATAGTTCCCCTTACAAATTAACAACTCACCTTTTCAAAAGTAGGAAAAGTGTTAGTACTGTGTAAATCAAACACCAGAAATTCACCACCAAAAATTCCTCACAAATGTACCTCAGACAGTAGTATCACAAAATGGCTGTGGTTTCCTCTCATTTGACATATATACATAACCAATTAACTTTCATCACACACAAATACAAAACCAAAGTAACATTTTAATTGGTTCTAAATTTCAACACTTTCAAATGTGTTTTCCCCATGCAATTTTCCATAGGACATTTACATACGTCTACAGCCTGAATGGCTGAACGGAATTACACCAAACTTGGCAAAATGGTACATCAAACCTAAGAGGTCAGGAAGGATCTACTATGCCCCCTTATGGTCATTTCCCCCTTCGCTTTGGCCTCCTCTTGTCTCTCAATCCTACCGAGAGACAAGATGGCGGCCGCTACGGACTGTTTGGAATGTTGACAGACGCCGGAGAACCAATCAGCTTCGCAAAGCTCCGTAACGCGAAAAGTACGCGAAGCGGAGCGCTGTTACAGATATATATCTTTTTTTGAACGTTAATTTCTCAAAATCCACTGGAGCACATATATTGAGACCTAGCAAAGGCACATCGGGCTACCAGTCCCTAATATTTTACCAAGTTTCGTGCAAATCCATTCAGCCGTTCGATTATTATTATTATTTTTTTTTTTTGCCCCGCGGGGCCCTTTTAAAACCTCCACATCAAACCTAGGGGGTCAGCGAGGATCTACTATTCCCCCTTATGGTCATTTGCCCCTTCGCTTTCGCCTCCTCTTGTCTCTCGATCCTACCGAGAGACAAGATGGCGGCCGCTACGGACTATTTGGAATGTTGACAGACGCCGGAGAACCAATCAGCTTCGCTTCACAAAGCTCCGTTGCGCGAAAAGTCCGCGTCCTGGGCCGCTGCCCAGTCCGCTGTTACAGATATATATCTTTTTTTAAACGTTAATTTCTCAAAATCCACTGCAGCACATATATTGAGACCTACAAAAGGCACATCGGGCTACCAGTCCCTACAATTTTGCCAAGTTTCGTGCAAATCCATTCAGCCGTTCGGGCTAAAAGTGAGGCCAACCGCCCTATGGAAATTAACATGGGAAAAACGCGTTTTGGGACCCCCCTTTTTTCTCGGCCCCCCCTTGACGAACCCCCCCAAAATTTTCAGGGGCTGCTCAGAAATAAAATGTGCCATTTTCCTGAAAATTTCAGCCAATTCCGTCCACAAACGCCAAAGTTATTAGACATAGAATTTTCAAAAAACCCATAGAGAAAAAATCCTAACTATATATACCTACTGGCGACCGCCAGTAGGTAATATGTATATATATATATATATATATATATATATATATATATATATATATATATATATATATATATATATATATATATATATATATATATTCACTGAAAAAACCATAGGTTATAGACCATATATAGTTAGGAATTAGCATTTACAAAACCTTGAAAATTCACTGAAAAAACCATAGGTTATAGACCATATATAGTTAGGAATTAGCATTTAAAAAACCTTATTTTACTCACACAAAACCATTGAAATTCCATATATAGTTAGTTGCACTAACTATATATCGCGCACCTGCAATCCACTGCTGATGATGTCACATATTACATCATTCATGACATGGTCAGTGACATCACTGATGACATCACTGATGACATCTCAAATGACATCACTGATGACATCACTGATGACATCTCATTTGACATCAATGACCACATCACTGATGATATCATTCATGTGACAATACAATGCATCTCCTCACATTTTAATATAACCTCTGTTTCACCCAGTGTTAAATACAGAATATAATTTTTGAAACCATTGACACACCAATACTAGTTACTACATACGCACTCACTGATTCCTACGTCTACACACACCTTCACTCATTCACCCATACTATCATTCATACATACAATCACTCATCTTTACAACACTATCATATGCACTCATACACCTATACAGACACTCACAGTCTGCCACTCATCCATGGAGTTACTCACACACCTAGTCAGTCCTGTAAAGAATCAATGACACTTCCATTTTCTTGTCTATACAGTTAAACATAGAGCACCTTACATTTTCAAACATATACTAACACATACTTACCTTGTTATACAATCATTGATACAAGTACACATTGATCTGCACAGAGTCACACACCTCCCAGCCAGCCACACACACACTCAGTCTCCCATACAAATACTTGGACAATCAATCAGTAACCCATATAGTTAATCATATAGCTACTGATCAAAACATGCAGCAGTTTACAGAACAACAGACATAATGATGCACAAATTAAGACACTTTAGTCACTAACCCATGCACTCAGTGAGACACATTTAATCACTCACTCATGCATTCAGTCATGCACCTACTAAATCCTTTGTCCAGACACTTATACTTCCACTCATTCTTCAATATGTAAGACACATTTTAACTTTACAGAAACATACAGTCACTGGATGTTGTCATCAGTGATGTCATCAGTGATGTCATTTGAGATGTCATCAGTGATGTCATCAGTGATGTCACTGACCATGTCATGAATGATGTAATATGTGACATCATCAGCAGTGGATTGCAGGTGCGCGATATATAGTTAGTGCAACTAACTATATATGGAATTTCAATGGTTTTGTGTGAGTAAAATAAGGTTTTTTAAATGCTAATTCCTAACTATATATGGTCTATAACCTATGGTTTTTTCAGTGAATTTTCAAGGTTTTGTAAATGCTAATTCCTAACTATATATGGTCTATAACCTATGGTTTTTTCAGTGAATTTCAATGGTTTTTTAATAGCAAATATCATAAGCTGTCGAATGTCAAGTACGTGGTAAGTGAAAACATTTTCGTGTTTATGCACACTGATCTGCTTTGAATGGTGCCCCCCCCCCCCTCATTTCTATTAGGAGTACTCTCTCTTTGCAGATAGTGAAAGGTAGTTAACGCAGGTCTTTGCCCCCATTGTAATCCGTCGTGCCTGCTTCTCTCTCCATTTGATTCATTGTTATCCAAGTATTTACTGTTTTAGAATTAGTTCTCTTTGGTTCATTCTCTATTTACAAACAAACACAGAGTCGCAATACTCTGTTTAGTCTTTGCAGATAACGAAAAATCGTGTAAAAAAAAAGAAAAGGAATCGAGCAAAATCAGTAGGCCACTAATGGGATCTCTTTTTGACCTCGCTAAAATAGAAACATTAGGAACAACCCCTCATGACAAATACAAAACTAGTGAGATGAACTGAACTCCACACAATGATGGCTGCAAAACAGCTCGGCTCCGCCACCCACCCCGCCCAAAATAACGATAAAGAACGGCTGCCATGATTGGTTGCGGAATGACCACGACGGAGCTACGAAATGGTGCTGCTCTCATGCTAACCCCAGCTTCAGTCTGAAACATCCAGAAACACTGTAGACTACCAATTCGATCAGTTCCGGTAGCGCCCCAATGTAACCCGGTAGAGAAGAACTAGCCCTCCCCTCTTTGACTGATGGTTCTTGTTGCCTGTCCCTTCTGTTGTCATTTAACAGAACTATTTAGCCTGCTGAAAGGGGTTGTGTTCCGACCGCTGGTTGGTGGAGACATTTTGACTATATTCTGTACCTGCGTTGTCGCGTAATGCGTCATATGACGCGCCGCGTTAGCGCATCCGGAAGTCATCCGGGGCGCGCAGCGCGTAACGTAAGCATAACAAGTCATGTGACTTGTTAATAAAACTTTTCATTGGTTCATTTTACTTTTCTTATTGTAATGATGAAAGGCTTGGTCATATGACCTAAAAATTACGCTTTTCATTACTTCCGAACATTATTTTTTCTTAAATATATGTTATAATGTTCCAGGCTAATGTACTTTCCCGGAAATTTTACAACTGTCCTGCAAGTAAAATATATTCTTTTTTCGAGAAAAAGAGCGTTTCTTCGTCCCATGACGGAGCCGTTGAGCAAAAGAGGGTCGACCTGCTGTCTTAGTCGCCGATACGCCTGAATATGAGATTCTTATCGATCACTTTATGTTGCAGGAATAGAAAACACAACAGCCCTTGACCATTTATCTTTACTGCGTTCCTTCGTATTATACCTTTTACCCTTCATGTAATTGGTCTGCTTTATTTCACTTGCCTTTTAATGATTCTAAAACAGTGACTATTATTAAAAACTTTACCAATGTATATACTACTACCATGTTTTCTTTTAAAAACCTTTATTGTGAAAATTTCATTATACAAATACGAGCCTATAACCACGTGGGCCGGCCACGGAGCAAACTGTAATCGTATATGATGAATAGACATTTACACTGTAGAGGAACGTAACGGGCGGGTCATTAGGTTGCAAGAACTAAGGTGTCTAACAGTTACGGAATCGGTGGACGTACATTTTATAATTAAAATACGACAGGGCCAGTTACAATAAAATTATCTAGATATACATTTGCGGGCAAGTACCATGGGTGACGTTAATTCGAACTTTCAACAGTACAGTAATCAATAACACATCAGAACTTAATATCAATAGGGATGTCGAAATATTCAATCAATTCTCGTCCCCGCCCGCCATGTGCTTCAAAACTGCATACGTATCTCGTGATTTCAAGGTTCTGCAACCAGTACACAACAAGGAGTTACGAGTCCCATTTATTCTGGCGCCATTTTGGGCGAGGACGGGCAGGTCCAGGATATAGTCAAAATGTCTCTACCAACCATCGACTATGATGATGTTCATATGCTGTATTTATTAGAGTAACACTCATCTGTCCACATGAAATTAATTTGCCACAATCTAAACATGTCATTTTAATCTTTCCAAAGTTCTTCTAAATATTTGGGACCGTTTCCCTTGCCTCTGAAGCTCTCAGTGCCACTTCTTTGATGAATGTACTAGCAGGTCAGGGGTTCTCCTCCAAATCTCTCTTTTATGCAGCACTATAATTAATTGGTGCCACCTCTCCATATGACGATGCATGGTATAGTTACCACAACTATATTTTTTTTCGGTTCCTCTGGAGAGTTCATCGTGGCAGATGAAGCGTGTAACGTACCGGGCATTTACCTTTTTTTGCATGTACAGGAAAGGAAAAAAAAATCGAGCGTCCGAGTTCTAAGGTGTCCCAGGGCCATTTTAGTGGACCAGGCCCAAATCCAAAGAACAGGCCGCCATTTTGAGAGTCCTGTTGCAGCCGCCTGTCGCTGTAGCATCAAGAGCAGCCGAAACTCAGCTGAATGGCAACTGAAACGGTAAAGGGGCGCCCCACTACAGCAGACGAGCCAGGCCCAAATCCAAAGAACAGCTATCTCACAGGCTAATGGGGCGACCCACGCCGAGTTTCAGCATTGTAGGATGACCACACAAGTACAGCAACTTGCTAGACATCACCTCGGTGCCATCCGGATCTCGGCGCCCCACTGCAGATGAAGTGCCTCTCAACTATGAAACCACCACGGTGACATCCGGATCTTGGCGCGTTGTGCTGCCTTCGGCCTATTCGCACATCGGTCCGCTACTGACGCCATCTCACAGGCTAATGGGGCGACCCACGCCGAGTTTCAGCATTGTAGGATGACCACACCAGTACAGCAACTTGCTAGACATCACCTCGGTGCCATCCGGATCTCGGCGCCCCACTGCAGATGAAGTGCCTCTCAACTATGAAACCACCACGGTGACATCCGGATCTTGGCGCGTTGTGCTGCCTTCGGCCTATTCGCACATCGGTCCGCTACTGACGCCATCTCACAGGCTAATGGGGCGACCCACGCCGAGTTTCAGCATTGTAGGATGACCACACCAGTACAGCAACTTGCTAGACATCACCTCGGTGCCATCCGGATCTCGGCGCCCCACTGCAGATGAAGTGCCTCTCAACTATGAAACCACCACGGTGACATCCGGATCTTGGCGCGTTGTGCTGCCTTCGGCCTATTCGCACATCGGTCCGCTACTGACGCCATCTCACAGGCTAATGGGGTGACCCACGCCGAGTTTCAGCATTGTAGGATGACCACACCAACTTGCTAGACATCACCTCAGTGCCATCCGAATCTTGGCATCTCAACGCCTAGTGGTATCTTCCATACAAAAAATATTGTTACGCTGCCTTTGGCCCCATTCGCACATCAGTCCGCAACTTAGACATCACCTCGGTGCCATCCGGATCTTGGCATCTCAGCGCCTTGTGGTGTCAGTCAGAAAATATTGTTGTGCTGCCTTCGGCCTATTCGCACATCGGTCCGCTACTGACGCCATCTCACAGGCCAACGGGGCGCCCCACGCCGACTTTCAGCATTGTAGGATGGCCACACCAGTGCGGCAACTTACTAGACACCACCTCGGTGCCATCCGGATCTTGGCGCGTTGTGCTGCCTTCGGCCTATTCGCACATCGGTCCGCTACTGACGCAAACTCACAGGCCAACGGGGCGCCCCACGCCGACTTTCAGCATTGTAGGATGGCCACACCAGTGCGGCAACTTCCTACACACCACCTCGGTGCCATCCGGATCTTGGCGCGTAGTGAAGCTGCAGCAGCTGCAAATAAGCTTCAGACAGTGTTAAAACCGCTGCTCAGAACTCTCAACTATGACACCACCTCGATGCCATCCGGATCTTGGCGCGTTGTATTGCCTTCGGCCTATTCGCACATCGGTCCGCTACTGACGCCGCCTCACGTGCCAACGTATTTTCTCCGCATTTTATACCCTATGCCGCATAACAGGTCATGTGACTTGTTTATAAAACTTTTCATTGGTTCATTTTACTTTTGGTTTCCTAATGATGGAAGGCTTGATCATATGACCTAAAAACAACACTTTTCATTGGATGAAAACTTATTTTTTCCCCCAAACGATGAAAGCCCCACCTTGTTTCTGGATGTTTCAGACTGAAGCTGGCGTCACCATGAGAGCACCACCATCTCGTAGCTCCGTCGTGGTCATTCCGCGAGCAATCATGGCAGCCGCTCCCCACCAGAAGCCTGCAGGAGTCGGGGCCCCCAAAACTTTTGATGAATTCTCAAGGCGGAGGGGACGCTTTCGAGAATGGGGTCCAAGACCTAGCAGACAAGCGTCCGATTTCCAAGGTGTCCCAGGGCCATTTCAGTGGACCAGGCCCAAAAAGGAAACAGCCTGCCGCCATTTTGAGAGTCCTGTGACAGCCGCCTATCGCTGCACCGCAAGAGTGGGCGCAACTCAGCTGAATGGCGGATTTTGACACAGTGGACCAAAAGCGGACGGAATGGCAACTGAAACGGTAAAGGGGCGCCCCACTACAACAGACGAGACTCCACCTGGAGAGGCCCGTTCACGCCGCCTCCCCCGGGGCGCTCCACGCCGTTATTCGGAGCAGCATTGTAGGATACCAAAACCAGTGCGGCAACTTACTGGACATCACCTTGGTGCCATCGTTCTGCTGCCTTGGAACTATTCGCACAACAGTTTGCTACTGATGACCCACCCCCCGCGACGCCCCACGCCGTTATTTGCTGGGTGGCAACTTACTAGACATCACTTTTGTGTCATCTAGATTTCGGCGCGTTCTGCTGCCTTGGAACTATTCGCACAACAGTTTGCTACTGATCACCCACCCCCCGCGACGCCCCACGCCGGAAATCTGGACGTTGTGCTGCGTTGGGACTATTCGCACAGCCGACCGCTACTTCGTTGTTTTTCTCTAAAAATGTTTATATGTTATTACTATTTTTGTTTTCTTGTATATATTTATAAATTATTAAAGTTTTATAATCTTACTACTTTGTCGGAGTGCTATATATTTTTAATGTGACACATAATTGTAAAAACTTTGATGTACAAAGAGTCATCCCTGGAATCTTCCGCTTCACGCTCGGTCCCCTCCCCAATCACAATACAGGATGGTTTTCAGATAATAGCAACGCTTCTGCTGTGACGGATCTCATCGAGTGTGGGCCTTGATCTACTATAACTCCTTTGAAGACGGGTGATTCTTTACAGCTGTGGCCATAAACTACATCTGCAGGGCTAGCTGATAGCCTAGGACCGGCCTGGACAATCGGACACAGAGGAAAAGGAGTGTCAGAGGGTGCGGTAGTGAATAGGGCGAAAGGGAGGTGTCGGGCGGGCACAGGGTGTGATTCTCAGGGAAGAACAGCGCAGATGGGGGGAGGTTTATTACCCATGCATAAAACAGAGAGCGGGGGTGACCACTGCCTGGGGGAGATGCTTGCGAGGGTGGGGAGCCATGCTAAGGATCGACAGCGTGCACAGAGTGGATCTGGTCAAGGCATCTAAAATGGCTGCCGTGCACGACAAAAGTGTGGCATTTGAAAAAAGACAAGATGGCGCACACAATGTTTTTCAACAATTCCTGATTTCCTTCGAATCGAACGTTAACAGACGTTGGGGCATATTACCAAAGTTAAGCGATATTTATCCCTAACGATGCATTGCAAAGATTTTTTTACCGTCAGAAATTATCGCAGATAAACCTTGCTATTATCAAGGTTTATCGCAAATACGATAAAAAACGAGCGCAATGCATTAATATCGCTGAAAACTCCGCGATATTCATGCATTACCGAGCTAATGCTCTTAGCCATGTTATCCACCTCCCATTGGATAACATGGCTAAGAACTGCTCAGGGCAGCTGTTACTTTTTGGAGATATTCGCGCTTATCTCGAATATTTCCAAAAGTTGATAATAGGAGATAGCGATGTTAGCGACTGTTTCCAGTCGCTAACATCTTGGCATGCCCACTTTGCATGTCATTAGTGATAAATATCACTCACATGCAAAGTGGGACCCAAGATGGTCGCTATCTCCTACTAGCCGTCGCTAACTGGTGTTAGCAACAGCTAGGTAATACACATATAATTTTATCTCCGCGAAGCGGAGCGCTGTTACAGATATATATCTTGTTTTTGAACGTTAATTTCTCAAAATGCACTGAAGCACATATATTGAGACATAGCAAAGGCACATCGGGCTACCAGTCCCTAATATTTTACCAAGTTTCGTGCAAATCCATTCAGCCGTTCGATTATTATTATTATTTTTTTTTTTTGCCCCGCGGGGCCCTTTTAAAACCTCCACATCAAACCTAGGGGGTCAGCGAGGATCTACTATGCCCCCTTATGGTCATCAGCCGTTCGATTATTATTATTATTTTTTTTTTTTGCCCCGCGGGGCCCTTTTAAAACCTCCACATCAAACCTAGGGGGTCAGCGAGGATCTACTATGCCCCCTTATGGTCATTTGCCCCTTCGCTTTGGCCTCCTCTTGTCTCTCGATCCTACCGAGAGACAAGATGGCGGCCGCTACGTACTGTTTGGAATGTTTACAGACACCGGAGAGCCAATCAGCTTCGCTTCGCAAAGCTCCGTAACGCGAAAAGTACGCGAAGCGGTGCGCTGTTACAGATATATATCTTTTTTTGAACGTTAATTTCTCAAAATCCACTGAAGCACATATATTGAGACCTAGCAAAGGCACATCGGGCTACCAGTCCCTACAATTTTGCCAAGTTTCGTGCAAATCCATTCAGCCGTTCGATTATTATTATTATTATTTTTTTTTGCCCCGCGGGGCCCTTTTAAAACCTCCACATCAAACCTAGGGGGTCAGCGAGGATCTACTATGCCCCCTTATAGTTATTTCCCCCTTTGTTTTGACCTCCTCTTGTCTCTCGATCCTACCGAGAGACAAGATGGCGGCCGCTACGGACTGTTTGGAATGTTGACAGACGCCGGAGAACCAATCAGCTTCGCTTCACAAAGCTCCGTTGCGCGAAAAGTCCGCGAACCAGAGCGCTAACCGGTCCGCTGTTACAGATATATATCTTTTTTTAAACGTTAATTTCTCAAAATCCACTGGAGCACATATATTGAGACCTACAAAAGGCACATCGGGCTACCAGTCCCTACAATTTTGCCAAGTTTCGTGCAAATCCATTCAGCCGTTCGGGCTAAAAGTGAGGCCAACCGCCCTATGGAAAACTCAATGTTAAAAACACGTTTTGGGACCCCCCTTTTTTCTCGGCCCCCACTGGACGAACCCCCCCCAAATTTTCAAGGGCTGCTCAGAAACAAAATGTGCCATTTTCCTGAAAATTTCAGCCGATTCCGTCCACAAACGCCAAAGTTATTAGACATAGAATTTTCAAAAAACCCATAGAGAAAAAATCCTAACTATATATACCTACTGGCGACCGCCAGTAGGTAATATATATATATATATTACCTACTGGCGGTCGCCAGTAGGTATATATAGTTAGGATTTTTTCTCTATGGGTTTTTCTCTATGGGTTTATGGGTTTTTTGGGTTATATATATATATATATATATATATATATTACCTACTGGCGGTCGCCAGTAGGTATATATAGTTAGGATTTTTTCCCTATGGGATTTTTGAAAATTCTATGTCTAATAACTTTGGCGTTTGTGGACGGAATTGGCTGAAATTTTCAGGAAAATGGAACATTTTGTTTCTGAGCAGCCCCTGGAAATTTGGGGGGGGTTTGTCAAGGGGGGGCCGAGAAAAAAGGGGGGTCCCAAAACGTGTTTTTAACATTGAGTTTTCCATAGGGCGGTTGGCCTCACTTTTAGCCCGAACGGCTGAATGGATTTGCACGAAACTTGGCAAAATTGTAGGGACTGGTAGCCCGATGTGCCTTTGCTAGGTCTCAATATATGTGCTTCAGTGGATTTTGAGAAATTAACGTTTAAAAAAAGATATATATCTGTAAGCGCGCTCCGGGCAGCGCTCCGGTTCGCGGACTTTACGCGTACCGAAACTTCGCGTAGCGAAGCTGATTGGCTCTCCGGTGCCTGTCAACATTCTAAATAGTCCGGAGCGGCCGCCATCTTGTCTCTCAGTAAGATCGAGAGACAAGAGGAGGCCAAAACAAAGGGGGAAATGACCATAAGGGGGCATAGTATATCCTCCCTGACCCCCTAGGTTTAATGTGGAGGCTTTAAAAGGGCCCCGCGGGGCAAAAAAAAAAAAAAATTGTTTTTGTTTTTTTGCGTGGGTAGCGCCCGGTTCGCGAACCGGGAAGCATTCTGGGCAGCGTACTATAATGAAAAATGAATGATAGACTTTTCAAATACTGTATGTTAATTGATTGTTGGTTTTGTTGATTATTTTTTAATTTTTTTATTTTTTAAGCAATTATTTATTATTGTGATTGTGTTTCAAAATTTAATAACATTTCTAACATTTAACTAGTTTATGAATTACATATAAAAATGATTAAAGACTCAAACAATTTTTTAATATTACATACAATTTTATTTTTCGGATTGTTTTTCAAAATTTAATAGAACGTCTAGCATTTGACTGTCCGATATGTCCTCTTGTTGAGTGAACATAAGTTCCCACATTTGACCGTCATCATAATGGAGTAAATGATCGACAGATTCTACACATTGAAGTAATTCATAGTCCCGTGACTCATCCATGAATTCTAAGTCATCAATGGGTTCCATAACTTGTTCATTGTTGCTGTCCAGAACAATTTCGAAGGAAACATTCTGCTCACCTTCCATTTTATTGCTGTAATTTGCATAAAAAATAAATATATCAGTAGAGATAGGGCACTGTTGGGTTTAAGTTCAGACAGGTACTTGTGAGTTTATAACAGAGAAGTAATCTATGGGCACTGTATGGTTTCAGGCGTGAAGTAGTACTATTAAAAAGTGCCTGTGAAGAAGCCTAAGTAAATTCATAATTATACCACAGAAACCTAAATCAATCCATAATTATAATAAAGAAGCCTTTCTCAATGTCTAACTCTTACAGAGGGATAGTATATAACTATCTGAAAATGTTTTCAAATTTATAAAATAATATCTCACCTTCTAAAAAACAAGTTTAAGTTGTGAGTGAAAATGATCTTGCAATGTAGTTCAGGAAGTAGTAGTCAAAATGGCTGTGTTTCTCTCTCTTTCTTTATATATATTCAGATACATAACCAATCAAATGTCAGGTAAAAAAAGTAGAAAATGAAAGTAACATTTTAATTGGTTGTCAATTCCAACACTTCAGATGTGTTTTGAGAAGTAATTTACCTCAGGGTATTTAGAGAGGTCTACAGGCTAAATGGCTAAATGGAATTCCAATCAAATTTGTGAAAATGGTAGGGATTGGTATGTAGTATGAGCTAATCTATATTTGGTGAAATTGTCTCCAGTCGCTTTTCTGTAAACTACTTTCCCACCTTTTTTGATGGTGCGCTTCCCAGGGAGCGACCCGTACGCGAACTGGTGAGCGCCCCGGTTCACGAACCTTAAGCGTTACGGGAGTCCACCATTTTGTGTTTCGGTCGAATTAAGATACAAGATGGAGGGCAAATAATGTTCAGAATGGGTAGAAGGGGGCACGGTAGACTTATTTTGACCCCCTAGGTTTTCTGAGGGTGGCTGAGGAGGCTTATATGTGCGAAAAAAAAACATTTTTTTTTTAAATTTCGCGAGGTTAGCTCCCGGTTCGCGTACCGGGAAGCGCCCCAGGGAGCGTACTTTGTTGAAAATTAGTGAAAAATGTTAGAGTAAAATAATAATTGTGAGTGATCAGATGTAGGGTAGCTCTGAGAAGAGCCTTTGGGTTTATGGTACATTTAGGTACTTATAAGTAGGTACCAATGCACAGTCTTAAATTCAGATTGAAAATTCTGTTGCCCTCATCTGAGAAGTGAACTCCATCTCCTCTGTAGATATCTTGCATGTAGTAACGCAAGTTATTGTTGTACAGGGAGCCCATTCCATGGTCTCTCATGTAAGCTGAAACAGATTTGTTTACATGCTTCCTCGACTTCTCAATTTGTGGACAAAATTGGTTTGACCACCTCCATTTCTGTCTTTGGCATATATTTGAATATACCAAGGCAGTTTGAGGAAAAAGTGCCATCAATTGCTCAAAGGTGTCCTTTAAAAGCATTTCCAGACCTACCCCAGTCAAAGTGCCCAAATCATTACCTCCACAGTGCACAATTAACAGGTCAGGTTTTGGCAAATGCATAAAGGTTTTCACCAATGGTATCAATTGGTGAAATTTTAATCCTCTGTGGCCAAACCACTTAATTTCCACATCTTGTAAATTGAGGTTAGGTAAATTCCTGTTCTCAGCATACCTCTGAGCCCAATAGATGTAACTATGTCCAACAATCCAGACAGAAAACATGGTGAGAGAAGGTTCTCCTGCAGTTAGATGAAGTGTGGCAATGAAATGGCAGTTGAAAAAATAAGAGTTTAAAATGAAAAAAACTGTGGAGTTTCTGTGTTAATGAAGCAGTAACAGTGATTGGTGGATTTTGATTGCTGAAAACAGAAAGTTAGGGTGCATGGATGAGTTGTTTGAAAGATGTATTTTGAGTGGTCAAGAAAAAATCATTAAATGAAAGAATGCACTGGATATGAGGTGCACTGAGAGTTCAGAGTTCAATTGCAACATTGTTGTGTGAACTTGCAAACACCAGAAGTCTTCCAAGAGGTGGTTGCCATGCAGAAAAGGCATGAAATGGCAGAGGGGGGAAGGGTTTTTATTTGAAAAAAAGTGAGGGAAGAGTTTTGATTGGGTGACATGAGAGATATGTGTGAAGAATTACAGCATTTCTGTGCTTTTGATAGCTGCAGACTCTGGAGTGCATACCTTTTGCTCTGCTGAAGACAAATTGGTGTGTTTCTGAGACTGTTTTGAAACTCAAAGTATTTGCTAAGGTGAGAAAATATTTCTTTAATTTAGATAGAGAATAGTGTGCTTTAAGGAGAAAAATATGAAGAAAGTTGTGTTTTTCAAATGTTGCTTTGTCTCAAGTGTTTTACAAATAGATTTTGTTTCTTTGAGAAAATGTAATTGGAGAAAATGTGAAGTATTAGTACTGACAGGGTGTTTTTCTGCATAGGAGCTGTGGAGTCTTTTCAAATTATGACTTGAAATTCGTTTTTGAGGAAATGAATGGTTATAATATTTCTGACAAGGACATAATGGTGTATGCTTCTTTATAAGGCAATTGACTGACTCTGATGTTATTTTTCCCATTTTAATGTAAGACCTTTCTCTGTGGCGCAAATTGCTTGTAAATATGCTCCCAACTGTGCATGGCAAATTTAGATTTTGAATGTTTGTGTTACATAGCCATGTTAAAAGTGATACAAACATGCTGCAAAGGCAATCAAAAAACGCTTTTATGTGTCTTAAGGACATTTTAAGTAATTTTCCCATGTGCAGTGTTTTGAAATTATGATTTGAAAATCGTTTTTGGGGAAAAGGAATTGTTTTTAAATTTATGACAAGGACATAATGGTGTATGCTTCTTTATAAGGCAATTGACTGTCTCTGATGTTATTTTTCCCATTTTAATGTAAGACCTTTCTCTGTGGCGCAAATTGCTTGTAAATATGCTCCCACCTGTGCATGGCAAATTTAGATTTTGAATGTTTGTGTTACATAGCCATGTTAAAAGTGACCCAACCATGCTGGAAAGGCAATCAAAAAACACTTTCATGTGTCTTAAGGACATTTTAAGTCATTTCCTCATGTGCAGTGTTTTCAAATTATGATTTGAAAACCGTTTTTGGGGAAAAGGAATGGTTTGTAAATTTATGACAAGGATATAATGGTGTATGCTTCTTTATAAGGCATTTCAGTGTCTCTGATGTCATTTTTCCCATATTACATTAAAAGACCTTTCTCCGTGGGGCACATTCCTTGTAAATATGGTCACACTTGGGCATGGTAAATTTAGATTTTGACTGTTTGAGTCACATAACCATGTTAAAAGTGACCCAAAAAAATTGCAAAGGCTTTCAAAAAACACTTTCATGTGTCTTAAGGACATTTTAAGTCATTTCCCTGTGGGCAGTGTTTTCAAATTATGACTTGAAAATCGTTTTTGAGGTAAAGGAATGTTGTTAAAATTTATGTGCGCCATATGCCCCCAAATTTCTTTTTCAGGGGTGCAGCAGGGTGTTCTTGAGACACCCCTGCACCTTTGGAAAAATTCGTAATTTGTGATGAGCTAATTGCTAATCGCAAATTGCACCTTCATTCCTATGGGCATCCTGGCCCATGGAAATGAATGGGTAATTTGCAATTAGCAATTTGCTCATCGCAAATTAGGAATGGTAAAGAATCGCTATTTATTCCTTAAAATTCGCTATTTTGGAAATGCAAAATAGTTTGATGATACATATGGCGGTTGATCTCTAACAAGATAAGAAGCTTAGGGATACATTTATGATGACTGACGCAATGAAGTGGACATCACTTACTTCATTGGTAGAGCTTTACATGTATTATCTCCTCTGTATTCTTCATCAAGCGTAACTTTAATCTGCAATCCTGAGTAGGCCTCACCTTAAACAAACCTCTGGATAGGCCACACCTTATCGTCATCATGAATTAATCATTTAAAATGCTAGGGACAGATTTATGATAGGTGTATGCCTCTTTTGCGCCACTTACAAAACACTGCCCACGGGGAAATGACTTAAAATGTCCTTAAGACACATGAAAGTGTTTTTTTAAAGCCTATGCTATTTTTTTGGGTCACTTTTAACATGGCTATGTGACTCAAACAGTCAAAATCTAAATTTACCATGCACAGGTGGGAGCATATTTACAAGGAATGTGCTCCATGGGGAAAGGTCTTATAATGTAATATGGGAAAAATGACATCAGAGACACTGAAATGCCTTATAAAGAAGCATACACCATTATGTCCTTGTCATAAATTTACAAACCATTCCTTTTCCCTAAAAACGATTTTCAAATCATAATTTGAAAACACTGCACATGTGGAAATGACTTAAAATGTCCTTAATTCAAAATTTGCTATTCCTTATTTTGCAATTGCACTGAAGGATTTGCAAATTTTGCGATTCCTTAAATGCAATGTATCAAACAAAAAATATGTAAAAAATGACATTAAGGATTTGGAAACTACCACCAACTTCTAGTTTGTGGTAATTTGCAAATTCTATTCAAAAAGCTTTTTTTCCAAAAAACAAAAGGTGCCATATGACGCCAATACATGCCCTTAGGGCATGTATGTGCGCCATATGCCCCCAAATTTCTTTTTCAGGGGTGCAGCAGGGTGTTCTTGAGACACCCCTGCACCCTTGAAAAAATTCCTAATTTGCGATGAGCTAATTGCTAATCGCAAATTGCACCTTCATTCCTATGGGCCTCCTGGCCCATGGAAATGAATGGGTAATTTGCAATTAGCAATTTGCTCATTGCAAATTAGGAATGGTAAAGAATTGCTATTTATTCCTTAAAATTCGCTATTTAGGAAATGCAAAATAGTTTGATGATACATATGGCGGTTCATCTGTAACAAGATAAGAAGCTTAGGGATACATTTATGATGACTGGCGCAATAAAGTGGACATTACTTACTTCATTGGTAGGCCTTTACATGTATTATCTCCTCTGTATTCTTCATCAAGCGTAACTTTAATCTGCAATCCTGAGTAGGCCTCACCTTAAACAAACCTCTGGATAGGCCACACCTTATCGTCATCCTGGATTAATTATTTAAAATGCTAGGGACAGATTTATGATAGGTGTATGCCTCTTTTGCGCCACTGTGCGTCACTTTTATGATGCAGCGGCGGTGCAAAAGATTTGCTATGAGGCGACAAAATTACAAATTGATGCATTTAGGCAGATGTGTCATGGTGTAAAAAAAACGTGCCACATGAAACCGATGCAGCAGTGATGCAAAAGATGCACCATGTTGCAAGACAGGCCTCACTTGGGGCCATATGTATCAAGCTAATTAGCATTCGCAAAGATCAAAATTCTGCGAATTTCGGCCTTTGCGAATGCTAATTAGACAAATGGTATGTATCAAACAAGTTTGATGCAAAATAAGGAATAGCAAAATTTGCTATTCCTTATTTTGCGATTGCACTGAAGGATTTGCAAATTTTGCGATTCCTTAAATGCAATGTATCAAACAAAAAATATGTAAAAAATGACATTAAGGATTTGGAAACTACCACCAATTTTTAGTTGGTGGTAATTTGCGAATTCTTTTCAAAAAGCTTTTTTTCCAAAAAACAAAAGGTGCCATATGACGCCAATACATGCCCTTAGGGCATGTATGTGCGCCATATGCCCCCAAATTTCTTTTTCAGGGGTGCAGCAGGGTGTTCTTGAGACACCCCTGCACCCTTGGAAAAATTCCTAATTTGCGATGAGCTAATTGCTAATCGCAAATTGCACCTTCATTCCTATGAGCCTCCTAGCCCATGGAAATGAATGGGTAATTTGCAATTAGCAATTTGCCCATTGCAAATTAGGAATGGTAAAGAATTGCTATTTATTCCTTAAAATTCGCTATTTAGGAAATGCAAAATAGTTTGATGATACATATGGCGGTTCATCTGTAACAAGATAAGAAGCTTAGGGATAGATTTATGATGACTGGCGCATCACCAGGGATGTGCCAGTCATCCTGCGCCGCTGTTCCGCCACCCATGGTGTGCTGCATTTACAATGCGGCGCAGCATGGGGCAAAAATGGCACAGATGCGTGACGTATCTGTGCTGTAAAGGTGGCGCATTGCTGGAGTTGTATCGCAAGTGCGATGCAGCTCCAGCAAGGCTCAGGGGTGCCCCATCTCCACAATGTTGCGTCAAGACCTATGCCTGCTTAAAGCAGGCGCAGGGTTTTGATGCAGCTTTCTCCTATCTGATTGTAAATGTGGCACACCATGGGTGGCAGAGCAGCGGTGCACGTTAACTGGTGCATGCCTGGGGATGTGCCATTTAACATAAATCTGCCCCTTTACATTTAAGTATGTGCAGGGGACACAGAGTCGGTGAGGCTTATCCAAGGTTAAGAAGAGATGAGTCCTGTTCACTGAAAAATTAGACATAGGCTTCACCTGCTCAGCATCGCTGGACATGGCTAAATAATAGCTGCAAAATGTTACTCTTGTTAAACAATTTTACTATTATAATCTCTGAGATTTGTCTCTTACTCTGCAACATCTCATTGTTGTTATCTTTCTTTAAAGATAAAGACAACATCAACATGAGCGACAATCAGCAATCAGTTGATTTTGACCTCATCATTGAACTTGTAATTGAAACATCAGTGGATGTTGATCCCTTGGATGATTTAAATCCTGAGGATGAAGAAGAACGTGATGAGGATGCAGATTTGTCCGAATTATATGACATAGGTTGGGAAGCTGACCTGCTTGATCCTATGGAACTATAAACATTTATTTTTAAAATTTATAATAAATAAAAATAAAAATGTAAACCGTTTAATTTAAAAATAAAGACACCTTCAAAAACAGGTTATGTGTAGTGTCTTCAATAAAATATTAAAATATGCTCATAAAATTAGATCAGATTCACATATAAGATAGCACAGGTAACATGAATATAAATTCCATTTCTTTTCTGCTATTTCTGTATTCTAAAATTGCCATGCACTAAAAAATCTTATATGTAAAAATGTAAAGTAGTGTTTTAAGTTTTTGATTACTGTTATTGATGTACTGTTGGGTAATAGTGGTTAATAACATTTTTTAATATATTTTACCACAGATTCAACTGCAGATCATTTCAACATTTCACCATGCCAACGAAAGAAAGACTGAGAAAGGCTGCAAAACGTCAAAGACAGCAGGTGATTGAAAAAAAGCAGCAGTCCTCTAACAAAAAGATTTGTCAAGTCAACAAGAAAGCACCGGGTAAGAGTACAAAAACATTCATAAGAAATATTTGTAGTAAAAAAAATATTACTACAGAAAATGTTTCAGTCCAGAAAAAGAGAAGCAATTCAAATGGAAAGGAAAGGCCAATCAAAAATGTTACTGCTAGAGCAAGAGATAACTCTGTGCATGATAGTAGAAGGAAACAACAGTTTAGGGACATTCGTAAACGAATGTTCCGCAACAGGATAATTGGCAATTTGTTAAAAAATATTAAGAAAGGTCAACAGAAAGTGGTTTTTTATAAGAGAAAAAAAAAAGTTGAGAAAGTTATTGATCAGGCATTTGAAATTAAACGTAAGTTATTTATTTTGATAATCAATAGAATTAGGAAGCTAAACAAGGCAATTTATGATTTCAAAAGAAATAGTAGATGGAAGAGAATAGTTAATCGTAGTAATTTTTGTGAAGTTTTTTCTGGAGAATGGATGCATAGTTCAAGCTGTGAGGCATTTTTTAATGAGGAGAGTTATTTCCAGGATAATGATTTGGTGCATGCAGTTGACACCAGTGGTCGTGCTTATGAAGTGAAAGATGGTTGTCCAGTTGAAAAAGAAAAACTTGTGACAACAGAGGCAGAAGAGGTGTTAGGTAATGAGGTTTTAGGAAGACGTGCTAAGGGTCCTGTGTACACCTGGAAGTGTAGTAGTATTTGCAGTGTGCGACAGGATTCCATCAATTTGCTTTGTGATTTTGTACGGTCATTTAATAAGAAAAGTTTGAAGCAGAAAATAAGGTTGTTGCAAGAATTAGATCCGTGCAGAGTGGGAGAAGTGACAGGTTTGCATGGTCATTCACTGGCTTGTCTTTCCAGGAGAGTATGCCAGAGTGTTTTTCATCATTTCAGGATGCTAGCAGTGCATCATAATAAAGTGAGGAAATTAGTTAGAATGTTGTATTATGCTAAGAGTCCAGCAATTATGCTTAAAAAATTATGTGCTGCTCTTTTGCATGGTTCTGAAATAGATGTGAAGAATATATGTGAAGAAATTGAGTTTTGTTACTTTGGAAATAAAGAGGAGAATGTTGAAATTGACCAAGAAGAAGCGGGTGATGTGGAAGATAGTGTACAGGTTTCCAGTACAGATAATTTCCAGAGGGAAATTGCCACGTTTCAGGTCAAATCAAGTGAGAGGCCAAATTTCACTTGTGTGTGTTGTCGACGCACTTATTATAAGAATCAGACTAAGTTAGTGGATTTATATGCAAAAAGTAAAAGGGAAAATAATAGTGAATGGAAGGATTTCGCAACATACTTGATGGTAGAAAATTGTTTTGATTTGGGATTGGATCAACGTGTGTGTACTTATTGTTGTTGCAAATTAAATCAAAACCAGATGCCTGCTAGAGCAGTTCATAATAATCTGGAATTGGTTGAGATTCCTTCTGAATTGAAGGATTTAAATACTTATGAATCTATTTTGATTCAAAGTATCCATACCTTCAGGCTATTGTAAGAATGGAGCCAAAGACAGGGAAATTGCCTCCATCAGATTTACAGAGAGGATTAAAGGGAAGAGTTGTTTATTTGCCTCTAGATTTGAAGAAAAATATTAACACAATTGGAGTAGAAAAAGTGGACGAGGATCCTCTGGTTATCTTAGTTAATGGGGTTCCGACAAAGAATAAGAAAATATGGCAAGATTTAGTAGATGTTAGGAAAGTTAAAAAGGCAACATTGTATTTGAAAAAAAATAATAAATACTATAAGAATGTATATGTTGCAGAAGAGGAAGTAAGTGAGGAAGAGGATAGCGATTTGTGTGCTGGTCAAATTGAGAAAGTAGAAACTTCTACTAGTGAAGAAATATATGAACATTATAGTGTTCATCCTTTGCATTCCAAGGAAGTCATGGGGAATGCTATTGAGTTGTTTCAAATGAAACAAGCCAAAGGGAGTCCCATTAGTGTTTGGGAGGAAAGTTTGGAAGCTCGGTGTTTCCCACAGCTTTTTCCAACAGGTCAGGGAGGAAGATATGATGAGCGACCTCATCAAATTCCTGCTTCTGAATACCGGACTTTGCGATTGTATGCAGGAGATGCTAGGTTTCGACAATGCATTCCTTATTTGTTTCATCTCCTGTTTGAAAGCGATCTGTCTGGACTGTCATATGCAGTGAACCACATCTTGAAAAGTGGTATACACATGCAAAACATCTCGGCAAGTGACTTTATGGATAAAGTCAATGTCCAAGACAGTATTTTGGATTCTCACCTGATTAATCCCATGGCGTGTCAGCGTGGTACTAATGAGTACTGGTACCGTCGTCATGGTGATTTAAAATGTATGCTGAGGAACTTAGGTACTCCCACATGGTTCCTCACTCTGAGCTGTGCCGAGTATGGCTGGGAAGACTTACTTGAATTTCTACGAGAGGCAAATGCTAACGTAGAAAACATCGAATTCAAGACACCCGGAGAACTGTGCTCTTTGGATCCAGTCAATGTATGTAGGTACTTCAATCATAGATTTGAAGCTATGATGTCTTTCATCATGAATAAGAAGAATCCACCTCTTGGAGAGGTGTTGGATTTCTTCTGGAGAAAGGAGTACCAAGCAAGAGGTGCTCCTCATATACATATGTTGCTGTGGATCAAGGATGCACCTAAATTTGGAACGGATCCAGAAGACTCAGTGATGAGTTTTATACAACAGTATTCTACGTGTGCTGTTCCAAACGCAAAGGAGAAGAAAAGCCTAAGAGAAAAAGTTCTGCGTTTCCAAAGCCATCGATGTGGAAAGTACTGTCGTCGTAAATTCCGAAACAAGGACAAGTTCTACACCAAATGTCGTTTCGGCTTTCCACGACCGGTGATTTCTAAAGGAAGAGTAAACAGTTTGATGTCTTCGCTGCGACATAATCTGATGAAGAAATCACCTAAAAACACATACAATTTGAAGAGGAACGAAGAGTCCAAGTACATCAACGACTACAACCCGGTGATTTTGTCCATGTGAAATGCTAACATGGATATACAGTTTGTGGCTGATAACTGTATGGCTGTGGCTCGGTATGTGACGTCTTACATCACCAAAAAAGAGAAGACAGAATTGAAGGATATGTGGGAGGACATTTCCCATGAAAAGAGCCTCAGCAAGAAGTTGTACAGTTTCAGTCTGAAGATGTCGCATTGAGAAATCGGAGCGTACGAATGTTCTGACCGGTTGTCTTCAGCAAGTCTCTATGCCAAGTCAAGGAGTATCATTTGGGCGAGTCTTGGTCTTGCTGCAACGCGTAATCGAGTTCTCAAACCTGTGCGGGAAATTGAGTATTTGGCGTAAAAGGAGCCAAACAGTACCGACATTTTGAAGACCAACATGTTGGATACATATTATCCAAATCGAAGCATTCACCTCGAGAATGTTTGTCTGTATGAGGTTCTTCAAAATTACATATTCAAGAGGAACATCAAAGAAGATACTGAGAAAGGAGTGTATGCTGTAATAGGAAGTGAGGGATGTCTGGTCAAGCAAAGAAAATGCCACTTGGTAAACCATCGAAAATTGAGTGGCGAATCTCCTGAAAAAAAGGAGTTTTTCTATTTAGCACTTTTGCAACTTTTCAAGCCTTGGCGTGCAGAAGAGGAACTGCTTGGAGATTTTCTCTGTTACGAAGACTCTTTCAATGCCGCCAAGGAGACCATAGAATGTCCTGCTTTTCCCAAATATGTACAAATGTTGAATGCGGAAATTGAGCAGGAAGCAATGATTGCAGCCGAGATTGCCAGAGACAGTTCTCAGGACAGTCAGAGTTCTGCTTCATTGAGTCAGGATCCACTAGGAGGACCTGTTATCGAAAATGAAGCTGCCACTGCTATGAATGAAGTGGAAAGAGCCATGGCACATGCTCAGGAGGATGCGGTTAACTTAGAAGAGTTGGAAAGACAACTCAACGTTGAGCAGAGGAAAATATATGACGAAGTTACCATGCAAATTGATCATGGATTAAGTCATGACAAGAAAGAGTGCTCATGTACGTCGTTGAAGCCTGTCCGACTGTACGTGAGTGGAGAAGCGGGAACTGGAAAAAGTTTCCTCATTAAAGCAATTTCATGCTATTTGCAGGAAAGGACAGAGTCATCGCTGTCTTGTGTTGTCACCGCTCCAACTGGACTGGCAGCACATAACATTAAAGGGATTACTTTACATCGTTTACTGATGCTGCCAGTGGAGCATGACAACAAATTACAATATCACAAGCTATCTGGAGATGCTTGTTTTGAAGTTTCAAGAATCTTGAGGAAAATGAAACTTCTTATCATTGACGAAGTAAGCATGGTTTCCAATGTCATGCTTGCCTTTGTGCATTTGAGAATGCAAGAAGTTCTCAAAACAGAGTATGATGTGTTATTTGGTGGCAAACACATCATTGTTTTCGGAGATCTTCTGCAGCTGACACCAGTGAAAGGGCAACCTGTGTTCAAAATGCTCACGCATGAAGATACCAGGAAGTGCCTTGGCAGCATTGGCAACGTCAATATATGGTTAAACTTCAATTATGCTGAACTGCATGAAAATATGCGTCAGGCGAAGGATGAAGTTTACAAGACTATTCTACAAGATGTTAGAATTGGAAAAGTGACCGAGCATGGGAAAGAAGCTTTACATGCACGATTACTGTCAAATTTATATCCAGAACAAGATGTTGTGCCTGAGAATATTTTTCCGAAAATTACTGAGAAGAAATCTGGAATATGTTTGATGCCAACTCTTGCAGAATGTGCCAAATTCAACAACAAAATGTTGCATTTAGAAAAGCAAGAGATTGTGAAACTGGAAGCTATTGACAGAGTAGAGCATATGGGATCAACAATTATTTTGTCTGAGAATCTGAAAACAAAATTGCATTCATTAGAGAAGAGTATATCTAAAACTGCAGGTTTTGAAAAGACTCTGAATGTGTGCTTGAACTGCCGTATAATTTTAAGAAGGAATTTACATGTTGAAAGAGGTCTGGTAAATGGATCAATGGGTAATGTTGTTGATTTTGTAAAATACAGAAATAGAGATGGAATTGAATTTTTAAAAATTAAATTTGATGGCATTGAGGAAGTACAGCTAATTGGTCGTTGTTCTGCTAGATTTTTGCTTGTAAAAGACTTATATGTTCGCCGTAAGCAGTTTCCTGTTTGCTTGGCATATGCGGTGACAATCCATAAATCGCAAGGTTTAAGTGTAGACAGTGCATTGGTGAATATTGGCAGTTCTGTGTTCAAGGAGGGTATGGCATATGTGGCATTATCACGAGTTAGAACTTTATCGGGATTGTACTTGATTGAGTGTGATGTCACAAGCATTTGTGCGGATCTAGATTGTGTTAAGGAATACAATAGGTTAAGAAGAGAGTATGCGCCACATTTGCCTCAATATCCTTTGTTTGAGAAACGTGTGGTAGGCCGGAAACGAAGAAATGTGACCAATACTGGGGAGGTTGTAGCAAAAAGACGAAAAGTCGATGAACCTGAAATTATAAGCAGAAACAAAAAGGATTCTGTTGAAGATGTTGTTGGTTTTCAATTTGAAAACAGTTCTGGTGTCAACTGCTATGCTAATGTAGTGGTTAATGTTTTGTTTTCTCTAGAAAATGTAAAAGAAGAGATTGTGGTCAATTCTGATCAAAGATTTTGCAGTTTGTTAAATTCTGTGTTAGAGAAATGTAGCACTGATAGAACAAACATAGAAAGTGTGTCTGAAATTCGAAATCTGTTAGACAGATGTTCAGGCCAAACACAATTCTCTCAAAATATTCAGCAAGATTGTCAGGAGTTTTTAATGTATATGCTTGATGTATTGCATGCTGAAGGTGTAGATGTAGATCAGCTGTTTGGGCTTTCTTATCAATGGCAGCATGACTGCGAGAACTGTATGGTATCAAGTACTACTAGTGTAGACTCAGAAAGATTTATATATTTAACTTTGCCAGACAGTAAATCAGTCTCCTTTAATAAGCTAGTAAAAGCAGCTGATCACAACATGGAGTGTAGCCAATGTAAATCTGAAATGATGTCCACATTATTTATACGAACATATGGCCAGTATGTCATTTTAATGTTCCAACGATGTAGGCCTGATGGAACATATTTTAACTTTACAGAAAAATACAGTCACTGGATGTTGTCATCAGTGATGTCATTTGAGATGTCATCAGTGATGTCATCAGTGATGTCATTTGAGATGTCATCAGTGATGTCATCAGTGATGTCACTGACCATGTCATGAATGATGTAATATGTGACATGATCAGCAGTGGATTGCGGGTGCGCGATATATAGTTAGTACAACTAACTATATATGGAATTTCAATGGTTTTGTGTGAGTAAAATAAGGTTTTTTAAATGCTAATTCCTAACTATATATGGTCTATAACCTATGGTTTTTTCAGTGAATTTTCAAGGTTTTGTAAATGCTAATTCCTAACTATATATGGTCTATAACCTATGGTTTTTTCAGTGAATTTTCAAGGTTTTGTAAATGCTAATACCTAACTATATATGGTCTATAACCTATGGTTTTTTCAGTGAATATATATATATATATATATATATATATATATATATATTCACTGAAAAAACCATAGGTTATAGACCATATATAGTTAGGAATTAGCATTTAGAAAACCTTATGGTTTTGTGTGAGTAAAATAAGGTTTTTTAAATGCTAATTCCTAACTATATATGGTCTATAACCTATGGTTTTTTCAGTGAATTTTCAAGGTTTTGTAAATGCTAATTCCTAACTATATATGGTCTATAACCTATGGTTTTTTCAGTGAATATATATATATATATATATATATATATATATATATATATATATATATATATATATATATATATATATATATATATATCACTGAAAAAACCATAGGTTATAGACCATATATAGTTAGGAATTAGCATTTACAAAACCTTGAAAATATATATTCACTGAAAAAACCATAGGTTATAGACCATATATAGTTAGGAATTAGCATTTACAAAACCTTGAAAATTCACTGAAAAAAACATAGGTTATAGACCATATATAATTAGGAATTAGCATTTAGAAAACCTTATTTTACTCACACAAAACCATTGAAATTCCATATATAGTTAGTTGCACTAACTATATATCGCGCACCCGCAATCCACTGCTGATGATGTCACATATTACATCATTCATGACATGGTCAGTGACATCACTGATGACATCACTGATGACATCTCAAATGACATCACTGATGACATCATCTAGTGTCTGTGTGTTTTTGTAAAGTTTAAATACGTTTTACATATTGAAGAATGACTGGATGTATGGAAGACTGAGTGTGTGTGTGGCTGGCTGGGAGGTGTGTGACTCTGTGCATATCAATGTGTACTTGTATCAGTGATTGTATAAGAGAGTAAGTATGTGTTAGTATATGTGTGAAAAGTATGGTGTTCTGTGTTTAACTATAGATGAGGAAATCGAAGTGTGATTGATTCTTCACAGGACTGACTAGGTGTATGAGTGCATATGATAGTGTTCTAATAATAACTGACTGTATGTATGAGTAATTGTATGGGTGAATGAGTGAATGTGTGTGTAGACGTACGAATCAGTGAGTGCGTATGTAGTAACTGGTATTGGTGTGTCATGATGTCATCAGTGATGTCATTTGAGATGTCATCAGTGATGTCATTTCAGATGTCATTAGTGATGTCATCAGTGATGTCACTGAAGTATGGTGTTCTGTGTTTAACTGTATAGATGAAGAAATGGAAGTGTGATTGATTCTTTACAGGACTGACTTGGTGTGTGAGTAACTCCATGGATGAGTGGCAGTGTGTGACTGTCTGCATAGGTGTATGAGTGCATATGATAGTGTTGTAATAATAAGTGACTGTATGTATGAGTCATTGTATGGGTGAATGAGTGAATGTGTGTGTAGACGTAGGAATCAGTGAGTGCGTATGTAGTAACTGGTATTGGTGTGTCATGATGTCATCAGTGATGTCATTTGAGATGTCATTTGAGATGTCATCAGTGATGTCATCAGTGATGTCACTGACCATGTCATGAATGATGTAATATGTGACATCATCAGCAGTGGATTGCGGGTGCGCGATATATAGTTAGTGCAACTAACTATATATGGAATTTCAATGGTTTTGTGTGAGTAAAATAAGGTTTTCTAAATGCTAATTCCTAACTATATATGGTCTATAACCTATGGTTTTTTCAGTGAATTTTCAAGGTTTTGTAAATGCTAATTCCTAACTATATATGGTCTATAACCTATGGTTTTTTCAGTGAATTTCATTGGTTTTTTAACAACTAATATCTGTAGCTGTAAAATGTATTCTTCTTTAAATCCAAAAATATATTTTATATGTTTATGAATAATTTTTTTTTAAAATCTTTTTTTTTCTTCGTTCCCGCTTCGCGAATCGGGAAGCTTCCCGTTAGCTGACCTTGATGCCGCGAAATAGACCGCGAGCCGGTAAACGTTTCTTTACCGCAAGTGCCGCGTTAGAAAACAACATCGTGACGCCTCCCGTCCGCATGACGTTTCACGTTGTCGCGTGATACGTCATATGACGTGCTACGTTAGCGAACTGGTACGCGAAGCGAGTCGCAAAGCGCAGGTTTCTGGAAGCAAACCGGGAGGCCCTGCAAAGCGCTTAACGTAAACACAGCAAGTCATGTGACTTGGTAATAACACTTTTCATTGGTTCATTTCACTTTTGGTTTCCTAATGATGTAAGACTAGGTCATATAATCTAAAATGAACACTTTTCATTGGTTGAGAACTCTTGTTTTTCCCAAATGATGAAAATCCCTCCTTCTTTCCTCACTCTGACTTTCATCATTGTGAGAGAAAGACCCTTTGTGATCACTGAGCAATGGCTTCTTTAGTAGCTTCAGCTGGTGCTTCCCCACCACCTCCACCACATCCAAGGAAGAGTGGACCACCTGCTCAAGTTATAATTCAGCAAGAAGAGGAAGAAGAGGAAGACGAGGAAGAGCAGGAAGAGAGGCAGTTTTTGCCTGAGGAACCCAGGACATCTCACCGGAAAGAAAACTTCATTTGGCAATTTTTTTAAATTCCCAAAGGTCAGAAAAAAGTAAATGCAAGATACGTAACTTGCCTTATATGTCAAGATAGACTGTCCAGAGGAACCGAGAAAAAATACAGTTTCGGAAACTACACAATGCATCGCCATATGACTAGGTGGCATCCTAACAACTACAGTGCTGCACAGTTTCGGAACGACCTAGATAATCTCCCTATTATGGCCAGAAGATCTGTTGTACCGGAAGTAACGGGACCAGAGGGCAGGGAGATGGTGCCAAATATACAAATGAGATTTGGTGAAGTAAAACACATCTGCGTATTTTGCGATGGATTCATTTGCTACGGAGAAAGAAGCATCACTCTGATCAACAGAGCTATTGACTATCATATGCAAGTTTGTACGAAACGCCCAAAATAATAAATACTTTTTTTTTGTTTTGTTGCTCCTGTTGAGCCCTTTACAATGAATCGTTTTCATTGCCCCCTCCAAGAAAAACCCCAAAAAATATAAAACTGTTCAGAAAAATTCAAAAAAAGTAAAAAAAATTCTGAAAAATAATAAAAAAAATATAAAACAACAAAAACAATAAAAAAAAAGTTCTTTTCAGAACTACCTCCCCGTTATTAAAAAATTGGTACAATATTTGGAACTGTGCCAACCTCTATTTCTCTTAGTTCGCTTCCCAGTTCGCTCGCCGGTACGCGAACCGGAAGCGAACCAAAAACAGTAAGTATAAGGGAAGGAAACAGACACTTATGTTAAAAGAAAGACAGCTATAGGGGAGTAAACTAGAGATACTATTACCCGTAATCCACTGCTGATGATGTCACATATTACATCATTCATGACATGCTCAGTGACATCATCAGCAGAGGATTGCGGGTTTTTTGGCAACGTGCCTTATCCACGGTTTAATAACGCTGCCTTTTGCTTTATATAAGTTTTCAAATTGTATGAAATATATACCAATAGGTCGTTATGAACCTTTAGGTAGTGCTTTTCTTCATGAGGTCTGGTCGCTTCCATACACATACAGATGTTTCAAAGATGATCAAGAAGTTTATCTGAATGGAGAGGAATGCACTGAGACGCCAGATCATTCACTAATGTGTAGGCACATACAGTTACACGGTTCATGCAACAAACACCGACCAAATATGGCTTGCGTGTTGCAAGGCACGCCAGTTCCTGCTATCATCCCCACGTTCAAGTTGTTGGAAAATGGTAGTTATTTGATGCTCAATAATGAAGATTGTTCTGAGTTAATTAAAAGTATTCCTTTTATCGTAACAGTAAGTGAACGGGTTATTTGCTGCAGAAATGTTCTATTTCCTCCCACACATGAACATAGGGAGTTTTCAATCTGGCCACAAATACCAACCTTGGGAGAGATTTCAACGGCATGGCAAGAATAAGAGCTCTTTTGTCTCAGAGAGAGGTGGCCTTGAGTTCGGCCCGTGAAACTTTCGTGCTTCACATAGCGAACACCCGTACAGAGGTGCAGAACCTTTTCAATTCAGATTTGCCTTTCAATTTCAGCAAGATGGTTCGGACTATCTTTAACGCATCCTCCACAAAGGCCCTGGCGCACTTTTTTAAAGTTGTTACCAGTGGTCTCGTGACTTCATTTGAGAAAATCTTTGGAGTCATCCCTGCTTTCTTTCATTCTATTTTCTCCACTCTGCTTCGTGGATTGGCATTTTTACTTGCATTACCAGCGGACGCTCTTGTGCTTTTTTACATTTTTAAATATGGATGTCCCTCCTATGCAACCTCCCACCCTGCAGCTGCTGACACTGTTCCGCAATCGCATGCTAGAATATTATGGCACAATACCGTTGGCGATATTAAGCACGGCATATGGATTATCTTTTCGATTCTCCTACTTCACCTGTGTCCAGCCTGTATTTCACTGCCTGACCTGTGATTTCGATTGGGCCATTGATTTGTGTCTCTGCGGACCGGTTTCTCCTGACGTCGACTTTAATCAGCTGATGACTCCTATCATTACTCACGAGTTGGTTTGTCCTGGCGAAAGGATTATGGCTGTGGCATTGATGCATGGACTAATTGGTCCCTGGAATTTACTGGCGGCAGCACAGTCTTTCTTGGAACAGAGCTTTCTTGAAAACCCACCGAGCTGTCCTCTGATGGTGATAGAGGATCCGGTGCTGGGAGAGCACGTATGTTCTTTTCCGCTTTTAAATTGGATGGCTGAACTGTTTTCGGATGAAGACGGTGACTTCCTATTGGAGGCTGTTGCAGCTTATTTTGCATACACAGTTATGTCATAGACCTTTTTCATGTTTGATATGCTGAGTACTAGCATTTCATTGACAATTCATTGACTTATTTGTCAAGTTTTTATTATTTTCCTTGCCTATTGGCTTAAGACTCGATAAAGTACTTGGCTGTTTTATTTTTCTTTAGCATTAAATTTTCCTAGTTTTTAATGCTTTACCTTGCGGACCGTCCACATATAAACTTGCAATCTGCTCTCATGAGATGGCACTTCTATTATCTTATTCAGTTCGTTTCCGGATCATGGGGAGGTGTCATCTAGGTCCTGGATATCTTTACACTGTGTTAAGTTAGCATGGGCTCATTACCGGTTTAAACGCCATTTTTCCTTTTTTGCAACTTCTGCACACGACACTTAGTTGTTGCTTTAGCTTTCCACCTAGTAGTTCATCGTGGTTTACATGAGAATAATATGTTATTGCTCTACTATCTGCTTTGCTTGTTAAACTATATCTGTACAGCGAGTGCTAAAGTTTCAAGAACAACACGATACAGAATTGTTATGAGGTCTGATCTCCTCGACTTCATACTCATAACATAAGTGCAACTTCTGCCAATTCTGGGCATGAGGCGGGTTTTATATTGCTTTGCCGAACACACATACACAACAGTTGATGCGGTTCACATGAAGAGAGAGCTGGTGTATGCTGATGTGATTCCTTCAAATCTAAGACACTAAAGTATGGGCACGCCCTAAACCAACACAAAGAGACCTTCTTAGCAAATAATATAATATGTGTATTAGGGAGGGTGAGATATAAGCAGCCGCGGGCCGTGGAGGGAGTTACGGTGAGGCAGGGAGGCGGGGAGGGGGAGAAGCAGGGTGGAGCCCTCTCTACCCTGCCCCTCCCCCTCCCCGCCTCCCTGCCCCACCGTAACTCCCTCCACGGCCCGCGGCTGCTTATAAGTGTTGCTAACTCTTATTCATTTACAGCATGTTAACATACTATCACCATTCGCTTTTTATGTACTAGTAACTATGCTGGTAATTTTGCTACTGATAATATGTGTACTTGTATTATCTAAGATACTACGCCTGAGAAGACGGCATTAGTAAATAAACATTTCAAATACACATGTGTTCTTCTTAACTCCATGTTCTGGTTTCTAAGAAATATATAACGACCGACTGTTCATGAGTTCCACGTATCCTGAGGTACTATAAGTTCATATTCTGGATTGTCTAAACATTGAGAGTTTGTTATATCCAATGTGACACTGTACCTAGCTTGCTAAGGAGTTTTTGATTACTAACGTGAGTTTTGGGACACCCTAATTCGCCGAGGTTCCAATCCTCTGTCCACAGTTCTGTGTGAGAACAGAAACCCTGCGACAGGGGCACCCCCGACCCTTGCTGGAGCTTCATCACACTTGTGATACAACTCCAGCAATGCGCCACCTTTACGGCACAGATACATCACGCATCTGTGCTGTTTTTGCCCCATGATGCGCCGCATTGTAAATGCAGCACACCATAGGTGACGGAACAGCGGCACAGAATGACTAACACATCCCTGGTGATGCGCCAGTCATCATAAATGTATCCCTATGCTTCTTATCTTGTTAAAGATGAACCGCCATATGTATCATCAAAGTTTTTTGCATTTCCTAAATAGCGAACTTTAAGGAATAAATAGCGATTCTTTACCATTCCTAGTTTGCGATTAGCTATTTGCTAATTACAAATTACCCATTCATTTCCTTCATTTCCATAGGGCGGTTGGACTCACTTTTAGCTCGAACGGCTGAATGGATTTCCACGAAACTTGGCAAAATTGTAGGGACTGGTAGCCCGATGTGCCTTTGCCATGTCTCAAGATATATGCTCCAGTGGTTTTTACGAAAATTAACTTTGAAAAATATATATTGGGCTACATTGGCCTATATATATGTTGGAGCCCAAATGTAGCCCAATGTAGCCCAATGAAGCCCGATGTAGCCCAATGTAGCCCAAAGATGGCCGCCAGACACACAAAAAAACAAATGTAGCCCAAATATCAGCCAGATGTAGCCCAACTATAGCCCAGTGACAGAATGACCAATCAGCTTCGCAAACCTCCGTTACGCGAAGCGGAGCGCTGTTACAGATATATATCTTTTTTTGAACGTTAATTTCTCAAAATCCACTGGAGCACATATATTGAGACCTAGCAAAGGCACATCGGGCTACCAGTCCCTAATATTTTGCCAAGTTTCGTGCAAATCCATTCAGCCGTTCGATTATTATTATTATTATTTTTTTTGCCCCGCGGGGCCCTTTTAAAACCTCCACATCAAACCTAGGGGGTCAGCGAGGATCTACTATACCCCCTTATGGTTATTTCCCCCTTTGTTTTGGCCTCCTCTTGTCTCTCGATCCTACCGAGAGACAAGATGGCGGCCGCTACGGACTTTTTGGAATGTTGACAGACGCCAGAGAACCAATCAGCTTCGCTTCACAAAGCTCCGTTGTGCGAAAAGTACGCGTCCTGGGACGCTGCCCGGTCCGCTGTTACAGATATATATCTTTTTTTAAACGTTAATTTCTCAAAATCCACTGGAGCACATATATTGAGACCTACAAAAGGCACATCGGGCTACCAGTCCCTACAATTTTGCCAAGTTTCGTGCAAATCCATTCAGCCGTTCGGGCTAAAAGTGAGGCCAACCGCCCTATGGAAAACTCAATGTTAAAAACACGTTTTGGGACCCCCCTTTTTTCTCGGCCCCCCCTTGACAAACCCCCCCCAAATTTTCAAGGGCTGCTCAGAAACAAAATGTGCCATTTTCCTGAAAATTTCAGCCAATTCCGTCCACAAACGCCAAAGTTATTAGACATAGAATTTTCAAAAATCCCATAGAGAAAAAATCCTAACTATATATACCTACTGGCGACCGCCAGTAGGTAATATATATATATATATATATATATATATATATATATATATATATATATATATATATATATATATTGTTTTATTTCTTTTAGCTATAGCCCCTTGTTGTAATCCATTGGGTTGGGTTTATTTCCACCTTAACGAGTATTTGCTGGCATTCCAAGATGGCCACTGCATGGCGTCTTTATGATGGTGAGTAAGCGGTCTAGATAGGGGAGCCACGGGTGAGCCGTAAAGACTATGCATGATTGGAAAATTATTTGTTATAGATCTGAAGATTAAATGGTGTACAAATAATTTGGGGTGTTGGAAGGATGTTTAAGGTTTTAATTATGCTTTAAAAGTGATGTTTATTATCAATGGAGTATTCACTAAAATGTATTGTTCTGTGATTGTATTTAATATATTTGAAATGAGTTTATATTGTATATCCTGCATGTTTTGTATCTGAGGATTTGTATTATACTTTTTTATAGATATCATTTGGAGGAGATATTTATTTATTAGTCCTAAAGAAGGTTGTGTGTAGATGTTGGTGCTACTGCACTACATCAACAGAATGTGAAAGCATGGCCTACAGTGCATGGATGATATGTATATGTTATTGAATGTACCCATAAAGATGAGTGACATAAGTAGTAGACGTGTGTCTAGTGTAAAAGATAAATTGGACTGTCTTCAAAATTCTTCCTTCGGCATTGTATATGTCATATTGGTATGTTTGTGTTTTTATATATAAGAGATTTTAAATATATGGATTGTAAAAGAATGTTATTGAGATTGGTGTTATTGATATTATGTGAGTGATTGACTGTAAGATTAGTTTTTTTACGTAGGGAAAATATGTGTTTTTTGTTTAACCTTCTCTGCTAACCCATGGTTATAGACAATTTGCACTGTGAGACTTCTTATGCCCTATTGAGAGAGATAGTATTTGCTTTGTAAATTGTAATTTTGTACACATTTGCGAATTACTGATTGTATGTCTGAGGGTTGCATTGTGTGAAAGTTTACTCCCAATGCAGTAAGCCTGAGTTGGTTATGGCGAGAAGCCAATGGTAACAGCTATAGGCCTGATTAACAGGCAGGGAAATGTAAAGCCCAGGGCCATAGGTCTGGCTGCTTATTATGACACGTTATTCCACAGAGAGCAGGTCTGGCATATTTTTGGTGAATGCACATGGTAAAGCTAATAGGTCTCTAACAGTGGATTGATATCATATCTTTATCTAATAGGTTGAAGGAAAGTTATTTGGTTGCATACGATCTCTCATATTTCCATAGTAGGCAAGGGTTTTGGTGTTGGTCTCCCAGTCTGATAAACCCTGGGTAAAGAATATCATTGTGATAAGATGGGTTATATTTTATTTTTTCAACTATAAATTTGCACATATCTTTAAGAGTATACATATACGCCTGATGGTTTCCAGCATGTGCACACTTCAGTATGCCTGGGTTGTATATATTGTGTCAAGTCATAGGTAAAAGTTAAAGGCCTTATCCGTTCACTGCGGAAAGCTATGTCAGATTCCTGAGGTGTATTCTGTTTAAAATGAAAAACTATGATAGGCATTACTTACTTATTGCGAAAACCATGTGTTAAAGGCAAATGATTTTTTAGGAGTGAATTCTTATTACACTGTGCCAAAGCCTGTAGACAGGTATTGGTACATGGAATTCCGGCTATTACTGTAGTAGGCAAGTGTTTTGGAGTTGGTGACCTACCTGAACAAAGTATGTGTACAGATGATTTCCACTATGGTAATCCTTATTAGACTACATTGCTAGGGATTGTATGGGGTCCTGATACTCTATTTTGTTCATATTTGTAATTTTATTGCAGTATATCTGATGGCTGCCTTGTGAAAATTATGTTTATAATGACAAATTACAATAAAGGCATTAGCCCTGAGACATTGATTGTGAAATCATATGTTAAAGCCATCAGGCAGTAAGGGGTAAATTGTTAACCTAGATTAAAGCCTTCAGATTGATATTTCGACACATGCAATCTCACAGATACTACAGTGACACACAAGGCATTTTTATTTATAAGATAGACTTATTTCCATTGTCAATTCTTGTGGTAAATGTGAGGGGTTCTGAATGAGTCCTATCTAAATCTGGAATCCCATTGTATAGTCAAGTTCACAAAAATATATACAAAATAGTCATCAATATTTGATATATCACAGTATACCTTTTTTAGCTCAGGTTGGGGGAACAGTCCCCTGTGAGAGTAGAATTTAATTTTTTTCCTACACAAGGAATGTTGAACTATTTTGAACGGAAGATGTTTTCTCATGGCAAAAGCCGTTCCATCAGGTTTTTTTACACTGCTTGTTTTTTTTTTTCAGAACAAATTTTATTTGGTTTTAGCAGTTGACAGAATATAAAAGAAACACTGCTTCCATAGTAGCAGGAAGACAGTGAGCTTATAAGAGCGATGAAGGTCAAAATATTCAATCAACATGTCCCTATACCCCCCTCCCCGTATTCCAGCCCAGTTCCCACCCCCCACCCTGCACGGTGTTTACATTGTCCAGAACAGGAGCTTAAGCATCGTAATAGCAGCATGTGGTTCAGTTCACTCAGGGGCAGTACGAATGAGGTCTATGTCAGTGGCTCGTGTCCCCGGGGGGTCCAGTAGCAGGCCCCTATAGTCTGCCCATTTCTTCCAGATCCGATAGTGCTTCCTGGGGCAGCCCCTGGCCTCAAAGATTGGGCGTTCCAGACCCATGTTGAAGTCCATGCCTCGCTTCAACACCCCTACCAGCGGAGCTCTGGGGGCTTTCCAGGCTTGGGCTATTTCCCTCTTGGCCACCGTGAGACCCAGAAGAAGCAAGTGACGTTTGTACCTATTACCCCCCACTTGTTCCATAACATGAAGGAGGCCCAACTTCGGTGTGCGAGGGAGTTCCCATGCCAACACTTCCTCGAGACAGTCCCACACGCCAGTCCAAAATCTCTGCAGCCGTACACATCCCCACACCGTATGTAAGAAGGAGCCTATCGCCCTTCCACACCGCAGGCATTCCGGGGAGGCTATCAGCCCCGCCTTCCACAGTCGCTCCCTCGTATAGTATGCCCTATGTAGGTATTTAAATTGGATAAATCGCAGGCGCACTGCTATCGCTGCTCCCCTAGGGGCCTCCAGGGCTTCCCTCCAGTCCTCCTCCTCCAACTCCCCCAGCTCACCCTCCCAGACCGCCCGCAGTTTATCAAGAGAAGGGGAACAATGGGTAACCAGCGTTTGGTATATGGTTTAAATTTTCTTTGTTTCCAATTCCCCCATAAATATCTTAGCTTCTAAGGGACTGAATTCCGGTAAGGACGTTATGTCTGCTATTGCAGGGGCCAGGGCGTGTCGGAGCTGTAGATATCTGAAGAATTGGGACTGGGGCATGTCATATTCATCCCGCAATGCTTGGAACGACTTGAGGACTGAGCCCTTTAGAACATGGCCCAGCGCCGAGATGCCAATAGCGTCCCAGCCTTCAAAGCCCCGCAGTGAAGCCAAACCGGACAGCCTCCCATTGTGCCACAGTGGAGTCTCACTTGTTAGCCTATTCCACCATCCCATGCAGCGGAGAGCGTCGCGCCATACTCTGAAGACTACCTGGGTGACCATCGGGAGTCTTTTCCGGATAGCTGCCGAGTATAGGATAGTATGGAGCATGTCCGGGTCCATCATATACCTCTCCAGGGCATAGGTCGGGTCGCCTCGATCCCCATACCACCAGTCGTTAAGAACAAGCAGGTGTGACGCCTGATAGTAGGACTGGACGTCCGACGTGGCCAGCCCCCCACAGTAGGTCGACAGGAAGCAGGTGCGGAGCGCCACTCTCACTGCTCCCCCAGTCCATAGGAACCGACCCAAGGCAGAGTTTACCTGCCGAAACCACTGCGGCGGGACTGAGTACGGGTGATTTTGCAGTTGGTATAGAATACGGGGCAGGGCCACCATCTTAAAGATGGCTGAGCAGCCATAGACATTTAGGGGCATCCTGGACCACGTCTGCATATCCGAACGGATCTTGTCACAGACTAGCACTATGTTGCGGGACCACGACACTCCCGGTACATCCGTCAAAAAGACACCTAAGTATTTAAGGCCTCCCGCCGCTTCCTGCAGGACCGAGGCCCAGGGACCCAAGGTCCCCCCGTCACCCAGGACCCACAATTTCGACTTCTGTACATTGAGTCTAAGACCGGACATCTCACCGAAAATGTGCATTATTTCCAGGACCCTCGGCCCTGATTTATTGAGGTCTGTGAGGAAGAAAAGCACGTCGTCAGCATAGAGTGAAATCCTATCAGATGGGCCCCCCACCCATTCCACTCCGCGCAATTGGGCATCCATCCTCACCCAAGCCGCGAGCGGCTCCATAGCCAAGTCGAACAGGTAAGGTGAGAGAGGGCATCCCTGCCGGGTGCCTCGACCAATGGGGAACGAGCTGGAGATCGCCCCCGCATCCCTGACCGCTGCCGTCAGGTCCGTATACAGCAAGTGAATGTAAGACAGAAAACATGGGCCCAGATTGAGTCGGAGGAGAAGTGCTCGAAGGTATGGCCAACTCAGGGAGTCAAAGGCGCGATCTATATCCGCCAGCAGGAGGGCCACGGGGATGACCGCCGCCCGCACCGCCTCCACCACCAAATGCGCGCGTCGTATATTATGTCTCGTTGCTCTGTGGGGCATGAAACCTGCCTGGTCCGCATGGATCAGGTCCGTGATATATGGGAGAAGGCGGTTCACCAAAGCCTTTGCCAGTATTTTCGCCTCAAAGTTCAGCAACGAAATCGGACGATAAGATTCCGGGCTATCCTGGGGCCTCCCCGGTTTGCAAAAAACCACAATCTCGGCATGTCGCCAGTCTGTTGGCAGTCTTCCACGATCCCTAGCCACTTCTAGGGCCTTCTTATAGCGCAGCCCTAATTGGAGATGAAACATCTTCATAAATTCACATGGGAACCCATTGGGCCCAGGGGCCTTGCCCGTGTTTAGTCCGCCTAGAGCTTCTCCTAGCTCCTCAGCCGACAGCGGGAGGTCCAGTCGATCCCGGGCTTCATCCGAGAGCGCCCGGGGTGAAAGGTCCGCGAGGAATCTGTCGATCTCATCCGCTGGGAAGGATTCCCGGGGGGCATACTGTGTCTCATAGTATTGAGCAAACGTCTGGGCCAGGACCTCGGGGGCCGAGATAGGGATACCCGCGGCGTCTCGGAGTCCCGGTAGGGGCTGGGCTTGATAAGTATCCTGACATAGCCTATATAGCATCGTGCTAGATTTGTCCCCCCATTGGTAGATTCTGCTCTGCGTAGCGAGCCAAGTCTGTCGGGCCTCGTCCAGCAATAAGGAGGTGTATGACCGCTGGAGGTGCAGTAGCTTATTCACTGCGTCTCCATTCTCCCCTGTCAGGCAGTTCGCCTCTTGGCTTCGTACCTGGTCAGCCGCTTCCGCCAGAGCCAACGTGTGGGCCTTACGGTTCGCGGCGCACCACACGATGTCCACGCCCCGAAGCACAGGTTTCAGGGCCTCCCACAAGGTCATGGCATCCACACTCGGGTCCTCATTCTCCGTCCAATAGTGCGCTATTGCCTCCCTCATGTGTGATTGGTAGTCATCGCGCTGCAAGTGCCACGTGGAAAGACGCCAGCGAAACGGCTGTCGCCGCACACCTAGGCTCAATGTCAGCCCGATCGGGTAGTGGTCCGACAGGCCCCTAGGAAGTATGGAGGTAGAGTCGACTCTTCCTATCCAGGGCTGCGGGACGAACAGGTAGTCTAGGCGAGAGAAGGATTTGTGGACCGCAGAGACAAAGGTATATTCGCGATTGCATGCATGGTGATATCGCCAAGTGTCAATCCATCCCATCCCTCGCACCATTCTGCTCAATCGTGTAGTAGTATCAGAAAGCTGACCTTCCCCGGGCCTACAGCGGTCAAGTCTCCCGTCCATCACGTCGTTCCAATCGCCACCCACAATCGTCAGCACAAATGGGACGTCAGTCCATACATCAAACAGTCGTTTAATCAGAGCGTCTTGTAGGGGGGGTGGAGCATACACACTGCCAAAGACCACGGGCTCACTCCCCAGCCTCCCCTTGATAAACGCTTACCGTCCATGCACATCCAGCCACTGTGTGTCGTGTGTATAAGGGACCCTACGATGTATCAAGATTGCGACTCCCCTGGACCCTCTCGTGAACCCAGCATGGAACACCTGTTCATATCCATACCTCCGTAAACTAAGGACTTTGGTGCCCATAAGGTGCGTCTCTTGGAGTAACAAAACATCCGCTTTTTCGGTCTTCCCCAATCGTAGAACCGCACTTCGTTTAATTTTATCGAGCATCCCTCTCACATTCCAGCTCAATATGCGCATCGAGGCTCGCGAAAGGCTCGCCCCCTGTCCTTCAGCCGCCATCAATCACCCAAAATCTGAGATCATCGGGCCACCAAGACCACACACGCACACATAGCTGCCTCCAAGTTCCCGTAAACACCGTGCTAGAGCTAGACCCAACTTCCCCCCCACAATTCCCGGATGCCCCAAACCCCCGTCCCTCCCCCTGCACCCCCTCCCCTGTCCCAAACTGTACCAACCACCCCCCCTCCAACCCCCCACCCCATACCTCAGCAACATTGAAGTACCTGTCGCGGTGCAGGCAATCTCAACCCTCCAACGGGAGGTCCAAGACCCACTACACCGATGGATCCCACCCAACTACCCACAAAGTATTCAACAACCCCCCACCCAACACGTGGGAACGAACTCCGGGAGTAGGCCCGCTCTCGTGCGAGCGTCTCCCGACCTACTGCCCACTCATGAGTAAGGAATCATGTAGTCTATCTGTAAGTGGCATGTCCAAGAGCAGCGCCAGGCCTACTCCATTCGTCAAAGCACCTCATCAGCCCTGTAGGCCCATTTCTAGAATCATGATCGTGAGGGTCTCAAGATTTCGAGGGGGAAGAATCTGTCCCCTCCGGCGCCTCGGCCGTCTCGTCGCGGGGAGGCGGGCGCTTCTGAGAGCGCGACCTCCAGTTACTCCTGCTGCGTGATCTTCTAGGCATTTTTGGGGGTCTCCCGGTGGTCGACGAATCCGAGTTCCTCCTAGGGGGGGTATTCACCGTGACTCGCACTGTTTCATCTGTCCACTCAAACACTTCCTCCGGGGAATTGAAGAACTGGGTGCGGGATTGAAAGACCACACGCAGGCGAGCCGGGAAGAGTAGAGCATATGGAATTTTGAGCTCTCGCAGGCGTGCCTTTGCCACAGTGAACGACTGTCTCTGCTGCTGGACCAGTTTTGTCTAATCCGGGAACACAAGGATTTTGTGGTTCTCAAACATTAGAGGGACCTGGGCGCGGGCTTGTCGTAGGATAACGTCCCTATCGTGGTAGTTGAGCAGTTTGGCAATCACCGAGCGGGGGCGAGCTCCAGTGGACGGTTTGGGAAGAAGTGCACGATGTGCCCGCTCCACCACAAAGCAGCGTGACAGGGAGTCCGGGAGGAGCCATCCCTCCAGCCATTGGGTCCCTTTTTCGCAGTTCTCCGGGAAGCCCACGAAGTGCAGGTTGTTTCTTCTGGCCTTCCCTTCCGCATCTTCCACCCGCAGCGCAAGTCCCTTCTGGATCCCCTCCATGGCAGCAACTTTCTTCTTGAGAATTACCACGTCGTCCTCGACTTCCGTGATCCTGGATTCAGTTTCGGTGATGCGTGCGACCGCATTGCGTAGGTCTTGTCGGAGCAGGGTCACGTCGGCTCCGACCGCTCCGATTTTCGCGTTCAGCATGTCCCTCGACTGCGTGATCGCCGCCATCAACGCTGCATTGTCCGGCCCAGTGCTCTGGGGACCGCCAGAAGCCCCCGCACCCCCACTGGGTCCTGCAAACTTGTCCATCGGGCCCTGCTTGGAAGTGTTGCAGCTGTTGCCCCCTCTCATCATATCGCGGGCGAAGTAGTGATCTCAATCACGCGGGAACCGACAGCCCAAGGCACCCCTCACTATATGTGCATTCTCTGGTGATGAGTGTCTCCGAGGTCGCCGGGGCAGGCCGTGGCCCCGTGAACTCCCGAATGTGGAGCACACCCCGGCGGAGCACCCGCAAGGCGCTATATGCCCAGTGGCTGGGGATAGTGCTGGGTCCACACAGCCGAACCACGCAGCAACGGGGGCCACTCACTCCGCTGCAGGGTTTGCTGGAGGCAACCCAGAGTCTATGCTGCGTCTCCCAGCGTCTACGCCAATGTGTCCCGGGGGCCGCCGGCCAGCTTGTGACTGTGCAAAAGTCTGTGGGGGTCTGTCCAACCCACCACCCTCACCGCGGTCCGATGCGACCGCCGAGCAGGAGTGCACCGATTGTCCGGCACCCGGGGAGAGTCCAGCAGGGTCACAATTCAAATGAGGAGGGGGGAGGGGGGGACAGTTAGGGGAGTCGGTATGGCGGCCGCCTCCCTAGTGCTCCAGCGTCCCTGAGCCCCGCGGCTCGAACCCGCCTCCGAGTGGGGCCAGGCACAGTCCCGGAGCGTCCCCTCCCCCACTAGGCCTCACACCCCACTGCCACTCCTTACCCCACCTCAGCCGATGTCCGGGCGCCGACTTCGTCCTCCTCCAGCCGACGTTTTCGCCGCCGCACCGAGCGTCCAGGCGCGAATGGGGTCAGCCCAACCCCCACCGCCGCTCCGCAGCGTCTCTCCACCAGAGCGGCACCTTCCGCCGGCGCACCCCGGCTTCCCCTCACTTCCGGGCGGGCTACCCGGCAATCGAGGTCCCGGCTGCGGCGTGGAATGAAGGCCTCGTCGCCGTCCGGGCTCCCGGCGGCTGTATCTCCCTGGTCCCAGACCGCCGGGACACCAAAGTCACTGCCGAGGTGTCGCCCCCGGAGCCGCTTGCAGCCACAAGGTTTGGGGTGCAGTTCGGTCGGGGCGACGCAGGATCCAGGCAGGATAAGGAATCGGCGGGACGGAGCTCGCTTAGGCTACGTCCGCCATGTTCGCCGTCTTGGCCACGCCCCCCCAATGCTTGGTTTTTAAGAAGATATTAAGGGCACGATGTACAAACGTTAGTGATAGCTGTTTCCTAATCGCCATTTTTCTGCAACTCGCAATTAGGAAATCGCTAATATTAATGAATTAAACTTTTTTGAGCAATTTGTAGTGGGTTGCAAATAGACCTACCTCATGAATGATTTAAGAGGTAGGTTGCTTGTAACCCACTACGATTCGCTGCCATCACAGGGATGGTGGCCTGCTGGAGTAAGCTAACCATCATGTCTGTGATTGTTTTGAAATAAAACACTTTATATATACATTTTTTAAAGCAGCCCGTTATACAGGATGTATTTACAAAAAAAAATGAAGTTTTCGTTTTTAAGAGTAGTCAATCGTCCCTTGGACTACTACCTGCTATTAAAAATCTATTTACAACCATTCTCAAAGAGGAAGGGGTTATCAACAACTTTCAATTGGCTGTAAATTGTGAATAGCATTTCGGTCACCAAACATTTGTACATACCATTCCAATTCCTTACTTAGAAGGGAGGCCTTCCAAATACAAGTTATTGAATCACAAATTGGGCTTGTACATCACAAAAAGCATTTTTTGCTGTCACGAACAAACCGATTTGCAGAATTGGCAATTTGCGAAAGCAAGAATGGCTCACACATGTAGCCCTATATCACCTACGAATCCAAATTAGAATTGTTGCTTTGCAGTCCCCATTCTGATTAACTTGGAGAGCATAATGTCGTGTATGAATTTTAGATTTAATATTATTGTTACCGCAAATATAATAAACATTCATTGGTTCAATAAAATGCTTTAAGAAATATTACATTTAAGCTTACATATGTTTTAGGGAAACTTTTCCTATCCATATAATGATACTATAAGATTTCAATTAAATCATTACTTTACCCTGTAATTGCAGAACCTACATTATTCTGAGTACCAAAATGGACACCATGTGTGGTTACATTTCTGTTTTTATCAGATCAGAATAAATCAACTGATTTGTAGTGACATAGGTATGCATTGATACTAAACATTGTATCCCAGAAGAGCAAGCTAGAGAGGGAGTAAGAGGACCACCAGCGCAGCTGTAGGGCCTGGTAGTGCAGGGGACCCCCCAGGTTGGAGCAGCCTGGTGTGGGAATGGGGAGAGTGACCGGTGAGTGAGGCTGGTAGAAAGGTGCTCATGCCAGCGGGGTGCAAGACCGCCTCAGGACTTGGGCTGGAAACAGCAGGGCAGCCTGCCCTCCGACGAGTGCACGCACAGTCACACACAAGGAAGAGAAGCTAAAGCTGGATCATCGCAGAATGAGTCAGTTGTGCAATGGATGACTGGAGTGGTGCAGGAGTCTGCGTGCGGTGCATTTGAAGGTGATGCAGAGCTGGCACTGGATTATGAGACTGAGCCTGATGAATGGGAGGAAGGAGAATTGCGTGATGATGATGAGGAGGCTGTGAGGCTACAGGGGGCAGCAGCACAGACAAATGGAGTCGGTGTTTTGCAGGTGGCAGGTCCGGCCAAGGGGAGTTCCAAGCCCACATGGCCTCAGAACAGTGGTGTTAGAAAGAAGGACAAAGCCGATGGCAGTGATGTGATGCCAAGTAAGGGTGAGTGGTGGATGGCATGGGATGTGAGGAAGGGGATGCAAAGGGGAAGACATGTAGGTCAGTGGGGTGGGTGATGAGTTGGTAGCGGAACCAAGGACCGCGGAGGTGGGTGCAATAATGGTGCCGGATGAAAGCAAAAAGGGGAACAATGTTAAACAGCTAGTAGGTACTGGGTCCAGATGGATGGTCTGGTGGGAGCAGATGGGAAATATGAAAATGTGGAGGACAAGCAGACCAAATAATTTCTCTTTATGTTTGTTCTTATGTGATTCGTTGAGCGCATGGCTGCCCAAGGGCTTCCCAGTGATGCAGAGAGGGTGACAGAATGGTGTGGAGGTTCAATCATGGAAAGAGTCATGTTTTGAGTTTCTTCCTGAAGCTATGCAGATCCTTCAAAAGTCTCAATTCAATGGTCATTGAGTTCCAAAGTTTTGGGACCAGATGAGTGAAGAATCTCCCTCCCCACCTGGCTCTTTTTATCTGTGTTGTGCTCATTAGGAAATCGCACGAGGACCTGAGGGACCTGTTGGGTATATAAGGGGAGATGAGAGACCATAACTGGGCTGGACCACTGCCATGAATGGCTTTGTGGGATAGGCAAAATGCCTTAAACTTGACACTGGATTGAATAGGGAGCCAGTGTAGATTGGTCAACGAGGCTTTCACTGACTCCTGCTTGGTAACTTTTAGTATCATTCTGTCCGCCTCATTTTGAACAACCTGCAACCTGTTGACTACACAATTGGCTCCTTGGTGCAATGATTTACTGTAGTCCAATCTAGAGAGCACTTGTGCCTGAATCACTGTTCTCCGCGCCGGATCTGGGAGAAGAGTAACACCTAACAAAAGGTTCAGGTACACAGATTCACTAGCACATTACAAATTCATACTGGAAAATTCGTTCAGGTAAGGAAAAAAGGAAAGAAAGAAAGAAGCCTATATTTCAAAAACAATACCAAAAAATACTCATAATTTATTAAGCATATAGTTTCAAATAAAACACATTACAAGTCAAATCAACGCTCATAAAAAAGTGTTGGCAAGACGAAGACAAGCAATTCATTTTAGCAAACACGTGGCTTACATACAAACATTGCATATACAGGAAGAACAACAAAAACAAATATAATGTGTCTTTCACAGTTCAAGGCCACAGAATGCGTCGACGGCGTTTCGACCGCTGGCTGACTATGCGGTCATCATCAGGACAGACAGTGGTTAGAGCGTTTGCAGTAACAATATTAAAAGCAGACTATTCAAATGTTGAACGGTAGATGCAGTACGTTAAAATGTATGGAACAAATCACAAGTCCTCATAGCAAAATTCGAGGACTGATAAGAAAGATTGTATGTAAGTATGTCTTCAGCACGACAAGAAGTCCGTGAGGAGCAATTAATTATGGCCCAACGTTTGCCCAATCAGCATGAGTCCGCGGGTCCAACCAAATAGTACACGGCACTGCTAAACATAGCAAAAAAGTTGAAAGGTGAAGGAATGAGCAAAGAGTCATGACTGAAAAAAGGAGTATATGAAAACATTGAAACATATTTCAGATGTTCTTGGAGCTTTTCTTCTAGAAAGTCGATGAAATGGAATTTTTAGAGAACAGCAGAGTACTTTCCAATGAAAAGGACCTTCATGATGTACTAATTGGCCTAAAGGAAAAGTAAGTGAATCAAAGATTAGTGTACATTTGTGATTTTTAAGTTTATATGTTTTTTTTTTTAAAACAATCTTGTAGACTGTGTTTTTTTTTCCCGTTGTCATATGATGAGTAGTTTGAACTCACTGTTTAAGTGAAATTCAATATATTCTGAGAACAGCAAAAATAAACTATGTAACATGTTGTACAAGTTATTCTATAGTTTGTATTGTGTAATTTAAATTGTATTCCCATTGTCTCACATTCACTTTCCTTTTTCCACCCTCTTTCAGCTCTCTTTACTCACTCATAATGTCTTTCTCTCACTCTCTTTCACCCCCGTTCCTTTACTCTACTTCTTTCACAACCCCTTATTCCCATTTCAACTGTGTGCATCCCCTCTCTCCCTTGCATCACTTTTCAACTTTCAGTCTCTCTGTTTTATTTCCCTTTTCCGTCTTTTCCTTCTTTCCTCTTTTAGTAATTCCTCTTCACTCACTCACCTCTTTTGTCGTACTCTGTCACTATAACTCACCCACTCTTCCTGATTTATCTTTCTCTGCTACTTTCTTTTGTCCTCTTCTCTCTGTTTTTCGTTCACTACCTCTATGTCCTCAGTCCCTCACTCTCCTTCTGTTATGCTGACTTGTGTTTATCTACCTTCTATCATTTCTGTTACAACAACTTCACTGCTCCTCTCTCATCAATCTTTACCGCAGTTCTTTTACTTCATGTACTTACTTTTATTTCCCTTTCTGTGTCTTTCACTCTTACTTTATTTCTTAGTACACTTTTATGATTTTTAACCTCTTGACCTGTCTCTTCTATTTTAAAATATATATTTTACTAATTATAACTTTTTTTTTTTCTCTTTCACAGATACAAAGTGTAGCAAAAACATGTACTTAAATTTACATTAATTATATGGTAAGTGTGACTAAAAAATGTAGTTTGACATCACCCTTTCCTTTAACCTCATTACTATTCACTCACCCTACCTCAAACCTGTTTCCTTACTCTACTTTCCTCACTTATTCTTATCCTCCATGTTTACTCTTCTTTCCTTACTGTCCTACCACATTCAACTTCTTTCAGTCCCCCTGCTTTACTTCCCTTACCCTCTGTTCCCTTCCTTCGCTCCCTCACTCATTCCCTTGCTCATTTACTTCACTACTCTCACTCGTTCTCTCAGTCCGTCTGTCCTCGCAGTTCCTCACTTCCGTTCCCTCACTCTGTCTCTCTTACCGTCGCTGTCTCTGTCCCCTCACTCTGTCACTACTCTTTTGTCATGCTTACTCCCTATAACTCACCCACACTCCCTTACTTACCTTTCTTTGCTGCTTCACTCAGACCCTTTCAGTCACTCATTCCTTTACTCTGTCTGTCCTTTCTCTCTGTCACTCCCCATGTCTTACTCTAATTCAGTTTTATCCACCCTCTTTCACCCCTCTTTACTTACACTCACTGCTGTTTTGTCACCCTCCCTCACCGTTGTTTATTTATTCCGGTTCCGTCACTACCCCTCATTCCCCATCCTTTACTGTCCTTCCTTTTACTTTCAACACCCACTCACATTCTCCCAATACCTCTGCTTTACTCTTCTTCCTCACTCTTCCCTTCTTTCGCTCTCTTATTCATTTTCCTTTTCTCACTTACACCCTATTACACGTTCTCTCTGTCTTAATATGTAATAAACAGTTCCTCTGTGTTGCTCCCTGTACATTACTCTCTCTATGTCTTTCCCTCATGCTCATTCCTTTCTTTTTTTTTCTTTTTTTTTTTTGGTGCGCGCCCCGGTGCGCGCCCCGGTACGCGTACCCTGAAGAAAAAAGAATGACAGAGTTTTTTTAAAAATATAGTTTTTTTTATAAATTGGAGGTAGTTCTAAAAAGAAATGTTTTTTTTAATCTTTTTGTTGTTTTATATTTTTTTATTGTTTTTATGAACATGTTTTACTTTTTTTGGCTTTTCTGAACAGTTTTATATTTTTATTGTATTTTCTATGGGGAGAAACAAAAACAGGGAATTGTAAACAGCTCAACTGGAGCAAAAAAAAATCTGGGAAAAATTAGGGTTTCTTCGGGCACTTGTGGTTATCACCAGCAACGTTGATGAGGGTAATACTCTTCTCACCATAAGTGATTGTTTTGCCACAATATATGCAAATGATTTTGTATCGTCCAAACTTGGGTTGAATGCTTGAGATCATCTCCCTTGCCTCTGGACCCGATGGAGTGGGTTCATTGGTTGTTGAGGTGCTGGCAGACGATTGTGGAAGGTTTCTGCACAGTTCTCTTACCTCTGCCTCTAGAATAGTTATTGGGATGCAACCGTTGCATGTGCCGAATCATTGTATGATTCCCAAAGGAATATTTTTTTGCAGGGTTCCCCCTGGATAGCACAGCACCTCAGATGAGACAAGTCACCTTTGCTGCGTTCACTTTTTTTGCACCCCTTGGGATTTAAAAAAACTCCCATATAAAGTGCTCCTTAGGTTTATATGGAGCATTGTCTTCAGGCAGGAAATGTCTTCTCTACCTTCTCTCCTCCTCCTCCTCCTCCTCTTCTTCTTGACCACCAATGTGATGTTGTGGTGGTCCTTGTGGTGGTGGTGGTGGTGGTGGTGCAGATGCTCCTGCTGCTGCTACTACTGAAGCCATTTCTCTGTCAATAGAAGCAGGTCTTCCTCACTCAAAGAACAAAGTGAGAATGAGGAAAAAAGATGGGGGCTTTCATCATTTGGAAAACAAAAATGTTTTGAACCAATGAAAAGTGTTATTTTCAGGTCACATGACCAGGGCTTTCATCATTTGGAAACCAAAAGTGTTCTGAACCAATGAAAAGTGTTATTTTCAGGTCACATGACCCGACGCGCTTACGCTACGCGCCCCGGGGCACGCCCGGGGGCGCGTAGCGTAAGCGCGTCTGGTCGCACCCGGTGGTGTTTACGTAGCGTGATCGTATGCGCTCGGGCGCTTCCGGGTGCGTTTACGCCGCGCGTCATAAGACGCATCACGCGGCTACGCGATACGTCACGATGATGTTTTCGTTCGCGGCAATAGCGCTAACGGGGCGCGAACCGGTACGCGAACCGGGGCGCGGCAATACTGCGCTTACCGGTGAGCGCATCGGTACGTGCCCCGGGAGCGCTCCGGGGCAAAAAAATTAAAAAAAATAAAAGATAAAAAAATAGTATTATATAAATATACAATATAAAATTCATTATAAAAAATATTACATTTCATATCTATAGAGATTTGCTATTAAAAAACCATTGAAATTCACTGAAAAAACCATAGGTTTCACACCAGTTATAGTTAGGAATTAGCATTTAAAAAACCATTTAAATTCACTGAAAAAACCATAGGTTTCACACCAGTTATAGTTAGCTGGAAATTTTACTCGCATAAAACCATTGAAATTCCCACGTTATAGTTAGTTGGACTCACTATAACTTGCGCGTGCAATGCACTGCTGATGACGTCACATATTACATCACTCATGACATGGTCAGTGACATCACTCATCTGATGACACCATCCTTGTGACAGAGTCGCCAGTAAGTAGTTATAGTTAGGACCTAGTTTCCATAGGAAATCCACAACATTCTATTTGGAATAACTTTGGCGCCGGTGGACGAATCATCGTGAATTTCTCCATGAAAATGGCCTGCTCGGTTCTGCTCCTTTCCTGAACGTTTGGGGGTGATTCGTCAAATGGGGGCTGAGAAAAAAGGGGGGTCCAAAAACATGTTTTCCCCATGCAATTTTCCATAGGGCCCTTTAGCCAGGGCTACAGCCCGAACTGCTGAACAGAATTGCACAAAATTTGGCAGAGAGGTAGAGTTCTGTTCGCAGATTGGGCTTTTTGTTAAATGGTGTAAATCCGTTCAGTAGTTTCTGAGAAAATTGCAAGTAAATTCATAGCGATATCTAGAGACGGAGTTCAGCGCACAAGCTGCATGCTGATTGGCTGTGAACCGTCTGTCAACACTCGAAACCAGCGGCCATCCTGTGCCTCGCTAGAACCGAGTCATAAGAAAACAGTAAAACAAAGTTGAGAAATAAGGGAAGGGGCGAGGGTAGAGACATTCTGACCCTCTAGGCTTGCTCAGGGGGTCGTACATGGATGTTTAGGCTCTATTTTTTATTTTAATTTTTTTAAAGAAAAATCGCGGCGTACGCGTATGGAAATACGTACAATTACAAGCAGGAGCTGCATGCTAATTGGATGTCAATACTCTAAACCAGGAAGAGTTGGAAGCCATGTTGTTTGTCCGGAGAGCAGAGTCACAAGAAAACAGTAAAACAAATTTGAAAAATAAGGAAACGGGGCAGGGTAGAAACATTCTGAGCCTATAGTCTTGGTCAGGGGGTGGTACATGGATGTTTAGTCTCAATTTAAATTTTTTTTTTTAAATAAAAAATGGCGGGGCACTCGTGCAGTACCTGTACGCGGTGGAAAAGGTGAAAAAAAAGTAGAAGTCTGTTTTAATCATTAGGTCGCGGGGAGTCAAATTACGGGGGCAATTTTTCTGCATAATGGGGGCTTGTAAGGTGCCCCGAGCACTGGGGAACGGCACTCCTCTGGTTTTATTGTGAAGTATGCGGGGGGTTACGGTCCTACTCCCCGCAGTTTTGGTGAGCGGCACCCCTCGGGTCTGTTTAAAAAAAAAAAAGTGTTTTGAGCTCTCTCTCTCTCTCTCTCTCTCTCCCTGTACACGTTGCGGGGAACGCCACATTTCTGGGGCAGTGATATGTAAAATGACCTCCCAGCTCCGGGTACCTGCATTGTCCGGAGTTTTTTATTACTGTTGGGAGGGTGGGCTTGATAATACGTCCTTGTAAATTGCCATAGAAGCCTATGTTCTGGTGTTAACATGGGCTTCTATGGGAAATAACAAGGCTATATTATCAAGCTCATTATTGCCATTTTATCGGTGGTTTCCTGCCAATAAAACAGTGATAATTTTAACACCGGTCCTTGATGATATGCACCTAAATTTACTGGTCAAAGAAAAGAGCTATGGGCCATATTATCAACAAAAGGCGATACATTATCAACGCTTTTATTGGAAGGAAACTGCCGATAAAGCAGCGATAGTGGGCTTGATAATATGCCCTTGTGAATAACCATAGCAGCCTAGGTTAACATCAGAACTTGGGCTGCTATGGGAATTTACAAGGGCATATGGTTTTTTATTAATGTTGGGATGGTGGGCTTGATAATACGTCCTTGTTAATTGCCATAGAAGCCTATGTTCTGGTGTTAACATGGGGTTCTATGGGAAATAACAAGGCCGTATTATCATGGTCATTATCGCCATTTTATCGGCAGTTTCTTGCCAATAAAACAGTGATAATTGTAACACCGGTCCTTGATAATATGCACCTAAGTTTACTGGTCAAAAATGTGCCATATTATCAACAAAAGGTGATACATTATCGGCGCTTTTATCGGCAGGAAACTGCAGATAAAGGGGCGATAATGGGATTGATAATATGCCCATGTGAATAACCATAGGAGCCCAGGTTAACACCAGAACCTGGCTGCTATGGGAAGTTACAAGGGCCTATTATCAAGCACATTATTGCCGCTTTATCTGCAGTTTCCTGTGGATAAAAGCAGCGATAATGTATCGCCTTTTGTTGATAATATGCTCCTTCATTGCTATGATAGTATGTAAAGCTTTCCTTTTTTTTGGTGTAGCAGTTGTACTCTCTTCGCATGCTCAGCGTCGTTTCGAAGCCCACGTTTTCTTTTTCTTCAAGTTCAACAAGCAAACCTTTCTTTATATCAGTTAGTAAATCTGTTGCTTTCTTTTCCCGGTTTGTGTGTGTCATACGCTGCTGTACTTTTCTACAGTATTAATAGTCATATTTTTTATATATTTATTTGAAAGGTAGTGCCGAAGCGCCAAATGTTGATTACGTACTCCGTCCACCGCCATTTTAGTAGTTTCTCACCGTTGTTTTTATTATATCTGTTAGTTAGAACTCAGTAGTTTTCAATCCTAGTCTTGAATATCTTACTATAGTATTTCAACATTATTTGTATTGTGGGCCGTCGTACCTCTCCCCCACAAAATAAAAGAAGTATGTAGTTTTTTTTTATTAACTTTTATTAAACAATAAATATAAACGAAACTCAATTTTAACTATATTAGAACTGGAAAAATAACTTAAACTATGTTATAAACAAATTATGAAATGGATTCCAAAAGGTGTCCGATTGTTAATCTGCAAAAGAAAAAAGAAAATTAGAGTTTAAAATTATGTAGATGTGAGTAAATGAGCTGAAGCATTACGGGGTATATTATCAAGAACGGCGATAACATCATCGCCGTTTCAGCGGCAGGAAACTGCAGCTAAAGCGGCGATAAGTGGCTTGATAATATGCTGTTGTGAATTCCCATAGCAGTCCAGGTTCTGGTGCTAACCTGGGCTACTATGGGAATTCACAAGGGTATATTATCAAGCCCAATATCTCCGCTTTAGCGGCAGTTTCCTGCCGCTGAAATGGCGATAATTTTATCGCCGTTCTTGATACTATGCCCCTACAAGTTTTGGTAACTCTACCGTTTTACGTGTGCAGTGTGTCTCGTACATTCCAGTTCTGTTAACGTGCCGCGTTCTAGTGGTGTCTATATGGAAGTGCCTACTGCGTTACTGACGCCCGTTATGGCGACTTATTTCTAATGCATTGCTATGAAGGCTTTGTAGATCTAGGCTGCTGTGCTTACCTTGTATAAAGAGTGCGGTCACCGGAGTTCACCATTGGACTTGAACTCTGCTTCTATATGTCAGAGTATATTCAATAAGTTGCTGAGAATTCCATTGCTGTTGCTCGATAGGCCGTGGTTGCTTCTGAACGATGTTTGGTGAAGGAAACAAAAGGGCATTTTTATTAGTCATCGTAAACTGAGTTGCGTAACTACTATCAAAAGTGCATTTTAATGTGGGTTCTTAATATTCCGTAGTTAAGACTGTTGCAGCTCCAGCAAACAACGGAAAATCAATAAGTTAATAGAGGCCTGGGACGGCCTTGTGACGCAGAAATAAAAATACTATCATGGACGCACAATTAATAATAATAGAGGCCTAAGCACGTGGCGTAGTACAGAAATACGACACGAGAAATTTATGCACGCGCAATTTTTAAGATTAGAGGTGTATAGGACCTCGTGACTTATAAAGAAATATTTCAATTATGTAAGTACAATTTAAAACCATTGAGGGGTAGGAAAGCCATATGAAGAATAACAAAAATAGCTTTATGCATATACAATTTACTGTGGAGGCTGATGTTGTGAGGTCTTCTCTTACCTTTGCTTCTGTCGTCTTTTGTCATGTCTTGAAAGGTTGCGGTTTCGCTGAGTCTGGGGTGTTTTCGACAGTCTGTCTGTCACCGCAGCAGAGGCAGGCAAAAGAGAGCGTGCTCACGTCTGTGCCCGCATTATATGGGAACCGTGGGGGCTGACCAAACCAAGCCCAGGGCCGTCATTGGTAGCGTTTTCGCGGTCGGCAAGAATGATGGCCCTTGAGTCAATGGGAAACTTATTTAAGCTCACTAAAGAATTTGGCAAGGTTTCAGGGTATGAAATCAATGAGAGCAAAACAGAGCTAATGGCATGGAACTTGGATACGGAGGACATTAAATGTAAGAAGGAGATGAGATACCTAGGCGTGAGAATAACGCAGAATATAGCGGATTTAACAAAAACTAATTTTTTTAGGGTGAAGAAAGAAATAGGGATTACATTGCGAAATTGGAGTCATCTACCTCTCACCCTGATTGGTCGTACTAACTTGATTAAAATGGTGATTTTACCAAAACTTACTTTTCTGTATGAAACAATTCCCTGGGACTTAGACAAGAATGGGCTTAAGAGATTACAAAGCGAGATTTGTTCTTTCATTTGGCCCTCTAAGGGACCTCGCCTATTTTGGAAGAAAATTAGAAGAAGATGGGACAAGGGCGGGCTGGCAGCCCCAGACTTTTTGTTGTATGACTGGGCTTTTTGTTTAAAAAATTTGAGAGAGCTTATGGGAGTACCGAAGGTTACAACCAATGGGTATATCTTTTTGGCTATGTTAAGCTTGAGCAACTATGATGAGGACGGATTCATGTATAAATTTTCAGACCCAAAATGTTTCAAAAAGGTGAAATTGAAAACTTTACGGGAAGCGGCAGAGCTCTGGTATAAAATTAGGAAACAAGCAAAGTTGAGTTATTATGGGTATAGGTCGTCTATTTGGGATACACCAGGAACTTCGTCTTGGGCAGGGGATGCATTGGCTATCCCGTTGAGAATAGCAGGCTTAAAAACTTGGGAAGACCTATTCAAAGAAGGAAAGCTTATTGGCTGGATACAAGGGGCACAGGTGTGGGGTAAAGGGTTATCTAAATTTAAATACTTGCAGATGCAAAGTTGGGCAAACAAGTTGGACACGGTTATCGGTCTCCAGAATGAATTTGAAGACAAAATATTTCTGCCACAACCATTTAAGAAGGAAGTCGCGATATGGTACTGGGCAATGGTGGAGATGGAAGATGGCCCGTTTACACTGCCGGAACTGCTATGGGGAGATTGCTTGCCGGACATTGCTACAGAAAACCAATGGCAAGTAATGATGACTATACTTTATAAAACTGTAAAATCTGCAAATTTAAGGCGGAATGTTCTGTTTACTATCCATAGAGCCTATTGGACTCCCCATAGACTGTCATGCCTCGAGATTCCTAAGCACTATCCCTTTAAGACCTCCAACTATAAATCAGGACGAAACCCTGGGAGCGACGCTTTACGTTCTTGCGTCTAGCTCAGTGGCTCTGTTGTTCCGTCCTCGATTCTGTTGCCTGACTTCCTGTTTGGTGAATTCCATTTGCAATTGTGCTTGAAGTCCTCTGTGCTGCGCGCTTTCCGCGTTGTTCACGGCTTCCGCATATTCAGTTCCTCCGGTGCCTTTGCGCCTTCTGTTGCTCCGCTTGACGGCTGGGTCTGTACTCCGCCGTCGGGCCGGGCTCTCTGTCCCTTACACCGGTGCCTCCCCTTTGCTCCGCTTGACGGCCGGGTTTGTGCTCCGCCGTTGGGCCGGGCACACTGACCCTTACACCGGTGCCTCCCCTTAGTCCAGCTTTACGGCCGGGCTTGTTCTCCGCCGTTGGCGGGTTAGTGTGTGGCTCCCTTTCTCCTTCTTCCCCTCTTTCCCTAGGTATTTAGGTTAACCATTTCTTTTCGTGCTGTTTGCACTAAGCGGGGACTGTTCCCCGCCTTACCGATTTTGTTAGTCCTTTCCCCTTGCCATTGACTGTATCCCGGCTGGTCTGTTATCACTTTGTACCGGCGCCAGCATATATCGTCTTGGGAATCCTTGCGTGGTCTCCTTCCAGGGTGCAGGAATCCAGACCTACTCTTCCAGAGAATACGGTAACAGCGCTGTGCGCTGCCTGATTTGTTTTGTACCAGTCATCATGATTATGGTTTCCTTATGGATGTGTTTATTCTCATAGATGTACATACACGGTATTGAGAGTTGTCTTGGGATTATCATCAAGTACATTCGATTACTACATCCCTTGGGCAATCGTGTACTGTAATTCAAGTAAGAGCATTGTGGTTAAGTGCTTAACAATACAGGTTTCGAGTTATAGGAGAAGTGACAGTGAATTCTGTGTGTTCACTCTGTACAGGGTTCAAGACGACCTCCACCTTGTCCATTACATCTGTTCAGAGGATTAGACAAAACACTAGAGGGTATGTAGTACTGACACAAGGAAAACATAGAGGCTTTGAACTGATCGCTGTTATTTCATAACGTGTATATTTGTTTCAGCCCTGCATCCACTAGAAGACGGTGCTGTGTGTTGCAAGACCATATAGAAGATTACAGTCAAATTTCTTCTGTCCTTCCCAACCTTTCCTTGTTTTGTCTCCCTGTTTTCCCCTGGTGAGCCTCTCGTACTCTAGTGTTTGATAGAGTCGGAAGGCCGGAGGGGAAGGCTGTGGATTGTCTTCGGATCCCTGACGCTCCTGAGGAACCTGCCTGGAATCCATTACATAGACTATCGAAGTTTAAGGCCGGCGGACGGGTGAGTGCCCAAAGTGTAGAAATATAAATGTTGATGACCTGCACATGTTCGTGGAATGCTCGAACATCAGGGAATTTTGGGAGGCGGTAAGCAACTGTTTGTCACAATCAATTGGCTGCACGATAGAGGTAAGCCCTGAATTAATTATTACTGGGAGACACGATCTACAGGATAATAGAATAAATGATAAAGTAAAGTTAGTCTTTTATGGGGTTCTGCTTGCTCGCAGGGAAATCTGTAAGGTATGGGTAGAAGCTATGGCACCGACACTTATGGATTGGTTAAAGAGCATGAGATATTTTGCGACTCTAGATTCCAAGGGTAGGATGAATAAGAAGCATAGATTTTGGTCACTTTTTTTGCAACATTTTGGGTAAGGAGTGGGCCTTCGCCTTGGCATATTGTAAGAGATCAGGACACAAAAAAAAATCCTATGATTAAGGCCTTGGCCTATCTCGCAGGCGTGTTGAGTAGGTCCGTCTTTCGTGAAGGCGGAGTCGGAGACCGGGCTGTGGCCTCCAGTAGGGCTGTGCCATTGTTCTACAGGGCGGTATAGAGCTTTGGCCCAGTGCAGGCTGGAGAGCCGCATATGCTCGAGTCTATAGCCAGCATATGAGATAAAAGCCCAGGGCGGAAACAATCGAACATTGGGTGGCGTAAAGGCTAATGAGGATTAAAAAAAAAAAAAAAAAAAAAAAGAATGATGGCCCTGGGGGACATGCTATTGGGTAATGTATTGGTTTCCAGGCTAAATGATAGCAAGCATGCCAGGTGGTGGCATGTGGGTAGTGTGGACGGGCGTGCACCGCGCATGTGCAAGTATGAGTGTGTGCACTAACAATTAACAACAGAGAGAGATGGGGCGGTGTTATAATGTACGCAGAGGCGGGCCCAGAATCAGATCTGCAATGAGTCAGCACTTCTAATCATTCTTCTTAGCACGCCCTGAGCTCTGATTTGTCACAGAGAGGGTGATCACACCATAGTTTGTACTGCTCATCATACTCAGCGTGTACCCGCGCATACGGTATGAATATGCTTTGACGTTACGCGTCGCATTAAAGCTTCGGTGTGACATCATGTATGGCGTTCTGTACGCGAAAGGGAGCAATGTTTCTACTTGGATTAAAACATGTATGTATTTAATGTACATACTAAGGGCAGACATTTGGGATAACTATGAATTTTTTTAATACTTGTAATAATCATATATTACTTTTAAAAAGAATTACACAAATCGCGGTACAACATCATGCGTATTGAAAGAGCTGCGCAAGCGCATCATAAGTGTTCGCAAAGCCATGTGACTTTAAAAGTAGAGATTTGATTGGTTCATAACTTTTCCTATTGCGACTGTTGAAAGTTCCGTCCCATTATAATTGTTCGACTTTGACTTTCTAAGAAGAAGCATTTGTTCTGAGAATCTTCTCAAATAGAAGGAAGATCACAAAAAGAAGAGCAATGGAGTCATCTTCCAGCAGTTCTTCAGAGGGAGATTTCATTCCTGAAGAACGTCCAAAGAAGAAGAAAGAAGCTCTAATTTGGAAGTTTTTCACTTTTCCAGATAGTCAAAAAAAGGTTAATGCTCCAAAAGTAACCTGTAAAATGTGCGAAACAACTCTTTCAAAGGGTGATCCATGAAAAAAATACACCTTTGGCACAGCAAATATGGTGCGACACGTAAGGAACTTGCACCCCAAGAACTTTGCTCTAGCTGCAAGACGGAGGTTTCACGAGAACCCACCTGCTGCTACACCAAGCACATCAGCAGCATTTTCAGCAAGCAGTCCACACCCACATATTGATTCTGACTTTGCTAAAGTTAAAATTCTATGCATTTATTGCATTAAACTTTTGTGTTATGGGGAACAGTCTATAGACTTGATGAAACGCAGGATGCAGGATCATTGCTGTCCTCGACATTAGTTGTTCTTTTTTTCATTCTTTTTCTCCGCTTGGAATTTGTTGAGAAAACACAAAAAAAAAATACAAAACATAAAAAACTGTTATTTTTAGAACTACCTTCACTGGTCAAAGAAAGAACTATATTTCTATGTTAGTGTGTAAAAGTTTGTCAGAATGAATGTGTAGTTCATAAATGAATGAATGAATATGTTACTACTGTATGGAGAATGTGAAAGTGCAGAACTATAAGGAACTGCTACAGCATAAATCTATAAGGTGTTTATCTATAGTATATTGTAGTATGTCCGAAGAATTTGAATGTATCACATGTACATAACTATGTTACAAGTCTATGCTTCAATTTGCGCTGCTGGTGAATTTATTTACAATCCCCTTGTGCCTCTTTTACACAGCCGTTGCGTCACTTTTGTCCCAAAGCGGTGGTGCAAAAGATGTGCCATGGTGTGTGCTATTAACAATGTGACGCATCTGGCGGGTGTATTACATTGTAAAGCTCTGCGCCAGAAGAGGCTTTCTTGTGCAGAAGGGGGTGCAGAAAGGCCTCCTAAAAGTGATTGAGTGAAATGTATAACATTTTATTCAGTGACTCTTGAGCTTATTCTGTGTCAAAACCTAGCACATGCTTGAAGCAGGTGTAAGGATTGATGCAGCATTGTGAGCATAGGGCCCCAAGAGAATTGCTGGAGCTGTGTTAATCTTGCAACCGATGTCAAGCAATAATTCATCCAAAAATTACTTTGCAATTTAGTTTTGTTGTTATTTTATAATAAGAATATGAAATATAATCTAAAAAATAAAAAAATATAAATATTTATATTAAAAATATAAGAAATTAGTATAAAAGAAAGACATAATCATTAATACATTTATAAATTATCATTTACAAAACCTTTGAAATTCACTGAAAAAACCATAGGTTTCACACACGTTATAGTTAGGAATAAGCATTTAAAAAACCTTGCAAATTCATTGAAAAAACCGTAGGTTTCACACACATTATAGTTAGGAATTAGCATTTAAAAAACCATGCAAGTTCATTGAAAAAACCATCGGTTTCACACGTTATAGTTAGCTGAACTTTTCTCTCATACAAAACCTTTGAAATTCCTCCGTTATAGTTAGCTCAGCTAACTATAACTTGCGCGCCCGAAATGCACTGCTGATGAAGTCACATATTACATCACTCATGACATGGTCAGTGACATCGCTCATGACATCACTGATGACATCTCAAATGACATCCCTGATGACATCACTGATGACATCATCCTTGTGGCAGACCTCCTCTTACTGTAATATAACCTTTGATACACACGATCAAAAATAGAAACTAAAATTTTCAAAAAAATGGAGATACCAATTCCAGTTAGAACAACCTATTGAGTAATCCCACAATCTACATACACATCCACTCATTCACCAACAGTTCTATATAGTCACTCATACATGTACTCACTCATCATATGTACTCATACACCTATATATCCTGTTATACAATGACACTCATCTATAGAGTTACTCACACACATACTCACACATGCAAATAAACTATCAAATATCTATTTACTTGCATATACAGCTATACACCCACCACTACACTAACTTTTACAGAATCGTAGACATATTTACTCTGTTAAACAACCACTTATAGAAACACATACTTATTTATACAGGAAGTTTTGGAATCTCTCGCTCTCAGATATACTCACTTATATACATCAATACTCACATATACTCGTTTAAAACATATGTAGTTACTCATAAAGATACTATTGAGAAAGTCATTCACTCACTAACACACCCATACACACACTCATCCACCCATACAGTCCTGCCCACATGCTGTCTTCAAGAATAATTTGGGTGAGTGTAGGTCTTGCAGCAATCGGGTACTGAAAACTGTTGAAGAAATTGAATATTTAGCAGAAAAAGATCCAAAAATTACAGATATTTTAAAAACAAAAAGGTTGTACACATATTACCCAAACAGAAGTCATCATCTTGAGAACATGTGTCTCTATGAAGTGCTGCAAAACTACACTTTTAAATGGAATATTACAGAGAACATCAATGATGGAAAATATGGAGTCATTGGTTCCGAAGGATGTCGAGTAAAACAAACTAAAGGAAATTTGATTAATCACAGAAAGCTAAGTTGCGACACTGCTGATAAAAGGGAATTTTACTATTTAGCCCTTTTACAACTGTTCAAACCGTGGCGCTCAGAACTGGAATTACTTGGAGATTTTCAGAGCTACAAAGATTCCTTCTTTTTTTTTTAAGTTTTATTGTTTTATTGTAGGAAAATACAGCAGTACAAATAACAAAACAAGAAATTCATCTTGAATACATACAAAATAAAAAACTTATAGAGTCACACAAATTAATTAAATCCAGTCAGCAATTGGAGCCCAGATTTTCTCCCCCAAAGCTCTTCTTTTGATGCCTTTTAGCTTATAAATAGCAGACTCAATATTATACATAAACAATAGTTTTTCACGCCAAGTAAAAAAAGAAGGAGGATCTAAATTGATCCACTCCCTAGTAATGCAAGCTCTAGCCACTGCCATACAAATAAACAAAAAATAGGTTACTGCCGTTGATCTAGAGATAGAGAAGTCCATTCCTAGTAACACCATCTCGGTGTTTACTGTAATATCACAATTAAGAACAACAGCCAGAAAGCTTTCAATTTAATGAAAAAAACTCTTGAGTTTGGGGCATTAAAAGAACATATGCAGATCATTAGCTGCATACAACCCGCAGCGGCTACAGCTCGTTCCAGTAGTAGTACTCCACTTAACCACATTACTAGGTGTATAGTAGAGATCGTGTATGCACATAAAATGCTGAGATTTCATCATCCCTGTAATTAGACATTCTGAAGCACATTTAACAGATGACAAGAGATCTATACCAGGGAGGCCTAATTTACTAACCCATTTCGCCTGGCATTGTTCCATCTCATCCCTGCAATCTTGAATCAAGCTTAAATAAAGAGAGCCTATAAGAGTTTTTTTCTGAAGAAGTTCCAGTAAAGAAATTTTAGTCATTCTAGCTGAAAAAATTAATGTATAACTCTGTAGAAAACTGCGGATCTGAAGAAACTTAAAAAAATCGTTTCTTGCCAACCGAAATGTAGACTCTAATTCTTGAAATGATACAATTTGGCCGTTGCTAAATAAATCACCCAAATATCGTAATCCTTTCTGTTCCCACCTGTAGACCGTTAAATCACAAAAAATATTTGGCAGGAGCCCAGGCGATGCTAAAGGGGTATACACGTTTAGTTTAGATATAGACAGATGTTTCCGTACTTTTTGCCAAACTCCAAAGGCTGACTTCAGCGTCTTAAACTTTGTCTTTTTATGGTAACTTGGCTCGACAACCTTGAGGAAGCTACCTTTCACTTTCTCCCCCATGATCCGTTCGAAAATAGATGGGGTTTGGCAAGCAGGAATAAGTGCTCTATCGCAATTATAAGAGGTCTGATAAATTGGAGCGTTGCTGCTAAGTAATACAAGAAAAAATAAGGAACATTCCATCCCCCACACTCCTTACTCAATATCATCTTTTTTAGAGCTTTCCGATGACGTTTATAGCCCCATAAGAACCTAGAGGTGGTCCTTTCTAAGCTTTTAAAACAAGAGGGAGGAAATTCCAGCGGTATAGTGCGATATATATATAGCACTTTCGGTAAAATCAGCATTTTTAAGATATTAAGTCTACCATGCAGTGATAAGTGTAGATGGTCTAGACATTGTAAAAAGCCTATTAACTTGGGATATTACAGGATTTATGTTAGATTCTGGTATTTTCTCTATGGGCAATAATATCTTGATTCCTAAGTATATAACCTCTGAAATTATAGGGATATTTAAAGGTGGATTATCTCCAGAACATAAAATCTGCGTCTTATCCATGTTAAGTTTATACCCGGAAAATGACCCACATTGTTTGGCAAGTTCGTTAATTGCCGGAAGAGCAGTCTGTACGTCGGTAGTTGTTATGACAATATCATCAGCATAAGCCAATGCACGATAGTTAATATTCGCTAAACAAATAGGGGTAATCGTTTGTTCCATAATAAAGCGGTTAATTAGGGGGTCGATATAAAGTGCAAAAAGTAAAGGTGAACAGGGGCATCCTTGACGGGTGCCCCTAGTGATAAAAAAAAAGTAGAAAGCTGGCCATTAATTCGAATACACACTTTTGGGGCGATATACATAGTTTTTAGTGCCATTAGAAAACCTGGACCTAATCCCTTCGTAGCTAGCACAAAGATTCCTTAAATGCTTGAAAATATAGCATAGAATTCAGTGCTTTTGCAAAATATGTGAAAATGTTAAATGATGAAATTGATCAAGAAGCTACAATTGCAGTGGAGATTGCTAGAGACAGTTCTCAAGACTATCAAAGTTCTGCTGCACTGAGTCAGGATCCACTAGCACAACCAATTGTTGAAAATGAAGCAGCCATTGCCATGAATGAGGGGGAAACCGCAATGCATCAAGCTCAAGAAGATGTAACATACTTAGCAAACTTGTAAGAACAATTAAACGTTGAACAGAAAGAAATATATCAGCAAGTGAGACAACAGATTGACCATGGAGTTCTTCATGAAAAGGAAGAATGCACTTGTACATCCTTTCAACCTATCCAAATGTATGTGAGTGGACAAGCTGAAACAGGAAAACATTTCTTAATTAAAGTAATCACCAGTTATCTACAGAAAACCACTGCGTAACATTTGTCTTGTGTTGTAACTGCTCCAAGTGGGTTGGCAGCACACAGCATCAAAGGAATTACATTACATCTTTCACTAATGCTACCTGTGGAGCATGAAAACAAATTGGAATATCCCAAGAGTTCTAAAGAGAATGAAACTTCTGAATATTGATGAGGTAAGCGTGGTTTCAAACTTAATGCTTGCTTTTGTGCATTTAAGAATGCAGCAAATTCTTAAAACAGATTATGACGTTTTATTTTTGAGGAAAACATGTCATAGGTTTCGGAGATCTTCTGAAACTTACTCCCGTAAAAGGACAACCAGTATTTTAAAAACCTGCACATGAAGACACCAGAAAGTCTCTGGGTAGTGTTGGAAACGTGAACATTTGGTCATATTTTGAATACAAAGAACTCATTACAAATATGTGACAGGCAAATGATGTTGATTATGGAACTATTCTTCAAGATATAAGAATTGGATGACTGACAGAACATGGGAAAGAAGCTTTGAAGAGTTGGTTATTTTCCAATTTGTTTCCAAATGAAGATATAGTTCCTAAGAAAATATACATGAAATTTGCAGAAAACAAATCTGTAATCTGCTTAATGCCAACAATGCACGAGTGTTGTATATTCAACAAACAACTTTTGAAAGTGGAAAATGAAGAAATAATAAAAAATGGAAGCTATCGTTAAAATAGAGCATGAAGGAATCACTATTATTTTGACAGAAAAATTGAAGACAAAATTGGATTCTTTAGAAAAATCGATATTAAGAAATGCTGGTTTAGAAAAGAATCTCTATGCATGTAGAAACTGTCACATCATTTTAAGGCGTAATTTGGACATAGAAAAAGATTTAGTTAATGGAGCAATGGGTAAAGTTGTGGATTTTGTTAATTATCAGAATAAAGATGGTATTGAATTCTTAAAAATTAAATGTGGTCAGATTGAAAAAGTTCAACAAATTGGTTGTTGTTCAGTTAATTTTTTGCTTGTGAAAGATTTATATGTCCTTAGAAAACAGTTTCCACTTACTCTGGCATATGCAGTTACTATTCATAAATCTCAAGGATTAAGTGTTGACAGTGCTTTGGTGAACATTGGAAATAGTTAGTTTAAAGAGGGTATGGCATATGTTGCTTTGTCCCGAGTCAGAACATTATCTGGTTTGTTTTTGATTGATTTTAATGACACAAAGGTTACTGGAGATGCAAACTGTGTAAAAGAGTATAATAGGCTAAGAGGAAGATATGCTCCTAATTTAGGTCAATATCCTGTATTTGAAAAGCATGTAGTAGCTCGAAAAAGAAGGTATGAGAATATCTGTAATGAAGGTAAGGAGGATAAAAAAACAAGATAATGGTGTCACTGCAAGCATAAAGAAAAAGGACACTATTGAAGAGATTGTGGGTTATCAGCTTGAAAATAGTTCAGGTGTCAACTGCTATGCTAATGTAGTGGTCAATGTTGTTTTCTTTCTTGAAGGTATGCAACAGCAAATTATGGACAATCGGGAAAAAAGATTTTGTTCCTTGTTGCATTCCATTAATGAAAAATTGAGAACAGATACAAGTGAAATACAAAGTCTTTGTGATGTTCGTAATCTTTTGGATGTATGTTCTGGTTCTACACAATTTACGCAAAATATCCAACAAGATACTCAGGAATTTCTAATGTACATGCTTACTGTGTTGGAAAATGAAGGTGTAGATATAGAGAATATTTTTGGCCTTTGTTATAAATGGGAATATCATTGTGAAAATTGTATGTATACATGTAGCACTAATGTAGACACTGAAAGATTTCTATATTTGACATTACCGGACTGTAAATCAGTGTCTTTCAATAAATTAGTTAAAGCAGCAAATCAAAACATGGAATGTAGCCAATGCGAATCAGAAATGTTATCAACAATATTTATACAAAGATATGGACAATGTATAATTTTAATGATGCAACTTTGTACAACTGATTGGAGAAAATTGGACACTTTAATAAAACATTTTGTAGCAACTCAACTATCAATATCAGGAAGGACTTTTGTAGCAGTAGCAATAATTTTCCATGAGGGTCCTTCCACAACATCTGGACATTACACTGCCGATCACATCTACACATCTAAAGACACGGTCGCTCCCCCACGCTGCTCCCCACCCTGCCTGCCCTGCAGCCTGGTATCGTAGCACATCGCTGCGGCGCTTGAGGAATCAATTTGCTATTCATATTTACTAGACTGCCTTAACTGCCTGTTTGTCTTTCGTAGCGCTAGAATACCTTAATTGCCTGCCTCTCATCTCATACTCGGTCACATCGCAGCTCTTGACCGCCTTGACTGCTTGATTAATTGTTTTGTATTCAGACATCGTGTGGCTAAATTGTGTAAGCGCGCTGCTATTACAAGTTATTTTGCCTGATCGTAAATTTAAAGGTGCCACTGCCATATACTCCGCATTGGCTTCTAGCTCGTTTCTGGCTGCCCGCCATTTTATTTTTTGTTGTTGTTATTGTGTGACCCCCGATCTCCGCCCCGCTCCCGCTTCCCAGCTGACCCTCCCTCCCACTGACTCCATCAGAGGCTCTCTAGTGCATTAGCGCTGTGACCGTCCTGTATCCTACAGACGCGGTCGCTCCCCCACGCTGCTCCCCACGCTGCCTGCCCTGCAGCCTGGTATCGTAGCACATCGCTGCGGCGCTTGAGGAATCAATTTGCTATTCATATTTACTAGACTGCCTTAACTGCCTGTTTGTCTTTCGTAGCGCTAGAATACCTTAATTGCCTGCCTCTCATCTCATACTCGGTCACATCGCAGCTCTTGACCGCATTGACTGCTTGATTAATTGTTTTGTATTCAGACATCATGTGGCTAAATTGTGTAAGCGCGCTGCTATTACAAGTTATTTTGCCTGATCGTAAATTTAAAGGTGCCACTGCCATATACTCCGCATTGGCTTCTAGCTTGTTTCTGGCTGCCCGCCATTTTATTTTTTGTTGTTGTTATTGTGTGACCCCCGATCTCCGCCCCGCTCCCGCCTCCCAGCTGACCCTCCCTCCCACTGACTCCATCAGAGGCGCTCTAGTGCATTAGCGCTGTGACCGTCCTGTATCCTACAGACGCGGTCGCTCCCCCACGCTGCTCCCCACCCTGCCTGCCCTGCAGCCTGGTATCGTAGCACATCGCTGCGGCGCTTGAGGAATCAATTTGCTATTCATATTTACTAGACTGCCTTAACTGCCTTTTTGTCTTTCGTAGCGCTAGAATACCTTAATTGCCTGCCTCTCATCTCATACTCGGTCACATCGCAGCTCTTGACCGCCTTGACTGCTTGATTAATTGTTTTGCATTCAGACATCGTGTGGCTAAATTGTGTAAGCGCGCTGCTATTACAAGTTATTTTGCCTGATCGTAAATTTAAAGGTGCCACTGCCATATACTCCGCATTGGCTTCTAGCTCGTTTCTGGCTGCCCGCCATTTTATTTTTTGTTGTTGTTATTGTGTGACCCCCGATCTCCGCCCCGCTCCCGCCTCCCAGCTGACCCTCCCTCCCACTGACTCCATCAGAGTCGCTCTAGTGCATTAGCGCTGTGACCGTCCTGTATCCTACATACGCGGTCGCTCCCCCACGCTGCTCCCCACCCTGCCTGCCCTGCAGCCTGGTATCGTAGCACATCGCTGCGGCGCTTGAGGAATCAATTTGCTATTCATATTTACTAGACTGCCTTAACTGCCTGTTTGTCTTTCGTAGCGCTAGAATACCTTAATTGCCTGCCTCTCATCTCATACTCGGTCACATCGCAGCTCTTGACCGCCTTGACTGCTTGATTAATTGTTTTGTATTCAGACATCGTGTGGCTAAATTGTGTAAGCGCGCTGCTATTACAAGTTATTTTGCCTGATCGTAAATTTAAAGGTGCCACTGCCATATACTTCGCATTGGCTTCTAGCTCGTTTCTGGCTGCCCGCCATTTTATTTTTTGTTGTTGTTATTGTGTGACCCCCGATCTCCGCCCCGCTCCCGCCTCCCAGCTGACCCTCCCTCGCCCCTCCCCCTCCACTATCCACTTATGTCACACGTAGCTGCGCGCAGCGTTCATGCGCAGCGATCGCGCCCCATGCGCGCCGAAGGTGCGCCAAAGGTAAGCCCGTCTACGCCCGTCCGCGCCTGGACCGCGCCCAGAGCCAGACCCCCTGGTCCCCGCTTCGCCCATCCTCCCCGCATTACATACGACGCCTCCTCCCTCTTTGCACTCAACCCCGGCCGACTCACTAACTGCGCCCAAGCAACACCAGGACACACCCATGGACCCTTCACCTGCCACTCCTGCAAATTCGCCTGCGTCAAATCCCAAACCAAATCCATAAACACCAAACAAAGCGCCAACACCAACCACCTCAAATGCATCCTTCTCAACACCCGCTCGGTTCACAAACACGCCATCGACCTTTGGAATCTACTCGACACCATTTCCCCGGACATCGCCTTCCTAACAGAAACCTGGATGAATGCCTCCTCAGATCCAGACATCACCATAGCCATCCCGGACGGCTACAAGATGATCCGTAAGGACCGCCCCATCCAAACAGGTGGAGGCATCGCCATCGTCCACAAGAACACCATCCGCGTCTCAACCAGCTCAGATGACAACCTCGCTATCGCCGAACACCTTCACTTCCAGATCCACACCGACCCCAAGACAACACTTAGGGGCACCCTCCTCTACAGACCACCAGGACCCCGTACAAAATTCAGCGAAGACATCACTGACTTTATCACCCCACACGCCCTCCCCTCGGAAGAATACATTCTACTGGGAGACCTCAATTTCCATCTGGAAAAGAGCAACGACAGTAACACCACCACCCTTCTGGACAATCTCGACAATCTCAGACTCAAACAACTTGTTAACACCCCCACACACTATGCAGGACACACACTCGACCCGATCTTCACTTCCAGCAAGCATATCTCCTTCACTCATACCACACCCCTCCACTGGACGGACCACAGCTGCATCCACTTTATTTACAATAAGACCTCGATCCACAACCACCCTCAACCAACTCTGCGAAGAAATTGGAACAAAATCACCATCGACCAGATCTCATCATCGCTTCTTCAAAAACCCCCTGCCTATTCAACGAACCCTAACCAAGCCGCCATCAACCTCACACAATGGTTAACCCAAACCGCCGACAAATTAGCACCCTTGAAAAAGCATCAAATCAAGCAAGGAAGCAAGAACGCCCCCTGGTTCAACGATGACCTTAAGAAATCCAAGAAGCTCTGTCGTTCCCTTGAGAAAACTTGGAAAACACACCCAAACACTATCACCCAAACCGCCTTCAAAAACGCCACCCGCAAACACCACCAACTAATCCGGACAGCCAAGAAATCAGCATTCAAAGACCGACTAGACAACAACGTCCACAACAGCAAGGAACTTTTCAACATCATCAAAGACTTCACCAACCCCACCGCCAGCTCTAACGGCATCACCCCCTCTCAAGTCCTCTGCGACTCCCTTGCCTCATTCTTTCATGACAAAATCGCCGACATCCATAACAGCTTTGACAACCAACCTGTAAACCAGTCCACCCCACTCACCTCGGAACTGTTACCTCCTCCGAATATCCTTCTCGAATGGAACCCAATCACCACAGAAGAGACCATTCGCCTGATGAACTCCATCCACTCAGGATCCCCTACAGACCCATGTCCCCATCACATCTTCAACAAAGCAGACTCCATTATCGCACCCCATCTCCGAGATGTGATCAACTACTCCCTTAACTCCACCACATTCCCAGAAAGCTGGAAACACGCCGAACTCAGCGCCCTTCTGAAGAAACCCACAGCTGACCCCACCAAACTCAAAAACTACCGCCCCATCTCGCTCCTCCCATTCCCTGCCAAAGTCATTGAGAAAGCCATTAACAATCAGCTCGCCACCTTCCTCGAAACCAACAAATCACTCGACTCCTCACAGTCTGGCTTCCGAGCCAAACACAGCACCGAGACCGCCCTCATCGCAGCAACAGACGACATTCGAACACTACTGGACAACGGAGACACAGTCGCCCTTATCCTCCTTGACCTCTCCGCAGCCTTCGACACAGTCTGCCATAGCACCCTAATACATCGCCTCAGAAACATCGGAATTCAAGGAAAAGCATTGGACTGGATCATTTCGTTCCTCGCTGGAAGAACTCAGAGAGTCCGCCTCCCCCCTTTTAAGTCAGAGGCCACCGAAGTCATCTGCGGCGTCCCGCAAGGATCATCACTCAGCCCCACCCTCTTCAACGTCTACATGAGCCCCCTCGCAACCATTGCACGTCAACACAACCTCAACATCATCTCCTACGCTGATGACACTCAGCTGATGCTCTCCCTCACCAAAGACCCAACCACCGCCAAAACCAACCTAAACGAAGGGATGAAAGAAGTAGCCGAGTGGATGAAGCACAGCCGTCTGAAACTGAACTCGGCCAAAACGGAAGTCCTCATCTTAGGCTCATCCCCTTCCGCCTGGGATGACTCTTGGTGGCCAACGGCCCTAGGAAAAGCCCCCATACTGACGGACCACGCTCGGAACCTAGGCATCATCCTGGACTCCTCACTCTCGATGACCAGACAAGTCAACGCCGTCTCATCTTCATGCTTCAACATCCTACGCATGCTCAAAAAAACATTTCACTGGATCCCCACCGAAACAAGAAAAACGGTCACCCACGCACTGGTTATGAGCCGTCTGGACTACGGAAACACCCTTTACGCCGGTTCCACCGCGAAACTACAGAAAAAACTCCAACGCATCCAAAATGCTTCAGCCAGACTCATACTAGACATCCCCCGCACAGACCACATCTCCGCACACCTGAAAGACCTTCACTGGCTCCCCGTCAACAAGAGAATAACGTTCCGTCTCCTCACCCACGCACACAAAGCCCTATACGAACTTGGACCTGATTGTCTCAACACGCGCCTTTCCTTTTACACCCCCACCCGCCAGCTGCGTTCGTCCAACCAAGCCCTCGCCGCTATTCCGCGCATCCACAAAGCCACCATGGGAGGAAGATCCTTCTCCTACTTAGCGGCCAAGACCTGGAATTCCCTTCCCATCCACCTCCGCCTTACTCAAAACCACCTAGCCTTCAGAAAACAACTTAAAACATGGATATTCGATAAGTAAACCTCCCCCCCCCCCTTCCTCAAGCGCCTTGAGACCCTATGGGTATGTAGTGCGCTATATAAATTCTGACTTGACTTGACTTGACTGCCTACCTAAAATGTGGAAAAGGCTGGACACTCTATAATGATGCTCAGTTGGCTATCAAACTTTTGCCTAGCGAATTACCAAATTCCTACCTAATCTTTTTAAAACCAAAGTCTTAGGAAGATAATTCAGCCTCTGAGGAATTTATTAATATGATTTCATAGGATTACCATTGGACAATTTACATAAAAAGGTGGTGCAAAAATACCATTTGGCCTCATGGAAGGTATATGCTTTAATTATTGAGTTTTTCTTGCACATTGTCTCGGTGTATACTTTTAAGCAACAACATTTACAGTGTTCATAAATGTAAGTTATAAAATTTTCTTAGCAGTAAGGGTTTTATATATGTGTGATTTATATTATACAGTATATTTTTGAGGATGGATTCTTGTTTATTTTTTAAACAATCTTATTGATTATTTTTTTTTTGCCCACTGTTATGTGATGAGTATGATTAAAATCACCGTTTCTAGTGAAATTCAATATATTCTGAGAACAGCAAAAAAGGCAAAGAATGTTTAAATTATGCTGTGTTGTTAAAAATATATTATTACATATTACAAAAAATGTCTCTTTTCTTTCACAGATCATAATTTTAAAATACGCAGTTTACCACAATTTACATTGTAAAAAACAACCGAATAAAATGTGTAGCGTAATTTAGATGTATTACTGCTGAAGTAAGTTTAAGGAAGTCTTAAAATGCACAATGGAATTTGTTTGCACACAGTTGAAAAAGGGAAGATGGATAGAGTAGATTTCTGCTAGAGAATTCAATTGTGGACAGGAAACAAATAGGACACAGGACCTACTGGCTTTCAGAAGACTCCTCAAGACCTGGCTTTTCGACCAGTAGCGCCCCCCCCCAGCGCCTTCAGACCTTCACGGGTATGTAGCGCGCTCTATAAATATAATGATTGATTGATTGATTGATTGACACAGGTGCTGGTATGACGACGGTGTTGAGGCGGCTAGTGTCCCCGGAGCAAGTGATCCCTGACGTATTCCATCCGGCCGTATTGGCTGACGTCAGTCTGAGCACTAACCTGTGGCTCAGGTTCCCTTTGAGTGGGGAGGAGTCAAGGGCCCATTGAGAGTTGCTGTAAGCCTTGCCCTGCCAGTCGACTGTCTGTTGGGAAACGATCTTGAGCACAAGGCCTGGAAAGAGGCAGAGTTCAAGGCCCATATGGAAATGTTGGGAACACCTGACTGGACCTGTGCGAGCACGCGGTCCGTGACTTCCCAAATAGGGAGTTCACAAGGGCTGGAGCCTGAAAACAAGACCCAGCCAGCTGCCACAAAGGGGAAGAACCAGGGACGGGAAAAACCTGCCCCGGCATCCACACACCGTGAGATGGATGGGGCACCTGAGGTGGTGGTCCCGGAGTCCACGGAGGGGGATGTTGTCTCCCTGGAGGACTTATGTTCCCCTGCGGAGTGGCAGGTGGAGGGAGGACCTACCAGGGAGGAGTTTTGTCGGGCGCAAAAGGAGTGCCCGACCCTTGAGGACCTGAGACGACAGGCCGAAGCCCAGGCAGCAGGCAATGCTTCAGGTAACTTTCATATCTACTGGGCGGATGGCCTCCTCTACAGTGAGCCCAAGGCTCCGGTGCATGGTTTGTCCCGGGCCTTGGTAGTCCTCCAGAGTTACCGAGCCTTTCTTTTGGAGTTGGCTCATGAAATTCTTTTGGCAGGACACCTGGGCCAGGACAAGACCTTTGCCCGGCTTGTTCCACACTTCTATTGGCCTCAGATGAGGGTCGCGTCTGACACTTTTTGTAGGATGTGTGTGTCCTGTCAAGCCATTGGGAAAACAGGGGTTAAGCTGAAGTCTCCACTGGAACCACTACCCGTCTTTAGTACCCCCTTTGAAAGGGTGGGCATCGACATTTTTGGGCCATTGGATCCACCAATATCTACCGGTCACAGGTTTATCCTAGTTCTGGTGGATCATGCAACCCGGTACCCAGAGGCTATTCCTCTGAGGACCATCACTGCACCTGCGGTGGCCCGGGCCCTGACGGGGATTTTTACCCGAGTGGGTGTCCCCACAGAAGTTGAGTCCGACAGGGGGGCAACTTCATGTCGGCATACATGCAGGCTATGTGGAAGGAGTATGGAGTTACTTATAGGTTCTCCACCCCTTACCACCCCCAGACCAATGCTCTGGTGGAATGGTTTAACAAAACCCTGAAGGGCATGATCAGAAGTCTGCCTGAGAGCCTGCGGAGGAAATGGGACATCCTCCTGCCTTGCTTGTTGTTCTCCTACAAGGGAGTGCCACAGAAGGGGGTGGGCTTCAGCCCCTTGGAGCTTCTGTATGGGCACCCTGTTAGAGGACCTCGTAGCCTGGTGAAAGACGGATGGGAAATGACTCCCAGGAGGCTTCCCCAGGATATGGTGAGTTACATCCGTAGCCAAATGGCTAAGTTGTGGAAGCAAGCTTTAGTGGAGGAGTGTGGCTCAATGGTTAGAGCGGCAGACCCTGATGCAGAGGTATGGCCCAGGACCAGGGTTCAATTCCTGCCTTGGCGGGTCTTGGGCTCAATTTCCTCGGACCTGATAATTCTCGCCTCAGTGCCTATTCTAATCATGGGTCCCACTCTGCAACTCTGGGTAATAGCTTGCTTAATCTCCACAATGGCCCCAACAGCGCTGGGATGCCTGGCTTCACCTTGGGGGTTCCCAGGAGTGGGCATTTCACAGGGAAAAGCCAGGAAGGGTTCCACAGCAGTATGCCTACAACGCCAAGACACCTCAGGGTATAAGTGCGCTATAAAAGTACACATTCATTTCATTTCCTTTCATTACAACCTCGAAGCCAGCCAGGCAGTCATGAAAGAGTGGTATGACTACAATGCTCACCCTGTGTAGCTAGAGCCTGGACAGAAGGTGTGGTTCATGGAGCTTGGAGAGCTTAGTGCCCTCCAGGATCGCTGGACAGGCCCCTTTGAAGTGGTTGAAAAGAAGGGCAAGGTCACTTATTTGGTGGACCTTAAGACCCCCAGGCAGCCCCATTGGGTGCTCCATGTCAACTGCCTCAAGACCCAACATGAGAGGTCCAAAGTCACGTTGATGATGGTGACTGATGGGGCAGAGGATGAGGAAAGCGAGCCTCTCCCTGACCTGTTTGCGTCCCAGGAGAAGGATGGTTCAGTGGAAGGAGTGGTTCTCTCACCATCCCTGACTTCCGAGCAGCAGAGGGACTGCTGCCAAATCTTGGAGTAGTACTCCTCGCTGTTCTCCCTTATCCCAGGGAGGGCCCACCTGTGTACCCACGATGTAGACACAGGGGACAGCCCACCTGTGAAGTCCAAGTCCTACCGGCTGTCAGATAAGATGAAGGCCAGCATCCATAGTGACGTCAATAAGATGCTGGAGTTGGGAGTGATTGAACCTTCCGACAGCCCCTGGTCCAGTCCGTGCTACCGGTAACAAAAGCTGCCCCACCGGGCACCACACCGGAACTCAGGTTCTGTGTGGATTATAGGGGGCTGAACTCAGTGACTAAGACTAACGCTCATCCCATTCCAAGGGCGGATGAGCTCATTGACCGGCTGGGAGCTGCCCAATCCTTGAGTACCTTCGACCTCACGTCAGGGTACTGGCAGATCTGTCTGACAGATGGGGCAAAGAAGAGGTCTGCCTTCTCCACCACTGAGGGTCACTACCAGTTCTGAGTGAAGCCCTTTGGGCTCAAGCACGCCCCTGCTACCTTCCAGCGGCAGGTGAACCAGGTCATCTCCGGTTTGGAGGCCTTTTCTGCTGTCTATATTGATGACATCTCTGTCTTCAGCAGCAGCAGCAGGGAGGACCATATGTGTCACCTTCGGGAAGTATTCCAAGCCCTGCAGCAGGTAGGCCTGATGATCAAGGCCAGCAAATGCCAGATCGGGCAGGGGTCGGTAGTGTACCTAGGCCACTTGATGGGTCGGGGTAAGGTGCAGCCCCTCCAGGCAAAGATAGAAACCATCATGGCCTGGGAATCCCCCAAGGCACAGACTGAGGTTGAGCTTTTCTGGGTCTCACTGGCTACTACCGCCGCTTTATCCAGGGATATGGTACCATCGTGGCTACCTTGATTGAGCTTTCATCCAAGAAACACCCTCGACAGGTAGTCTCAACCAAGGCGTGCCAACGAGCCTTTGACACCTTAAAGCAAGCCATGTGCACGGCTCCTGTGCTCAGGGCCCCAGACTTTTCCAAAGAATTTATTGTCCAAACAGACGCGTCTGAACATGGCATTGGGGCTGTGCTATCGCAACTCAATGAAGAGGGTCTGGTCCAACCTGTGGTTTTCCTTTCCAGGAGACTACTCCCCCGGAAACAGAAGTGGAGTGCGATAGAGCGGGCAGTCTTCGCGGTGGTTTGGGCCCTAAAGAAGTTGCGGCCATACCTGTTTGGTTCGCACTTCCTCATTCAGACCGACCACCGGCCACTCCGGTGGCTTATGCAAATGAGGGGTGAGAATCCCAAGTTGCTAAGGTGGTCCATCTCCCTACAGGGAATGGACTTTAGGGTGGAACACCGGGCCGGGCTTTTTTTAAAAGTAGTAAAGTAAGGATTTTTTCTCAGTTAAGCTTAAGTTTTGGTCTTAAGCTTAACTTAAGATAAAAACTTAGGTATAACTAAGACAAAGTTTTTGTCTTAAGTTTAAGTTTTGACAGAAAGCTTGATTGTAGTTCAGAAAAAGTGTTTTTTGTGATTTGCTGTAAATCGGTTAAGTAGTTTTTGAGCAATTAATGCTACAAAAATTGTGTACAAGCCCCAGAGAAACTGCAGGTCGACAGATCTCGGGAGAAATCTGATTGGCTGCCACCAAGTCCACAACGATGTGGTGACAACTGAAAAAACAAATCTAAATTTCGCTACAAATTTGCAGTGTATCCACGACACTGTGGCAAAATTGAAAAACTCCCCCAAGGGTGAGCATTGCATAATAAAGGGGCAGGAGGATCGCTGCCCCCTACCTAAGCCTCAATAGGCTCCGGGAACCCCATCCACCAGGGCCTAAATCAATTTTAAAGGGAAATGGTTTTTAAGGCTCTTCACCCTGAGCCAGTAAAAGCCCTGGGTACCCCATCCCCTGGGCCTGGCTCTATTACTGTGTCTCGAGAGCCTACCCCCTGGATACAGTAGTTCCACTGCCTGCATCTGCATGGGCAGGGAAACATATGTCTGCTCCTACCCAGCAGGAACATATTTGAATATCCTGCCTGGTGTGAATGGGCATGTCAGGAACTCTGGCAGGAAAGTCATATCTGCTCTCTTTAAAAATGTTCCCAAAGGGTGGGAGCAGACTTCTGTTTCAACATATGTTGCTCCCACCCACTGGGAGCATGCAGAAACAGGTGCTCCACTGGGGGGAAACAATGTAATCTCCCATCATATTCAGGATCCCATCTCGGGCCTAGTATACTGCTTGGTGGTGCCCTGGGTCGGCACTGGAGCACCCATGTACAAATAAGACCCTGGGGATGGTGTTCCCGTAGCCACAATAAGGACTGCTTATGTTATAAAGCTGCTGTACCTGGTCCACACTGCCCATGTGTAATCAAGTATACAGATGGGCTTGTGCTCTTCAGGCAACTCATTCCAAAGCGTGACGTGGAAGTGCTTTTATCATGAATTTTAGTGAGCACATATACATCCTGTTTATCTGAGAATTTACTGCAAGCAGTTTGTTGGAGCACAACACTTTGCTCTGGAATTTTTGGAGCTTCTTATAAACACACTGTGGTTGGAATCATTTGTGGTGACATCGACATGTACCCCATTTTAAAGTGCCAGCTTTTTACAGCTCGCTGATTGGCTCTACGCTGGTATATAAATTGCCCACATAAAGGTTGTAACCTTTATGAAGGAGTGATTTGGACAAGTTGCTATACAATCTTTGCCATGATTCCAAGCATGGAATGGCAACCTGAAGGGGTCCCTCCTGGAATATACTCTGAGGCAGTACAAATAACAAGCAGATCTCTCACACATCATGTACATCTTGATGCCATAACTAGCTCTTTTCCTCAGTAGGTACTGTCTGAACAACATCCCCCTTTGTACTGGATCAAATACCTGTGTTATTTGCAGGAGTACAAAACTCCGCGAACCTAGCAGACAAATGTGCCACAACAGGCCAAAATGTGTCTAATTTTACTTGGTCTGGTTGGTCCTGGGGCAATGCAGCTGAATTATCATTTCATTGCGGAATACGCTGCAAAATAAAAAAACGATCTCTACCCATGACTTGTGCCAAGCTTGGCATTGCCCAAACCCTGCAAGTGAATTAGTAGTACTGTACACTTATAGGCATGTTAATCATAGTTTTGTGTCACCCTTGTGCCATCCAAGGGCCGCAAGGATGAAGCAAACCTTAGAATCCCAGTTACCAAGCCACTCAAGGCTACCTTTCGTGGCCCTTTGTGGCTTGAAAAATCTGGAGTACTGTATGGCAGTGGAAGTCGCTGGAAATGCATCAAAGTGCTACACCATCAAAGAGTTGGTGAAACAAGGGGAAATACACTTATTTAACAACAATCACAACACTTAAATTGCTCTTCAGTTCAGACCATTACTGGAACAAAGAATTAAATACATATGTCTAGTGAATTGATGACCACATATGGATAAGAGAATTTTGCACTACTCAGTGATCCCTGGAATTGATTTGATTATCAGTTTTGTGCTCACATGGGTGGCACCAGTGTTGATTTCTCTATTTTGTACTTTGTTTTTTTGCTCTTTGGAATATGTTTTATATTCAATTGGGGGTTGTAAAATGCATCTATATAAACAGTATGCCTTATGTTTAATATATGTTGTGCATGGTTTGATTTTGTGACCAACAAATTGTGAAAATATTTTAAATAATGCCTCCAGGAACATTATTTCTATTTAGAGTGTTTTACCCAGTTCTCTGGGGGAATACTGGGTTTCCCTGTTCTGTTGATACACTTTTGAAAATTGGCATTTCTGAAATAGTAGTGTTAAATCCAACTTTACCAGTAAAGGAGATGTATGATTGCCATTCCGCAGATATGAAACATGATGCAGTAAATCTTAGCTTAAAAATATTTTAAGGTATTTCCAATGTTAGCCAAATAGAGGCATAAGCCTCACAGTAGCGATAAACAAATGTAGCTGTCACTACTAGGACATTCAAAACTTACTAGTGCATGTTCTACCTTTTATTTACACAGCACTGTGCCCTTAGGGCTACCTAGGACCTACCTTTGGGGTGGGTATATGTAAGAAAAGGGGAGTTTAAAGCTTGGAAAGTGGTTTTAAATGCAGAGTCGAAGTGGCAGTAAGGGGAGACCTTTTTAATCCTGACCAAAGTAAGCATTTGGATATCCCTGAGTTAGTTTTAGATTAGGTTGTCTGCACTTATTGCTTGTTTGATACCGACTCTTCTATGTGTTTGTATCAGAGTTCCAGACACGACTTTCTAAAAATTGCATTTTTTAGAATTTAAATTTAAAATCTAACTCAACCATGAGTTGTGATTTTACATTGAAATTCCAGATACACCAAGCATGGGGGTCACATCTCTTTCCAATTGGAAATTATGCTTATAAAATGTAATACGGTAACCCCTATGTTATCCTATGAGACCTCTGACCCTGCTCTCAGGCAGGTAGCTCCCCTCACGGCTGCAACAGCTCCACCTGGTGTGAGCTCCCCCACCAGGTTGCTACTGTAGCCAGTCGCGAGTTCAAGGCTCGCTCACTACACTTGGCTTGTATTGTTGGGTGTTTTGCCACTTGTTTTTTTTCTCCCTACATCCCCTGCGTTTTCTGTGCCCTGTATCTCGTTCTTTGTGCCCTGTTTTTTAATTATGCCTGTTCTTTTCTTTCCCTCCTGTGATTCTGTGCCCCGTTCCCTCCACCGACCCTCACCTGTTTTCCTGCCACTGCGTCCCTGCAGCCCTGCCCCCCTGCTTGCACATTCCCCACCCCATCCCTTCTCCCAGCTACTCCTCCCTCCCCCCTCCCCATATATGCCAACCACTGCTTGGTGAAAGGAGTGACCTCTGACCCTGCTCTCAGGCAGGTCGCTCCCCTCACCGCCGCAACAGCTCCACCTGGTGTGAGCACCCCCCAGCTTGCTACTGCCGCCGGTCACGTGTTCAAGGCTCACTAGCTACACTTGGCTTGTATTGTTGTGTGTTTTTCCACCTGTTTTATCCTCCCTTCTTCCCCTGTGATTTCTGCGCCCTGTATCTTGTTCTTTGTACCCTGTTTTTAGTTCTGCCTGTTCTATTGTTTTCCCCCCTGTGATTCTGTGGCCTGTTTCCTCCACCGATCCTCACCCCTACGATGCCAGCGCCCTCTACGCACTCAACACCCGTCGATCACACACCTGCTCCCTGGCTGCCTGAAAGCACACCCAAGGACCCTTCTCCTGCCAAAACTGCAGGATCCGACCCGCCAACCCTACCACCAGGAAAGAACCCAACCACCTTAGATGCATGCTTCTCAACACCCGTCCCGCCTTCAAACACGCCGTTGTACTCTGGGACCTACTCGACTCAACCACCCCAGACGTCGCCTTCCTGACAGAGACCTGCCTGAACCCCTCCTTGGCACCCAACATCGCCATAGCCATCCCGGACGGCTACAATATCACCCGCAGGAACCGCACCAATGGAGTAGGAGGAGGAATCGCCATCATCCATAGCAACACGCTCAGAGCCACAACCAACACCGACGACACCCTCAGTACTGCCGAATACCTGCACACCGATCCCAACACCACCCTCAGAGGAACCCTCATCTACGGACCCCCCGGGCCCCAACCACAGTTCAGTGACTCCATCACCGAATTTGTCAGCACACACGCCCTCGCCTCCACGGACTAAATCCTCCTCGGGGACCTGAACTTCTACCTCGAGAACAACAACACCACCAACTCTACCACCCTGATCGCCAACCTCGCCAACTTTGGACTCAGACAACTCGTCACAACTCCCACCCACTCCCCTGGCCACACGCTTGACCCCACCTTCTTTGCAAGCTCCCACATCTCCTTCAACCACACCACCGAACTCCACAGGAGCGACCATCACTGCATCCACTTCACCTTCCGGAAACCCACCACGCACCCTACAGATCCCCCGCCGCTGCTGGAGCAAAGTCACCGAAGGCCAGCTAACCACCACCCTCGCCTGGAGCCCACCAGCCGACCCCACCGACCCCGACACAGCCGCCGCATCCTCAGACAGTGGATCGACAACTGCACCAACATAGTCTCCCCAAGTAACCATCCAACAGCCACCCCAGCAAGAAAGCCAGCTCGTTCACTGAAGACCTCCAGGCCTCCAAAAAATCCTACCGAAAGCTAGAGAAGAGATGGCTCCTTGAACGGACACCGGACAGCTACGCAGCCCACAAGAACGCCACCCGAAGACACCATCAACTCATCAGATCCGCCAAAAGGGCCTCCTTCAAAGACCGCCTAGACAACAACGCACACAACAAAGAGCTCTTCAGCATCGTGAAGGAACTCTCCAACCCTAGCTCCAACAACAATATCCCACATTCGCAGGACCTGTGCGACTCCCTTGCCACCTTCTTCCATCGCAAGATCGTTGACATACATGACAGCTTCAATGCCACAACCACCCCGACGACCACTGAGACCTCCACCCCAACAACCACCACCCGCACCGACCGCCTGCTCTCCTGGACCAACATAAACAACAACAACACCATCAAAATCATGAACACCATCCACTCTGGATCTCCGTGAGACCCATGCCCACGACACATATTCGACAAAGCCAGCACAACCATCGCACCCTATCTCTGTAAAACCATCAACATCTCCTTCGAGACAGCGACCTTCCTGAAGAGCTGGAACCAATCCGATATCAACGCCTTACTCAAAAACCCCAATGCCGACCCCAAGGACCTCAAGAACTTCCGGCCCAACTCCCTGCTCCCATTCCCGGTGAAGGTCATCGAGAAGACCGTCAACAAGCAACTGACCCGCTACCTCACGGAGAACAGCATCCCCGACCCATCCCAGTCTGGGTTCTTCAGTTACCACAGCACCAAGACTGCCCTCATCACCGCCACCGATGACATCAGGGCCCTGCTAGACAATGGAGAAACCACGGCCCTCATCCTCCTGGACCTAACATCCGTCTACGACGCGGTCTGCCACCGCTCCCTATGCACATGCCTCCATGACACTGGGATTCACGAGAAGGACCTGGAATGGACCACCTCCTTCCTCTCCAGCAGTACCCAAAGCATTGACCTCCCCATTTCTGCTCTGAAGCCACCGAGATCATCTGCGGCGTACCCCAGGGCTCATCCCTCAGCACTACACTGTTTAACATCTACATGGCACCGCTCACCCACGTCGCCCGACTGCATGACCTCAACATCATCTCCTATGCCGACGACACCCAGCTGATATTTTCCTTCACACCGCCAATACCAACCTCCATGAAGGAATGAAACCCGTCACCGAGTGATGATAAACAGCCGACTGAAGCTAAACTCGGACAAGACGGAAGTCCTCATCCTCAGATCCACCCCCTTGGCCTGGGATAACTCCTGGTGGCCGACTGCAGTGGGAGCAGCTCCAACACCCACCAACCATGCACACAACCGAGGGTTCATCCTCAACTCCACCCTCTCTATGACTAAGCAGGTCAACTCTGTCTCATCCTCCTGCTTCAACACCCTCCACATGCTCCGCAAGATCTACAAATGGATCCTCACCGGAACAAGAAGAATGGTCACCCATGCGCTTGTCAGCAGCAGGCTGGACTATGGTAACGCCCCCTACGCAGGAGCCTCGGCCAAACTCCTGAAATGACTTCAATGCATACAGAATGCCTCAGCACGCCTGATCCTCGGCATCCCTCGCCGCAGCCACACACACCCCGTCTGAGAGACCTGCACTGGCTCCCCGTCAACAAGAGGATAACCTTCAAGCTCCTCACTCAGGCACTCCACAACACCAGACCAGCATACCTCAATAGACGACTCAGCTTCTACACCCCCACCCGCCAGCTTTTCTCCACCGCCCTCGCAGTCGTCACAGTTACCCGCATCAGAAGAGCTTATTCTCCCACCTCGCCGCCAAGACCTGGAACACCCTCCTCAAACCCCTACGGCAGACCCAAGACCTGTTGAACTTCAGAAGCCTCCTCAACACTTGGCTCTTCGAGCAGGTGGCAGCATCCCCCCCCAGCACCTTCAGACCCTCACGGGTAAGTAGTGCGCTTAACAAATGTTTTGATTGATTGATTGATTGATAAGAGAGAGAGGCATTGCAGTAATGAAAAGTGCATTTAAGAGTATTTCACTACTACTACATGTTAAACTTAAAAGGACATGTATTACGTTTTAAATACACTACATCATACCCTTCGGCTATCCAGGGCCTACATTATTCTATTCTATTCTATTCTTTATTTGGTAAAGCGCAAAACAGCTGCCCCAGCAATGAGGCGTCCCGGCGCTAATGAAGTCACAGACCTGACCAGAGGCGTAGAGAAGAGGGAAGTTACGGGGCAGGGAATAGGTGAGTTTTAGTAGCTTTCCGGAAGGCAGACAAGCTCTCTAAAGAGCGAATGTTAAGAGGTAATTCGTTCCATAACTTGGCTCCCAAAACCCTAAAGGAGCGGCCGCCCATGCGGCAGAGTTTTGTGCGAGGAACACATAAAAGATGTTGATTAGACGATCGCAGAATGCGCGATGGGACATAAGGGGTGAGGAGGGGTCGGAGCAGTGTAGGACTGTCCAATTTAAGGATTTTAAAAGTCATGATTAGGGTTTTGAATTTAATTCTAGCGTCAACAGGTAGCCAATGTAGTTTGCGAATGGTAGCTCTGGCTGAGCATCTACGTGGAAGGCCGACCAGGGCTCTCGCCGCGGAGTTTTGTACACGTTGCAGCCGTGCTATCTCTCCTTTGTTAGCACCTAAAAGGAGAACATTGGCGTAGTCAAGACGCGAGAGGATGGTTGCTTGTATAATAAGCTGGCGGATTTTAGCATCAAAAAAGCCCAGTATATGGCTGAGATTTCTCAGCAAGCCGATGCACGTGCCGGCGACTTTTTTGGTGTGGGTCTGATAGTTAAGTGAGGCATCCATCCACACTCCTAGATTTTTAAATAGGGATTTGGGAGGTGGTATGGTGCCTAAGGAAGACGGCCACCAGTGCTCATTCCAATGGCTGGTGTTCTTACCAAGGAGTAGCACTTCTGTTTTTCCAGCATTAAGCTGTAAACAGTTGTCCGTCAGCCATTGGGCAACTGCCGAGAGACCATTTTTGAATCTAGAAGCCGAGATGGACGGGCCTTCCGTAAGAGTAATGGCCAACTGTCTGTCGTCGGCGTACGACACCAGTGTCAGACCCCACTCTTTAGCCACTGTTGCAAGAGGTTGCACATAAAGATTAAAAAGAGATGGGCTAAACGCAGAGCCCTGCGGAACTCCCTGTGCAATTGAATGAGATTTCGATAGAAAAGGGGGTGCTGAGACCCGGAAGGATCTGTCTTTAAGGAAAGAATGGAACCACCTTAGAGCCAGGCCAGATACTCCGAATGTCTCCAGACGATCAAGAAGGATGTCATGAGACACCGTGTCAAAGGCCGCGCTGAGATCAAGAAGAATCAGCGCAGCGCTTTGACCGGCATCTAGGACCGTCCGGAGATACTCGGTAGTGGCCAAAAGAGCAGACTCCGTACTATGGCCCGGTCTGAACCCATTTTGGGATGGATCCAGGATGTTATTCGGGACCATATGTTGGGACAGTACACTATTAACATGGGCTTCAGCAAGTTTAGCCAGCCATGGAAGCAGCGAGATCGGTCGGAAGTTTTCCGGTTTGGTAGGATCTAGGGAGGGTTTCTTGATGATAGGTGAAACCCAAGCTTACTTCCATGCAGATGGTACTGTGGCTGAAGAGAAGGAGAGATTGAGAACAGAGGCCAGGGAAGGTAGGAAGAAGTCAAGAGACTCCAGAAATTGTGCCGGACGCATGGGGTCTGAAGGGGAACCAGTTTTAATTTTACGACACATTTTGATGAGGTTGTCAACGGATATTGCTGGAATGTTGGTCATAATTGTGCCGTAAGGATGGAGGTTAGTGCAATTGACACGATTAGGGGAGTGTTGTGGGAAGGAGCTGTAGATCTTTTGTACTTTAGCGACGAAAAACGTGGCAAGCTCATCACATTGTTGGGCAGTGGAGATATTGGGGGAGGGGGATTTACAGCTCTGGAGTTCTTTGACAAGCTTAAAGATTTCTTTGGCGGGAGTGGCACTCAAGTTGATTTTTTCAGCATAGAAGGCAGTTCGTGCTCCGCGGATGGCTTTGTGGTTCAATTTTTGTTTAGCTAGATAATTACTTTTGTCTTCGTTGTTGTATTATTTTCTCCATAGACGCTCAGCTCTTTTACAGTCTTTGCGCATGGCTTTAAGGATGTCATTATACCAAGGGTTAGTCGGTGTACTACGTCCTTTCGTCCACTTCGCTGGAATGAGAGTATCAAGTCCTCCCGTGATCCAGCTATGGAATCTACTGTAGACTGAGTCAATGTCTGAGTTATTCTCAAGATGGATTTCCCCAAGAGTGGCCTGAAGATCACTAGTGGAAAGTTTGTGCCATGGTCTTTTTAGCCGTTGGACTGGTGCGTTTTTGTACGCAATTTTATTGATTAGAATAGTCAATTTAATGAGGTGATGATCAGTCCATCCCATTGGAAGGGGCACCTCAGTTTTAGCCTCTTCAATGTTAGTGAATACTGGGTCTAAGGTGTGACCAGCTAAATGCGTAGAAGCGTTGAGTTGCAAGGCGGAGAGGTCAGCAAGAAGACTTTTGATCGTAGGGTCATTAGGTAGATCAAAATGAAGATTGAGGTCACCTAATATGGTAAAGTTCGCTGTTTTAGTCACTAACGAGTTAGCTGTCTCAAGAAGAGCTTCAATGAATTTTGAGGCAGGTCCTGGAGGACGATAAATATAGAGACCTGACATAGTGAAGTTAGGGTTAATATTGATTTTGAAGTAAGCACATTCACAGTTAGTAAGTTCTTCTTTGGTGAATGTGCAAGTATAAATTTTCTTGTAGATGACAGCAATGCCTCCACCTCTCCCATCTCTATTCAGATTAAGCATATGGTATTCATCTGGAAGCGTAAGATTAGGTATGACAGAGATGTCATCACGTAACCAGGTTTCACAGAGGAACAGAATATCCGGGTTTTCATCCAGTAAGAGGGTGTTAACTTCGGAATAGTGTTTGGAGAGTGACCTAACATTGAGATGCAGGACCGTAATAGGAATAATTATAGGCGAGTTCTGGAGTTGTCGGATGCGGTGGGGGGTAGCATTAGGAGTGACTTAAATGTATTAAAAGGGAAGGTTTGGGCCTGGCAAGAGATTTGACTTCAAAAAATCAAAAAAGGGGGATAATGGACCACTTGTCCTGTGTAACAGGGTCAAGCTCGTTATTGTTCCGTCAAAAAAACGTCATACACGTACACAAGATTCAGGCAGTATATCTTGGTTCTCAGCATTAACGTAACATGACAGCATCATCATAGGGTTTATTTTGAGAAATTGCTGACCTTCACCTGGAGGAAGACCAACTGGTATTGCAGAAGGGTCCAGAAATGAAAAAAAGTGAAGTGCCCTTGTGAAGTGGATTAAAATTCCCTAACCCACCTTAACAACAGTTACTTTAATGGATTTGGAGGTGTGGAACATAAAAATAAAGTGGTGGGTGCGTAGATCAAGTTACCAATCTACTGCACTGTTGCTGGTTGACATGTTTCAGCCTTGTTGATTATCTAGAGGCTTTCTTCAGGACCGGTGGGTGTGTAGTTGCACGTTGTGGCAACTACTATAAGCGGTTAACTTACCACTCCTATTGTGTGGAGTCAAGGCAATCGTACCTGTAACTCAAATAAAAGAAAGGTGCAGTTGTATACTTTCTTTTTTAATAAGTCCAAACTGGTGATGCTTAATATGGCTCTTTGCACCTCGCTGCGTCAATCTTATCTACACATATTGAGACTATGAGGAATCAGTGGGGAAATAAGCGCATTAGGTTGAGGAACAGGTTTTATCCTCACGGTGTCAGCGCAGCACATATGGCGGCATGTTGGTACTTACTCACATACCTCATGTGAATGGCACCCGCTGCTTGGTATCAGTTAGTGCATCTTTGTACTGCAATGTGCGTGCTGGTTTAAGAGATGTGGGTGCTTCTTTGCTTGTGTTAAATATCATGCCTAACTCCAAGTTGTTATTAAGGGTGCGATATAGCCAGTGCGGAGCTGTACTTTAGATTTAATTATGAATGGTGTGCGTAGTGCCACCACTGATAGTTGTTACCCACACTGGGATCGTTTTTTGAGAAATTGTATTGATCATGGGGTCGTACTTAGGTGATAGACAGTCTGGTGATGATACTATATTGAAATGAAAGGCAAAAGTGGGACATGGAGCGCGCGGTCGCTGTCACAGCGTTCTTTTAGTAAAAGGCGCATGTTCTATATGCGCGTACTTTTAAGTGGAAGGTCACATTTCATAGCTCACAGCCCGTAGGAGTTTTTTAAATACCTCAATTTTCCCATTCTGCACTTCCTTGGGGAGCCGGACGGCTCTGTGGACCTGCTCTGGATGGATAAGTAAAGGTTAAAATGCCTTACTTTTCAGGGGTGAGACGAACATGATTTCGATAGCGTCTCTCACCAGTTGGAGCTTAGTCCTGACTTTTTAAAGCATACATATGTGATTTCTCAGGTTCAAGCGCACAGTGTGCCAGTTGTACTACAGAATGGGCATTTGAAGTAGATTACAAGAGAGGACAGAAAATGACAAAGGATGTGCACCCAGCAACCATTCATGAATGTTGCATGCTGTCCGTATATCCATTAAACACTTTGCAGCTTCCTGCGTACCTCACTCTGCCAGCCCATTGACAGCTTTGAACTCTCAGTATAACGCACATAACCACCAACCACAACATTACACTGAGATGCCCTCCTTGCACAATGCACCTCTATAAAATGTTCTGCTCTTTTACAGCACATGTTTCGACACACATAATGTTGGTCTCCGCCCTTTCAGAAGGGAAAGCCCCAAATGTTTTGCCTTCACTCCTATTTTGATGGATTTTACTGGCCTTGAGTCTATGCACACCTTACCACTGCTGAACAGTGCTAAAGTGCTTCTGCTCTCCCCTTAAAACAAGGTAGAATTGGCTTATACTCAATTGACATATTTAATTCATGTTTAAGCCCCTAGTATAGTGGTACTATATGTATCCAAATGAAATGCCAGTAGCCTGCAGCACTGAATGTGCCACCCAATTTAGTAGCACTTTAAACATGCCTCAGGTCTGCCATTGTAGCCTGTGAGTGCTGTTTTTAAACGGTTGTGTTGACTTGGCAAAACAAACCATATTGCCAGGCCCAAGCATTCTTTTTTATTGAAGGTAGTTCACTCCTAGGGTAGGGCCTGGACAGCCCTGAGCGTGAGGTGTAGTGTATATGAAAAGCTGGGCATGTACTTGTTAGTCTTACATGACCTGGCATTGAAAAAACTCTAATTTATCACTACGGCAATGACTACCTCTGGCATAGGCTAACATTGGAGTTACCTTATTACATCTAAAAAGTTCCAAATGGGACCAGGTATCCAATTCAGAGACCTGCACTGGCTCCCGATCAACAAAAGAATCACCTTCCGGCTCCTCACCCACGCACACAAAGCCCTACACAACCAAGGCCCGACCTACCTCAACAGCCGCCTCAACTTCTACGCTCCCAAACGCCATCTCCGCTCGACCAATAATGCCCTCGCAGCCGTCCCCCGCATCTGCAGAGCGACAACAGGAGGAAGGTCCTTCTCCCACCTGGCCGCCAAGACTTGGAACTCCCTCCCTCCCGACCTACGCCTGACCCAAGACCACCTCTCCTTCAGGAAGAAGCTCAAGACCTGGCTGTTCGAGCAGTAGCGGACCCCCCCCCAAAGCGCCTTGAGACCCTCCGGGTGAGTAGTGCGCGGTATAAATGCCTATGATTGATTGAATTCATGTTTTCTGTCTGTGGAATAGGATAAAAAGTCCTCCTCCATGGTAAAGCCATGTTTAAAATTACAATTTTGAAAATGGCACTTTTGCAAAATTGCCATTTTCCTACCTTAGCCTTTAGGTGCCAGTAGCCTGACCCTGGGTCACATGACTGGGTGTAGCTGACAGTCGAGCTTTGTGTATTCCTCCAAGACAGCCACACACAATAGAGATCTTAGGTGTACCTGGATGGGCCATTACTGGCAGGGTTAGAGGGCGGAGCTGAGCACAGCCCTACCCACAGCACTGCCCCGACCCTCTTTCGCGTTTGGCTTGCAGCCATTTTGTTTGCTTGTTTGTTGTCGTGTCCCTGCCCGACCCCCCACCACGCTCCCGCCTCCCAGCTGACCCTCCCTCGCCCCTCCCCGTCCACCATCTGCATATGACAGATGTTCCCGCGTGCAGCGGTCACGCGCAGCGGTCGCGCCGAAGGTGCGCCAAAGGTAAGCCCGTCTACGCCCGTCCGCGCCTGGACCGCGCCCAGCGCCCGTCCCCCTGCTCCATGCCGCTCCCAACCCCCCAGAATAACTTATGATGCCGCTACTCTCCTTGCCCTCAACGCCGGACGCACCCCACTTTGCTGCGAAGCTACCCCAGGACGTACCCACAGCCCATTCTCCTGCCTCTCCTGTAAGTTCAACTGCTCCAGGACCCTCACCAAACACACTTCCTCCACACACAGCGCCGAACCCAACAACTTGAATTGCATCCTGCTCAACACCCGCTCGGTCCACAGACATGCAACCGAACTCTGGGACCTAATCGACACTGCGTCACCTGACATCGCCTTCCTTACTGAAACATGGATAAATGCATCTTCTGCCCCCGACATCGCCATAGCCATACCGGACACTTACAAGATCATTCGAAAAGACCGCACCGATCAAACTGGAGGAGGCATCGCCATCGTCCATAGAAACACCATCAAAATTACAACCAGCTCTGACGTCAATCTTGCAACCGCCGAACACCTCCACTTTCAGATCCACACCGACCCCAGGACCACACTTAGAGGAACCCTCATTTACAGGCCCCCAGGCACCCGATCTCAATTCAGCGACGACATCACTGACTTCGTCAGCCCGCACGCCCTCGCCTCCGAGAACTACATTCTCCTAGGAGACCTCAACTACCACCTTGACAACATTCTCGACAACAACACCACCACCCTTCTGGACAACCTGTCCAATCTCGGACTCAAACAACTTGTTGACACCCCCACTCACATAGCCGGACACACGCTCGACCCTATCTTCACCTCCAGCAAGCACATCTCCTTCGATCACACTACTGCTCTCCACTGGACGGATCACAGCTGTGTTCACTTCAGCTACAAAACAACCCTGACCCACAACCATCCACAACCCATTCCCCGAAGAAAATGGAACAAAATCACCACCGACCAACTCCTCACATCACTCAGCCAAAACACTCCCACCCTAGCAACGGACCCAGACCTAGCGGCCACCAACCTCAGGCAATGGATTACCCACAGTGCAGACGAACTAGCACCCCTGAAAAAACACCAGTCGCAATCAACCAGCAAAAAAGCTCCCTGGTTCAATGATGACCTTAAAAAATCCAAGAAGACATGCCGCACCCTGGAGAAGAATTGGAGAAAAGAACCAACCTCAGACAACATGGCCTCTCTCAAGACAGCCACCCGCAAACACCACCAACTGATTCGACCTGCCAAGAAATCAGCATTTAAGGACCGTCTCGACAACAATTCCCATAACAGCAAGGAACTCTTCAATATCGTCAAAGAATTCACCAACCCTCCCGCAGCATCCAACGACATCACTAACTCCCAAGACCTCTGCGATGCGCTATCTTCCTTTTTCTACAACAAAATTGCCAACATCCACAACAGCTTCAAGAATACTCCTAATGACCAATTCACCCCACCCCCTTCAGATCACACCCCTCCAACTAACTACCTCAACTCCTGGAACCCAATCACCATTGAAGACACCATTCGCCTCATGAACTCAATCCACTCTGGCTCACCTTCTGACCCCTGTCCCCACTACATCTTCAACAAAGCTGACTCCATCATCGCTCCCCAACTCCGCGATGTCATCAACTGCTCCTTCAACTCCGCCACCTTTCCAGAACTATGGAAACACGCCGAACTCAGCGCCCTTCTGAAAAAACCAACAGCAGACCCCTCAGATCTGAAAAACTACCGACCCATTTCCCTCCTCCCTTTCCCGGCCAAAGTCATTCAGAAAGCCGTCAACAGACAACTCGCAGCCTTCCTTGAATCCAACAACTCCCTGGATCCCTCACAGAACGGCTTTCGAGCCAAACACAGCACCGAAACCGCCCTCATTGCGGCGACCGACGACATCCGAGCACTCCTGGACAACGGTGAAACAGTGGCCCTCATTCTACTCGACCTCTCCGCCGCCTTCGATACTGTCTGTCACAACACCCTCATACAACGCCTCAACAACATCGGCATACAAGGAAAAGCCTTGGACTGGATCATCTCGTTCCTAGCCGGGAGAACCCAGAGAGTCCGACTCCCCCCTTTCTACTCAGAGCCCACCGAAGTCCTCTGCGGCGTACCTCAAGGCTCCTCACTCAGTCCCACCCTCTTCAACGTCTACATGAGTCCCCTCGCCTCCATCGCGCGTCAACACAACCTCAACATCATCTCCTACGCCGACGACACCCAGCTAATCCTTTCCCTCACCAAAGACCCCAACACCGCCAAAAACAACCTTCGCGAAGGTATGAAAGAAGTAGCCGAATGGATGAAACAGAGCCGCTTAAAACTCAACTCAGACAAAACGGAGGTGCTCATCCTAGGATCCTCCCCCTCAGCTTGGGACGACTCCTGGTGGCCTTCCGCTTTGGGATCTGCGCCCACACCCACAGACCATGCACGTAACCTTGGCTTCATTCTAGACTGCTCCCTCTCAATGTCCAGACAAGTCAACGCCGTATCGTCCTCCTGCTTCAACGTCCTTTGCATTCTCAAAAAGATCTTCCGCTGGATCCCCCTCGAAACAAGAAAGACTGTCACCCATGCACTGGTCACGAGTCGACTGGACTATGGCAACACACTATACGCCGGAATTACAACAAAATTGCAGAAAAAGCTCCAACGCATCCAAAACGCATCAGCGAGACTCATATTAGACATCCCGCGCCAAGATCACAACCCCGGTCACTTAAAAAACCTCCACTGGCTTCCCGTCAACAAAAGAATTACTTTCCGCCTTCTTACCCACGCACACAAGGCCCTTTATAATCTAGGACCCGAATGCCTCAACACCCGACTGTCCTTCTACCATCCCACCCGCCAACTAAGATCATCCAACCAAGCCCTCGCCGCAGTCCCGCGCATCCGAAAAACCACCATGGGTGGCAGATCCTTCTCCTTCCTGGCTGCCAAGACCTGGAACTCACTCCCCACCCACCTCCGCCTTACTCAGAATCACATCTCCTTCAGAAAAGAACTGAAAACATGGCTATTCGATAAACAGTAAACCACTCCCCCCAGCGCCTTGAGACCCTCTGGGTGAGTAGTGCGCTTTATAAATGCATGAACTTGAACTTGAACTTACACTTCAAAAAGGCTGATTCCTACCTCCACACAAAGGGCTGCAAACCCCTTGTAGTTAGTCAGGAGACAGGGCAGTGAAGGCAGGGTAACTGGAGACTTCAAAGGGAAACCACTAGCAGCTTCTCCCACTACGAAGACAGACATAGGTATAAATACTAGACCTCAGACATCTGACCTCCTGACATGACTGACCTGATCAGAAGATGTTCAACACACAGAAGCGTTTTAACTCTGTGCATCAGATCACCTTACTGCATTGAAGAACATTTATTAACAGTACTAGTTTTCAAATATTAACTAAAAAACATTCCTCCCACCTTACCCAACCATCCAGACGATGCTGTTAGCAAACTAAGAGGTAAGTCAGCTATTGTGTACACTATATTTTATTACAGGCAGAGCAACATTATAGTATATTAAATAAAATAAATGAAGTTTTTCTACAGCACACATCATCACGATGCGTGGTGCAAGAGCAACACAAAGGGTCGCGTAAATATGCTGCTTAGGGCCAGATGTACGACCTGCAAAATAGCACATCGCAAATTGCGAATTATTTGCCATTCACAATTTACGAGGTGCTATTTTGCATGTACAACAGTGTGTTTACCACTGTTTGCAATTCTCAATGGGGTCGCAAATTGTGAGGCTCATGAATATTAATGAGCCTCTCGCAATTTGCGAGCCCATTGTGAATGACAGGCCCTCCCAAGGATGGTGGACTGCTGGGCTCAGCAGACCACCATGTCTGGGACCGCTTTTTTAATAAAGAACTCCTTTTTTTTTTTTAATACAGCTCATTTTCCCTAAAAGGAAAATGGGATGCATTTAAAAAAGAAATATTAAACTTTTCAGTTTTCATTTTTTTAAGGTCAGGAAGTGGCCTCTGGGACCAATGCCTGCTCTTAAAAAATATTTTCCAACATACTCACAAAGGGGAAGGAGTCCTCTAGAGATGCCTTCCCCTTTTTGAGTGGTATATCATCTACTTGAAGTAAGTGGTAAACTGCGTGTGTTTAGCAGCCGCAAATGCGGTCGCAAAAAACTAGTACATAGCATGTTGACTCGCTATTAGGAAGGGACGCCCCTTCCTAATAGCAAGAGTCACAAATGCTATTTTGCAAGTCAGCGACTCACAAAATAGCCTTTTTACAAGCTGTTACTCTTTTGTTTACAACAAGGGGTGGTGATGGACAGAGTCTCTGAATTAAGCAGAGTACTCTCACTCAAGAGATCAGGACTAGATCCAACACCGTTTTTTAGCTCATTGCACCATCCCAGTTTCAGAACCTGGCTGTATGCAAATTAGTCTGTCCCTGGCCCAGTGCATCATGGGAACAGGGCAGACCAGACTACAAAAGCCAATTCTTACACTGGGAAGGAAACAAGCTTCCGGGGACCGGTTTCTGCCATTTCAGGAGTCTTCGGCCCGGTTTGATTGAATCCTGATGGTGCAATGAGCAAGGGACTCACATCTGAGTATACCCTTCCACGCTTAGGGTGGACAAAATTGTTTACAACAAGGGGTGGTGATGGACAGAGTCTCTGAATTAAGCAGAGTACTCTCACCCAGTCAAGAGATCAGGGCTAGATCCAACACCGTTTTTTAGCTCATTGCACCATCCCAGTTTCAGAACCTGGCTGTATGCAAATTAGTCTGTCCCTGGCCCAGTGCATCATGGGAACAGGGCAGACCAGACTACAAAAGCCAATTCTTACACTGGGAAGGAAACAAGCTTCCGGGGACCGGTTTCTGCCATTTCAGGCATCTTCGGCCCGGCTTGATTGAATCCTGATGGTGCAATGAGCAAGGGACTCACATCTGAGTATACCCTTCCACGCTTAGGGTGGACAAAATTGTCTGTCCCTCACCACCCCTTGTTGTAAATATTTTTGTCCACCCTAAGCGTGGAAGGGTATACTCAGACATGAGTCCCTTGCTCATTGCACCATCAGGATTCAAGCAAGCCGGGCCGAAGACGGCTGTAATGCCAGAAACCGGTCCCCGGAAGCTTGTTTCCTTCCCAGTGTAAGAATTGGCTTTTGTAGTTTGGTTTGCCCTGTTCCCATCATGCACTGGGACAGGAACAGACTAATTTGCATACAGCCAGGTTCTGAAACTGGGATGGTGCAATGAGCTAAAAAACGGTGTTGGATCTAGCCCTGATCTTTTGACTGGGTGAGAGTATTCTGCTTAATTCAGAGACTCTGTCCCTCACCACCCCTTGTTGTAAATGTTACTCTTTTGTGCGGCCGCAAACAGGAGGTTCTACCATTTGCGGTCCCAAAAAAGGGTCTTACATCAGGCCCTTAGTTGCTACATTGCGTAAATTTTTGTCAAATATGGGCCACTGTATTTTTACCACAGAACATTATTTAACATGCTTGTTAGGAAAAACAGCATGTTTTCTCTCATCCGAGCATATTATTTGTTTCAAAATTAAAAACCAGCGATAAGAAAACCTGCATAATTCGGAAGTTCAGTCTTATAAAATAAAAATTCTTCTCAGCTGGCTGCTGAATCTAATTTCTATTAACAAATTGGTAAGGGACTCTACATCTGCTGTTAACATCAAGTAGAACTGCAAGACATTAACTTCCCATTCGAACGAATCACATCGAAATTAACACTCGGATTACTCATCCTTCGAGATGGATCAATTAAGTATATCTAGTTTGACTATACAACTCTTAACCCTAATTTAGACTGTGTTAAAGAAGCTTCATTAACTTTTTTTCCTGCTTTAAAACGTTGCAGACTTGTATCTTACGAAGATAAGACCTACGAAGACTGCATGCGTTGATTTTATTTACTACACAGAAAAGCATTCCACTGCTGAGCAAACGAGTCTCTGGTGACTTGAACAGTGTTATTACTTTACCACCTTATTAATTGAAAACAGTGCTGCATTGTAACATTAATAAGGACTCCCCGTTGTTTGCCACAGCACTTACAGTAAAGTTTCTTAATATTTGAATGATTATTTGTATATATTTGTTCACAGATATGTAAATTAAGTAGCTGCCTAATGATAGAGCTCCGAAGCAGCTGCGAGCCGCTTCGACGTTTCCAGCAGATTTCACCTTTGGAAACATCAACATGATATCCCTGAACAATAGGGGTCTTATCCACAAAGGGAAACCTATACTTTTGGTGTAAGTTTATTATTTTTATGCTACGAAAACTACGAATGTGGGTTTACGTGTAGTATCTTTACGACTGTCTCTGTAGACATATAGATACTTCACGTAAAGCCACACTTTTACTTTATGAATAGAAAAAAACAATAGTGCACTGGCATCAAAAAGTGTAAGATTACCTTTGTGAATAAGGCCCTTTGGGGCACGTGTTTCAAACTCCTCATTTGTGAGTATCAAGTAGCGATTTTTAAGGAATCGCTATTTGGTAATCGCAAATGCCTATGCATGTAGGAATCGCAATAAATGTTGTGATTTCTTAACATTAGCTAATAGTGATTCAGAAATTGCAAATCACTATTAGCTAATGTGACTGAATTCATTCCTATGGGCCTCTAGGCCCATAGGAATGAATGGTAATGCATTGGCAAATTAAGATTACCAAATTGGTAATTGCTATTTGCGAATGTAAATCCAAGGGTGCCGGGGGGGCATAAGGCCCCCCTAAAGCACCCCCAAAAAGGTAAGTGTGTACTTGTGAAGCATGTGTGCTACATGACAATGAACGCTGAATTTTTTTGCTGAGATATCGTGCTATCAGCAACGCTTAGCTCCACAGCGATAAAATTCCATGCACATGCTGCCAAATGTGCGATTATCACTGAAAATCTCGCAAATAATCGCACAATGTTTGGCGGTAGCTTGATGATAGGGCAGGGCAGACTTAGCCATGATATCCACCTTCCATTGGAAATCATGGCTAAGTCAGACTGAAAGCAGACATAAGGAAAGTAGCAAAAACAGGAGTTAGTGGTACTTTTCTTATTGCCATGCAAGTAAGCAGGAGGTTTGTTGAGAGGAGAAATGTCGGTTAGCAACATTTCTCACGTTCTTTTGGGGAGGAACACCCACTTTGCATCTCATTAGAGATGCAAAGCTGGGTGTTGAGGGAAAGAGCGCTAAGGCAAGGATTCACACTATAGCGTGACCCTGCTGATAAAGCGATAAAGTTATCACCGCTTTTTGCCCAAAAACAGACCTTAAAGAGGCGATAATTTTATTGCGGCGCCTTGATGATATGTCCCAATGTTTTTTCTAACCATATATCTTGGATCATAGTGCATCCTTGTAACTTACATGGATAAGATAAGGAATTTGGAATTATCTACCTAAACATTAGCAATGGACTCCAAAGTTTGCTCCAAAGTGGTCTTTTAAATTTACTAGGATTTTGCAGCAGGGTTGTGTCACTTTCTTTCTCACATTCCCCATCCAAGATCTATTTTTAGATTTACAAAGCCACTCAAAGCTTGATTTGCATGACTTTGCAGAAAATAGTAATGCATAGCGTTACGGTGCATCCACCGATGGATTTTGATGCAAACCCATATTACAAATGGTTTTTTTCATTTGCTAATAACTTTGGTGTCCAATGATGTATCCTCACAAAAACCCTCGAAATAGGTATGACACTCACACCAGCTGCTGGTTTAAAGGTTTCATGGTGATCCGTCAAGTGGAGCCGAGAAAAGGGGGGCGGTTTACCCATGTTAATTCCCTAAGAGATTTTCAACACACAGCTACATCCCGAACTGCTGAACGGAATGACACCATGTTTGGCAGAAAGGTAGCTATTGGCTCGGAAAGCAATCTTTTTGTAAATTGGTGTGTATCCAGTCAGTAGTTTTTGAAATATCAAGGAAAATCCCAATTTATCTATATAGCGACACGTAGGATGTGTGACTCCTCCAGATCTTGTGCAGAGATCTAATTGGCTGCCAACACTTCAAACCAGAAAGTATTGGCAGCCATCTTGGGAATCTGCTTGAGCCAAGTCCCAGAATTCTTTTTACAAAAGGAAAAAGGGTCAGTTTAGAAATAACCTAAACCTCAAGGCCTCATGCTCATGCGGGGGAATGTGCTATAATTGCTATGCCTGCCCGAGGCCAGTGCTACAGGGAGAAATATCTTTTTTTTCTATTAGTTTTTTCCTCTTTGTATGTATGTTTCATTCTATAGCATACTCAAAGAGGAAACAGCTTTAAATGATAGTTATTGTGCAAGAAGGTATCTATTCATACAAAAACAATCCTGCCCATAATGCAGCGAAATTATGACCACTTGCAAGGGTGCTTGCATTGGCGATAAGCAGCTTGACATTGTTTTTACAGAAATAACCTGTTACATATTTTTGCTTGCTCCATAATATACTGAAAATACATTGTACATGTAGTTATTCCAAGTAAGCCTTTCTCATCATATTATTTGTATACTCTGTTCAGGGCTAGAAACACATATCAGGATATTCCACCATTCCCATTGTCACTCCACTGAGGGCTCAATTTCATTGTTGTCCCATGAGACTTGCATTGATGCAAGACACTTTTTCTGAGCCATTCCTTTTATCTTATATGGATGCCTCGGCTCTTGGATTGTGGCTCTTCTGATGCAGCTATGCTACAGGGTACCACATCCTTAGCATCAGCTGATGTGGATGACCATGTTTTTTTTTTAACTGGTGGCTCAGGCCACTATGGCTATGTCATCTGCGGAAGCATGCACCTCATTGGATCCCGTTGACACTGCTGACTTGGAAAACATTCTCGGGGCCTCCTAGATGTTAATTCAGCTCCTTGTTTCTATAAATTGTCCTCAATTGAATTCCTATTCCAAACATGTTTTCAATTGGCATTTGTTAATGGCTATTATTTGCTTTTATTATTAAAGTGCATTTTATTATTAGCATTTGCTTTCAACTTTAGATGATGATTAGATTATTATTTTGATTTGAGTCTCCCATGGCCAAGGGGAAAGAGGCCTTTTGGGCTAAACTTGGTTCTCCATTTTAGACTCACATTTTAGTATTATTTTAGCTTGACACTTTTTTACAGAAATAACCATTTACCCATTTTGTCATGCTCCATAATGTACTGAAAATGCATTGTACATGTAGTTATTCCTAGTAAGCCTTTCTCATCAGATAAATTGTACACCCTGTTCAAGGCTAGGAGCACAGAATGATATTATAATAATCCTGTTTCCTGGTGAAGACAGCTCCTGAATCCTAGACATATAATCCCATCATCTCTGCACCTCACACATTGTGCAATCATATTATACAAATATCTCCGAGCTGCATTTGACCGAGATTGTGCTGGAATGCACTGTGCTCGAGATGCAGCTCTGCTGAATCTGACATATCACCCTGCAAGATGACAAAGCCTATTTTACACAGAATCGAGTTCCAGACACATCTATCCAATAATGCGGCATCGGGCTATCCTCTGCGATCTGGCAGAGGGTACTTCCACTCTGCTATCATAGTATATGTAGTAGCAATAGAAATATAGTCATATAATAACATGGCAGTATTGCCATGGTTGAATTTTGTATCATTTTCACCTTTCTAATAATGATGGTTACAATGATTTGTTTTATTTGCCTCATTATTGCATCTCATTCGCTCTATGCAAAAATATGATTGTTTTAATAAATGTTTGAAAATCTTGGCTTGTATCTTTCTTATGTTTCCCTTGGGTATGCATAAACAACAAAAATATCTCTTCTGAGATCATCTTGGGAATCGAATGGTCATGTTCGAGAGTGCCATAATTCACCTTTTACCCTGATCAGGTTAAGGGTTCAGGTAAGGCACTGTGAACTATCTAGAAATTGGGATGACTTTTGCTGATGATATAGATGATATCTCCTGATGATTATGATGTCCTAATACACAGTCCTACCTATTTGGAAAGAACTGTGTAACAACTTGAAGGTAATGTGCAAAGTATTTCTACAGAACACAAACAGTAAGAAAGTAAAATCGCAACACAAGACAAATCCCACACCAATTTAGGAAAATAGTCTAAAATGTATTAAATCATGTGACAACAAAAGGACAAAAATCCAATCAGTAGGACCAGAGTTATGAATTTTTAAAATGTAAATTAAAAACTAGCGCGAAAAAGCTCAAAGTGCCAACCCTAGCCATCCAGCTGCACCAGACTTGTCAAAGTTGAAAAATATGGCCGTCCTTGATGGAGCACGGGCCGGATACAAGAAGCGGTATGGGCCCGGTTAGTGCTTACCTCCAGACTCAGAAACATTTTTTAAGAAAGTATTTTGAGATGGTAAGTTCTGCGGGGCAAGGCTGCAGGCAGTGTCTGAGGAGGAGGCATTATCAGGGAACTGCTGGACAGAGTCGCAGTGAAGATTTTTACATTCAGACTTTGTCTCTGTTTTGAAAGTCAAAAAGCTCCAGAGGGACAAGGCAGAAGGCTGTAGCCCATGAGAGTTCATTGAGGCTGGATACACCTTTAGCGAAGGAATGCTAAACAGTATTTTCTACTGTGGGCAAGAACATAGCAGGAGCTACAGTTTGAGCAATGTGATTTCAACGGGAGAAAAGTGGGGATTCAGCAAGTGAGCTGTTGAGCATGAGTGAGATTTGGTGGCTCCAGAATTATTTACGATCACCAAGAAGCCTACCAACAGTGGATGGTTGCGAGTGGTCGCGTTCAGAGGGATGCTTCTCAAGTAGATTATCTACTGGAAAAGCAGCAGCAGCAACTTGAAATCAGATTTTGGAGTAACTTTTTCACCTAAATGGAGGGTTCAGAAAGCTTTTTAGGGCCTTTTTTAAGAGGGAAGAAGTGCAACAAAGGCTCCAACTTCCTATCTTATCGAGAAGGGTCCTCCTGCTGCTCTTTCCATCTCTTGGTCATTTTCCATTTGAAATTGAAATCACTCTCTTCTTTTTCTGCAATCCCTGCTGTGTATACCATTTGATTTTCAAGGATTGTCTTTAAGAAATCACGTATGTTATAACACTTTTAGATAATTTCGTGGTTTGATGGAGGCCATGCACCAGTATTTTTCTGACATTTATGTTTTTGTTCCACTTTTTAATTTGATTGTGGGTGGCCTGGATAAAGAAAAAAAATACAGTAATTTTTCTCCATTATCTTGTGTGTTGTTTGAAAATATTTCACTATTATTTTTCTCATTTTACTGTGGAGCCTATTCTGCCGGTGCCATTAAATTAAATGCAACATTTGAATTTTGGGGTATTTTATGGTTTTCTGCAAAGTGTTTAAAAGTTTGTGGCTGGACAAATTGTATCAGATAATGTATTTTCATTTTTGGCATTGCTTCTTCTTGTTTTCTTCTTCGTTTGCCATGCCACCTTTCTGTGCTGGCCACGGGGCTATTATTTGTGAGGCAAGTGTGTGTGTATTTGCCTTAGGCCACCATATTGTCTTTGCTCTTCATTCTATGTGGCAGGGTCGCCATTCAGTTTTTTGTAGTTAGTGTACTTTGCTCTTGCCATAGGCATGCATGTGTTCTTTGTTGTCCATGCCTTTGCCCTTGCTGGCCATGTGGCATTCAACCATTTTGTAGTCTGTACGCTTTGTGTTTGCCATTGGCCTGCATATGTTCTTTGTTATCCATGCTTTTGCTCTATTTGGCCGTGTGGCTGGCAGACAATTTGTAGTCAGTGTACATTACTTTTGCCATAGGCCTTCAAATATTTGAAATTATTTCTAATTCAATATCTCCGGTTTTACGAATTGCTTTTTTGTAATTTTGGTCTTTTATTTATTCAAATGTACTCTATTTTTCTAAACCTGGTGAGGGATGTTTTTGTGTGGCGTTTTCACTGTTTTACTGTTTGAAGGGTTGCACAAATACTTGAGTGCATTTGTTCTTGATGGCCATGTGGCTGTTGTACATTTTGATCATATTTCTTTTAAGGATTATTCAACTTTCCCCTGGCCAGCCCAGTACCTGCTGCCTGCCCTAGGAGCACACCAGCAATACTTTGTTAAGGATTTTTCAGTCAGTCATATACTTTATTCGATAGATATATATCATAAAAGTACAAACATTTAAAAAATACATAAAACAATCCATCCGATAATACTACAATTCCATCCAGAACAGCAAGGGTAAAACAAAGTTAAAAACAGTACATTCTTTCTAAAAAGAGAATTATACATTGCCCAACAACCTTGAGCGAATTAACCAAGCGCCCGCTAGATATTTGGCAACCCCGCAGATGATAAACATGGAGACAGTATTAGTTGAAATAATACGCAGGGCTGATCCATGATCCTTTACTCCCAATTCCCTACATACTGGTTTCAACCATTTAGCTCTAACATGCTTATAAGCTGTACATGCAAACAGAAAGTGGCCAAGGGTTTCCTCTGGACATGGGCAGCCGGGACATTTTAAGTCATGCCCTCCCTTGCTCTTCCACCCCACCATAAATTTTTTAAGGGGCAGGATACCATATCGTAGTTTCAAAAACAAGGTTCTATCTCTAGGTAACTGGATGAAATCCAGAAAAGGTTCTAGCTTCCTTGAGGATTTATGATCCAAAAAGTTGGACGTCAGGGTTCCCTGATTTGAGTTAGAATTAACCTTAGCCTCAACCCAATCCCAATAAAGTTTTTTAACAACGTGTTTGACCGGGGGGCATTGTGAGACCCAAGACTCTCCCAAACCTATAGATAATACCAGCGTTTTGAGCTTGTTTAGCCACTTTATTTTATTTGCGACATTTAGGGAAATTAACTCGTCCAACACTCGAGCATATTGTGCTAGTTCTTGTGTCCTTCTAAGGCGTACCCAGTATAACAGCGACCTTAGTTGGACGTTATCTGTAATTGATCTTTTACCCATATCAAAAAATAGTGGTAACAAGGGGGTTTTGACTGGGAGTGAGACTAAGTCCCTAATGAACTTATTCTCCGCAGTAGCCAAGGCCTTGGTGTTCTCGGTACCCCATAGTTCGGAGCCGTAGACTGCCGAGGCTAACGCCTTCCCCTCGTAGACTGCCAACGCAGGGGCCATCGGTCTTCTAATGGAAAGGCGCTGGTTCCTTACTATAGTTCATGAGACCCTTTTGAGATTCAATACCATCTTTGATATATGGGAATCCCAGCTCATATTGTTGGACAATCTTACCCCAAGATAGTCAAATTCACTCACTACTTCTAAGGGGGACCCACATAGTGTAAGATGAGCCTTCCTAACCTTTCTATGCGTTGATAAAACCAATAACTTTGTTTTAGATGTGTTTACTGTTAACCCAGGATCTTTACAGAAGAGGGAAAAACGGTCAAGTAGTTTTTGAAGACCCTTAGGGGTCTTGGACATCAGGAGGGTATCGTCCGCAAAGAGGAGTGTGGGGGTTTTCTCCCCGGCAAGGACAGGGGCATCCGCTGGATCCTCCCTCAAATGGTACACCACCCCATTTATGAAAAGGGAGAATAGTGTCAGGGCCATCACACATCCCTGCCGCACCCCTCTGTTGACTGGTACCCTCCCTGTCAATTGGCCCTGACTCCCCCACCGTATCCTTGCGTAGTTATTCTCATGTAGCTTAATAACAAATTGTAGCAAATAACTAGGAAACCCCAAGGCCAGTAGAACCTCCCATAGTTTGGCGCGTGGAATGACATCGAACGCAGTTTTCAGGTCAATGAAAGCCAAGTAGAGGCTGCCTTTGGTAATTAATACTGACTTCCAGTAGACCGCACAAAACCGGAAGACCTGATCCACTGCCCCAACTTTCCGCCTGAACCCGGCCTGAAAGTGGGTTAGAATACCCTCGTCCGCAAGCCAAGTCTCCACTCGATTTATAATGACCCTGCCAACTACCTTTTGGATGGTATCAATTAAACTAATTGGTCTGTAGTTGGCAGGGTCCTCTCTATCACCTTTTTTGTATATCGTGATCACCTCCGTCCCTTTCCATGATTCCGGGACGGGGTGGCCTAGCTGGATTAGGTTCATTAAGCATGCTACATAATCTGCCCAAATTTTGGGATCAAGTAATAATAGGTCCCCATGCAGACCGTCTGGACCGGCTGCCTTACCTGGAAGGATTTTTAAAATGGCATCTCTACCTTCTCGCGAGGTGAATAAGTCCACCTTGCTATCCAAATCCAAACTAGGGTTGCTCTGGTTACCCAAGGGTGGTGGTATTAAAGAGACTTGGGCACCATCCTCAGAATACAATTTTAAAAAATGGCCATACCATTGCTGTTCATTAATGTGGTTTAAAATTGGGTCAACTCCCCTATGCTCTAATACATTAATTAATTTCCAAAAAACGGTTGAGTTCTTTCCACAGACAGCGACCTTAAGCTGTTGCCAATGCTCCTCCTCCCAATTTTTCTTGGCTAAGATTATAGTGCTACGGTACTCCTTTCTAGCTGATCTCACTGCTATAGGGTCTTTCGATTTAATGGCCAGTGTGATAGCCTTCTTCTTTGCTCTACAGTTCAATGTATACCATAGATTAGCCATTTAAGGTCTAAGATCCACTCGAGTGGGCCCCTGGGAGTTTTTAAGAAAATACTTCCCTATTTTAGCAGTTAGGTTTTTGTACTGGGCTAACAAATTAGGCCCTGAAGAGTGGGGACCTGTTAATTCCACCGCTGTGAGGCTATGGGTTTCTGCTGTAACTAACTCCCTAATACTATTAATTGTCCCCTCTTCACATTTTACCACATCCCATCTTAGTTTCCGGTTACAGTTGTAGGGGAAGACCTCCTTAGTGATCAACTCTGCCCCCCCACTCTTACAAAATCCATTACTCCAATTGATTTTCATACATAATGGGTTGTGATCACTATCTGAGGTCTGTCTAACCTCCATATCTACTAAGCTAGCCCAAGATTGTACATCCAAAAGAATGTAGTCGATTCGTGATGGGCAGCCTACCCTATTGTAGGTCATTGCCCCATCACGATCGGAAATAGTCCGACCATTTAGAGCCTGTAGGTTGTGCTCCAGGGTGAGGGCATTCAACTGGATTGCTCTGGCAGACCATTTCTTAATAGGGGCCAGAACTAAGGGGGGAATTGTCTGTCTCCAATCCTCAGAACTCAAACTCAGTACATCCTCATCATCCATGGGTTCAAATGTACAGTTAAAATCACCCCCCACCAGGATATGGGACCTAGGTGGTAGTTCTAAAAGCTTAGTATCCAGTAGCTCAATTATCAGCGAGGTTAAAGCACCCTGGACCCCTCTTGCATAAACACAAAAAAGATGAACAATACCCCTATATAGATTTTTCAGGGAAATGTGGAATCAACGTTATGTGTAGTAACAGTACAATTTAGATCAACCTTCACCCAGATGAGCAAACCACCAGAGGGGCGTCCTTTCCCTGAGGAAACTGCTGGAACAAAATAGGTGGAATACTCATTTTTGTATTGCGGGGACAAGGACCAAGTTTCCTGAAACATACAAATCTGAAAGGAATCAATAAAGTTGCTCCATTCCGGGTTGACAAGGTTTCTCCTAAGCCCTGCTACGTTCCATGAAAGAATGTTAATCGGGGTGAGGGGTACAGGAGATGCCTTGGTTGTGACTATAAGGCTATGTTCAGATTCACCCAAACTACGATATATCGTTTCCATGTTCATTTGCTCCCCCCTACCACTTCCAGGAACAACCAATGGAGAAATTATCACCTCCCCCATATCATTATTGCCATATGAGAATGTTAAATGTCAGTCAACTGCTTCCAGACCACTATAACGATTGAAACAGGGTATTGGAATGGGATTTTGCTGATGACCAAACCATACCCCATTAAACTGATTAGCACCGAAAGGGGGCCTACCAGCTCCTCTTTGTACTATGTTCCATCCTTCATCAACACCCCCATCCCACTGATTTGTGTTATGATCCAACAATGGCTCCCCTCTCATTCCCCCTCTCATATGCTTGGAGGCTCTCAACCAGCTCCACCTATTACTGCGATGATCTGCAACCATATAAAAATAGGAAAGGGGTTTAGCTGAAATGGGAGAATTGTTGTTACAGGGGGGGCCCAGCACAAATATGCTCCACCGAACATGGGTCCCCAAATGTCACAATCACACAGTCGCCCTGAATATTTTTTTTATTCTCACCAACCCACGGTGCTCTCTCCACCATTAGCATTTTACTATGGATGTGGGGTGGAAGAGGGTGGTTTCTATCTAACCAGTGGCAGACTTTGTTTTTTAAAGCCCAAAATGGTTCTGATGTTGCAGGTGCAAGTTCGGGAACACCTGTTAGGACTATAACATAAGGGCAGGCGTCAGGTGGTAAACTAATATTCCTGCGTGCCTTAGGATTCACTGGGAGTGATGTAGGGGGTTTCGGCGCAGAAATGATGGAACCATCATTACCCTGCGATTTACTGGGGACATTAAGAGGCAACTTAATGGTACAATTTATATTGGTCTTGAGGGTAGGAGTTTTGGGCGGGCATATTTTAGGGGTGGGATTTTTCCCTATAGACTGTTTGGCGGATAGAGGTGGTTTTGATCCAGCCAAAGTTAGTGTACCAGAAGCTTTTTGGGTGGGAACGTTAGGCCGGGTTTTTAACTCTCGATTTAAAGTCTGGAGCTGGAGTTCAATGCCCTGTAATCTGGTCTCCAGAGGAGAAAGTAAAGACTTAATAAGATCAGATAGGGAGCTCATAAATATACCCTTCCAATCTTCTATACCCTCTGCGGTTTCATCCAGGCTACTGGCCTCAAGGATACTTTCCAAACTAATGTTTGAGGCTGTATCGTCAGCAATACCCATCGATAGAGGGCGGGATTCATGGAGCACCTCTATTCTCCCGACATTATTACCCATATCATCCAAATTAGCTCCCCTCTCCTCGGGCCCGCCACTAGTACTGGTGGAACCGTTTGGTCCACCTGCCTCATTAGAGATGATTGTGTGAACACCAGTATTCTTACAATTTGGTTGGGTGTGTTTAGGAATAGCACCCTCCAGTATGCCCCTTTGTGATAGTGTCATGTCTTGATGGTCAATAGCTAAAAACGGAACCGAAGAAGGGGTAAGGGAGACTACTAATGTGGGGGTAGAGTAAGGGTTGGGTTCAGGAATACATTGGGCTTTAATTGGTGTGTGTGCAAAGGCTATAGGGCCTAATGAGGACCTTCTCGCTTGAGCGAGATCCTGGGACACTCTTCTTTCCATGAGAGCGATACCCTCATCAAGAAGGGGTAAGGGAGACTACTAATGTGGGGGTAGAGTAAGGGTTGGGTTCAGAAATACATTGGGCATTAATTGGTGTGTGTGCAAAGGCTATAGGGCCTAATGAGGACCTTCTCGCTCGAGCGAGATCCTGGGACACTCTTCTTTCCATGAGAGCGATACCCTCATCAATTAAGGAATTAGTGCGCACAATGAAATTGTCTAGGGTGCCTGTCAGTTTTAGAGCACCAGCCGCGGCTTTGCTTCTTGTTTCACAAGTGCACATAGCTTTGGCTGGAGATTAATACCTTGACAACTGAGTACAACCCAAATACCCTAATACCACAAATAAATAATAATGACACACGTATTAATTACCGTTACTAAAGACCCCCGTGATTATACATAATACAATATAGTCACCTGGAACAATACAAAACCAAAGGTCCTGGCCCAGACCAGACCCTACGGGCCTCGGAGGGCCTAAGAGGGCCCGCCCTTTGCCCGGGCTTAGCCCCGTGCTTCGTCCCGCGCTGCTGGAAATTATTACAGTTTTAAAGTCCTCCCAGGGGGGGCGTGTCCGATGAGGGAAGAGGCAGCAAGTGTGTGGCGCTATGCCTGCTGGGCCTCGCAGTCCCTCAATGTCACAGTGCTCTGCCCCACGAGTCCATGAATGGCTCCCGCGAAGAGGGGGCCGTGAAAGGTAGCAAGAATGCTGGAATGCCCTTCCGATCCTCTTTGTCAGGAGCCGGGTAAAAAATGCAGCAAGGTAACAGCAGTTTCAGCGCCCGTGGAACAGGGGCCGTCCTGGATTTTTCCATTTTCCCCAGGCTGCCTTATACCCACCACCTGCCATAGGTGCACACCAGCAATAATTTATTTTAAAATGATTCCCTTTTCCCCCTGCATCTCTGCCTGCCACATGCATCTAACAAGCCTTAAAGGCATATAAAGTAAACCTTTTGGGCTGTTTATTATGGTTTTGACTCAATTCACTATTGTGCATTATTTGTGATGTGACCTTACTAAATTATATTGTCTGTAGATTTAAACTGCAAATGCCATGTTTCACAGATTTGTTTTAGGTTCACAAGAGACATCATCACACATAGTGCAGACAAAGAGAAGTCTGACAGCAATGCACACCAGCTGAGTCCTCCTCTGCTTCCGCTTGTTCATCTAAGTGGCAACTACCAGAGCTAAGAAAGAATTTAAAGATGGCCCCAAGAAGGATGTTCCTGCCAAGAAAGTGGCCCATGCAGAGGAGAAGAAGGATGATATTGCCCAGAGGTCTCAGATTTGAATTTGTTGCCACAGACAATGGTAGTAATATAGTCAAGGCAATGGCAGATGGTGGATATTTCAGGAACCTGTGCTTGGCGCTTTTCATCAACTTGATTGTGCAAGACTTTCTTAAAAAAGAGGACATAGTCAGCAACAAACTGAGTACCTACGAAAAATCTGCAATCATTCAGTCATTCTTTTAAAGCCTGAAAGCAGTTGAAGATCAGTCTGTGTGCTAATAAAGTGCTGGTTAAAGCCATCATGTAGGAGGTGCTAACATGTTGCAACTCGACCTACTGCATGTTGCAATGTCTGTTTGAGCAGTACAGACCTATCACTGACTATGTCCTTTAAAGAGGAGGAGATGCAACTGGGAAAATCAAGCCCATAGAGATGGACTAATGGGGGCTCTTCAAATGCCTGGCACAAATGCTACTTCCTTTTGAGGTTTTCACATTGGAACTCAGCAAAGAAGACAGTACAATGAGCCAAGCAATCCTGTTGTTGCAGCTGCTGCAGGACCAGTTGAAAAAAAGTATGCCAAAGGTTCACCGATTTGAACAAAGATGCATATGCATTGGTTTAGAGATTAAACCTTTGCTTGGCTGTCAAAACAAGGCTGCAAAGAGAGATTATGTCCTTCAAAGAGTACATATGTGCCACAAAAATGTATCCAAGGCACAAAAAAATACTGGACAATTTCCTTCATTTTTCAGAAGGGGATGTTTGCAAAATACAAGACATGGATTATTGATTTGGAACAAGAACAGCTGAAAGTTAGACGCCCGAGCAGAAGTTCTGGAGATCAACATGTAACCTTCAGAGAGGGCAGTGCTATTATCTCACAGTCATCACCATCCTCACCAGAAACAGAAGAATCTGACTAATCCTCTGTATTGGCGTGGTTTATAGTGTCATAGCATCAGTCAATTGCAGAGGCGTAGGCAACAGAGGTTGAGCAAGTGGGGGCAACTATGACAATACAGAGGATGGTCCAAGACCATCTGGATGACCCGAAAGAGGTCAACTTGGATCAACGTCCATTGGTCTATTGGTATGAGAAGATTTAACAATAGGCAAAGCTCAGCAGGCTGACTTGTCCGGTATCCACTCTGTCTTCTGTGCACGTGTTCAATGCAGCTGGTACAGTTGTCACAGTCAAAAGTATCATTCTCTTGCCTCAAAATGTGGAAAGATTGGTCATGATAAAAATGAACGAGCACTACCTACTACAAGATTACATTGTTCCTTAAACAGCCCAGGAAGAGGAGGATGAGGGTGATTGGTCAGACTCTAGTGTGTTAGATGATGAACTTCAGGGCAGGCCCTTGAGTGAGAAAATGAGTTTTACTACACTGAATAAGCAGGCCACAACATAACTTTCACATATTATCACCAAACTGCTTTACAAATAAAAGGGTGGGGACACATCAGAGAACATTTATATATTTGGTGCCTGACTTATGCACCCCTATTTATTCACATGTAAGGAGTGTACCAGTGTGCACAGAAGAAGACTCCACATTCCACTAAAAGACATGAAGAGAATGCTTCCCATGCCAATCCTTCTTTTTCCATTCCCTAGCTGGCCTGCCTGCCAATACAGATCAATAATTTTACAAGACTGCCATTGCTTGCTGCTACCATACAAAAAAGAAGACACAATAGAACAATGTGTGGTGCACCACACTTGGAAGGGTTAACTATGCACCAATGAGTGATATATTGAGTGATTGATGATTCATGTGGTGGCTGGGAGGGTGCTATAACTACTTTCTAAACTTGATTTGTAATGTTTGAGGCCCCATGAATATTTCTGCCTGAATGATTGCCTTGCTTTCACATTTCACTATATAATTAGTTACATACTCCACTCCAGTCCTTTGCTGTACTTCTTTTTTACAGGTTCGGCAGGGACCAGTCATTTTAGTTAACAAAACAACACAAAATTCTCAAACTTGGTTGTCCTTATCTTTTAAGATGGAGGGAACTCAGAGTCAGGACAGTCACCGACTACCCCAACAGGCAGAATAAGGAAGTTATGAACAATGCCTATGGGAAACAAGCAGCATAACTCACAGAGGCCTTCTACTGTGCACTCACATGAGGTGCGTTGAATTGGAAAATGGTGAGTAGAGTGGTGGCTCAAAGTCAAACAAGCTCTAATTAAGTAGATGTGGCCTGGGGCACTGTTACTGGACTAAAAGTCACATAATGGACGCCTGCAATTGACTTTTGTGCATTTGATCCGCTAGCTACATGCCGCTACTTTTTTGGGATTGATGAAAAATGATTGCTCTCACATCTGCCTATACCCTACCCTCTTGATCGTCATCCACCATGAAGATTACCTTCTCCTTGACTGTAGAATATTTACATGAACTTTCTGCATTACAGGCCTTCTCTCATTCTGTACCAACACTGCTCAACACTCGTGATTATTGGACCTGTCTAGTTCTGCAGCGAAGACAAACATTCTGACAAGATGAATACAGAAGTACCGTCCATTTTGACATTTATATATTCAGTATCATTTTCTTCTCTTAACAATAAAATGATATAGAACTGTATAGGTCCTCCCTATTGTGCATTTCTTTCTACCCTAGGTAATAGTAAGAAAACATAGAGACTCTGGGGATGAAGGTATGTTTGCAATATGTTTGGTAGCTGAACTGTGTCATTGCTTCCAATACAGATGTGAACATGTGCAGCTCTTCGATTTGATGAATGCTGTATTTGTCTTTGTCACACCTTTCCCCAAATCCCCCTCCCTATACATTCATGAGACCCATAACCCTTTTCTCCTAGGTTTTGTTATCTATTAAAGTGTGATTTTATAATTTACACCATAAATGAATCCCACATTTGGCGGGGGATGTGGTGAACTTGACTAAACTCACTGTTAGAGGATCTTCTGAACAATAGCCCAAATTTTCTGAAGAATCCCACAGTTGGAGTTCACCTCAAAGTTGGTGGGATTGCGACCTCACTTTTTGAGTGTCTTCCGTTAGAGCTAGTCTGCTACTACCACCAGCATTAAGAAGGCCCTTTAGGAAACCCTGCAATAAGGTTTGGGAAGATGATAGAGGTAGCAGCCATCGCTTCACTGTTCAGGTAATATCTAAGAAATTAACTAGTTAAGAACCTATTATTAAAGTTGTTCTCTGGCATCACTGATAGATAAGATTGAGGATCTGGTTTTGATCTTGGCGGACAGGATTACCCCTTCACAAACGTGACGGACATCCCATCCACCAAATTTGAAATACAATGATATCCAGTGGAACTTGTAATACAGTGGATGGGATATTCATCACATTTGTGATGGAGTATCCCATCCACCAAGATTGTAATTATGCCCTAAGATGTGTATGTGATTGGCAAACATCCCTACTGGTCAACAGTTAGGGTAGGACAAGTTAATTAACTAGTATACACTTTGATAGGTGGCTTAGGGCTGCAAAACCTCATCAGGCAATAACATAAAAAGAAGGTTGTTCTCACTTTGGTAGTAGGGCATACTGGATTGCAGGGAGATGTAGGTAAAGTAACTGACTGAAGAGTAAATACATGGCAAGGGACTTCAGGTAGAAAAAGCCTAGGGGGAAGAAAAAGTGATCTACAGCATAATATGTGACAATTTAGGAAGACAGATTTTCATCTTGCTCTCCTCAATACACCACAATACTATGCTAACTAGCAACGCAAAGACAAAAGACAGATAGAAAGTCCACCCAGAACAGGCCCATCCCATTCCTCAAGCAAAATCCCCCAAATTTCCTGAGTCCAATCTTTGTCCCAAACTCCCTTTCCCACCCTCTCCAACCACAACAACAGTCGCTCCTACCAAATTCTTTTTAAAAAGGGCCATGATGGCATCTATTTCAGAGTTTATGCAGGCCACCTCCCAGTCCGGGTTTATCTGGCCATGTCAGAGCAGTGCCAGGATGCATAGGACGCGGGGGATGTGGCATTCAGTCGATGACGAGGAGGAGGGGGCGGTGGTATTCTGTTGGGCAACAGTGGTCCTCGGTTGCAGGTGATGCTAGTGTTGCTGTGGCCAGGATGGAGGCAGGCCAGGATGGTGGCCCAACAAATTGGAGACCAGTGCCTCCTCCTTCAAGGCCACCAGCCATTGGTATTCAGATGGCATGGCCTCCAGTCTCTGGTTCCACAGACAGATGGCTATTTCATATTGGAATGCATGACCTTCAACAGCAGGAGTAGCTATATGAAGAAAGAAAAAAAAGACAACCACAAATTGTATTGTTCAGTGCAAATAAGTGTTTATACTACAATGGCTCAGTAGCAGAACATTGCTTGTCCCTTAGGGCCATTGAAAATGTTGATGTTATTAGTCACAGGGCAAAGTTTTTCCCACACATGCATCACATAATGCAATGGTACGTATTGCAAGGAATTAGGCCAGAATACCAACTTAATCTAAAAGTGTTTTTCAACAACACGAACCAGCACTTCTCCCCCTTGTTTACCCCCACCCTCTTGGTAGACTCTGATCCTACGCCATTGTACCCCCCTCCTGCTCTACCCACCCAAGCCCAAGCCTTCAGTCTCACCCCACCGTGCCCCATCCTCCGAGTGTTTCATTCTTACCTTTCCCCCTGTCCACCTCCGCCCCTAGGCACACCGCGCTAGCTCTGCTTTTGCCTTCTCCCCGACCGCGACCCTCATTTTTACCTCTACCACATAGCACGTTCCAAAATTGGCAACCTGGTCCTGATGATGATCCTGACTTGATAGGATCTAAACACTGTCGACCCAGCATATAGCACAACTCACGGCGCACTCTCAACTTTGGTTCACAAATGACTATCTGCTCTTCATTCATTGATGACGAACAATTGCTTTTGTATATATTGTTCTTTACCTTGTCACTTTGTGTTCTTTGATGTGTTTTTCCCACCTGTTACTCGCGCCGTCACTCTTTGTTTTACGAGCACCAAGTGCACAAAGCCCCCTTGGTTTGCCACCAATTTGTATGCCAACAGTGCTGTTATAACTTTCCTGTATAAAGTGTGAATTCAATATATGATGCTATGTGCACTTTTTCCAAAATGACATTGGGAGTCTCGATTTTTCGCTACCTTGTAATGTTTTGTACATGCACGTGCATTCGCCTACCTCACTGAATCCGGTTGAGATATTGTTGATAAAAACATATATACTCCCAGATCTCAATCCGGTCTATGGGTTATACTCCTGTTGTTCTCTACTATATTGTGAGCAGCTGCTGAGCTGCGAGAGTACGTCCCTTTGTGACTATTACTTTTTGACCAATTAATTTGGCTTATTTGGTTAAGGCTTCCTTCTACCAAGTATGTCTAGAGAGACTCCCTGCTACACAGATGAGAATATTCAACGTATACTTAGCGGCCCCTCCCTACTTTCTAACCCTGAACCTTCTATCTCCATGACCCCGGTCACCAACACTTCCAAGGTCCTTTTAGACAAGCTTGAAAAACTTAAAAAGAAACAGATCAGGACCAACCACTATGCACGCTGCTCACGGATTATCTTAGATCAGATGTAATCCCGTAGGCCTCCAGATCCAAAACACACCAGCCATTTTCACACAAGACCCCAAATTTCTTACTGGTTTCAGCCATCTAGCCACCACCCGCTCCAGGCACTGGATGGTGCTGGGCATTGACACCGCCATTGAACACAGTGGCAAAGAATTGGAAGAAATTGCGGAAATTGAAAAACTCATTCTGGAAGACAGCTCGATTCCAGATGCAAAAAACCTCCTGGATAAAATCAACTCCACCATAGCCACTTTTAACACCTTTGAGCTAAACAAGAAAGTCACCAAGATCCAGAGGTACATCAAATACTACAACATTGAAAAGACCTATCTGTACCTCCGTGACAAATTCTATAACACTCCCTACAACCCGCCCAGAATCCGCAATTGGGGCAGATTTCGCAATAACAAACAAATTACCTTCTCCGATTCCTCGAACACTTCCATCGAGGAATCTGACTCCGGAGGAGGGGCGAGCACATCAAGAAACACCAACAGACCAGCCCCCTTTCTACCCCCCATTTCTTTAGAACAAGGACGCGGACGCGGCCAGAACCGAGGATGGACCAGGAACAACTACCAGCCTCAATACTCTGGAGAAAGACAAACACGAAACTGATTCTACCAATGGGGGCCTCAACGGTATCCAACTGCCTGAACACCTAAGCCTCTTCCACACCCTGTATCACTGCCATCCCAGACACACAAGATCAACAACTCATCCCCATTTTTAACCTTTCCAGCCATACCCTATCCAGCGAGGAAGTCCATCTCCCTAGCAGAGGCCTCAGCTTTGTGCCCAGAGAACGCAGCGATTTTTTTGAACTACAAACGCAACTACTTCAATTCTTTCGAAGGATTAGACTTCGACAATTTTTTATGGATAATCCAGAATCCAACTACACTTCCAGACCCAGGTTTCATCTTCCCTCTACTTTCAACCCACCATCCTCAGCGATGCCTCCTTAGATACTCTCATTTCAACGACTGGTCCCACATGAGATATCAGACCTCCAGAAACAATTTGAGTATGTCCCCTACAACCTCCCCCTTGTTGAGAAACAAGCCCTCCTACATTTAAAGGAACAAACTGATGTAATCATAAATCCAGCTCACAAGGGCGGAGGCATTGTCAATATGGATGTGGACCAATATGATGTTGAAATAAAGAGGCAGCTTTCCAACCCGCTACACTATCGCAAACTCCCGAGGGACCCCTTACCTGAGTTTAAAACCAAGATCCAGCTAGTAACCAACCAAGCAAATCTGGATGGTATCATCACGCACAAGGAATTTCTATTCTTGAACAACTCACACCCTCGAACACCGGTAATTTATGTCCTCCCTAAGATCCACAAGGACAGAACCAACCCTCCAGGGCGCCCGATAGTCTCAGGTTGTGGGTCTATACGCGAGCCACTGGGCAAATATATCGATGCTGTGTTCAAGGAATTCGTTCCCCACACTGAAACATACATCCGGGACAGCATGGACCTCATCAAAACTGTAGAGGACCGGCCCTTTGACATCAACACGGAACTCATGGTGGGACTCAACATTGAGTCCCTCTACACCAACATCCCCCATGCGGAGGATCTCTCAGTCATTGAGGATATGCTTAAAACCAGGCTACGACCTACCCTTATTCCTACCTCCTTTAACATGGACCTCTTACGCGTCGCCCTGGAGAATAACTACATCTTTTATCAAGACACTTTCTACCTAGAGATCAAAGGTGTTTCTATGGGCGCCTGCTTTGCTCCCAACTTTGCTATACTTTTTGTGTATAATTTGGAAATGACACACATACTAACCCCCATCAATACACACCACACACAGATTTGTCTCTGGCGTAGATACATAGACAATATCCTACTGTTATGGGCAGGCCGCTCTGACACTCACCTCAGGTTTACCATGGACTGCAAAACCAATGACATGCACTTCCTAGATGTCACCATCCACGCAGAAGATGGTAACATTGGCAAAGCACTATTCCGTAAAACCACGGAACGTAACACACTACTACACTACTCCAGCTACCACCCACGAGGCCTCAGGGAATGTTTACCCTATGGACAATTTTTGCATATCCGCAGGAATTGCAAGTGGCGAAAGGACTACTTTAGGGAGCCAGACATCCTACAGAACAAGCCGATCTCAAGGGGGTATCCCACACGCCTCGTGTAACGTGCCAGCAAGAGGGCTTGGTACTGCCATCAAGATGACCTTCTGACACCCCTACCTAAGAAAACGAACACTCGCATCCCATTTCTGACCAAGTTCAGTCCCAGCAGTAACCAAGTCAAAGAGATCATCACCCGCAACTGACCTATATTGTGCTCACAAGGGCTTTTCCTTGATCCCCCACTGTTCTCTTATCAATGTGGATAGAATCTTGCCAACCATCTCGTACATGCAATTACATGGCAGACTAAATCCACACAACAAGACTCTATCACCACCGCGTGGGGTTTACCGCCACTGATCAGACACTACATGTGCCAATCCTGTACTGTTTTGTGATCTCACTTCCAATACACTTCCAATACAAAGGAATTCAAGATTAACAACAAGACCTACCCCCTCAAAACCTTCATGAACTGCAAATCCCAGAATGTGATCTACGCCATCTGCTTTCCTTGCGACCTGGTGTACATTGGTCAGACCACACAAATGGTCAAGCAAAGTATAATACAACATAAAAACAGAATCCACTGCAGGGTCCAGACCGCACCTCTAGTATCACACTACATTGCAAAGAACCACACTGAACTTGAAATGTCATGGCAAGTGGTTGAACAACCATCACTACCCATCAGAGGCGGCAACATACAGAGCCTACTGAACCGCAGGGAATGTAAATGGACCACACTCTGCAATTCAGTCAAGCAGAGGTTAAACACACTTGACGAGTAGAAAAGTACGAGTGTGACACCTCCACTCATCCCACTTGATCATCCCTGGTTCCCAGCCCAGACCCCCCCAACTGCCTTAGGTGGCCATTGCTGATTCACCCAAGACGGGCAGGCTTGGGTGAATCAGCCTGCCTGTCGGTGTCAGTGTCAAAAGTAGCGGCAGAAACCATTCTTCAGCAACTTTTGACACCATGGCCATCAGCCCACCCACAACCTGATCCATGAGCCAGTCCCCCTCCTCCTTTCCCTTCCTTTTCAAATTAAATACATGTTTCTCTCATACAGGCCCGCTTCGCCACTTTCCAGGGTCTGGAAAATTGACACCTGTCATTCCGCGATGTCTCCTGTCCACTGACAATGACCTTAGTAAATTAATTTTGCCAAATGTACTTTTGTCCATATTGATTATTATGCATACAGTGAGAGAGGGGAACTGGAGGCCCTTCCGAGCCCCCTTCAAGGGTGTGGTCACGTTCACTGTGATCAGTGGTTCCGTCTCAAAAATTCACTGAGGAAGGAGGAACAATGAGGTGAGATGACAGCAGTTCATGTTAAAGTGGAACTTTTATTAAACAAAACATATGTATTTCAATGAAAACGTATTGCTAAAGAACACTCTTTAAGAAAACCTGGCTTCACTCTGCCAGAAGTATATGCAAGATATCAATTGTTTCTAAAATACTGAGAGGCAAACAGAAGTGGCCATCTACTAAAATATGAGGTTCAGTTTAAATTGGAAGCTTTAAGACGACATTAAAACCTGTTCAAGAAAATACTTCGCCTTCACACAACTTTCCTGAAGAGAACCATCATTGCAGGTTTAAGCATTTTGGCAAGAACAAAAGTATCAGAGGCTAAGATCCTTAAAAGGTACAATTGAATTTTGCTGGATTATACAGAGTACATTTCTATTAGGCCTAGTGCCTAGAAGCACCTAAGGAGATTAACCCTACAAGATCTGATGCTGCAGAGATACCTTAAGAATGCAAGGGATTGGGTGTGGATGGAAAAATACTTGGTACAGTCAAGATTTCTAAGAGATGTAAAGACATTATCTTATTCAGGAAGGCATCACCTGATAGAATAGGCTTGACAGTCACAAATCAGATATACGGCTGGCCGGAGAACCACCAAAAGACAGCTTGGAGAGTTCTGGCTTCTGATTGTGATGGTGAATCTTTTATACCTGAAACTGCAGAACTGACACTGTCCTGACGTACTTTCTGATGCAGGTGGCCTGACCACATTGCCCTAGGACAGTGGGGGCGGTCAGGTGCCCTAACGGTTGGTTGGCCATGCTTGACCGCAGAACATAAACAAAGATCATTTTGTTCTGTACATATTTCTAAAACTGTATGTTAGAGCGGAACTTACGCCAGGTGCTAGTATTGCAAGACGGTGCGGCTTTTATTTCGGCAAGCAAAGTTTCAAAACAATATTTCAGTAAAAAGTCCCAGGTTGTGCCAACTTGTACCAGCTGGGTTTGTGTACGTGTGTGTGGGCATTGGTCTTGATGCTGTTGAAAATTATTGTACTTCATGGTGGCTTAATTTACCTCGTTCTTTTCAGTGCAACAGAAATGCACGTTTAACATTATTGTGGGCCTAGTGTATTTTGTTAGCATTAGGCATGTCTCTTTGGCCTTTGGCTTGGGTCTATAACCCCGAAATTCAGGGAATGTGTGGGTTTGTATTTGCTGAATATACATGGTAAAAAGGGTTTTAAAGCATATTTTCAGATTCTCTCTGGTGGGGCCATATAGGGCCTTGATGCTATTAAGGTTGATAAAATACTTTTCTTGATGATCAGATGGTAGAACGTGATTTTAACCCTTCATCAACAGTCATATTGCTGGAAAAATGTTTTAATATGCCACAATGTACTTTCGTCTATATCGAATTGTATGCATACAATTATATTGCTTACAAAATGTTTCTAAATATGCCTCCACGATCTAGGAACCCATACACTACAGGACAGCCATTTGCGTCCTTTATCAATTGTGCAACATTTCTAGTCCTGTTCAGAAGGCCCCCAGCACTGACGTCAAGTCTTTCGTCCTTTACTAACGTTCTGAAGCGCATCACCTCTTTCCCTGCCCCTTCCTTTTGACCTGCACCACCCCCTCCTCCTTGGCCACAACCCCGCCCAACACTTTACACACAGCCACTTCCACGCCACATTATCTGAATACCGGGCGAGACTGCAGTCAACTTGGTAGACTCGGCAGCCACCTGACGGCCCCTGATTCACTTGGCGGCACACATATTCTCCAATTTAGGTAAGCCCGGAACCCCTCTGCCCAAATCTTGCTCCTCACTCACAGAGCTCGCGACACTGGCTCCATTCCTACCATGCTTTTTTTCCCCGCTGCAGGTACCCGCTCCGGGACCCCAGCAGTAGATCGGTGTTCCGACCCTGCTGCCAACTTTTCATTGACTCGGCCGGAGGCACACAGCGGATCGGGCCCCAACCCTGCACCTCTGCTCAGTATCGGTTTCGTTTTGAGCCATCATATATTCCGTGAGTTGGCTCACCTCAAGCGCCTTGCTCCTCTCTCCGCAGCTCCCACGCCGCCTGTCCCAACTTCCCTTTTACTCACTCCCCAGGAATAAGGAATCAAGTTCTCCCGATCAACCCTGCATAGTACATGACCAGCCAGCTTGCTACTAATTACCTACATGTAAGTTTGTACAGCCGCCAGGCCACACTGCTCCTCCCTCCCCTCCTCCCTTTCTTCCCCCCTGACCCCCCTGACCAGTCCGTACATAGCCCTAGCGATCTACCAACCCTATCTTCATTCTCCTTAGTCCTTCACCTCCCCTGCGCTGTCCTCCTCTCCCCATCTCGACACCACGCCACGTCCCCCTAGCCTTGTTCTCCCTGCACCTTTCAAACCACTACACAGCCCTCCACCACCCTGGTAGCTCCAACACTGCCTCACTTCCCCCCCACCACCCTCCTACCACCACACACAAACTCTCATTCTTGAGTCATTATCTCACTCATGGTCCCCCTTACTCAGGACTCCTGTCTGCCCCCCCAGGCACAACACGAATTAGCACTTCTACCCCTTGTTTAACCCCACCCTCTTGGTACCCTCCGATCCAACGGCCTTGTTCCCCCCTCCTGCTCTACCCACCCAAGCCCAAGCCTTCAGTCTCACCCCACCACGCCCCTAGCCTCCCAGTGTTTCATTCTTACATTTCCCCCTGTCCACCTCCACCCCCAGACACACCACGCTAGCTCCGGTTTTGCCTTCTCCCCAACAGTGACCCTAATTTCTCCCTCTCCTCTCCCACACGGCACATTCAAAAATTTGCTACCTGGTCCAGATGATGATCCTGACTTGATAGGATCTAAATGCTGTTGACCCAGCATACAGCGCAACTCACGGACCACTCTCAACTTTGCTTCACAAACGACTATCTGCCCTTCATTCATTGATGACGAACCATTGCTTTTGTATATATTGTTCTTCACCTTTTCACTTTGCGTCCTTCGCTGTTTTGTTCCCACCTGTCATTCGCCCCGTCACTCTTTGTTTCATGAGCACCAAGTGCACAAAGCCCCCTTGGGTTGCCACCGCATTTTATGCTAACAGTGCTGTTATAACTGTCCTGTATAAAGTGTGAATTTAATATATGATGCTACGTGCACTTTTTCCAAAATGGCATTGGGAGTCTCTCCTTCTTTCGCTACCTTGTAATGTCTTGTACATGTCCGTGTTTTTGCCTCCCTCACTAAATCCGGTTGAGATATTGTTGCTAAAAACTGGTACAAGTTGAGCAGGATTCCTGTGCTGTGTCACACACCCAATAATGCACTCATCCACAGAGCAGCTGATGCTCCTTCATGTTGTAACTGCTATCTGGCCTGTTGCCTGCTTCCAACATGTGGGGCATCTGGTGCTGAACGTAAAAGATTAGTGTAAACCCCTTCATCTCACAGAAAATGAGGCAGCACTGCATCCCTGATCACCTGCATTGCCTACATGGGTTGCAGGTGGCACTGGCACTGCCTGCTTCTGTCATGGTAGTCTGGACTGTTGGGACAGGAGAGAATCAGACTAGGATGGGAAGGAAGTGGAAAACAGGAGAGGAGAGATAAGGAAAGGAAACCAAAGAAACAAAGTACAAAAAATCATAAAACATGCAAAGAAGCAAAATTACACACAGGGAAAGACAGACAGTAATGCAAATAATTAAATAACAGGTGGTATTGGGAAGTGGGTGATCAGATAGGGTAGATTAGGCCATATTGAGTTGGGAAAGACAACAGGCAGGAGAAAACTAGCAGAAGCAGTGAAAAAAACAAATGGCACGTGCTTGCTTACCGAATGGTACTGTTAGTGCTGATTTTTCAGCGCGGAAAGCAGTGTCATTGCTAAAGTTCAACACAAGCAGACTGACATTTGTTTTTCTGTCCCTTTGCAGAACTCAGAGGAATCTTGCAGATTTTTTTTATAACTCTGCCGAATTCTGCGAGTTCTGCCCAGGCCTAATTTTAGGCACACGTTCTTACTATACTGTGAAATGAGCTCTACATTGTAGGAACAGTGCTAGCAGGGACAGTCATGTGGTAAAGGCAAAACGCCCAATGCATTAACTTATCTAAAATGTATTTATTTCTTTAACATTTCATACAGTGCTTCTCTTCCCAGGATCGCCGTTAGTGCACTCTACAGACTAAAAACAACCAATACAGTTACATTTTCTCTTTGCAATGAATTTTAAAGCATTACACAGTAAAACTACAGTGATCCAAAATGTGAACACAAGAATGGGAGAGATTTAATTTTGGAGGTGCTATGACATTAAAAGTACTTTGGATAAAATGAATCGTATTGGCTCATGAGGGAATGAAGGGAAAGAAGACTTTCCAGTAATCACTGAGTCGGGGGTGGGGCTTATGGGTCGGTACATATTATAACAGTTGAACAAGAGATTTTCATTTTGTTCAACTAAAGAAGAACAGTTTGGCACTTAAGTTCTTCCATTAAAGAATTCCACATTTTGGGTGCTGCAGCTAAGAATTTTTGTATGAGGTATGATGACAATAGAATATTCTGGTTTTCAATGTTAGGTTGTCTCTTCTTTTGAGGATTGTCTTACCTCTTGGGATTTTCCATGCTGAGGTGAAGTATGATTGATATTAAACACCTTGGATATGATATAAACAAATTTGAAATCATTTTTTGCATCAATAATAAGTCAGGAAAGATATTTCAACATGGGGTCATGTGGCATATCCTTTTCAGTATATTAGTCTCACAGACAATTACAGAACTGCATTAGGGGCTGCCAATGTAACTTTTGGAAGTTTATTCGGTGTAGTTTTGCTATTTCAGTATGAGAGGTCAGAAAAGATTGAACCACTGAGCAACAGTCCTTAGTACCATTACATGTTTTTGTTCTTTCCAAAATGGGGAGTGGCTGTAGAACTTTTGGTCAATATGTGCACTCATGGAAAAATGCTGATCAGTCCCAAAACCCAAAGACTATACCTCAGGGGTGTGATGAGTCACAAGGTCATTAAATTGGAGCATAGAAAACCATTTTTTCAAGTTATATTTGAATTTTCTGGAAAGTGGGATTAAAGATATGTTAGTGGCATCCAGTTCTGTAGGTTTTCATAGTCTGGTAATCGAAGTAAATGCCATATGCAGTGCATATCATTAAACATTTTCAGCATGGTGATTCTGTGCTTTGCCATCATGGATAACAGATAACGCTAATGGATTGTTCTTTTAGTTGGTGGTGTGACTTCTTTTAGCAAACATTTTCCAAGTTATTTTCCAATTCAATTTTAACTGTTTTGTGTCTACTTATAACTTATTTATTATTAGGTAAAATTAATTGTAGGTGCTGGGAAAGATGCCCTGCCTGTTTAAAAGGTTAATTAGTTACCACCATTCATAGATAAGTGTGGTTGGCTAGGCATATATGACTGTTGAGATGGTGTGTTCCTTGGTTGGGGGGGGGTTGTTGGAAAATACATTTTTGGAAATATTGACATGTGTCCTTTAACTTGATAGAGGTTGCTTTCTGCTGGTTGGGGTCTAATCTTGAGCTGTATGACTTGGGGGAACTATTGCGGCTTATTTAGGGCAGTCTGAATCATTTTGGTAGAAAGTAGCTTTAATCGTGTTTTTTATACATTCTTGCTGGAATCAACGCTGATAAACTATGGGACATTTGAGATTCATCTTGGTTTGTGATTTTGATTACTTCATTGTATTTGTCACAGGCAGTATTCACATCCAAAGTACAAATCATGTTTGCCTTTTGTTGAGGCCGATTGTATGATTTCAGCTATTCAATACTTAAAAGGTTTGTGATTACACTGTCTAGGAATCTGCCATATTGTCGCTTCATTCAAGTTAATATTGGTGTTTAGAAAAAACAAACTTCCAGTGTGGGAATTTGCCTTCTCTAAGCAAACAAATAGCCCGATGCACAGTGTTTTTTCTCCTTGCTCGTGAAGGCCATTTTACATTTCCCCTGCCGGGGACCACTGTCGCCCTAATGGTGATTACGGGCAGTGATAATCAATGACTGTTGCCTACCTTCAATACGATGGATTGACCGTCACTATATCCCGTTGTCTTTCAGTGTTACTCTCACTCTGTCAATCCTTATTTGAGACATCTGGACTCCAAACCATTGAATGACAAAGCTTAAACCTTATAGAAATGTCCTATTACAATTTGTTGAAGTTCCCCTAAGCCCAGTGTCACAAAATTGTTAACGGGAATTATTTATTTAATGTCAAAATTGTGACCGTCATTATTTTGAAGTATTTGCAATTATAAGAGCTTGTTAATATGCTAAAGATTCTCTATTCTGGTAATATGCATATGAGGCGTGTATTAAGCATTCATAAAATAGCAGCCTCGAGTGTTAGCCAGGTGAGAATGTTCTAAAAATGCTGAAATATTGATTACATTGGTGTCTTGAAGGTACAGGGGAGTTCAAGTGTAATGCTGAACAGTATCCAACATAAGTGGTCTTTAAAAATTTCACAAAGCATTTCGAGCAAGCACTGCAAAAGCCAGTTTGTCTGACTAATAAAGAAAAGCTTTTCTTGACTGATTGGACGAATAGATGGGCAAATGATTTCCTGAATGCATTGCTAGATGAATGGGAGCGTGCATTATTGGATGAAGTATGGAAGAATAGTGTATAGAAGAAAGGGCAGTGTGTGGGTTGCACCGGTAGGCTGGGGGGGTCGGTGTGGTTTTAAGGATTGTCAGTGCCCTGTGCTAGACATATTTTTGGGGCCCCCTGTACGTAACATATTTCCATTTTTTTAACCTATTTTCTACTACTTTTATCCCACATGATGGCAAACATATAAAAGCTGGCTTCACACAGAAATAGTTAAAATATGTCTTTCCAGGGGCGTGGCAAAGATGGCGGTGGGATAGGACGTGCTTTCCTCAGCTCCTGCCTGCCACCTCCCGAACCAGCACAGCACGGGCTCCTTGGGGACCCTCATTGGCTGAGGATTAACCGAGACTCCTGTGGAGAGCTCTGGACCCGGTCTGAGCTTGCCGGTTGCCCCGGACGGGTGGCAGAAGGCGTCCCTTGGTCCCGGCTGGGAGGCGTCCCCGGCACTCCCAGTGAGGGAGGCCTCAACAACGAGGTGGTTCGTGCCACGGACCATCGAGGCTAGCATCCAGCCTCCCGGCGACACTGGCATAGTCTGGATCCATTTGCGGACCCGCGGCAGAGTTTTCCCCGGAGCAGAGCTGAGGAGCGCGCTCCCCGGGGGACCGAGGCGGAGCTAGTGAGGATTACCATGGGGCGCCTGGGCTGGCGGCCTGCTGACAGCTATTGAGGACTCCCGTGGGCCCCAGAGACAGGCCCAGGCACCAGCCAGGCGGAGCAGCGGCCTCGCGGCGCGGGTTGAGTGCTGTTCGCGGCCTGGTAAACTGAGTCTTGGACTAGGCTGCACAGATCCCCAGCCGGCGGTCTCCTAAGGCCCAGACGCAGAGTCGAGCCAGACGGCTGCAATCTAAGCGCTCTGCCCTGCGCGGCCCCTGGAGGGGCCTTTGCGTGGGCCCGAGACCCAGCGAGACCCGCTAAGCTGAGAACTAGGAAGTGCCTCACCCGCCCAGGACTGCAGGTCCTGGGGAGTTATATGCACCGCCACACGAGGAGCACAACGGGGAGGCACTGTGGAGTAGCGACGCGCCCTAGGCCGGGGTCTACCCGTTGCCCTGAGGGTTGCTGCCCGGAGTCTGACGAGGACGGGGGCCATCATTGTAGGGAAGCTGGTCGGAGGAGGCCTCAAGCACCTCAGTGGGAAGGTGACATCAATCCTGAGAGTGTGTTGGTCAGATCTGCATGGAGGTGTCAGCGCTAGGGGCCCAAGGGGTGAAGTTGGGGGATTGCTACATGGAGGCCTGGCGTGCAGTCCTGCGATACCGTCCTGACGCCATGTGCAGCGCAGATTGGGGGACTCTTGACCCCAGAGTGAAGACCGAGCGTGGCGGGGGTGGACAGCAGTGGCGCCTTGCCCTCCCTTCGGGCGACAAGGCCGCGCCGGTCCTGGGGAGTTATATACACCGCCACACGAGGAGCACAGCGGGGAGGCACTGTGGAGCAGCGACGCGCCCTAGGCCGGGGCCTACCCGTTGCTGGAGGGTTGCTGCCCGGGGTCTGACGAGGACCGGGGCCATCATTGAAGGGGAGCTGGTCGGAGGAGGCCTCAAGCACCTCAGTGGGAAGGTGACATCAATCCTGAGAGTGTGTGGGTCAGATCTGCACGGAGGTGTCAGCGCTAGGGGCTCGAGGGGTGAAGTTGGGGGATTGCTACCTGGAGGCCTGGCGTGCAGTCCTGCGATACCGTCCTGACGCCATGTGCAGCGCAGATTGGGGGACTCTTGACCCCAGAGTGAAGACCGAGCGTGGCGGGGGTGGACAGCAGTGGCGCCTAGCCCTCCCTTCGGGCTACAAGGCCGCGCCGGTCCCCCGCGTGGAGCGTGGTGGGGCAGCTTGGGACCGACTGTGCCCACGCGGTGCGAGGGCCAGTGCCACCATCGAAGAAACGTTGACCTCTCAACTGGTGGCAGTAACCGGTAATTGCCGATGCGTTCCCATCCACTCCTGACTACTGAAAGGCCAGGTCCCTCGGGTCTGCCCCCTGCTTGATCCCCACCTCACTTCCATCTACCCGAAGGTTGTCAAGGAGCATGTCCAGATCTAGGGGCACAAAGCCGAATACAATCAAAGATTTATTTAGCCAACCGAAGTCTAACCCTAAAATGGCGGCCTCAGCGCAACTTATGGTACCGTACAAACTCGCAGCGACGCCTGGAGAAGAGCCTATCACAAAATCCTTCCTGGTGTCCCTCTTTCTAACACTCAGGGAGGATATCCAGTCGGTAAAGGCGGAATTTGCTACTGAACTCAGGGAAGTCCGGAGAGACGTAGATAGTGTCGGGGAGCGAGTGGCCGCGCTGGAGGAGAAAAGTGACACATCTGTCTCAGATCTGACTACTCTTCAGCAGGAGGTAATTCGTCTACAAGACCAGCATATAGATATGCAGCTGCACTTGGAGGACATTGAAAACCGCTCTCGACAACACAATAGCAGAGTCCGGGGGTTTAAAACATCCGATGACACCCGTGACCTATTTACTTTTGCCACCGGCTTTTTCCGGCACATTATGGGAGACCTCTTTGAGGCAGACATTATACTGGACAGGGCTCACAGAGTGGGCCCACCTCGAGGTCCCAACGCCCCGCCAGCAGACATCCAGGTGTGTGTCCAGGACTTCAAGACCAAAGAAGCTATTCTCTCCAAGGCAAGGACGTCCCACCCCATCTCCTTCCAAGGACACTCTCCATTGCTCTATCAAGATCTAGCGTTGACCACGCTGCAAAGGAGTCAGCAGTTTCGTCCTGTGACAGAGCACCTCGGGGGGTTAGGTGTCTCATACTCCTGGGGACACCCCTTCCGACAGATATTTCATCATGGCGGTAAGCTGCAACAATTGCGTTCCATACAAGATGCCTGCAGGCTGTTGGATCTGACGCTGCCTCCGGAGGAAGGCGACACAGGCGACCTGAGCTCGGGACTGGAGATCTCACCAGCGGGCTGGCAGCGTCAGGGTAGGAGAAGACACCTGAGGAAGCCTGATGCCTCCGACATCGCCAGGGGACAGAAGGAGGCGCTGACTGTGGTAGCGGAAACACTAGCGGGGGAGGAGTCCGCCGCTGGGTGATAGATGTATTTTGAGGCCTTGAATCTTCTTCCTCTTTAAGCTCCTCTGCTATAAACAGGGGGCAGCGGGTGGAGAAAATGTTCTTGCTTACCGTACCACGGACCCTATCTCATAGTGATTCCAGTTGTCCAGGGACGACGGACATTTTTTCATGGACTATCTCTTGTTCACATGTTTTTGGGGTTTTGTTGAGTTGGGGTTCCCTCGTCCACCTTTTTTAGTTTCGATCTGGAGATGCCCGGCTCGGCGACCGCGCCCTGGGTCCCCGGCCCTCACCCTGCATGCCCTGGCCATTCGCTTAAACTGTGGTACACCTTGATCACAGCTTTCAGATGCAGTCTGATCCTGTCAAGGTACTTACACTTAACGTAAGGGTCCTGAACAGCCCCATTAAACGTAGAGCCGTCCTCCACTTCCTGGAGCACTCCAAGGCGGATATCTGCCTCCTCCAGGAGACACACCTCCTCAGGAACGATCATCACAGAATGAGATCCAGGGTATTCCCCACGCAGCTTTTCTCCTCTAACACCTCAAAATCAGCAGGGGTAGCCATCCTAGTCTCTTGTTCCTTCCCAGGTAGGGTCTTGCAGAAAGAATCCAAAATAAAGGGTCGCCTACTCACCTACTGGTTCTCCCTTGGGAATCTGTGCTTTGTGGTGGGTTCCATATATGCCCCTAACGAAGGACAAGCCAAATTTCTCCATAGGGCGCTTAGCGAAGCGGCTGCTACACCAGACAGGCACTTATTACTGGAGGGAGATTTTAACATTGTCTTTGAAAATACGGCGGACCGCTCCTGCCAAAGAACAACACAAATTGGGGTATTGACGCCTGCGAGACAGGCACACCTCGATGACCTGGGGCTCCTAGATTTATGGCGCCACCCACGCACACGCAGCTACACATTTTACTCAGGCGCCCATAAAACATATGCACGTCTAGATTATTTCCTCTGCTCCACCACCATACGAGCTTATGCGAAGGACGATGAGATACTGACAGCTTCCCTTCTGGATCACTCCCCTGTGCTCACCACACTACAGCTGCCACGCTCAACACGCTCTATTAGACACTGGCGCCTGAGGGACACCTTGCTGCACACCCCGACAGTGGTCGACCAAATCCGGAAAGCCATCACTGATTTCGCTGCCCAGAATGCTATCCCCGACACTTCCTTGACGACCCAATGGACGGCCTTAAAGGCAGTCATTCTCGGCAAATTCATAGCTATATCCTCTGCTCGGAATAAGGAACGGAGCCACAAGCGAGCGGAGGTCACGCAAAGGGTGGCGGAGCTTGGACAGCTTCATCAGAGGACGGGCGCCTCCAGAGCTTGGAGGTAATTATGCACAGAGAGGAAGCAGCTGGCAGCCCTAGATCGGGACAGGGTGGAGTATGCGGCTCTCAGGCTCCGACACTCTTATTACAACAGAGGTGATAGGTGTGGCCACCTATTGGCGAATAAGCTTCGAGAGGCCTGACAACCTCAGGGAGTCCAGACTATTTGGTCGCCCGCGGGGAACTCTGTCTCTGAAGACTCGGAAATCACTGAAGTGTTCCGAGACTTTCATGCAGACCTCTATCAGGGGGATCCGCTGGGTACCCACCACAGCGCCGGGTATATAGATGCAGCACGCATGTCTGCCCTAACCCAGTCAGAGGCTGACCACTTGGATAGAGCGATCGAAATGGAGGAGGTGATCTCTGCCATTTCCCACCTTAAGCGGGGCAAATCGCCTGGCCCGGATGTCTACTCAGCTGCCTTTTATAAGACGTTTTGCAATCTACTAGCTCCCACCAAAACAGCTCTATTTAATACATTTAAACACACGGGCACAATCCTGGGGGAGATGTTAGAGGGGGCAATAGTTGTTATCCCTAAGCCAGGGAAAGACAAGACTGTGTGCAGGGCATACAGGCCTATTTCACTCCTAAACTTGGACATTAAATTGTACACGGGCATTCTGGCTATGCGTCTGGCGCTGTATATGGCCCAGCTTGTGGAACCCGACCAGGCCGGTTTCATCCCACAGGGACAGACCAGTGACAACATCAAGCGCAACTTGCATCTCATAGAGAAGGCATCTCGCAGGCCGGGCGACGACATGCTCCTAGCCATTGATGCAGAGAAAGCCTTCAACCGGGTGCACTGGCCCTATCTGGAGATGGTTCTGATGGCTGTCGGTCTCAGGGAGAAATTTCGTAACTGGCTTCTGAATTGTAATCGCTCTTCCATTGCCAAGATCTGTGTTAACGGCCACACCTCCTCGTATTTCCCCATTGGTAGAGGTAACCGACAGGGATGCCCCTTGTCGCCTCTCCTTTTCGCCCTCTATATGGAGGCCCTGGCACTTAGGATACGGCGGCAACCTCCTATAATCGGAATTAAATTTGGAGGAGACACGCACACCATCAGCCTATGCGCCGATGATGTCCTCCTTTCCCTATTGGACCCGATTACATCTCTGCGCTCCCTCCTCATAGAACTAGATAGCTTCGCACGCAACTCAAGTTTTAAGATCAATATGGACAAATCCATGGCTCTCAATCTTTCCCTCTCCCCGCACACACTTACCTCCCTCCAAGAGGAACATCCATTACAGTGGGCTGACATTGCGATCCCCTATCTGGGAATTCAGCTAGCTCCCCCATTCAAGCCACCACCGATATAAATTATGCCACTCTTTGAAATCGCATCCGCTCGGAACTGAACAGATGGAAACTCTGTATGATTTCCTGGTTGGGTAGGATAGCAGCTACCAAGAGGACGAATCTCCCCCAGATTTTATATCTCTTTCAGACCCTCCCTCTCAGGCTCCCGTTGGGCTGGATCCAACAAACTCAGAGAGACTTATCGCGGTTCATCTGGCACGGCCGCAAACCCCGCTTTCGACACCAGATAGCGATCCTCCCACCCGAGATAGGTGGACTAGGGGTACCGGACCTTCCGCTGTACGTTCACGCCGTCCAACTTGGATACCTTGTGGAGTGGCAACGGCTAGAATCAGAGAAGCAAAGGTTATTTCAGGATCAGGCAGTGGCAGATAGACCACTACAGGGTGTCCCCTTTCTCCATAGACATCACCGCCCACCTAACTTGTATGCCTCATTCATTACGAGCACCATCATGGACTCCTGGGACCGCACCAACATCGCCACCCAATTGACTACTTTTCCGTCACCCCTTACACCGATATTTGACAACCCAGATTTTACTCCCGGCACTGACACCCGCTCCTTTCAGACCTTGCGCGTTTCCCTTGTAGGGCTCTGGTCATCTCTTTGACTTGGAGGGCATTATTGCCTTCCCTCAGCTCAGGGAGCACTATGGGCTCTCGGAGATGGAGTGAATGCCGTACCTCCAGATGCGACATTGGGCCCTTCACCCTCAAGTCAAACCACACGCACATCGCTTATTGACTGTTTATGAGAAATGGTTAGTGACATGCACCTCAGACAAACAAATCATCTCCGATCTCTATAAAATGTTACTAGCCAACTCTACACTCACATATAGCGTGGGGCGTACACGTTGGAAAAGAGACCTTGGAAGAACATTAAGCCATAAAGAATGGGATGGAATTTACCGTAGGGCCAGACACTCAGCCTACCATATGGGGCTCACGGAGACTTTGACTAAGATCGTCACGTATTGGTACTACACCCCGGAGCGCTTGCATCGCTTTGGCCCTCGGCGCAGAGATCTCTGCTGGCGGGACTGCGGGGAGGTGGGAGCGTTAGAACACATATTCTGGAGCTGCCCATGCTTACAGTCATACTGGTCCCAAGTCTTAGATGAAATTGATCTGTATCTTGAGATGCAGCTCCCACACTTCCCTTCATATATTCCCTTGGGCCTCCCCAATCAATTGACATACCCACTTAAATCCCGGAGGGGCAGATTGATTGCAATTGCCCTGGGAGCTGCCATTCAAAACATCCTGTTAGTTCAAGGTGGACGAGGGGTGGGGGACAGGGAGGGAGTGGGGTTGTTACGTTGTTACTCTTGATTCTTGCTAGGTCGGCCCACTCCAAGCTGCTTACCTTTGGTAATTTTTGCAATGCGACTCCATTGTCTTTTCTTTCCTGCCTAATGAGGAGCCGAGGGCCTTGCATTTTCTTGTATGCTCTGAAAATTCTTCAATAAAAAAAATGTAAACCTAAAATATGTCTTTCCGGGGCCCCCAAAAATCCATAAGATTGCACTGGACGAAGAGAAACAGACTCAGAGGTAGAGGTAGGCAGAGAAGAGGTCGAGATATGGAAGTAAGCAGAGGTGAGCTAGTTAAGTTTAAATTCACAAGGGGCCATTGAAAGGTGAGGCCCCTGGTCAATTGCCCACTTTACCCATGCCTGAAAAGGTCTCTGGGTGGGCTAAGGAAAGTGAAGGAAGCATTTGGGAGAAAGGGCAGTATGTGGGAAGCACCGGTAGGGTGCTGGGATAAGCAAAGTGAGAAAGCAGATGGGAGATAGGGCAGTGTATGTGGTTGGGTAGTGAAGGAGGGAGTGATTAAGTGCATGGATGGAAGATTGAGTTCTCGGATGGATGGTTAGATAAATGAGTGAGTCAATGACTGGATGAAGTGTACAAGGGCAGTGTGTGTGTGGTATGCAGTTGTGTTAAAAGTCCAAATGGCTAGTTGGAAGATAAGTACCTGATCGAGCTGATCCAGCGGTCTCAAATTTACATTTGATAACTCTGCCCCAGCTCCAGGCAATGAAGCAGGGAGGTCCATTGCGAGTTTACCGTTTATGACTATATAAAACAAGCATAGGCAGCATGGGTGTCAGCGCAGGAGGGTGCCTCGGTCGCTTTGGTGTGACCTGTTGCAGAGATGAGATGTAATTGTAAATTACGGTTGTAGTCTAGATTCGCCCAAGCATTTCATCCTTGATACTTCCGAGTTGCATAACCCAGCACGATTGGAATAGGTGAGAATAGCACTTTACAAGCGCCTAGTCATAATTCACTTTGCTGTGTGTGATTTGTGATTGCTTTGTATTAATTACATTTGAAGACCTCAGATGAATGAAAGGCTGAGCTCATCAAAAGAAACTTGAATCAATGTTAACGCTACATTTTAAGAGCAGTGGAAGGAGAGATGTATTTCATTATTATTATAAAAATCGAGGTTCACGCTGCCAGCGGCAATTCCTTCATTCAGTGCTTCACTTAAAGGCTTAAAAGTGCCGTTTTTCCTTAACGTGAGCGGGTATTATTTGGTGTTCTTGCATCAACCTTTTGCGAATACACTTGGGCACATTAATCAAGAAGAGACTAGTAAAGCAGTAAAGGGTCTTATGCGCGCAGTCGACTCCTTTCTCACTGTGTTCTGCATCTCACTTTGGAACGGTGGGCGGGACCAATCAAACAAGGAGGCTGATCAGAGAAGAGAGTAGCAGGTGGGAGCGCACAGGGGGTGCACCCATCGAACGCAGTGCGGCTCTTCTTCGGACACTTCTGATCCAGGCCACAATGACTCTTCACCTATTAAAAAAAGTCTCCGTTTTGAAGCGATGCCTGCCGTGGCACAAAGAAGACGTTGATGCACCATGATAAAGACGCATTCATTTCTTGCACAGTGAGTGACAAGGATGCTCTCCTCTCGGAATCTGTGGGAAGCGCTGTGATGGTGACATCATTATGCAAAGGGCGGGTGTTGCTTTTTCTAACAGAATGTGAACGTCCAATTCTGTTTAGGCAGCATGTCGTCTCGTCTTCTAAACCCTCGCCAATTTTGTCTGAAATGCATGCTACGTGCGACATAGGCTGCAATTTGCCCAAGATCACACTGTGCTTTCAAGCAGAGAAGGTATGATTATCAAAAATCAAGTTTCCTGGTTCAGACATCGTCAATTTAGCCTGGAGAATACACTGTCTTCATATGCACACCAGCACTGTGGGTGGGGCAAGCCGTAGCCTGGGAATATTTGCGTGTCACCTGCTCTGTCCTGCAAAGGGCTCAGACTAGTCAGCCCTTTCCATCTTTCCCCATCCCACACAGCAGCAAAATATCTTAGCTGTAAGTGAGCAGAGCAGTGATAGGGAGTGCCTGCGGCCAGTGGCAAAGGGAACCCCCCACTGTAGCAGCTTAAGCGGGGGTTGCCACTGGGCCTATTATGCTGGTGAACTGGGTCCATATGAACAATGAATTAGATGTTTTTATTGGCCTCTTATGTCTGCAGGGTTGCAGACAAAATGCTAATAAATAACACTGCTAGGAAATACCAAGACAGGGTTGTGGGCTTTCAGCTCACATGCACCCGACAGGAAACACATAAAGACAAGCATTGGGAAAGGAAATAGATCTTGCCTATATGATATTTATAGGCTTAGCTAATGTATGTTAGCTAGGTTGCAAATGGCTGAAAGTAATGTAAAAAAGCTATATTACACAGTCAGCATTTTGCGCGTTATAGCACCTTCTTTAATTTCATTTATGCAGCACTGAAGCTTGCGTTGCTGGAAAATACAACAAAAAAACTTTGAAAAACCAGTAGATCTTGCATCGGCGAGACCTATTAGTTTTGCGAATGCTTGATGTGTAATAACAAATGGTAAGTTATAAGTATTTATAGTGTTTACAATGTCTGAAGTGATAATGTTATAGACTGGAGAATGCCCTTGCCAAAGTGTTAGTGTGTATAGATTCAGAAGCATTTTAGGACCCTACAAAAACTGTGAAAATGTGCCATATAAATACGCTGAATCTAACGTAAGTTGTAAGTAGGCAGAAAAGTCCAATAGTTTATAGTTTTTTCTTACAGAGATTCTTTAGGCTATGTGTTCCTTTGGGAGCAATGTTTACAAAAGGACCAAAAAGGCATGCTTGTTTTGCATTAAAATTCAGCAATAATTTAGTGGTCAGCAGGTTTCCTAGAACTTTTGGCCCCTGTTCCAGTGCACATGCTGCACCTTTCAAACCCTTTACCTAGTGCCTGCAAGCTAACTGCACTTTTGACTGCTTGTTTGGTTGTAAAATATAGTGATAATCGGTGTTCAGTGGGAATCCTAGACCTTTTGGCCCCTGTTCCACTGCACCTATTGCACCGCTCAAATCGTTATTGTTAGACCTGGCAACAACATCTCCAGTATTTTTGTCCTTGCCTCCCTTTATGTTGCTGTCTGTCGGACTTCATTTTTGCTCTTTATATGCTTTGGGCACTTTGCCACTGCTGTTCAGTGCCACGGTGCAAGTGCTCATTGTAAATTGTTATTATGGATTGGTGTTTCCATGACTGGTTTATTTGGTTTACTGTCAAGTTACAAGTACAGTGCACTCTGTGTGCCGAGGCCTTGGAAACCAATTGCTGCTACTAGGCTTGCAGCACTGATTGTGCCACCTACATAAGCAGCCTTGCAACAAGGTCTCAGGCCTTCCATTGTGGTGTCTGTGTGAAGTTTAGTACTGTCATGTCGACCTGGCAAGTGCACCTACTTGCCAAGCCCTAACCCTCCCTTTTATTACATGTAAGACATCCCTAAGGTAGGCCTAAGATACTGTGGGGGCAGGGTGCAGTGTATGTGAAAGGAAGGACTTGCCCTGATATGTGCGGCATGTCCTGGTAGTGAAACACTGGCAATTTTTCTTTTCACTAGTGTAAGGCTATCTGTCCCATAGAATAGAGGGGGGAGTTGCTTATAACATCTTATAAGTATTTCTGCCCATGGGAACACAATAGGAAAATAAAATGTGATATGCCTGAACTCAGAATGTTAAGATGCATCTTTTTTTCAGTTCAAAAAGAATTTTATTAGTCATAAAATTAGGCATCAATACATAGTACATGAAAAGAATTGGGGCAAATAAGGGGAAGGGGAAACAAAGAAAAAATAATCAGGATATACTTTGCAAGGGATTAAGTGACAAAAACTGATCATGGGTAGCAAGATTAAATATAAGGGGTGCAATGGTTATACATCAAAAGCAGAGGCGCATGAAAACATATCAGATAGTAATGCATAAAGAAAAAGGAAATGCAAAGGGTATCAGGGGGGCTTGGGGACCTCCTGCTGGGCAGGTTGTGGGCAAAATGAACGAGTCGTACAGTTATCTAAATACATCGTAACAGGAAGCCATAAGTCTGCACGTTTTGCTGCCATTTGGGCAGGAAAAACAAAAGCAGTGTCAAGACTGTGATTATGACAAACATTGTACTACCACGCTCTAAAAGAAATGTGAGATGAAGCCTTCCAATTGATGGTAATCTGTTGGAACGCAACAGCCAATAGCAAGTCAACAATACGAACATGTAGGTCAGTCCCCTCCCAACAAGGTGAAAGACTCCCTAGAAAGAGATGGGTGTGAGACAGGGGAATACAGGTGTGGAAAATTACATTAATTTGAGCCCAGACCTGCAACCAAAAATCATGTACATGCTTGTAAAGAAATAACATATGAAACAGGATAGCGTGAGGTAAAAAGCAAGACCAACAAGCGTCCGAAACAGTAGAGAACCGCTTGTTAAGGGTAAAAGGATTATGGAGCAGTCTGTTGTAAATGAAAAACAAGGATTCTGTCAAGGACACTGCTCTAGATGTTTTACGAACCTTTGTCCATATCTTGTCTCACAGGGATACTGGCCATGATGTAGCAAGGTCATGTTCCCACTGCTCTTCCACCCTAGACTTAGGCCTAATAGATGCATTGGCATGAAGGTGCTTGTAAATAACAGAGGCTTTAGGAGTAGTGTGTAGGAGAGAGTGAAGTCAGAGAGCAAGGTCAGGAGAAGTGGGGGGGAGATTGTGCCAGCAGGAGTCGAGTGTAGACTTCCATGACCGCTGTTTTAAGTAGAAGATATTTGGGAGCAGAGGAGGAGGGCAAATCAAAGGAGGAACAAAGAGTGTGAAAAGGCAGAAAATGGAACGTGAGAATAACTGCGAGATCCAAAACAATCCTCTGCTCCTCTAGGATCTCCAGTAAAAGGGTTTATCATGAATTAAAAGATACTTGTTATGCCAAAGGGTGGAGGAGAGAAAGTCAGCAGTGGTTGCAGGAGGGGGAGGATTAGAGGATAAGAGGAGCTTGGCAGTAAATGTATGAATAGGAGTGGGAATCAAGGAGGGTTTGCGTGAGAAAGAAATGTATTCAGCAAAGGAGAATGGGGAGAGGAAAAGGCGCTCAACCTTAGCCACAATGGACAGGGAGGAGTAGGGTCTTGCAGCCAAAAGGAAGCTTGGCGTAACAAAAAGGCCTTTTGATAGGCTGGAAAGTCCGGAAAATTAACTCCACCTTCAGAGGTAAGGCGAATTAGTCTGGCAAGGGACATTCTGGGTTTTTTGTTATGCCACAGAAAAGAAGATAATATCGAGTTGACTTTCTGGAAAAATTTGGCTGGGATGGAAACAGGGATATTAGAGATTGTGTAGAGAATTATGGGGGATAACATCATCTTAATGGTGTCGAGATGACCCCACCAGGACAAATAGAGAGGATGCCATCTAGCCGTAAAATCAGATATTTTTTTAGAGCATTTAGTCAAACAGAGGGAAATGGTGTCTGAGATGGAAAGGGTGACCTGCAAACCTAAATATTTAATATGGGAGGGACTCCAGGTAAAGTTGGAAGCATTGAAATCAGGTTTAAAAGTGAACTTCGTCAGGGGTAAAATCCTAACATTTGTCGTTGTTGAGCTTGTAGCCAGAGATTAAGGAATAGTTCCGTACTTCCTCCAGGAAAGCGGGAATGGAGTCTGTGGGGTTAGAGATGATGAGTAAAATATCATCTGCATTGGCAGCAAGTTTTATGGGAGACTCCGCGGTCTGAAAACCATGTATGTGGGGATTCTGGCGAAGCTTGGACAGAAAGCGCTCTAAAGCGAGGTTGAAAAGGAAAGGTGAGAGGGGGCAGCCTTGGCGAACACCTCTACCAAGGTCAAAATAAGAGGAGATCTGACCATTCGCACAGACTGCAGGACGCGGTTGAGAGTACAACAATGAAACTAAGGAAATAAATTTGGGGCCAGAGCCAAACCATCCGAGAGTATGAAAAAGATATGGCCATTCGACCCTATCAAACGCCTTCTCGGCATCTAGGGCGATCGCTGCAAATGAATGTTGGAGACGCAATGACTTCGATAATATATGAAATAAAAGTCTGGTGTTATCGGTGATGTAACAACCTTTAACAAAACCATACTGCTCTTCGCCCAAGAGGTCAGGAAGTAAATGGTCCAGCCTTATCGCCAACGACTTAGCAAAGATTTTGTGGTCAATGTTGGGAAATAGGCCTGTAATTTTTGCAATGCTTCACATCCTTTCCTTCTTTGGGTGCAGGAAGAGAGGGCAAAGTGGAAAGTGGAGATAGGCTCAAGAGGGTCAAATTGATAAGAGAGAAAGCGTAAAGAGAGGTACAACCTGAAAAATAGAAGTTATCGCATCTGCACAAACAAAGAAGCGGAGACACAAGAGGAAGGGTAAAAAACAAAAAAAATGAGATAAGAGGAAGAAACAAAGGAAGAACATACCTACAAAAGGAGAATACGAGAAGGAGCTGAGGGGGGGAAGGACCACAAAGGTAAGGCAACACATCTGAGGTCGGCTGGGCTGGAAGCCAGGAAGACATCATCAGATGGGGAAGGATTCCTGTGGAAGCAAAGAGGGGAGAGACGAGAACGGATTAAAAACAGAGGTCAAAAGAGAACAGAGAACATTCAACAACAATGCAGCTTAAGGGAAGCAACAGTCGAAAGAGCAAAATGTAATAGAAAGGCAAAACATGGCCAAAAGCAAGAGAATTATGAAAACAAGCAAAAACTTTAGCTCAGCCAGGGCGAGAGGAGGAAGGCCCAGAGGAGTCCATGGCGGTAGTCTTATGTGCATTGATGAAGCTCTGTGGTTGCACTGGATCTTCATAGGTAGTCATCTTGGTGTTGTAGGTGACTTTAAACAAACAGGGGTGATACAGGCCGTATCTAGCACCCATGGAACGAAGATCGTCTCTCATGCCTAGGAAGGCCTTCCGACGATTGGCAGTCGCCTTTGCATTGTCCTGAGCGAAGAATAGAGAAGAGCCAGACCATGTTAATTTTGAAGAAGCCTTGGCAGCCGATAGAACCTTCAGAAGGTCAGTGTACTCCAGAAAGTAGAGAATGACGCCTCGTGGTCGTTGTGATAGGGAAGCAGACGTAGATGGGTGACCTAGTCAATGGGCACGCTGAATGTTAAGAGTCGTACCTTCTGGTAGATGTAGTAATTTTGGGAGTAAAGATTTGAAGAAAGCAAGTGAGTCCGAGCCCTCAAGACCTTTCGCCAAGCCATAAATGTGAAGGTTATTCCACCTGTTTCTATTTTCCAACTCCTCCACCTGCCTCTGGAGAGTGCCCACCTGTGAGGTTGGATAAGAAACTGTGGTGCTAGTTTCCTGAAATGATGTGACGGACTGTTCAACTGAAGAGACTCTCATTTCAATTTGTGACCAATTGTCCGTAAGAGCTTGAAGCTTGATATTGGTTTCCTCCATAAAAGGACGCAAGGTCCCGATTTCTTCCAGAAAAGGGCGAAAAGATTTTATCTTTTCCAGCATGAATTCCATGGAGACAGGCGAGGTCTGTTTGAGTGGCGAAGGGGGATCCTTTTTCAGTCTTTTGACGTTGGTTTTCCCCGGTATTGGCTGAGAGGGTTCCATGGCTGTGTCCGAGCCAGACGAGGCGAGAGAATACTCTAGTTTAGAAAAAGCAGAAAATACTTTGGAGTTTTTCACAAAGGCCACCTTTGTTGATGCTTTGGAAGGTAGGCGTGACATAGATTTGAGTCGTCCCATAAAAAGCAAACTAGAATGGAACAGCTGCGCAACATACGCTGTCTGCGCAATGCGATGGACGATGAAAAAGGGAGGCGTGAGAGAGCTGTGAAGAGAACCACTCGTTGAAAATGCCAAACACAGGATGCATATGGGCAACTGACAGGGGAGAAGCTGAGACTAAAAGGTGAAAATTATGTCATCACGCTGAGCCAGAGAACGTCGTTGATGGGTGTATATCCAGAAGTAAACATGTGTAATTAAACACAAAGAGCCACACAATGGGGAGAAATAACGGCTCTCAGGCAGAGATATGTGCAGTTCACCAGGGAGTTGAAGAAAAATAAGTAGTGCAAAAGGTACTCCTGGTATTGGGAAGTAAAATGCCCAAATAACCTTCAAAATATGCAGAGAGGTACAGTGGCAGTCATTCGTACATCTGAAAGCAGCATAGACTTATCCAACATATACGCCAAAGTAAAGGCTCACCACCATGCGTAGAGTCGAAGTTATCACTCATCACGACATCAACAGGGTCAAAGACAGCATTGGCCAACGATAATTGGGCAAGAAGCAGTGACTATTGGCATACAAACTCGTGCGCCATCAGGAAGAACCGAGTAGGAGGATGTTGGAGGAGGCATAAAATGGCGAATAAAAATAACGTTGAGGCGGTGAGAGTTCGTCGTATTCCTGAAGCGGTAGACCAGACTGCATCCAAAGGGCAAGGAAACATATCTTGGTAGCCACCTCTATATCTAGTGAGAGTAAGCTAGGTTAAGTAGCAGGGCAAAAGTGTGCTGTCATGCTAAAGGACGGAGTATTTAACCACCCAGTCACTAGTAAGCGCATAGCTAATGCTCTGCAACAATGCATGAAGGAAAGGCAGTCGCCATTGATCGGAGGCACTCCTACGCCATACCAGTGAGCAATGCGAGAGAACACCAGAGGCCTCGCAAAATGGCGGTCGGGAAAGTGCAAAGATGTAGCAGCCAGTCACAGCGATTTTGAGGTGAGGGGAGAGCCTGTAAGCCACAAAAAAGTAATATGAGGAGTTTCAAAGAAGCATAGATGTTCCAGTAGGAAAGTAAATTAGGTGACAGAGAGAGCCCCATGAGGCAACAGGGAAGGCTGGAAATGCGCGGCGCCTCAAAATGGCGGCCGCGCCGGTACCTGAAACGGAGCAATCCACTATGCAAAAGTTCTCCATCTCAGAGCCGTGCAGCGGAGATTCAGTCATCGCGCTGGCATCCAGAAATGGTCCGACAATGAAACATAGTCGCCAACCAGGAAAAAACAAGCTGCAGGGGGTACATCTCCCGGAGCTTCAGCAGAGCCTCACACGGGTGCCGCCATTACCGTCGGGCGCCAAGCCACGCCCCCCGAAAGATGCATCTTTTACTGAGGGTGATTTTTACATTCTGGATTTGAAATACCACTTTTAGTAAATAGGCATTTTCTTGCCTAACCATCCAGTGTGCCTCTGCTAGGTTGTGTATTGACTGTCTGACTTTGGAGGGACAGGGGTTGGGATGTGTATTTTGTTCAGACTGCCACTTGGGGGTTGTGGTGTGTCCTGCCTTTCGAGGGTGAGTCAGGGCTGGGTTGAATTGACCTGGGCTGCATTCAGAGAAGAGGGGAGGAGATTTCTTTCACAACTGAAGGAGCCAGGTCTGCCTTAGAGAATGCTGTCTTCACCTCCTGCCAGGTAGCGGTACCAGAGAGGCCAAAACTGGTTTTGGTTGGGCAAAGAGCTTCTCAGCCACGGAGAACAAAGGATTTTGTATTATAAAAAGAGGGGCCCAGACCCCTGTCTTTTAGATCACTTCTGGGAATCAAGAGGAACCTTTGCCAAGGAGAAAAGATGGAGAAACTTAGGAGGAGTACTTCCCCTTTGCTGTTTACTGTCTGGGGTTGGCCTGCAGTGGCTGTTTCTGCCAAGGAAACGACAAGGACTTTCCTGTGTGCTGTGACCCCTGCTCGTGGATGATCTCAAAGGGCTTGAAATAGAATATTGACCTGCTGAGAGGTGCCTGTCAATGTTCTGGTCCTGTGTAGGTTGTTTTGGGACTGGAAACTGCAAGAACTGTGAAAATCGATGCATCGCCTGTTTCTGATGCATCGCAGCAGTGCGAGAAGAATTTTCTGACGTATCACTTTTGACGCAGGAACAACGCAGCGCCTGCTTGCAGCTGAAATGTCAGCTGTGCGATAAATACTGTGCACAGATCTCTGACGTCCGAGATCACCACACTAATTCTGATGCAGGCCCCGTTGTAGAAGAACCAATGCATCGAGGGGACACGCTGAAATCATCCCAGCGCATCACAGGTCTTCATGCATTGCACTGGATCCTCACGCATCACATTGAAGTGTCAAGTCTGTTGCATCACTGGGGGATGCAGTAAGGAACCAACACATCACCTTCCCGTAGCAAATTACAGACTCATCACCTTCCCTGAGTGTAAGGAACCGATGCATCACCTTCAATGACACCCTTTTTGCTTACATTTTTCAACGCTTCCAAGGTACTTTGTGTAAAAGTTTCACATCCAACCTTTTCTTGGAATAGAACTCGTTCTACCTTTTAAGAATCATATTTTTAGTACTGTATTGTGGATTTTTTGTCATTTTGGTCTTATTTTGGTTTAGATAAAGATTACTTGTTTTTCTGAACCGGTGTTGTGTCCTTTTGTATTGTTTTCACTGTATTACTGTACGTGTACACAAATGATTTACACACTGCCTCTGAGATAGGCTCACTGCTCGTGCCAAGCTACCAAGTGGGTGAGCAGGGGTTATTTTAGAAGTGTATCCCCCTTACCCTGACTAGAAAGAAGGGTCCCTACTTGGACAAAGGTGCAAACCCTTGCCAACAAGAGACAACATTTCTGACAGTGATCCTAGTGCCTACAAGGTAATTACACTTGACTACTTGTTTAGTAGTAAACACCAGCAATAATCGGTGTTCAGTGGGTTTCCTAGTCGTTATGACCCCTGTGCCACTGCACTTGCTGCATCATTCAAATAATGGCCCAAGTGCCCGCAAGGTAATTGCACTTGTGACTGCTCGTTTATTGAAAAAATATAGCAATAATTGGATGTTCAGTGTGTTTCCTAGACCTTTTGGCCCCTGTTCTACTACACCTGTTGCACCATTCAAATCGTTATCCTAGTCCATGCAAGGTAATTACACTTGACTGCTTGTTTAGGAGTAAAATATAGCAATAACAGGTGTTCAATGATTTTCCTAGATATTTTGGCCACTGCGCTAGTGCACCTACTGCACCATTCAAATCCTGACCCTAGTGGCTGCAAGGTAACTGCACGTTTAACTGCTTGTTAAGTTGTAAATTATAGGAATGTTTAGTGTTCGGTGTATTTCCTAGACCATTTGGTGCCTGTGTCACTGTAGCTGCAGCATCGTTCAAATCATGACCTTAGTGCCTGCAAGGTAATTGCACATTTGAATGCTTGTTTAGTCGTAAAATATCACAATATTCAGTGGTAAGGTGGGTTTCCTAAACATTTTGGCCTCTGTTCCACTGCACTTGCTTCACCATTCAAATCATGACCCTAGTGACTGGGACAAGTTAGGGAATCATTTATATCCAGTAATATATATGTTCTGAAAAAGCCGAAGTTGCAGACAGAATACAGAATTATTATGTAGCTAAACATAAAAACATAAACTGTCACAAAAAGTGCCTTTAAACTTACCCAACTCTCCAAAACGAATTGCCATGGATGTCATAAATAAAACAATGCTTTACAAATCAAAGTTAAAACCAAGTATTGTTAAATTGTGTTACTATGTGGCTAGCGCATTCCTGTGAAAAAATCTTATCCTGTGCTTGACTGTGAACGGGCCCTTAAACAGTGTAAATTGCCCAAGATCACAACATGATACATAAGCTGACACTGAGACTGAAATTCGGTTTCTACTTTGTTCCTAAAAAGACAGTTTCACAAAGTAAATGGGCTTACCAAAGAAGCAGAATTTGGCAAAATAATATCAATGTTTTGTGCTGATGAAGAATGAGATGCCTGCAGACAAGACACTTCCCAAGAAGCCCGCTGATATCAGTCCCTGCAATTAGCATATTGTGTGGGCTTGTGGCTCTTCGCCCAATGATGTCTGTCTGCTGCGCCCTCAAAAAAACACCACTGTTCAGAGTACCATAGCATTAGGAAAAAAATGGTTTTAATATTTCTAAAGAGTCTTATCTTGGCCCACTTGGATAGCCTATTGCATGTTCTAGTTTGAAGCAGGATGAATAATGTGGAGGTCCACACGAGCACTGGGAACAGGAGTAAGCATGTCACTTCTGAGAGCAGTATTCCTCACCCTGCATCCTGAGATACACAGCCTCCGCTTAAAGGCACATGTGCCTAACTCAGCTTTTTCTCATGTGATGCTTCCTCTGTCACAGTCAAAGTCAACATTTTTTCACAGTAAAGGCGTCCTGATCCAGTGCAAAGTATTAGTAGGAAAAACACCGGCCAAGACAAGGCACTGCCTCTCACATTGTAGCAAATTCTCTGTGGCACCCCGCGCACACTAAACCTTAATAATAGCAGTATTTGCACAAAGAAACGCACATTCTGAGTCGGGGGCTTGAAGTCCAATCCACATCAATGCCAGACAGGTCAATAAAGCCAAACACTGCCAAAAAGGACTGTAAATACGGGTGCACTCCTCTCCATGGGTCAAAGTGTCTTTGCCCACACACGTGTCCATCTAACCTTCATCAGGACCCAACCCAACCCTTCCATTCAAACACTGGTCATTGTTTGACTAATGGTTGGTAAGGTAGACAAAAGTGGACGCTGGATGGAGGGTGACCAACTGATTGCACTGTGCGAGCTTCTGGAACAAGCACCAATGTTCTTGAAAGGACAGCGACAAAATTATAATGATAAATGTGTGAATATCTGGATTATGTCTAGACCGCTCATCAGCAACAAAAAAAGAGGCAAAATGGCACAAACCACCCCTCTCACACATCATTGGTTTTAGGCCCTGCCTTCCAGAGAGGATTTGTTTTGCAGTTGTTTCATCAAGATTTTAAAAGAAAACAATCTCAAAAGAAGTAATGTTGTGTCTTACTCGCCCCCAACAGATTATAACTTTCACAAACTGCCCCATTAGCAGCATGACACAAGACATGAGAATACAAACTTGAAATGCAATAAAGCTAGGCCACGTGCATTAATATCACAAAGACTGCTTGTAACAGTCAATTTATTGTCACTGCTGAAAATAGAATGCGTCTGGGTAGCTGTGTGGCTACTGTGGAGAAAAAACCCGGGGGAGAGAGTGTAGTCCTTTCACCAATGATGAGCAGGGTGAACAACCTTTACAACTTTTTACCACGCAGATCCTTTACGACGCAACCATTACAACGCATTGCGCTGGGGGGCGCTCTAGGATAGGGAATAGGTTTAATGTACTATCCAACACCTTCCCTACTATCCACAGGGACTGGAGTTGGAATAGTAAATTAAACTATTCACTATCCAGCGCCCAAAAGCATTATACGTTGTAAAGGTATTCGTTGTAAATACCACGTTGTAAAGGCATGCGATGTAAAAGCATGCGTTGTAATGTCATACATCCATGTGCAGTGATAAAAGCAAGAGTGTTCAAGGCATTGGTTCCATACCTCAGCAGTGAACAGCATCAGTAGTGAGATACAAACCAGACAATCAGCGAGAACATGGTATGGGTGTTGTGTAACATTTTCTAAATAGATTTCTGAATTTACGTTGTTAGATTATTTCTATATGCTTGTTTCTTTAAATGGTTCGTGCCTATGATACTATGCAGTTCTAGGAATGTTACTGGGATTCTACTTGGGGCTTGGGCAGTTGTGATTGGATGCAGTACAAGGGAGTCCTGTTATCTGGCACTCATCTGTTTCTATTTATACTTGGAAATAAATCATCTACAATCTACAGTGGCCTCAGACTCCATCATTACAGTGGGGCACAGCTGCATGAATGACAGCAGGAGGGTGATACAGGCAACCAGTGAAAGGAGTGTATGAGGCATATTGCCTACACCAGCTGCGGCTCCTCCGCTATTGCCCCTCGACAGCACCCTTAACAACGTGAAAAATAAAATGATAGTACAACAGGGGTTAAAACCTGTTTTATTATGGTTTTATTTTTCTTGCGCTGAGTCTTGGGGCCAGGGCCAGGGTGATGATAGGCTGGAGAGGGAGTGTTGAGCAATGCCCTCATTGTGCATGTGGTCTCTACTGAATTGATGGGGAGAGTAGGTACAGGCTCCCAGTCTATCCTGGAGTGCAAATCATCGGCGCTCAGGCCAATCCTTAAGTTGCTCACATGCATGAGAGCGATACAAAAGGGGATGATGGACGGAGCATTTGAGCAAATCAAACACTCACCCCAGTCAACTGATCTGGGTTTAATCCATCACCATTCTTTAGCCCACTCAGCCACCCCAGTTCAGACATGGCCATATGCAAATCAGTCTGACCCTGTGCCTCATGGGAACAGTCCAGCCCGAACTGCCAAGCCATGTCTTCCCTGGACCGGAAACAAGCATCCTGGGACCGGTTTCGGATTCATAATCCTCATCAGCCAGGCTATCTTGAATCCAGTGGCCAAGTGAGCAAGGGAATCACGTCTGAGCATACCCTGCCACACTTAGGGCGAACAAAGCGATATAAAAGGGGATGATGGACGGAGCACTTGAGCAAATCAAACACTCACCCCCAGTCAACTGATCTGGGTTTAATCCATCACCATTCTTTAGCCCACTCAGCCACCCCAGTTCAGACATGGCCATATGCAAATCAGTCTGACCATGTGCCTCATGGGAACAGTCCAGCCCGAACTGCCAAGTCATGTAAAAAAAAATTCTCCTCCCGAGCAATACTAGAAAATTATATAAGAATCAATCAGTCAAGCAATACTCTTAAATTCAATAACAGTAAAAAACAGTGCAAATATTTTCCAATAGGTCTTCTTTATTTCTTCTTTATCTTTCAGTCACTCAGTACTATTCTTTCATATTTTCATAATATATTGTTCTTTGTCTTTGCCAACATGTGTTTCGTCCTACTTTACAGCATAAGGACTTCGCCAGGGCTAGAAGCAAATTAAACATACCTTTGATTACAAAAGGCTCTTTATATTATGAAAAGAATGATACATAACCTAAACAGTGTTATCTGATGTGTATAGCTGGTGAACAAGGATGATCCCCAATATGGTTCCAACGATTAGCATTTCTATTGGCTCCAAATTATCATACCTGAAGTTTATACATTCCTATTCACACTGACTTACTAAAATAAACCTATATGGTATTTCTATTTGTCAATAATGGAAGATCTAAGACATCTTTGGAAAGAGTACACAGTTATACATCTATTTTAGGGATAACTGTTTGTTTTGCCAGAGAAAAACAACCAAACGAATATTAGAAATCTCTGTCTCTCTACTAGGTTGACCATTTGTCTCGTATCCAAGATAATGCTAGACTTACCGATTGATATGTATGGTCTGTAAATTGGTGAAACCAAGAGGTGGTAGAGAACCTTGAATCCAAATATATATATATATATATATATATAGGTTTGCATTTAGTTATACTAATTTATTACATTTATTTATAATCCATTTAAAATACATGATTCACTATCTCATTTTTATTCTTTAAGGACAAACTTCAAAAGCTAAATAACAAAGTGCTATCTCATTAAGAATATGAATAAACATCACTAGTAGTTCTCTATTACACACTGGCCCCATTTAGTAGTTTTGACTTAGTGATGGTATTTATTTACCTAGGTCATCCAAACTTTAAGGCCTTTCAATATCATTTAGCGTCTGAATGGTATTCCTGTGACGATATTCACGTTCTAAAATGACAAGTATACACATATTAGATTTCATATTAGAATACAAAAGATTATTTGTACTACCAGTAACCTGACAGTCAGTACGGCTATCTGAAATGACATAATAGCCTGTTAATCACTGTATATGCCACCTCTCTAAATAGTCACAACCTCACAAAGCGCTTAATAGATGTAGTCCAAAATTCCATATTGTTATACTACCGGTTGTTCACTAAATTGAATTTATTATAAAACGAAATGCCTCAGAGGACTCATATGATGTGTCCTGACTTTATATGGTAGCCCTCTACATGAACGCTTCCTTACTTGTTAACATTTGTATTAATTATAGTCTGAGTCTACCACGGTCATATCTTCCAAGTGCGGAATCAAACGCTGTTTCTCTACTATTGATAGTCCTTAATTAGAGCACCACCACTTAGTTAAAAAGCAAACTTTCCTGTGTATACCTATATTATAAAGATACATCATAAGGCTCTTCAAATAGCTATTATCTATGCAGACAATCGTAAAAGCAAGATTATCTATGCAGACAAACGTAAAAGCAAAAGATACCTCCGCTATGTATATTTTCTTTGTAGCGGGTGCATCCAGTCCAAAGTTTAAAAAGTAGTAGCGACTTTTCCTTGTATCTACAGGACAAGAGTACATCTTATGTTACAATTTTAAATTTAGGTATCCCACGAAGAGTTCTTACCGGTTGAAAGGTATTCTGTCTCGGCATAAGGGAATCTTTACGGTAACGGCATCTAGCAACGTCGCCATCTTGATTAGGGATATTTATACGAAAAAAAGCTCAAACAGTGAAATAGGACTAGACTCGTATTCGCTCCGAATCTTGTTATATATTTATTAAAGCTTACCGACTTAGATGATAACCGGGATAGTTCCCTTCAAATTATATTTTATGTTCGTATTTCTATATCACTATATCGTTGAAATCACAACCACTACTCTATTTTTCTTAACTAGGCTAGAAGTTCATTATATTGTAAAACATGGGCGCCATCTTAACATTCTATCTGACGATGGTCGAAAATGATATCCTGAAGTTGTAATTACATTAGTCATGTTTTATATATATATAGGGCCTGTAATTTTGTAGATTGCATCTACTTGCTATATTTTCAATTAAAAAGTGCATCTTTCTTATTTGACTTATATATCAGATCGCGAAAAATATACCCTCATTTGAATGAAACTAAGGAGTATAGACGAAATTCATCTTCAAAAATTATTATTCTTCCTGTTAATTTCACCAAAATTCAGAAAAGCCTAGTAAATAACATACTGTAACAATTGTATTGGTGATTGCCTCTAGTTATTACTAGTTACATTCTAAAATCATAGTAACCAAAGTACCAATAAAGAATTTCATCCGGTCATCAATTAAAGATATTTCATGATTCTGAAAATTGCTAGTACAATAAACTGACAAGTGTCCATACTGAAGATGAAAAAAGGTTTTGAACACATGTCACCATATTATATCACTCTCAAAATTTTTAATATAGTTATCATTTTATCCAAGGAAAAACTGCATTTCATCATCAATGTTTATCCCCTGTTCCACTGCCCGTAATCTAATAATCCAGCGTACTTCCGCTTGTCTCACTTTAAGTTCTCTATTCCCTCCTCTGACACTCGGGGGAATGCTCTCTAGTCCATGAAATGAGAAACTTTTATTAGGGCAGTTTGCTGCATGTAATCCTATTGGATATCTCTGATCCATATTTTTAAAAGCTCGGTAATGATTTGCAATTCGATCTTTCATACTCCTAATGGTGCTACCTACATAGATCTTTTGGCATTTGCACACTATTATATAGACTACATATTTAGTTGTACCATCTATATGCTGTCTTATGTTGTATCTTTTTGATCCATTATATACAAAATCTTTTTTCTCCTTGATTGCCATTCTGCACATACCGCAGTTATGGCATTTAAATGAACCCACATTGTGTGTATGTAGCCAAGTTTGTTTAGCTTTATTATCCCTAAGATAACTAGGGCTAGTGATATTCCCCAGTGTTTTACCTTTCCTGTAGGCTATACTTGGGATTTTAGGAATACATCTCTGTAGTAGCACATTAGATGTTAAGAGATGCCAGTGTCGATTCAAAATCTCATATATTTTATGTGACCACGGATGGTATCCCGTTATTAATTTCACAGGTAATACTTTATTGTATTCCTTATTTCGTGGTTTCAATGTGTCTAACCTTTTCAACTTCATAGCTCAATTCTTAGCTTTTATAAGTACTTGCTGGTCATAACCTCTAGACAGAAATCTCTCTTCCATGTCTTTTAAAGCATCTGCAAAGTCACTCTCATTTGAGCAGTTTCTCCGTGCTCTATAAAATTCGCCATATGGAATGGCATTTATTTGAGTTTTCGGGTGGGCACTTTCAGCATGTAACAATGAATTACATGAGGTTTCCTTTCTGTGCATTTTACTCTTCAGTTTATCCCCTTCTACAAATAACTCCACATCTAGAAAAACTAAAGATTTCGCACTGTAATTCATAGTGAATTTGATGTTATAAGTATTGTTGTTTAAAAAGGCAAAGAATTCTTTTAATTTTTCCACTCCTCCGGTCCATATTAATAGATAATCATCAATGTATCGTTCGATAATACATTATAAATTCCTGCCATTCTGCCCCTGGTCGGCCCCAGATATGCACCGCCTCAAACCGTCCCATAAAGAGACAGGCAAAAGACGGCGCAAATCTGGAGCCCATTGCCGAACCACAAATTTGTTGGTACCAATCTGTTTTGAACATAAAGACATTTTGTTCTAGAATCATCCTAGCCATGTCTATCAGCATGTTAGAATGGTCTAGTAATTCCACCAGTCTCTTATATAGATAGTATCTCAAGGCTTCTAGTCCCAATTCATGGGGAATATTGGTGTGTAAGGCAACAACATCTATTGTAACCATGATCATTGTTTCTTCCCAAAATATATCTTCAATGATATTTAGGACATGTTTGGTATCTTGTATTGTAGAGGGCAGATTAGCTACATATGGTTGGAGGTATGTATCTACAAATTCGGAAATTTTTTCAGTTGGTCCTCCCACCCCCAAGGACCGGTTTCTGGCATTTCAGCCGTCTTCAGCCCGGCTTCCTTGAACCAAGTGGCAAAGTGAGCAAGGGACTCACGTCTGAGCATACCCTGCCAATTTATGGTGAACACAGTGGTACAAAAGGGGGTGGTGATGGTCGGAGCCTCTGAACCAATCAAACACTCACACCCAGTCAACAGATCTGGGTTTAATCCATCACCGTTCTTTAGCCCAATCTGCCACCCCAGTTCACCCATGGCCATATGCAAATCAGTCTGACCCTGTGCCTCATGGGAACAGTCCAGCCCGAACCGCCAAGCCATGCCTTCCCAGGACCGGAAACAAGCTTCCGAGGACCGGTTTCTGTCATTTCAGCCGTCTTCAGCCCGGCTTGCTTGAATCCAGGGGCAAAGTGAGCAAGGGTCTCACGTCTGAGCATACCCTGCCAACTTATGGCGAACACAGTGGTACAAAAGGGGGTGGTGATGGACGGAGCATCTGAAGCAATCAAACACTCACACCCAGTCAACAGATCTGGGTTTAATCCATCACCGTTCTTTAGCCCACTCTGCCACCATAGTTCAGACATGGCTATATGTAAATCAGTCTGACACTGTGCCTCATGGGAACAGTCCAGCCCGAACCGCCAAGCCATGCCTTCCATGGACCGGAAACAAGCTTCCGAGGACCGGTTTCTAGCATTTCAGCCGTCTTCAGCCGGCTTGCTTGAATCCAGTTGCAAAGTGAGCAAGGGACTCAAGTCTGAGCATACCCTGCCAACTTATGGCAAACACAGTGGTACAAAAGGGGGGGTGGTGATGGACGGAGCATCTGAACCAATCAAACACTCACACCCAGTCAAAAGATCTCGGTTTAATCCATCACCGTTCTTTAGCCCACTCTGCCACCCCAGTTCAGACATGGCCATATGCAAATCAGTCTGACCCTGTGCCTCATGGGAACAGTCCAGCCCGAACCGCCAAGCCATGCCTTCCCTGGACCGGAAACAAGCTTCCGAGGACCGGTTTCTAGCATTTCAGCCGTCTTCAGCCCGGCTTGCTTGAATCCAGTGGCAAAGTGAGCAAGGGACTCACGTCTGAGCATACCCTGCCAACTTATGGCGAACACAGTGGTACAAAAGGGGGTGGTGATGGACGGAGCATCTGAACCAATCAAACACTCACACCCATGCAACAGATCTGGGTTTAATCCATCACCGTTCTTTAGCCCACTCGGCCACCCCAGTTCAGAGATGTCCATATGCAAATCAGTCTGACCCTGTGCCTCATGGGAACAGTTCAGCCCGAACCGCCAAGCCATGCCTTCCCTGGACCGGAAACAAGCTTCCGAGGACCGGTTTCTGGCATTTCAGCCGACTTCAGCCCGGCTTGCTTGAATCCAGGGGCAAAGTGAGCAAGGGACTCACGTCTGAGCATACCCTGCCAACCTATGGCGAACACAGTGGTACAAAAGGGGGTGGTGATGGTCGGAGCCTCTGAACCAATTAAACACTCACACCCAGTCAACAGATCTGGGTTTAATCCATCACCGTTCTTTAGCCCACTCTGCCACCCCAGTTCACCCATGGCCATATGCAAATCAGTCTGACCCTGTGCCTCATGGGAACAGTCCAGCCCGAACCGCCAAGCCATGCCTTCCCTGGACCGGAAACAAGCTTCCGAGGACCGGTTTCTGTCATTTCAGCCGTCTTCAGCCCGGCTTGCTTGAATCCAGGGGCAAAGTGAGCAAGGGTCTCATGTCTGAGCATACCCTGCCAATTTATGGCGAACACAGTGGTACAAAAGGGGGTGGTGATGGTCGGAGCATCTGAACCAATCAAACACTCACACCCAGTCAACAGATCTGGGTTTAATCCAACACCGTTCTTTAGCCCACTCTGCCAGCATAGTTCAAACATGGCTATATGTAAATCAGTCTGACACTGTGCCTCATGGGAACAGTCCAGCCCGAACCGCCAAGCCACACCTTCCCTGGACCGGAAACAAGCTTCCGAGGACCGGTTTCTAGCATTTCAGCCGTCTTCAGCCTGGCTTGCTTGAATCCAGTTGCAAAGTGAGCAAGGGACTCAAGTCTGAGCATACCCTGCCAACTTATGGCGAACACAGTGGTACAAAAGGGGGGGTGGTGATGGACGGAGCATCTGAACCAATCAAACACTCACACCCAGTCAAAAGATCTCGGTTTAATCCACCAACGTTCTTTAGCCCACTCTGCCACCCCAGTTCACCCATGGCCATATGCAAATCAGTCTGACCCTGTGCCTCATGGGAACAGTCCAGCCCGAACCGCCAAGCCATGCCTTCCCTGGACCGGAAACAAGCTTCCGAGGACCGGTTTCTGTCATTTCAGCCGTCTTCAGCCCGGCTTGCTTGAATCCAGGGGCAAAGTGAGCAAGGGTCTCATGTCTGAGCATACCCTGCCAACTTATGGCGAACATAGTGGTACAAAAGGGGGTGGTGATGGACGGAGCATCTGAACCAATCAAACACTCACACCCAGTCAACAGATCTGGGTTTAATCCAACACCGTTCTTTAGCCCACTCTGCCAGCATAGTTCAAACATGGCTATATGTAAATCAGTCTGACACTGTGCCTCATGGGAACAGTCCAGCCCGAACCGCCAAGCCACACCTTCCCTGGACCGGAAACAAGCTTCCGAGGACCGGTTTCTAGCATTTCAGCCGTCTTCAGCCCGGCTTGCTTGAATCCAGTGGCAAAGTGAGCAAGGGACTCACGTCTGAGCATACCCTGCCAACTTATGGCGAACACAGTGGTACAAAAGGGGGTGGTGATGGACGGAGCATCTGAACCAATCAAACACTCACACCCATGCAACAGATCTGGGTTTAATCCATCACCGTTCTTTAGCCCACTCGGCCACCCCAGTTCAGAGATGTCCATATGCAAATCAGTCTGACCCTGTGCCTCATGGGAACAGTTCAGCCCGAACCGCCAAGCCATGCCTTCCCTGGACCGGAAACAAGCTTCCGAGGACCGGTTTCTGGCATTTCAGCCGACTTCAGCCCGGCTTGCTTGAATCCAGGGGCAAAGTGAGCAAGGGACTCACGTCTGAGCATACCCTGCCAACCTATGGCGAACACAGTGGTACAAAAGGGGGTGGTGATGGTCGGAGCCTCTGAACCAATTAAACACTCACACCCAGTCAACAGATCTGGGTTTAATCCATCACCGTTCTTTAGCCCACTCTGCCACCCCAGTTCACCCATGGCCATATGCAAATCAGTCTGACCCTGTGCCTCATGGGAACAGTCCAGCCCGAACCGCCAAGCCATGCCTTCCCTGGACCGGAAACAAGCTTCCGAGGACCGGTTTCTGTCATTTCAGCCGTCTTTAGCCCGGCTTGCTTGAATCCAGGGGCAAAGTGAGCAAGGGTCTCATGTCTGAGCATACCCTGCCAATTTATGGTGAACACAGTGGTACAAAAGGGGGTGGTGATGGTCGGAGCATCTGAACCAATCAAACACTCACACCCAGTCAACAGATCTGGGTTTAATCCAACACCGTTCTTTAGCCCACTCTGCCAGCATAGTTCAAACATGGCTATATGTAAATCAGTCTGACACTGTGCCTCATGGGAACAGTCCAGCCCGAACCGCCAAGCCACACCTTCCCTGGACCGGAAACAAGCTTCCGAGGACCGGTTTCTAGCATTTCAGCCGTCTTCAGCCTGGCTTGCTTGAATCCAGTTGCAAAGTGAGCAAGGGACTCACGTCTGAGCATACCCTGCCAACTTATGGCGAACACAGTGGTACAAAAGGGGGTGGTGATGGACGGAGCATCTGAACCAATCAAACACTCACACCCATGCAACAGATCTGGGTTTAATCCATCACCGTTCTTTAGCCCACTCGGCCACCCCAGTTCAGAGATGTCCATATGCAAATCAGTCTGACCCTGTGCCTCATGGGAACAGTTCAGCCCGAACCGCCAAGCCATGCCTTCCCTGGACCGGAAACAAGCTTCCGAGGACCGGTTTCTGGCATTTCAGCCGACTTCAGCCCGGCTTGCTTGAATCCAGGGGCAAAGTGAGCAAGGGACTCACGTCTGAGCATACCCTGCCAACCTATGGCGAACACAGTGGTACAAAAGGGGGTGGTGATGGTCGGAGCCTCTGAACCAATTAAACACTCACACCCAGTCAACAGATCTGGGTTTAATCCATCACCGTTCTTTAGCCCACTCTGCCACCCCAGTTCACCCATGGCCATATGCAAATCAGTCTGACCCTGTGCCTCATGGGAACAGTCCAGCCCGAACCGCCAAGCCATGCCTTCCCTGGACCGGAAACAAGCTTCCGAGGACCGGTTTCTGTCATTTCAGCCGTCTTCAGCCCGGCTTGCTTGAATCCAGGGGCAAAGTGAGCAAGGGTCTCATGTCTGAGCATACCCTGCCAATTTATGGCGAACACAGTGGTACAAAAGGGGGTGGTGATGGTCGGAGCATCTGAACCAATCAAACACTCACACCCAGTCAACAGATCTGGGTTTAATCCAACACCGTTCTTTAGCCCACTCTGCCAGCATAGTTCAAACATGGCTATATGTAAATCAGTCTGACACTGTGCCTCATGGGAACAGTCCAGCCCGAACCGCCAAGCCACACCTTCCCTGGACCGGAAACAAGCTTCCGAGGACCGGTTTCTAGCATTTCAGCCGTCTTCAGCCTGGCCTGCTTGAATCCAGTTGCAAAGTGAGCAAGGGACTCAAGTCTGAGCATACCCTGCCAACTTATGGCGAACACAGTGGTACAAAAGGGGGGGTGGTGATGGACGGAGCATCTGAACCAATCAAACACTCACACCCAGTCAAAAGATCTCGGTTTAATCCACCAACGTTCTTTAGCCCACTCTGCCACCCCAGTTCACCCATGGCCATATGCAAATCAGTCTGACCCTGTGCCTCATGGGAACAGTCCAGCCCGAACCGCCAAGCCATGCCTTCCCTGGACCGGAAACAAGCTTCCGAGGACCGGTTTCTGTCATTTCAGCCGTCTTCAGCCCGGCTTGCTTGAATCCAGGGGCAAAGTGAGCAAGGGTCTCATGTCTGAGCATACCCTGCCAACTTATGGCGAACACAGTGGTACAAAAGGGGGTGGTGATGGACGGAGCATCTGAACCAATCAAACACTCACACCCAGTCAACAGATCTGGGTTTAATCCAACACCGTTCTTTAGCCCACTCTGCCAGCATAGTTCAAACATGGCTATATGTAAATCAGTCTGACACTGTGCCTCATGGGAACAGTCCAGCCCGAACCGCCAAGCCACACCTTCCCTGGACCGGAAACAAGCTTCCGAGGACCGGTTTCTAGCATTTCAGCCGTCTTCAGCCTGGCTTGATTGAATCCAGTTGCAAAGTGAGCAAGGGACTCAAGTCTGAGCATACCCTGCCAACTTATGGCGAACACAGTGGTACAAAAGGGGGGGTGGTGATGGACGGAGCATCTGAACCAATCAAACACTCACACCCAGTCAAAAGATCTCGGTTTAATCCACCAACGTTCTTTAGCCCACTCTGCCACCCCAGTTCAGACATGGCCATATGCAAATCAGTCTGACCCTGTGCCTCATGGGAACAGTCCAGCCCGAACCGCCAAGCCATGCCTTTACCTGGACTGGAAACAAGCCTCCGAAGACCGGTTTCTGGCATTTCAGCCGTCTACAGCCCGGCTTGCTTGAATCCAGTGGCAAAGTGAGCAAGGGACTCACGTCTGAGCATACCCTGCCAACTTATGGCGAACACAGTGGTACAAAAGGGGGTGGTGATGGACGGAGCATCTGAACCAATCAAACACTCACACCCATGCAACAGATCTGGGTTTAATCCATCACCGTTCTTTAGCCCACTCGGCCATCCCAGTTCAGAGATGTCCATATGCAAATCAGTCTGACCCTGTGCCTCATGGGAACAGTTCAGCCCGAACCGCCAAGCCATGCCTTCCCTGGACCGGAAGCAAGCTTCCGAGGACCGGTTTCTGGCAATTTCAGCCGACTTCAGCCCGGCTTGCTTGAATCCAGTGGCAAAGTTAGCAAGGGACTCACATCTGAGCATACCCTGCCAACTTATGGCAAACACAGTGGTACAAAAGGGGGTGGTGATGGACGGAGCATCTGAACCAATCAAACACTCACAACCAGTCAACATATCTGAGTTTAATCCATCACCATTCTTTAGCCCACTCTGCCACCCCAGTTCAGACATGGCCATATGCAAATCAGTCTGACCCTGTGCCTCATGGGAACAGTCCAGCCTGAACCGCCAAGCCATGCCTTCCCTGGACTGGAAACAAGCTTCCGAGGACCGGTTTCTGGCATTTCAGCTGTCTTCAGCCCGGCTTGCTTGAATCCAGTGGCAAAGTGAGCAAGGGACTCACGTCTGAGCATACCCTGCCAACTTATGGCGAACACAGTGGTACAAAAGGGGGTGGTGATGGACGGAGCATCTGAACCAATCAAACACTCTCACCCAGTCAACATATCTGAGTTTAATCCATCACCATTCTTTAGCCCACTCTGCCACCCCAGTTCAGACATGGCCATATGCAAATCAGTCTGACCCTGTGCCTCATGGGAACAGTCCAGCCCGAACCGCCAAGTCATGCCTTCCCTGGACCGGAAACCAGCTTCCGAGCACCTGTTTCTGGCATTTCAGCCGTCTTCAGCCCGGCTTGCTTGAATCCAGTGGCAAAGTTAGCAAGGGCTGGACTGTTCCCATGAGGCACAGGGTCAGACTGATTTGCATATGGCCATGTCTGAACTGGGGTGGCAGAGTGGGCTAAAGAACGGTGATGGATTAAACCCAGATCTGTTGACTGGGTGTGAGTGTTTGATTGGTTCAGATGCTCCGTCCATCACCACCCCCTTTTGTACAACTGTGTTCGCCATAAGTTGGCAGGGTATGCTCAGACGTGAGTCCTTTGCTCACTTTGCCACTGGATTCAAGCAAGCCGGGCTGAAGACGGCTGAAATGCCAGAAACCGGTCCTCGGAAGCTTGTTTCCGGTCCAGGGTAGGCATGGCTTGGCGGTTTGGACTGGACTGTTCCCATGAGGCACAGGGTCAGACTGATTTGCATCTGGCCATGTCTGAACTGGGGTGGCAGAGTGGGCTAAAGAACAGTGATGGATTAAACCCAGATCTGTTGACTGGGTGTGAGTGTTTGATTGGTTCAGATGCTCCGTCCATCACCACCCCCTTTTGTACACATGCATGAGAGCAGCTGCAGGATTTGCTACAGGGCAGTCTGGGTGCCGGTGCCTGCCCACAGTGAAGAGGAGAGGAGCAGATGAGCTCAACACGAAGATGGAGGGTGGCAGATAAGTTCTTTTTTGTGTTTGTCTCCCTTGTCCCCTATCCAACCTCAGTCCACCACCAGGCCTGTTTTTTCTTGACACGAACCGCTTCTGCATACACAGCAACAGAGAAGGGTGGGTGGGCAGTAGTGAATCTATTGGGCGTCCTGATTTTGACACACTACAAGAGAAGCAAGGAGGGGAATACTTTGTGATGTATGGCAAGAAAGTGTTAAAATCACTAAAATGAGGTGAACTGATTCAAAACATTACTGATAGTACACTAAGCCAGGGCCTTGAGTGAGCTCACCTAAACAAGCCAATGGTTGAAGATGTCCGACTCACAGCTTATTTTTCAGTGCTGTATTTTTTTTTATATGTTGTATGACATTTGTTGTGTGTAGTTGTGTAGTTGTGTTGTCTGTGTAGGAGTGGTAATAGACCAGACAGACAGATAAATGTAAACAAATGAAATTAATTAAAATATAATTCTCAAACAAATGACATTTAAAGTAGGGGTAAGCAGAACATGTGGCGGTTCAATGCGATACATTCCTTAGAGTTACAGAAAAATTCAGAGGAAAATGTGGAGCTAAACCTGCAATTTAGCAACGGTAGCGTGGTCAGCGCTGCAAATCAGTGTAAACTGTATGATGCATTTCGCTAGTGTGTGCCATTCGAGTTGATTTTGCTGCCTCCCGAGTAGAAAATCTTGAATGGCAGCCCTCTGACCGCAACAGCTTGCCAATGTAGGCGACCACCCGCTTGTGCTCACCAGCTAGCCTATTCTGAAACCTCCGGGGGGGGTGTTAATTTCTAGAATGCAGCAGTTGGTGGAATTTGGCCAGAACTTCGCATTAAAAAGTAACACAGCATGGCCAAAATCCCACCAATTCCGCGGGTGGGACAGAACATTCTGCCGACCCTTATTCTAAAGGCATTAGAGAACTGGAATCTTTATGTTGCCAAATAAAATACATGCTTCGAATGTTAAAAAAAGGATCATAAAATGACAGTTGGCCTACCCGTAGCTCTCAGAACATAACAGAACTTTCCTACTGGAAAGGCCCAAAGTGAGAAACGACAATGAACATCTCCGCTATCGATGCTTTGTAGTAAGGTAAGTTGGGAGGGAGGGGTGGGGGGGTGAGCAGACCACCAGGCAAAATTTTGTGTGTGAAAAAGGCTGCTTTATTGAAACAGGTGCACATTTACACAATACAACCTCGGCCAACCGCCTTACAAAACTAGTCCTCACTGATTAGAATATTACCTTAACCCCCAATCACAAAACCCCGCCCCTAAAACGTCATCTAACCCACCCCCGCCCGTAGATAACATTATTACAATTCAAACAGTGCAAAAACCCCGCATAATCATTCCAACGTATCCAATCCCCCAAACCATAACACAAACTCCCCGGTTCGCCCTCCAACAACTCTTGGTACCCCAACCTATGTAACCAACCCATCAAATCATCCTGCCCAACTTCTCTTGACAATGCCCCAATTCAAAAAATGCCAACTACCATCATGCCAAGCCTGGCAAAAACCATGAATTTCTGCCACCCAGAAAGCGGGGGGAAAAAACAAGACCCCCCTTTCTGCCCCCAAACCAGACAACATCTGAAGATCACCAAATACAAAGCCTAACCAACAAAATTCTGGATTTGCAAACATCGGGCCAAAACTTCTCTCAATTCCAAAAGATACAAATCCATACCAATCCTGGAAAGATGAACACCATCACCCCGGAAAAATTCTAAAGTGTCATAACGAATATCGCTATGAGATACCCGACCAAAACCTAAACCTCTGCAGAAACGAGAAACCTCAAGATTAACTTTCTTACGTGCTTTGTCGATCGCCTTAGGCTTAATTGCACCCCTCCAAGACCTCCGCGGGACCAACTCAGTCCACAAGATATGGAAACCTGACCACTGTTGTTTTAAAAGGGAAAGATCCTTCTTCATTGCTCTCAAAAGAACTACACCTTTAACCCCACATAAATAATTTTCTCCACGATGAATTACCAGCACATTCGGGCAGATAGCCCCAACCAACCAGGAATTTAAAGCAGGAATTAACTCCTTCCAACGCATGCCCCCTTTTCCTTTCCAAATAACATTGAACAAACGATCATTGAAACCCAGCATAGGACCAAAATAGGTATCACATGCTTGAACATGAGCACGTTTCACGAAGGAATGCCCCACAATCCATATGGTCTTAGCCGCTGAACGAGGGCCAGCCACAGAACATGAAAAAGAAAAGGAGTATCAGATTTTAAGACAAAGATGAAGACGCAAGCGCTTCCCCTGCTTCATTTCTTACATAACGCTGGAAACAATTAGACGACCACCGCCCTAAACGCATAATGTCTTGACGTGACCAACCCCTATTATTGGCTTCTGTTGCTGCTCCAATCCTAAAAGAATGGGTACCATATTTCTTTTCATCAAGACCGATATAGCGTAAAGCTTTTCGCAGCACGATGCGCAATTGATATTCTGTAACTCTGGAGCCATCGCCATGCTGAAATACTCAAGCTTCTAGAACCCCCCCTGAAAACACCCACAAACGCCGAGCCCACTGCAAAGGACATGCCATAGAAGGAGAAGACGCCTCCAACCAAATTCCCTTACCCTTCCCCTTTTGGTCAGTTTTTGAATGAGATAGCCATAAATGCACACCCCTTTCAGACAAATGAACATCCCCCATATCACCCCCCCAAGTAATTTGGAACCTAACAATTCCGAAACTCTAAAAGCACCAAAAAACATCCAAACCATAAGCGTTGCAAAAAGACACGCTTCAAACTCATCCCTACAAAGACATGGCAACACCTCCAATACCCGGGCCAAATTCTGGCAAGACAAGGGGTTCCTAACCAAATGAGCCTTACCCCGCTCCCGGGCCCAACCTTCTAGCATCCTTTTCCCTACCTCCCCAGCAGATGGAGAATAACCCCAAAACAACTTGCCTATGAACGAAATACCAGTTAACTTTCCTGCTATGGTGACTCTGGAGAGGCCTTTATCCATTAAAGCAAGGATAAACTGAACTACATCTTCCGACCGTCTCCAGCCAGGTTCCCGTTTGCAGGCCCCGGATGACAAAAATTCTTTCCAAGCCAACTCGTATGCCGCCTTGTAGACACTGACAGTGAACCTACCACCAACTGTATGACCCTGTTTCGCCTACATTCCGGCATGGGTGTCGGTGTCCTGTCTGCCTCCGAAGCTAGCCCATGGAATCTCTCCCACTGCCAACGAGACAAAGCATCCGCAATGTCATTGTCCACACCAGGAATGTGTAGGGCCCTAAATCTGATGTCATACCTAAGGCAACCTAACACAAAGACTCGCAACAGTTTCAAAATGTGGGTGTCCCTGGCTGACTGCCTATTAATGATTTCCACCCACAGCCAAGTTGTCAATGCGAAGCAGCACTTTCTTGTGAGCAAACTCATGACCCCACAGCATCAATGCCACCACCACTGGGAACAGTTCTAAGAAGGCAATGCTCCTACCCCCATTCCTCCAACCATCGGGCCACTGCTCTGCACACCACCTGCCCTGCCAATACAGACTAAAACCATCACTGCCCGCTGCATCAGAGAAAATCTGTACATTCCACACCCAGTCCTCCTCCTTGTACAAAGGAACTCCATTGAACACATGCAGGAAAGCCACCCACATGCGCAGATCCTCTTTGACCCCTGCTGATAATCGCACATGGTGATGAGGCAAGTGATGCCCGGATAGAGCCCTACCCAAGCGCCTGCAGAAAGTTCTACCTGCTCTGACCACTCTACATGCAAAATTGAGATGGCCCAATGGAAATTGCACCTCTTTGACTGTGACCTTTGTTTTATTCAACATTGACTCCAAAAGCTCCAACATTTTGTCTTTTTTCTCAACCGGTAAGCGTGCTTGCATTGCATGTGAATCTATTTCAATACCCAAAAAAGGCATGGTCGCGCAGGGACCCATCGTCTTTTCCGGTGCCAACGGAACTCCCAAAAGGTCCATAAGCTTCAGAAATGTAACAAGAGCAGACCGACATTCTGAAGAATCTGGAGAGCCTACAAAAAAGAAGTCGTCTAAATAATGTGTTACTTACTGATGTCCAGAATGTTGAGTGAAGAACCATTGCAGAAAAGTGCTAAAGGTTTCAAAAAGGGCACAGGACATTAAACAACCCATTGGCAATGCCTTGTCCACGTACCGCTTCCCATGGAAATGGATCCCCAGAAGATTCCAATCTTCAGGATGGACTGAAAGCAATCGAAATGCAGATTTTATATCGCATTTTGCCATTTCTGCTGCAGGGCCCGCCCTCACTACCAGAGACATGGCCACATCTAATGACGAATAGGACACAGAAGCAGCTTCCTCGTCAATTAAGTCATTAACCGAGGACCCTTCCGGCCATGACAGGTGTTGTATAAGCCGAAATTGCCCAGGCTCCTTTTTAGGGACCACACCAATGGGTAAAACAATCAGATTATCCAAAGGCCAATCATCAAAGGGACCTGCCATTCTTCCCTCCCCCACTTTCTTATTCAATTTCTCCTGCACCACTGCTTTATGTTCATCAGCTGACTTGAAATTTTTGGACCAGCGCCTCAGCCGCGGCCCTGAATATCCAAGACGTAATCCTTCATGAAAACCTGTTTGCAACAACTGATGAGTCCTAGAATCCCCATACCCCTTCAAACCTTCTGCAAGTTGTTCCACATTAACCGGAGTACGAGCCTTTGGGCCCAACCCTTGCATTATTCTTTCCCCCCTTGTTTGACTGCGGTTGCTGTGAGGAACCTGCTGTACTAGTATGTTACTGTGACCACTGCTGCCCGCCCTGAGGTTGAGGCCCCCAACACTTAACCAATGGGTGTCTTCTACCACATTGTGAACATTCATGCCGGAATCTGCAGTATTCTCTGGTACAGAGACCCTTGTTGAAGTCCCAACATGCTCCCATGGCGGACTGTGTGGTTGCGCACACATTCCTCCTCTTTTGAACCTTCTTTAGAACGTACTTCCCTATGTAGCAACTTCAATATTTCAACATACTCACCCTTCCAAATCCTCTCTTTTGTATATAACATTAAATGGGCTCCTAGAGGCTTGGTAACACCCATATAAGGTAGCTTCTTTATCTTTAGCTCCTTACTATGTGGAATGTCTTTTACTATCTCAACATCCTCCGTGTTCATGCTACTCTCAACCTTAGTGCCCAGACTTCCTGCCCCATCACTCGTACCCACACCCTGATCCTTAACATAACGACCTTTTTGTAATTTGCCGTCATTCCCTTCCGACACCACCTCCCCCCCCCGTCCCCACGGACACCATTTTTGGTTTAGCCCGTGGTTCAGAAAGCTCACCTGGGTGTAACAACGGGGTTTGACCTGGATCCGATCTCCATTCCATATGTTCCTCGTTGTCCACCATCCGAGGAACCCTCACTGAAGGGCCGCGCTCTCGACCTGGACTGGACACCGCCGTCTTTGGGCGCACCACCACCGGCGCCTGTAACAGACTACGAGAAGCATGAAATTGCCCCCCCCCCTGTCACATTATCATGCAGTTCACCTTCTTCTGGGCTATCATCATCATAGTCTAATACCAAAGACTCCTCCATCTGTGGAGGGCCTGACACCATCAATTGCTTATGCACCTTCTCATAACGTTGTAAACCTCTATGGGTCTTACCAACCCTTTCTTGTACACTTGGTGGGGGAGCCGAATGTACCCGCCGGTACTCCCCCAAACGCTGACCACTCGTAGATAAATTATCTGCTGGTAAGTCCATCCGTTGATGTTGAAAAGACATTGGTCGCGCCAGACCTGTGTTTGCTGACCGCGCCGGGTTCCCCCGATGGTACGGAATGTGCCGCGCTAGGCTCTACCCTCCCTTCTCCTCGGCGCAATTGGGCCGCACTTCGCCCGACCGAGTCCGCCGCTCAATGACGCACCTAACCTGCAAAGAAAAAGGCTGGACTGATGTGCCGGGTCCCTTACTACCAGAAAGTCCAAACTCACCAGTCCCTACTGCTACACACCCCCTAGACTGCTGCACCTTCGCCAGTGCGCCACGCTGAAAAACTGAACCCCTCGCCTGAACTGAGACACTACGAGGAGGGGGGGGAAGGTGCAATCTCCTCATCGCCACTACTCCAATCCAACATTGCCTGCACCGTTGCTGACGCCTGACCCAAAACCTGACCACTCCCATCCCCTCTCTCAAGACGTGCCAAATCCTGACCCCCCCTTTTGTTTGCCCCTACTCCCTACCCTCAAACCTGGAAAATACAAAGTGCCGCCAAAACCTCCTCGTGAACCCAGCCCCATGCCACTCATTCCACAGCTCCCTTCTCGAACCCCTTCTGCCCAAGAGGGAAAAACATCAAGTCCTTCCCAAGACCTATCCATCACACCATGTGTCTTCTCCCGCATCTGAAAAGTAAAACCAGTATCCACCCCGGTGACATTCTGAGACATAGCCCTGCTGTAAGAAAAAATGTGAGGGGGAGAATGCAAAATTCCAAATTCTGGACCTTGAGTCTCCAAGACATCACCCCCCACCCCCCAACCTGTGCCCACTCCCCCTCCCCAACAGAACCACTACGAACAGATACCACCTCACCCCTATGAGAAGCTGTTGGAGAAAACAACAGGGGACTAAAAGGCGCCTCTGACACATATTTATCGTCTAACACCCTTGCGTGGCACTGCATTCCTTCCTCTAAGAGCGCCTCCCCCTGCCTCCTGAGAGATAAGCGGGCCGGAGTATGAAAGCCCGCCCCCTCCCCTTCCCTGAAGGCTAACCACTGACTAACCGGTCTCCAGCCGGAGAAACAATGAGCTCCTCTTGCACATCCCCCGGAGAAAGAACAGATGCAGACCGAACACACGCCGGAGCAGCCTGAAAGTATGAGGCCTCCTCTCCCCCTCCCGCTGGAATTTCTTGCTCGCGCACAGCGGAGGCCGAGGCAGAGCGCCTCTTGCCACCGCGCTTTGCTCCCGTCTTCCCAGGCTGGGCGTGGGCTGACACCGCCCTCTTATGAGCCGCCAAGACCTGAAAAGTCTCCTGCGGCTCAACACACGCTGCCGACATTGCACTCGGTGGCCGGGCAGTGACTAGCGCAACACCCGCGTCATACCCCGGGGCATCCTCCTCCAACTGCCGCACTTTCAAACCCGGGGCCGTTTTCTTCACGCGAGAACGGCCCCGCTCACTTACCCCTTCCAGCCTGGCACGCTTCGGGGTCAAGCAGGCCGCAACCACCGCCGCCACGCCGGCCGAGGCCTGACGCTGAGGCCGAGACGGCCCAGCGACATCCCCGATCACTAAATCCAGCCTGCCGGCTTCGCTAATAAGCCTAATCGTCTCAAGCACCCGATAGTCCTCTGCTGACATGACTGGCAATTACCAAAGAAATAACTACAAAAAATTCCTCACAAGAACCTCCCGGCCACCAGGTCACCAAGCCTAAAATGGTGGAGCCCCGTGAGTTTATAATTGGGATCCCTTTGGTAGGCAAAAGGAGCCCAAAAAGAGATAAAACCCGCCGGCAGGCCTGCTAATCAGCCCCACCCGCCCCTCCCAAACAGCCCGGGGGGACCTCCCTGCGGTCGGCTACCCCCCCAAACCCCCCTTCTGGCGCGAATGAAATAAAATCCGCACTGAATGAGTGGACCACAGACTAGGGGCCAACTTTGCTGACATTAAACTCTGTCTGCTAGCATTGGAAACTGTATTCAAATCCAGTTAGCACGTCTATTATCATGTATTTTGCACTGACCTGTGGTTTCATGATTTCACAACCCTATGTGCTCGTGCAAAAAAGGCATTGGTTCCATACCTCAGCAGTGAACAGCATCAGTAGTGAGATACAAACCAGACAATCAGCGAGAACATGGTATGGGTGTTGTGTAACATTTTCTAAATAGATTTCTGAATTTACGTTGTTAGATTATTTCTATATGCTTGTTTCTTTAAATGGTTCGTGCCTATGATACTATGCAGTTCTAGGAATGTTACTGGGATTCTACTTGGGGCTTGGGCAGTTGCAATTGGATGCAGTACAAGGGAGTCCTGTTATCTGGCACTCATCTGTTTCTATTTATACTTGGAAATAAATCATCTACAATCTACAGTGGCCTCAGACTCCATCATTACAGTGGGGCACAGCTGCATGAATGACAGCAGGAGGGTGATACAGGCAACCAGTGAAAGGAGTGTATGAGGCATATTGCCTACACCAGCTGCGGCTCCTCCGCTATTGCCCCTCGACAGCACCCTTAACAATGTGAAAAATAAAATGATAGTACAACAGGGGTTAAAACCTGTTTTATTATGGTTTTATTTTTCTTGCGCTGAGTCTTGGGGCCAGGGCCAGGTTGATGATAGGCTGGAGAGGGAGTGTTGAGCAATGTCCTCATTGTGCATGTGGTCTCTACTGAATTGATGGGGAGAGTAGGTACAGGCTCCCAGTCTATCCTGGAGTGCAAATCATCGGCGCTCAGGCCAATCCTTAAGTTGCTCACATGCATGAGAGCGATACAAAAGGGGATGATGGACGGAGCATTTGAGCAAATCAAACACTCACCCCAGTCAACTGATCTGAGTTTAATCCATCACCATTCTTTAGCCCACTCAGCCACCCCAGTTCAGACATGGCCATATGCAAATCAGTCTGACCCTGTGCCTCATGGGAACAGTCCAGCCCGAACTGCCAAGCCATGTCTTCCCTGGACCGGAAACAAGCATCCTGGGACCGGTTTCGTATTCATAATCCTCATCAGCCAGGCTATCTTGAATCCAGTGGCCAAGTGAGCAAGGGACTCACGTCTGAGCATACCTTGCCACACTTAGGGCGAACAAAGCGATATAAAAGGGGATGATGGACGGAGCATTTGAGCAAATCAAACACTCACCCCCAGTCAACTGATCTGGGTTTAATCCATCACCATTCTTTAGCCCACTCAGCCACCCCAGTTCAGACATGGCCATATGCAAATTAGTCTGACCATGTGCCTCATGGGAACAGTCCAGCCCGAACTGCCAAGTCATGTAAAAACAAAAATCTCCTCCTGAGCAATACTAGAAAATTATATAAGAATCAATCAGTCAAGCAATACTCTTAAATTCAATAACAGTAAAAAACAGTGCAAATATTTTCCAATAGGTCTTCTTTATTTCTTCTTTATCTTTCAGTCACTTAGTACTATTCTTCCATATTTTCATAATATATTGTTCTTTGTCTTTGCCAACATGTGTTTCGTCCTACTTTACAGCATAAGGACTTCGCCAGGGCTAGAAGCAAATTAAACATACCTTTGATTACAAAAGGCTCTTTATATTATGAAAAGAATGATACATAACCTAAACAGTGTTATCTGATGTGTATAGCTGGTGAACAAGGATGATCCCCAATATGGTTCCAACGATTAGCATTTCTATTGGCTCCAAATTATCATACCTGAAGTTTATACATTCCTATTCACACTGACTTACTAAAATAAACCTATATGGTATTTCTATTTGTCAATAATGGAAGATCTAAGACATCTTTGGAAAGAGTACACAGTTATACATCTATTTTAGGGATAACTGTTTGTTTTGCCAGAGAAAAACAACCAAACGAATATTAGAAATCTCTGTCTCTCTACTAGGTTGACCATTTGTCTCGTATCCAAGATAATGCTAGACTTACCGATTGATATGTATGGTCTGTAAATTGGTGAAACCAAGAGGTGGTAGAGAACCTTGAATCCAAAAATATATATATATATATATAGGTTTGCATTTATTTATACTAATTTATTACATTTATTTATAATCCATTTAAAATACATGATTCACTATCTCATTTTTATTCTTTAAGGACAAACTTCAAAAGCTAAATAACAAAGTGCTATCTCATTAAGAATATGAATAAACATCACTAGTAGTTCTCTATTACACACTGGCCCCATTTAGTAGTTTTGACTTAGTGATGGTATTTATTTACCTAGGTCATCCAAACTTTAAGGCCTTTCAATATCATTTAGCGTCTAAATGGTATTCCTGTGACGATATTCACGTTCTAAAATGACAAGTATACACATATTAGATTTCATATTAGAATACAAAAGATTATTTGTACTACCAGTAACCTGACAGTCAGTACGGCTATCTGAAATGACATAATAGCCTGTTAATCACTGTATATGCCACCTCTCTAAATAGTCACAACCTCACAAAGCGCTTAATAGATGTAGTCCAAAATTCCATATTGTTATACTACCGGTTGTTCACTAAATTGAATTTATTATAAAACGAAATGCCTCAGAGGACTCATATGATGTGTCCTGACTTTATATGGTAGCCCTCTACATGAACGCTTCCTTACTTGTTAACATTTGTATTAATTATAGTCTGAGTCTACCAGGGTCATATCTTCCAAGTGCGGAATCAAACGCTTTTTCTCTACTATTGATAGTCCTTAATTAGAGCACCACCACTTAGTTAAAAAGCAAACTTTCCTGTGTATACCTATATTATAAAGATACATCATAAGGCTCTTCAAATAGCTATTATCTATGCAGACAATCGTAAAAGCAAGATTATCTATGCAGACAAACGTAAAAGCAAAAGATACCTCCGCTATGTATATTTTCTTTGTAGCGGGTGCATCCAGTCCAAAGTTTAAAAAGTAGTAGCGACTTTTCCTTGTATCTACAGGACAAGAGTACATCTTATGTTACAATTTTTACTTTAGGTATCCCACGAAGAGTTCTTACCGGTTGAAAGGTATTCTGTCTCGGCATAGGGGAATCTTTACGGTAACGGCATCTAGCAACGTCGCCATCTTGATTAGGGATATTTATACGAAAAAAAGCTCAAACAGTGAAATAGGACTAGACTCGTATTCGCTCCGAATCTTGTTATATATTTATTAAAGCTTACCGACTTAGATGATAACCGGGATAGTTCCCTTCAAATTATATTTTATGTTCGTATTTCTATATCACTATATCGTTGAAATCACAACCACTACTCTATTTTTCTTAACTAGGCTAGAAGTTCATTATATTGTAAAACATGGGCGCCATCTTAACATTCTATCTGACGATGGTCGAAAATGATATCCTGAAGTTGTAATTACATTAGTCATGTTTTATATATATATAGGGCCTGTAATTTTGTAGATTGCATCTACTTGCTATATTTTCAATTAAAAAGTGCATCTTTCTTATTTGACTTATATATCAGATCGCGAAAAATATACCCTCATTTGAATGAAACTAAGGAGTATAGACGAAATTCATCTTCAAAAATTATTATTCTTCCTGTTAATTTCACCAAAATTCAGAAAAGCCTAGTAAATAACATACTGTAACAATTGTATTGGTGATTGCCTCTAGTTATTACTAGTTACATTCTAAAATCATAGTAACCAAAGTACCAATAAAGAATTTCATCCGGTCATCAATTAAAGATATTTCATGATTCTGAAAATTGCTAGTACAATAAACTGACAAGTGTCCATACTGAAGATGAAAAAAGGTTTTGAACACATGTCACCATATTATATCACTCTCAAAATTTTTAATATAGTTATCATTTTATCCAAGGAAAAACTCCATTTCATCATCAATGTTTATCCCCTGTTCCACTGCCCGTAATCTAATAATCCAGCGTACTTCCGCTTGTCTCACTTTAAGTTCTCTATTCCCTCCTCTGACACTCGGGGGAATGCTCTCTAGTCCATGAAATGAGAAACTTTTATTAGGGCAGTTTGCTGCATGTAATCCTATTGGATATCTCTGATCCATATTTTTAAAAGCTCGGTAATGATTTGCAATTCGATCTTTCATACTCCTAATGGTGCTACCTACATAGATCTTTTGGCATTTGCACACTATTATATAGACTACATATTTAGTTGTACAATCTATATGCTGTCTTATGTTGTATCTTTTTGATCCATTATATACAAAATCTTTTTTCTCCTTGATTGCCATTCTGCACATACCGCAGTTATGGCATTTAAATGAACCCACATTGTGTGTATGTAGCCAAGTTTGTTTAGCTTTATTATCCCTAAGATAACTAGGGCTAGTGATATTCCCCAGTGTTTTACCTTTCCTGTAGGCTATACTTGAGATTTTAGGAATACATCTCTGTAGTAGCACATTAGATGTTAAGAGATGCCAGTGTCGATTCAAAATCTCATATATTTTATGTGACCACGGATGGTATCCCGTTATTAATTTCACAGGTAATACTTTATTGTATTCCTTATTTCGTGGTTTCAATGTGTCTAACCTTTTCAACTTCATAGCTCAATTCTTAGCTTTTATAAGTACTTGCTGGTCATAACCTCTAGACAGAAATCTCTCTTCCATGTCTTTTAAAGCATCTGCAAAGTCACTCTCATTTGAGCAGTTTCTCCGTGCTCTATAAAATTCGCCATATGGAATGGCATTTATTTGAGTTTTCGGGTGGGCACTTTCAGCATGTAACAATGAATTACATGAGGTTTCCTTTCTGTGCATTTTACTCTTCAGTTTATCCCCTTCTACAAATAACTCCACATCTAGAAAAACTAAAGATTTCGCACTGTAATTCATAGTGAATTTGATGTTATAAGTATTGTTGTTTAAAAAGGCAAAGAATTCTTTTAATTTTTCCACTCCTCCGGTCCATATTAATAGATAATCATCAATGTATCGTTCCATAATACATTATAAATTCCTGCCATTCTGCCCCTGGTCGGCCCCAGATATGCACAGCCTCAAACCGTCCCATAAAGAGACAGGCAAAAGACGGCGCAAATCTGGAGCCCATTGCCGAACCACAAATTTGTTGGTACCAATCTGTTTTGAACATAAAGACATTTTGTTCTAGAATCATCCTAGCCATGTCTATCAGCATGTTAGAATGGTCTAGTAATTCCACCAGTCTCTTATATAGATAGTATCTCAAGGCAATCTCAAGTATGTTCAAGATTAGAGCGGGAACCGCACCACGGTATCTGCAGAAACTGGTTAAGCCTCATGTACCTGTACGCAATCTTCGCTCTTTAAATGGAGCAACCTTCACAGTACCCAGATTCAAACTGGCCCGAATGGGAGGTAAATCTTTTTCCCGCCTGGGACCAGTTCTTTGGAATTCCCTTCCTTTAGCCCGGCGTAAAGAGGAGAACTATGCCAGTTTTAAGAAACAAGTTAAAACCTGGCTGTTTAATAAATAACTGTTTAAACAAATAGCGGTCAATGTGTTGTCAACAGTTGTTTTCTGTGCCTTGTTCTTTTAGCCATGGCGCCGGGAAACCCTTTGTGGGTATCTGTGCGCATTACAAATGCAAAAAATAAATAAATATAAATAAATAAAGGCTTCTAGTCCCAATTCATGGGGAATATTGGTGTGTAAGGCAACAACATCTATTGTAACCATGATCATTGTTTCTTCCCAAAATATATCTTCAATGATATTTAGGACATGTTTGGTATCTTGTATTGTAGAGGGCAGATTAGCTACATATGGTTGGAGGTATGTATCTACAAATTCGGAAATTTTTTCAGTTGGTCCTCCCACCCCCAAGGACCGGTTTCTGGCATTTCAGCCGTCTTCAGCCCGGCTTCCTTGAACCAAGTGGCAAAGTGAGCAAGGGACTCACGTCTGAGCATACCCTGCCAATTTATGGTGAACACAGTGGTACAAAAGGGGATGGTGATGGTCGGAGCCTCTGAACCAATCAAACACTCACACCCAGTCAACAGATCTGGGTTTAATCCATCACCGTTCTTTAGCCCAATCTGTCACCCCAGTTCACCCATGGCCATATGCAAATCAGTCTGACCCTGTGCCTCATGGGAACAGTCCAGCCCGAACCGCCAAGCCATGCTTTCCCAGGACCGGAAACAAGCTTCCGAGGACCGGTTTCTGTCATTTCAGCCGTCTTCAGCCCGGCTTGCTTGAATCCAGGGGCAAAGTGAGCAAGGGTCTCACGTCTGAGCATACCCTGCCAACTTATGGCGAACACAGTGATACAAAAGGGGGTGGTGATAGACGGAGCATCTGAAGCAATCAAACACTCACACCCAGTCAACAGATCTGGGTTTAATCCATCACCGTTCTTTAGCCCACTCTGCCACCATAGTTCAGACATGGCTATATGTAAATCAGTCTGACACTGTGCCTCATGGGAACAGTCCAGCCCGAACCGCCAAGCCATGCCTTCCCTGGACCGGAAACAAGCTTCCGAGGACCGGTTTCTAGCATTTCAGCCGTCTTCAGCCCGGCTTGCTTGAATCCAGTTGCAAAGTGAGCAAGGGACTCAAGTCTGAGCATACCCTGCCAACTTATGGCAAACACAGTGGTACAAAAGGGGGGGTGGTGATGGACGGAGCATCTGAACCAATCAAACACTCACACCCAGTCAAAAGATCTCGGTTTAATCCATCACCGTTCTTTAGCCCACTCTGCCACCCCAGTTCAGACATGGCCATATGCAAATCAGTCTGACCCTGTGCCTCATGGGAACAGTCCAGCCCGAACCGCCAAGCCATGCCTTCCCTGGACCGGAAACAAGCTTCCGAGGACCGGTTTCTAGCATTTCAGCCGTCTTCAGCCCGGCTTGCTTGAATCCAGTGGCAAAGTGAGCAAGGGACTCACGTCTGAGCATACCCTGCCAACTTATGGCGAACACAGTGGTACAAAAGGGGGTGGTGATGGACGGAGCATCTGAACCAATCAAACACTCACACCCATGCAACAGATCTGGGTTTAATCCATCACCGTTCTTTAGCCCACTCGGCCACCCCAGTTCAGAGATGTCCATATGCAAATCAGTCTGACCCTGTGCCTCATGGGAACAGTTCAGCCCGAACCGCCAAGCCATGCCTTCCCTGGACCGGAAACAAGCTTCCGAGGACCGGTTTCTGGCATTTCAGCCGACTTCAGCCCGGCTTGCTTGAATCCAGGGGCAAAGTGAGCAAGGGACTCACGTCTGAGCATACCCTGCCAACCTATGGCGAACACAGTGGTACAAAAGGGGGTGGTGATGGTCGGAGCCTCTGAACCAATCAAACACTCACACCCAGTCAACAGATCTGGGTTTAATCCATCACCGTTCTTTAGCCCACTCTGCCACCCCAGTTCACCCATGGCCATATGCAAATCAGTCTGACCCTGTGCCTCATGGGAACAGTCCAGCCCGAACCGCCAAGCCATGCCTTCCCTGGACCGGAAACAAGCTTCCGAGGACCGGTTTCTGTCATTTCAGCCGTCTTCAGCCCGGCTTGCTTGAATCCAGGGGCAAAGTGAGCAAGGGTCTCATGTCTGAGCATACCCTGCCAACTTATGGCGAACACAGTGGTACAAAAGGGGGTGGTGATGGACGGAGCATCTGAACCAATCAAACACTCACACCCAGTCAACAGATCTGGGTTTAATCCAACACCGTTCTTTAGCCCACTCTGCCACCATAGTTCAAACATGGCTATATGTAAATCAGTCTGACACTGTGCCTCATGGGAACAGTCCAGCCCGAACCGCCAAGCCATGCCTTCCCTGGACCGGAAACAAGCTTCCGATGACCGGTTTCTAGCATTTCAGCCGTCTTCAGCCTGGCTTGCTTGAATCCAGTTGCAAAGTGAGCAAGGGACTCAAGTCTGAGCATACCCTGCCAAATTATTGAAACAGGTGCACATTTACACAATACAACCTCGGCCAACCGCCTTACAAAACTAGTCCTCACTGATTAGAATATTACCTTAACCCCCAATCACAAAACCCCGCCCCTAAAACGTCCTCTAACCCACCCCCGCCCGTAGATAACATTATTACAATTCAAACAGTGCAAAAACCCCGCATAATCATTCCAACGTATCCAATCCCCCAAACCATAACACAAACTCCCCGGTTCGCCCTCCAACAACTCTTGGTACCCCAACCTATGTAACCAACCCAACAAATCATCCTGCCCAACTTCTCTTGACAATGCCCCAATTCAAAAAATGCCAACTACCATCATGCCAAGCCTGGCAAAAACCATGAATTTCTGCCACCCAGAAAGCGGGGGGAAAAAACAAGACCCCCCTTTCTGCCCCCAAACCAGACAACATCTGAAGATCACCAAATACAAAGCCTAACCAACAAAATTCTGGATTTGCAAACATCGGGCCAAAACTTCTCTCAATTCCAAAAGATACAAATCCATACCAATCCTGGAAAGATGAACACCATCACCCCGGAAAAATTCTAAAGTGTCATAACGAATATCGCTATGAGATACCCGACCAAAACCTAAACCTCTGCAGAAACGAGAAACCTCAAGATTAACTTTCTTACGTGCTTTGTCGATCGCCTTAGGCTTAATTGCACCCCTCCAAGACCTCCGCGGGACCAACTCAGTCCACAAGACATGGCAACCTGACCACTGTTGTTTTAAAAGGGAAAGATCCTTCTTCATTGCTCTCAAAAGAACTACACCTTTAACCCCACATAAATCATTTTCTCCACGATGAATTACCAGCACATTCGGGCAGATAGCCCCAACCAACCAGGAATTTAAAGCAGGAATTAACTCCTTCCAACGCATGCCCCCTTTTCCTTTCCAAATAACATTGAACAAACGATCATTGAAACCCAGCATAGGACCAAAATAGGTATCACATGCTTGAACATGAGCACGTTTCACGAAGGAATGCCCCACAATCCATATGGTCTTAGCCGCTGAACGAGGGCCAGCCACAGAACATGAAAAAGAAAAGGAGTATCAGATTTTAAGACAAAGATGAAGACGCAAGCGCTTCCCCTGCTTCATTTCTTACATAACGCTGGAAACAATTAGACGACCATCGCCCTAAACGCATAATGTCTTGACGTGACCAACCCCTATTATTGGCTTCTGTTGCTGCTCCAATCCTAAAAGAATGGGTACCATATTTCTTTTCATCAAGACCGATATAGCGTAAAGCTTTTCGCAGCACGATGCGCAATTGATATTCTGTAACTCTGGAGCCATCGCCATGCTGAAATACTCAAGCTGCTAGAACCCCCCCTGAAAACACCCACAAACGCCGAGCCCACTGCAAAGGACATGCCATAGAAGGAGAAGACGCCTCCAACCAAATTCCCTTACCCTTCCCCTTTTGGTCAGTTTTTGAATGAGATAGCCATAAATGCACACCCCTTTCAGACAAATGAACATCCCCCATCTCACCCCCCCAAGTAATTTGGAACCTAACAATTCCGAAACTCTAAAAGCACCAAAAAACATCCAAACCATAAGCGTTGCAAAAAGACACGCTTCAAACTCATCCCTACAAATACATGGCAACACCTCCAATACCCGGGCCAAATTCTGGCAAGACAAGGGGTTCCTAACCAAATGAGCCTTACCCCGCTCCCGGGCCCAACCTTCTAGCATCCTTTTCCCTACCTCCCCAGCAGATGGAGAATAACCCCAAAACAACTTGCCTATGAACGAAATACCAGTTAACTTTCCTGCTATGGTGACTCTGGAGAGGCCTTTATCCATTAAAGCAAGGATAAACTGAACTACATCTTCCGACCGTCTCCAGCCAGGTTCCCGTTTGCAGGCCCCGGATGACAAAAATTCTTTCCAAGCCAACTCGTATGCCACCTTGTAGACACTGACAGTGAACCTACCACCAACTGTATGACCCTGTTTCGCCTACATTCCGGCATGGGTGTCGGTGTCCTGTCTGCCTCCGAAGCTAGCCCATGGAATCTCTCCCACTGCCAACGAGACAAAGCATCCGCAATGTAATTGTCCACACCAGGAATGTGTAGGGCCCTAAATCTGATGTCATACCTAAGGCAACCTAACACAAAGACTCGCAACAGTTTCAAAATGTGGGTGTCCCTGGCTGACTGCCTATTAATGATTTCCACCCACAGCCAAGTTGTCAATGCGAAGCAGCACTTTCTTGTGAGCAAACTCATGACCCCACAGCGTCAATGCCACCACCACTGGGAACAGTTCTAAGAAGGCAATGCTCCTACCCCCATTCCTCCAACCATCGGGCCACTGCTCTGCACACCACCTGCCCTGCCAATACAGACTAAAACCATCACTGCCCGCTGCATCAGAGAAAATCTGTACATTCCACACCCAGTCCTCCTCCTTGTACAAAGGAACTCCATTGAACACATGCAGGAAAGCCACCCACATGCGCAGATCCTCTTTGACCCCTGCTGATAATCGCACATGGTGATGAGGCAAGTGATGCCTGGATAGAGCCCTACCCAAGCGCCTGCAGAAAGTTCTACCTGCTCTGACCACTCTACATGCAAAATTGAGATGGCCCAACGGAAATTGCACCTCTTTGACTGTGACCTTTGTTTTATTCAACATTGACTCCAAAAGCTCCAACATTTTGTCTTTTTTCTCAACCGGTAAGCGTGCTTGCATTGCATGTGAATCTATTTCAATACCCAAAAAAGGCATGGTCGCGCAGGGACCCATCGTCTTTTCCGGTGCCAACGGAACTCCCAAAAGGTCCATAAGCTTCAGAAATGTAACAAGAGCAGACCGACATTCTGAAGAATCTGGAGAGCCTACAAAAAAGAAGTCGTCTAAATAATGTGTTACTTACTGATGTCCAGAATGTTGAGTGAAGAACCATTGCAGAAAAGTGCTAAAGGTTTCAAAAAGGGCACAGGACATTAAACAACCCATTGGCAATGCCTTGTCCACGTACCGCTTCCCATGGAAATGGATCCCCAGAAGATTCCAATCTTCAGGATGGACTGAAAGCAATCGAAATGCAGATTTTATATCGCATTTTGCCATTTCTGCTGCAGGGCCCGCCCTCACTACCAGAGACATGGCCACATCTAATGACGAATAGGACACAGAAGCAGCTTCCTCGTCAATTAAGTCATTAACCGAGGACCCTTCCGGCCATGACAGGTGTTGTATAAGCCGAAATTGCCCAGGCTCCTTTTTAGGGACCACACCAATGGGTAAAACAATCAGATCATCCAAAGGCCAATCATCAAAGGGACCTGCCATTCTTCCCTCCCCCACTTTCTTATTCAATTTCTCCTGCACCACTGCTTTATGTTCATCAGCTGACTTCAAATTTTTGGACCAGCGCCGCAGCCGCGGCCCTGAATATCCAAGACGTAATCCTTCATGAAAACCTGTTTGCAACAACTGACGAGTCCTAGAATCCCCATACCCCTTCAAACCTTCTGCAAGTTGTTCCACATTAACCGGAGTACGAGCCTTTGGGCCCAACCCTTGCATTATTCTTTCCCCCCTTGTTTGACTGCGGTTGCTGTGAGGAACCTGCTGTACTAGTATGTTACTGTGACCACTGCTGCCCGCCCTGAGGTTGAGGCCCCCAACACTTAACCAATGGGTGTCTTCTACCACATTGTGAACATTCATGCCGGAATCTGCAGTATTCTCTGGTACAGAGACCCTTGTTGAAGTCCCAACATGCTCCCATGGCGGACTGTGTGGTTGCGCACACATTCCTCCTCTTTTGAACCTTCTTTAGAACGTACTTCCCTATGTAGCAACTTCAATATTTCAACATACTCACCCTTCCAAATCCTCTCTTTTGTAGATAACATTAAATGGGCTCCTAGAGGCTTGGTAACACCCATATAAGGTAGCTTCTTTATCTTTAGCTCCTTACTATGTGGAATGTCTTTTACTATCTCAACATCCTCCGTGTTCATGCTACTCTCAACCTTAGTGCCCAGACTTCCTGCCCCATCACTCGTACCCACACCCTGATCCTTAACATAACGACCTTTTTGTAATTTGCCGTCATTCCCTTCCGACACCACCTCCCACCCCCCCGTCCCCACGGACACCATTTTTGGTTTGGCCCGTGGTTCAGAAAGCTCACCTGGGTGTAACAACGGGGTTTGACCTGGATCCGATCTCCATTCCATATGTTCCTCGTTGTCCACCATCCGAGGAACCCTCACTGAAGGGCCGCGCTCTCGACCTGGACTGGACACCGCCGTCTTTGGGCGCACCACCACCGGCGCCTGTAACAGACTACGAGAAGCATGAAATTGCCCCCCCCCCTGTCACATTATCATGCAGTTCACCTTCTTCTGGGCTATCATCATCATAGTCTAATACCAAAGACTCCTCCATCTGTGGAGGGCCTGACACCATCAATTGCTTATGCACCTTCTCATAACGTTGTAAACCTCTATGGGTCTTACCAACCCTTTCTTGTACACTTGGTGGGGGAGCCGACTGTACCCGCCGGTACTCCCCCAAACGCTGACCACTCGTAGATAAATTATCTGCTGGTAAGTCCATCCGTTGATGTTGAAAAGACATTGGTCGCGCCAGACCTGTGTTTGCTGACCGCGCCGGGTTCCCCCGATGGTACGGAATGTGCCGCGCTAGGCTCTACCCTCCCTTCTCCTCGGCGCAATTGGGCCGCACTTCGCCCGACCGAGTCCGCCGCTCAATGACGCACCTAACCTGCAAAGAAAAAGGCTGGACTGATGTGCCGGGTCCCTTACTACCAGAAAATCCAAACTCACCAGTCCCTACTGCTACACACCCCCTAGACTGCTGCACCTTCGCCAGTGCGCCACGCTGAAAAACTGAACCCCTCGCCTGAACTGAGACACTACGAGGAGGGGGGGGGAAGGTGCAATCTCCTCATCGCCACTACTCCAATCCAACATTGCCTGCACCGTTGCTGACGCCTGACCCAAAACCTGACCACTCCCATCCCCTCTCTCAAGACGTGCCAAATCCTGACCCCCCCTTTTGTTTGCCCCTACTCCCTACCCTCAAACCTGGAAAATACAAAGTGCCGCCATAACCTCCTCGTGAACCCAGCCCCATGCCACTCATTCCACAGCTCCCTTCTCGAACCCCTTCTGCCCAAGAGGGAAAAACATCAAGTCCTTCCCAAGACCTATCCATCACACCATGTGTCTTCTCCCGCATCTGAAAAGTAAAACCAGTATCCACCCCGGTGACATTCTGAGACATAGCCCTGCTGTAAGAAACAATGTGAGGGGGAGAATGCAAAATTCCAAATTCTGGACCTTGAGTCTCCAAGACATCACCCCCCCACCCCCCAACCTGTGCCCACTCCCCCTCCCCAACAGAACCACTACGAACAGATACCACCTCACCCCTATGAGAAGCTGTTGGAGAAAACAACAGGGGACTAAAAGGCGCCTCTGACACATATTTATCGTCTAACACCCTTGCGTGGCACTGCATTCCTTCCTCTAAGAGCGCCTCCCCCTGCCTCCTGAGAGATAAGCGGGCCGGAGTATGAAAGCCCGCCCCCTCCCCTTCCCTGAAGGCTAACCACTGACTAACCGGTCTCCAGCCGGAGAAACAATGAGCTCCTCTTGCACATCCCCCGGAGAAAGAACAGATGCAGACCGAACACACGCCGGAGCAGCCTGAAAGTATGAGGCCTCCTCTCCCCCTCCCGCTGGAATTTCTTGCTCGCGCACAGCGGAGGCCGAGGCAGAGCGCCTCTTGCCACCGCGCTTTGCTCCCGTCTTCCCAGGCTGGGCGTGGGCTGACACCGCCCTCTTATGAGCCGCCAAGACCTGAAAAGTCTCCTGCGGCTCAACACACGCTGCCGACATAGCACTCGGTGGCCGGGCAGTGACTAGCGCAACACCCGCGTCATACCCCGGGGCATCCTCCTCCAACTGCCGCACTTTCAAACCCGGGGCCGTTTTCTTCACGCGAGAACGGCCCCGCTCACTTACCCCTTCCAGCCTGGCACGCTTCGGGGTCAAGCAGGCCGCAACCACCGCCGCCACGCCGGCCGAGGCCTGACGCTGAGGCCGAGACGGCCCAGCGACATCCCCGATCACTAAATCCAGCCTGCCGGCTTCGCTAATAAGCCTAATCGTCTCAAGCACCCGATAGTCCTCTGCTGACATGACTGGCAATTACCAAAGAAATAACTACAAACAATTCCTCACAAGAACCTCCCGGCCACCAGGTCACCAAGCCTAAAATGGTGGAGCCCCGTGAGTTTATAATTGGGATCCCTTTGGTAGGCAAAAGGAGCCCAAAAAGAGATAAAACCCGCCGGCAGGCCTGCTAATCAGCCCCACCCGCCCCTCCCAAACAGCCCGGGGGGACCTCCCTGCGGTCGGCTACCCCCCCAAACCCCCCTTCTGGCGCGAATGAAATAAAATCCGCACTGAATGAGTGGACCACAGACTAGGGGCCAACTTTGCTGACATTAAACTCTGTCTGCTAGCATTGGAAACTGTATTATTCAAATCCAGTTAGCACGTCTATTATCATGTATTTTGCACTGACCTGTGGTTTCATGATTTCACAACCCTATGTGCTCGTGCAAAAAAGGCATTGGTTCCATACCTCAGCAGTGAACAGCATCAGTAGTGAGATACAAACCAGACAATCAGCGAGAACATGGTATGGGTGTTGTGTAACATTTTCTAAATAGATTTCTGAATTTACGTTGTTAGATTATTTCTATATGCTTGTTTCTTTAAATGGTTCGTGCCTATGATACTATGCAGTTCTAGGAATGTTACTGGGATTCTACTTGGGGCTTGGGCAGTTGCAATTGGATGCAGTACAAGGGAGTCCTGTTATCTGGCACTCATCTGTTTCTATTTATACTTGGAAATAAATCATCTACAATCTACAGTGGCCTCAGACTCCATCATTACAGTGGGGCACAGCTGCATGAATGACAGCAGGAGGGTGATACAGGCAACCAGTGAAAGGAGTGTATGAGGCATATTGCCTACACCAGCTGCGGCTCCTCCGCTATTGCCCCTCGACAGCACCCTTAACAACGTGAAAAATAAAATGATAGTACAACAGGGGTTAAAACCTGTTTTATTATGGTTTTATTTTTCTTGCGCTGAGTCTTGGGGCCAGGGCCAGGGTGATGATAGGCTGGAGAGGGAGTGTTGAGCAATGCCCTCATTGTGCATGTGGTCTCTACTGAATTGATGGGGAGAGTAGGTACAGGCTCCCAGTCTATCCTGGAGTGCAAATCATCGGCGCTCAGGCCAATCCTTAAGTTGCTCACATGCATGAGAGCGATACAAAAGGGGATGATGGACGGAGCATTTGAGCAAATCAAACACTCACCCCAGTCAACTGATCAGGCTTTAATCCATCACCATTCTTTAGCCCACTCAGCCACCCCAGTTCAGACATGGCCATATGCAAATCATTCTGACCCTGTGCCTCATGGGAACAGTCCAGCCCGAACTGCCAAGCCATGTCTTCCCTGGACCGGAAACAAGCATCCTGGGACCGGTTTCGGATTCATAATCCTCATCAGCCAGGCTATCTTGAATCCAGTGGCCAAGTGAGCAAGGGACTCACGTCTGAGCATACCTTGCCACACTTAGGGCGAACAAAGCAATATAAAAGGGGATGATGGACGGAGCATTTGAGCAAATCAAACACTCACCCCCAGTCAACTGATCTGGGTTTAATCCATCACCATTCTTTAGCCCACTCAGCCACCCCAGTTCAGACATGGCCATATGCAAATTAGTCTGACCATGTGCCTCATGGGAACAGTCCAGCCCAAACTGCCAAGTCATGTAAAAAAAAATTCTCCTCCCGAGCAATACTAGAAAATTATATAAGAATCAATCAGTCAAGCAATACTCTTAAATTCAATAACAGTAAAAAACAGTGCAAATATTTTCCAATAGGTCTTCTTTATTTCTTCTTTATCTTTCAGTCACTCAGTACTATTCTTCCATATTTTCATAATATATTGTTCTTTGTCTTTGCCAACATGTGTTTCGTCCTACTTTACAGCATAAGGACTTCGCCAGGGCTAGCAGCAAATTAAACATACCTTTGATTACAAAAGGCTCTTTATATTATGAAAAGAATGATACATAACCTAAACAGTGTTATCTGATGTGTATAGCTGGTGAACAAGGATGATCCCCAATATGGTTCCAACGATTAGCATTTCTATTGGCTCCAAATTATCATACCTGAAGTTTATACATTCCTATTCACACTGACTTACTAAAATAAACCTATATGGTATTTCTATTTGTCAATAATGGAAGATCTAAGACATCTTTGGAAAGAGTACACAGTTATACATCTATTTTAGGGATAACTGTTTGTTTTGCCAGAGAAAAACAACCAAACGAATATTAGAAATCTCTGTCTCTCTACTAGGTTGACCATTTGTCTCGTATCCAAGATAATGCTAGACTTACCGATTGATATGTATGGTCTGTAAATTGGTGAAACCAAGAGGTGGTAGAGAACCTTGAATCCAAAAATATATATATATATATATATATAGGTTTGCATTTAGTTATACAAATTTATTACATTTATTTATAATCCATTTAAAATACATGATTCACTATCTCATTTTTATTCTTTAAGGACAAACTTCAAAAGCTAAATAACAAAGTGCTATCTCATTAAGAATATGAATAAACATCACTAGTAGTTCTCTATTACACACTGGCCCCATTTAGTAGTTTTGACTTAGTGATGGTATTTATTTACCTAGGTCATCCAAACTTTAAGGCCTTTCAATATCATTTAGCGTCTGAATGGTATTCCTGTGACGATATTCACGTTCTAAAATGACAAGTATACACATATTAGATTTCATATTAGAATACAAAAGATTATTTGTACTACCAGTAACCTGACAGTCAGTACGGCTATCTGAAATGACATAATAGCCTGTTAATCACTGTATATGCCACCTCTCTAAATAGTCACAACCTCACAAAGCGCTTAATAGATGTAGGCCAAAATTCCATATCGTTATACTACCGGTTGTTCACTAAATTGAATTTATTATAAAACGAAATGCCTCAGAGGACTCATATGATGTGTCCTGACTTTATATGGTAGCCCTCTACATGAACGCTTCCTTACTTGTTAACATTTGTATTAATTATAGTCTGAGTCTACCAGGGTCATATCTTCCAAGTGCGGAATCAAACGCTTTTTCTCTACTATTGATAGTCCTTAATTAGAGCACCACCACTTAGTTAAAAAGCAAACTTTCCTGTGTATACCTATATTATAAAGATACATCATAAGGCTCTTCAAATAGCTATTATCTATGCAGACAATCGTAAAAGCAAGATTATCTATGCAGACAAACGTAAAAGCAAAAGATACCTCCGCTATGTATATTTTCTTTGTAGCGGGTGCATCCAGTCCAAAGTTTAAAAAGTAGTAGCGACTTTTCCTTGTATCTACAGGACAAGAGTACATCTTATGTTACAATTTTTAATTTAGGTATCCCACGAAGAGTTCTTACCGGTTGAAAGGTATTCTGTCTCGGCATAAGGGAATCTTTACGGTAACGGCATCTAGCAACGTCGCCATCTTGATTAGGGATATTTATACGAAAAAAAGCTCAAACAGTGAAATAGGACTAGACTCGTATTCGCTCCGAATCTTGTTATATATTTATTAAAGCTTACCGACTTAGATGATAACCGGGATAGTTCCCTTCAAATTATATTTTATGTTCGTATTTCTATATCACTATATCGTTGAAATCACAACCACTACTCTATTTTTCTTAACTAGGCTAGAAGTTCATTATATTGTAAAACATGGGCGCCATCTTAACATTCTATCTGACGATGGTCGAAAATGATATCCTGAAGTTGTAATTACATTAGTCATGTTTTATATATATATAGGGCCTGTAATTTTGTAGATTGCATCTACTTGCTATATTTTCAATTAAAAAGTGCATCTTTCTTATTTGACTTATATATCAGATCGCGAAAAATATACCCTCATTTGAATGAAACTAAGGAGTATAGACGAAATTCATCTTCAAAAATTATTATTCTTCCTGTTAATTTCACCAAAATTCAGAAAAGCCTAGTAAATAACATACTGTAACAATTGTATTGGTGATTGCCTCTAGTTATTACTAGTTACATTCTAAAATCATAGTAACCAAAGTACCAATAAAGAATTTCATCCGGTCATCAATTAAAGATATTTCATGATTCTGAAAATTGCTAGTACAATAAACTGACAAGTGTCCATACTGAAGATGAAAAAAGGTTTTGAACACATGTCACCATATTATATCACTCTCAAAATGTTTAATATAGTTATCATTTTATCCAAGGAAAAACTCCATTTCATCATCAATGTTTATCCCCTGTTCCACTGCCCGTAATCTAATAATCCAGCGTACTTCCGCTTGTCTCACTTTAAGTTCTCTATTCCCTCCTCTGACACTCGGGGGAATGCTCTCTAGTCCATGAAATGAGAAACTTTTATTAGGGCAGTTTGCTGCATGTAATCCTATTGGATATCTCTGATCCATATTTTTAAAAGCTCGGTAATGATTTGCAATTCGATCTTTCATACTCCTAATGGTGCTACCTACATAGATCTTTTGGCATTTGCACACTATTATATAGACTACATATTTAGTTGTACAATCTATATGCTGTCTTATGTTGTATCTTTTTGATCCATTATATACAAAATCTTTTTTCTCCTTGATTGCCATTCTGCACATACCGCAGTTATGGCATTTGATTGAACCCACATTGTGTGTATGTAGCCAAGTTTGTTTAGCTTTATTATCCCTAAGATAACTAGGGCTAGTGATATTCCCCAGTGTTTTACCTTTCCTGTAGGCTATACTTGGGATTTTAGGAATACATCTCTGTAGTAGCACATTAGATGTTAAGAGATGCCAGTGTCGATTCAAAATCTCATATATTTTATGTGACCACGGATGGTATCCCGTTATTAATTTCACAGGTAATACTTTATTGTATTCCTTATTTCGTGGTTTCAATGTGTCTAACCTTTTCAACTTCATAGCTCAATTCTTAGCTTTTTTAAGTACTTGCTGGTCATAACCTCTAGACAGAAATCTCTCTTCCATGTCTTTTAAAGCATCTGCAAAGTCACTCTCATTTGAGCAGTTTCTCCGTGCTCTATAAAATTCGCCATATGGAATGGCATTTATTTCAGTTTTCGGGTGGGCACTTTCAGCATGTAACAATAAATTACATGAGGTTTCCTTTCTGTGCATTTTACTCTTCAGTTTATCCCCTTCTACAAATAACTCCACATCTAGAAAAACTAAAGATTTCGCACTGTAATTCATAGTGAATTTGATGTTATAAGTATTGTTGTTTAAAAAGGCAAAGAATTCTTTTAATTTTTCCACTCCTCCGGTCCATATTAATAGATAATCATCAATGTATCGTTCCATAATACATTATAAATTCCTGCCATTCTGCCCCTGGTCGGCCCCAGATATGCACCGCCTCAAGCCGTCCCATAAAGAGACAGGCAAAAGACGGCGCAAATCTGGAGCCCATTGCCGAACCACAAATTTGTTGGTACCAATCTGTTTTGAACATAAAGACATTTTGTTCTAGAATCATCCTAGCCATGTCTATCAGCATGTTAGAATGGTCTAGTAATTCCACCAGTCTCTTATATAGATAGTATCTCAAGGCTTCTAGTCCCAATTCATGGGGAATATTGGTGTGTAAGGCAACAACATCTATTGTAACCATGATCATTGTTTCTTCCCAAAATATATCTTCAATGAAATTTAGGACATGTTTGGTATCTTGTATTGTAGAGGGCAGATTAGCTACATATGGTTGGAGGTATGTATCTACAAATTCGGAAATTTTTTCAGTTGGTCCTCCCACCCCCAAGGACCGGTTTCTGGCATTTCAGCCGTCTTCAGCCCGGCTTCCTTGAACCAAGTGGCAAAGTGAGCAAGGGACTCACGTCTGAGCATACCCTGCCAATTTATGGTGAACACAGTGGTACAAAAGGGGGTGGTGATGGTCGGAGCCTCTGAACCAATCAAACACTCACACCCAGTCAACAGATCTGGGTTTAATCCATCACCGTTCTTTAGCCCAATCTGCCACCCCAGTTCACCCATGGCCATATGCAAATCAGTCTGACCCTGTGCCTCATGGGAACAGTCCAGCCCAAACCGCCAAGCCATGCTTTCCCAGGACCGGAAACAAGCTTCCGAGGACCGGTTTCTGTCATTTCAGCCGTCTTCAGCCCGGCTTGCTTGAATCCAGGGGCAAAGTGAGCAAGGGTCTCACGTCTGAGCATACCCTGCCAACTTATGGTGAACACAGTGGTACAAAAGGGGGTGGTGATGGACGGAGCATCTGAAGCAATCAAACACTCACACCCAGTCAACATATCTGGGTTTAATCCATCACCGTTCTTTAGCCCACTCTGCCACCATAGTTCAGACATGGCTATATGTAAATCAGTCTGACACTGTGCCTCATGGGAACAGTCCAGCCCGAACCGCCAAGCCATGCCTTCCCTGGACCGGAAACAAGCTTCCGAGGACCGGTTTCTAGCATTTCAGCCGTCTTCAGCCCGGCTTGCTTGAATCCAGTTGCAAAGTGAGCAAGGGACTCAAGTCTGAGCATACCCTGCCAACTTATGGCAAACACAGTGGTACAAAAGGGGGGGTGGTGATGGACGGAGCATCTGAACCAATCAAACACTCACACCCAGTCAAAAGATCTCGGTTTAATCCATCACCGTTCTTTAGCCCACTCTGCCACCCCAGTTCAGACATGGCCATATGCAAATCAGTCTGACCCTGTGCCTCATGGGAACAGTCCATGCCACAGCGTCAATGCCACCACCACTGGGAACAGTTCTAAGAAGGCAATGCTCCTACCCCCATTCCTCCAACCATCGGGCCACTGCTCTGCACACCACCTGCCCTGCCAATACAGACTAAAACCATCACTGCCCGCTGCATCAGAGAAAATCTGTACATTCCACACCCAGTCCTCCTCCTTGTACAAAGGAACTCCATTGAACACATGCAGGAAAGCCACCCACATGCGCAGATCCTCTTTGACCCCTGCTGATAATCGCACATGGTGATGAGGCAAGTGATGCCCGGATAGAGCCCTACCCAAGCGCCTGCAGAAAGTTCTACCTGCTCTGACCACTCTACATGCAAAATTGAGATGGCCCAACGGAAATTGCACCTCTTTGACTGTGACCTTTGTTTTATTCAACATTGACTCCAAAAGCTCCAACATTTTGTCTTTTTTCTCAACCGGTAAGCGTGCTTGCATTGCATGTGAATCTATTTCAATACCCAAAAAAGGCATGGTCGCGCAGGGACCCATCGTCTTTTCCGGTGCCAACGGAACTACCAAAAGGTCCATAAGCTTCAGAAAATGTAACAAGAGCAGACCGACATTCTGAAGAATCTGGAGAGCCTACAAAAAAGAAGTCGTCTAAATAATGTGTTACTTACTGATGTCCAGAATGTTGAGTGAAGAACCATTGCAGAAAAGTGCTAAAGGTTTCAAAAAGGGCACAGGACATTAAACAACCCATTGGCAATGCCTTGTCCACGTACCGCTTCCCATGGAAATGGATCCCCAGAAGATTCCAATCTTCAGGATGGACTGAAAGCAATCGAAATGCAGATTTTATATCGCATTTTGCCATTTCTGCTGCAGGGCCCGCCCTCACTACCAGAGACATGGCCACATCTAATGACGAATAGGACACAGAAGCAGCTTCCTCGTCAATTAAGTCATTAACCGAGGACCCTTCCGGCCATGACAGGTGTTGTATAAGCCGAAATTGCCCAGGCTCCTTTTTAGGGACCACACCAATGGGTAAAACAATCAGATCATCCAAAGGCCAATCATCAAAGGGACCTGCCATTCTTCCCTCCCCCACTTTCTTATTCAATTTCTCCTGCACCACTGCTTTATGCAGCCGCGGCCCTGAATATCCAAGACGTAATCCTTCATGAAAACCTGTTTGCAACAACTGACGAGTCCTAGAATCCCCATACCCCTTCAAACCTTCTGCAAGTTGTTCCACATTAACCGGAGTACGAGCCTTTGGGCCCAACCCTTGCATTATTCTTTCCCCCCTTGTTTGACTGCGGTTGCTGTGAGGAACCTGCTGTACTAGTATGTTACTGTGACCACTGCTGCCCGCCCTGAGGTTGAGGCCCCCAACACTTAACCAATGGGTGTCTTCTACCACATTGTGAACATTCATGCCGGAATCTGCAGTATTCTCTGGTACAGAGACCCTTGTTGAAGTCCCAACATGCTCCCATGGCGGACTGTGTGGTTGCGCACACATTCCTCCTCTTTTGAACCTTCTTTAGAACGTACTTCCCTATGTAGCAACTTCAATATTTCAACATACTCACCCTTCCAAATCCTCTCTTTTGTAGATAACATTAAATGGGCTCCTAGAGGCTTGGTAACACCCATATAAGGTAGCTTCTTTATCTTTAGCTCCTTACTATGTGGAATGTCTTTTACTATCTCAACATCCTCCGTGTTCATGCTACTCTCAACCTTAGTGCCCAGACTTCCTGCCCCATCACTCGTACCCACACCCTGATCCTTAACATAACGACCTTTTTGTAATTTGACGTCATTCCCTTCCGACACCACCTCCCCCCCCCCCCCCCGTCCCCACGGACACTATTTTTGGTTTGGCCCGTGGTTCAGAAAGCTCACCTGGGTGTAACAACGGGGTTTGACCTGGACCCGATCTCCATTCCATATGTTCCTCATTGTCCACCATCCGAGGAACCCTCACTGAAGGGCCGCGCTCTCGACCTGGACTGGACACCGCCGTCTTTGGGCGCACCACCACCGGCGCCTGTAACAGACTACGAGAAGCATGAAATTGCCCCCCCGTCACATTATCATGCAGTTCACCTTCTTCTGGGCTATCATCATCATAGTCTAATACCAAAGACTCCTCCATCTGTGGAGGGCCTGACACCATCAATTGCTTATGCACCTTCTCATAACGTTGTAAACCTCTATGGGTCTTACCAACCCTTTCTTGTACACTTGGTGGGGGAGCCGACTGTACCCGCCGGTACTCCCCCAAACGCTGACCACTCGTAGATAAATTATCTGCTGGTAAGTCCATCCGTTGATGTTGAAAAGACATTGGTCGCGCCAGACCTGTGTTTGCTGACCGCGCCGGGTTCCCCCGATGGTACGGAATGTGCCGCGCTAGGCTCTACCCTCCCTTCTCCTCGGCGCAATTGGGCCGCACTTCGCCCGACCGAGTCCGCCGCTCAATGACGCACCTAACCTGCAAAGAAAAAGGCTGGACTGATGTGCCGGGTCCCTTACTACCAGAAAATCCAAACTCACCAGTCCCTACTGCTACACACCCCCTAGACTGCTGCACCTTCGCCAGTGCGCCACGCTGAAAAACTGAACCCCTCGCCTGAACTGAGACACTACGAGGAGGGGGGGAAGGTGCAATCTCCTCATCGCCACTACTCCAATCCAACATTGCCTGAACCGTTGCTGACGCCTGACCCAAAACCTGACCACTCCCATCCCCTCTCTCAAGATGTGCCAAATCCTGACCCCCCCTTTTGTTTGCCCCTACTCCCTACCCTCAAACCTGGAAAATACAAAGTGCCGCCAAAACCTCCTCGTGAACCCAGCCCCATGCCACTCATTCCACAGCTCCCTTCTCGAACCCCTTCTGCCCAAGAGGGAAAAACATCAAGTCCTTCCCAAGACCTATCCATCACACCATGTGTCTTCTTCCGCATCTGAAAAGTAAAACCAGTATCCACCCCGGTGACATTCTGAGACATAGCCCTGCTGTAAGAAACAATGTGAGGGGGAGAATGCAAAATTCCAAATTCTGGACCTTGAGTCTCCAAGACATCACCCCCCACCCCCCAACCTGTGCCCACTCCCCCTCCCCAACAGAACCACTACGAACAGATACCACCTCACCCCTATGAGAAGCTGTTGGAGAAAACAACAGGGGACTAAAAGGTGCCTCTGACACATATTTATCGTCTAACACCCTTGCTTGGCACTGCATTCCTTCCTCTAAGAGCGCCTCCCCCTGCCTCCTGAGAGATAAGCGGGCCGGAGTATGAAAGCCCGCCCCCTCCCCTTCCCTGAAGGCTAACCACTGACTAACCGGTCTCCAGCCGGAGAAACAATGAGCTCCTCTTGCACATCCCCGGAGAAAGAACAGATGCAGACCGAACACACGCCGGAGCAGCCTGAAAGTATGAGGCCTCCTCCCCCCCTCCCGCTGGAATTTCTTGCTCGCGCACAGCGGAGGCCGAGGCAGAGCGCCTCTTGCCACCGCGCTTTGCTCCCGTCTTCCCAGGCTGGGCGTGGGCTGACACCGCCCTCTTATGAGCCGCCAAGACCTGAAAAGTCTCCTGCGGCTCAACACACGCTGCCGACATTGCACTCGGTGGCCGGGCAGTGACTAGCGCAACACCCGCGTCATACCCCGGGGCATCCTCCTCCAACTGCCGCACCTTCAAACCCGGGGCCGTTTTCTTCACGCGAGAACGGCCCCGCTCACTTACCCCTTCCAGCCTGGCACGCTTCGGGGTCAAGCAGGCCGCAACCACCGCCGCCACGCCGGCCGAGGCCTGACGCTGAGTCGAGACGGCCCAGCGACATCCCCGATCACTAAATCCAGCCTGCCGGCTTCGCTAATAAGCCTAATCGTCTCAAGCACCCGATAGTCCTCTGCTGACATGACTGGCAATTACCAAAGAAATAACTACAAAAAATTCCTCACAAGAACCTCCCGGCCACCAGGTCACCAAGCCTAAAATGGTGGAGCCCCGTGAGTTTATAATTGGGATCCCTTTGGTAGGCAAAGGAGCCCAAAAAGAGAAAAAACCCGCCGGCAGGCCTGCTAATCAGCCCCACCCGCCCCTCCCAAACAGCCCGGGGGGACCTCCCTGCGGTCGGCTACCCCCCCCCAAAGCCCCCTTCTGGCGCGAATGAAATAAAATCCGCACTGAATGAGTGGACCACAGACTAGGGGCCAACTTTGCTGACATTAAACTCTGTCTGCTAGCATTGGAAACTGTATTCAAATCCAGGTAGCACGTCTATTATCATGTATTTTGCACTGACCTGTGGTTTCATGATTTCACAACCCTATGTGCTCGTGCAAAAAATCTGTGCAGGGAGTATAGGCTTTTAGGCAGACAGGAATTCCAGTGCTTCCTAGTTCCCATATGTGCCTAACTCACTTTTTTACTCCTAAGTCAGCACAGAAAACGTGCCCAGCTTCTGCAGGAGGAGTCAAAATACAGGTAAAAGACAGAAGAGGTCAGTACCTGTATCGATGATTCCAGACTCCACTGCTCAAAAAATGCACACGTGATGGGGATTCAGATTAGCATTTTTTACACTTACTTAAAGGGGTGAAACTTAAGTGCATGCATTGACTTGCACAGGTCTGTTAAGAAGTCCCTTACACGTCAGTGCAGTAGAATGAGTGATGTGCATATGTGGTAATGATATCACCATGCCAGAATTGTTCAAGGAAGTCAATGCATAACAATCCAAACGGTCCATGACCACTGCAATAACATGCCTAAAGAATCGGCCTTAAACTAACACCAGAGCATCTGCATTAACTGCCCTGCTCTCAGTCCTGATTGTGAACTGGGATCCTCGGGTTTAGAAAGTGTGGTTGCACATTTTCGATGGAGATTTTGCCTAGAACATACACGCACAAAACGTGAATCATAGATGTGATGTTTTCTTCCCATGTATATCTGTGCATCCCTTGCCCCTGTGGGATATTGTGAAGCGTTTATATTCGAGTGGTACTTGGAGGCCCCTGCTAGGCTTGGAAACATTACTAGCTCCTGCTTACTGAATAAAGGAATAGACATAAAACGAACTGTGGACTGCTCCTTCTTGGGGCCTCATTTATGAGGCCTTGCGTGAGTTTTGCGCTTCCGATGCGTCACTTTTTGTGACGCATCGGCGGCGTAAAACATGCCTCCTGATGCGCACTATTTACAAAGTGACGCATCTAAGCAGATGCCTCACTTTGTAAACCCCTGCGCTACATTATACCTGCGTCAGGTATAATGTATGCAGAGGGGGCGTTTCCCCGCAAAAAGCTTCGTAATAGTGACGCAGTGAAATCTATGCGTCACTTTTAGGATGCTGTTGCGTCAAAATCTTGCGCCTGCCTCACAGCAGGCGTAAGACTGACGCAAGCCCTTTCACATGGGGCATTCCCCATGTGAAAGGAAGCATTGCTGGAGTTGCGTCACTTTTGTGACACACTCCAGCAATGCGTCACTTTTGCGCCTACAGATACGTCAGAAATACTGACGTTTCTGTAACTCCTTGCGACATGATGTGTCATATTATAAATATGACGCATCAATCATGTCGCAGGGAGAGCGCAGTGAAAAGTGACGCAACGCTGTTTTCACGCAGCGATGCGTCACTTTTCATAAATGAGGCACTTGGTGCGCAGCACTGATGGTCATTTCAGCTCACCACAAAATGGCTCCCATGTAACCTGTTCACAGCTAGTCTCTTTCAACACTAAAGCATATGTTCAAGCAGGCTCATCTGCTTCCGTCTGATTCGCTTTATTTTTTTGGCATAAAACAGCATTTCGAGGAACAAAATAAAAAAAGTATGAACTAAATCACAATATTCTTGTGACAGTTTTTTGTGCCTATCACTTAAGGATAATCTGCAGTACATTCTACCCCCATTTCCCTTACCTCTACCAAGGACATATCATAAAACGCCCTGCTTCTGTTGTCATCACTTTCTGCAGGATAAGACAGGAGCGCCTTTATCTTCAGAATACTTTAGGCATTAGAACACAAAAGATCCTTGCCGGCTTGTCAGCCAATAGAGCGAATGAATTATTAATGATCCAATCAATATTTCCCTTTTCCCTTCATAATATAGGACGGTGAGGCAAATGTCAGGAGCCCGCAATCATTAGCTGAAACTATTCCTGTGTCAGATTTTTTTCTATATAAATGTATTCTTTCTGATCATTGCTTCCACTCCAAACGCGTAAAGTGAATTGTAAACCCAGTTAAACTTTTTCAGCTTTTTATAAGGGCAGGACAAATCATTAAAGACTGGCGAACAGTATAGTTTGGCAATAAAGCAGCTAGGTCTGTACCGGCTTGACCTAAAGGGATAGCAGAAATAAGAACCCAAGTACAACCTGATGTGTAATTAAAATCCTAATCCACTGTGTTTTGCTCTAACTAGGGAAGGCTTGCCGTGTCATGATTTATGCAAGCTCGGTGATTGGTTGACTTTACAACATCAGTCACATGATTTTCCTTTTATTTTCGGAATGCACAATTTTTATTATCCATTCACATAACCATTTTTGGGGGTATTTTACTCTCACTCGTGCATGCAGGGGTGGTCCTTGATTACATTTTGTTCAGTTCCTGTTTTGTATCAAAGACCCATTTGGTGGGTCTGGCGTCCCCGTGGAAACAGGATCACACTCCACGTCCTATAGTGTGGCTAGTGCAGGAAACAAATGTACTATTAGATCATTGATACAGTTACTTTAAGAGGGAAATGCACACTCCAAGGTGTCAAAATAGGTCATGACAATTGTGTGCTACAAAAGTGCAGGACTGTATGTAGATGGGTTGAGCTTCCACACTGGAGAGCAATATGAGAAAGACAAAACACAACAAAGCACAACATACTCTTAGAAATTACAGGAGAACGTTTACTGCAATGCATATCTCTTCCACAGGTTAACATTGGGATTGACTTAAAACAACTTATGAGTGTAATTTCCAATTGAGAAAACGTTGAGATTGTGAGTTTGATGTCTCTGGACTCACAATTTAAAATCACAACTTTATGGGGAAGTCAGATTTTAAATTGCAAGTCTAAAAATGCCACTTTTAGAAAGTTGGCCTTTTCTTACTTCAACCATTCTGTGCCTCTGCCTGTCCCTGAATACACGTCTGGGTTGTGTGACAGCTGGGCTTTATGCATGCTCTTTAGACAGTCACAGAAAGGGTGCTGGGGTGAGACAATTGCATCCTGATGGCACATCACCAAGCTGATGGGGCTTCCTGAGGTAGATTGGGAGAAAGGAGCAGACAGGTGCAGCAGAATAGAGCTGTGCCTGTCCCCACACAAAGAGCTGCATACCCCTTGTCGTATGTCTGGAGCCAGGGCAGGAAATGCAGGAAGCATGATCTTCAAAGGGCTATTTGATGTCTCCCCCACTTCAAAAGCAAGTGTAGGTATAATTTTTGGACCCCTGACACCACCAAATCAGAACTAAGAACCAAGAATGGAACAATGGACATTCTGCCAGGAAGTAGAGCTGCTGTGCTGTAGGAGGGGCTGCTACATTGCTAATTGCATTAGTATGTTGGCCTGCTGTTGTTGGGCTATAGGAGAAACTGCAACTTTGCTAGCTGCCCCTCCCACAGGCGCCTGTCCTGTGGGAAGGGTGGAGTGATGCTGCTGCAGCTCGATTGCCCATCCTCCTACAGTGAGCTGAGGGCTCCTGTGCTAGCAGTAGCTGCTGCCTGCAGCTGGTCCACCGCACATGTGACCTGTCTATTACAGGTACCCTGGCCACGTCCTTGCTGCAGTGTGCCGACTCATTCTGCATGCTGCTGCAGTGACGTGACAGCACTGAGGTGGCAGAGGACAGCCGGTTAACAGCCCTGTATATAAGTCCAGGCATTTGTGGAGGCGCTGTCTCTCCCTGCACCTGGCTGCACCGTCTTCTTGCATCCCAGCACACAGTGCCTCCAGCCCACCCTCATTTGTTGCTGAATTGATTTTATTGTTTTTGCCTGCAGGCGCTGTACCTCCAGCATGTGGCCCTCAAGCCCTCTGAAGACCGTGTCCTCTTCTGCGGCAGCTATGCTTGTGGACGGCTGTGCCCTGCGTCTGGTTGTAATAGCTGGAATGGGACGTGCAGGGGACTGTGCTCTGTGTTATGGGTCAGACTGGCCCTGGACTTGCTCCCCATCCTCATCTGTGTCGAGTGTTTCTGACTCCAGTGGTGGCAATGGTGCTACTTCGATGCGCTGTGGGCATTTCGCTGGAATGTATGATGTTACTTAGCATGCCTTTTCTACGAAGTTTTTACTTCGCAAATGCCTTTACTTTGCAGTATTTTTTACCCATACCATTACTTCGCAAAAACAATTAAAAGCATTAAATTGGCATTACTTAGCAGTACATTACTTCGCAGGATTTTACTACGTATAAAGATTATTTTAAAAATGTTTTTTCCCTAAACACCAACACTACCCTCCACGTCCCCTACACTTCCCAAAACCCTAAATCACTACCCTACACTACACATACACTACATCACTACCCTAAACCCTAAAACAATTCCCCTACAGTACACATACACTACCACATTACCCTAAACCCTAAAACACTTCCCCTACACTACACATACACCACAACACTACTCTAAACCCTAAAACACTACCCCCTACACTACACATACACTACAACTCTACCCCAAACCCTAAAACACTACCCCCTACACTACACACACACTATAACACAACCCTAAACCCTAAAACACTACCCTACACTACACATACACTACAACACTACCCTAAACCCTAAAACACTACCCTCTACACTACACATACACTACAACACTATCCTAAACCCTAAAACACTACCCTACACTACACAGGCACTACAACACTACCCTAAACCCTAAAACACTACCCTACACTAGACATACACTACAACACTACCCTAAACCCTGAAAAAACACTACCCCTACACTACACATGCACTACAAAACTACCCTAAAACACTCCCCTACACTACACAAACACTACAACTCTACGTTAAACCCTAAAACACTCCCCCTACACTACACATACACTACAACACTACCCTAAACCCTAAAACACTACCCCCTACACTACACATACACTACAACACTACCCTAAACCCTAAAACACTACACCATACACTACACATACACTACAACACTAACATAAACCCTAAATCACTACCCTACACCACACATACACTACAACACTACCCTAAACCCTAAAACACTACCCCCTACACTACACATACACTACAACACTACCCTAAACCCTAAAACACTACCCTACACTTCACTTACACTAAAACACTACCCTAAACCCTAAGACACTACCCCCTACACTACTCATACAGTACAAGACTACCCTAAACCCTAAACCACAACCCCCTACACTTCACATACACTACAATACTACCCTAAACACTAAAATACTACACCCTACACTACACATACACTAACTACACTGCCCCACTTAGCTCTCTCGGCCCGTGGTCCCTCTCTTCACCTTCAACCATGGATCCACTCTTCTGCTAAGTAACGGCATATGCTAAGTAAAGACATATGCGAAGTAAAGGCATGCTAAGTAAAAGCATGCAAAGTAAAAGACAATGCTAAGTAAAAGATGCTAAGTAAAAGAAGTGCGAAGTAAAAGATGTGAAGTAATGGTTGTTTACCATTTCTCTGGGATCACTGCGCTGCCTTCCTCGTCCTCCTCTTGCCCTGACACTTACGCCCTGTGGGATTTGTCCTCCCCTCCAGCTATCGGTCCCTGTGTTTCTGGGGTTGCTGTGGGCGTAAATGCACACACTAATTTGGTGTCCTGCCTTGCATTTGTCATGCAATAACTTACACTGTTTGGAGTTACACGGATCCTAACTGTATGTATTTTGCCTTTCCTGATACACACATACTGATTGACCCTTGCTGGGTGTCACTGCTCCACTGTTTGGTGCATGTGACTACATCTCCCATAACGCATTGCTGTGTGTGATTGTGTGCATGCACTGGACTAGCATTTCTGTTGGGTGCCTGGGTCTCTCCTGGTTGTGTGGGTGAAGTAGAGAGGTATCAGGGGTGTGATAACATGCTTCTTACCTTGTCTGGGGTCTGGGGGTTCGGAGCTGTCAAGGTCTGCCACGCCTGTCACACTCTCCGGCAGCAGGGTCCCCTAAAACAATTCCTCCAGTGGCTTGGAATTAGTGGCAGTGGACGTCCCACCACCGGTCTTTCTTGCCTCCTCTAGCCTGGCAGCATCCTTTTTCTTAGACCACTGGCGCATATCGTACCAGCGTTTTTGCAGGTGTTCTACGCTGCAGTGGGTGACACCAATGGAGTTGACCTTTTCCTGGATGTCAGCCCAGATTCTGCACTTGCGGGTCTCCGGCACATGCAGGTATTTTTTCCCAAATAGCAGCTCATGGCTCACCAGCATCTCCTGGATCAGCACCTCCTGCTCCCTTTAACCGCATGCACGCTAGCGGTTTTCCCGCTGCGCGCTGCGATTTCAAAAAACCCGCGTTACATGACGAGCTCAGCTCGTCATCAGCGTAGGGCACGTTACGCTCATGATGAGCTGAGCTCGTCATGAGCGCCGAAGGGGTTAAGAGACCTTCTGTTTTTTCTTCCTGGTTTTTTCCCCCTGCTACTTATCCTGTGTGGCCATTTCTCCTGTCTAAGTAGCAGTGCACTGGTGCCTCAGCCCTCCTTCCAGGCTCTCACTCTGCTTCTGAAACTCAGGTGCAGCATGGGTAGTCACACTTCCTGGTTGTGATGTCATCAAGCTGCACTTTAATTTCCGATTCACCAATTTGCGATTCCTTAATTGCAATTTGGTATTCGCATTAAATTCTGCGATTTTTTGGGAATCCCTACATTTTATCAAAGTTTTAATTGCATCAGGTTTTGAGATTCTCAAAATGCGATTCTCTAAAATCGCATTTTGAGAATCGCAAATTCTGGGTTTGATACATATGGCCCCTTTTTTCTTCCACTGCACAGCAAAGTTTGATTTCACTGTCAGGCTATTAAAGACCTCTTTCTTTCAGGGCAAAACAAGGCTTGTTGTGCAAGGACTTTGATAAACCTCTGCGCCCAGATGGTGTAAAAACTTGCAATGAGGGCACACATGGCTTTTTCAGGCAATACAAATGTTCTTCTACTCAATTTTCACTAATGAACAAGGATGAGGGGCTGCACGCCGATTCCCTAAATGAAATAAACTGACTGAATCCCTCTCTCTGAGCTATGGGCCCGATTCACAGAACTAACTTAAGACAAAATCCTAAACGTACTACTTTTGGTTTTCACAGAAGGCATTTAGTTGTAGTAAAGTTAGGATTTTATCTTAAGTCTGTCTTAAGTCTGTCTTAAGTTTGACTTAAGACAGACTTAAGATAAACTTAAGACAGACTTAAGACAGACTTAAGACAGACTTAATAAAAAATCCTAACTTTAGTACTACTAAATGCCTTCTGTCAATACCAAAAGTAATACGTTTAGGAATTTGTCTTAAGTTAGTTCTGTGAATCGGGCCCTATTTTCCCTTTTCTTGGTATTTGTGAAACAGTGATTTTGACCACAGACTATGTGTAGAATTTTGTCCGGGAGCACAATTGGCTTGGTGGATTTCACCTTTAGGATCTGCTACTAGTTGCTCACTGGACTTGTGATTATACAATCTGTGGGAGCTCCGTAAGAGTCATTGTTGGTCTCAGATGGCCATGCCATGCATATTTTTCTCATGACTGGTGTTCAAGTTATTAACTCATAGCTCAATAGGCAAAGGAAATTACAAGCATTTACAAGCACTCAGTACACATTTGTGAAGTTTCACTCTGTACTACAACTTCAAATGCATATCATCAGGACTGCCATAGCAGCCCTGGACTGCTGTGTGCCAAATGCTGCAGTACTCCCATTCCCATGTAATAATAAACCTTTTTGACTGATTAAAAGCCTGTATCCAATATTATTTATATAACCTACATGGCCATAGTATATAACGTGTAGAAGTTAGACATGCCCAAAATGGAGTTACCATGTCAGTGCCATAACAATACCCAAGAATGCTATTTTACTTCTGAGACTGGACGAGTCTTACCTGTTGTAAATATCTGTTTTAGATATAAAATCAAGATCCATACTTTGTTATATTTATCAAAGATCTAATTCATTGATGCACTTAGATATGTGGCACATATGGCACAAAGTTTATATCTATACAGTTGGTTCCCTGTGTCTAGGCCCGGACAGACCGCAAACTACCTCTTGGGTGCTCCTAAGTATTTTTCAGTAGCTCAATTTCTCCACTATTGGGCAAGAATAAATTCTCTTATCAGATAACAAGAGGTCTTTGGGAGCAGCTGGCTCTCTCACAGATTTCAGGCAGGATGACAGCACGTGAATATTTATGGGAACACCCACCCATACCAATGTAAGATTGTAAGATGGGAGAGCACACATGACGCATAAAGGACAAGGCAAGAACCGTGACATTAACATGGGTATTCTAAACAGGACTGTGAGGCTAATTTGTGTTCCCCATAGGAAGACTGACATCTATCTTCCTCGGAAATGCCCATGTCTAAACAGTAAAGTTTCTTGCATGTAGTGAGAGATAGGGTCTAATGATATTAGTCCTGCCCCTGAAAGACCTGAAGCAATTCCATATATTGACCATGGGATCCTGTCAATTGGGAAGAAAAACGGATTATACTTGTCTGACATTGGTTTGCAGTAAAGCTATAGGAAAAGCTGCAAAGTGCACTGAACTGAATCAACTTACGTGCCATCATCAATCATTAGCCAGTGAGTTATGAGAAAGCCCCTCATTCCAGAGACTTTAGAACACAAATGAACTGGGTTGAAAGAGGACACTGCTGTTGTGTGCCTGGAAAAGGTCCACCACCTTAGTTTATGCTTTCTATAATAGCCAAACTTTAGGAGTGCTTTTCAAGGTGAAGGGAGTGACCTGGTTAGAGCCACCCAGTCACTAGCGACCACTACCCAGCCTTCCATACAGATCAAGAGTCGGTTAGACAATAGAGAATACACACCAAGTATATCTTATTCAGGTACACTTGAGCGGAGTCCAGTCTGACCAGCCTCCTGAGATTGCTGCAGAGGGACTGACTTCAGCAAACAGAGATACATTATGTACACTCCTGAACCAAGGAAGTCTCGTCATTCATAGAATTATACTAGAAGGTGCAGCTAAAACAAAGAAGTACAGTAAGATAAGTTGCGACTCTGAGACTGGGCACACATTATCTCTATGCCAAAGTCATTCTGTTTGTGCCTACCTCTAGACTAGTGGGAGAAAGCCTCTATATATGGGAAAGGAATGCATTAATAAAAACAGTGTATTTATTAGCAGAGCAAGGCCTAGCCTTGGAGAAATGGAACTTTCCACAACCTGCTTCTCGAGAAGGGAATACGCAGGTGACGACATGATTCAAAATGACGGCTAAACATAAAATAATGCCGCAAATGATAACTTAAAATAGGAACACAGCACAAACAAAATAGCAAAACATATTCATTTCATCAGACCCTCCTTTTAGCATTCGCTAACTCATTATAGATTATGGGTGGAAAAGGTATAATACTCAGAGAAGCAAAAGGACATCCCTCGGAACAATAAATATACTCAGTATCAGGAAAGGAAGTTGCAAGGGATGATGTAGAACCAAAAATGCCCTCATCGATTTGCATCATATAATTAATGTCCTTTTAGAGCATGACAGCTACACTAGTATCATGAAATGGCATTTTTTGTTTAGGGTGCAGCAGGTCGGGAGACCGTGTATACAAAGGCAACATGTGAAGAAATTGTCAGCAACCACAGCTAAAAAAATAAGGATCTTCCAACCCCAGGACGTGAGCATATTCCAGAACCACCCTGATAGAATCCAAGTACCATTTTTCTGATGTATGTCAGATGAGAGTCTAAGCAAATTCTGGATAGCAGCAGAAACTTTGGGGGGCTGGTCAGGTATGTGAACACAACAGCTACTGCCAATGACGCAACAAGTCCCACCCCTATCTGCAAGTATGACGTCTAATAACATCCTGATCTGCAAGGTAACTAACCTTGTAGCCTATAGCTCAGCAGTGATGTTTGTCGGTATGCCAGCTGTTGTATTAATAACCCCCTCACCAACCCTCGTCAGCCGATGAATTTTAAGGATATTGGCCATGGGGCGCTAAAAATATATGAGACCCTTCATAGCCTCCTCAAACTGTAGTAAGGTGGTATCTGTCTGAACTATATCCTTCGTGTCAATGACCCTTCTGACTCAGGCAAATATACACTCCTACGCTGCAGCTGATGATCTTTATGGTAATTGGGGAGAGCAACATACACTGGGGTAAGAGTGATAACAGCTGCCTGACCTTCCCCTAGGAAGCCAGATGTAAGCTTGGGATTCACAGACAAAATAGACATTGGGGGAGGATTAAAGGTGGACTATTAATCATGCTGAGTGTGGAGTGAAATTGCATTTACTTTGTCCCACCTCTGTCCCCCCAGTCTCCTGGACACAGAAAGCAGCTGTCGAGCTGACCACAGGCACTGGCATTGGTTTGTCCTTAGTAACATTACGATCTTGGAAAGATTGGAAATATTCCAAAGTGTTAAAAACCTGGAAATCAGCTATTTCCATACAAAGCCATGTGTCGTTCTTCATATTGGAGTAAAACAGAGGATTCTATCTTGGTTGGAGCGTGCACATTTACATTGTTCTTCATATTGTCTCACACAAGGAGTTTGGGGACAAAGTACAGGAAATCCCTTGTCCTGCCTTCCCTATGGAAATAATACCATTAAGGAAAAGTATATATTCTTCCACAGTGCGAGAAATGGCAGATGTCATAACCTGAGTAGAGATTTAGAAATGGTGGTGTAACATAACAAACAGTTCAAACCAACCTTCACAACTCCCAATGTATGACAAAGGCATGGACAATAAATAATCACTTTTATGAGTAACTGAGGGAAACTGAGAATGTGTTCAGGGGGAATGGGTGAGGTACCAACCAATTTCGCCTCACCCTAAACGAACTCCGTTGGTACTATAGCAATGTAGACCCTAGCTTGCACAGTCCATCCCTAACTTATCTGACTTCTCCTTTGGTTCACCATTCTTCAGCCGAGGATGCAAATTGTACTTGGCAACTCCAGGCACAGAGGGGTCGACAAATAAGGGCTCTTTAATGGCTTGAATTTCTGGAGGCACCGCTGCATTCAGCACGTCATCGTTTTCTGCATCCGTTTGGGTCCATATAATTTTTTTCATCACCAAAAGGGACGAACTAGGGCACCTTCTCACCCTCAGCATCCCCAATGCCATCCCTCACCCACTGATCATAGGGCAAGGGTAAGGGTATCCTGTGGCAATGGCTGGAATGTATCCAATTCTTTTGACCGGCAACCTTCACAGCGGTCTGAATTGCAAGGAGAACTTACTTGGTCCCCTTCCACCGGGCCCCAAGCTCTTCTTCCGCTGGAAATTACGCAGCAGAATCCAGTCTCCAGGCTGGATGTTATGACCAGGCCCCTCTGGAATGGATGGGAGTGACTCACTAGAACGTGAAATTTCAGTTAACTGGTACAGGTAATCTGTCAATAAAGGGTACTCAATCCCTGAAAACCCCTTGCGGCCGCGGGACGCACCAGACATTTGCGGGGCCTTCAAACACGACCTCGTAGGGTGACAATCCTGTCTTAGAATGCGCTGTAGTTCTCGCTGACGAAAGAGATAAAGGCAAAGCATCTGGCCACAGTAAACCTGTTGTCTCCTGAATTTCTTCTAATTTCAGCTTGAGAGTACCATTGTACTTCTCAACCAAACGTGCTGACTGGGGATGATTTGTAGCATGAAATTTCTGTTGTATATGTAGACCCTCAAAAATAACTGGATGACCTTGAAATTGAAATGACTTCCTTTATTACTCCAGATAAAATGGGGCTAGCCGAAGTGAGGAAATAACTCCTTCAGGAGTACCTTTGCAGTCGCAATGGCGGGGTAAGGCTCAACCCCTTTACTGACTGATCAATCCAACATCCCTCATCATTCAAGTTTGCTGTACTTTCTTGTCACACTGCTAACTCCTCTACCGTGGCCTCACTCTGTATTTACTTCACATTCTCTAGTGTATCCTCAAACATGGTGACCTCGGGCACCCACCAAGCGGGACCTGCTACTAACATTCTTTTCATCTTAGGTCTGAATCTTTCCTTGGCTGTCTGATCTGCTTGTCGTTCCCCTTACCCACATTAACGATAACTTTCTTATGGGCGCTGCACTTCACTATTGCCAATTTCTTAGGGAGTGTCAAAGCAGATAGAAGCCTATATATAACAGGGCCGTGTTGAATTCTCATCCCATGGGAAGTAATGAACACTCTCTCTGTCCAGAGCCGCCCAAAATTATGGACGACTCTGAAGGAGTAATGACTGTCAGTATGAATATTGACAACAAGGCCCTCCCTCAATTGGCAGGCTCGAATAAGGACGACAAGCTCTGCAGCTTGTCCTGACTGATAAGGAACTTGTGATGTCTTAACTACTGTATGCAGTATAGTAATGGCGTACGCAGCAGTTGTAGTGCCTTCTGGTAACTTAAAGCAAGAGCCATCGACATATAGGTCCCCTTGAGGATCAGATAAGGGAACATCAGTCAGGTCTACCCGTCATTTCGTCTCTTCTTCCGTCCAAAAGATACAATTATGTATGTCAATTTCCTCATTCTCAGAAGGTAGGGGTAGTAATGTGACTGGATCCAGAGTGGCACGGCGTTTGATCGTAATGTGCTTCGCAAAGAGTGTTAGCTCATAACCTGTCAGAATGGCAGTGGTGAGGTGCTGTGTCATTGACTAATTCAAAAGTGTATCCACAGCATGGGGTACCATAACTGTGATGTCAGTATCAAGTACGAGTCCAGCCAATTGAGACAGCCACAGCCGCGACCGCTCTTAGACAGCTTGGGAGGGCTCACGCAACGGGGTCATGCACCGCAGAGAAATGAGCACACTGTCGCTGCTTAACCCCAAATGTTTGTGTTAAAGCAGAAAGCGCACAACCGCAGATCTCATGGACGTACAATACAAGCATTTAGCGTAGCCGGGTTACCAAGCACTGGAGTCGAGCAAAGCACAGTTTTTAATTGCTCAAAAGACTGCTGACACTCTGGCGTCCAAGGCAGGGGTTCATGCACATCTTTTAGTGTTAACAAAAGCAGGGGCCTAATAAGCAGCAAAAAGACAGGTATCTACTGCCTGCAATAGGAAGTAATAACTATGAAAGCGTGCACCTCTTTCTGTGCATTTTAACAATGGTACTGATGCGCTCGGGGGTCAATCTCCTACCCTCCTTCAACAGTAGGTGACCTAAGTACGTTACCTCCTGTCGACAATACTGAAATTTGGAAGGGGATACTTTATGGCCATGTTGAGGTAAATGTAGCAACAATTTAACTGTACTGTCGCTGCAACCTTGTTCTGTTTCCGAGGCGATGAGCAAGTCATCAACATATTGGTGCAATAAATTACCTGTAGGGAGTGACAAGGAATACAGCTGACTTTTTAATGCCTGACTATAGATAATTTGACTCTCTTTACAGCCTTGAGGAGCGCGACAGAATCTAAAGCTTCTATCAGCTACAGTGAACCCAAACAGATATCTGCTTTCAGGATGAATGAGATTACTGAACAATACATTTTTCAAGCCAATGACAGACAATAATTTAGCAGAAGAAGAAGTCATTGTCAAGAGAGTCGTAATGTCAGGGACCACCGGGAACTGGGCAATCAATATTTTATAAACTTTATACTAGATCAATCACAAAATGATAAACATCTTCTTGATAGCCAGAGGGACCCGAAGGTGTCTGTTTGAGAATGGGAAGAATATGGCTGTTGCAAACATTAGCAGTCGTCTCCTCAAACACTCCTTTCTCAATCAAATCCTGCACAGTTTGCATCAAAGCCTGCTCACCTGCCTGCAGTATTTTATACTGAGGGATATGGGGTAAAATAGCACCTTCTTTAACACATAACGAAACAGGCAATATCTGCAACAGACACACATCTGTGTCACCCATAGCCCCCAGTGTGGGTGGCACATCCTTAAATTCAGCAGGGAGGGGCACATCTTTGGATAGACACTGCTTAGTGCACACCACATCAGGACCCATCGTTATATAAACACCTGCCGGGGAGTAATAAACCATAGCATGCACATTTTTTTAACAAATTCTAACCCATAACATTTTCTCCACATTTGGATGTCCACAAGAATGGCGAATCCACAGCGAAAGAATCAATAGTCAACGCAAGCGTTTCAAAATTGGGCTCACAACTGGTACACCAGAAAAACCCACCGAATCATTATTATGGCCAAACAGAGCTGCCCCAGGGACCAGAAAGAGCTTTTTGTTGCACCTGTATCTGTAGTGTAGCTCCTATTTTCCCAATAGGCTCTGCACATTGGAATAATACCTACAGCAGTAAAGGCCTAGACCAGACGTTAACTAGGTCTACTACTGTCGATACTAGACTTAATTTTTGGGTTTGCCAGCATAGCTCAGAGTTCGCTAGAAACTTTCTCGAATGTTCAAGGAGGAATTAACTTCCCTGATTAGACAAGAAGGGATTTAGTTTCTGACAACCATAGAACATGACAACTTTGCTCTCCCCTAATCAAGAGTCAATCTCGAGAGTCGTGTGAGCACAAGGCAATTATTTTACTCAGTCAGTACGTGCATTCTTAGTCTCATCAGATTGTAGAGAAAAGGAAGAGACGGGCGTGTTCAATAAAAAGGTGTTATTTATTGATCAGTCTCTTTTCTCGTACAAGAGAAATGGATCGATATTATTGCAATACTTATAGTTAAGTAAAGTGCATACATTAAAAGCAATAGTATAAAATAATACTGTAAAAACATTGATATGGTTTCTGAGCCATATGATGTTTAAAATGATTAAAATATATTTATATACACATATACATTTGACTAAACGTACTCAACTGGTGTTTCTAAATACGCCTACCCCGTGTACCTGACCTAAGTCTAATGCGTGGGCGGGAATAGAAAGTTACAGTTTAAGTTAAGTTTGTTTTTGCCAAGTGAATAACTAAAGAATTCTCTGTGAGGGGTTATTCAGTTCTGTACCTGGAAGTTAGGATGAATGAGGAATGGTATCTCTTTCTCTGCTCTCGATATTCCAGGCTGCCTGCGAGGGCTGCCCAGAAACGCCGGTGCTGGGTCTCTCGGCTTGAGATAGCAGCGCGTCTCTCAGCGCGTCAGGAAGGCGGGGCTGCTGTCAGCGGGGTCTGCTTCTGCTCTCGGCTTCGGCAAGTATGGCTGCTCCGTCTTGTCACCACGCGTGTGTTTGCATAGGGCAAGATCGGCAATATTTATACCTTAAAGGTGCCGAGATTGACGTAAGGATGGACATAGATACGTCAATAAAGATGTCATACGACTTGCTCGTTAGCACATTATTTACTAAAGTTCTCTGTGAAATCAAAACAATGGCCGCACGGATTTTCCAGGTTGTCATAGGTTTGATTTGTTATGAGAACGTCGTATGCCTTATCAGGGGCTGGAGGAATGTCGCTTGTCTAATTAGATCTCAAGCGTTATGACCTAATCAGATAACACGTTCCTGTGCCGTAGTGTGACTGCGTCAGATAACGGTATCTGCATCATGGGGGCTGTTCTTGCCTCATGGGCTGACTGTTAGTTAACTTGATAGTTAGTTTAACCAGAATAGGGTCAGGAATAGGGGGATCGATTCAGAACCTATAGGAATACATGACACCCACTCCACGCTAACTATGGTCATATTTACTAATCTATGCATAGTATAACATAGTACAACATACTATAGAGTATAGTGTATACCTTACCACCCCAAAATACATAAATGCATTTTGAAATTTTCAAATATACTGAAAAATTGCAGTCATATATATTGTATGCACTTAAGCTATGAATTAAATGCAAAAGTAAACACGCATTTGTATGCATTATTGCTAATTTGGTATTTGAAAAATACACATGAAATGGCTCTTAATATAGCTATACAGAAAGGAAGTTCGAGACCATCTCATCACATAATAAAATATTTGTGAACATCCCAGCGGGCAACTAAAGTTTATAAAGTATCTAAAAATAGAAATCTTAGTTCTCTAGGAATAGTTTCTTACTTTAAGCAGAAGATAAGTGTCCCGAAAAATTTGTGAAAAATAATTTGGGGCTGCTAAAAAATTGTTGTCCGTGAACTGGTGGGAAGAATTGTTCATGTGACTTTATTTTTAAAGTTGAAGGCCGAATTCAGGGAACGCCGTGTGCGAGCTTGCTCAAAAGTCTCTATTTCTGTTCTGGAGAGAACATCATATCATTCAGGCTTTCGAAAAAACTGTCAACAGCTTCATGGGAAAGTTCCACTAAGTCGGAAATAGGGGTAACCATGCATTCGTGCGCATGATTGTCTGCATTGACATTCTGATTCGCATTGCTGACAGAAGGTCGTACCTGTTCGATGCTGCTTTCATCTTGAACTTCACTACTCTTCAATCGCAGTGGTGAAGATTCCAGGAATGCCGTCATCAGGATTGGCAGCCTTTGAGGGCAGCACAAAGCGTGAACCTTGGTAGGAACCAACAGTGTATCTGCATCCACTGGCGCATCCGATTGTAGCGTCAGACAGGTGTCTAACACGCATTCTTCTCCGCATAGCAGACACCTTAGTACAGGTAAAACACATCTTTGCCACATTGGTCGAAATGATAGAAACCAAGTCATGTTCAGGTCTCTAAGCCGGGGGAGTCCCAGGATTTTTGATATCCGGTCCCGGTATCCAATGGCTAGGATCGTATCTTCCATTGTCGCGAGAGTTTGATCTGTGACATGGGTTGCCATAACGAAAAATAAGGACTAAGAATAGGATTCCTGCAATTAGTCCCAGGATCAGGGGAAGTCCGCCAAAAATCGAATGGACGAAATCTGGAAAAATACCCAGTATGGCTTTGAATGGTGTTAATGCCATCGAAAATACTGTCTTAAATACCCCTGAGATCCCATTGGTATCAGAAATATTTAAGATTTCGCTCAGGATTTCCGCGAAATGTACGGGGGAATTAGTTGATAATAATGTATGTATCTCTGCAGTCGTCCTTGCGACTTGTAGATCATACGTTTCTTTTGATGACGTGAGCCTTGTAGGCGTCTGAAGAAGCACTGTTTTCATTCTGCTTAAAGTATCTATTCGAATAGAAGTAATTTTCAAACTGGGCCATGCCCTTGCCTCCCTGTCTGGAAAGGAGCTGGGGAATAAAGAACGTCCACAGCACTTGACCTTCACCGTCGTAGTGACTAGATAAGGAGTCCCGGGCATAAGACTACAACATCTGCGGTCTACAATAAGAATGTAACTCCCATTATAGAGTCTTTGAAAGAATGGTTCTATTTCAGTTGCAGGTGCGCCTTGCTGGTGACATGAAAGGTTGTATGAATTCTTTTCACAGGCTCCGTGCAAACTAATACCGTTACACAGAAGCGTGCCGCTTAGTGACATAGCACAATTGTTGCCACTAAGAAACACTTTCTGTCCTTTATTACTGACACATGCATGTGAATAGGGCAGGTTCCAAGTTGTTTTAAGGTACCCCTTTCCCAATTTCTCGTACATGCCAGCCTGTATATATTTTTGGCAGTATTGAAACCTGAAGGTTGAGATTGGAATATTTATGATTCCGTGGATTATCCATTCACTGACAGGTCGTTCTGACATTGTCATTGGTAATCTTTCTAGTTTTTCAATGCTCAAGATTGTATAATCAGCACCCTTTTGCGCCATACCGATTTGTCTATCAGTAAGGTTAAAGATTTGGAATAGTGACGTTGTGTTGATTAAACGCCAAGGCACATAGCCTGAACGCAGATTTTGTAACGTCCAGCCAAGCTGTACAATGGAACGCAATTGTGACTGACCATGTTGTAATAACAGTAAGTCTTGCGATAATATATCGATTGCTGAAGACACAATGCTGTCCAATGAAAAAATTCTGGAGGACAGAGTCATTAACCCATTGTCCACTACAGATAGTGATTTTTCCAAATTAATACGGTCAATTTCCCGTATTCTTTCTGCTGTCTCAATTTGAGTAACCTTCCAGGCCTCATTGTATGCTGCATATACAGAGGCTGCTATGAAACGCTTTTGACGCTGTTTGCGTGGTCCCATTATGAAATCACGCAAGTCAGCACCATCAGTAAGTAAAGTTAGGTGTTGCTTAATTTCAGGCAGTGTGGAAGTTTGTAGCCATTGAAGGCATAATTTGCCCACACTGTAGGTTGTTATTATCCCTGGGTGATGTCTTTGGGGATATCTAGGGTCTGGCCTGGTCATTTTGAAACCCTGTGTTTTATTCAGGAATCTATCTTGACAGTTATTTGTATCTGTGGGCCAGATCAACCATTGTTTCCAATCAGGATGTGTTCTGTTTTGGTTTAGTATATGGTTTAGTATATGGTTTACGTCTATCTCTTCATCTGTATCAGAGCTATTGCTAAACATTGTTGGCTTTGGAATAGACAGTTTAATTAAATCTTTGATTTTGGCTAAGCCAAGACAGGTGGTTTGTTGAACAGTGTCATTTAAAAATATCATTTGTTCTGGGATCATGCAGGCTCTAAACAAAGCTTCTAAACCCTGTACTTGCCATTCTTTTGTACCCCAAACACTTTTCAAATCAACATTTTTGTCCCAATAATCAAATCCAAATGTATTCATTTTTTCAAAGAATGAATCTGAATATATCAATTTTGTGTTGGTTATCATGGTTTTCATCCCTGTCTTGTTTGACAATTTAAAATAAAATGTTTCAGCATTACTTATGTTAAAACCTGAAAAATATGAATATTTGTCATATACGGTTCTAGAGCTTCCTTTTGGAGGTGTAGCACAATGTACCCATTGATTATAATTTAAAACATTTCTAGGTTGTGCAGATTTATGCAAAAAATGATTACCATAGTGGTTATAGCAATACATACTATCATAATTTGTAGAACCTTGCAAATAATCATGTTTTGTAAATTTAGCAGACATTACTAGATCAGACATCATGTTGTTAATACTTTCGAAGTCCCAATCATCAGCAAATTAGTTTAGTTTTGCAAAGTCACTCAAGGAGATCTTGATTTGGTGTGGATATTTCAGGATCTCGACCGGACCATAAATTTCATAGTCAGTGTTGTCCCAGGCTACCCCACCAGGTATAGGATTGGCTGTGAAGTTGGCTGAAGAAAGTTCTCTTTTCTCGACGTGTGAAGATGTGTGTGGTTTGAGGACCAAGTTGATGTTCTGACTTGCTGTGTCCATTTTAGCATATTTTCCCTCAATGAAGCGTCCCAAAGTAAATACCATGATGAGCCAAAGTATGAGGATAAATGCACCAAAACCCACCCAAAATTCAATCCATGGAGAAACCAGATATGTTTCTTTCAGATGTTTCAAAAGTTCCTTAGCTTTGTCTTTAAAGGATTTTGATGATGGCTGTGTCTTTGATTCACTGAAGCCGTCAGAGGAATCATCGAAGTTGATGAAGTAACCGGATGCAGTTCTGTCAATTGTTCCAATTGGTTCAGGATTTCTGTTTTTTGCATTTTCACTTGGTACTTCAGTATAGATTGGTGTGTCTCTGCTAAATGTCTTTATTTGCGTTTTAAGAGGTCTGAGTTCTATTGCATTGTTGCATAGTCCTTCTTGTTCTTCTTTAGGCGTTTCGAATGTGATGAGCCTTTTTGATAGGACCTCTGTGCTGGTAGCAAACCTTGGTGTTCTGCTACTTATTGGGAGTCCACTTGGCCTACTGTTTGTTATCGGCCACATGTTGTGGTTTTACCAGGTCGATGGATACAACGCGGTTCTCCTTTTTACCAGCAAGTGGCGGTAGTACAACTGATCTTGTCCCGTTGACAGACAAGACAGGAACTGCTTTTCTGTAGGAAGGCCCAAATTCCTTCTTTACCGCGATCTTTTCCCTGACTAGATCCCCGACTTTTGGAATCCAGACAGGTCTTGCTGGGACAGGTGGTGATTCTTCAGTGGTCGTTGGCTGTTGTTTCAACTGTATGTTGCTCAGGTCTTTTCTTGTTTTGTTTAAGTCCTGCAAAATAGCCAAACGGTCTTTGACATCAAAGCTTTTTTCTTTAACCACTGAAGTCTGACTATCAAGGTCAGAGATCAACATCCTAGTTCCAAATAATAATTCGTACGGACTGAATCCCTTCAGAGAATTTCTTGGCAAGTTATTTAGACTACGTTGGACACTTATTAGATGTTTGACCCACCCAGCTCCCGAACCTAATATCCTTTCCATTATAGATTGCTTTCTGCCTTGGTTTTTTCTTTACACCATCCCGTACCCTCAGGAAGGAAGTGAGAAGATTCCCGCTGGACTGTGCTCATTTGGCCATGTTTCCCCCCAGGCTGGTATGCCTGAGTGAAAACAATGGTCAAACGTAACATGCTCTTAGCGTATATGCCATTTAGACTCGCAAATCTTGTATAATAGTCCGGACGTCAGCCGAGTGCTGGTGATCTACATTATAAGTGGAAACTAGCCTGTATATGTTAATCGCAAGCCATTCTTTTTGCTGGTGATATTATCTGCCTTGATACGACAAGGTATTAAACTGTTTCTCTCCCCACTGCGATCTCTGTTGCAGTTTGGGCAGTTTTTTACAAACATGGTGTAGTGCAGGCTCATGCCTGGCCACCAGTACCGTGATTGTAATTCTTCCAGAGAATCTTTTAATTTAAGGTGTCTGAGACCCTCGCCTATGTGTGCGTCTGCGATTAATAAGCTTCTCCTGTCCATGTTTGGAATCACTCTATCCCCCACTCCAGGGATTCGAGCAAAAGGGACGGAGTTCGCATCGATTATGTATGTATAATTGAGTGGATAGTTGATTGGTAACGCTGAGCAGTCGCCTTTTGATGACGTTTTCACCGCCAGCATTGTTTCACCGTCAATGTATTTTAATGTACGCTTTTTTCGATCTACGGGAGCCGGTTTAGTGGCTGCCGCTGCGGCTGCTTCAGCCAATGAATTCCCCACAACGTGAACGCCATCACGCTGATGACTCAGTGAGTGTGTCACGTGAGTCTTTGGTAGTTCTTTTTTCAAAAGAGCTACTTGTTCCCAGAGCAGTTTCTGCTTTATTGGTGCATCTGTGTCATCTTTGTAACCGTTCTGAATCCATGTCTGCAAATCCTTGTTATATGCTTTGACGCAGTAATATGAATCTGACACTATAAGTGTCGGGAATTCGCGATCCGCATTATCTAGCGCCATTTTCAAAGCTATTATTTCAGTTTGTAGTTCTGAATTTGTTTCTACTGAGTGTGATTTTGTTAATAGAGGTCTTAGTTTACCTCCGCGCCACACTTCTTTTGTAATCTCACATGTAGGGTTGTATGCTTGTTCTCCCCAAACGGAGGGTTGAGCATGTCCGTCTGTATAGATTACACAGGCGTAATGTCGTAGAGGCAGAATGTCGATTGGCAGAGGATACGTCTTTTCATATTTTAGATTTTTTAATTCCTCTAGTTCTTAGAAAATTGTCAACCAGGCTATACTTGATAATTCATATCCTACGTACAAGATTGTCAGATGGGCAATTCTGGACTTTTTAAAGTTGTATTTGTAACCCTCTGCAGCGAACCCAAGTATTATAGTGTTCACCCTTTTCAAGTGAGTCTCCAAGTCATCATCTGTTAAGTAAATGTCATCGACATAAGATAATGCTTCATCATCATATAGTTGTAGTAATTATGTTACTCTCGCTGAGAATACCCCCGGGCTGTTCTTGTACCCCTGGGCTAACCGACAGAATTGCTTTTGAGTGCCATTTACTGAGAATGCAGTTAAAGATCTGCTCTCTGGTGCTATGTTTTGACAAAAGAATCCATTGGAGATGTCCAAGGTTGTTTTGTATTTTTTGCGCACTATGTTATTCATTAGTGCAGCACTGTGTGAGTTTTGCACTGCAAAGGTTTTGCAACATGTGTTAAGGTGTCGGTAATCCAAAACTAGACGATATGAATTGTCTGGTTTGGAGACCGGAAACAAAGGATTGTTCATTTGTGAGGTGCAAGTTTCAATCACCCCCTGGTATTCTAGCTGATCTAGTATTTCATTTACCTGTTTTTTAGCTTCTTGCTTAATTGGGTACTGCCTTTGTGCAGTAGGTTGTGATTTTAACTGGATTTTGTGAGGAGGGGAGTCCTCATCCCATCCTACATGATTTTTATATAAAGCAGGTGCTAGAGCCACTGCCCACTTTCTAGCAAGTGTATATTTTTTATGAATCGGGATATGATTCGAGAAGGCAGGCATAATTACTTCTTCGCCATGAGGGCACTCCCTGACAAACTCTGGTGGCCAGTCTTTTTCAGCTAGAAGGATGTCATAACCCTTTGAGAGGTTATCCCAAAATAGTCCCCTTATTTTCCTAGTCTTATCTCCCTCTATACGTAATGTTATCTCGTATATCTTGTGGGGCTTGCTAACTCTGGTGTCTGCAGTTTCCACTTGAAGATATTCATTCGTGTCCACTGTCTCCAGATGATTCATAAGGACTTTGCGAGCTATGCTCACCTCTGCTGCGCTGTCTAGCATTGTCTGAGCCCACTCTCCGTTTTTCAGTTGTGTCCTCAGTATTCTCGGCATTGTTAACTACCTTGATACTGGCTACCTTCTTTTTTGGAAATTGTAATTTCTTTTTTAGCTGAGCAGGTTCCTTGTCTTTGGACTTGGCGTGCTCTTCTGATCGTCCTCTTCTTTCCGATTTCTGCGAGGAAGTCTGAAAAGATTGAGAGGGACGTGTATCAATGTCTTGATATCTATCAGGTTTTTTAATATTATCCCTATTTCTAAGGTTATATCTATTCCCAGAGGGGTCACTCTGCGGTGACCTCTGTCTTTGGTTTGGAGATTTCTCTCTTCGCCTGGGAGACCTCCCTCGGGACTGGAATTTCTTTTCTTTAGGATTGGATTGTTTGTTTCCATCCCAGTTCTTTTTTGGTGAATTATTATTAAAAAATATTTTTTCTGGACTTGTAGTCAGTTGCGGTTTTACTGGTATTCCACCTAGACTATCTCTGCCTAGTTCTTCATAGGATTTTTCTATGATTCTGGCAATTTCAGCTGGTTGGTCTGCTATATCTGTCTCTTTTAACCTCTGGCGGATCGCCACGTTTGCTGCTTCACCTTTTATGTTGGCTAATAATATAGCCGAGACCTGCTTGAAGTCTTTTAGTAATTTCATACCAAGAGTTAAAGCAGGTTCTGGACCGTATTCATCTTGAATTTGTTTTAGCACATCTGGTATTACCGAAATGGATGGAACACCGTGCGTTTTTGTGTAGATGGAAGCAAAAACTGTACCCCAAGTGTCACAGTCCTCAATGTGTGGTGCGATTCCCATTGGGAGACATATAGTCAGAATCCTGTGTTTTTCTAATGGGGTGGTGTCAGGAAACACCGCCTCTATTTGGGTAATTTTCTGTGCCAACCAGAATGGTATTTGTTCCCGTTTAGCTGGAACTTTACCTAGGCAGGATTGGATGTTCTGTGGTGTAATTTTATTTGTGTTCCCCTGGTGAGGGGTCAGCTGTGGAAGTTTAATCGCTGGCTGAATTGTTGAAGTCCGCATTACATACTGAACTAATTGTCTATGAACTTTTAGTAGTTGTTTTAGCTGTATTAACAGCTCTGCTGCAGGCATTCTTTCGATGTCTGGATGTGGTGTGTATCCGGCTAAGACCGGCCACGTTGCTCCTGGTCTTCCTAAAGGACCGAGCCTTGTAATGTGATTGTTATGTATTAGGGCGCCATCAAATAGGAGCAAATGCTCTTGGAATTTGAGTGGTACTTCCACCTCCTCGAAAGGAGTGTACGTTTCAGGAGGTTCCTCTACTTTGTAATAGTGGAAGTACTTTGTTACAGCATTTGCTGCTGGAAAATGTATCCATGAATAGTATACCTCTGTCTGCCGATATTCGTGTGCCTCGATTACGAATATGACTGTGCCACCTCTAGGTGTCAGTCCATTTTCTATAAGTTTTAAGGTTATAGATCTCCTTTTAATGACCGGAATGAGTGTTATATTCGGGTCTGCTGCTTGCATGGTAGCATCAGCATCTGCGAGTTCAGTTGCTAATCTAACTGCCTCTCTTTCATCATCACTCTCTGCTATTTTACAGACAGGATGGTATTATGTTTGTTTGCAGATCAGGTTTCTTTATGGAAACAGAGATTAGATGCACAATATTTTGGGACTGTTTTTATCCTTCAACGTTGACTATACCAAGAACCATACATAGGAGTTCCCTCCTGCGAGGTTTTGGAGGATATTACCTTTCACCCACTCCAGACGTCTTTGGAGTATAATGGAAAAAGGGGTCTGAGTGAGAAAGCACGACTGAGTTACTCTAAATGTCTTACGTTAGTTTTATCGCCCTTTCCAAACGCGTTGGGCGCCATGTAGTGTAGCTCCTATTTTCCCAATAGGCTCTGCGCATTGGAATAATACCTACAGCAGTAAAGGCCTAGACCAGACGTTAACTAGGTCTACTACTGTCGATACTAGACTTAATTTTTGGGTTTGCCAGCGTAGCTCAGAGTTCGCTAGAAACTTTCTCGAATGTTCAAGGAGGAATTAACTTCCCTGATTAGACAAGAAGGGATTTAGTTTCTGACAACCATAGAACATGACAACTTTGCTCTCCCCTAATCAAGAGTCAATCTCGAGAGTCGTGTGAGCACAAGGCAATTATTTTACTCAGTCAGTACGTGCATTCTTAGTCTCATCAGATTGTAGAGAAAAGGAAGAGACGGGCGTGTTCAATAAAAAGGTGTTATTTATTGATCAGTCTCTTTTCTCGTACAAGAGAAATGGATCGATATTATTGCAATACTTATAGTTAAGTAAAGTGCATACATTAAAAGCAATAGTATAAAATAATACTGTAAAAACATTGATATGGTTTCTGAGCCATATGATGTTTAAAATGATTAAAATATATTTACATACACATATACATTTGACTAAACGTACTCAACTGGTGTTTCTAAATACGCCTACCCCGTGTACCTGACCTAAGTCTAATGCGTGGGCGGGAATAGAATGTTACAGTTTAAGTTAAGTTTGTTTTTGCCAAGTGAATAACTAAAGAATTCTCTGTGAGGGGTTATTCAGTTCTGTACCTGGAAGTTAGGATGAATGAGGAATGGTATCTCTTTCTCTGCTCTCGATATTCCAGGCTGCCTGCGAGGGCTGCCCAGAAACGCCGGTGCTGGGTCTCTCGGCTTGAGATAGCAGCGCGTCTCTCAGCGCGTCAGGAAGGCGGGGCTGCTGTCAGCAGGGTCTGCTTCTGCTCTCGGCTTCGGCAAGTATGGCTGCTCCGTCTTGTCACCACGCGTGTGTTTGCATAGGGCAAGATCGGCAATATTTATACCTTAAAGGTGCCGAGATTGACGTAAGGATGGACATAGATACGTCAATAAAGATGTCATACGACTTGCTCATTAGCACATTCTTTACTAAAGTTCTCTGTGAAATCAAAACAATGGCCGCACGGATTTTCCAGGTTGTCATAGGTTTGATTTGTTATGAGAACGTCGTATGCCTTATCAGGGGCTGGAGGAATGTCGCTTGTCTAATTAGATCTCAAGCGTTATGACCTAATCAGATAACACGTTCCTGTGCCGTAGTGTGACTGCGTCAGATAACGGTATCTGCATCATGGGGGCTGTTCTTGCCTCATGGGCTGACTGTTAGTTAACTTGATAGTTTAACCAGAATAGGGTCAGGAATAGGGGGATCGATTCAGAACCTATAGGAATACATGACATATCCACCAAAAACTCCTGAGCTGAACCATGTATATCAGCACAAAAATACGGACTGCATTGATCTACAGGTATCAGAACTGGTCCCTCACTCTGTCCTGCTTGTCCTACCTGTAAGACATTCCTGTCACCTCATCCATATCATAACCATCATGATAATACTGTCCACCCAAGCGTCATCGAAATAGTCCTGGTCTAAGCGACTCTGAGAGGCCACTGAATTGTGAGCTGTGTCCTGTCCTGTCCGCTAGCTCCACAGCCCTGTTCATGAGAACCTCATCCTATAGGGGCTGCAACATTCTGCAACAACTACGCCAGTATCCCTTCTATTTAAAGTATGCACATTTGTCCCTAAAGGCGCAGTATTCAGAGGCTTGCTAGTGCACGGAAGCTGTCTGGCCAAACCACCCTGTCTTTTACCGTTTCTCCTGGAAGCCTGCTTCATGTTCAAAGCCTTATGCTTCCTTTCTGACCTCTCCTAATCCTCATTTTCCTTATGCCCATAATACTGTGTCATATTCAAAATAACGGAGGGGAAGAGGTGGCCCTGGTACTTTCTGAAGCCTGCAATAGGGTCGCAAACTTAGGAAGCAAATTGGAAACAAACCTATTAACAAACAGTTGCACACCACGTTCATTGACATGTCCTGTCCACTATAATCTAGAAACACAACTTAAAACTGAGCGAAAAAATCAGACACACTCTATTCTTTCTTCTGATGACAATCTTGTACCAATCAACCTTTCTCTGAGAGAATACATGTACGTAATATTACGGCCCGGCAAAGCAAGTATCTCTGCTCAAGGCTTGTCACCTGGCTTCCGTGTCTGATCCCATACGCTAATTTGATCCCAGGTGCCACCCAATTCCGCAACCTGATCTTGTGTGTGCACCTGTCTCCAAATATTGTTCATAACAAGTAGACCAAAAAACATTTCAATATCAGCAAGTGTCATTACTGTTGAAGAAGTTGCTTCAGTTGATTCCTTATAATAAGCAGTAGGATTTTTCCTAGGGTCAGGTAGCTGAGTCTTAGGAGGCAAAACCTCACTCCTCTTCCAGAGAGTATCAACCCATTGTTCTTGGAAACAGTCCTCTACCCTTGGCCTAGTCACATTATCATGCTGATCCCGTAGCTCTGGTATCTCAGGATGGTATATAGGATTAACCTCCCACATTGGAAACAGAGGTACGGGGTGGGGCTCTTCTCCAGAAGCCTTCCCCAGTAATCACCCAACTTTGCACCATTACCAAAGACATGAGCAGGCTCCATATCAGTAACATACATATGATCCCTAATATCATATAGGATCTGAGGTGCTGCACCCTTGAAATACTGCTCCCAAAGTCTGATCAGAGCAGCCAACATGTGTTTAAGGGCATGTTGTTGTACAAAAGGCTCATAATCTTTCATCACACTCCACACGCCTTCCACACTGTAAATAGGGTTACAAGCCCACTGTGCAGCCTGATTAGCCACCATCTTTTTCTCTGCATCTCCCGTTTCAAATTGGACCAACGCCTGCCCTTTACGTTCATTAAATTTCATCCAATCTCTATCCTTGGCCGTGTACCAGTGTCTCACTACTCAGTAATGTCAGGGAATGGAAAAACACAGTGGGGGTAGCAACAAAGAGAGTGGGCACTAACGTCTTTTTGGGCTCTGTCATGGCTGTAAGAGCTGGAGAGAAAGACGCCGGAGCAATAGGCGCTGCAGGAGTACTAACAGTTGCAGTTGCCACAGACGCCGTGGGCAAGGAAAGTGCAGGAGGTGCCGTGGCCGAGACAGTCTGATCAACAATAACAGAAGCAGAAACAGAAGTACCAGGTAGCTGAGCCTGTGAGGGAAGAGCATGATATATCCCCTGTGGCATATGGAGGTGGGGGTCGAGTATCTAACAATTGCTCCACAAACGTATCATGTTCTTCTTGGGCCACATATGACTTATCCATCCGTAACCGGAATCTCCTACCTTCACGTTCAATCCCAATCTCCTGCTTCTCTCTGTCATGAGGTACAGCTTTCTGAGTCAATGTTTTAATTCTCGCCTCTGTTTAACCTCCTTTTGCCATGTTCTGAGGGAATCAAACATAGACTGCCTATGTCTTCTTGCAAGCAACTTTTCCTGTAAGAAAGCAATTTTTGGTTCATCCAAGGTGCCTGGCAAAGGCCACTGTAACCCGGTATTATACCTTGTAAATTTGTGCCTTAGCGTACTAAACATAATAGGGTCAAGGCCAAGCTTCACATACATATCAAAATTTGAATTGCCTTCCGGAGATGCTGGCTGACTTTCTTCCAGTCAAGCATCAGCAGGACAACAATGACAACAGGAAACCAAAAGCCGGCTAAACCCAGGCATTTTCACAAGTAAGCTAAATTTCTTATGTTGCCTGGCAAAGAGTTCACAAACACTTTGCATCCAAATCGGTCCCCAGGCCGTACCAAATGCAAACTAAAATCAGTCCTCAGACCATACCAAAGACAAACCAAAATGGTACCATATCCACAAAGAACCAAAATAAACTCACCTGGTGCACACAGGTCAAACAAGTGTATTCTCCACTGCTGACTGTTAAGACCAAACAGCCAGATCAAAGGCTTTAGCCATTCAGGACACCAGTCGGGATGACCACTGAGCGAGGCACGGACCGGCCAGACAGACGGGGCAGCTGCAAGTTCAAGAACTCTCTCATGCATGGATCCCTGGTCCGCCCACCCACCCTCCTCACCCGTCCGCGGGCGAGGATGGGTCACCCAATGGGGTCCCTGTTCCACCACCAACTGAAGCAAGTGACCCGGTTAGGGCCACCTGGGTCACTTGCGACCCCTCTCAGCCTTCCATATGAATGAAGAGTAGGTCTGACAGTAGAGAATACAAAGCAAGTATATTTTATTCAGGTACACTCGAGCAGAGTCCGGTCTGATCAGTCTCCTGGGATTGCTGCAAGGTGACTGACTTCAGCAAAGATAGATATACATTATGTATATTTCTGAACCACCCATAATGGAATTTTACTAGCAAGTGCAGCTAAAACAAAGAAGTACAGTAGGATGAGTTTCGGCTAAGAGACCAGGTGCACATTATCTCTATGCCAAGGTCGTTCTGTTTGTATCCACCGCTAGACTAGTGAGAGAAAGCCTCTATCTATGGGAAAGGAATGCCTTAATAAGAACAGTGTATTCATTAGCGGAGTAAGGCCTAGCCTTGGAGAAATGGAAATTTCCACAACCTGCTTCTCGAGAAGGGAATACGCAGTTGGCGACTTGATTCAAAATGGCGGATAAACATAAAATGGTGCAGCGAATGCTAACTTTTAACAGGAACAAAGCACAAACAAAATAGCAATACATATTATTTCATCAAAGGTTTAGATCAACTGGCCTTCTCTAGGGAAACTGACAGGAATGACAATGAACATGATTCTTTCAGAATAGAGTAGCATGTTTCATCATAGGGTCCCCTCCACACACTGGGACAGGGTAGGTTCCCAGTTTGGTCTACGACGTTCCTGTAGGAAAGAGCAGGGATTTCCTATAGCACATGTAGTACTACTACCTATAGAGGTATAGTGAAGGGCAGGAAAAGATAAAGTAAAAATATTTTAGTGCCTCAGATTCAGTGTACAACACCAGTGTCTACAACCACCACTGCAAAACGTGTGTTGTGTGCTCACAGTGCGCATCTACCTTTACCTTACCCTAATGATGTAGGCAAGGTCCGACTTGACCGTCAGCAAATAGATCTCTAAATATGTATAAACAAAAAGATTTTATCTTCAGAAATACAATCAAGATCCAAACATACCATCCCCCGAAACATATACTACCCCCTAACCTCAGGGCTCTCAGTTAGTCACAGTGGTGGCCTGACAAATATACATGTTTGTGGGTTTTCCCAAAATTAAGGCAAATCACACCTTAGTAATCAAATTCTTACCTCTAGAGTACTATATACAAGTGCAGAAATCTCTGCTCTTGTGGTGGAGTTATTTACCCTCCTAAATGGGCTTACTCCTCTCTGCAATCCCTTTATGAATTAGTGGCAGGTATTGAAATGGTATATTTACTCATAAAGGCATGTTCATGACCACATTTACTTTTGTGAACAGGGTACAGAGGGTCCGATAAAGACAAGTAATCTGAGACAATACGAACTTTACGACTTTTGGTATTCACAGAGAGCATTTACAAGTCGTATCTTTACGTCCGCAGTCGGGCCGTAAACTGTGCTCCTGGATCGTACTCTCTGCACCCGGGCCGTAATTGCTGGCTTGGCCCGTACTCTCCAGCTTAAGCTGTACTCTCCGGCTCAGTCCGTACTTTCTGGCTCGGGACAGATGAAGTGTAATTAATGGGCCAGAATGCAATTTTTACAAAAGAGAACATTAGGATCATGTGATAAATGGTAGAGGAGGTCATGAAAATCAGTTTGGGCAAGGAAATGGGTGTGGCCAGACACTGCATAATATCCCAGAAAATGTTGGCCAAAAAAATTCCTAACTATATGGGCCATTACTTTGCTCTTTTCCAGTGACAACTCCTCCTTTGACTGTAGTCACTGCAATAGAAAAAAAGATTTCAAATTAAAACAAGCATTTGCAATACAATAGGTCTCGCATTTGTGAGATTTTGAGCTATTAGTATTGTAAATGACAATGCCTTTTATTTCTGTCTTTTGAATACCTGCAAGCAACGACTATAGGTACAAAGTGCACATAAATAAAAAGTATTGTCATTTACAATGTCAATAGGTCAGAGTTTCGAAAATGCGAGACCTATTGCATTGCAAATGCTAGTTTGGTTAGACTATAATTTATTAAATTAAAAAATACCATCACTTTTATAAACGGCTCCCTTTCCAGTATATACAAGCACTGGCGTCGACTTAAGCCGTGTGATTAAATTTCACACAATATGAAGCAGCAAATTATGAACGATCTGGTTTGCCTATAGATCATTTGCATGTATTTGATTATGTATATGTCAATACTTTAATTCTGTTTAGAGACTGAGCAGGCTTTGGTGACGATGGGTAGGCGACAGAGGGAAACATCCTTTACAACGAAACCTTTACAACGCAGTGCTTTTACAACGCAGGTTTTACAACGAAAACCATTACAATGCATTGCGCTGGGGGGCGCTCTAGGATAGGGAATAGATTTAATTTACTATCCAACACCTTCCCTAGTGTCCACAGGGACTGGAGTTGGAATAGTACATTAAACTATTCACTATCCAGCACCCCAAAGCGCTATGCGTTGTAAAGGTTTGCGTTGTAATACTTGCGTTGTAACACCATGCGTGGTAAAAGCATGCATTGTAACGTCATACATCCGCCACAGAGGCTGAAACCCATGAGACAATGTGCAGCAGAAGTTGGGGAGCTGTGGACAGAAGTAGGAGTGGAGATCTGGAGTAGTCAGAGTTTATATGTTTTAAATTATGCACTCATCTCGCCATGCATGTTGACCTGCGGGCCCATATTTGCGTCCCATACTGTAACGTTTGAACATTAAATCACATGTATTTAATGTTAAGAGAAAGGTAGGCAGTGTTCGTGCTCAGAATATATTTAAATGTTGTGCTTTTAGGCGAGAAAAAGATAGCGGTGTTAAAATATCTGTTTTTAGGTGTTGGCTGTGCATTGTTCAGTTTGTGACTGAGGTCTGACAGCATTTGAGTAAGGAATGGCGGTCCCTGGTCCTCCTGAGTTGACCCGTCCTGCACTGGTCTGTGATTCCAGGGCAGTGCAGAGCGGTGTGCATGCAAACACAAACAGTCATAAGATCAGTCCCACGTGAACTGCAGCAGCTCCCTCAAATTACGCGAACAGGTCACGAGTGCCTGTCACACACTGTGAAGTATCTAGGCGCTCTGTGAAGCCACAAGGAGGCATGCTGGACACAAGCATAGACAACACGTCCTCGACCCGCAATGTCTAACATCATGCATTGTCTGGACAGGAGCACATGGGATGCGCCCAGTGGTCGAAGTGGGCGGGATCAGCAAGGCGACCATACTTCTTTAATTTTATGCAATCCGTTCCCCTACTTTTTTTATTTTAAGCATGTGTCCCTGAACGGCAGAAATAGCTAGGTCCCATAGATAAGGCTCGGTGTTCCTGGCTGTTGGGGACAGGAGGGGCAGGCATAGAAGGAAAATGGCTTTGTCTCTTCCTTCTTGCTTGGAGACCACAAGGATAGTCAGTGTTCACTTCTGCCCTGCTGATGCTCCGCCTGTTTTTTCTTCTCTTCCCCTTCTTCCCTCTCTGTCACTTTCCTTCATTTATTCCTCTGTGAAATGGATCCAATACAGAGAAACACTTTTGCTGGAAATGTCGGTTTCCACCACACATAAGCACTCACACACACAAATCAAAGATGTCAGGTTGGCGACCGCCCTCTCCTCCTGCAGCCCCCACTCCAGCCTGCAGTACAGCGGGATGTCACTTGACTCCACCGCACACTGTATGACGTCTTGTGCCCTCAGTGAAGCGCCAAGAAGGGTGAACACAAGCACACATTAAGTGTCATGTCTACTGCCAACAATAGCACTCGTGTCTGGTCTCCAAGCAGGGTGGATGGATAGGTTTTTATATAGCGCAATATCACCGCCAGGTCTCAAAGCGCTTTGCATTGGGAACCCGTCCTGGTTTTTCCCTGTGAGATTTCCCCAAGGTGAAAGCCAGGCATCCCGCCGCGGGGGGCCGTAGTGGAGATTAAGCAAGCTATTGCCCAGAGTTGCAGAGTGTGAACCTGTGATTCGAGTAGGCACCAAAGCGAGAATTACCGAGTCCGTGGACAATTTGGGCTCAAGACCCTGCCGCGTCGGGAATTGAACCCTGGTCCCAGGTCTGATCTCAGCGTCCGGGTCTGCCTCCTCTAACCAGTGAGCCACACTTCTCACACAACACGCAGCGTCTGTTACTGCACCGGATAAGGAACACCCAGGCTGTGAATGTCCTGCAAGCACCCTCGTGATGTCACGGCACTGCACCCCTATACACACACGCTTCCGTGCCATGCTGCACAGTCTCTCCAGCCGGCAGTAGTGCCAATGAAGGTACTCAGCATTTATAATGCCGATATAACTTCCAGTCCAACAAATGCGAGCCCCATTGCATTTTTATTAATGGTTGTCTTTCTTTTAAGTTTTACATAGCATGAACTCGCCCTGAAGGTATTGGAGCGCTTTACATGAGCGCCACCAGTTACATTGCACAAGGGCACATTCAGCTTTTTTTAGGCACAGGGAGATTAGGGGATTTATTTAGAGTCACAGAATGTTGATCCTATGCCGAGACTCAAACCTAGTTCCCCTGTAACAAAGTCGTCAGACCTCTATTCTTTACCCTTCGTTTAATTCTTTCTAATTTATAAATGGTCAGATCGCAAACATTGGAGTACACTGCAAACAACTAAAGTTAATATATACACATAATATAGTATACCTAAGGTCGTTATTAGTAATGCGCACAAAAGACCACGTGGTTCTATACTCAGGAAAAAACTTACCATCAGCCATTTTCAAATAAGGTGTGTGTGCAAGCCTCCAGTCGGACTCAGTTCCTGGTTTATATTACATGTGACCACAGACTACACTTCCTGTCACCCATTATACTTTGTAGTCATGGACATCTTAGATGTTTGGCCAATAACCTGGCTTCGATTTCCACAAAACGCACAGAAACGCGAAGACCTTTTAAAAGCGACAAACGGTTTGAATAGTGTATGTGCGTCTCATTTCTGGCTATACAGCTGGCATGCATGATCTCTTTCATATAAGCCGCCTACTGTTCCACCTTTCCGAAAGCAAGTAACCTGCCTAGCACCCAGGACGCTGCTAGCAGAGCGAACTCTCACTTACTGAGACTACCGTGCGCCTAGATTCTGGTCTGCCCTGCAATGATGATGGAACCGGCTTCTGCCCCAGGCACCTCTCTTCCTCCACAGTGGCAGCAGTATTACAACAGTACTGGGAGCAGACTTACACCAACTGGCCCTTCAGAGAAGGCTGTGCCTGCACCCCGCGAGCGGTGAAAAAGGGCCGGGCGCGTTTGTGTGATCCCTTTGCGATCATTGTGGACGACAATACCATTCGATTTATATTTCGGGCAAATGCTTGGGAGGTGGGGAGAACTAGCTACTCTTTTCCCGTGCTTAAATCTGTTATATGGCTGCCAGGGCCTAGAATAGGGTGGGTCTGAAGGGTTTCTCGTTTGTGTGCCAGTCTATCAGAGAATAATATTGTGCCCTCCGGTTAAGCGGGTGTTCGTTTAAGGAGTGCTTTTAGTGGGATTAAAAAGGATTTGGTGAGAGGGGGTGGGGGAGCACGGCAGCGGCGAAGCTTCTTGAAGGGAGCGTGGCTGAAAAAGCGTAATTTGTAATCCCTTCGATGAGTGTCCCATGTGATTAAGAGCGTAGCTTCAAATGTGTATCATTTTCGTCGCATTGAAGAATGAAACAGGCGCCGTAAATCCCTACAGACCATGAAGCGGGCGCAGTGGCGAAGTCTTGGTATAAAAAAAGCCCAAGTAGTCCCAAAGGGAAACTGAGAAAGGCCAACAGCGCAATAGAACTGTAGTTGGTCGGTGGTGCTTCCGATAAAAACGGAAGTGATGCATCGGACCAGCAACCAATAGGGAGGCTGGAAAATCTCAGTAATACTAAATAGCCCAATTGCAAGCACGAGGCAAGCACGAGGCGGGATTACCCTCGTTATGTGGATTACCAGATGTCTGGGAGAGACAGCGCATGCGCGCTGCCTAGCGAGACCTAAAAATGGCATACGTTCGGCATCATGGAGAATTGACATGATGCCTTTATACGTTTCCCACTTTGCCACATATAGGTTTATGGGGGAGTTTGGAATGTTCCACAGTCTGTACACCAGAATACTAGAGAGGCAGTGTTGAAGTTGATCATAGTGCTATATTTGTGATTGAGGTAATAGGAACTCTTCCTGCAAAGAGGCAAAGGATTTCAGATCTCCGGCTTGGTCCATATTGTCCAGGGTCCATATTCCCTTTGATTCCCATTCTATCTTCATAAGCGGATAAACACCAACCTGGATGACTGCTTTATTTCATAAGGGATCTTTGATTTGTAGTTGGGAAGAACTGTGTAGGATTTTGAGAGTGGTTCCAGACCCTTACCATTGTTTGCTCCATGGGATTGGGTGTTAGTGTAGAGGGCATTTTGTGGCAGTAGAGGATATCCAGGCCGGGGCCACTACATGTCCTGGTGCATTCCAAATGGACCCAGAATGGAGGGTCCAGGATCTTCGAGGCTATGTGTGACAGTTGTAGCATGTGTAGGTCATGAAAGTGGAGGTCTATACTGGGTGCACCTAGGCCACAGCATTTCCATTGCACAATCAATTTAGCAAAGGACAGTTGAGGTTTCATTTCAACCCTTATGAAGGGATTTATTCATTTTTCCATTCCCTGAAGTATGGGGATCAAGAGAAGGAGAGGGAGCATTCTGAAGACGTATGTGAAACGGGGCCAACAACCATTTTGAATGTCATCCGCATATAGGAGAATCTTGGCCATACCTGTGGTGGTGGATAGGGCGTTATCTTGGGAGATTGGCAGTTAGTCGCTGCCAAAGGTTCCTTGGCCTGGAGGAACAGTAGACTATGATGTCCACTCCCCTGTTGATGAGGATACTTAGGCAGATTGAGCTGGTATTATTTACATAGAAATGGGAACCCAGCAATGGCTGCCTTTGTCTTTGTATGTGACATGGGTAATGCTTCACTTTTTCCCCAGTTTATTCTATAGCCTGATACCATAGAGATTGATGGGACGAGTGACATTAGGGCAGGTAGGGATCTATCAACATCAGTGAGCATAAGCAGAATGTCACCCGCATATAGAAGGATCTTGGCCATACCTGCGGTGGTGGATAGGGCCGTTATCTGGGGAGATTGGCAAAAGTTCCTTGGTCAGGAGGAACAGGAGAAGAGAGAGGGGGCAGCCTTGCCTGGTCCCCCTTCAGACAGGGAAAGCATCAAATAGTAATCCTCGTAGTTCACCTGAGCAGTGGGGTTGGTGTAAAGCCAATGGAAATTCAAACTTAATTGTTTCCCCAAGCCCAGTCAGCGTAGGACTCTGAACAAAGACCCCCATTCTATACAGTCAAATGACTACTTGGTATCGAGAGAGAGGGCAATTTTGGCATCCAGGGAATTATTGCAAAGCCATATGAGGTGGGCTAAAATACCAATGTGGATACACAAGGATTGTCCCCGGACAAACCCCACTTGGGTGTCATTTATTAGGCTTGAAAAAACTTGTTTGAGTTGAGTAGCCAGAATGCTTGCTAAGGTCTCTGTATCAGTGTTTAGGAGGGAGATTGTACTGTAGATTCCGCAAAGGAGGGGGCCTTTACATGGTATTGGCAGAATTGTGATCACTGCTGTGTTGATAATAAGAGATAGAGACACAGTTTATCCACCGCAAAATCCTTAAACTATCAATCAAATTTTCCCTGGAACCCATCCTCTCCTGGATATTAACATGCGGGAGTTTGGAGATGACAACTGCCACTTCCTCTTTGGTGATCTCTCCCGCTAGGAGAGAACTACCATCATCACTGAAATTGGTTAGGGTGAGATTAGTGAAGAAAACCTCTGACCGATCGTCACAGTCGTGGAGTTTGGAGCTATACAGGTTGGTGTAGAAGACTCCAAATCCATCTGCGATATCTTGCAAGTATTGTATTTTTTGGCCCGAACTATGTTAGATGGCTGGAATGGCTGTCACGTCTTCCTGTTGTCGGGGTTGTGCCACCAATAGTCTTTCCACCTACTCTCCATGTTCATAGTTGTGGGCTTTGAGCTATTAGATGGTGAATTCTGCCTGGGACTTGTAGAGCGAGTTAAGCTGTGTTTTTGCTTACTCCAAAGTGCATCTCATCGCCTATGAGAACCTTGCTGTGTACCGGTGTGTGTGTGCATTTTGATCTCCATTTCTAAAATGTGAGCTGTGATTGTGCTCACTGTTTATTATCCAGTGCCGCATCAATTGCTGTGCAGGGTGGCTCTAGCTACGGCTCATAAGGTCTGCAAGGAAATGACTGATCCTCGATTGTCCATAAGGTAGATGACCATGTGGGATTGTAGTAATTTTGACTGCTGGGGGGTTTATAATGTTCCACATTGAAGCACAAGGGTTTTTGTATGGGGACATGTAAAATCCAGTGAGTTATCAGATGGACCAGGGTGTGGTCCGATAAGGAGCTCCTAAGAATGTTGCAGTCTTGGATAGTAGGAGAGACCAGCTGCGAGGCAAGGAAATAGTCTAGGGGAAATTGTGTTCTGTGAACAGCTGAAAAGAAGGGGTATTTCTTTTCTGGTGGATGGAAGACCCTGCAGGTATCGGAGAGGTGATGGTCATTGTGAAGGTCATGCAGGAGGGCTGTCACCTTCATTAGGTTTGACTATAGGGTCGTACAATCAAGAATTGCGTGTGGCATGAAATTGCAGTCCCCTCCTAACAGAATGTTCGAGGTGTTGAGCTCGGTCAGTGGCCTGCAGAGGTGGGAGAAAATGTATGTTTGGGCCCAGTAGGGGCTTAGAATGATCTAACTTTGAGGGTTTTGGAGCAAAACCTAAATTTTGGCAGGGCATACCATACTTCATCCTGTTATATTCTGTTCATACATTTATGTTGCTATATTCCCTTTTGCATTTCCCCTGTGTGGATCTGGTGCCTGGAATGTATGATGCGTGCCTGCATCTTGCATCCTGGGTTCCAGATTCCATACCAACTGTATCTTGGTTAATCTGTATCCTGAACTGATGTGCTGTGCTTCAACTCCTGTTCAAGAATTAAATATGTACATTTAATTCATCTACATGTTTCTTTGGATTTTATATTGGCGACGAGGTACATCTTACGATTTCTGCCACTATTCACGAAGCACAGGAGCAGAAATTCAAAGATTTTAATTTTTGAACCCGGCTGTGGAATAAGAAAACGTAAAACGATCGAATTTTATTTACTTTTCCTTCAAGAAAATACTAACCGATTCTACAACGTCGTATTTGAGAAGATTTACGACCAACCAGTCTACAGTTACAAATTTGTACAACTTTGATTTTACCAACGGAAAAAAAAAAAAAAAGAGAAGTAACACGTGAAAATCATCGCTTCTACCTTCACTTATGGCGCGCGTTCAGGCGGTTTCAGCACACCTACTCCGACGGATCGGTAATGTGTAATTCCTAACTTATTGAATTTTGTGCCTTTTGGGATATTAACACTAATTGCGCGTGTAACGCACGAGACTGTTGATGAGCTCGAGGCGCCTTCTGACGTACGCCTCTCCACACGTCATCGCGTTATAACTAACCAAGACGCAAAGTATTGTCATCGCGTCGTGCGTGTGAGCGCCATTTTGTGTATCCATGGTAACGAGATACATGAAGTTACCGGAGACGCCGAGAAGTTTGTGACGATTCCAACTGGACCACATTACAATTTTTGCACGCCGGAGGGTAAAATAAACATTATACATGTTGAATTCTTCATTTCTTGGTACTTTTGACCAATTATTTTGATGATATAAATCGAACTAACTTTGTGTTTGAAAAAGTCGTCCTTCAAAGAATTTTGAGTACATAACCATTATTTGACTACCACCTTGTGGATCATAAATATTTTCTCTTGCTTCATTTATTTTTAAGTTTTATCTTATTGTTTTGAAGAACTACATCTCATTTAATAGTATATCTCCAACTCTACCTAACTATATCCAAAATGCAATTTGAACCACCTTCAAAATTTTTGCAAACCAAAGGTGATCCGCCCATCCCATGGACTAGGTGGAAAGAAGAGTTTTTTACTTACCTCAAGGCTATGGATGGAGAGAGGATGTCAGCGGAAAGAAAGAAAAATATATTTCTACATTGCCTTGGATCAGAAGGACAACTTGTTTTTAGAACTTTACCTCCTGTGAGATCTGGGGGTGATATAAATGTATATGATAAGGCTGTACAGAGAATTGAAGGAAGGTTTAAACCTGTAACTAGTGTAGCTTTAAATAGGTTTAAGTTCTATACCAGAGTACAAGATGAAAACGAATGTTTCGATGAGTTTTTAACAGCCCTACGTGCGCTTTCTTTGCATTGCAATTTCGGTTTGATAACTGACGAAATGATCAGAGACCAAATTGTTGTGCATGTAAAGAGCAAGAAGGTACAGGAACAATTGTGGATTTTAGGGGATCCGAGTTTAGAAACTGCAATAAGTACAGCTAAAGCCTTAGAACAATCTGACAAATGGATTAAATCCTTAGATAAAGTTTCTGTTCACACTACTCCTTCTACATCCACTAGTGAGGTTAGCACTGTCAATGTGCGAGAAACGAAAACTCAAAGTTCCAATAAATATGATAGTAAAGGTAAACAATTTTATTGTTTTAGATGTGGGAGTCCGGATCATATAGCTTCCTTTCCACAATGTCCTGCTATAAATAGACAATGTAATAAATGTGGTCGTACAGGACAATTTTCCAAATATTGCAAAACTTCCGCTAAATCTTTTAACGATTACAAGAAGTCTTCTTTTAATACTCCTAGACGTTCTAGTGGGAATGTATCTTATGTAGCTGAAGTGGAGAATAATGATTCTTCTATTAAAGAATCAGGTATTGTGGTCTCTGTACAAAACCCATTTGACATGACACAAGCAGATAGCTTGCCATCTCCTAAATGTCTGGTGAACATTTTAGGCAAGACTCTTGAACTCATGGTGGACTCCTGTTCTCCATGGACTATAATTACTCGTGATTATTGTGTAGAGTCATTTGGAAACCTGGTTGATGTAAATTCTTTGTGCAAGCCAGACATTGTTGCCTATAATTTTGATAAATCCGAAATCAGTTTTATAGGTTTTAAAGAAGTTCTTATTATTGTCAAGAATAATTCTGCAATCATCAAGATGTATGTGGCATTGAAAGGTGTAAATGTCTTAGGGTGGAGGTATCAGTGGAAGTTGGGGATCTCTTTGAATCCTAGGTTGAAAGATCCTGTGTGTGTACTAGCGGTATCTGATGGAGAGTATGATATAGCATCTATGTCTAAGGAAATTTCTGACTCTTTTCCTAATGTCTTTTCTGACAAACTTGGGAAGTTAAATGGTTTTACACATAAAATTAAAATTAAACCCAATACAGTCCCTCTTAAACAAAAGTTAAGGGGTGTTCCCATTAGTGTCAGGGAGGAGCTCAGAGTCATGCTTGATACCATGGTTAAAGATGGTATTATAGAGGAGGTAGAATCCTCCGAATGGGTTTCGCCTATTGTTTTGGCGATTAAACCCGACAAAACAATTAGGTTATGTGTGGACCTGAGAGCTTTGAACAGATGTTTGGTCGCAGACTGTCACCCGTTACCGAACATAAATGAAATGGTGTGCATGTTAGATGGAGCCTGTGTGTTTTCAACCTTAGATCTCAGATCTGCATATCATCAGATAGAGCTCACGGAAGACTCCAAGCACTTCACAGCTTTTATCACTCCTCATGGATTATTTCAATTTAAGAGGATGCCTTTTGGCTTAGCATCGGCTGCTTCAGTCTTCCAAAGGGCAATGTATCATATATTTAAGGATCTGGGTGTCTTCGTCAAGTGCTTTCAGGATGATATCCTTATTTTTTCAAAGAATTTCTCAGAGCATGACATTCATCTTAAGGTGGTTTGTTCCAGGTTGGAAAGGTTTGGTCTGACCATCAAAGCTAGTAAGTGCAAGTTTTTTTGCAAAACAGTGGATTATTTAGGTCATTCTCTATCGGGTGATGGGGTTGTACCAAAAAAGAACCTTGTTGATGCTATTGTTAAGGCTCCTTCCCCAGACAATAAGGAAAAATTGCTTTCGTTTGCAGGGCTTTGCGAATACTATAGTAAGTTTATCCAAAATTTTGCTAGTAAAATGGAGCCTCTTAGGGAACTTACAAGGAATTCAGCTAAATTCATTTGGACTGAAAAACAAGAACAAGCATTTAAGCAAATTAAGGAGGAAATTGTTAATGCGCCTACATTAAAGTCTTATTGTGTTAACAAGAAATGCATTATCACAGTCGATGCTAGTCTTTATGGCATTGGTAGTGTGTTAAGTCAATCGTCTGGTAAGGATGAATGGTGTGTTGCTTTTTCCTCAAGGACATTGTCTCCTGCAGAGAGAAGGTACTCTGTCATCGAAAAGGAACTGCTTGCCTGCATTTGGGCTGTCGAACATTTCAGGAATTATGTGTGGGGTAATCGGTTTGTACTACGGACAGATCATAAACCTTTGGTTGGGATTTTGTCTCCTGGTGGTGGATGGAACTCCACAGCGCGCATTGCTCGTTTGTCTTCACGTCTTCAGGAGTATGATTTCGAGATTGTATATGTTCCCGGTAAGTGTAATGTTACTGCGGATTTTCTTTCAAGGTTTCCTTGTGAGGATGCTCCTAAGGTGGATAATGATGTTGACGTTGTTGCTTCTGTTGGGGATTGTGTCTCTAAAGAATTTATTTCCTTGTCTGAAGAAGAGTGGTTTGCTGAACTTGGTAAGGATGTGGTTTGTCAACAACTTCTTGATTTTGTAAGGAATGGTTGGCCAGCCTGTAGGGGTATTTCACCGGATCTGGCTCCTTTTTGTCAGGTTTCATCTGAGGTCGAAGAGTTTTCTGGTCTACTCTTCAAAGCTGGTAAGTTAATCCCGCCCCAATCTTTACAAAGGAAGATTTTGCATCTTGCTCATCAGAGTCACATTGGCATGTCGTCAATGAAACGTCTGATTAGAGAAAGTTTTTGGTGGCCGGGAGTTGATAGAATGGTGGATAGGCTAGTAAGGGATTGTTCACACTGTGTTAGCAGTGACAAAATGCTTCATTTATCCTCAGCTCCCCTTCAGCCTGTGTCTTGGCCCAACTTTCCCTGGCAGAAAGTGGGATTTGACATATCTGGCCCCTTTAAACAGTTGCCTTACAATGCTCGTTATGCTTTGGTCCTAGTGGACTACCACTCCAAGTGGCCCGAGGTAAAGTTTGTTAGCACTGTATCTTCTCATTCTGTTATTCTTTTCCTTAAAGAAGTTTTTGCGAGAGAGGGGTTTCCCGAAACTTGTGTCACAGAGAATGGTGCTCAGCTTATTTCTGCTGATTTTGAGAAATTTCTTAGTAGTTGTGGTATAAAGCATTACACCACCTCTTTGTATGAACCCAGGGAAAACGGTCAAGTTGAACGTTTTAATCGTGTCCTTAAGGATTGTTTAAATGGTGTGCAGGTCTCTGATGATGGATGGTTGGATGTTGTGAGGAAAAGGTTATGGACGTATCGCATTACACCTCATTCTGTTACTGGGGTTAGTCCCTTCAAACTCCTTAAGGGAAGGGAGCCTCCATCTGATATATGTCCCTGGTGGATTAAAAAACTTGATATAAATGATTTTGCTGTGGACCTTGCTGGTGTAGCCAAACGGGTTGAAGATAAACAACTACAAATGAAAACCTTGTTTGATTCCAAAATGAAGACCAAAGATAATGATTTTGAGGTGGGGGAATGGGTGCGTATAAAAAAACCTGGCTTTCTGGTTAAGGGCTTTTCCAAGTTTTTCCCTCCCATCAAAATTGTCAAAGTTTTTAAAAATAGTGTAGTCACGCAGGATGGAAGAGTTTGGAATGTTCGTAGAGTGGCTAAGTGTAACAGTGTTGAAAATGTACATAGCTTTTCTTCTCCTATTCTTGGTAATAGCCTAAGGAGATCCGATGTTGATTTCACTATGTCTTCTCCTAATGTTGTTCACGATGATACTTCTGTTGCTTCTAGAGTTAAAGTCTGCAATAGACAAAAGAATGTTCCCAGCAGATATTTAGATTAATGTACTTAGATGATTTACCCTGCAGACATTCTTTTTCTTTTTAGGGGTATGATGTGTTATATTCTGTTCATACATTTATGTTGCTATATTCCCTTTTGCATTTCCCCTGTGTGGATCTGGTGCCTGGAATGTATGATGCGTGCCTGCATCTTGCATCCTGGGTTCCAGATTCCATACCAACTGTATCTTGGTTAATCTGTATCCTGAACTGATGTGCTCTGCTTCAACTCCTGTTCAAGAATTAAATTTGTACATTTAATTCATCTACATGTTTCTTTGGATTTTATACATCCCCCCCCCTGTCCATGTTTTGAGAACTGTGCAGGGTAAGGCCTTGTGTACAAGGATGGCTACGCCACGTTTCCTGGATTTCTGTGTAATTGTTTGTAGGAGAGGTAGAACGGGGAAGTCAGGGGATTTTCAACTATATATAATCTTCCCTACCCAGTCTCTCTTGAGTTTCCTAGCCTATATAGTGGAGAGATGGGTCTCTTGTATGAGAGCTATGTCTGTCTGTTGTGAGGTGAGATAGGACAGTATCTTTTTGTGTTTTACATAATTGGTTAGCCCATACCCGTTAGGTGTAATGATGAGTATGGGAGTATATGAGTGGTACCTAGGTAGGCCGATGGTATAGTGGTAGGCATGGTGTCATGGGAATTAAGCCGGTGGATGGGGGCTAGAGGGGTACAGCCTGTGGTGGAATAATGGCCTCTAAGAGACAGCAGGGGGGGAGAGTTGGTGTTGTGTCGTCAAACCAGAACTACTGCTGATTGATGAGGAGAAAGGATCCACAGGCACTGAGGCCAGAGGAAGCAAAGAGGGGTCAGGAGAGCATGCACTTGAAAGAGGAGATGAGGGAGATCTAGTGAGTGGCCGGTGCAGAGAAGTGGATGGTATATGCATGGACGTCCATCCATGGCAATTGCCAAGGCCGGCCGTGATGTCTAGCTGAAAGAAAGGTCCAAGGAGCAGTGAAGAGGAGGAGAGGGAGTGCATGACCTGGGGAGTGATAGAGGGTTTCATACCAGACACAGAATTCATGTAAGAAACTGGGTTACTGGTTGGGGGGGGGAAACACTTCTCATGCTGAATATATAATTCTACTCAGGTTGAAGTCACAAGCAAACTCTAAGTTAAGCTGTGCTCAGCCCTTGGGTAGCTCGGCACAGAGCAGCCAGGCTTTACTCATAGGCAATGTGTAAAGTATGTGTGCAGCAATTCAGACAGTAGCACAGTGAAAAGACACCACAAAAGGAAAGAAAAAAAAATAGTAGAACTGGAAATATGGGATTGTAAAGCTTTTAGGGAAAATAGTGTCAAGAGGCGTACAGCTCCAACAGTGGATATTTAGTTGCACTGGACCAGGACAAAATCATAAGTTCAGGCCCACCACTATGTAGTGTAGGCCGGCCACAGGGACTCAGTTAGGCCAGCTGAACTTAAGTACCTTCCATCCTGGTTTGCAGAGCCATGCATGGATCAATGTTGAAGATGCATCGCACAGCCATAGCGATGTATTGGTTCCGAGATATGGCAATGCTGCGCCGCGAGGGCCTGCATTGTCATCGAGGATCCTGTAGACAGGGCTTGCTTTGTGAAGTCCAAAAGTTTTTCCCTCAATGGTGGAGTCGCATACTATGCAACTACCACATTTCATATGGCCAGTGAGGGCGGGCAATCCCCATGCATCATTAATCGTAGCTATTGGTGTGGGTTGTGGGTTGTGGGAGGGTACCGTGCCAGTACCAAATGGTCTTTTATATTTTTGGCTCCTTTGAAGGAGAACATTTGGCATTCTAGATCTAATGCACCTGCATTCAGTACCGGCCAGTGCTTTAATATGCTTTTCCTTATGGCGTTGGATACTGGGGAGAAAGTAGTCACGCATATGAGTCTGTCCTGACTTTTCTTGGGTTTTGGTTCCAGTAAAGTTTCTCGAGGGCAATATCATGCCCGTTTTAGGGAGCGGCGTACAAGCTTCTGCAGATAGCCCCTACTCCTAAGCTTGTTGCTCAGAGTTTTTGCTTCAGTGAAATAGTCTTCTTTAAAGTAGCAATTCCTCCGGTCCGCTAGATAAAGTGCATCACCATCCTGTAGTACAAATGTCTTCGAAAATTATGTTTTCTCTTCATGCTCACTACGCCGCATGCGCCGGGGTTCTCCACTTTCTCGTGGCAACTTGTAGGCCTCACCACCAGCGTAATGGGGCACCATTTTTCAAATTATGCCATGACCTTATAGTGATGTCGCCATGTTTTTAAATCTTCCATCACTTCAATGCATTCATGTCACGGTTGGTCTATTGAAATACATGCCTAGCATACATAATCACATTATATTCTTTCTTTTTGTCTCCTCCGATCTCTTTTCACTATGTTAATTGTTTGTAGTATAAAAGGCAAATGTTATTTAATTTCAAGACAAACATGATTTATATTCTTGTCCTGAAGATGATGCCATGTATTTAAGTTTCGGCATCGAAACGTCATCCATACATTAGTACCATCTGTACCCAAAATGTTCGTAAATGTTTTGTGCAATGGTTCTCAAAAACGCAGTTAAGTCTGTTCACTGAGTACAAGTCTACCGACCGCCTTGTTCGCTTTTGCCTGAACTCTGTTGTTTTCTCTTATTCACTGTGGGTCACGGGTCGTGCCCACTTGACATTACTGTGAAATTCTTTTTCAATTGTGTATAACTACCAAATAAATTCCTGTCCGGCTGGACAAAGGACATACTAACTATTTAGTGTATGCCTATTCTTACCCTGATTCCTCAAATACTAGGGTCCACTGTTTTTTTTAATGGGTTGCACTGTGCAGCAGAGGAGATGTGGCATTTCTTCTGGGTCCACAAAGGCTGGTAAAGCACATTAAGCCCACTTCTAAGGGTCCATAATTGGGGTGGCACCACTAGGCAGGGTTGATGGCAGAGTTCAGGTGCAGATGCGAAGCTGTTTGAAGCCTTTTATATCCCTGAGGGTTCCGATCAGGATGCCAAACAACTAGTTATTGCAGTCACTCTGGGTACAATAGATGCAGGTTCAGTCCTTCTCACCCAGTCGAGCAGGTCAGCACAGCAAATCAGCAGAGTGGTACTGCTTCAGCTGCACAGCAGTCCTTCTCCCTGGCAGAGTATCCACAGGTACAGAAGTGTACTGAGGAGTTGGTGTCTGAGGTACTTCTTTTATACACAAGTAACCTGGTTCTGGAGTGTGGAAGAAGCTTCTCGACAATGACTCTGAAGTGCATGGAATTTCCTGCCTCCACTGCAAAGGCTCCAAACGGGCTGAAGGGACAATGCAGGGTCATTAGGCCCTTGTGTGTGAAGGCAGAACACAGGTTATCCAGGTATGAGTGTGGCTATGCTCAGCTCTGTCCGTTCATCATGCCTGAAGTTGAGCTAGTCAGGCCCTTTATTGTGTGACTGTCTGGGAGGAATTCATAAAGTCTAACTGTCAATTACACCCAGTCATGAGATCCAGGCCATGCTATAGGCACAAATAGGATAAACAATAACATAAAGTGTGGTGGAGGGTCCAAGAGATATTTATACACCTCCCACCGATTATTTTCCCCAATCAATACTGTCAAAACCATACAACTAATCCGGGGGTCTACTAAAACAACAACCTATCTGGAGAGAAGTCTCTGAACATATATATCAAGAAGAGTACTACAGAAAGAAGGTATAAAGTAAAGAGACCTTTAGAAACAGTTGGATTCCCATCACTCACCAAAGTGATCAGTATCATCATCTGGGTATCCATCCTACCATCCACTGTACCTCTTGATCATAGAGGGATTACTAGTGGATTGTATCTTGAATGGGTCATGAAGGAGGAACAAAGAAACGAGAAAAACCAAGCTCTCAAAACACATAGATGTGATCACAAATAGTATGTGGGAGTGATAAGTGCAGTGCAATAGTGTGACAGTGAAATTTAGGAATGGATTTACAAGAGAGAAAATCTTTTATTGGAATATCTGTTGTAATCCTTATTAAAAACAGTGCAAAAACCAGTTTTCAAACATAACTGCTCGTAGGTAAGGTCGACATGTTTCAGCCTTCTGGACTGGTAGTCCACAGGCTTTCTTCAGGACCTGTCTATAAATGTTATTGCTACTGCATTAAAAAATGGAGTGACAAAACAGTGAAAACACAAATAAGAAAAGATTTGAAATAAAGGTTGGAATTAATGCAACCTCATGTGCCAAATACGAATCCTCCGTATCGACGAGATGCAGAAGGCAACTGTAAAGACACATATATTGTAGCACTCAAAATGAACAGAATAGACAGCGTCTGCAGATTGGTGGAATATACTGAGGTGCACCAACTGTCAACCCCAAACAATTGTATACCTATAGTACAGCTCAATCATTTGAAATGTTTTCACTCCCCCGTCTTGTACAAGGACTTGACCTCACCTCGAATGGTAACAACTCAGGTCAAAGAGGCCCTGAAATGGCAAAAACAAAGGAAGAAGGAAAAAGTAAACCTACCAGCAACCTGTGCCAGCCTTTATTACCTAGTCCCACACCTGTACAACCTTTTTTATGCCTAGAACCATCTAACCGCTTATTGTGCAGAAACATGGAATACCAACATCTCAAAACACAGTGTCTGGTGCAAAGTTTCGACTACAAAACATGTTATGAAAACTAGCGCTTAGCGGTTTGCAGCTCAACTACCATCTGCAGTATCGATGAAGATTACAGGACGTCATATGCACTGGTGCGAAGCTGCATTCACTTCTAATGTTCAGCGCATGATCTGCACTGCCCTCTGCTAATATCACAAAGTAAGCGCCACTGATCTCACATGTCTGGGCGTAATCGTCAAATTTCTAGACTGCATTACGTTTAGTTTCACACACATACGAGTATCTTCACTCGATGTTTATGTAAATCAGGAAAATGCTATGCACGTTCTTCCCTGGCCGAGCCCCTGTTCCTTAAATTTAAAGGCCCTTTACAATATTTCTCGGCAATAAATAAAGCTAGCTAGTTGGACCAAGCACTCAAAAATGAATGAAAAATGCTGACAAACAACCCACAGAAGAAATCTTACCAGTCCGTCGTTGCCTCTAGCTCGACCCGAACTGGGTGTGGAGGTAATGGACAGGAAGTTTGTGCGTTTTTTATATTGTCAAATGCCACAGCTGAATACTCTTAGGACTCTTCTTATAATAATAATAATTAGTAGTAGTAGTACTAGTAGTAGTAGAAGTAGTAGTGGTGCAGGGAAACCAGAAAGTCAGGTAAGAACCCCAGTTCAATTTTAATTCTAGTTATAGGTCAAAGAAGGTACTCACAAGTATGTCCTCCCACCCATCGTTTGAGTAGTGTGCATAATCTTTTTCTAGCTTGAGTTAAAACAAATGGTCAACGAGTAATATATACATGTGCCTCCCAGCAAAGGGATTGTATTTTCTGATTGTGTAAAAGATATATTAAAAGAAAAGAAAAAGTAACATCAATTAGTGTTTGTGTGTGCTTGAGGCAATACTGAAAACATGCAGGCATGACTGAAATAATTCTAACAAATATCCACGTTAATAATTTATAAGAAGCAATGGTTTAAATTAAAGTCTGTCAGCTATGTGTGTGATGATTAAGCAAACCAATGGGACATGGAGACCTTTATAACACTTCACACCCATATTATATATAGTCCTCCTATTCTGGGGTGGCTCAGAACTCAGACATTTACCACATACTGGGTTCATTACGAGCTCCCAGGATTTAGGCGTGGGGATAGCTAAAGGCCATATTCTCTTATTTCCACAGGCATCCCAACAGTCAATTTTGACAGCAAACGCTGCTTCATTTAAAATATTGTGTGTGCCCTTCATGGACAATCTGTAAAGGTTCACTGGGACACAACTCTTGAGGATGACCCTGCTTGGTTGTAAAATGGTTCAACGTGTTTCACACCGTAAATTACTTCTCCTTTTGTGCCTAAACAAAAAGAAAAAAGTAGCACCTGAACAATGAGCATTGGAAGGACAAAAGTAATGCATAGATGCTCCAGGGGAGGGATAAACACAGAAAAGGAAGAAAAGCATACAGAAGATGACAAATGGTAAGCAAATGAGAGTGGCAATGATGCCAACCAATTGATGAGCTCTAAGCCCAATGTAAGCTAACAACAACACATCTTTAAACACACAGATCATGCTATGTCTTAGGCGAGACCAAAAAAGTCCTGTTCCAACTTTGCATTAAATCTACAGCCATGTTTCTAGTTGGAAGCATGGTTTGTGAGATCCAGGCATATATGCAAATGCTTCCCATTTATCGTTCCAGCTACCATATCGCATAATATTTTTGACTGCCCCTATTTCATGAAATATTTACAACAAGGGGTGGTGATGGACAGAGTCTCTGAATTAAGCAGAATACTCTCACCCAGTCAAGAGATCAGGGCTAGATCCAACACCGTTTTTTAGCTCATTGCACCATCCCAGTTTCAGAACCTGGCTGTATGCAAATTAGTCTGTCCCTGGCCCAGTGCATCATGGGAACAGGGCAGACCAGACTACAAAAGCCAATTCTTACACTGGGAAGGAAACAAGCTTCCGGGGACCGGTTTCTGGCATTTCAGCCGTCTTCGGCCCGGCTTGCTTGAATCCTGATGGTGCAATGAGCAAGGGACTCACATCTGAGTATACCCTTCCACGCTTAGGGTGGACAAAAATATTTACAACAAGGGGTGGTGATGGACAGAGTCTCTGAATTAAGCAGAATACTCTCACCCAGTCAAGAGATCAGGGCTAGATCCAACACCGTTTTTTAGCTCATTGCACCATCCCAGTTTCAGAACCTGGCTGTATGCAAATTAGTCTGTCCCTGGCCCAGTGCATCATGGGAACAGGGCAGACCAGACTACAAAAGCCAATTCTTACACTGGGAAGGAAACAAGCTTCCGGGGACCGGTTTCTGGCATTTCAGCCGTCTTCGGCCCGGCTTGCTTGAATCCTGATGGTGCAATGAGCAAGGGACTCACATCTGAGTATACCCTTCCACGCTTAGGGTGGACAAAAATATTTACAACAAGGGGTGGTGATGGACAGAGTCTCTGAATTAAGCAGAATACTCTCACCCAGTCAAGAGATCAGGGCTAGATCCAACACCGTTTTTTAGCTCATTGCACCATCCCAGTTTCAGAACCTGGCTGTATGCAAATTAGTCTGTCCCTGGCCCAGTGCATCATGGGAACAGGGCAGACCAGACTACAAAAGCCAATTCTTACACTGGGAAGGAAACAAGCTTCCGGGGACCGGTTTCTGGCATTTCAGCCGTCTTCGGCCCGGCTTGCTTGAATCCTGATGGTGCAATGAGCAAGGGACTCACATCTGAGTATACCCTTCCATGCTTAGGGTGGACAAAAATATTTACAACAAGGGGTGGTGATGGACAGAGTCTCTGAATTAAGCAGAATACTCTCACCCAGTCAAGAGATCAGGGCTAGATCCAACACCGTTTTTTAGCTCATTGCACCATCCCAGTTTCAGAACCTGGCTGTATGCAAATTAGTCTGTCCCTGGCCCAGTGCATCATGGGAACAGGGCAGACCAGACTACAAAAGCCAATTCTTACACTGGGAAGGAAACAAGCTTCCGGGGACCGGTTTCTGGCATTTCAGCCGTCTTCGGCCCGGCTTGCTTGAATCCTGATGGTGCAATGAGCAAGGGACTCACATCTGAGTATACCCTTCCACGCTTGGGGTGGACAAAAATATTTACAACAAGGGGTGGTGATGGACAGAGTCTCTGAATTAAGCAGAATACTCTCACCCAGTCAAGAGATCAGGGCTAGATCCAACACCGAAGACGGCTGTAATGCCAGAAACCGGTCCCCGGAAGCTTGTTTCCTTTCCAGTGAAGAATTGGCTTGGTAGTTTGGTCTGCCCTGTTCCCATGATGCACTGGGCCAGGGACAGACTGATTTGCATATAGCCAGGTTCTGAACTGGGATGGTGCAGTGAGCTAAAAAACGGTGATGGATCAAGCCCTGATCTGTTGACTGGGTAGGAGTGTTCTGATTAACTCTGATACTCTGTCCATCACCACCCCCTTTTTGTAATTATTTTGGCCACCATGAGTGTGGAAGGGTATGCTCAGACATGAGTCCCTTGCTCATTGCACCATCAGGATTCAAGCAAGCCGGGCCGAAGACGGCTGTAATGCCAGAAACCGGTCCCCGGAAGCTTGTTTCCTTTCCAGTGAAGAATTGGCTTGGTAGTTTGGTCTGCCCTGTTCCCATGATGCACTGGGCCAGGGACAGACTGATTTGCATATAGCCAGGTTCTGAACTGGGATGGTGCAGTGAGCTAAAAAACGGTGATGGATCAATCCCTGATCTGTTGACTGGGTAGGAGTGTTCTGATTAACTCTGATACTCTGTCCATCACCACCCCCTTTTTGTAATTATTTTGGCCACCATGAGTGTGGAAGGGTATGCTCAGACATGAGTCCCTTGCTCATTGCACCATCAGGATTCAAGCAAGCCGGGCCGAAGACGGCTGTAATGCCAGAAACCGGTCCCCGGAAGCTTGTTTCCTTTCCAGTGAAGAATTGGCTTGGTAGTTTGGTCTGCCCTGTTCCCATGATGCACTGGGCCAGGGACAGACTGATTTGCATATAGCCAGGTTCTGAACTGGGATGGTGCAGTGAGCTAAAAAACGGTGATGGATCAAGCCCTGATCTGTTGACTGGGTAGGAGTGTTCTGATTAACTCTGATACTCTGTCCATCACCACCCCCTTTTTGTAATTATTTTGGCCACCATGAGTGTGGAAGGGTATGCTCAGACATGAGTCCCTTGCTCATTGCACCATCAGGATTCAAGCAAGCCGGGCCGAAGACGGCTGTAATGCCAGAAACCGGTCCCCGGAAGCTTGTTTCCTTTCCAGTGAAGAATTGGCTTGGTAGTTTGGTCTGCCCTGTTCCCATGATGCACTGGGCCAGGGACAGACTGATTTGCATATAGCCAGGTTCTGAACTGGGATGGTGCAGTGAGCTAAAAAACGGTGATGGATCAATCCCTGATCTGTTGACTGGGTAGGAGTGTTCTGATTAACTCTGATACTCTGTCCATCACCACCCCCTTTTTGTAATTATTTTGGCCACCATGAGTGTGGAAGGGTATGCTCAGACATGAGTCCCTTGCTCATTGCACCATCAGGATTCAAGCAAGCCGGGCCGAAGACGGCTGTAATGCCAGAAACCGGTCCCCGGAAGCTTGTTTCCTTTCCAGTGAAGAATTGGCTTGGTAGTTTGGTCTGCCCTGTTCCCATGATGCACTGGGCCAGGGACAGACTGATTTGCATATAGCCAGGTTCTGAACTGGGATGGTGCAGTGAGCTAAAAAACGGTGATGGATCAAGCCCTGATCTGTTGACTGGGTAGGAGTGTTCTGATTAACTCTGATACTCTGTCCATCACCACCCCCTTTTTGTAATTATTTTGGCCACCATGAGTGTGGAAGGGTATGCTCAGACATGAGTCCCTTGCTCATTGCACCATCAGGATTCAAGCAAGCCGGGCCGAAGACGGCTGTAATGCCAGAAACCGGTCCCCGGAAGCTTGTTTCCTTTCCAGTGAAGAATTGGCTTGGTAGTTTGGTCTGCCCTGTTCCCATGATGCACTGGGCCAGGGACAGACTGATTTGCATATAGCCAGGTTCTGAACTGGGATGGTGCAGTGAGCTAAAAAACGGTGATGGATCAAGCCCTGATCTGTTGACTGGGTAGGAGTGTTCTGATTAACTCTGATACTCTGTCCATCACCACCCCCTTTTTGTAATTATTTTGGCCACCATGAGTGTGGAAGGGTATGCTCAGACATGAGTCCCTTGCTCATTGCACCATCAGGATTCAAGCAAGCCGGGCCGAAGACGGCTGTAATGCCAGAAACCGGTCCCCGGAAGCTTGTTTCCTTTCCAGTGAAGAATTGGCTTGGTAGTTTGGTCTGCCCTGTTCCCATGATGCACTGGGCCAGGGACAGACTGATTTGCATATAGCCAGGTTCTGAACTGGGATGGTGCAGTGAGCTAAAAAACGGTGATGGATCAAGCCCTGATCTGTTGACTGGGTAGGAGTGTTCTGATTAACTCTGATACTCTGTCCATCACCACCCCCTTTTTGTAATTATTTTGGCCACCATGAGTGTGGAAGGGTATGCTCAGACATGAGTCCCTTGCTCATTGCACCATCAGGATTCAAGCAAGCCGGGCCGAAGACGGCTGTAATGCCAGAAACCGGTCCCCGGAAGCTTGTTTCCTTTCCAGTGAAGAATTGGCGTGGTAGTTTGGTCTGCCCTGTTCCCATGATGCACTGGGCCAGGGACAGACTGATTTGCATATAGCCAGGTTCTGAACTGGGATGGTGCAGTGAGCTAAAAAACGTTGATGGATCAAGCCCTGATCTGTTGACTGGGTAGGAGTGTTCTGATTAACTCTGATACTCTGTCCATCACCACCCCCTTTTTGTAATTATTTTGGTCACCATGAGTGTGGAAGGGTATGCTCAGACATGAGTCCCTTGCTCATTGCACCATCAGGATTCAAGCAAGCCGGGCCGAAGACGGCTGTAATGCCAGAAACCGGTCCCTGGAAGCTTGTTTCCTTTCCAGTGAAGAATTGGCTTGGTAGTTTGGTCTGCCCTGTTCCCATGATGCACTGGGCCAGGGACAGACTGATTTGCATATAGCCAGGTTCTGAACTGGGATGGTGCAGTGAGCTAAAAAACGGTGATGGATCAAGCCCTGATCTGTTGACTGGGTAGGAGTGTTCTGATTAACTCTGATACTCTGTCCATCACCACCCCCTTTTTGTAATTATTTTGGCCACCATGAGTGTGGAAGGGTATGCTCAGACATGAGTCCCTTGCTCATTGCACCATCAGGATTTAAGCAAGCCGGGCCGAAGACAGCTGTAATGCCAGAAACCGGTCCCCGGAAGCTTGTTTCCTTTCCAGTGAAGAATTGGCTTGGTAGTTTGGTCTGCCCTGTTCCCATGATGCACTGGGCCAGGGACAGACTGATTTGCATATAGCCAGGTTCTGAACTGGGATGGTGCAGTGAGCTAAAAAACGGTGATGGATCAAGCCCTGATCTGTTGACTGGGTAGGAGTGTTCTGATTAACTCTGATACTCTGTCCATCACCACCCCCTTTTTGTAATTATTTTGGCCACCATGAGTGTGGAAGGGTATGCTCAGACATGAGTCCCTTGCTCATTGCACCATCAGGATTCAAGCAAGCCGGGCCGAAGATGGCTGTAATGCCAGAAACCGGTCCCCGGAAGCTTGTTTCCTTTCCAGTGAAGAATTGGCTTGGTAGTTTGGTCTGCCCTGTTCCCATGATGCACTGGGCCAGGGACAGACTGATTTGCATATAGCCAGGTTCTGAACTGGGATGGTGCAGTGAGCTAAAAAACGGTGATGGATCAAGCCCTGATCTGTTGACTGGGTAGGAGTGTTCTGATTAACTCTGATGCTCTGTCCATCACCACCCCCTTTTTGTACCTATTTCATGTAAGGCATTGATGCTGCAAACATCTTGTGCCTTTTACCACCGTATTATCAAATCAGGTTTCTGAAGGTGGTAATGTGTGACAAGAACATTCAAACATATTTATAATGTGGCATTATGTTGCAGTGGTCCTCTGCACTGTTGTTTTTGCTGTTGTTTTGTTGGTTCCTGGACATCCCCCGACACAGCCACATCGCCGGACACCTGAGAGACCTGCACTGGCTCCCGATCAACAAGAGAATCACGTTCCGACTCCTCACCCACGCACACAAAGCCCTGCACAACCAAGGCCCAGGATACCTCAACAACCGACTCAACTTCTACACTCCCACCTGCCAGCTTCGATCGACCAACCACGCCCTCGCCGCCGTCCCCCGCATCCGAAGAGCCACCACAGGAGGAAGGTCCTTCTCCTACCTGGCCGCCAAGACATGGAACTCCCTCCCCACCCACCTTCACCTCACCCAGGACCACCTCGCCTTCAGGAAGCAGCTCAAGACCTGGCTGTTCGAGCAGTAGTGGACCCCTCCCCAAGCGCCTTGAGACCCTCTGGGTGAGTAGCGCGCTATATAAATGCCTTGATTGATTGATTGATTGCTGCTGTGTTGCATCAATGAAATATAATGTGGTTTTTGCGCTGTGGATGTTTGTTTCATTCGATTTTGTTGTGTTGCCCTTCGTTTTGTTTTGTGTTGCTATGTTGCTTTTTGTATAATATTTTGTTATGTCCTGTCCTTTAATTACTTTGTGTATGTCAATAAACAATGCTACGTTTCCAGCTAAAAGCAGCACATGCTTTTAAATTCCTGTGACAAGCAACTATTACCATTGTCTGCGGTGGGAAATAGCAGTGCTCCACCATCACATCAGTTGGACCAAATCGGTGGCAGACATTGTATCTTGATCACTTTAGGTGATACTGCTGCCACCATACTATTATACTGTGGAGCATGACCATTCTCAACAGAGACACACATACTATATTAAGATAAATTAATAAAAGCAATGTATCTCAGTGAGAAATCTTGCATCTCCTACAGTGCAGTAAGGAGCGCAAAAAACACTCAGCACGTCGTTGTACCTGTATAAATTAAGGGGCATATTACCTAGCAATCGCGATATTTATCGCTAAGCAGGGGTAGCGGGATTAATTTTATCGCCGCGCTACGACGATTTTTATCGCTGAGATACCTTGCTATCCACAAGGTTTATCTCAGAAACGATAAAAATCATTCGAAATGCGTGAATATCGCTGGAAATACAGCGATATTCACACATTATCGTGACAATGCTCTTAGCCATGCTATCCACCTCCCATTGGATAACATGGCAAAGAACTGCTCTGGGCTTAGCGCGAATATTTCCAAAACTACACCTTTGTAGGTAATAGGAGATAGCGATGTTAGCGACTGTTTTCAGTCGCTAACATCTTGGCACGCCCACTTTGCATGTCATTAGCGATAATTATCGCTGACATGCAAAGTGGGCCCCTAAATGCCCGCTATCGCCTATTAGCTGTCGCTAACTGGTGTTAGTGACAGCTTGGTAATAAGGCGATCAAATTATCGCCGCTGTAGCAGGGAAAAGCTCGCTGAAGCGGCGATAAGGGGCCGTGGTAATATGCCCCTAAATTCGCGAAGTACATTGGGATGCGAAAAACATCAACAATAACTGTATAGAAGTAAAGTGAGCACAATCTAGCAGTAAATATTTTCATTTTGAATTATAATTCTTCTTGCAACATCTGTGTCAGCAGATTTAGATTAATATGCGTGAAGATTATGAGCTGACAGTCGGACACCTATAACCTCTCTATACTGATTAAAGGTAGCTTTTATAGGGTGCCAAGCAGTTCCTCTAGTGTAATTGAAAGAATAAAATGAAAGTGCAAAGTGATGCACAGTAATTTTTCTGAGATGAAGGCACAAATCTGCAATCTAATCACTCACTTACTTCAAACTTTCAATATTAAATCACCGAAACACCATTGACACTAATGAAAGGGGGACTGGCGTGTAGTCCCTGTGCAATGTTCTCCTTACTGCACCGCCAGACCTGATCTTCTTGAAGGTATGCTATGATCATATGCCCTTGTGAATTCCCATGGAAGCCCATTGTCTGACAAGGAGCCTCTTTTCCGTGCCGTGCAGACAAGCTCTCTGAATACAGATGCTAGGTGGTGTGAGGCAACAAGAGCAAGTCTGCCTGGAGAGGTGCAGGTGCCTCCCTGCTCCCGCTACTACGTACCGAGCTCCTGGTCTCCTGCGCTGTCAGCGGCACCCGTGGCTCTGCTGTTCAGCACCATGGTGTTGACTTGTCTCAGAGGAAGCATGGGGGCAAAGTCCACCCTAAGAACCAGAAGGACAAGGGCCCACACCACAGACTCAATCGATATCAAGCGCCGGAAGATCTAATCTGACACTGACACAGACAAAGACCAGGAGGGGGAACTAGATCACCTGACAACCCCCAGCTCTCCTGTGACTGTGGCCTCTCCCCTAGGTGAAATAGCTTAAGAACCTCTGACTGCCCCTAGAACCAGGATTACAGATTTTTTCAAAGTTCAACATATCAAACACCAGCTGCTTGTACATAGGTGGCTACCCCAGATCCCACAGAAGCCGCCACACCAGCTGGGCTCTGCCATCATCAGATACAGTCTCACCTTCAGCACTAGATCTCCTAGCAGATGGTCTAAAGACCCCACTGAGCCACACAACCCTAAGTCTATTAGAGCAAGATTCAAGCACAGTGCTAAGCTTAGGGCACACTTCACCTCTGCTGAAGACCCAGTCAGTAATTTCAATCCCGCTGTCCTGCCACGAGGAATGGCAGCCAACAACAGGATTTGCGGGGCTTGTGAGACCTATAGCATCAACTGCAACCACAACCACCTTTAACAGAAGTCGCTCTCTACATCTTCCCGGTTAGACAAGCCTCACAGCTCCACTAGCACATTTTCCTCTGCCCAAGTAAGGCTTAGGAACTCAAGAACATTTCGTAAATTCAGCAATACTACGAAGCCATTCCAAATTAGTTCAACAGTCCAAGTAAGTTCAACAGTACCAGACAATCATAAAGACAGACCCCTCAAACAAAACTATGAACTGAAACTCAGTGCTCGGCCTTGCAGACGGATGTGTAGAGGCTCAAGAGAGATCGGAGCAGAGCAGAGGGAGCACAAACAAGATGTAAAAGGGATGCAAAACACTAGAAAGGGGTATCGGACCAAGAAATCTGCACTTTATCCTATGTAATGTGGTTAGTGGATTAATTGTGGGTGCTATTTAGCCTGAAGTCAAATACCCCTAGACTTCCTGACAAATTCACAACAACAAAATGCTACAGCACCCCACACAATGTAATTTTCACAATGACATTAAATACAATGTTATAAAGAAATACTGCAGTAGTACTTGAGATTCTTTTCTTGCTTTTATTTGTGATCTTCCAGTTTAAAAAGCGGAGAAGAAACGTAGCCAACGCGTTTCGTCCGTAGGACTTCTTCAGGGCAAAAGAATATATATGACTTCCTATGTATTTATTTCCGGAATTTTCCTTCAGATTCTGTTTAGTTTAACGTTTTCAGATGCGGCTGTGAATATCATGAGTGGCCTTATTATTTGTAGCCGTGGCATAGAATCACTTTTGATTGTAGTTCCTTAATATTCTGAGTATCAAAAATATATATACAGGGCATGTGTTGCCTTGTTTAGAAGGATAGCAATCAAATCCTTTCTTGTTTCCTGATTATGAGGCCAGGGAGGACACATATATTCATTGTCCACAAACCATCAGTTTTTAAACACGAGCCGCGTCTGCCGTCCAAGTATGCCGTCACCCTCGAACACCACAAGCAAGGGATGTGTGGACCTCCATGCTAAGCACAATACATGCCACAGCAGCAGCTTTCTCCTACCACTCTGATAAAATTGACGCCCAAGTAGATATTCTTGACTCGTTAGCTACATTTATCACAGGCATAGACAGCAAACTGGACACTCTGAACAATCGGATCAAGCATGCGCAAAATGCAGTGGGATTTGCCCCTCCCTCCACCACCATGAGAGGCGACTGCCCGTACTCTTCAATTATAAACCAGCTGGCTTCCCTGCCACAAGCTATAAAAACCATGCTGCAAGATCTTTAATTACAACTCACTGCAACCAACCCCACAGGGAAAGACCACACTGGGTGGCCCCCTGCCGAAGAACTGAAAAAACTCAAGGAGCTATAGAATCCACTTCAACAAATGTAAGCTTTGCTACGACAGCATGTCCCGCTCAACATTCAGGTAGAGCAGCTGGCTCTACCGTCCAGGCGACATGCCTGCAGTCGTACCACCATCTTATTATTTTATTTTATTTTTTTAGTTTTATACACCACAAACTAGACCCGAGACATTGGGTATCAGAACGCTGTACATGAGCACCAGTTTCCCTAGAGATGGACACATTTATTATTATTTTTTTTTGTTAGGCACAGGGAGATTAAGTGATTTGCCCAGAATCACAGTATGTTGAGCAGCATTGCCAAAACTCGAACACGGCTCCCCAGCTTCGAGGTCCGCCGCACTAGCCATAAGGCTGCATCCTCTCCCTAAATTTACATCTCTCTGCTGCCAAACCCCACACAACTGGTCAGATTAAGCAAATGCTCTTGCAAACGACTAAGGAAACAAAGAAAAACAAATGTTCCAATTTTCTAAAAGCAGGCACAGCTATATTCCATCTTTACCAAAGCAAAATCAGACAAAGTACTTCTACGCCAGATGCAAAGGCTATAAACCCAGTCTTGTCCTCAAACTCTCCATCACTGGACCTGACTGTGCTGAATCAAAAAGGTGACCAATCCAGCAAAGTAGAGGCAGAAGGTCTCTGCAGCAATCATCTGTTAAAACCAGACAGTAAACAGTCTGAGGGTCAAAATCCATTGATGACCCAAGAAGAGCCACTTCAACTGTCCACAGCCACATCGGCCCAGACAGGTCACACAATCTATACAATCAGCCAGTCAAAAAGGCTGTCCGGACATAAAATGCTCCGCAGCAAAAGAGGTATCTGGTCAAGCTGGAGGCGTAAATCTCCTAATGGAGCATGCTTTGGCAAAACAAACAACAATTTATTTTAACGGCATCATTCCCTGACACAAATGAATTAAATAGCAACAGAGTTTTTGACAGTTGAAAATGCGGGGATTTTAGTCAATTGTAAGAACCACCAACGCAAATTCCTGGCAGCGGGATATACGGGGACCCTAGCCAAATGCAAGAATCACTGACACCAATTTTTAGAAGCCAGGGCAATATCATAACCCTGACAGTCTCTCCTGGGCCAAATAAGCTGGTCTTCACTCCAGCATATCAATCAAGGGGGGTCCTTGATATTCCAAACAGGGGCAACCTGATCCTTCTTTTTAAATCAATTCCGAACCTAAAGGATGTTAGATCAGCGGATATTTTGAGAATTAAATTTCAAGAGCCAGGAAGACCACAAGAGTCAAAAACTACTCAGGTCTCCTTTCTCTTGCCCTTATGAGTAAGAAAAATCATGGACATCCTAACGGTATTCGAAAGTTGGGGCTTAAAAGTAGAATGAGCAGGGGCCAGAGGATATCCAACAGCTTTCTTGCACCAGAATATTCAGCCAACTTTTCTTTTTTTAAAAGCGCTCAGGGACCTCAAAGCTCAAAAATATCCACCATTATTATTTGCACAGTCCTCCATGGGAATTGGTTAACTAGGAACTAAAATCAACATAGAGAACATGGCCCAAGGAAGATCAAGTCAGAAATCCCCAAATGGGGCTGGCTGCCAACCGCTCTTTAAACTAGAATTGCCCTTTGCAAACTGTCAGAACTCAAGATGGGCAATGGCTGCGAGAGGCAAAGCTCACCCTATGCTTTTGGAATGCACAAGGACTCCCATAAAAACTTAACAATGATGAACCCCTAGGATTTTTGGAAAGACCTGGACCTGCTAAAGTTACAAGAGACCTGGACCCAATCAACCATCCCTCTAGATGGCAGCCTTTCCATCTGGACAAGAACTGGGGCAAGTCCATCTCCCATATATATTTTAGTCTCTGCACAGCGTGCCTCTTTAAATATATTGGAGGCTTCTTTCTAGGTGAGCGCCTAGACAGCGACCACTGGCAGCAGCACATCAATGTCAACACAACTACTCTAAAAATGTACCAGTTTTGGTGTGGTGACTAGAAATCTAAAGCGGCTAAAATGGGACAACAAAATTGGCCAGGAAGTTAAATAACGGATAAGAGTCCTACAAAAGGAGGCATCACCTCAAGGCAGCATGTCCATTTCACAATGGACAGAACTTGTCAAGTGAATTCTATTGGATTTCCGAGGTAAACCAACACCAGGTACCAACCCACGTGATCAAACTTCAACCAAACTCATACTGACAGATAATCTCAAGCTGCTGAAAAAAGATATCAACCACGAACCTCGAGCTCTTGTAAAACAACTGTCTTCAACTGTAGCAAGACACAGCCTGAGCAAGGCAAGATCACTGTTTATGAAAGCAATTTGAGAAAAGTAAAGGAGGCCCCCTTAGGTAACAATTAAGGGACCATGGGAAGTAATGCTAAAAAAATCTAAAGAGTCCCTATCGTGTGTATCCAATGGACACCTACTTAAGTCCAGAAATATTCTATACTTTCAAACTTAGAGTAGTAGATAACTCTATTCATAAGGGTAACCAACCAACCACCAGGCTTGTGTACACACCATAATACAAGAGGAGATAAAAATATCAAGTCTCGCTTGTTTGATATCTTAATATGCAATTTATCACACTATGCACAAAACACAAGATATGCAGGTACGTAGCAATTATTCACCATGAAAACATTTTCTAAAAAACGATTAAGAAATTGTAGAAGTTGTAGTAAAAACATATACATTTATTCGGTTTCACAAAACTAATCATACACTGTTTAAAAATGCATACATATATCAATTACCGAATACACAGTTTTACAAAATTAAAAAAAAACAAATTTTTTGCAATCATATTTAAAATTGTTCAAGAGAACAAGTGTCGACGCGGCGTTTCGGTGAAGTTAATGAACACCTTCTTCAGGACTGTTACTCTTAAATTTTTAGGATTTTAAATCTGCTCAGATATATTACACAGTGTCACGTCCTCATATGGCGTTAGCGTACTGGCATCAATCTTTCTGCCTGCTATTGACTGTTCAATTTCTGTGTTAGTTTGATTCATTCATATATGTTGACTGGGAGGAGCCACCTATCATAATTCCGGTATAGGAAATCGCCTATATTTTTGTATTACTAGAATCGCTGTAGCCGGACCTTTATTCAGATAAACACTCGGCACCATTAAACACTGGGATGACCTCAGATTTACATGCGATCTAGTTGTGGGTTGTCGGTCTCCCTGCTCCTCCTCAATCAGCGTTCTTCCTTTTTCATCACAATTGAAAAAGGAAGAACGCTGATTGAGGAGGAGCAGGGAGACCGACAACCCGCAACTAGATCGCATGTAAATCTGAGGTCATCCCAGTGTTTAATGGTGCCGAGTGTTTATCTGAATAAAGGTCCGGTCACAGCGATTCTAGTAATACAAAAATATAGGCGATTTCCTATACCGGAATTAAGATCGGTGGCTCCTCCCAGTCAACATATATGAATGAATCAAACTAACACAGAAATTTAACAGTCAATAGCAGGCAGAAAGATTGATGCCAGTACGCTAACACCATATGAGGACGTGACACTGTGTAATATATCTGAGCAGATTTAAAATCCTAAAAATTTAAGAGTAACAGTCCTGAAGAAGGTGTTCATTAACTTCACCGAAACTCCGCGTCGACACTTGTTCTCTTGAACAATTTTAAATATGATTGCAAAAAATGTGTTTTTTTTTTAAATGTTGTAAAACTGTGTATTCGGTAATTGATATATGTATGCATTTTTAAATAGTGTATGATTAGTTTTGTGAAACCGAATAAATGTATATGTTTTTACTACAACTTCTACAATTTCTTAATCGTTTTTTAGAAAATTTATTCATGGTGAATAATTGCTATGTACCTGCATATCTTGTGTTTTGGGCATAGTGTGATAAATTGCATATTAAGATATCAAACAAGCGAGACTTGATATTTTTATCTCCTCTTGTATTATGGTGTGTACACAAGCCTGGTGGTCAGTTGGTTACCCTTATGAATAGAGTTATCTACTACTCTAAGTTTGAAAGTATAGATTATTTCTGGACTTAAGTAGGTGTCCATTGGATACACACGATAGGGACTCTTTAGATTTTTTTAGTATGAAAGCAATTTGGCACACTAGAAGGGGAAAAAATGAGGGCTTCTGGCTGCATTTGTTAGTCGCAAGCAAGGCAAGAAACTCAAAGAAATTCTGGTGACTAATCAACCAAGCCACAACAGGCAGTAGGAGAAGCGCCAATGAAAACCTCTCGGAATCTGTGTGTGTCTCATTCTGGCTGGCTCTCTTCACCAGTAACCAGGCACACCCTTCAACATCCAGCAGCTCTCTAAGCAAACCACCTATGACTCAGAAGGCTAGTAGCACACTTGACACTCCAAATTTTTCCGATATTGCAAACAATATGCAATAAAGCTTTGCACTTAAATTAAGAAGGTTATGGAAAGATGGAGCCCAAGGCCCAAACGGGATTCCTACTGCTTTGTTTACATCCGAGCCTGTACTCTGGCTTGAGATACTAGCATCATTGTTCAAACTCTGCTTAGCTGCTAAATCCATCCCTGACTCCTGGAAAGGCTCCATCATCCAACCAAATTTTAAAGGAGAAACTAAGTCAGATCCACAACATTATAGGTTGAATGAACTAACCGACAATGATGCCAAAAGTCTACTCCATGACGATCTTAGACCATGGGGGAAAGTTCAAAGGGTCGTCCCCAAGAACCAATGTGGCTTCAGAGACAAATGCGGCACTTCTTCAAACGTGATGGCTCTTGCCTTAATGTGCAACAAAACTATTAGATGCAAAGGAACACTCTACTCCTGCTTTGTGTACTTTAAGGCCATATTCGATAATATACCTAGAGGACTGCTGTGCTGCAAGCTACCTTATGTGGGCATGCCAGATATCCTTCTGAGGTAATAATGGATCTATACATGAACACCTGGGAGCAGATCAAACTGGGTGATGGCTGCTGCATTTCAAGGATTCACACAAGTTCTGGGCTGAAGCAATGCTGTTTGCTGTCTCCTCTGCTTTTCAATCTTTATATAGCAAATATGTCTAATTATCTTTATGAAGTAAACTTCCACCCCACCCCCCTAATTAGGAGGCAAAAGAATGACTCATTTGTTATATGCAGACAACCTAGTGCTCCTTAGCCGGACAAAAATAGGGCTGCAACTTTTACTGTCAACTCTTCACAAATACACAACAGGAAACATGCTTGAGAATAACCAAGCTAAATTCAAGGCAGTCTCTTTCAGCCTAAAACTGAGCTTGGCTAACAGGTGGCATCTTAAAGGTGTTGAACTCAACATAGAAAAGATTATGAATATTTGGTAATCTTTCAAGATAGTAAAAGGTCATAATCGCCTATCATACACCCTATAAACACCAAAGGCTACAGCTTCATGTTTGCTCTCAAGTCCATTGCCCCGAAGAAATAAGATCCCAGCCTCGACCTGCTCCTCAAGGCAATGAAGGCACAAATTGGCCCATCTCTAACCTACAGAGGAGAAGTTACTCTAGGTAAGGAAGTTGGGTCTGTGGACAAACTGTTCACTGAAATTTACAAAGCCACCCTTCTCCTTCAATAAGAGCATCACCGGCATAAGTGAGGCTAGAATACAGCATCACAAAGCAGCTCTGGGCCAGTGTCTGTTGTTTTCTTAACTTCTGCTGCAGGCTCTGGCTGGTGCCCCCCAATTTCAATCATGCTCTAATCTGGGGCGAACTTGAGCATTTTGGACAATGATCATCATGCAGACAACATCTTTACTCCAAACGGAGGCACATTTCTGTAGCCGAAACCAGAAATAAACATCTGTCCAAGCAGGTTTTCAAGAAATTGACGCCCTCCGGTAATCGCCAGCTTGAACCCGCAAAATTCTCAATTAAACATCAAAACTCTTACATTTATTCAGGTGGCAGGCACCAAAATAGGCTCAGTAAGCACTTCCTGGGCTGTGGCACCACAACATTAAACGCAGCCACCATCGCTCTCACTTTATTCAAACTGCACCAAAACACTGAGCTCGGATAGTACCAGGCAAATCAAAACTTGAGGGGCCCCCTGCAAAGAACGTGGAGGGACCCCCCTCCTGACTCAATAAGGAGCTCTCCAGCCGGAGTTCTGAGCTGAGGGGCACTTCGGAATTTGGGTGCCCCCTTGCACCACAGGGGCTGCAGGGGCTTGTCTTACGCCACAGGATGTCTTCAGCTCCTTATTTTGCCAACAGCTTTATTACCTACTGGCGGTCGCCAGTAGGTATATATAGTTAGGATTTTTTCTCTATGGGATTTTTGAAAATTCTATGTCTAATAACTTTGGCGTTTGTGGACGGAATTGGCTGAAATTTTCAGGAAAATGGAACATTTTGTTTCTGAGCAGCCCCTGAAAATTTGGGCGGGTTTCGTCAAGGGGGGGCCGAGAAAAAAGGGGGGTCCCAAAACGTGTTTTTAACATTGAGTTTTCCATAGGGCGGTTGGCCTCACTTTTAGCCCGAACGGCTGAATGGATTTGCACGAAACTTGGCAAAATTGTAGGGACTGGTAGCCCGATGTGCCTTTGCTAGGTCTCAATATATGTGCTCCAGTGGATTTTGAGAAATTAACGTTCAAAAAAAGATATATATCTGTAACAGCGGACCAGGCAGCGCTCCAGTTCGCGTACTTTTCGCGTTACGGAGCTTTGTGAAGCGAAGCTGATTGGTTCTCCGGCGTCTGTAAACATTCCAAACAGTCCGTAGCGGCCGCCATCTTGTCTCTCGGTAGGATCGAGAGACAAGAGGAGGCCAAAGCGAAGGGGCAAATGACCATAAGGGGGCATAGTAGATCCTCCCTGACCCCCTAGGTTTGATGTGGAGGTTTTTAAAGGGCCCCGCGGGGCAAAAAAAAAAAAATAATAATAATCGAACGGCTGAATGGGTTTGCATGAAACTTGGCAAAATTGTAGGGACTGGTAGCCCAATGTGCCTTTGCTAGGTCTCAATATATGTGCTCCAGTGGATTTTGAGAAATTAACGTTCAAAAAAAGATATATATCTGTAACAGCGCTCCGCTTCGCGTACTTTTCGCGTTACGGAGCTTTGCGAAGCTGATTGGTTCTCCGGCGTCTGTAAACATTCCAAACAGTCCGTAGCGGCTGCCATCTTGTCTCTCGGTAAGATCGAGAGACAAGAGGAGGCCAAAGCGAAGGGGCAAATGACCATAAGGGGAAATAGTAGATCCTCCCTGACCTCTTTGAGACATTATTCATTTTTATTTTTAATTTATGAGGTTGTAGCGAAGTGATTGTAGTATAAAAAAAGAGTTATAGTATAGAGTGCAAAAATTGGTTCTTTTTGGAGGGGCAAAAAAAAACAACATTTTTTTGGTGGGGTGCGCCCGGTTAGTGTAATGGGAAGCGGACTGGGGAGCGTACTACAAGGAAAGAAGAATGATTGACTTTTAACTTATTGTATGTTTATAGACTTGTTTTTCTGCTGAGTGACGTCTCGGCCTATCTCCACGGGATGCAGTCCCTACCATCTTGGCGTTTAAGCCCAGGGGGACCGGTAGTGTGGGAGAGATAACGGGGCATATTATCAAGGGGGTTTATCTCCGCTTTTTTGGCTTTAAAAGCCAAGAAAGCGGAGATAAAATTATCTCTGTATTACCTAGCTGTTGCTAACACCAGTTAGCGACCGCTAGTAGGAGATAGCGACCACATTGGGCTCCACTTTGCATGTCAGTGATATTTATCACTAATGACATGCAAAGTGGGCATGCCAAGATGTTAGCGACTGGAAACAGTCGCTAACATCGCTATCTCCTATTACCAACTTTTGGAGATATTCGCACTAAGCGCGAATATCTCCAAAAAGTAACACCTGCCCTGAGCAGTTCTTAGCCATGTTATCCAATGGGAGGTGGATAACATGGCTAAGAGCATTAGCTCGGTAATGCATGAATATCGCTGACTTTTCAGCGATATTAATGCATTGCGGCCGTTTTTTATCGCATTTGCGATAAACCTTGATAATAGCAAGGTTTATCTGCGATAATTTCTGACGATGCTTAGCGGTAAAAAATTCGCTGCTAAGCATCGTTAGGGATAAATATCGCTTAACTTTGGTAATATGCCCCAACGTCTGTTAACGTTCGATTCGAAGGAAATCAGGAAGTGTTGAAAAACATTGTCTGCGCCATCTTGCCTTTTTTCAAATGCCACACTTTTGTCGTGCATGGCAGCCATTTTAGATGCCTTGACCAGACCCACTCTCTGCACGCTGTCGATCCTTAGCATGGCTCCCCACCCTCGCAAGCATCTCCCCCAGGCACTGGTCACCCCCGCTCTCTGTCTTATGCATGGGCAATAAACCTCCCCCCATCTGCGCTGCTCTTCCCTGAGAATCACACCCTGTGCCCGCCCGACACCTCCCTTTCGCCCTATTCACTACCGCACCCTCTGACACTCCTTTTCCTCTGTGTCCGATTGTCCAGGCCGGTCCTAGGCTATCAGCTAGCCCTGCAGATGTAGTTTATGGCCACAGCTGTAAAGAATCACCCCTCTTCAAAGGAGTTATAGTAGATCAAGGCCCACACCCGATGAGATCCGTCACAGCACACACGTTCCTACTATCTGAAAACCATCCTGTATTGTGATTGGGGAGGGGACCGAGCCTGAAGCGGAAGATTCCAGGGATGACTCTTTGTACATCAAAGTTTTTACAATTATGTGTCACATTAAAAATATATAGCACTCCAACAAAGTAGTAGGATTATAAAACTTTAATAACTTATAAATATATACAACAAAACAAAAACAGTAAAAACATTTAAACATTTTTAGGGAAAAAGAAGGAAGTAGCGGTCGGTTGTGCGAATAGTCCCAACGCAGCACAACGTCCAGATTTCTGGACGGCACCCAGGTGATGTTGCCTGGGTGCCGCACTGGTTTCGGTATCCGCCGTGAGGCGTCGCGGGGGGTGGGTCATCAGTAGCGGTCTGTTGTGCGAATAGTTCCATGACAGCAGAACGATGGCACCAAGGTGATGTCCAGTAAGTTGCCGCCCTCCGAATAACGGCGTGGGGCGCCCCGGGGGGGGGGGGGAGGCGGCGTGAACGGGCTTCTCCAGGTGGAGTCTCGTCTGCTGTAGTGGGGCGCCCCTTTACCGTTTCAGTTGCCATTCCGTCCGCTTTTGGTCCACTGTGTCAAAAGCCGCAATTCAGCCGAGTTTCGCCCACTCTTGCGGTGCAGCGATAGGCGGCTGTCACAGGACTCTCAAAATGGCGGCAGGCTCTTTCCTTTTTGGGCCTGGTCCACTGAAATGGCCCTGGGACACCTTGGAAATCGGACGCTTGTCTGCTAGGTCTTGGACCCCATTCTCGAAAGCGTCCCCTCCGCCTTGAGGATTCTACAAAAGTTTTGGGGGCCCCCGACTCCTGCAGGCTTCTGGTGGGGAGCGGCTGCCATGATTGCTCGCGGAATGACCACGACGGAGCCACGAGATGGTGGTGCTTTCATGCGGACGCCAGCTTCAGTCTGAAACATCCAGAAACAAGGTGGGGCTTTCATCGTTTGGGAAAAAAAAAAGTTTTCATCCAATGAAAAGTGTTATTTTTAGGTCATATGATCAAGCCTTCCATCATTAGGAAACCAAAAGTAAAATGAACCAATGAAAAGTTTTATAAACAAGTCACATGACCTGTTATGCGGCATAGGGTATAAAATGCGGAGAAAATACGTTGGCACGTGAGGCGGCGTCAGTAGCGGACCGATGTGCGAATAGGCCGAAGGCAGCACAGCGCGCCAAGATCCGGATGGCAAGGAGGTGGTGTCCAGCAAGTTGCCGCACTGGTGTGGCCATCCTACAATGGTAAAAGTCGGCGTGGGGCGCCCCGTTGGCCTGTGAGATGGCGGCAGTAGCGGACCGATGTGCGAATAGGCCGAAGGCAGCACAACGCGCCAAGATCCGGATGGCAAGGAGGTGGTGTCCAGCAAGTTGCCGCACTGGTGTGGCCATCTTACAATGGTAAAAGTCGGCGTGGGGCGCCCCGTTGGCCTGTGAGATGGCGGCAGTAGCGGACCGATGTGCGAATGGGGCCAAAGGCAGCGCAACAATATTTTCCGAATAGAAGACACCACAAGGCGCTGAGATGCCAAGATCCGGATGGCACCGAGGTGGTGTCTAGCAAGTTGCCGCACTGGTGTGGCCATCCTACAATGCTGAAAGTCGGCGTGGGGCGCCCCGTTGGCCTGTGAGATGGCGTCAGTAGCGGACCGATGTGCGAATGGGGCCAAAGGCAGCGCAACAATATTTTCTGAATAGAAGACACCACAAGGCGCTGAGATCCCAAGATCCGGATGGCACCGAGGTGGTGTCTAGCAAGTTGCCGCACTGGTGTGGCCATCCTACAATGCTGAAAGTCGGCGTGGGGCGCCCCGTTGGCCTGTGAGGTGGCGTCAGTAGCGGACCGATGTGCGAATGGGGCCAAAGGCAGCGCAATAATATTTTCTGAATAGAAGACACCACTAGGCGCTGAGATGCCAAGATCCGGATGGCACTGAGGTGGTGTCTAGCAAGTTGCCGCACTGGTGTGGCCATCCTACAATGCTGAAAGTCGGCGTGGGGCGCCCCATTAGCCTGTGAGATGGCGTCAGTAGTGGACCGATGTGCGAATGGGGCCAAAGGCAGCGCAACAATATTTTCTGAATAGAAGACACCACAAGGCGCTGAGATGCCAAGATCCGGATGGCACCGAGGTGGTGTCTAGCAAGTTGCCGTACTGGTGTGGCCATCCTACAATGCTGAAAGTAGGCGTGGGGCGCCCCGTTGGCCTGTGAGGTGGCGTCAGTAGCGGACCGATGTGCGAATGGGGCCAAAGGCAGCGCAACAATATTTTCTGAATAGAAGACACCACAAGGCGCTGAGATTCGGTTACCACCGAGGTGGTGTCTAGCAAGTTGCCGCACTGGTGTGGCCATCCTACAATACTGCTCCGAATAACGGCGTGGGGTGCCCGAAGGGGGGGGGGAGGCGGCGTGAACGGGCCTTCCTAGGTGGAGGCTCGTCTGCTGTAGTGGGGCGCCCCTTTACCGTTTCAGTTGCCATTTAGCTGAGTTTCGGCCGCTCTTGATGCTACAGCGACAGGCGGCTGCAACAGGACTCTCAAAATGGCGGCCTGTTCTTTGGATTTGGGCCTGGTCCACTAAAATGGCCCTGGGACACCTTAGAACTCGGACGCTCGAATTTTTTTTCCTTTCCTCTACACGCAAAAAAAGGTAAATGCCCGGTACGTTACACGCTTCATCTGCCACGATGTACTCTCCAGAGGAACCGAAAAAAAATATAGTTATGGTAACTATACCATGCATCGTCATATGGAGAGGTGGCACTGATTAATTATAGTGCTGCATAAAAGAGAGATTTGGAGGAGAACCCCCGACCTGCCAGTACATTCATCAAAGAAGTGGCACTGACAGCATCAGAGGCAAGGGAAACGGTCCCAAATATTTAGAAGACCTTTGGCAAGATTAAAATGACATGTTTAGATTGTGGCAAATTAATTTCATGTGGACAGATGAGTGTTACTCTAATAAATACAGCATATGAACATCATCATAGTCGATGGTTGGTAGAGACATTTTGACTATATCGTGGACCTGCCCGTCCTCGCCCAAAATGGCGCCGGAATAAATGGGACTCGTAACTCCTTGTTGTGTACTGGTTGCACAACCTTGATATCACGAGATACGTATGCAGTTTTGAAGCACATGGCGGGCGGGGACGAGAATAGATTGAATATTTCGACATCCCTATTGATATTAAGTTCTGATGTGTTATTGATTACTGTACTATTGAAAGTTCGAATTAACGTCACCCATGGTACTTGCCCGCAAATGTATATCTAGATAATTTTATTGTAACTGGCTCTGTCGTATTTTAATTATAAAATGTACGTCCACCGATTCCGCAACTGTTAGACACCTTAGTTCTTGCAACCTAATGGCCCGCCCGTTACGTTCCTCTACAGTGTAAATGTCTACTCATCATATACGATTACAGTTTGCTCCGTGGCCGGCCCACGTGGTTATAGGCTCGTATTTGTATAATGACATTTTCACAATAAAGGTTTTTAAAAGAAAACATGGTAGTAGTATATACATTGGTAAAGTTTTTAATAATAGTCACTGTTTTAGAATCAGTAAAAGGCAAGTGAAATAAAGCAGACCAATTACATGAAGGGTAAAAGGTATAATACGCAGGAACGCAGTAAAGATAAATGGTCAAGGGCTGTTGTGTTTTCTACTCCTGCAACATAAAGTGATCGATAAGAATTTCATATTCAGGCGTATCGGCGACTAAGACAGCAGGTCGACCCTCTTTTGCTCAACGGCTCCGTCATGGGACGAAGAAACGCCCTTTTTCTCGAAAAAAGAATATATTTTACTTGCAGGACAGTTGTAAATTTTCCGGGAAAGTACATTAGCCTGGAACATTATAACATATATTTAAGAAAAAATAATGTTCGGAAGTAATAAAAAGCGTAATTTTTAGGTCATATGACCAAGCCTTTCATCATTAGAATAAGAAAATTAAAATGAACCAATGAAAAGTTTTATTAACAAGTCACATGACCTGTTATGCTTACGTTACGCGCTGCGCGTCGCGCCCCGGATCACTTCCGGATGCGCTAACGCGGCGCGTCATATGACGCATTACGCGACAACGCAGGTCCAGAATATAGTCAAAATGTCTCCACCAACCAGCGGTCGGAACACAACCCCTTTCAGCAGGCTAAATAGTTCTGTTAAATGACAACAGAAGGGACAGGCAACAAGAACCATCAGTCAAAGAGGGGAGGGCTAGTTCTTCTCTACCGGGTCACGTTGGGGCGCTACCGGAACTGATCGAATTGGTAGTCTACAGTGTTTCTGGATGTTTCAGACTGAAGCTGGCGTTAGCATGAGAGCACCACCATTTCCTAGCTCCGTCGTGGCCATTCCACGAGCAATAATGCTAGCCGCTCCCCACCAGAAGCCTGCGGGAGTCGGGGGCCCCCAAGAGTTTTGTAGAATCTTCAAGGCTGAGGGGACGCTTTCGAGAATGGAGCCCAATCTCTAGCAGACAAGCGTCCGAGTTCCAAGGTGTCGCAGGGCAATTTTAGTGGACCACGCCCAAATCTGAAGAGCCGGCCGCCATTTTGAGAGTCCTGTGGCAGCCGCCTATCGCTGTACCGCAAGAGCGGGAGTAACTCAACTACATGGTGAGCGAGACGCTGTAGTCGAAAGAGCGGGCGGTAAACAGCTGAATAGCGGAAGAGGCACAGTGTAGCAAAAGCGGGCGGAATGGCAACTGAAACGGTAAAGGGGCACCCCACTACAGCGTGTCTTTAGGTGAAACTGATTGTGGGACAAGGTCAAGAATGGAAGAGTTACCAAAAGGCAAAAAGGTCCGCTTGATCCCGGGAGCCGGCCACTTATGTCGGGGGCGATCTCAGGCCACACCAGGAGAACACGACTTGGGGAGGGGGCCGGAGCCAAGCGCCCCCTCCGAGTCCGCGCCATCACACCGTCCCTCGGGGGCCTCCGTCAAGCGGTTCAGGGTGGCACCGCATCACATTGTTTTCAAATGCAGTCACGTCCTCAAACAGCCCCCACTTACATTAAGAATAGTGAAGATGAAGCAAGTGCAAATAGGCTTCAGACAGTGTTACAAGCACTCCTCAAAACTTTGAACCATCAGAGTGCATGAGTTTCATGCTCGATCGATTGAGCTAGCCGGATCGGGCAACAAAAAGTATAAAATAGTTATGTAAATAGTTACTTAATAAAATGTTTTACCCTGTTACTTTGCTGGTGTGTTGTATATATTTGTAATATTTGCATAGAGTTTATCGTTATTTTGGGCGGGGTGGGTGGCGGAGCCGAGCTGTCTTGCAGCCATCATGGTGTGGAGCTCAGTTCTTCTCACTAGTTTCGTATTTGTCATGAGGGGTTGTTCCTAATGTTTCTATTTTAGCGAGGTCAAAAAGAGATCCCATTAGTGGCCTACTGATTTTGCTCGATTCCTTTTGTTTTTTAACACGATTTTTCGCTGTCTGCAAAGACTAAACAGAGTATTGCGACTCTGTGCTTGTTTGTAAATAGAGAATGAACCAAAGAGAACCAATTCTAAAACAGTAAATGCTTGGATAACAATCAATCAAATGGAGAGAGAAGCAGGCACGACGGATTACAACGGGGGCAAAGGCCTGCGTTAACTACCCTTCACTATCTGCAAAGAGAGAGTACTCCTAATAGAAATGAGGGGGGGGGGGCAGCATTCAAAGCAGATCAGTGTGCATAAACACGAAAATGTTTTTTCTTACCACGTACTTGACATTCGACAGTTTATAATATTTGCTATTAAAAAACCATTGAAATTCACTGAAAAAACCATAGGTTATAGACCATATATAGTTAGGAATTAGCATTTACAAAACCTTGAAAATTCACTGAAAAAACCATAGGTTATAGACTATATATAGTTAGGAATTAGCATTTACAAAACCTTGAAAATTCACTGAAAAAACCATAGGTTATAGACCATATATAGTTCGGAATTAGCATTTAAAAAACCTTATTTTACTCACACAAAACCATTGAAATTCCATATATAGTTAGTTGCACTAACTATATATCGCGCACCCGCAATCCACTGCTGATGATGTCACATATTACATCATTCATGACATGGTCAGTGACATCACTGATGACATCACTGATGACATCTCAAATGACATCACTGATGACATCACTGATGACATCTCATTTGACATCAATGACCACATCACTGATGATATCATTCATGTGACAATACAATGCATCTCCTCACATTTTAATATAACCTCTGTTACACCCAGTGTTAAATATAGAGTATAATTTTTGAAACCATTGACACACCAATACTAGTTACTACATACGCACTCACTGATTCCTACGTCTACACACACATTCACTCATTCACCCATACAATCATTCATACATACAATCACTCATCTTTACAACACTATCATATGCACTCATACACCTATACAGACACTCACACTCTGCCACTCATCCATGGAGTTACTCACACACCTAGTCAGTCCTGTAAAGAATCAATCACACTTCCATTTTCTAATCTATACAGTTAAACATAGAGCACCTTACGTTTTCAACCATATACTAACACATACTTACTCTCTTATACAATCATTGATACAAGTACACATTGATCTGCACAGAGTCACACACCTCCCAGCCAGCCACACACACACTCAGTCTCCCATGCAAATACTTGGGCAATCAATCAATAACCCATATAGTTACTCATATAGCTACTGATCAACACATGCAGCAGTTTACAGAACAACAGACATAATGATGCACAAATTAAAACAGTTTAGTCACTAACCCATGCACTCAGTGAGACACATTTAATCACTCACTCATACATTCAGTCATGCACCTACTAAATCCTTCGTCCAGACACTTATACATCTACTCATTCTTCAATATGTAAAACATATTTAAACTTTACAGAAACACACAGTCACTGGATGATGTCATCAGTGATGTCATCAGTGATGTCATTTGAGATGTCATCAGTGATGTCATCAGTGATGTCACTTACCATGTCATGAATGATGTAATATGTGACATCATCAGCAGTGGATTGCGGGTGCGCGATATATAGTTAGTGCAACTAACTATATATGGAATTTCAATGGTTTTGTGTGAGTAAAATAAGGTTTTTTAAATGCTAATTCCGAACTATATATGGTCTATAACCTATGGTTTTTTCAGTGAATTTTCAAGGTTTTGTAAATGCTTATTCCTAACTATATATAGTCTATAACCTATGTTTTTTTCAGTGAATATATATATATACACAAGCTTACCCGTGGCGCTTTGCTGCTATCTCCAAAGAAAGGAAATTCAAGGAAACTCGGTATAATAACATTCAATTTACATGGTGTCATTTTTATTGAAATGTATTCATTTTAATATGGAAAACATTTCAAAGAGTCGTTTTAATTCTACTTATTTATTCGAGTGCTTATGGATACACAATTTTTTGTTTTTCCATCTGTTGCGTACCTCAGTATTCAAAAGATTATGAGGGCCCTGGGGGGCCGATATTTAAAATAAATTATGCCAGAAACCTTCACGGGAGTGTACTGAACAACTTCCCAAAGTTTTGTGGCGATCGGATGAATGCTGTTTTAATTCTATTTATTTATTCGAGTGCTTGTGGATACACCATTTGTTGTTTTTCCGTCTGGTGCAAACATCAGTATCCGGAAGATTATGAGGGCCCTGGAGGACCGATATTTAAAAACAATTCATGCCAGAAATCGTCACGGGAGTATACTCAACAACTTCCCAAAGTTTCATGGCGATCGGATGAATTGTGTAGTAATGCATAAAGGACAAACAGACAGACAGACAGACAGATAGACATACATTTGTTTATATATATAGATATATTTTTGGCGGTTACTCCGCGATCCCAGTCTGTGACCGGACCTGTTACATAATCTAATGTCCAGACCGTACTAAGACCTCTGAAATCAGTTTCAGCTTCCAAATCTTTGCACAAATGCAGGCTCAGCTTTACTCTCTGCAAGTCAGCATACCCTGCACAGAATTCTAAAAAACATTGTTAGGCCTAGACTAGACCAGCTTCCTTGCCCACTGGGGCCATCTTAGTTACCAAACCAATTACAAAATGTATTGTCCGGACTGCATCAGGCAAGTAACTGGAAACTAGATGTTGCATTTTCACTCTGGTCGACAGCCCATACCTAAACTCATGGCCTGTGAAACATGTACCTAGTGAGCTAAAATTGTGGGAACACAATCTGGCTCTGGGCTAGCAAAATTTGCACACCACTCGACACTCTCAGATCTTACGCACCGTTTGCACCTTCATTCTGTTCCACTCTAGGTAAAAAAACTCAAAAATGCCCCAATGGAAAGCACCGGGCCAGGCTTCAACAAGGGAATTAGACATCCATACTTACTGCCCACTCTCAGACAAGGGACTTTCTGAAACTCTTTTGACCGCATGCGCGGTAGCGGTTTTCCCGCTGCGCGCTGCGTTTTTCAAAAAGTCGCGTTACATGACGTGCTCAGCTCGTCATGAGCGTGCGAGCGGCGTTACTCATGACAAGCTGAGCTCGTCATGAGCGCGGAAGGGGTTAACAAGCATGATGCTATGCACTGACTGCACTTTAACTTTGGCTCAACCTATGTAGCCTGAAATGCACTGGGCTGGTCTCAAGCAAGAGAATCTCTGACTTTCTCCTAACTGCCTACATTTAGGTTTGAACTCCGCAGAATTTGCACATGGTCTGTAATCCTTCAGCATTCCAAGTTATACTCGGTCCGCTAGTCACATCTGCTTTTATCATGGGCTAATCAAATAGCTTTTTTTTAATGGATATCTGTACTCTAAAACCTGCTACTATTTGTAAAGGTTTTTATTACTACTCAGTAAAAATGAATATGACATAAATATCTTCACACTAGACTTTGTGACCCCAGTACTTGCGGAGTCTGGATAGAGCTGCAGGAAATTCCAGAACCATTTGTAGGGGGAAAACTCCAGAAATGTATTCTATTCTTAAGCCGGCACCTGGTCTGAAAATGGGAGCCTCAGACCTACTCTACAGTAAACTCCTGGACATTTGGATACTACAGAAGGATTGCCCTGCTGCTAGAGCCGCCTATCTTCTAGAAGCCGGCCGTGCTCTCTGAGGAGGATTTGACCAGCTCCTTTCTAGGAAGATTGACTCCAGGTGTCAGGTGGCCGAACTACTTTTCTGAGCTATGGGGACACACCAAGCTCTAGATGCCTCTCTACAACTGCTTGTCTAATCTACTGCACTGGACCTGCAACTTGACCCACCAGAGCTCTCCCAGCCTTTGCAGTATGGGTGAGTCCTTCCACGCCAAGGGGAGCCTCCTCAAGTCCTGGACCCTTGGCTGGCATTAGACTGCGTGTCTCTAAGGACAAAGGAGACATCTTGAAGTTTTTGACTTTTCGTAACATCAAACAGGACGTGTGCAAGGAGATATTGCTGCCTGCGTAGATCAACAGTGCAAAGCTCCGGTGAACCCCACTCTACGCGCTACAGTGACTATCAACAATGACCAGCAATGAAGTTCTGCACTACGCTGTACAGCATCGACAGGCCGTGGCGCTGCCAACACAAAGATCCAGCAACGATCATCTGTGACGCTTGATAGGATCAATGCTGACCGTTCACAACACCTGGCCTGCTCTTACGGCTAGAGGATGCGAATCTGCGACTGTCTCCCTGCTTCTCACAGCCTCTTCCACCGTGAACTGAACTCTTTGCACCAGACTTTGAAAAGGCAACTTTACCTGGCCCATGCTCTGTGGGTCTGAACTTGTGTCTTTCACCCGGTCTAGCAAGGCCAGATAACCGTGAGCGGTGATTTGTGCTTTTTAAAATATATATATATATATTTCTGTATCTATAACCATTAAACACTATATACTACATTTCAGTGTTGTTATAAGGTTCAAGTAATCAAAAATCAACAAGGTTCATTTAGATTGTTGACAAAGTAGGTTTTCGTTCAGAAATCTATCAGTGCTGACTTTAAAACACGTTTCTGACATTTTTAATGGTACATTGACTTATAAGTATGTGATTTGCTATTTGAAGAATAACAATTGCAGCAAAAAAATAATATTCTCAGAAAGTGAACCGCATTGTGCTTTAGAAGTCGTTTTTTAATGTCCCGGTTGTAGGGAATTTCCATGTCTTGGTTCTTTCCCTGCTATCTTCATATCCGCTGAGTATCCGTTTAGGGCTTAAGCTGTCTATCACTGTGACATGGTGTCAGCAGTGCCGTCCTTCTCCTGTCTGCCGAGCTGGTTAGAGATTGCATGAACGGCTGATTTCTATTCAGGAAACGTTTACTTGTCAGTGGTTTGTGCTACTGTGCAACTATCAGGGGCAGCTGCCAAAGCAAAAACTTTTTAACGTTACAGATAAACTGGTCTCCCTGTCAACTAGGCCTGTCGCTTTACATTTCAGTGTGGAGCGTTATACAACGATCACACATTTATTAATGGAAGTATTTTAAAATTAAACTAGCAGAGTGTCAATTTCATTGCTAGTTTTACGGGCTTATGCAGCATCCCCGCTTTCTGTAAAACGATGTAATGTAAGCATAATGCAGATTTACATTTGGTTATGCTACTTAAACGCTTTCAATAGCACCATAAAGTGCATCGTAGAAGTAAAATGTGAAATTTATTTGCTAGCGTTTTATCAAAAAATAATTATTTTTAAAAGTTTTGAATGGTGACCATGAGATAGATTCGTGAATGATGACCGCCAAAAACAGTTTTTGCGCACAGAAAGTGTGGACGGCTTAAACATTATAAATGCAGCTCAAAACACTTTGGCCCTCATTTATGGGAGTTTAGCATAGGACAGCACAGCAAGGTACTTTGCTGCGCTGCCCTACGCCAAAGTGAAAGGACAGGAATACATCGTATTTATACAAAACACTACACTACAGTCCTTTCTCTAGGATGTACGACTTTACGACGCATACTTTAACAACACATACCTTTACAACGCATTTTTTACAACGCAACATCCATTACAACGCCTTCCATTACAACGCATGCCATTACAACGAATTTTTAAAAACTACCTTTACAACGCATTCCATTACAACGCATACTACCTTTACAATGCACACCATTACAACGCATACCATTACATTGCATGTATGGTAAGTATTGGATAGTGTAGGGGTAAAAATTACTATTCTTACTCCAGGGGGGTGCAACAGTAGGGTAAGTGTTGGATAGTGTAGGGGTAAAAATTACTATTCTAACTCCAGGGGGTGCAACAGTAGGGTAAGTGTTGGGTAGTGTAGGGGTAAAAATTACTATTCTAACTCCAGGGGGTGTAACAGTAGGGTAAGTGTTGGATAGTGTAAGGGTACTATGCGTTGTAATGGTATGCGTTGTAATGGTATGCATTGTAATGGTATGCGTTGTAATGACATGAGTTGTAATTGTATGCGTTGTAGTGTCATGCGTGGTAATGGTTGCGTTGTAATGGTAGTGAGTTGTAAAAGTTGCGTTGTAAAGGTTGTTTCCCTTTCTCCCTGCGGTGGTGCACTTTTGGCAGCATAGTGCCAACGTAGGCACACAAGGGTGACTCCATTGCATGCAGGATTATTTTTCCTGCACAAAAACAATCCTAAGAGGACTTTTCCTCTTTCTATGTGTGCTGCAGACCACGGCGCAGTCCCAGGTGTCACGGTCAGTGGGCAGCGATGTGCAAGTAGCGGCTATGTGGCGGTGGTCATCATTGTCGGTGAGACCGGTGTTGCTGTGCGCAGTGCGGCGGTGCCTTTAGGACACGGAGCCCGCAGTGGTGTTGTTGACGTTGTTGGCTGCTTTGTGGCAACTGAAACCCACGGTTCTATGGGTGCTAGAAAGAGAAAAGTGAAGTATTTGCTGTCCCTGGGACTTCGTGAACAAGAGCCAAGCTCTATTTCAAGCAAATGATGGAAATGGAGGATGAGGCCAGTGACCCCATTGCTTCTTGAAGTCAAAAAGGTTTTTGTTAAAGTGTTCTTATTACAAGCAAGTAGGGTCTCTATGGGCTTATAGGACAAGACATCTATCAGGATCCGTGTTCTTTATCCCTGGCTAGAATGCAGCCCTCCACCCCCATTCATATGTTTTACCTTAATGGAATTAACTCTCGCTAGACGCTTCCGACGCCCCCTGATTGTGGCCATGATTCTAGAATAGGTGATGCCTGAATAAAATATGTAGATAATTGAAATATTTGCATACAAATTATCTCATTTTCTGATGCATTGTTTACAGTGCAACAGTGTGATACTTTTGTAGGCATGCAGTGCCTGACCTAGTAAGCTAGTAATTTAAAATTTGCTGGGTGTGGAAGGGGCAACCCTTCTGGTTTCCCCTGCACTCCTGAAAAGGAGGAGAAACCAGTCCATTCACTTTTACAGCCCAGATAATTTGCTGCACAGGCCTTGATCCGAATTTCTAATCCTCAGCCCCAAAATCCACTTTACAGCGGCATCAATGGACTTACTGTGCCCCAAGCAGCAAGTGAATAGTTAGTATGAAAAGAATGCAAATGATTAGTCAATGAATGAGATTATTTTGTAAAGTATGCTATCTTTCATGTTTTAACTGGGTGTTGCTGATTTTAGTTAGTCAGATTTGCCCCGTTCACCTTTGCAGGTGGATGGCCCTTCTCTCTCTCTCTTTCGATCCAATAATCCTTACATTTCTGCTCATAGACTTATTGTCTAGAGAAAGTACATGTCTCCTTTTCTTGATTGGAACCTTCATTTGGTTCTACTTTCGATGCTATATTTGTTAACTCCAGCTGTTTCAAATGTTCTCACTTACCCAAAGCCTTAGCTTAGCATTGGCATGAGAGAGTTTATGTTTATGGTAATGGAATATTATCTTGCTTTGCATATCCTGTCTGTTATAACTTGTACTTGCATTTGCCAAATTGAATTGATTGGCTTGACTGCTGATTTATGTTAAATTGATTTGATTATGATTGTGACTTGTTAATAAACCTTCATGGTTTGCAAAGTACTTTTCTCTGTCATTCCTCTGGGCAAATTCTGCTTCACTGTCATTGCGATGCCACCACCCTCCTAGCCCTCAACCCCGGCCGCTCCCACACCTGCGTCCAAGCTGCTCCTGGACACACCCATGGACCCTTTTCCTGCTACTCCTGCAAGTTCGACGGCACCAAGAACAACTCCTCATCTACGAACTCACAACAGATATCCGATCCCAACCACCTAAAATGCATCCTGCTCAACACCCGCTCGGTCCACAGACACGCCATTGACCTCTGGAATCTACTCGACACCATCTCCCCGGACGTCGCCTTCCTAACAGAAACATGGATGAATGCCTCTTCGGCCCCAGACATCACCATTGCCATCCCGGAAGGCTATAAGATCATTCGCAAGGACCGTACCGGCCACACAGGAGGAGGCATCGCTATCGTCCATAAGAAATCCATCCGCATCTCAACCAGCTCGGACGTCAATCTCGCCAACTCTGAACACATTCACTTCCAGATCCACATCGACCCCAAGACCACACTCAGAGGCACCCTCCTTTACAGGCCACCAGGATCCCGCGCACGATTTAGTGAAGACATCACGGACTTCATCACTCCACACGCGCTCCCCTCCGAGGACTACATCCTTTTGGGAGACCTCAACTTTCACCTTGAAAAGAACAACGACCGCAACACCACCACCCTTTTGGACAACCTCGCAAACCTCGGACTTAAACAACTTGTCACTACCCCCACCCACATCGCAGGTCACACACTCGACCCTATCTTCACCTCCAGCAAGCATATTTCCTTCAGCCACACCACAGCTCTCCTTTGGACTGACCACAGCTGCGTTCACTTCACCTACAACAAGCCCACATCCAACAACCACCCCCAACCCACTCTGCAAAGAAACTGGAACAAAATCACCATCGACCAGATCTCCTCATCGCTTCTTCAAAACCCCCCCGCCCACTCCTCTAACCCAGATCAAGCAGCCACCAACCTCAACCAATGGTTATCCAACAGCGCCGACATCCTAGCACCACTGAAAAAACGACAAATCAAACTAGGCAGCAAGAAGACCTCCTGGTTCAACGATGACCTTAAGAAATCCAAGAAACTCTGTCGCACCCTCGAGAAGGCCTGGAAAAAAGACCCAACCACCAGCACCAAGGACGCCTTCAAAAACGCCACCCGCATACACCACCAACTAATCCGAAATGCCAAGAAAGCAGCCTTCAAGGACCGTCTAGATAACAACGCCCACAACAGCAAGGAATTATTCAACATCGTCAAGGAATTTACCAACCCCTCAGCCAACTCCAACGACATCACCCCTTCTCAAGCCCTCTGCGACTCCCTAGCCTCATTCTTCCACAACAAAATTGCTGACATCCACAACAGCTTCGACAACCAACCCGGAGACCAACCCACCCAATCCCCTGCAGGACCACCACCCCCCCTGAACATCCTCAATGACTGGAAGCCAATCTCCACTGAGGACACCATCCGTCTGATGAACTCTATCCACTCAGGATCCCCCACTGACCCTTGCCCTCACCACATCTTTAACAAAGCAGACTCCTTTATTGCACCGCATCTCCGAGACGTCATCAACTGCTCCCTCAACTCCGCAACCTTCCCGGAAAGCTGGAAACATGCCGAACTCAGCGCCCTCCTGAAGAAACCCACAGCTGACCCCACCGAACTCAAAAACTATCGCCCTATCTCACTCCTTCCATTCCCGGCCAAAGTCATCGAGAAAGCTGTCAACAACCAGCTCGCCGCATTCCTCGAAACAAACAAATCCCTCGACTCCTCACAGTCCGGCTTCCGAGCCAAGCACAGCACCGAAACCGCCCTCATCGCAGCAACAGACGACATTCGAACTCTACTGGACAATGGAGACACAGTCGCCCTCATCCTCCTCGACCTCTCCGCAGCCTTCGACACAGTCTGCCATAGCACCCTTCTACAGCGCCTCAAAAACATCGGAATCCAAGGAAAAGCACTGGAATGGATCACCTCGTTCCTCTCCGGAAGAACCCAGAGAGTCCGCCTTCCACCATTCAAGTCAGAGACTACCGAAGTCATCTGCGGCGTACCTCAAGGGTCCTCACTCAGCCCCACCCTCTTCAACGTCTACATGAGCCCCCTCGCGGCCATCGCACGCCAACATAACCTCAACATCATCTCCTACGCCGACGACACTCAACTGATCCTATCACTCACCAGAGACCCTAACACTGCCAAAACCAACCTACACGCAGGAATGAAAGAAGTAGCCGAATGGATGAAGCACAGCCGTCTGAAATTGAACTCAGACAAAACAGAAGTCCTCATCTTAGGTACCTCCCCCTCCGCCTGGGACGACTCTTGGTGGCCAGAGGCCCTTGGAAAAGCACCCATCCCGACGGACCACGCACGGAACCTGGGCATCATCCTGGATTCCTCACTCTCGATGAACAGACAAGTCAACGCCGTCTCTTCATCTTGCTTCAACATTCTTCGCATGCTCAAAAAAACATTTCGCTGGATCCCTACCGAAACTAGAAAAACAGTCACCCACGCTCTGGTCACGAGCCGACTGGACTACGGAAACACCCTCTACGCCGGCACCACCGCAAAACTCCAGAAAAAACTACAACGCATCCAGAACGCCTCAGCCAGGCTCATATTAGACATCCCGCGTAAAGAACACATCTCTGATCACCTGAAAAACCTCCACTGGCTTCCCGTCAATAAGAGGATCACTTTCCGTCTCCTAACCCACGCACACAAGGCACTCTACGAAATCGGACCCGAATGCCTCAACACACGACTATCCTTCTACACCCCCTCCCGCCAGCTACGATCCTCCAACCTAGCCCTTGCCACTGTACCTCGCATCAACAAAACCACCATGGGAGGTAGATCCTTCTCCTACCTAGCAGCTAAAACTTGGAACTCACTTCCCACTCACCTTCGCCTTACTCAGAACCACCTAGCATTCAGAAAGCAACTCAAAACGTGGATATTCGACAAGTAACTCCCCACCCTTCTTCAAGCGCCTTGAGACCCTCTGGGTATGTAGCGCGCTATACAAATCTTCTGACTTGACTTGACTTGACAATGTATGATTTTCGCCTTAGTTCAAAACAAAGGTACATTGCAGTGGATATTGCAGACATTCCCGTTTGCACCAAGTTTGCGTGGTGCAAACACCTTCCTTATCTCTCATGCTATCAGCTGGAAGCAAAAGATTGCTTTCACTGTGTCTTTGGTGGTTAAAATGTGCCAAGATGTGTGAGAATCTGCCTCACATTCATCTGTTTCCTGTGGTTCCTGTGACCAGTTTGAAGAAATGAAAATTTCAATATTCCTTTAGCTAGGAGTGTGAGTATAGTAAGATTTTGCATCTTTGCGTTGTCCAGCGGTGTGGCTTTAATGACAGGTATGCTGCATGGTGTGGTGTTCATTCTGAGCCCAGGAGGGTGCTTTGTTGTTGTGAGACCTGGAATCCTGTCATATGTATTTTGCTTGCTCTTATGAAAATAAATGTGCTTGTTGCAAGAGTTGAAGTTGGTGTTATTAGGCTCAGCAAAGTTGGGATAAACATAGAGTATATTATGGTGTAACTTGCCTTCTGAAGTTTGTAGAGTCAGACCGTGAAGCAATATCACACGCACATGAGATAGGGATTTATTAACCTATAGATGCAGGTGTATTCATTGAGATTAGTGTTTAGTTAGTTCTTCTACGCAGAGGAACTGACCGCACTTGTCAGGGTAACTTCCAACTAGTTGATATTTCACTTTGGGTGTGTGATAGCACACCTATTCCTCGACTTTCCTTGAGTGATTGTGTACTGTGTACTTTGATCTTTTATTTAGTGAAACGGACAAGTAATTTAGCTTGTTTAATAATTGATTGTGCAAGTTCCCGCAGGGTGTTATGAGTTGAGACATAAGGTGCTGTGCTTGTATAGTCGGTCAAGGTGTGTGCTAGGCTGGGATAGTGTGTTACATTAGAGTGCCGCACTGTGAATGGACAGAGTCGCAGTGTTGCATTGAGATTGGGAGTTAATGTTGTTGCATTTACTGCTGGCTATCTCTATTCACTTTCATTGAATTGTGCTGCGTTACTTACCGAGTAAAGACATTTATCAAGAAGTTAAGGGCTTTATTTAGTGATGATGTGATTGTGAAGATACCTGTCTGTGAAGGCGAGAAGACCCCCCCCCGCCTTCACATGGATGTCATTTAGTAGATGCCAAAGGTCGCAACAGCGACCCCTGTCATGCTACGTGTGACCCCTGCCACTATAATTGCGACCCATGGCCTCAGTGGTGGCAAAGGAAATGCGAAGAACAGATGGCGAACAGTGGACTGATCAGCATGGTTTACTTTCTACAGCTTCCACTGCAACTTGGGACATTAAACTTTTAATTCAGTTAGTCAAATGTATTCAGCAGTGCAATTCCCACTTTACTGAAAATATTTAAAAAATAAAATGAGATTTAAACAGTATGGTACCCAGTTTCCATTGAAGTATAAACATGTAAATTTACATGTTTGAATTAAAAACATCTCCTTACAAGTGACCATAATGAAAATGTGTTAATAGCGTAGTTCAAATTGAAAATATGGTCTACAAGGATTGATACAGGTGGATACAACCACTATTGGTATGTGTCTTTGTATTGTTTACCAGTATATTTTATTTTGAGGTATACAGGAGAGAAACCAATAAATCATGACTTTATGTGAATTCAATAATTTGGGTTTCCAGTTTTTCGCCTTTGGTCAAACTTAAGTTTTTGTCTAGTAAAAAAGAGAAATGTGTAATGTTCGTATCATGTGAGCACCCTATTTAAAATAAGTGGTGTACATATAATAGACATTGATCTGTGTTGGTAGCTGTTGCAGTATTGTATAATTGTGTGCATGAGATGCTACTAAATGCAACAGTTTCAATTATTGTGATGTTATCAATGTCGTGACATAATTCCCGATATAATTAAGTGTAAACAAATGTGATGTCACTTCCTTTGATGGCATTAGGGCAAATGGTGGGAATGTGATGCCACGTCTGCAAACCCTGCCATTTTAGAGAATCTGCATGCATTCCCCCACAAGGGTACGCCTCCTCATTACATGACAACCAATATATTTTACTCATGTGTATTTGGATTCAACAATGGAATATGATCACTGCAAATCTCCTTGCAATTCCTTCACTCTGGTACATTCGACATGAGAATAATTGAGCATTTGAGGCTGGTGCTATATAAAATGAGGCCTCCATATAGACCAGAGCAATATAAAACATTGAATGAATTGGAACGAGCAGCACATGCTAAAAAAAAGGAAAAAAATCAAAATAAATTCAAAAAGACAGTTATAGTTGGATGGAAGCAAAGTGGGATGCAGAACACCAAGCATGGAAGAAAGATTCAATTGAGTAAGTTAGGGTGCATCCTGCTTTAACTAGTGGAAGAATAGGGAGAATGCATGAGGGGAGGGTGAGACTGACCTGAGGAATGATGAAGGAAGCAATAACGACTGTAGTGATGGATTTTTTGATGATCATATAACGTTGTCCAGCTAGGAGGAGGACATTAGCCTGTTGTAGGGATTACGACTGTAGGAGAACCCCTACCCATTGTTGACTCAGGTGGGAGTAGATTTGTGGAACAAGATCTCCCTGTGCAGGGGCTGCCAATTGCTACTGGTATTATTATTATTATTATTTGCTGTTTTATAACGCGCTCCATTACTCCAGAGTATCCTGGCGCGAAAAAGGAAAAACAAGCAAGTGGCCAACTAAAAGAAACATGACACTAATAGGCTGTTATAAAAAGATGAGTTTTTAGTGCTTTCTTAAATGAAACAAAATTTTCAGTCGATCTCAGGGAGAGAGGGAGGGCATTCCAAGTCCTGGCTGCGACAACAGCAAGCGAGTAGCCTCCTAGTCGTACTCGCTGGAAGCGGGGCACACTCAGGAGGTTACAGCCGGCAGAACGCAGCGGCCGTGTGGGGACATAGCGGCTGAATCTTTTTCTTAAATAGGATGGTCCCATGTCATGGACTGCTTTAAATGCTAAAGTTAGAATTTTAAAAGTTATCCTTTGAGCAATCGGCAGCCAATGAAGTTTCTTGAGGTGTGCTCGCACGCTTTCTCTGCTGGGAATGTTATACAGCAGCCGTGCTGTCGCATTTTGGATAATCTGTAGTCGGGCAACTAAAAAAGCTGGAGTGCCGCTAAGAAGAGAGTTGGCATAGTCGAGCCTAGATAAAATTAAAGCTCTAGCAACCGACTCTCTAGCTGATGATGGCAGATACGGGAAGAACTTTCTCATGGCTTTTAGAGACCCGAAGCACACAGCAGTACGTTTTTTTATGTGTGCCTCGAATCTCAGATCCTTTCCAAACCAGACTCCCAAATTCTTGGCAGCGATAGTAACTGAGCCTGGCTGGGGAAAATCAGACGGCCACAAGAGGTCTCTGAAGTTGGAAGGAAATTGGCCGTGGTATGGTATGCCAGTGGTAGTTCCAGCTCTTCCTTTAGTGCCTCCAAGCACAGTTGCTTTCACCCCAGCCCAAGTTGTATCTCCACTTGTAACAGTTCCCATTGTCCCTAACAGAAGCACCATTATAGATCCAGGAGCGAGACCACGAAAAACTACGACCCCTGTAGTGATTGTGCCTGCTATGAGGTTAAATAAAGTCTCTGAGATGGATGGCCCAGATGACGAGGACACCAAATAAGTGTGTTTGATGAGATAAAAACAAAAATGGCGTTTGAAGACATTCTTAAGGGGATACTGAACAAAGAAGAACTCCTTTTTCTGTGTAGAGAGGCTGTTAGGCTTGCATGTGAGGCCCACGAAGCCTAAGAGGGACTATCAGCAGTGTACAGAGTTAATTTATCAAAGAGTCTAACCCTGCAGAAGAACTTTAGGATGTTCATAAATGAGGACGCCTTAGCAAATATGAGAATGACTGGGTTGAAGCTGTCTTTGAGGGAAGTGGTACGAAGCATTCTCCAATGGAGTGACACACAAAATATTAACAAGCTGTAGGCTAACATGGTAAAGAAGAAGAGGAAGGAGAGTGACACTGGAGGACCAGAGGGTGAGGCTAGCAAAAATTACAACAAATTATGGGTTGAGTGTAAGGTTATTGTGTGGTGGTTGCATGCTCCCTCTGCTGCTGTCTTGAAGAAGTATATTCAGGTAAATATTTTATTATATAAAGGTTCCCCAGATGGAGGTTGATTGTCTTAACATTTGAATACCTAAAAATATCAAGAACTAAAAGGTTCTTCATATCATTCTTCGGACTAGCCACCTGCCCTGAGCCATCTCTGCCCAGCTGCTATACTTTTCTCTGGGTTTGCCACCTGCACCGGAGCCGTTTTAGGAAAGCAGCTGGCCCCACATTTTTCTGCTGCGGCATCAACCTGTGAAGCGGTGCTGTTTTCAGTTACCTGCTTGTTCATTACAGCAGGAGCTGGTGTGAGCTACCCTATCCTCGTTCTGGGGTCGCCTACTGCTCATAATCCACCAATGTAGATCACATGAGCCACCGAAGGAATCATTGTAATAATACTATCTTTCTGATGAGGCTGCCCACATTTAATCATTCAATGTTGCCCCGCTGACCCTGTCCATATCAAAGACAGCAACACTATTTTTCTTATGCCCACTAAACTTTAAGCATACTCTTGCCGCTCGTCACTGGTTGGGCCATTCGGATCCATAGAAACTTCATCTGATGGTTGTAAACCATCCATTTTGGGCTACCTCTCCTTGCCAAGACATGAGGTTTCACACCAAGATATTGCTCATCAATCCCTTTAATTAAAACTGATCTAAGACTGGGTGAAAATATGCTTTTTCTTTGAAATTAAAGAAGGACTCAATGCTTAAGGATGGTACCCCCTACTAGCTAATGAAGCAGCCATTTTGGAACGGTCACTTTTTCTTGGTACGGTGTCTCAAATCATATACTGCAGGCTGGAACTTCTCTGTACTCCCCCCTTTACACCTGGCATATCAGTTTCTGAGCATATATTTACATTTCCCGTGGTCCTTGGGTGCCTGTAGTTAATGGGATAGTCACTCATTAGGTCAATTGTTAAACCCCTAATCTGGACGCCTGTGGAAACGGAAATTTTTCAACAGTAGACCCATTGTGAACCACTTAATTCAGGCGGTCTTAGTTTAGTCTCATGTAAAGCGAAAGTGGCCAATATTGTTTTTAATAAGTCTGCCTTAATTGACCCCTTCCATTTAGCTGGCTTTGTTTGAATCTGCTTGATCAGGCATGATGACTAACCCCCATAGAGCACCTAATACATTAGAGCAGGTAGGCTGTAATTCCTTTAGATTTATATATCCTCCTAAACTAATTAGAAATGCACACAGGAATCAAAAACACAGATGTCTCAAATATTACCCAGAAACGCTCATTTCTGACAGTTACTTCTGCTCAAAAAAAGGAGCTATAATAAATGATCTTATTTTCTACCCTAAAAGAAGAGCACAATGGAGCTCTCTCAGCTCGGATCTCTGCATCCAGGAACATACCACATGGGCTCAAACTTTCTGTAGCCCTCTCACTCATTTGCAGAGTAGACGCAACCATCTCCGTATAGAACAAAATGATCATGCTCATCCAATCTTCAGTTCGAAATCTCGAAATGTTTGATGAAACCTTCTCTATAATCAAAACTCAATAACTAGTAATGAATATGCCCCCTCGATAAGCTGTCTTGACTCTTCAGACTTGCCTCAGGAACCCACAGTAATGCCCCTTCATAACCTAGCTGCATTAAATGCTCCACCACCTTCCCTTTTGCTCCCCCATGGTGTGCAACACACACAACACCAACTTTCCACTGCCATCCAAAGAACATGAGTCCCTATCTATGAAGCACCAAACAAGACTGCCCCCTCGCTACACCACTAATGTAGCAAATACAGAGACTCACATTCAATGAAATAACCAAACCACCTTGACGATTCCCTTGGCAGCTTAATATACCCTTGTGGATACTTCAAAAACACTCAAGGGACTCCTTTTGGCCCAAACAATGTCACCTGTGATCCCTGATAATCCAAATCCGAACAATATCACAGACCTTAAGACTCCAGCACTCCTACCTGCCCAGCTCATCAGCTCTCCACCACCCCTCCTCATGCCCCATTCCTTCTACAAACTGACTACCACCCTGCTAGTTCTCCTAGGCCAACAGTACTTTAACACAAGAGTCTTGGGCACCCCTCATCTCCTGGCCTTTGGACCAAAACCTAAATCTCTTGTTCTCACACATCACTCAAATCCAAACTTGGTGAAATTAATCTGAACCTACAACTACTTTAGGCAGACGTACAAAACCTAATAAACATCACCTCAGAGCTGGCAAACAGTAAATGGATCTCCAAAACTCCTGTGTAGAACAGACACAACTATGCTCTAGATTCGAATTCCCTATACCACCCTATACCACCATCATGCCTCCCAACCAATGGGACCTCAACTTTCTTAGCATCTGCCCGTCTGAGATGGAGAACAAAACCCTATCCCAATGTCTATACTCAGCCCATGAGACTTAATGATCATCTCACCGATAGAAAAATTCATACCCTCCTACTCTAATATAATTCAACAGATTCCAGTCACCGAGCCGATTTGGACCAAATGCAAACAGTTTTTACAAACCGCTGAGGACACTAAACCACACCTGAAATGCATGCTGCTCAGTTGCAAATCAGAAGTGAAACATGAGCCAGACTTTAGGGATCCGATCCTTATCGAAAAATGGCTAAATGACACCTCTACACCCACCATTGGCTTACTAGTTCCTCCTAACTACGACATCATAAGATTAGATGGACCCAGCAGATCGGGCAGAGGAATTGCTTGCATACACCGAAACAACCTCTCATTGAACTAGTCATACAGCATTGCCCTATCCTCATGTGAAATACGTATGCATTGATATGCAGAGTGACAGCAGTCCTTTATACAAACTACCACCAGTAGATAAAAATCATATTAATATAACAAATAATGGAAACCATCTCTACCAATTCAGGATAACACTGCCCCCTGATCTTCTTTGGTAAATTTCAACCACCACTGGAATGACTCTAATGATCCAGCAGTCAACAACCTTAAATCCTTCCTAGCAGAGCTTAACTTGACCCAATTCTGAGACAGTCCTACCCACAACTTTGCAGTGACCTTGGACCTTTTTATTGTCAAGGGTAATACCATCCAACTGGAATCCATCATCACTTGTGACTGGATAGATCATCGCATTTCTTTCCTCATCACTGAACTTGTGAGGACAAAAAAGGCTCAACTAAAGAAACCCCAACAGTGAAAAAGATGTGTGCCTAGTACCAACCTGAACAACCTGACATCCCTCATCAACAACATCTTGCCAACTCTCTTGGATATGGCAGATGCCCATGACCTCACAGCCCGCTACAACAACTCAAGGCTGAATATTCTAGATGTGATAGAACCCAAAAACTAAAGAGAATGTCCATCAAAGAATCCAACCTATGGTACAATGGCAGCCTAAATACAGCACAACGTAAGCTCCGACTAGCTGAACGATCGAGGAGATTCTCACCCTCCCTGGAACATCTTAAGCAGCTAAGATCATTGAAAAGCACTTACAACAAGCGTATTGGAAGTTCAAAAGTGAATTTCTCCAAGAAAGATCTAAAGCAACCTGAGGATGATTAAGAATCTCCTTCCTTTCAAACCTCACATTAGCTCCCCCCTGACCAGGATCGCTGACCACCAAGTTTCTCAGCTCACACTTCTAAAAACAATGCTTGATGCTGCAAATTCATAACCTTTGATGAAAGCAACATTCTCAAAATCCTAACAGCACTAAATCTCTCAAACCACTTTAGAGAACCTCTACCTTCGAAGGACTTCAGTAAGGTTAAATGATCCCTACTCTGATTCTGGATCAAGATAGTTAATGTCCCACTACTGCAAGGACCGCTCCCTGACTGCCTTACAGCTGGGCAGGTTACTCCAATTTCTAGAAAACCCACAGCTGATCATGCAAACCCAAACAATTTCTGCCAGTCTCCAATATTCTGACCCTGGTAAAGTTCCTTGAAACGTGTGTCTATGTGCAACTATGTAATCACATTGAACAATTCAGTCTCCTAGATCAATTCCAATCCTGTTTCTGTCAGGTCCACAGTATTGAATTAACAATCACACACACAGTTGATACCCTAAATATGTTGGATCAGAATGAATCCTGCATTCTTATCCTCCTTGACCTCTGATCAGCCTTCGATATGGTCAAATATTACAGCCTCCTAGACCTAATTGAACATAGGATGAGGCTATAGGGGTCAGTTCTTAACTATTTCACTTCGTTTCTCCACAACAGAACACAAAGAATATAGGTCAATATGTTCCGTACCAACCCTACACAGGTTACACTAAGGATCACAAAGGGGCCCTTGCTCTCATCCACTCTCCTTAACCTGTTCATTGAGCCTTTATTTATTTATTTATTTTATTTAGAGAGTTTTATATAGCGCGAACGTGACCCTTGGGTATCAGAGCGCTTCACAGACAAGTATACATTCTGTAGATATATAATTCAATTACAGTACGATCAACATATAATAGGATGAGTGAGGTAGATAAGTGTCAAGTTGCTTAAGTCAAATACCATATCAGTACCACTATTATAGCCTTTAACTGAATTGTTGAACTCAACTAACATACACTATCACGTGTACCCTGTCAACACCCAGTTATACCTGAAAATCTCTTCCCACACAGATATTAGCTCTTTCAACTCAAACTTACACAATAAAACTGACTGATGTGTAACCATCTCAAACTAAACGCTCACAAAAGAGAATTCCTCTTAATTGCCCCACTCACAAACTCACCGGACATTGCAGAATGGATGAAACAATTAACAGCTCTTAACTGCGTACCACACATCATATATTCAACAAGATCTCTTGGGAATAATGCTAGACAAGAACCTGAACATACAGGAGCACATCAGTTCTATTAACAAAGGAGCAAACATCCACATGAACGTCTTAAGAAATATTAAACCCCTCCTTCACCCTGATGACTTCAAGTCAGTTGTTCAAGCCTTAGTAATTATCAGGTTGGACTATGAAAGTGCAACCCTTTGCGGTCTACCCAGATCTAAGGTGGCACCACTAAGGGGCTCTCGTAACTCCGATGCTAGACTCCTCACAACATCTAAAAGAAACAATCACATCACGCCTGATTTGAAATCTTTAAACTGGCTCCTTTATGAGGCAAGGATACATTTAAAAATTGCATGAATGACTCACAAAGTCCTACGCTTCAACACACTGAAATACCTTGCACAAGCTTTGGAGCTATTGGGTGGCTATAGAGCATCTAGAGGCACAAGCACCTTATTAATGAAACCACCAAACGACTATAAAAAGAAAACATATATCCATCCATTTTCTGGTATTGCCCCAAGAATCTGGAATGCCCTACCCCCTGAAATCAGACTGGACCACTCAACTACTTTATTCAAAAAAGAAGTTAAAATGATACTGATGAACACATTTCTACCTTAGAATCCACGATCCCTACTCCCGACCACATTGCATCCCTTGGACTGCGCGCATGCTTATCTCTCTCATGTTATGTTCTTATTTTTGTATTTCTTTTTTTGTCTGTCTAGAACCTTGTGGTGGTTTCTCTTAGGCATTCTGTCATAACTTGTTCCGTCCTTGATGATGATTTTGTTCTTTATGCTTCCTATCTCCTTAAACATTGCGAAGCGCTCTGATACCCGCTTGTGTCATGTTCACACTATATAAAGATGTATCAATAAATAAGTAAAATAAAGAGTCCAAAGAGTCAGTGTGTCTGTTAAGAGTGGCTCATACAGGTTTTTCATCAGCGTAGAAGCATCAAAAATCCAGAGAAAGGAAATCTCCGTAATTTTGTGTTACAGTTTGTTCTCAGGTTGCAGCTAGAGATTAGTTCACACATCTAGCATAATTTGGTTCGTTGGCAGTCCAAGCCATTAGATGAAATCCTGTGATACGAAAAGTATAGCAATGATGATTTGGAAGCCAGACAACAGAAAATTAAGGAAAGATTCATGATGGTTTAGATGAAGTTAGCTCAAAAAAGATTTCAGAGTAGTCCGTACCAGGTGAATTCTGGCTGTAGTCCTAGTGGTAGTAATGGAACGCAGGGAGTTGGGTATCAAGGTGTTGACCAAATGATCAAGGATGGGAATGGTTTCCGACTAGGTGGAGGGCGAGGAGTGTCTGCTAACCCAAATTCAGAAATGGATATAGCTATGTAGAAGGAAACTAAGCTGTGTCATTATTGCCATAAGTTGTGCCATTGGAAGCGTGAGTGATAATTGAATCCAAATCAAGTGCAGTTTGATAGCCAAGGGCCTTATTTGAATGCTATACCAGCTCCAAAAACGCAAATGCAACGACCTGCTAATTCTAACATCTCTCAAGTTCACTTCATGCAGCTTAATCAGAACACTCTGAAGTTTAATGCGAGTACCTGAGCTCCATTGAACCCCTTACTGAGTTCGGAAAGCTTTCAACAGGACCAAAAATTTGACTCTTCTGGAGAACCAGGTTCCCACTAATCACAATGGTGGTGCCTAAGAGTGAAGGAGGAGCGTGTGCTTGGTTTAGTCTTGGAGGTAGACCAGAGTGGCTCATACATAGAAGGAGAGGTGAATGGCCAACTGTGTCCTTTTAAACTGACGCCAGTGCTGCCCATTATACTGTAAGGACAGTGGAAGTCCCAAACCTACCCTCTCTCATTAAAACAAGTCTCGGTTGTAAGCATTGCAAAAGACAGTGACTCCTGTTTCTGTCTAGGTACCTGCGAAAATAGGTCCCCTTGAAGAGGATAATCAGTTAGAGGTATATGACTTTAGCCCAGTAAATCTGTTAGGAAGAGGCCTTTTGCCTAAACTTAACTGTGTGATTTACTGTAGACCGGATGGAGTTCAGGTTCAAGCACATGAGGAAGATGCCAATTTTAAATTAAGTACTTTGAAACTTGACTTCAGACTATTCCCTGTTTCACTAAACAGGACTTGCCTTTAGAATTAAAAGGCTTGGTAAAGCTGGAAGTCTGGGATTATTCTGACAAGGCTATTGCCCAGTATACTGTAAGGACAGTGGAAGTCCCAAACCTACCCTCTCTCATTAAAACAAGTCCAGGTTGTAAGCATTGCAACAGACAGTGACTCCTGATCATAGTGTTAAACCAGTGGGGATTACGATGAAAGAAAATGCTGAACACGCACAAATGCCTCAATATAACCTCTCACCAGAGCCAATGTTTAGATTTACCCCTGTTATTGAATCCAATTTAGAGAAAGACATTTTAAAGGAGATTTTATATAGTCACTGTAATTCCACATTAATGGGGATACAGAAACCAAACAAAAAGTGGTAGGTCATACAGGACCTGTGAAAGTTTAATAATGTCATTGTTTCATGTTGTCCTGTGGTACCAAATCCAGATTTCCTGGGATGCTGAGTGGTTCACAGTCCTTGACCTGTGACAAGCAGGTTTTCCTTTCCAGTACAGGAAAACAGCCAGTTCCTTCTAGCAATCCGGTTCCCCAAAAAAGTTCTGGCATGGTGCCGAGCTCCTCACGGGTGTACAGAGAGCCCCTTAATCTTCAACCAGACCTTGAAAAGGTGCTAAGTAATTACGTTTTGATCCAATATATTGACTACCTATTAGTTGTGTCGATAAAACAACAGGAGTACAGGTAAGTTATCATAGCTTTGTTGAATCATTTAGCTGAGAATGGACATAAGGTGCCTCCAACCAAATTGCAATACTGTCAGAAGGAAGTCCTGTATCTAGTACATTATATTGAGAGAGAAGCAAGGAAAGTATATGCAGACAAAACTTTGAAAAACCTTCCTCATGCTGAGAGAAAGACTCTACCTCGCCGTGGGTCTAGGGATGCAAGAGAATGAAAAACGGATTCTTTTATATTTTTCTGAGAGGGAAGAGTGTGCCCTATCAATACTAAACTAAACCCATGGAATCTCCAAGTGCCCAGTTGCTTACTTATGAGTCACCCAGTAGCAGCAGCGTTAAATGTTGCCTAAAGGCATTGGCCAGAGTTAGTGTCAGCATTCAGCAATGTGAAAGGGTTGTTATGGGTTAACCTCTCACAGTCATGGTCCCCAACCCTGTTAAGAACCCTACTAACACACACTCTACATCAAGCTTCTCCAACGAAGAGCTCATGAGCGACTGGTAGCTCTCCAACTACCTGTAAGTAGTTCTCCTGTGTCCAGCCAAGCCTACTACATTGGAATACTCTAATCAGTTGAAATATTTTACATAATCCAAAATTGAAATCTGTATATTTGAGACAAAATGTTTATATTTTCATATCTCGTAAGCTGATTGGTAACAAATTGTCGTACTTTCAAACTATATTTAAACTGATATTTGAGAGATAAACTGAAAGTCACTGGGGAGACTAAAACCATGAATGCCAATAGACCCAATTCAAGCTCCCGATTTGTAAAGGAAAAAATGGCTTTATTTTTTCTGCCTCCAGTCTGAAATTGCCTCTGCTTCTATAGAAGAAATACCTCTCCTAATCATTTTTCTTTAAACCTCCCCCATACCTCTTCTGAAACGTTGGCATGTATGTGGTTAGCATGATTAGTAACTCGGTACCAGAGGCATTGCAGTTATAGCTGTCGTGTATATACGATTTTGAAGCATTCCATACTGATAAAGCATTTTTCACAGTATTGCTGGCAACCCCCTGGATGAACTGTCGTGATCACTGCTGGTAACATGCATGGATTGGCCATCCTTTCTGATGTCCTCACTATTATTACGCTAATGATATTAGTAGCTCAATATGATTTTCACTGAACATAAGTAGCTCTCATTACAGACAAGGTTGGGGACACCTGCTCTAAATCAACATTTGATTAATATCAGACATACAAAGTATCAGTAGGTTATGCTCGCTGCAGAGAACATCACTCTGCAGAGCTGATCCTGTCTTAATCTTGCCATCCTGTTGCCATTAGTGATGAAGATGGTAAAGGGAAAGACCATGGCTGCCTCAATGTGACTGAATTGTATACCAAGCCAAGACCCGATATTTAAGATGCCCCTCTGGAAGAGCTTGATTTTATGTTGTTTGTGGATGGCTTTTGTTTAACAAAGGAAACCGTGATTTCAAAAGCAGCTTATGCTGTTTGTACCTTAAAGGGCATATTGGAAGACTCCTGTTTATGTAATATAATTCTGTACATGTGGCCAAATTGACTGCACTTATTACAGCCTGCTATGACTTGTATAATTTAAGAGGCATTTGTACTGATGGTCAGTACAGGTTTGACCTGGTCCACGATTTTGGGTTGTTGTGGATACAGCATGGTTTCATGACCTCATCTGTCTCCCCTATCAGAAATGGGCACTTTGTAATTGGACTTCGTGATGGATTGAAGATGCCGGCTGAAGTGGCCATGATAAAGTGTGTCACACACAGGAATGTAAATGATTTTGTACCCACTGGCAACCATTACGTGGATGAGGTCGCTGTTGCTCAAATATGAATTTACCTTGAATAAATTAAAAGACAAGTGGCATTTGGCAAAAGAAGCATGTTTAATTAAAAACAATGGCTGGGAGAGTATCGACAGAGGCATACTGAAGTTTTGGCCACACATATATATATATTTTTTGGGTACAATAACCCATTTTTTGAAAAGCATCATAATCATAAATAACAAGTACAACCATTTGTTAAAGAGGACACAGATGGCACTTGACCTTGGGGAGAGCGAGCGTGAGCCCGTGTGTGCGTTTCCAGATATCCTGTGTAGTGAGTGAATGGTTACCCCTTGCAGTGTACAAGTTGTGTCCTGATTGACTGAGTGTTCCTAACTACATGAGGCATCTAACTTTGTGGTATTTTGGGAACACACACCTTTAGCCAAACATGTTTTAGTGGGCCAGTCTCCTCAGTTCTGTTTGTGGTGTGACTACATATCTGTGGGATGGATTAGGGTTTTCTACGGGTGCGCGTTAGTCTTTGGGCTACATTTAACCCCATCTGTGATCTGTCAGTCGGTTGGTATGGGTTTGGGTTGCAGGACCTGTCTGACCACGTATATCTGACTAGTAGTTGATGGGGAGGGTCATCTCAGATGGTTCACTGACAAAATATCAATGTAAACAATATATGGTAATATAAGGGTAATAATTACTATTCCCTCTCCAATGAGTGCAACAATAGGGTAAGTGTTGGATAGCGGAGAGGTAAGACTTGCTATTCCCACTCCAGTCAGTGCAATAGTAGGAACAATTGTTGGATAGTGGAGGGGTAAAACTCATTATTCCCACTCCAGTGAGTGCAATAGTAGGGAAAGTTTTGGATTGCACAGGGGTATAAATTACTATTTCCACTCCAGTGAGTGCAACAGTAGAGAAAGTGTTGGATATCAGAAGGGTAAAAATTACTATTTCCACTCCAGTGAGTGCAACAGTAGAGAAAGTGTTGGATAGCGGAGAGGTAAAACTCACCATTCCTACTCCAGTGAGTGCAACAGTAGGGAAAGGGTTGGATTGCGAAGGGGTAAAAATGACTATTCTCACTCCATAGAGTGCAACATTAGGGAAAGTGTTGAATAGCGGAGAGGTAAAACTCACCATTCCCACTCCAGTTAATGCAACAGTAGGGAAAGGGTTGGATTGCAAAGGGGTAAAAATTACTATTCCCACTCTAGTGAGTATAACAGTAAGGACATTTTTGGATAGAAGAGGGTTAAAAATCACTATTCCCACTCCAATTAGTACAGCAGTAGGGAAAGTGTTGAATTGCGGAGGTGAAAAATTTACTATTCCCACTGCAGTGAGTGCAAACGTAGGGAAAGTGTTAGATAGTGGCAGGATACAATTTAGTATTCCCACTCCAATCAGTGCAACAGTAGGGTAAGTGTTAGATAGCAGAGGGGTAAAACTTACTATTCCCAATCCAGTGAGTGCAACAGTAGGGAAAGTGTTGGATTGCAAAGGCTTAGCAATTAATATTCTCCCTTCAGTCAGTTCAAAAGTAGAAACAAACAAAATATTAACAACAAAAGTATTTAAAAAACAAAATAAATAAAAACATACAGAAATATATTAAAAATTAAAATACAAATACATCTAATATTACAGATTTTTTAAAACATATATTATAATGTTAAATGCATATGAAACATACCTACACATATTGAATTAAATACAATAAAAAAGAATTTGCAAACAAATAAATATTTTTAATTTGAAACTATATAGAATCAAAAACATGAATTATTACAAAAATGTACTTTCTTTATTTCCTACCCTATAACACCACACAATTCACAACCCACGTCTAAATTTTATTAAACACAATGCTCTTACATAATTAACATAATTAATTACCAATCATGGAAACATTATTAATTAAAAAACAAATTCAAATTCATAAAAATGAATAATCTTCTCACACTCTACCCCTATATCCTAACAAACCACTTGTAAGAACAAATGTAGAAAAATTAATTACACAATTAAAACCGATTTTCAATAAAAAAATGACTATAGAAAAATTAATTATAAAGAAAGTAAAATCAATTTACCCCCCAATCTTTTCCTCTAAAAAAGTAAAACCCACACACAACAAATATAAACAACTGTCCTAATTAATCATCAATGAATTACTTAACAATAATAATCAACCAATTATTAAATAATTAAACATAAATTACTTCCCACCCATATAAGCCTCAGAACACACACCTAAAATTAACTACACAAATTCCATATTCAATTTTCAATTAATTAAGAACTTCTCAGTGATCCATTACAAATAAATTACTTTCACCCTTTACTCCATAAGCCCCACAACCCACACCTAAAAACAATCACACAATTACCATAATAAACTATCAATGAATTAGTTAATATAAATTAGGAACTAATTATTAATTAATTCAACATAAATTACTTTCCGCCCTTTAACCCTATAAACCCCTCAGCCCACACATAAAATTAATTACACAATTTCTATAATTATTTTTCAATCAATTAATTATTAATTCAGAGCTAATTATTAATTAATTAAAAATAAATTACTTCCCACCCTTTACCCTATTAACCTCACAACCCACACCGTAAAACAATCACACAATTACCACCATTAATTAGCAATTAATTAGTTAATATAAATTAACAAATAATAAAATAAACATAAATTACTTCCCACCCTTTACCCCTATAGACCCCACATCGAGCACCTAAAAAACAATAGCAAAATTACCATAATTAATTAATATTAATTAACAAACAATTAACAATTAATTACAAATAAATTACTTCCCACAAATAGCACTATAAAATCTAAATTAAATTAGTAAAATAGAATAATTCATTTATTAGAAATAAATTACTTCCCACCCTATTTCCCTAAAAAACAGCAACCTGCTACAGAACTAAAAAACGCAAAATTTAATTAAAATAAAATGGATAACTTCTAAAAATGTAACACATATATTAAAAAACATAAACAATACTTATACAAAAAATCATACTACTCATACATTCAAAATATAAACTAAAATACGTAACACTAATTAAAAAATCGATATTTTAAACAAATATATTTTTGCAGACAATATTAATGACTTCTATATTTTTTAAAACATTATTTCCTACCTTAAATTCAATATTCTTGACTACTATATTCTTGCTTTGCTGTTGATTTTTCTAAATCAAAATATTTACAACTCCATATTTGTGTAGGTCAAAGTTTCAAACTCAATATTCTGTCTCAGCACTATCTCAGATGAATCAATCAGCAATGATATGAGTTTGGGAGTGCATGCATGTGTAACATATTGGTCATTGTTATCATATTCACTGATATTCTCATTAGAATTTGTGCAGTTGTTACACCATACATCAATATTACATTCACTGATATTGATATAATTATGCATGCATAGGTTAAGGTGTACATCAACGTTGAACTTACTGGTATTGACATCACTGTGTTTGCACAGGTTACTGTGTACATTGGTATTGCATTTGTTGGTACTGCCACTGCTATGTGTGCGTACATCAGGATGTACATTGCTATCATATTTATTGATCTCAAAACTCTCCCCTCCAGTTGAATTTTCAACTATAACATTTTCCTCGTACATCATGACCGTCACATTATCTGTGTCGCAATGCAGTCTGTGTTATCCCTTTCCTAGTTATTTGCATACTACCTAGTTTGAAGATTGCCTTATTGCAGCAGGAAACCCCCACATGTAGGGAACCACACAGTAACAGTAGAGCCACGACAACGGGAAGCAGTAATGTGCATATCCTGGTCCCCCATAGGGGTAGCCAGGGGAAAAGTCTATGAAACCAGTCCTGCTCGGAGCACCCCCCACCTTCCTTCATTTCTGTTAGACTATGCAGTGCTTGGATGGCAAGAGTGAGGATTCCATTATTTAGATCATTCCCAACAATAAAAGTATAACAGAAAGCACCAATCTGGGCACACACCCCTCTTTCGATCATGGTCATAAAGTCCAACACATAACATAACGATGTTACATCACCATGAGGCGTACGGCTCTCAGTTCTTGCCTGATAGCATTAAGCCAGAGTTCACTCTCATTGATCATTATTAACATTTCCCACCTGGTAATCTGCAACAAGTGGGCATTTGCTTTGTTTGATTGGTGAAGAAAGGTATGAACACTCCTGTATGGATTTGAGTGTCGGTGAACAGTCGGAATTCTTCCAAAATGTCCTTGCACTGAGCACAACCAAAATAATCAGCAGTTCTTCCTCTTCAAGCCTGATGCAACATGGTTGTTTTCTGCTCTAGGGGATGTTGGAATAATTCAGATAGATCTTCTCCAGGGATGGCCAGGGTTGGGGTATGTATGGTTATGAGGGTGCAGAGACCCTGCCATCTGGGAACAAGTTGGGAATAGGCAAAGTCACCACAAGGCCAGTAAAAATCCATCAGTGTGAAAGTGCCCATTGCAGGTCCAGTATGTTTAACACTGTTTCATAGCTGACATTGGAACCAAGCATTATTGTCCCTTTGGCTCTGAAACACAAAGAATACTATGTAAGTTTCCGCACAATTAGGAGTTGCCCCTTTCCTTCCAAGCATGTGTAGTTATTTAGCTCAGTATCCCGTATTTCCTGGCATGGAGTGTCTGTCCTGGAGATCAGCCTTCTCCCACAGGACTCATTTCCTTATTTTTATTGAGCTGGATGGCCCTACACTGGAACTTCATACCGGAGATCCATTTGTCATTAAAAGAAGGCCCAGATCTATTTGTCATTAACAAAAGGCAGCCCCAAATACACTTAGGCCCATCTGGGGACCACAGACGGAAGTGGGAGCGGACTCTTTTACACACTGCTACCTTTCAGAACCTCTTTTCGATAAAGTCTTGGGGCCAAACAGTGTCCTCCGCTACAGTGTCCTATCTGTGCATCCTGTCTAAGTCTGTTTAAATGGTGCTAGGTTCAGTAAAAAGGTATCATGCTGTGGGACCAGCTTCATATTGGGAGATGTTTACTACTGCTTTATGGAGTTCTACTCTACTCGGTTGTATCTTTGCCCTAATCCTACAGAGATGCAGGTGGATGACACGTTTGGCTTTTTTGGGGGCTATCTGTTGGAGGTGAGTAAAGTCTGTCTGAACCTACTGCTTGGGGGTTCACTGAAGATATGCATCTTGACCTGTTCATGGTTTGAGTGCCCACGGTTGTCATTTATTGATACATTGTGCTTTGTAGGAGAGCGCTGTGTAGTATGTGTGAGATTCTCGTGTTGGGTTCAGTTTATGTGTACTTGAGGTGCAAGAGGTCTCTACGCATGCATTTCAAGAATGTCAAACTGGATTCATGGGACTGGTTATATTTTGGGAATTGATGGGACACACAAGCACCCAGACTAAGCAGAATATGTACTAAAATACTGGGGCAAATAACTGTATGGATGATCTTCAGGGGGAATGTCTGTTGTCTGGGCACCCAGTGGTGTCTTTTCTTTTTGATGAGCAAAAAAAGAGTTTTTGTTATACAAAACAGTTGTAAAGTCAATTTGTAATCTGAGCTCTTGAGCAGTTGGCTTGGGGAAGTCCTTTTGGAGGCTGTGAATGAAACTTCTTTTGGAGGCTTTGGCTGAAGAGGTGACAGCTGCTGCAATGATGGTGCACATGTGGTTAGATCAATGACATGTAGGAAAAGAGCTGTGGGCTGTTTGTTAGCTTGGTAAAAAACACATTGTTAGACAGTTTTTAGATGAACTTCTGGTTTCCTTTACACGGGTACATTCCATGGCTTTACTGGAGGGTGAAACTACCTAGCAAGTTGCTGAAGAATACTAGTAGCACTTTTAGAGAATGGTGAGGGTTAAGTTTGTGTTGGTTTTATTTGTACTTTTGATATACCCTCTGCTTGCTACGGTGGGTACAGTATTTTCCTCTGTGGGCTGCTCTGTAAAAAAGTGTGCAATTGTAATCAGTGTGGAGCATCCTTTTGACCTGCACGGGTTGTGTGCCATTTTAAAAAGCGGAGGATGTTTAATGATTTGGTGGTCTGTCTGTTGACACGTAAGTGTTCTTTTGGTCTCTGCACATGGAGCTCAAGGAGGTTTCTGCCCAAAACGGAGTTGGGTTATTGGGTTATACCTTCTTTCTAAAAGGTTTGAGAATTTTGGGCTGTTTCTAGGCTGCCTTGTGTGGGTTCCAATGAGCATTTACCAGTGGTGTGGGCATTGCTGCTTTTAAGAAAGAATACCGGAGGTGGTCAGAGGGTTGTTTGTGGGCCCCTATAAGGCCTTATGGGGAAATAACTGGGAACCAGTTTGTTTGCTGTGTTTTCCAATGACGGTTGGGTGTGCTCCCCCAATGTGGGTGGTGGTTATTAACTCAGTGGATTTTCTACTATAGACTGGGGTTATGTGATTGTGTTTCTTAAGAGTTTTGAGGACATCTTTGCCATAAGTATGTGAGAAACTCATTTTGGAACTAAAGGAGGAAATCCATTTTTTGGTAAACCCTGAAGTGGGTGAGACATAGATCACCCACCCCAAGCTGGACATAGGTGAGTATTCCTGGGTGCTCTCTTCTATGCACCATCTGAGGGGCCCTGCTCCCTTGTCTCGACTGTCCTCACTCCGAGACGTGGTCAGCTAGCCCCGCCTGAGGGACCAACTGCAGAGAGAGGCCCAAACCCCTATGAGCACCTGGGTGTGGAATTTTGGCATGGCCTCCAGATTGACATAGCCTTTGGTGGCCTACTCAACTGTTGCGGGTGTAGGTAAGGAAATGTATCAATGGTGTAAGGGGGATACATCCTGTTGGGGTGATCTTGTGCTAGTGTTCATATTTTCTGATTGTGTAAAGGTGTTGCCTCACCAAATATTTACCCCTTCCTGCCGTGACTATGACCCTAGCCCTTGCTGGGCTGGGCTCCCTGTCTGTGCGAACAGTTGCCACATATTCGGCCAACCATCAGCCCCTGCTGTGGCAGAAAACTGCTCACCTGATTTCACTGGGTCTGATTGGAAGCTGCAATGGCGTTACTCTGGGCTTGATTTTGTAGATGGGTTTTTTGGGTAGGCTGTACTGAAATTATGACTTTTTGCTTGTGGTAGGCTTTAGGTAAGATTGATTTACCATGTGATTTGGTCTGTGACAATAGTGGTATTCCACAAGGCTTGGTTGTGGCCAGCCTCCCTTGTTTCTGTTTAAGGATTGGGCAGATATTCCCTAGGACCTAGTGGTGGACCTCTCTTTAAGACTGGTGCCATTTGTATGCTAGTGGCCAACTCAGGCCACTCTAGAGCAGTCTTCAATTTATGTTGGAACAATTTGGCAGTTTATCTTTTGACCTGCTCCTTCTTTTCCATGTCCTTCATCTATTTCTTCTGGTAATATTGCAATTTGGAGGCCTGTAACTCCCACCATAGTTTGGGGCCTAACCCCACTACGTCATCTAGTCCAGTTTGGATCTCAGTAGTTAGGCTCATTACGAGGATGTTGCAAAATAATGCAACTTGGGGACATGTGTCATCCAGGGCTGTTCTGTCTCTTGTCCCCATCATTCTTGCATTCTAGCTAGGAAATCCGTAATGGTCTCCCCAGGCTTTGTGATTTCTGCCATCAACCCTCCTACGTCTGGGCAGTCAGGAAATATCCCCCATAGGGCGTTCCATATTTGGTGTCTAAATGAGTTAAATGTGTCCCGTTATGCTCGGTGTTGAACACTGTGTTTGTCCATGGTACACCTTTCTAGAGTTGCAGACAAATTCTGGCACAGGTGGCTTTGTCTGTTTACTTGGGATTGTAAAAATGGAGGAGGGGTGGCTTTGTTATGGCTTGGGGTGTTAAAGGTCAGGCTACCAGCCGAATTAACAGAACCTTAAGTATTGCCCGGCGGTGTCGCCTCTTAAACCCACAAGTTATTAACCAATGAAGAGGCAGGCGCTGGAGGCTGGAAGGCAGGAAACAAGGGTTTTTATTCTCTCCGGAGGACAACACATCAGTTCGGACAGCAAGTATCGTCACGAGGTGCTCTAACCGCATCTCTGAGGCCTGGCCTCTTATACACAGGTTTATTGCTTTATTACATACAACACATTCTTGGCAAGGCTTTGATATACGGAAAGACATTCTCGGAACCCCTGCTCCCAGCCCGTTCCCACACACATATACAGCAGAAGTCCCCACCCCGGTCACAACAGGTGATGATTATCGCGCAGCTGGACATTCCGCCGATTCACGGAATGTGGGGGGTTTGATCGGATCTCATAGGGTGGGGGCTTTGATCAACTCGAGGGTCCTTTAATGAGGGAAGCTTCCTACTGTACGGGGGGGGCAATAAACAGTATCCGCAGAGCTTAGGTGGTGGCCTGGGAACGAGGAAGACAAACGGGCACACAGGAAAAGGGGGTTTGCATCAAAGGGCCTGGGACCATGAAAGGAATGAAAGGAAGTGTCGCGCTGGGAACAGGATGGGGTTCCGAGGCAGAGCCGCGCTGAAGAGGGGTTTATGACCCAAGATATGTGAGAGCGGAGGGGGGGTTGTCAGCGAGGTCGAGAGAGAGAGAGAGAGACGCTGGCTATCGGCGAGGGGCAGGGAGGCCATGGTGCACAAAATGGCTGCCGCTTACGCGCACGAATGGGCCCAAGGAGAGCAAGATGGTGCCGATAACGTTGACATTTTCAGTCTAATCTTTAACAGTCCTCCCTTTTCAACATATCTAGCCAACTTGCCTACTCAATGTCAATCTTCATCAAATCCCCAACCTCGGCATCATATAATGCTCCCAAGCGTTCGTTTCCAAAGTCCACGGCCTTAGGGCAAATACAGTTTGCACATAATGAACACAGGGGTGGCAGACATTGAATTCCTAAGCATAGGCCACATATTACTACTACCGGAATTAGGATAATGGTGAACAGTCTCCAGCCCCAGTTCTTAACGGTGTTCCAAAACCAACCACCAAGCCACCATTCTTCCTGATCCTGGTGGACTTCTGAAGAGAGTCTGTGAAGATGTTCGATGGCCTTGTACACTGAGGGCGAGTTGTCCGGTATGTATGTACAGCAGCTGGACCCAATAATGCGGCATGCTCCACCACGGTCCGCAAGAACCACATCTAGGACAAGGCGGTTCTGTAGGGCCACCAAGCGGACCGCTTGGAGTTCGGCGGTGTTGTTGGCAAAGATACCAGCTGTGATGTTCATTGTTATCTCAACTGCCTGAGTCAGATGTCGGATGGCCCGGCTGTTTGCCATCGGGCCCCAAAGAGGAACAAGTCCCTTCATAGCATCGAGGAACTGCGCTCCTGTTGAGTCGGCTTGCTCAATGTCCTTGGCTCGTTTTTGCCTATGATGATTCGCTGGGGCCACATAAGTCGGAGGAAGGACGAAGGAGATGAAACAAGTGCCCCCCCAGCCTTTGGGGAGCCAGGTGTAGGCCTTTGTGCCGCAGACGAAATACATGTTTGGGGACGACACAAAGGAAGGTGGATCCGTGGTGTCCAAAGTTCTGGTAAACCGGCACGCGCTGCGGCCCACCAGCTGTGTCCCATGTCCTTCTATGCACATGTGGCCTGTGACGTTGATGACTGATAGGGCCACAGTCAGAGTGGCAGCCGTTCGTTTTCGCAGGTAGGAGAAGGTGGGTCTGGTTGGATTGTTGAACACCTGCATTTCAATTCGTTCTTTAGCAGGGATGTCCATGTGGATGGAGTCGTTGGAGGTCTGTGGGCAGAAGTGTGTCTTTGTTTTGTTTCGCCGGACCCCGTGGGAGAAAGGCGTTACGGTTTTGCTGGAGGTGGCATTGTCCTTATAGCTTTCTTGCAGGAGGATCAGCCAAGCAAGGCAGGAGCCATGAACCGAGAAGGGTGAGGGGATGAATGGTATCGAGTGTCCAGTGGCGTGGGGTAGCAACCCACAGATCCAACAGTTGGTGGCATTGGTGGCGAGATTGTGCTGGTGAAGGAGCTGTACGAAAGAGTTATTCCAAAACTCCTTTTGCCTCTCTCTGAGTTGGGGAGAGAGCGAAATCAGATAATGTTCCTTCGTGGTGATAGGCTGAGCAGTGGTCAGGAATGTTTCATGAGCAGGTGCATTTTCTTCCACAATCCAGAGTGTGGTCATGAGGAGAAAGCAAAAAAGGATTGCGATGAAGAGTGCAATTGTCTTTGAGCTGTGGAGTCTGTCTGTTCTTGGGTTTCTGTAGTGGGTATTTCCTGTTGTCTCCATCATCTTCTTATTTGGCGCTTCCATCATCTTCATCTTCAAGGTGCTCGGTAGTGGGCAGAACCACAGACTTAGTTTAGCTTCTCTCCAGGCAGCCCTTGATTGCTTTGGGTCACCGTTTTGAGATTCAACTTAGTTTGTGGTCTACTTAGCCGAAGCTCCCTCCTTTCGACGCAGGAAATACCCTTCTCTGGATGGCACAGTGGGGTCAGAGAATCTTGAAAGTTCAAGTGCTTCGGTATCAGGATAGCAGGTTAGTGACGGTCGGTCCTTGTTCAGGAGCTCTTCTTGGTCGCCGATGTTTTCTGTCGTGGCCAGGGTCGGGGAGACCTTCTTACAGTGGTGCGCGTGCAGCCAATGCCTTTTCCCCTCCACACGAAGAGCCGTCCGGGTGGTGATTAACACTTGCCAGGGGCCCGTCCACCGGGGTTCCAAACTTTTCGTCCGCTGAAAGTTTCGGATCAGCACGAAATCCCCGGGTTGGATGGCGTGACCCGGACCCCTGGAAGCATCGGGGATGGCCTGCTGCACCTGCTGATGAATGACAGACAGAGTTTCAGTCAACTTATACAGATAATCAGACATTAGGACGTCCGGGACGTCATGAATGGAAGTTGGCTTTGGTGCAGACCAGATACTCATGGGTCGGCCGAAAACAACTTCATAAGGGGTTAAGTGATGTCTGGTGGGGGTGGAACGCATCGATAGCAATGCTAGTGGGAGGGCGTCTGGCCATTTCAGACCCGTGGTAGCTACTATCTTGGCCAGTTTAAGTTTTAGTGTGGCATTGTGTCGCTCAACAAGTCCAGCGGACTGGGGGTGAAAGACTGCGTGAAATTTCTGCTTGATGCCCAACCCCTTTAAGATGAACTGGATGACTTCGGCTATGAAGTGGGGGCCATTATCGCTCCATAAAATACGACAAAGGCCGTAACGGGGGAAAAACTCCTTTAACAGTACCTTCGCGGTGGCCATAGCAGTGTTGTCACGGGTTGGGTATGCTTCCACCCATTTGCTAAAGGCGCACACCACGACAAGTACATATGTCAGGCCTTGGCACCTATCTAGCTGGATGTAGTCCATTTGCAGGACCTCAAATGGGTGGTTTGGGACCCCAAATCCTCCCCGGGGCACTACAGTTCCTTTCCCGGGGTTGTGTTGCAGGCATATCAAGCATTGTTGGACCAGACGTTTGGCGGAATCTGTGATTTTATCATTGTGCCAAACCCTGGAGACAAGTTCAATCATGGGGGCTGATCCTATGTGGGCAGGGGAGTGTGCCATAGCCAGTATGGGAATCAAGTATGAATCAGGTAGCAACCACTTGTTTGTGTCTCTTGTCCGCCAGCAGCCTTCATCGTCTTTCAATCCCACCCGTGTCCATTCAGTCAACTCGTGTTGTGTGCTAGCCGTTTGAATGTCTCTAATAGTGTCTCTAGCGTCAGTCCATTTTTCTGCTTGTGACCTGGTCACGTACATATGTGTTGTCGTCCTATTTTCAGCTGTCGTTCGGGCAGTGATGTCGGCTAGCGCATTTCCCTGCCCAATGATGTCTGTCACCTTTTTGTGTGCCTGGCATTTGACGACTGCAAGCTTGTTGGAGAGAAGGACGGCCTCGATCAAGGCGGAGACTAGATCCCCGTGCAAAATGGGGGTGCCGTGTGAGGTCAAGAATCCCCTTTCCCTCCAAAGGAGTCCAAAATGGTGAACCACCCCAAAGGCATACTGGCTGTCGGTGTAAATGTTCGCTGTAGTTCCTGTTGCCAGGATGCAGGCTCGGGTCAGGGCAATCAGTTCCGCAGATCGTTGCGTGATACGGGCTGTCTCAACTACAGTTCGGGCCGTGGTGACTGCATAGGCAGCGGAAGTGGTGCCATCGGGGAGTTTGATACAAGAACCGTCCACCCACAGCTCTCCGTCAGGGTCAGGGAAAGCCGTGTCTCTGAGGTCAACCCTACTTCTAGTCTGTTCGTCCGTAAGAGTCACGCAGTCATGTACAGGGTGCACATTGGGATCGTTCTCTGGCAAGGGTAACAGAGTTGCCGGGTTCAGTGTGGTGCATCTTTTCAGGGCGATATGGGGTGCAAGCAAAGTCAGTTCGTATCCAGTCAGTCGTGCACTCGTCAGGTGTTGCGTCTTGGTTTGGTTCAGGAGGGTGTCGACTGCATGGGGTACCAGTACCGTGAGGGAATTCGAAAGCACGATCCCCTCACTCTGTCGGATAGAGATTGCAGCAGCAGCTACGGCTCGAAGGCAGGCAGGCAGGGCTCTGGCTACAGGGTCAAGAGTGGCAGAGAAGTAAGCGCACGGTCGTTGCTTAAGGCCAATGGCCTGGGTCAGGACAGATAAAGCGCACCCCTCCCTTTCGTGAGTGTAAAGGGAGAAGGGCTTTTTTTAATCAGGGGTACCTAGGACGGGGGCTGAACAGAGGGCATCTCGTTGTTCCGTGAAGGAGGTTTGACACTCAGGGGTCCAAGGGAGTGGGAAGGGGACGTCTTTACCTAGCAAAGAAAGCAGCGGTTTCACAACGAGGCTAAAGTTCGGTAACCACTGTCGGCAGAAGGAGGTGAGGCCTAATAGGGAGCGGACCTGCTTCTGGGTCTTAGGGACAGGAGTATCTAGAATGGTTTGGATTCGATCAGGAGTGAGTTTTCTTCCTTCTTTGGACAAAAGGTGGCCTAGGTAAGTGACCTGGGGTTGGCAGAATTGCAACTTCTTCTTGGAGACCTTGTGGCCATTTTCCGCAAGGAAGTGCAGGAGTTGAATGGTGGCTGTGACTGCTAATGGAGTGGTGTCGGCTGCTAAGAGGATGTCATCCACATATTGCACTAACACCACTCCGTCGGGTAACTGGACTTGATCTAGTTGTCTCTTGAGGGCCTGGCTGTAGATGCTAGGGCTTTCTGTGTAGCCCTGGGGTGCTCGGCAGAACCTATATGAGCGGTTTTTTAGGGTGAAGCCGAAGAGGTATCGGCTGTCTGGGTGGATGGGGATGGAAAAGAATGCGTTTTTGAGGTCAATGACAGTGAAGGTGGTGGCAGTAGAAGGAATCAAAGTCAGGATGGTGGTGATGTCCGAGACCACAGGGTACTGGGGTACCACTACTTTGTTGATCTCTCGAAGGTCAATGATAAAACGGTATGCTTTCTCATCTCCCTCTCCCTGTTTCTTGATGATGGGCAAGATAGGGCTGTTGCAAACGTTGCTAACTACTTCCTCTACCACTGCTGCGTCGACTAGCGACTGAATAATCGTTACCAATGCCTTCTCGCCCTCGGGCGATATCCGATATTGTGGAAGTTTTGGGAGAGTTGCGTCTGGTCGGACAGTAATGTGCACTGGGTCGATCAACATGCGCCCTACGTCCGAATCCGTCTTGGCCCATAGATATGGAGGCAGTGTGCCAAGTAGGGATGTGTCAGTGTCGGTGATGGAAAACATGCGTCGGGGAGGGCAATGTCTAAGCAGGACAGGGTTGTCGTAAAGAAAAACTCGAACTCCGTCTTGAGAACATCTGATCGTCGCTCGGAAGTGTTTCAATAGGTCAAGTCCCATAATGGCGTCAGGGCTATTGGAGGAAAGCAAAAACGTGGTGTCAGTGGTGTTGTTTTCTACGTCAAAGAGGATCGGGGGCGGACAAAGGGTTATTGGAGGGCGTTCCATCGAAACCTGTCGATGTTATAAGTGAGCCAGACAAGGGTGCCCCCGGAATCAGTCGTTTAGATAACGCACTACGTGTTGCGCCAGTGTCTACCAGAAATGGAGACTTGGTACCCAGGACCTTAGCAGGGACGTAAGGGCCTTGCTGGTCAACATAGAGCTCAACTGGATCCCTCCCTTGCCCTTGGCAGTCCTATGCAAAGTTGTGGGTGTCATCATAGTCAGATTGCTGGTATTGGTTCTGCCTGGGTCGATCAAATGTATTTGGTCTGCCTGATCTGTCGTTAATCGTGTCATTTGGGGGCCCTCGCTGTTGTCCCTTATTTCTCGGCCCATTTGCTATGTCCTTGGGGTCTTTGTTTCTGATCATGTCCAGAAGAACTGGGCACTGGGATTTCCAATGGCCAGTCCCTTTACAGAAAGCACACTGATCCTCTCTAATGTCTGTACGTCCACTGTGGGGAGTCGAAGTACGGTCCTGGGGCTTAGGGGCATTCGTCTGATAGTTTCCCCGGTATTGGTCTCGTCCTATAGTCACCCCTTGCAGCTTTCAAGTCCTTCTTCTTTCTCTCTGTTGCCCTATCGTTTTCATTTTTCTGATGTTCATAATATTGGGCCATCTGGAGGATAGCCGTAGGTTTGGAGGCTGCCCAACTACTCTCGCTAGCCTGCAGTTTCTGGGAGACCTCGGATGACAGACCCTTAACATAATTCTGGACAAATAGATCGTGTCCGGTTGCAGTGGTCATGTCCTGGCCGCTGTAATCGGAGAACACTGTTTCGAACCGAGAGAAGTATTCCGATACATCCTCCTGGGGTTTCTGGCGACAGGCCGTTACTATCGACCAGTCCACTTTCTTTTCTGGAATCAGGGTTTTTAATTTCTGCACGATTTTATCTGGGAGGTCTAAAATGGATTTCAAAGGCTTTTGTCCCGGTCCTCGTTGTTTATCAATTTCCTCGAATTGTGTCCAGGTATGTCCGAGCAGCTCATGGTGGTCGACTTTCCGGATTTGCTTCCACACATCAGCTGGTAGACATAACCCGAAAAACAAGTCGATGTCAGCCAGGGTCATAATCGTTGAACCTAGGGCTGTACCCAATTCAGTATAGAAGGCAGTGGGGTTTTTACGTAGGTCGGGTAGAGATTTCCGGAATGTCAGAATCTCTTGTCGGTCCCATGGCTGGTAGACCCAGTTGTACACTACTCTTCCTTTTGCATCTTGGTGGTTTGCATCATCGTGAGTCCCTGCACCTCGTGGAGGCACCCAGTAAGGGGCAGCCTCTCGTATTGGCATCATGGCGTTAGGTTGCTCAGTTTGTGGTTCGGTCGCCACGGATGTCGTGGGTTTAGTTCCCGATTCTCGTTCAGTGAGGTGGCGGAAAACCTCAAGCGTACGCGTAAGGAGGTCCGTCACATCACACTCGCCCTCATCCCCGATATCGACCTTCCGGTACAGAGTCGCTAGGCTCTCGGGACCTTGGTCTCGATATCGGTCCTCGTATGCGTTCAAGACATGGTAACACAGTCGTACAGTAAAGTGTCGTCTGTGACTGCCTGTATATGATTTAAACATATCCGTGATGTACTCTTCACCTTCCTTCCTTTCTACCAGTGTTCTTACTATCTTGTCGATCCCTGCTCGCTCATCTTTGCTTAGTCTGTTTATTCTTGCGGAACAGGTCCCTCGGGTCTCAGGGTCGCCCAACGTTGCCGTTTGCAGAGTATTTGGTACAAGGGGTTCGGCCGACACAGAGACCATGGGGGCCGATGCTGTGGCACTACCCTCATTTGCACCTGGGGGTGGTGGGTGTTGTGTTAAGGGTTGGGAAGGGGCATATGGAGGGGGCATGTAGATGGTCGGAGGGCCTAACAGCAGATCATCGCTCGCTCGTTTTTGTCTCGAGGATAAATCAGGGTAGAGCATGGAGGGCGTTCTAACCGGGCACTGGCTTGATGTTTCCATTTCTAGTTTCTGTTTGGCTTTCTCTCTTTCCTTTATCTCTCCTTCTAGTTTCTGAGCAGCTAGGTGGGCTGCTTTTCGCAGCTCTTTTTCCAACCTACTCTCAATTTTCCTTTTACGTTGTTCAGTTTCTTTGCGCCACATGCCGAAACTATCAAGCATAGCGGGCGTTGTCTTGTTTTTACCTAGGGCTGTTTCTAGCGCGTTTATTTTGTCATCATCGAAGGATCCTATCAGTGGCCACTGACTTTCTCCATTCTTTTTCGTATATTTATGCCACAGTTTGTTATAGGCTATAGCGATCAATCCATGCTTCATGAACATGTCCTTATTAGGGGTGCCTTCCGGTGGAGCCGGATGGTTCATCTCTAATAAGCGGTCCGGGCTAAACAGGCTACCGATCAGTGGGGAGAAGACAGACATGACGGCTCTCAACGAGGGACAAAAAGTCAGCACTGCCTATCTTATCACTGTGTGCAAAGACTAGACAGAATATTTCTATTCTACGTTGTTTGCAAGCAGTGAATACCTCATGAACCAATATAAAATAAAAAAACAATTCAGTGGGGAGAATAATCAGGCTCGCAAAGGTCTGCGTTACCTACCCTTTCACTATCTGTAAAAAGGGTGGGGAGAGGGGCTCTTTCCTGTTTGCAGACAGAGAATCTCCAGAAAAACAGTCTGTGAACAATAGTTCAGTTTCAAGTAATTAATCAGTGGGGGAGAAAGATAGACACGACAGTTGTATTACCTATCCTCCACCGTTTGCAAAGGGAGAGCCTGTTGTTTCTCCGTTTGCAGACAGAGGATCTCAGAATAAATTAACAAAGAGTAATACTAGTATTTTCTAGACAATTCAAATGACCATTTCGTAATTCGTCGTGTTTACACGACCTTACCCGGACCGCATGGACAGTTTCTCGTCTTCCGAATCCAGCGCCCGATCGTCCTCTTTTCCTCGTATTCCTCGCGGCACTCCTGATGGTTCCCAGTCAGGACCGTAGATCACTCGAGAGAGGTCTGTTCGGAACCAGTGAAGTTCGGATGATCGGCTGTCAGACAAGGGTCTATCGGACAGGCGCGCTCCCGATCGTTGCAGTCGTTCACTCTGTCGTCAGGACCTCTCCCACTGGATCCACGAGTCACTGATGGGCCCCACGTTTGGGACGCCAATTGTTAAAGGTCAGGCTACCAGCCGAATTAACAGAACCTTAAGTATTGCCCGGCGGTGTCGCCTCTTAAACCCACAAGTTATTAACCAATGAAGAGGCAGGCGCTGGAGGCTGGAAGGCAGGAAACAAGGGTTTTTATTCTCTCCGGAGGAGAACACATCAGTTCGGACAGCAAGTATCGTCACGAGGTGCTCTAACCGCTTCTCTGAGGCCTGGCCTCTTATACACAGGTTTATTGCTTTATTACATACAACACATTCTTGGCAAGGCTTTGATATACGGAAAGACATTCTCGGAACCCCCGCTCCCAGCCCATTCCCACACACATATACAGCAGAAGTCCCCACCCCGGTCACAACAGGTGATGATTATCGCGCAGCTGGACATTCCGCCGATTCACGGAATGTGGGGGGTTTGATCGGATCTCATAGGGTGGGGGCTTTGATCAACTCGAGGGTCCTTTAATGAGGGAAGCTTCCTACTGTACGGGGGGGGGGCAATAAACAGTATCCGCAGAGCTTAGGTGGTGGCCTGGGAACGAGGAAGACAAACGGGCACACAGGAAAAGGGGGTTTGCATCAAAGGGCCTGGGACCATGAAAGGAATGAAGGGAAGTGTCGCGCTGGGAACAGGATGGGGTTCCGAGGCAGAGCCGCGCTGAAGAGGGGTTTATGACCCAAGATATGTGAGAGCGGAGGGGGGGTTGTCAGCGAGGTCGAGAGAGAGAGAGAGAGACGCTGGCTATCGGCAAGGGGCAGGGAGGCCATGGTGCACAAAATGGCTGCCGCTTACGCGCACGAATGGGCCCAAGGAGAGCAAGATGGTGCCGATAACGTTGACATTTTCAGTCTAATCTTTAACAGGGGGTTCTCTGTACAACTTCCTCAACCCTTGTGACTACATGCTGTATTCTTCCTGAACTACTGCAGCGGTGCCTCCATTGGCGCTGTCACCTTTTGAGCCATCGTGGTCACAGCTGTTCTGACCTTTGCAGCATGTGCGCTGTGCAGTGTTTCAGCAGCGGCATGGTCTCACTCGATTGCCTTCCTATTTACTCTTGTTTCCTTTCTCTTCTCTACCTGCATCCTTTCCCACTTTGTGAGGGATTGCTGCATGTAGGGGAAATCCCAGTTGGGATTTACTTTTCCATATCTGATATAATCCTCCACCATCGTCATGTCCTCTGACTCAAATGACCCCATTTAGGCCAGGACCAGTTGAACTCTCTCCCCTCCTTTATCCATTCCACTAGTAGGTGGCAAAAGGGGTGAGCAAAACTTTCCCAACCCTCTCTTGCTATAATTTCTTGATGTGTAGGTTGACACTCTTCGCATCTCCGGGGCCCGTTGAAACAACCCTGGTGGCTGGCCTGCTTCCGTCCCATGAATCTAGTCTAAGTGTTTTCTGGTATGTGGGGATCAAATTTTCCACACTCAGGCAAGGGAAACCTTGTATGCTTTGGTATAGTAGTGCCACTTGACGCAATATTTTTTTAATTTATGGGCATGTGTCAAGAAATTTGCTTGCATATGGTTCAGTGGAGTCTCCATGATTGCTTAGGGAACTTGTTTTACAGGAATTTACACATTTTTGATTGTCTATAATTGTAAATGATTAAAATTTCTACTCTAATTGTGAGGAAAACTGTGGACACAGGGTTATGTCATAAACAATCTACCAGCTATGAGCTCAAAAATACCTGATGCATCAAGACATTTAACAATTTGACAATGACATTTTAGCAACCTGTAACAAAGTGTAATGGTTAGTTCAGAACAATACAAGTTGTCTTTTACCAGTGAAATAGCAAATATGGAAATCTTAATGATGGAAAAAAAGAATTATTCCAATTGTCCTTGGAAGAGCCATGAGAATTGAATTCCTGCCATGCCTTAATGTGTAATTATTACAGATGACACGGTTCATGGCTACTGTAAAGGACTGAAATGTTCTGCTTCTCACCAGGTTGAATTGTTGACTCCTCTCCCAAGGATAGAGAAATGCCATGTCTTCAGTCTTAGTGACTGAATCCTGGTGAATAAGGGTTTGTGAAAATCATGACAGGTCCCTGATTGCCTGGTCCCTATTACACCATTCTGGTCACAAACACTGCTGCTAAATGTAGGGGGGGATTTCAAACAGATTCATGAGCTGCACAGTTAGAGAGTGAGACAAGCTGAAGAAGAAGTGGTGATGGGCAATTTTGAGTTGCAAAGTGGAAATCTCCTGCAACCAGAGAGTTGAGTGGTAGACTAAGGAGAGTGCACCCAAGCATCTCACAGTCGACTCTCACAGTTGACTTGAGGAAAATGTATGACCTGTGGTGAATGATCCACAGTGACCCAAACTGAAGAAGCTGTAAACATAAAATCTGAGCTTGGAGAACAGAAAAGCAGTTTGACCAGTGGGAGGCCAAGTAAGGAAAGGTGGCCGAGGGATGGAGAAAGATGTAGAGTTTCTGTGTATGAAGAACAAACTCCAGATGTCAACAACAAGGAGACAGAAACCAGTGAGCAAAGAGATCAAGAAGAGTACAGGTGCCTATTCGAAGGTACCCAGCAAAACACACAAGATGATGGATGGAATGTTGCACAATGGCAAAACATCCCCCCCCCAGTCACAGATCTGGGTTTAATCCATCATTATTTTGCTCACCAAGCCATCCCAGTTCAGACATGGCCATATGCAAATCAGTCTTGACCCTGTGCCTCATGGGAACAGTCCAGTCGGAACTGTCAAGGCTGAGTTGCATATGGCCATGTCTGAACTGGGGTGGTGTGGTGAGCAAAAAAAACGATGGATTTAGGCCCAGATCTCTGTACTGGGGTGAATGTATGACATTGTTCTGCATTCTGTCCATCAACTGTTGTTTTTGCATTAGTTGAAGGTACCCAGCAGCTAAATGGCCGTTTTTTGCAGAAAGTGCAGCTGACTTGAGAATATATGAGGTTGATGACCAAGGGACTGTTTTTGAGAAACCTCCACAGTCTAAGCGTCCACATTTTTTATTTGACTGAATTTTAATTTTGATTGAACTAAAGTAAACTGACAAATCTGGATGAATAAACTGTCACATATATCTTTGCGATGAATTTTAGTGCCAGTAGAAGAAGAGCGGTATCATTTTAGAAGAGGTTTGACGTAGGGATTGGAAAGCTGAACTTATTATCAATTATGGACAAGCTAACAGTTTGTAGAATTTTGCACATATAAGACCCTTATAGTTTGCTTGTTTATTTTATTTTTTAGCCCTGCATTTTTCCTTTCTGATTCACAAGAAATTATGTTGTGATGAGCCAGAGCCTAGTTTAAATGATGTTGAAGATCTTTATAACTTCAATTTATAACTTCTACATTGAAAAGGGTCCAAGGGTAATTTTTCAAATAACATTTTCTTCAAATTGTTTCCATGAGTACTCATAACTTAAAGATACTAAAGGGTGTTATGTGTGTACTTAGTTGCCAATTTCTGTTGCTTTTGGTGTGAACAAGCCTATTAATACTTACTTACCCTCTAACTGGTAGCATTGTCACTATTTTGTTTATGGATATGGTAGTTTAGGTTTTCTGTTTTCGATTTCTGACAAACCTAAACATGTGGTACCCATGTTTAGAGAGCCGATTCCCTATCCTTCAGTTAGAGGTATAAAGGAAAGGGGATACTTTTTGGGTGGTGATACACAAAGGGAATCATACGTGTAAGCTGAACAGGCATGAAAAGGATTTTAAGGAAGAACTTGAGGCAAGAATTAAACAGATTGCAAATGATGCAGGAACTAGTAAGCTACTAGTAGAGAAAAGGAAGAAAACAAGAATTGAAAGCTACAGGAATACATCCTAGATTAGGTCTGGATATGGAAAAGGAAAGGAATTTATGTTTTAGAAGATCAACTAGATGGGTTAAGAATCCACTAAATGTAGGATGAAATAAGTTTGTACAACAAGTAGAGGTATAAAATAAATATCTTTTGGGTGGCAGAGACCCTGCGATCCCTGGAGGGTATTATTTATGTGGGGCTAATGCTTTTTTCCTTGTGCCTTCTAGTTGGGTGTATAGTTGTTTTGATGGAGGTAGTGTTTCCAAAATTATATCATGTAAGTGCATTAGAAGGCAAGAGTAAAGCCACTCATGGGAGATCTGTTCACAGTGCATTACAATTAATGGGTAACATTGTAGGTGATTTACTTCCTTCTGTAGGTGTGATTTTGAATGAAGTGAAAATTTGAAGTTGTCCACTTTGGTTGACAGGCTGGCAGCTGATAACGCTGGCATATTAGGTGCCATGTATTCAGAATTGATAGCAAGGAGAGCTATTGTTCTTCAAAATAGAATAGCTTTAGATATCTTGTTCACAAAGGAAGGTGAAGCTTGTAAAATGTTATCTATCCAACAATGCTGCACTTAATGTGCCAGACAATAGCGAGGAGATCAAAAAGTATGTGAAGAATATAACAGGTCCATCTAATGACTTAAATGAACTGTAAGAATCAGGTGCTTTGGTAGCACTAGGCTATAGGAGCTGGCTTAGTTGAGTGGGTAGTGGGCTTTCAGTTGCTATTTTAAGGCCTACGTGGATTATTGGAGTTTGTGTGATTTGTTAGCTCTTGATGATAAAGGGATTCATGTTGATAAAAGGAGAAAAGAATACAGAAAAGAAAGGTGGAGAGAAATAAGCTGATAGCAAGGGATTCAAAAGAAAGCCAGAAGAAACAGCATTGGAAGACTGTGTTGTGCCTATGATGAGTTGAAGGAGTTAGTGGAACTCAGACATAAGCAGCAGTGGTCAGAAAATGGTTGTCAAAAATCAAAATGGTGGATGCTTTAGGTGATGGCTTTATAAACCATGAGAGATGATGTAGTGTAGTTCCTGTATTCCCAATAGGCTCTGGGCTTTGGAATAATACATCCTATAGATTAGAGGTAGGACTGAGGTCAACTAGGTCTCCATCGAATATACTAAACTTAATTGTGTGTGTGCCATCTAACTCAGAGGTCACTAGAAACTTTCTCGAATACACAAGAAGGGATTAGTTTCTGACAACTGGATAAACATGACAACTTTGTTTTCCAAGAATAAGAATATATCTCTCAGAGTCACGGAAACAATAGATAAGTATTTCACTCAGTCAATCGTGCATGGTTCGTTTCTACAGAGTTGCAGAGAAATAGAGAGACGGGCGTTTTCAATAAAAAGGGTTTATTGAACAGTCTTCTTTCTCATGCAGGAGAAGTGAACTGCTAATCGTTATTCAGACTGCAAAGTGTAATGCGTACAGAGAGAATAGTATTATAAAATATTACTGTAAGAGCATTGTATGGTTTCTAAGCCATATAAAAATACATACATAAATAACATTGACTACAATATTCAACGTGTGCTTCTAAAATACTCCTACCCCAATGTACCTAACCTAAGTCTAGTACGAGGGAAGAAGTAAGTAATGTGTAGAATAGGTTTTAGTTTTTGCCAAGATTCTAACAAAGGTTTCTCTAGGTTCTAATCAGCTCCATACCTTGGTTTAGAATGAATGAGGTCTGGTATCTCTGTCTCAGGACTCGATTTCCCAACACCCTGCAAGGGGAGCCAGAAACACTGCAGCTGGATTCTTGGCATGAGAAAAACAGCCTCTTGATCAGTGCGTCAGCTGGAGAGTCAGCTTTCTTCGGCACTTTCTGTAGCGAGCTGCGTCGGGCAAGCAGGGCTTTGAACTGCTCCGAACCACTGTATCTTGCTAGAGCAAGTGAAGGTATATTTATACCTTGAAGGTCTTTGCGAATGCCATAGTTTGACGTAAAGTCATCATATGAATGTCAAGAAAGAACCCCTAGGGAATAGTTGTTCTTTGTAAAGTAACTGAGTTCTGGGACAAATCAATATTCAAGCATGGGGAAGTCCCTGACTGCTTAAGCTGGGTTTTCCAAGAAGTCGTTGTGACGTTTTGTACGGGTGGAAGTAGCCATGCCTGTATTTGGGTTATATCGGCTATGCCTAAATAAGGGATTGATTTCTATGCCTATATAAGGGCAAAGTGAATTGTACCTATATAAGGGAATGAATCAGGAACATTCACTAGGAGCTTAAAACACCACACAACAATGGCAAATCAGTAATATTGCATCATCATCTTTAATTTGTACATAATATTACGTTAACTTGAAACATACTTAGACATTATTTATATGGGTAAACATGTTACTTTACATTTAGATTTAGTGAAACAAGTGAATTATATATTTCCGATTTAGCTATGGTTCATATATAGACATTTTAAACTTTGACATGAGTGGAACCAGGTGCTTGACTAAATTTTAAAGTCAACTTTGTATTTTTATTTTGCTTGCAAAACTTTATTTCTGTTTCAGGCACCAGAATCACTGTGTTCTCATAAAAAAACTATTTTCTGTTTTGTAAAGTTCATGTTTGTTGTAAGTAATTGGTTGGATAATGATTTTCTGTACCTTTGTAGGAAATGAGATGGAGGAGATGGATACTCCTTCGCGAGGTAATTAATTCCATATTTTAACTGTGCAAATCTGATTTTAGGGTATCAAATTTGCTCTTGTCCACCTTTGCAGGCAGACAACTCCTTTCTCTCTCACTTGCGACCCAATGATCCTCATGTTTCAGCTCATAGACTTACTTTCTAGAGCAAGTAAATTTTTACTTGTCTTAATATAAGCCTTGTTCTGGGTCTACTTTCAATGCTATATTTGCTGACGACAACAGTTACAATTAAAAGTTTCTGACTTACCCACAACTTGGTAGTTGGTAGCCCATTCTCTTTGATTTTATCCTCCTTGAGTTTCCAAAGTGTTTTTTATGGGTTAATCTCCTACATTTTACCCCCGCTACTGTAACTGTTCAAGGACTTTTCCTATGAAGCTGCTTGGCTTTACTCTCCTGACTCCGCTTGATTGTTGAAAGTGGGGCTTGGATCTGTTTTCCAACAGTAGAGATCTGAGGCCCTCCGTGGAACTTGCCCACCACTGGAGGGCTGATTCTGGCTGAGTCAGGCTGAAGGCGTGCTCCTATTTGCGTCGCCAGGCGACCATAATATCTGTATTTTTCGATCTCCACTTTAATCTTTTTACTACATTCACATTCTTTTCCCCTGTTGATGTACCCACGTGGACGCTTTTCACCTCAGTTTGGAAGATAAAGTTAAGTGTGCATCTTAATGGATTAGAGGTTGTTTCTGAACTTTCAGTAATTTCGAAATTTGCAAGCTGTATAGTTAGGCGCTCGGAGAGGAAGACATAGTTGATTGTCAATTTGCCTTTAACAATTGGAGAAAGGACTATTTCTTATCTTTTGCTTCGGTCTCCAGTTGTGCTGATGTCAGACTGTAGGATGATAGAAACTCATGTATGGAGGCACGAACACTGAGGCTGTCAGGTTGAACCCTCAAAGCCACAGGTGTTAAAGTCTCCTACATGTATAATTTCATTAGGAGGGTATTGCAGTATAAGCAACTTACGGCCGGACACATTCTAGTTGATCACAGGATGTGATCTACCACTTTACACCCACCCACCACTGTGTCACGAGTCACGTGACACAGTCAATAAAAGGAGCCGAGCGCACGTGCTCTAGGCTCACTAACCCACCATACCTCACAGTGTCTGTGTCCATTCATTATGCTAATGTGGGCCTATGGCCCCGACACAACAATGGCGACGAGGAGTGGCTAAGCCCCGGCGTACTACAGCCATTGGGGAAGGGGGCGAGAAGGCTGATTGCCGAGAGGGCATCCCCTGCTAATGAGCGATGCCGGCCACCGAGTAGCCCGCAGAGCGTGTGCCTTGCCCCGGGCCTAATCGTCGATGAGGTGACCGGGAGCCCACCCGGCACCTCTCTAGCCCTGTCGAGTGCCCACGGAAATAAGCGGACCGATCGGAGCCCACCCGTGTCGGCCACAGGGAAGAGCCAACGTGGAGCCCACCCGGGTGGCTGAAGAATAGGCCCGTGGGCCAAAGGTGAGCCTGGGTGCTGTGAATGGCCCCGGGGGGTCGCGCATGCCAGGAGCGACCCCCCCTTATGACTGTATATCAGCGGAGCCCACCCGCATGACCATGGCGCCTTGCCGCGCGTGATGCGGCCGAGAATGAAACTAGAGTGGGGCCAGGCCAGCGGAGCCCACCCGCGGCCTGCCTGCAGCTTCCCTGTCCCCGCCGCGCAGCGTATGTGGGGCGAGGCTGCGGCGGCAGGGTTGAAGAACCGTCGAAAGGGAGCACCTGCGACTTGTGAAGAGCTGCCAGGAGCCATAAGGTGAAAGCGGAGCCCACCCGCATGACCAGCGCACCTTGTCGGGCGTGATTGCAGCCACAATAAACTTTAAATAAAGCAGCGCCAGCAGAGCCCACCCGAGGCCTGCCTACAGTGTCCCCCGTCGTGCAGCGTGTGAGTGAGTGGCGAGCTGCAGCGGCGGGGTGAAGAAAAAGAAGCGGTGAGCAACCGGCAGCGCGTGGAGAGCTTCCGGGTGCTGTGCTACCACAGCGGAGCCCACCGGCATTAGAGCGCCGACACCCTTTCCCTGCCGCACTGCATCGGAGAGTGAAGCGCCGGCAGCCGAGGAGAGAGATAGAAGGCGGCCCATAGCGGCGTGAAATGTAGCAGTGACCCCCCCAGCCGCGCAGCGTGTGAATGCTGGTGAGCTGCGGCGGCAGGGTGTGAAGTGAGAAAGCAGCACCTCAAGACCGGTCATGGCCCACAGCTCCCCCCTGCCCGCGCGCGAAGGGACTAAGGCTGCTGCGGGCAGGGAGCGGGAAAAGTGGAAGGAAATGCTGCCGCAAGGTAATTGAGCCGGCGGGTGCTCACCCCACACAGCTCAAATAGGAATGAGCCCTGCCCGAGCGAGGACTGTGAGGCTGGCGGGCAGGGAGGGCGAAGTGAATGTGGAAAATCGCCGCCGCCGGCGAAAAGCAAGATGCCTCCATCTCCTGTGTCCCCGGCAGAGTGAAATGCCTGCAAGCGGCTAGCGCAGCGGAAAGAGAAAAAACATCAATTTAAAACAACAAAAAGAAGGGAAAAGTAAATAGGACCTACCTGATGTCCTGCTCCTTATGTCTGGGGTCAGCAGTGACTCCAGTCCCCTCCTGTCCTGCACACTTCTGGACACCAACAGGTCCTGCAAGCCCGGGACCCTAAGCACAAGCCAAGCCAAGTGAAGGATTATAAGAGGAAAGAAAGCAAGCCTGCAGCGACGCGGACGAAGACTGAGACCCATCATCACTGCTGAGGTGACGCCTAGTGGCCACAGGTGATCACCGCAACCGCAGAAGAAGACAGCATTACCCTGGACAGTAAGGGAGAGTCAAAAGTCTACCGCAAGCAGCAAGATTCAAAGGCAACCGATGGAAGAGCGCAAGTGTACCCCTAGACGCGGACGGTACAGGACAGCGCCTGACAGTAAGGAAGCCACACCTCAAGTACTAGAAGAAGTACGCAGCAAGTACCCAAAGTACTGGTAGAAGCAGAAGTGCAGCACGCACATGGAGTAGAGCGATGATGCCAGAGAAGCTAAAGAAGAGCAAGGAACAAAGCAAATTTGAAGATGTACCACGACGGTACGAAGTAAAGCACAAACTTGCAACTGCCATGCACAATGATGTGCAATGAAAGAGTGATGCAAGATCACCACGCCAAGAAGCTAAAGAGCCTCACCGGCAGCGCGCACGAGAAGTGCACCCACCGGAGAAGGTCCATGGAGCGGTGAAGTAACCTTCCGGAAACAGCAGCGCACACGAAGAGTGCAGACGAAACTAAGCAAATGCAAAAGCACTGCAGCAGAAGCAAATGGCGATCCCAACGATCGCGAATAGCAAGAAGACTCATGAAGAGGAAGGTGTCCACCCCATCTGGTAGCAAGGAAGATCGCCTAAGAAGAAAAGGATGATCCGACCAGCCAGATGGTCGCCCGAAAAGGAAAAGAGAAAGCCGACTTGCCAATAGGTCACCGGAATGCTGACCCGCCATAAAGGTGCAGCGAAGGTATTCTGCCAGGAAGTCAGGATGAAGATGTCCTGTCAGAAGGTCCAATGTGAAGATCAAGAAGAGGTCCAGGGATGGGAACACGAAGAAGTCTGATGACACCGACCTGAAGAAAAGAAGTAAAACGGAGGCAAGAGAAAAGATCGTAACGACCGGTCCAGTTACCAAAGAGTGGAGAGAAGATAGTGTTCGAAAGCCAGGACAAGACCAGAGGGAAACAGGCGGAGTGCACACTGCTTGAAGAAGCCTGGTCAGAAAGACTAGGAATAGAAAGGTGACCGCACCGTGTCGTGAAAAGAAAGAATGAAGAAAGAAGTCATGTGGCACGACGCCAAGAACAACATCTGGATAAGGTGAGGAGAGGTGTGATAAGTCTACACACTTACAAGAAGAAGAGGTGACACACACCACAATATCGTGTACAGTGACCCACACGTCCAGGAGAACACTGATGGCACCAGGAACAGAACAGGCTCCTATTGACAAGACCCCGATGACCAGTCGACAGCAGGAGAGCACAGGCCGGGCCATTGGCAACACCCACCTTTGGGATCGAGTGGAAACCTGGATGCAGAGGGAGCTCAGATGGCCTGAACAAGGAGAACTGACCAATCCACACCAGCCCGTGGAGATCCAAGGGGCAAAGGCCTCAGGGACACCGGTGGCAGAGGGTCCCGACAAGATAGATGGATCCATCGCCATCTAACCTGCACATCCCAGGAAGAAGAGGAACTTGTGCGCGAAGGCAGGAGTCAAGAACAACCCTTCAGGTGGAACTACGGACTCTGTGAGGTAGTACTCTGATCGTCTCCTCCATTCACACGCAGACTGTGGAGTTGGAGCAACGCTGTGGGGAACACCCCGGCCCAGTGGAAACCTGATGAAAAGGGCCTCCAGGACATCGCGTGGCAGGAGAACACCCGAGAGAGGGGCGTCCTAGTGAGAAGAATGTCCTTCAAACACTCCATCCTTTGTAATGTAAAGCCAAGCTGCATACAGTGAAGAAACCGACGGACCAGTAGAAGACAACATCCTTCAAGTCTAACATCTGGTCATCCTATTTGGCGTCACCCTCAAAAGCAAGATCTCAGTGGACTGACCAACACACTTCCACGGCGCAAGTGCACAAGAGCACGCCCACCGAGAACCAGGACGTCGAGTGCAGAAGAATTAACATTTCAGCAGCAATTTACACCATCGTCATCAAGCAAGCGGCTGAAGAGACTCATTGTAAATTTGTAATTATTGTATATTCATGTATTTCCTCCCACAGATTCGGACTTTTGTCTGTCCTTAATTTTTATCAAATTTTGGGAGGAATGTTGTGTCCTGCTGGACACATTCTAGTTGATCACAGGATGTGATCTCACACTTTACACCCACCCACCACTGTATCACGAGTCACGTGACACAGTCAATAAAAGGAGCCGAGCGCACGTGCTCGAGTCTCACTAACCCACCATACCTCACAGTGTCTGCGTCCATTTATTATGCTAATGCGAGCCTAGGGCCCCGACACAACAATGATATCCACTTTTTTTTTACTGCATTAGTATAACAGTGGACCAGGATCAGGTCAATAGCTCCCTGGTTTAAGTTTCAGGCCTCTGATGGAGACTGCTGGGGCCGTAGTGCAGCCATGGTCCAGTATGGTGGCCTCCAAATTGCTTAAGTGTTTATTATTAATAGCCCCGACCGGAGCTCAAACAAGCTTGCTAGTGTGCTGGTGTGAAGGTTTTGTAGAAGCCTGGCAACGTCATGGGGTGCAAAAGACTAGGGGGCTTATTTACAAGCCCTTTGTGCCACCTGTATGTCACTTTTTCCAATGTTAAAAGTGACGCACCAATGGGATTGTAAATAAATCCCCCAGGTCTCCTGGATGCATAGAATGTTGTTTTTATCTAAATAGACATTGCTTCCATGCTCATAGTGATGCGTTTAAGGCCTGCCCCATTCAATGAGACTACTGTTAATGTGTTTTTTAATCTCAGTGGCACCCGTCTTAGACTTCTCTTGAAGCTAGGACCAGTATTACGGTCTCTTGGTTACGGCCATTTCATATATCCCAATCTTCCTGCTTACATCTCTTGAGACGTCAGAGGGGAACACTTTATGTTGGTACCTACATACCATTGTTGGGGCACATGGCCCCTCTGCTTCTTCCGAGACCCATCTTCCTTTTCCTCCAATTGAACTCTTCAGGATGTTCACGGGTGTCTATTAAAGGTATGGATGTAGGAGGACATACAGATATTTCACTGGAGAGGGTATATGTAGATCAATTTCCCGTACCGCAAAAATGCCTTTTTCCATCCACACAGCGTCTCTATGGGCTTCTCTTTCCATACTGACGTGGTTACTTCCCCATTTAAATTTAGGAATGGCAGAATGAATCCCACGAAGTCAAGGGCCTCTGAGGTTACATGTTTTAGTGTGAAAATTTGACTAAACAGACTGAAGTACCGGGTTTTTAAGAACCCAGCGGTGCCAGGGGACACACCCAAAGACTTCGAGTTCTCCTGTCTCAGACTACAGAAACGCAGAGACTTCTTGGTGACTTCAAAGATCAAATTTATTGGCTGCAGCCAGTAACAGGTAACCTAGAAGTACAACACGGTGTATATTCTCAGGAGACTGCTCAACTTTACAAAGCTAGTCATCCTTTTTATACCAAATATTATGCTTCAGGCAAACATTCCTTATTTTGAGTTGACCATTCACATATTTTCACGACAAAGAAAATTAGATTCATGATGACAAGCCCATTTTTCAGTTTGTCCAGCCCACAATCAATTACCCGGCAAGGCCCAACACTTTTCATCAGATAATCGGACGGACCCCTAATAAATTCGGGCACCTCCTCATCGTAAAGCAGGTCATAAAGAAAGGAACAGAGACAGGTGTGAGTAAGATTAGACATAGTTGTGTGCAATGAAGGGTTTATGGTATGCTGTGCCTTGATCCTAATCTCGATCGGCCACTGGGAAAGGAACTGGCCAAACAGGTTTGGCTTCGGGCAGTGGAGTCAGCTTGCCCAGGTCACACAGAAGTCAGCAAAAGGTGTACGTGTCCCTAAGACTCGTTTTGGCCTTAGTCATCGGCCTATGTGAGGGCAACCACAAAATGGCTGTCGTACTCAAAATGGAACCCGAGGGTTCTGAACGAAATCTCTGATTTCATGGTGATCTTGTCACTCGAATACGCCGAAAATACTCGTATATAGTATACTCGTCATTTTCGGTCTGTTGGTACCGAAATCGTCATGCTCGATGATGTTTATGACATGGGTCCAGAATCCACGGAACCACAAGACGCAGGAGATTTCTTCTGTTAAGAGTATCCTGGGGGCCTTTTGGAGTGAAATTGGTAATTAACAGAAGTTCTGAGTGAGCGTGCCCATTCTCTTTTCTTAAGGGCTCGGTCTCTGGCTGTTGATAAACAAGGTAGGCATCGGAGGGCCCACTGTGGGTATGTAAGGAGTCAACTGATGGAGCAAGGTTTCACATATTTCAAAACTTGCTTGTATTCAGCCCTCTCTAAATAACTTGTAATATATTAATCAACATGTTGTGTTTACTAATATTTGCATTACATACCATTTCTAGCATCTAGGGGAAACTTGCCTATGTGTTTTTACTAACAGTAACTCTAATGCATTAAAATGCCCACCGAAAATGCAGGAAACCTTCTCAGCATACGTCTGTCACATCTACGTGGCATGAGGTACCTCTGCGCTTGGTGGGAAATCTTTGCTTCTGCGCACTTGTGCCAGAAATGGCTGCTTGAAATCTCACATGCTAATGCTTATCCTGCAGCTTGTACTAAATTTGTTAGTTCTGCTTAATCATTAACACACAAGTTAAAATAAAGTAATGGGAATAGAGTAGAGATAAGTGGTATACAGTGCATTCATTTATTTTTACATTCTAATATGTTTCTTTTTGACTTTGCTACTAGCTCGTACTTTGGGCCTGACCACTGACACATCTTCCATCTTGAACAAGTCTGCATATGCGCACTCTGACTCTCAATTTGCTGAAGCACTGGCATTGCACTCCAGCCAGCCCACTTCTTACCCACGATGTGCCTGGGAACCTGATTATCTGACCTCTAGAAAGGAAGCTACCAAATACAATGTATTCAAATTGTGTACCAATATTGTTAGGTGGAATAAAGTCATGGGAAAGTAAATTGTAGGTGGAGATTCAATCAATATGATTCAAATTGAAATTACATCATCTTAGTATGGTGTGATGATCTATCCTCGTCTTTCCAACCAATCACTGAAGGGGAACACATAGATTTGCAACATGTAGAGGTGGTACATTGCCCTCAAAATGGTATAACTAAGGTAGGGTCTTATAGAGAAATTGTCTGACTTGTCCAAATAGCTGACCTGTCACTGACCCAACGCACTCAAAAGGCGTTCGAGAGCAGAGGTGCTGGTGGAGTTCTCTGTCAGAAGAATCGATTACCCAATCGGGGTACTAATTTGCTTTCCTAGAGAGAGGGTTGTGACGATGGCGTTGCACTTAGCTGAGGTCACGTGTCCTGAACTGCACCTGTATTGTCTCGTGGGCACCTGATTAGTCGGCAGCCTGGTCCTGGTCCATATTTTTGCCCCAGCCCGTGGCCAGGATTGGTCACTGCACCATTCTATGTAAAAATAATCTGTGTGATATGTCCTTGTGCTATTTCCCTTCCTCACCCTTCCCAGGTACCAATGTCTAAAGGGGTTACTGTGATTTCTTACAAACTTTATGTCCTGCTGGTTATATTCTTGTTTGTAAAATTTATGGTCACAAGATTGTGGTCCTTTTTCTTTAACTCAGAAAATGTATCATAGATAAAGGTTTTAAAACTTTTCCCGAGTCTGTGGTTATTATAAGAAAAGTAAATGTGTTTAAATATTGCCTGTTTATGCTAACTCCCTCTGATTCACAGGACTTATAGTAAGGTGACGAGGGTTGGTGAGTCATGGTTTACAGGTATAAGTACTAAACGGACCTCTGGGCAAACTGATAGAGTGTTTCAAATTAGTGAAATGGTTAGGCAGGACTGCTAGTTGTAAGTGTGAATGTTATATGGGCCCAAGGTTAGTAAAACTGAGCTAGTTGGTCCCTGCACGCTATATCACATCTATATAACCATACAGGTGAGACCTCTGAGCTCATTATCTTGTCGGTGAGTATCCTTTGTGGGTCTAGGCTCACTATGGGTGGTGGGAATTCGCTCACTACCAGGCCACATGGATTTATCTGAGTTCCATATGTGTGCAAAATTTCCTAGGCAATTGCTAACGGAAACAAGTAAAAAGGGAAAAGCAAAGGAAGCAACCAATTATAAAAACATATTCATTTTAATAATAACATATTAAAACATTGTTGTTATGCAAGAAAACATAACACACAATTACAAAAAACAAACACAGTGTTAAAAACTTCAGTCTTATCAGTAACTCAGACACAAGTAACTACACTTATATCTAAACAATTAGTGGCATATAAACTTGACTCACGTTTCAGCGTTTACAACTCCTTCTACAGGAGCCACACAAATACCTGAAATAAACAATAAATAAAATACAATATCAATATACATAATTACATAATCAAATAACATAATATTAATCAATTTACATTACATAATATATTTCAACATCACATTAATCATAAAAACGCTCACATATTGTAAGCTTCCCTTAATATTAAATCAAGTTTCCATTGAGAAAGAAGTTTTTCATCTGAGTACTCATATTATAGGTAATATTACTATTAGAGAGTCAATAGTTTCATGATGGTAAGTCCTAACAAAAGAAGAGGAGATAATCATTTCATAATTATACCCCATTCTTAGTGTACTGATAGGCCTACAAGGAAATATGTCTTGCAAGGAAGGGAGCATAAATTCGCCCTCTTCCCAAAGATATTAATGTACACACAAGTATGAGCATGTATTCAAGGAGCCCCTGCTATTAATATGGATCAATCATTTTAGCAAGAAAGACTTACATTGTATTAATCCTTCTCTTAATATTGTCACTTCTAGATGTATGATGCGTCAAATGAACTGATTTAGATGGATTGTTCACAAGGATCCAGTCCTTAGATAGAATCAAAGTGCAAATCTTAAAACACATGCAATCATGTATCTAAGCAATAAAGTTGATATTTAAGCATTAAGACTAAAATTGCAAATTTGAATTGGATTGTTATAAAGGTCTATCTTATAGTAAGATATTTTTGTAGGGACATAATAGTGTTGGAGGGGGGACATGATATTGCTGGAGCTCTAAAGCACTATTTAATTCAAATTGGGAATGATATGGGAGTGCCCACAACTTATAATGTAGGTAAACCATAATAAAAAAGGCCACATTAAGCGACTTAAAATTCATATAATAGGAGACAGCAGCACATTCTCTTACACGCTGTATCAACTGGTATGCTCTTAGAAGTCTAAAATAAGAGGAGCTTACTATAATAAAGATGATCCAACGATCAATTTACTCTCGATATTCGTAACTGGCAAATTACACTTAATTAGTGGTTTATCGTCAAGACCTACGAGAAAACATACTAAGCGTAAAACGTTTGCAAAACAAAGGAAACGTGTCGACCACACACTGCCCAATATCAGGTTTGTATCATTACCTTTAAGGGCTAAAAATATGATTCCAGTCGCGAGGATATAATCTATCAATTATGGTTCATAATGTTCGTCCTAGTGAAAACAAACCAGAAACATATATTGTAATATTAAAAAAAAAATTATGCACAAAAAATGACAAACAGATGTCCTCGATTTACCTTATATATTTACAAGGGCAGCTGTAACTTGTAAATGAAACTGATAAAACCAGGAACTGCCGTTCTCGTGAGACGGGTATATATAAAAGCTCAGGATATATGAGTCTGTAAAGAAAAGGCCCGAGGATCAGAAATCCATATAGAGAACAGATATAACGCAACTTGTTAATGTGTCTAGATGAGGCTTAAAATCCCTTCCATAAGGAGCTTACCTTCATTATTTCTTTAGCCAATTTTGCCTTGCGCGGGGCAAAGGATGGCCACCAGCATCTTATGTCATGTAGTGGAAGTGTTTATCTGAGTTCCTACACGGTGAAGGGTACCTGGTTTAGCCCCCATAATTGGGGGATAACTTAATTTCTGAGCACTTCCAGTCGGACTAAGTGCCTTGGTCCACGACTTCTCTGATTGTTCCTAGAGACACTGCCAGACCTCCATGTAATCTGCGAGGGACCCACAGTCCGGGTGCTAGAATGATCCATAGGAAGTTCCAACAGACCAGCTTTTGTACACACCAACTGGTCCATCAGTCAGGTAGGCAACTTGAGAGTCTCCGCATCCTCAAGCTCCTGGGCTTCCCTGGTCAGGCTCTTCACCTTTTCTTCCCTGTGCAGTGGAGGGGCGAGCTGCCAAGCGTTATCAGTTGAATCGTTGGGTGCAAAATATTGGGTTGCCTGCTTGGTTGCTTGGGTGAAAATTGAGTAGAGTTTTGCTAAGTTGGATTCCACCTGTGCAGTGATAGCCTTGGGTGGCTTTTCCGCAGTCGTAGGTATTTTTAGAAAATGTGTGTCTTTGAGAGCTTCTTTAGTCTTTTTTTTGCCCTCCTTGACAGGCAAGATGTTTGCGTTGGGTCAGGCGATATCAAAATAAGAGAGTCTTTGTGGTGCCCTCTTATGTCTCACTGAGTTCTTCTTCTCTTGGGATTCCCTTGGTGTTCAGTTGAGGTGGAAGCTTTCTGCCGAAATTTTATAAGGGCCGTATGAAAAAGGGTGATTCCCAACTTCTGTGATTATAGCAGCAGTACCTTCAAGGATGCAGGTGCCGGGTTTTGTTGAATCAAAAACCACACTTATGTTAGATTTCCTTAAGCTGTGTCTCAAGGGGCAGGACTTGTCCTTTCAAGTGCTATTTGGGACACCAGGCAGCTTAGTTTGTTCCCAAATTCCGCTAGATGAAAAGTCGGTGACACTTTCAGGTTAATTTGAGGTTCCATTTTATTCAATTGCCAGAGCACAGCCCTGGCAATTATGTCCTGTGAGGCTTCCATAGCCACCAGAGATTGGGTGTTGATTTCTGACATGGTGTCCCCATCAAGCCCAGTTCCTTTCCTTGGGACCCCCTTCCCAGAAACAGGTTTTGCCTGTGTCTCATTTATTTGTGCCTCTATGTTGGAAAGGAAGCAATCTGAAAGTTTTTCCAGTCCCTTGTCAGTAAGAATCTTTCTCCTGGGCAACATGAGTGTGTTATTTATGGTTGGTGACATCTATTCGATTTTCTGTATGATGGCCTGTGGCTCTTAACAGTTCTGGAGACCACTCTAAAGACTGGTAACCTTGAGCAGTTACCGCCATGATCCTTTTTTGCTTCGATTCTGTAGTTGGATCACCAATGGTGCGTGGTGTAATTAGAGCTGTGGTGCTTATAACGGGCTGCTCCCCATTGATTAAACCATGCCTGGTGGTGATTTCACTGGCGTATCCGGCAGTACTGCTTAATCTATTGGTGACTGTAGGACTTGGCCTTATTGGCTAAAGTTCCCTAAACTTTTTGCTTTCCCCCAGACCGTTTTCCTGACATAGAGTTGCCAATTTAGATGATTTGGGTACTTTGCCACTCCAGATCAGTGTCAAAGTACAAGTGTTCCCTGTTTAAAGTGTAATGGTAATTGGTTGTCCATGATTGGTATATTTGCCTTATTAGTAAAGTCCCTCGTGATGTGCACTGTGTATGGCAGGGCTATTAATGCAAAGTAGCGCAGAGAAGGGAACTCAGGCCTGCAGTGTGGGGCCTGCGCACAGTTTGCTAAGTTAGCATGTTGTCCTGACAAGTGCAACCACTTGTCAGGCCTTACTTTCCCTTTTGCATACACAGGAGGTACAGTAGGTTCCGGTTAACTCCTGGGCAGGGTGCAGTGTAAGTAAAATGCAGGACATATACTAAGGTGTGTGTTATGTCCTGACAGTGAAAACACTCCATTTCGTTTTTCACAGCAGAAAGGCCATCCTGCCCATAGGACAGAATTGGGGAGGCTGGGTGTTGTGTTTGTTAGCCTAGTTTCCTGTAAGTTCATAATAAAGAGGTGAAGTTTAGTGTATATAAGAACTCACAGTGTCATAACACAACTTTCTGTGAAAGTGGTTTTGTCACTGTGTGTTCAGAAACCACTCTTTTAGAAAGTGGCTAAGTTTTGTGCTTTAAGCATTTTTGTGTGTCTCTGCTGAATGTGGATTGACTGTCTGGATATGAAAGCTGAGAGGAGCTGGGAGAGGTCTTGACCCAGAGAGGGGTTGAGATGGCACCAGGCTGCCTAGCATCTGAAGAGTAGGGGGAGGAGAAGCCTGGGATGTGAAAAGGCCTTGGCTGGTGCTATAAACCAATTGACCCATCTCCTGCTGAGTGATTAAGGATCCACACCCCCAGTACCAAAGGGAAAAAGGTGACCCTGTGAGGGAGACAGCCAGAACTCAGTTAGGGAGGGGGCAGGGACCCCTGAGCAGGAACAAACTTCAAAGACATGAAGGGGTATAGCTAAGAGAACTGAAACCCCTAGAATTTGGTGTGGGTCGAGTCTGCAAAGGCTTTGACCTCTTTTGTGGTTAAGAAGAACCTCTGCCAAGGAAGAAGTTGCTGAAGAGACTGTTGGATAGGACTGACCCTTGCATCTGATCTGGGGCTGGCCTGCAGTTTGTAGCTTTTACTAAGGAAGAGACTGAATGGACATTGCAGTGGGTGGTGTACCCCCCCTTCTTGAACAGGACTGTGCTTTGTGCTGTGTCCTGAACCCCGAGGTGAGCTGGAAACACAGGAACATAAAAGTTTCAGGAGAAGTCCCAAGCAATTCGGTGTGCACATGCTTTAGTAGCTTGAGACCCTCAGAGGTTGTGCCTTGTGATCGTGGGCACACAGAAGTAAGCTGAGTCTCGGACGTGCAGGGTGTGTGTCGTGGTGCAACCAAGGCGTTGTTGAAGAGCTCCTGGTCGTTGTGTGCACCGGGAGAAGAGAGGAGACTCGGACGCGCATGGTGCATGCCGTGGTGCACGCCAAGACGTTGGTGAAGAGCGCCTGGTCGTTGAGTGCACCGGGAGAAGAGAGGAGACTCGGACACGCAGGGTTTATGTCATGGTGCAGCCAAGGCATTGGTGAAGAGCGGCTGGTCGTGCTGTGCAATGGGCGAAGAAGTAAATCTCGGATGAGGAGGGTGCATGTTGAGCGCCTGGTCATCCTGTGCACCAGGAGAAGAGGTGAGACTCAGACGCACAGGGTGCTTGTCGAGGTGCAAGCCGAGGCGCTGGTGAAGAGCGCCTTGTCATCGTGTACACCAGAGAAGGTGTGAGTCTCAGACACATAGAGTGCGAGTTGAGGTGGAACCAGAGGCACTGATTAGGAGTGCCTGGGTAGTGTGTTGTCACCGAAATCGAAGTAAGTTGCCACAGTGCTTAGTGCGGGTCTCGGTCCACTGTGACCGCCGGAAGGAGGGCCAGGTCATTGGGCCCTCGGAGTGAAACAGTAGCGGCCTGGACTTGCAGCCCCGAAGGAGCTGAGCCGCCGTCCCAAGCTTGCTCTGCCCATTGACAGAGTTCTGGAAAAGGGCCCAAGTGTGGAAGGAGGAGAGGAGAGTGGGGCCGCGCCCCCCCAGGTAATGTGGATCACCACCTGGGTTGGGGTGCGGGACACTCTCTCGGCCTCTCGTTTCTGTCAACGGCGCAAGCCTGTTGCTTTGGCTCGGATCGAGACACATGCAGGCCTAAGGAGAGGCAGTACTGGGGCCAGAGTGAGAAGCAGTACTTTTGTGTCATCATTGATCGAGGTTGAGGGCAACTGTTACCCGAGCACCTAACCTGTTGTATTACACTTTGCATTATTGCTGCTAACGAACTATTGAACTGTCGTATGACGCCTGACCTTACTTGTTCCTGATGAACTACATTCTTGGTGCACTACACACTGCGCTATTTTTCCATTACAGAGCACATGATTGTAAAGTGGTGCATAGCATTATTTCTTTATTGCACAGTACATGATTTTAGCGTGACACATTGCTTTGTTTCTTCCTTGCACAGGGCATGCTGATAGTGATACTCATTGCATTATTCCTTCTATTACAAAGTACATGACCGGGGCGCTTCTTATGGCATTGTTTCTCTATTGCATGGTACATGTGTATATCGTTACGCATTGCAGTATTACTTTTCTTTTGCAACATGCGTGATTCTAGCAAAACGACCTGCCTAACCTTTTGGAAACAGTTAGAAGTAAGCTTAACTTTTGTTTAGAAGCGGTGGCTGGGATTAGAACCTACCAATCCACCGGAAGGAATACTACCCATTATTATATGTTGGTTTTGTATCGTGTGGTCATCTTATATCTTCTTATAGAAAGATTATACTAGTTTTATACAAAACCTGTGTGAAGTCTATTTGTGGTGACATCATTGGGTTGCTGTGAGTGTGGTTGCACATACAGTACAATTGTGCCTTGGAGATAAGCCCGGCTGCTTGTGCCAAGCTACTAAGGGAGTGAGCAGGGCTATCTCAGACGGTGTCCTTACTTAGCCTAACATTGAAACGAGGGGTCCGGATCTTGCACCTGGCAACAGCGGTTGGCGTCAGGTACTCCCACCTCCAGCATTTGGTGGCGGCAGTTAGGGTAAGGACCCGCCTCTTCCAACAGTGACCTAGCTGCTCCTAGCCCAGGGCATGAGTATGACGTGTGGATATGTGGCTCAATGCCCATCATTGATTCTTTGTTTAATTTTTGAGTGATGATGTGAAGGCTGCTGGCTAGGCTACAGGTGACTTGACTAGGGGGATGCCCCATCCCATTTTTGATGTTGCACAGTGCTGCTTCATCTTTGAATTCATCTGGGCCAGTAAAGGAGCTGTAACTGTAGCTTTATGGAAAAATCACCTAATTGTGTTCTGTGAAAAGGGAAGCCCCAGTGGTGGGGGGAAGTTGAGGTTCTACATCGATTCTGCCCGCTCCACACCCCAGAAATGGATGGTGTAAAAGAGGGGAAAAGGAGTGAGACAACGGAGTCAGGTCCCCCACCGGCTCCATTTTGCTAGTTGATTGTTTCTGTCTCGCCATTTTCAGGACAGTGGAGTCTTTGCTGATCGTTCCGAGTCAGTAGTTGCCTCGGCAGCTGGCATTGAGTTATATTTGCTTCCCTGTGCTGGGACCGCTGCCCTGCTGGAGAGGTTATGGGCCTCTGTAGGCACCATAGTGCAAGGGTGTCTGCGTAAGGGGAAGATTATTTATATACAGGGAGGTCCGCCTGCCTGTACATAAACAATCTTGAAATACCATGTTGTCCCTTCTATGTGTGCTGCTTAATGCAGCACACATGAAAGTCACAAAATGTAATTTTTTTAAAGAGTGTTTATGTGCAGGAAGAGGGACCTTCCTGTACTTAAAAAATAAAAGGCTTTTTGCTTTTTCTATGTGTGCTGCACAAGGCAGCGCACATGGAAAAGCAAAAACGAGGAGAAATATAGCATTTCTCCTCGTTTTGTCTACTTAAGACCAGGTTTTCCATGGTCTTAATTTTGGCGCTCCCTCCTATTTACGTTGCTCTTGTAAGTAGGGGGAAGGGTCATAATCAATGGGTGTTGCAGTGGAACGCCCACCGCAAAACCCACTGCCCACCCCTTTCATGGTAAGCGTAGCATTAAATGAGGCCTTATTTACAACGTCACATTAAGCCATATTAAGTGGCTTAACACTGCCTTTTAAATAAGATGATGCCCCTATTGCCACAGAAACGACACAAAAAATGATGTTCTCGTGGCGATAGGGGCTTGCCCCCGAATGTCTTGACCAACATTAGACCTAATAATTACATTTTGATAAAATGTGGCGTTGAGATTTACTGAGACTTGAAATTATAGAGATGTACAAATCTACTCTCATATTTTATAATTCTATCAACAGATATAGGTAATTTATGAACATAAGATACCATTATAAATATTAAAAGCAGTCAACACTGCTCAGATCTGAATATTATGAAAACGTTCCTTGCCTCGTTTTGTAATATTCAAAAGCAGATTTATTTAGAAAAATATCCTTGCCCGAGAAAACCAATGCTAATATTCTCAACCTTGTGCATTGAAATAGTGAAAAAGAGAATTAAAAGTACCTTTACTACCATGCTTTCTTTAAAGCTTCCTGTGAGCGCATTAAGAAACAGCATTCTAATGGTCTTTGAGATCCCTGAAGAGTATGAATTGTGCTGCAGTGTCTGCAGTATTCCCCTACAGTTCCACCTGAAGCTTCCCATGGAGCAGTTGCCATCACTTAGTACTAATTTCATATGAAGATTACTCCACTCCTTAGAGGCCCTCTGAGACTGGGAAGACCTATGTAAGGTTTAGTCTTTTAAGGATGTAACCAGGCTTTCTTTCTTTTAAACGTCTCCTCCTTATTTTATGACTTCGTAAACTGCTGTACCCTATTACATTGCAGCCTGTGAAGCAGAAAAAGAAAGTGTTTGATATACATTTGTATAAGAATCTGACTGCCACGTCGACTTTAGTAAAAAAAAATGAAATGCGTAAATCAAGCAAACAAATGGCCCAGTGAGTCCTGAGATGAGTCACAACTCTCCAGAGATTCAATTCTTTGTTCATCAGCTTGTGTGAGTCAAAGGGCGTCTCTGCAGGCGTGGCAGAGAGCAGCAAGAAATGAACAGGCTCAGAAAAGCCAGAACACAGTGCATTATGTCAAGGCAAGTACATTCCAAACCTTAACAAAAAGAATTCACTATATGTTAGTATCAAAATAAAATAAAAATTCCTCAGAAAGTGAAAAAATATAACCAACCTTACAACAGATATATAGTGGTAGGTCCTTAAAAATAAACCTTAGAACTGTTAGTGTTTTATTACTTTCATACAAACTGAGGGAGAAAAAGTTCAGAAGTTGGCTTGGGGTTCTAATTTGAAAGAGGAACAACTGACCAGTTCGAAGAGGCTCTAATGCTGAATGTTTGCCATGCTCATGAAAGAGCATCAATCCTCTTAAATACATATTCAGTATCCTGTGCCAATGCTCACAAACACTACCAGTCTCAGTACGTGTGTGTCTGGGGCCTCCGAGATGCTATAGGAGCAGTGCTTGACTGCAGAGACCTCATAGACCCTTCCTAATAAAGTGGCTCGTGCTACACAATTGAGATGTGAGTAGACGTAACATATTAGAAAAGAACTGCAGTGGGTCCTTGGAACCGCTTCATTGCTGGCACCCGGGGGAAGCAAGGGTCGCAGACAGTCTTCTCCCGGGGAACTTCGCGCAGGCCGGAAGGACAAGGTGGGAGGGGGGGTCAAAGGAGTAGGTTAAGAGGTGGGGTTAAGGGCGGCCTATAGAGGTGTCAGGAAGAGAGGTTCTGGCCTCTTTTCTGACACCTAGCGCCACCCGGTAGGGAAGGAAAAAGTTAATGAACTGTTAGTGCAGGTAGTGATAGTTAGGCCTAGATAGGGAGTGCTTTCGGTCGGAGGCCTTCTCAGCGGATCACTGAAAGAATATCGACTACCAAAATATCGACTACCCAAAATATCGAGGAAAAAATATCTACAGCAAAAATATCGAGTTTGTATGTACAAACAGGTAAGTACAAAAATATCGAGTACAAAATATCGTTTACAAAAATATAGTTGTAAAAAATATCGTATTTACTAAAAACAGTGTTAAATTAAATTAATATTAATAATTAATTACTAAAATATACTTAAAATTACTTAAATTAACTTATAATAATTGAATAATTAATGAAAGTTAAATAAATATTTTTTTATTTCATATTTATTAAACATATATATATAGTAATAAAATATAATAAAATAATACCCAAAAAATGAAAACTGACCCTGAACCCTAAAAATACCCCTTTACCCAAAAACTGAAAACTGACTCTGAACCCTAAAAATACCCCTTTACCCAAAAACTGAAAACTGACCCTGAACCCTAAAAATACCCCTTTACCCAAAAACTGAAAACTGACCCTGAACCCTAAAAATACCCCTTTACCCAAAAACTGAAAACTGACCCTGAACCCTAAAAATACCCCTTTACCCAAAAACTGAAAACTGACCCTGAACCCTAAAAATACCCCTTTACCCAAAAACCCAAAACTGACTCTGAACCCTAAAAATACCCCTTTACCCAAAAACCCAAAACTGACCCTGAACCCTAAAAATAAAAACAATTTATTTTACTATCTATAGTATATACTTACATATTTTCACTTTCTATATTATTTACAGTCGATATTACTGCACTTACCTTAAAAACGATATTTTGGCTGTCGATATTCTGTCCAGTCGATATTTTGTCCAAACGATATTTTTTCCTCGATATTCTGTCCAAACGATATTTTGGAGTCGATATTATGTCTGTGCACCCTTCTCAGCATTTGGAACAGTATCCGGAGGGAAAAATAGACTGCCTACCTTTTGCCTGTAGTCAGCAATGAGGGCATTGCACGACAGTGACTCGGTGCGAGATGCGCTGCGGGTGCTGGGACAGGCAGGCAGGGCACACCTCCTCTGGCACGGCGTTCTGGACAAGGCGTTGGTCGGCATGGTCCGACCCACGTGGTGCTCTTCAGCAGGTGTGGCAGCGGTGGTGGCAGCATGCTGGGACAAGCCAACACATGCCAAGAAGTCATCCACGGCCAGATGGCGGGGCCAGCACAAGACACAGCAGCCCAATCTCGGAGGCAGGAGGCAGAGCCTGCCATCTCGGCTACCTACAGCCGAAGACACCAGTGAGGAGGAGAGCGGGGGCAGGGCTGCTCACACATGAGCTGTTGCCGCAAAGCACTGGCGCCAGCAAGTAAGGGATAGAAATAGACCCCCAGGGAGGGCGCAACCGTTAGACCTCAAGTGGAGGTCTCTCCCTGGGAGTGGGACAATTGAGGCAGTTTCAGGCCTGGGCCCCATGTTGAAGAAATCCAGGCTGTGGGGGGACAGCTAACAACATGCACTGCAGGATCCACTGGCCAGTGGTTGGGGGTCCCAGGCTTTTCTATTGGTGGGGCTGGGGTAAGGGAGCTTCCCCCATATGAGGGTAAGAAGGGAAAATCCTGCCGGTCGGTTGTTTTTGGCGATGGGAAGGTAAGGGACTTAGTGTCAGAACCAGGTGCTGCTGTGGCATCTGCAGCGGGCAAAGATTCTGGCGGAGCTACACGCTTAGTAGGAGCAGGTGTCCAGATGGACAAAACTGAAGGCATTGAAGGGAAGGAGGACAAAACATACGACAAACACCACAAAAAAATTGCCATACATGCGGCTGGTGATGCCACTGGGTTCACATCTCTCTGAGAATACAAAAAATAGGATTTGGAAGCACGAGTATGTTGATGTCTTTAAACTATTGCAAGGGAAATACAGGCGAAGGAGGGGTCAAAACTGAAAGAATGGGAGTTGACGAGGAGACCGAGAGTGTAAATAGAACGAGAGAATTCAACCCTGCCTTATGATCTAATGGCCCTAAACATAGGATCCACACAATATATACGGGGTGATTTATCTAAGAGCTAGCATTGCACAGAACAGGCGGGATTGTCAACCCAAATATACTCCAAACAGTTTTTATAAAAGATACATATATATTTTTATTTTTTTATGTTCTTTGAATTGATATAGCAAACAATGTACGAGAATAAATTACATGTTAAATCCACATAACATTTTTCAGAACACCAACAATCTACATTGATAAGGGGGAGATAAAAAAAGAAGGTAAATTCATCCTATATAGTCACCTACCCAGTAACACGCCACACTACAATCACACAAACATGCTTACAGAGTCTAATTCATTCAACCCAAAATTCTTTCATTCGACTTTCATTCCTTCATACAATCCTGGTATGTGCAACCCAGAGATGGAAAATTTGTTGCATAATTCAGAATATTGTTCCAGGTGGCAGATGGTATATACAAGAATCCAGGTGGGTATAGAACCGTATGCCGTATTCCTGGAAGTACACGCCGACGCGCGTTTCGGTGACAGGCCAATGAGGCCACACCTTCGTCAGGGCTAGAGGCAGTTTACTGGGAGGGGAACAGGTATAAAATCTAAATAGTGGCACAAATACTAGTAGCCAGCGGATCTAGATACAAGGAGGGTATCGCTCTTGAATCCTATTCAGACTGGATAGTAAAAGTAAGGTCCTGAACAATTCTCGGGAGTTTTCTCCGATAGAGGTAGTGTTTATATAATAGAGTTCCCGAAGGCCAAAGGATATATAATTTTCAATAATCGTTCCTAGGTAATTTAGTCGCTTATGGAGTAGCAGTAGCGCTATGTGATGAAAGCCGGTCCGACCACGGCAGATAGGTGGGTGTCAAACAGGCGTGAATATCGGACGGGCGTTGCTCCACCGTATTTCCTGCTGTGTGGATGCGGCAAGCAGTAAAGGGCGAGGGTTCCTTTGCGTGATGGAAAAACGACCCAGAGTGGGTTCCGTCGAATCTCTAGTCCGACCAGCAGCAACGGGAGACAGACCGAGAGTGCCCATCAACGTGGAAATTTGGATCTTGGTATTCCTAATATATGCTAGCATTTACTACAAAAACTATTTAGACAAGGCAGTCACCTTGCTGAAGTACATGGATATTATCTGAAAGGCAAAGATGCATTTTGGGGGTTTTGCCTGGCTGAGCTATGACAAGGAATTTAAAACCAGGGTAAGTATCAATCTTAATACGCCAGGGGGAGAGGTGGATCAAGAACTATGGATGCAGTGGATGTCTTCCACACAATTCTCGGCATCTACGCATATGGCCAGCGGCTTGCCAGTGCCGTATCAGTCCTTTCAGGTGCATCCCAATCAACAACGGGCGGGAGGGTCTTGTTGTGTGGGAAGTGGAGCAGGTGTGCCACCAAAACAAATGGGAGCAATAATTGGGGCATTCTGGAACTTCAATAAGGGATTCTGTTCCAGGCTCCCATGTAAGTTCAACCACAATTGCTCCAAATGCAGGGACAGACACCCACTCATGCAATGTTTTACCCTGGCCACCCCAGCTGAACAGTGGAGGGCCAAAAAGAGGAGGGGACAGTTTGGGCAGAGTAGTCCCTACTCCAGTTAGGACTAAGGCCATGGGCACATGGTGCTCGATTTACCCTGACAGAGAGGTGCCCTGCGTTTACAGTGGAGTTTCATTGAGGGTTTCATGGTAGGTTACCAGGGTCCAAGGGGGCGTAGATGGGCGGACAATTTGAAATCAGCCAAAAAACCAAAGAGGGTGGTGGTAGCGAAACTGGAAAAGAAGTTGAGGAAGGGAGGATGGCAGGCCCATTCACAGACTGGCCACTGGAACACTTGATTGTATCACACTTAGGGGTTGTGCCTAAAGAGGAACTAGGGGAGTTCAGGATGATTCATCAGCTATCATGGCCAGAAGGGGGCTCAGTCAATGATTTCATTGCTGAAGAAGACTCAAGGGTACTGTATGCCTGAGTGGATGATGCCGTCCACTTGGTGAGAGCGTGTGGGCGGGGGCAGAAATGGCAAAGTGTGATGTCAAGCCTCATTATCGTCTACTGCCCATACACCCAGTGGTTTTTCACTACTAGGAAGCAGTTTCAAGGTATCATCTATGTGGACAAAGTCTTACCAATGGGGTGAGTGATCTCTTGTGCACTTTTTGAGATGTTCAGTACTTTCCTGCAGTGGGTGTTCATCAAGAGCAGTGGTCACAAAGGGGTGTCACATTACCTGGATAACTTTCTGTTCGCAGGTAAAGGAGGCTCTGCTGCATTCACAAGGGAAATACATCAGTGTGAGGGAATGACAAAAGCATTTGGTGCGACTTTGGCGCCAGAGAAAACAGCTGGGACCAGTAGCAGGATGATGTTTCTAGGCATATAACTGGACTCAGTGAACTGGGTGGCACGACTGCCCAAAGAAAAAGTGGATGACATTGAGGCCTTTCTGTTACGAGTGATAAGTGAAAGAACGATTGAGTTGAAGGCAGTGCAGAAGTTGCTTGGTTTCCTGAATTTTGCTTGCAGGGTATTGAGAGCGGGGAGAATGTTTTGCAGGTGCCTCGGCATGGCTATGTCAGGTGCAATATTGCCACACCACAGGGTAAGAATTTCGATGGGGTCAGAGCAGATCTGGGAGTGTGGCAGATGTTTTTGACTGAATTTAATGGTGTATCTTTGGATTTTGTGGAGGAGAACACAGTCTGGCAGGTTCAGATGTGTGCAGATGCTGCAGGTGCTTCAGGTTTGGGCTGTTCTGAGATGAACGTTGGTGTGCAGAGAGTTGGCTGGCACATTGGTTGAAACAAGGGCAGAGCATTACATTTTTTGAGTTTTTTTCTGCTTCTAATGGCATTGACAGTGTGGGGCAGTGAAGTGCATAATCAGACGGTGCTTTTCCATGTGGACAACATGACAGTGGTGAAACTAGTAAACAGACAGAAGGTGAGGGATTTGAGGGCATTGAGACTGTTGCACATATCTGGAGCTGAATGTGGTTTTTCCTGCTAAACTTGTCGTAGGGGCTAGCAATAACATTGCGGATGCTTAGTCTCATTTGCAGTGACAGCGATTTTGAAGACTGGCGCCAGGAGCTGAGGAATGCAAGACAGAGCTGCCGGACGACATCTGGACCTGGGGGGATTGAGAGTGGGAGGCCTGGTTGAAAGGTCTTTGGTGGAGTCCACGCGATGGAGTTACAGGCTGGCATGGTCCGAGTTTGCAGAGTGTTTGGGTCAAGTGGCAGCAACACTGAGCATTACACGCCCAGAGGTGGAACATGGAGTGTTGCGTTACATTTCATCGATAAAGGTTTGGCGTAGGCTACAATATCAGGAAAGTTTGCCAGGATATCTTTATACAGCAAGTTATATCTTGGTTTTGATCCCACCAAGGATGAAATTCTGATTAGAATACTGAAAGGTTGGGGATGGGAGCTGGGGGGAGTGAGGAGCTTTGAGAGAGGCCATCACATTTGATTTGTTGAGGGAGTTATTAGGGGTTTTGCCAGAGTGTTGGTATGACACAGTTGAGGTGTTCATATTTAGAGTATGTATGGGTTGGATTTTTTTTGGGGCGTTCAGTGTCTTAGAATTGCTGGGGACACCACAGTAGGTGGGGCTGTTATATTGGGAGGTGCGGTTGGACCGAGGAAGACTAGGAATTTGGTTGAGCCGCATCAGATGGATCAGTCAGGCAGGGGAAGATGGGTGTGGTTGAAGGAGAGTGGGTGCAGAGAGGTGTGCTTGGTGCGTTAATGGCAAGAGTACATGTCAAGTTCGGGTCCTCCCTTAGGGGAGGGTTTGCCACGTATCAGGGGAGCGAGTGACAGCTTTCCAGTTACTGGCTCTTCACATGGTGGGCAGGGAGCCAGCTGACTATGGGACACATTCCTTTTGTATCCGTGCGGCCACAGTGGTGGCACATTTGAAATGGTCATGGGGAAAAATTTGCCGCATAGGACAATGGTGGTCCAGATGTTGTGAGAAATATGTGAGGAAATAAGGGTGGACTGGGGGTAGAGCAATGGGGAGGAGGGAGCGGGTGGGTATGGAAGAGATTTTTTTTTGGGGACTAATCACAACCTCTTTTTACTTCAGGATGTGTGAGAGGACAAGGAACCAAGATGGTTACCTGGATTGTGGGACACTCTTTCGTACACTGAGCAGCCAAGTATGCAGACCAGCAGGTGCATGGACATACCATGGGTTTGAGGAGCAGCCATCATGAAGTTTGTTGGTGGGGTAAACAGGGAATGCGTTGGTTGGCTGTACTGCCAAGGTTGACAAAGATGTTACCTCAAAGGGGATGCCCACATATGCTTGTTTTACACCTAGGAGAAAATGAGGTAGTGGGATTGTTAGGACAGGCACTGCTGCAGCACATGCAGAGGGACTTGGAGGTGCTAAAGAAGAATATGGCAGGAACAGGTTTACTATGGACTGAGCTGGTGCCTCGTAAAGTGTGGAGGGGGCGGTCAGTCATGCAGCCATTGATAAAGCATGCCGGAAATTGAAAAGGAGTATGAGGGTTTCTGCCAGACAAAGGATACGGTTGGAGGAGCCAGTCCTGTTCAGGATAATGGGGTGCACCTTTCGCTGATGGAGTTACGAGATGTAATTAGCAAGCTAAGGAACAAGTCCAAATGGTGTTGTAGGAATACAAAGGGACACGAAAGGTGTACAGGATATGGTGTAATAGGGCAGGTAACAACCCTACGGGGGATCTCTGGGTGGCGAGACTATGGAGGGGTTGTGAATCACATACGGGCGGAGCCACCCCTTGGGGGGGAGGTACACAGGTGACTGATGGCGGGGCGCAAAATACAAAGAGCAACAAAAGAAAGTCAAGAGAGGATGTTTTGGAGGGCAGTGAAAGTGAGAATGGGTGTATGGAGGAGGTTGCAGAAAGAAAGGAGAGGAGTGAAACAGGTGAGACGGCTTGATGATGGATGGGGAGAATGAGTTATTGTTATGAAAAAAGTTATATAGTTACATTTATGTTTCGTTGTTTGAATTGGACACATGGCAACGTTGTCCTAATAAAATGGCAGTTTACACTTCAAGTAACAATGTGGTGTGTAGTTATTGCGCGATGCCGGCCCCCGGGGGATGCAAGGGTCACAGAACAGTCTTTCCCCGGGGCACTTCACGCAGGCCGGAAGGACAAGATGGAAGGGGGTTTCAAAAGAGGGTATTGGGGGGCGGGTTAACGGCAGCCTCTATAGGTGTCAGGAAGAGAGGTTCCGGCCTCTTTCCTGACACCTAGCACCACCGGATAGGGCAAGAAAAGTTATTACACCCACACACCTTACAAGACGGAAGAGAAGGGTGTTGGTGAGTGCTCAAGCATGCCAGTTTAGGACAGGTTGAAAGGCTCTAGGGTTGTGAGACTTTGGAGGGTGGTGAGTCACATACGGGCAGATCCACCCCTTGCGGGCAGTGTAAACAGGTGACTGATTGCGGGACGCAGAACGCAAGGAGCAACTGAAGAATGTAAAGAGAGGATGTTTTGGAAGGCAGTGAAGGTGAGAATGGGTGTATGGAGGAGGTTGCAGAGAGAAAGGAGTGGAGCAAAACATGTGAGATGGTTTGAGGATGGATGGGGAGAATGAGTTGTTGTTATGATAAAAGTTCTATAGTTAAATGTATGTTTTGTAGTTTGAATTGGAAACATGGCAGCCTTGTCCTAATAAAATGGCATGTTACGTTTCAAGTAAAACCGTAGAGTGTAGTCATTGTGCGACGTCCCTCGCAAAAGCTGCGATGGGGTTTGGGAGCTACAATCCATTAGCATAACTTTCTATGACCTCTTTTCCTAGGTATAGGAGTCCATAATGGGAGAATGCACATGAACAAATACCATTTTCTAAGAGGGTATGTTCCCATGCAACTGAGGACTGACTATGCACCTTACATCTGAATAATCCAGCCACACCTAGGCTTGGCCCCGCATGCTCAACGTCACAGCTTCTTTTTCTTCTTCGTTTTTTGATAATTTTATGTCCACATAACAACTGACATAGGGATTTGATCTCTATTTCCCTTATCAATTTTGTAATTCTATTCCCATACATGAGCAACAAGTAATGATTTGCATTGGCAAGCAGCGGGATTTTGTGATTCACTTACATTTTAGTGGACTACATTTACTCCTCTTCCTTACACCATGATTAGGTATTTTAATAATGGACAAGGACTGTTATTTCCATCAAATAAGACACAGACGTCCTCCTTTTCCTATATGATTTCCCCCTTAGCAATGGCGCTGATATATGCATCGTTTTGGAGTACGTCCTCCATGTCTACCATTCTCAATATAATCCCTCCTCTCCCGGGGTCACGTGTTCGTACACGAGAGACGACCGCCGGGAACTAACAGAGGAGGGATTGCCTGCAGCGGGTGAGTGTCAGTTTCTCCACCGCTGTGCGGTACACCACGGACCCGCGTCTTATTTAATAAGCGTTGGGTGCGCAGTGCTCTGAACGCATGTCCCTTGGACAATTATCTTACTATGATTCTGTATTTACTCGCCAGCACACCACCGCAGAGGTCACGTACTCGTTTCCTCAATTTGGCGCTATAAAGAATCCCCTCCCGGCTCCCCGCCTTACAGCATAGCGAGACACAGGTAACCCTTTGTATTTTCAAAAAATTTTATCCTTTAAGAGCGACTGGGCAAGCATTTTTCTAGATTTCTATAACTAGCGAACTTGTCTAAACTAACGGAATAGCGCTATGTAACAGAAACTCATGATTCCCTTATCCTTTTTTTATATATAGCGCTATACTTTCAAATGGAAATTACCAGTGGGATACGATAATTCTATCCATATACTGCAACTGATTACTTTGTCAAACAGCATCGACTGTTTCATATACATCCAGAATACCCATTGGTAAGAGAAAGATTTTCTTTGCTGCCCGAGACTCAACTTAGTCCTACAAGCATTTGCTTCCTTTAGAAGCCTCCTTATGAGTTCCTTTTTCTCTTTTTCACCCTTACCTTATATAGCTTGAAACTGAGCTTTTAAAGACCCAGACTTACTCCAACCACACATTGGAATTGGAGTGGAAGGTAATACCTATCATCCATAGAACAGAAGATTTTGCATGAATTGTGCTCTCTGGATCTTTAACCTATATAGGCACCCTTATCACTACCACGTCATGAGGCCACACAAATACCTCCTCACATATTTAATTAGATTAAATATATCTGACATCTCACGTTTCATTCACCATCACTACGAACACCCTCTAATTTCTAGGACCACTGTGTACGAGTGACACATGACCACACATAGGTCTTTTTAAGTCCATCTCACTCTCTACGTGCACATTAGCACTATAGACCAATCACTTTGCCCGAATATGAAAGTTTCTTCACCAAATCTCACCAACCATGTGCGATACAAACGCACGTCACAACTGCATGTCGGTTGCACAATTGTCACCATATGCAGCATCAAGTTAAACATGTTTAGATAACAACTTGCCTACATTATTTTGTATTACCGGCCCTGAAGAGTCGTGTGACTCAACCGCACACGACGAAACACGTGTCGGCGATTGATATTATTCTCAAGTCTGGAGAAAATTAAACATCTTGCTGTGACAAGAAGACTTACACCAAAGAACCTGCTTCTGCGCTTCTTTTTAACTTTTGGTCAATTTACCTTGTTTTGATGAACACACATGTAGTTGCGAGAGCTTATCTTTGTTAATTTGCCTTGTCTCTTGACTTGTTTGGACGATTAAGGGTGTTTTGCCGTCTGCTCTTCACGCACTACACAACGACACTCTTGTTCCATACACACTTTGTAACGTTTTAACCCAGGCAGCGCGCCCCTCTAGTCCTAATTTTCTAAAAACCCCTTTGCACAGTATTACTGAGGACTGACCATCTGTGATTGAACACTATATTCTAGAACATTGCAGTGGGGACAGTTGGGACTGAGCTATTTTGATTGAATCTTGGCTGGCTAGCTGTTATGACAAACCTCCCTTAAAAATGTATCTTAGTTTATCTCAAAACATAGTTTGGATTATGCTGTAAACATTAGCTATACACCACCTGGTTGATATCAATCTAATTATTCTGTCCCCGGTTTTCTAAAGCCAGTCAAATACATGCTTTTTTCCCCCCCCCCAAAAAAAACTTTATTGTCCAGTAAAGCATCGTACACAGCTGGTAGCCTACAACTATCAATTGGCCGGCCGCTCCACAAACGTACTTCAATTAACACAGCGTTCTGCCAACAACCCCGCAGGGCCGGCCGCGATTTAAACCTCATAACCATCATTTCGTACAAGCGCAGTGGTCAGTTGTGGAATCATCATCAGAGGACAGTAGGCATTACGAAGCTGTGGAGTGAGCCCCGTTGAGGCTGCTGGAGAGCAACTGGACACCTTCTTCAGAGTCATAGTGTAAGTCATAATCCCAGCCCCTTTCGAAGTGTATCCCTAGCTAACTATATACAGAACACAACACAGCCAGAGCGCTGGAGGCAGTCCTCCAGCAAATGACAGCTCCGTCCCCTGCCCAAGACTCCGCCTAGTCCTCCAAGAATAGCCCTGTGTGGCTACATGTCCCATCAGTGTGAAGCCATACATCAATCCAATGCAGCCAGTCAGCAAGCCCCAGTAGTCCCTTCGCCCCCCACAATGTAAAATCTGTCAGTGCCAAGTGTGCACACAGTCCGATTCATTCAACCCCCGAATCAGCATCCGCTCTAGCAAGCATATAGGCAGTGTACGGGCCCCAAATGTCAGCAGGTCTGGCAACTCCTCGTGGTAGCAAGCGAGTTGGTCCCGACAATGTGCCAAGTCCATCAGCCAGTCCTTCAGGGCAGGTGCCCTCCTCCCTCCCCAGCACACTGCAACCCTGCGCTTAGCCATTTGGAGTGACAAAGATACAAGCTTACGCAATCCTGGCGGCACACCTGAGATTAAACCCAATAGGCACATTCGAGGAGTACATTCGAGCTCGATCCCAGTCCTAGCAGATAGTGTCGCCACCACAGCCATCCAAAACTCCCCAACTTTCATGCATCCCCAAGCCAGGTGGACAAAGTCTGCAGCATCAGTCCCACAACGCACGCAAGTATCAGTCACTCTCAACCCATACCTACGTAGTTGCGCCGGGGTGTAATAGAGTTGGTGCAAGTACTTATAATGTATAAGTTTAAAGTTGCCATTCGCGGCATAGTTTCCCATCATGGAGCAACACTCCTCCCATTCTTCATCCGTCAATGGTTGCTGAAGTACCGCATCCCATTTGCACTTTGATCGGCAGTCTGTCACTTCCTCATCACGCTGCACAGTGCTATAGAGTCGGGAAACCAGCTTTGTTCTGTCTTTTAACGTGTATAGGAGTTGCAGCCCTGAGTCTATTGTATATAAAGGTTGTCATGCTAGCATTGCCGCCCATTGCCAGAAAGGCTTGCAATGTGATAAAGTTGCCGCCCGGGAAGACATCCCCCATAACATTCAGTCCGGCAGACCGTAGGAGGCTGAGTAGGAGGCTGAGTGCCCCAGCCTCCCCCAGGACCGATATATGTTCATGATGCGAGAGAGGCATCGCCGGCGCGTACAAGGGAAGCTTGCCAGCGCACCGTCCAAGCGCAGTCCAGACCGCGGTCGTACTGCGAACCGTATCCACCTCGTTCTTCTCATAAACCGTCTGAGAGTTCACTATCATGGCCTGTAGTGGCATGTAGGGTGGAGCCGACAGCCAGTAGGCGGCGAAGTGTGCCTGGGCACACAAGTAATAGAGGTGCATATCCGGGACCGAAAAGCCTCCAAGCTCATATGGTTTCGTTAAAGTGTCCCAGCTCAAGCGGGGCTTCTTGCCTCCCCAGACCAATGTGATCAACAGAGAACGAAGTGTGGTAAAAAAATGACTCTTGAGCGCCAACGGGACATTCACGAATAGATACAAAAATGTTGGAAGGACCACCATCTTCATCAACGCTACACGATCAGCGAGAGATAGAGGCAGCCTTTTCCATCTTTCTACCTGATCCTCGAGCTTGGAGACCGCCGTGCCGTAGTTCACCCTAAGCATTTCGTCCGGATCCCAGTGTATCCAGACTCCGAGATAGCGGACCGGCTCCGTGGCCCATTCTAGGGGAAAGTCTAGTGGGAACTGTACTGTGCTGTCGGTAAGGCATAATGATCGATTTTGTCCAGTTAATGGACAGGCCCGCAAACCACTCAAAGCGGATATACTCCTGTATCACCCCCTCCAAAGAGCTTTCCGGCTCCCTCACATATAGCACCATGTCATCTGCGTACATGGACACAGCCAGCGGTCTCCGTTCAAAACGCAGGGCCGAGTGCGGGTGCCGTTGACGTAGGATGCAGTCTAAGGGCTCCATTATCAACGCAAATAATAGAGGCGAAAGGGGGCAGCCCTGCCTGGTTCCGCGTTGAATGGGAAAGACATCCGAGACATGCCCATTAATCCGAACCCGGGCTACCGGATCCTTATACAGCAACTTCACCCAGTTAATAAAGAAAAGGGGTACTCCCATGCGGTGCAACACTGTGAATAGAAAGTGCCATGCAATAGAATCAAACGCTTTTGCAGCATCCAAGAAAACAGCTACAGCCGGTAGATCCGGTTTTATTAAATGGAGGACAGCGAACATAGCCCGTAAGTTGTGAGCGGTGGATCGTGAAGGAATAAATCCTGATTGGTCCGGTAAGACCATGACTGGGAGAAGCAGGCGCAACCGCGTTGCAAGCACTTTAGCTAAGATTTTTACATCAGTGTTCATTAAGGAGAGTGGCCTATAAGATACGCATTGATCATGCGGCTTGCCGGGCCTCGGCAGCGCAACTATGAGGGCCTCCCTCAGCGTGTCTGGCAGTCGCCCCTGCTCGATTGATTCCTCCTACATTTCGGCCAGGTGCGGTAACAACTCTTCTATGTACTCTTTATAGAATTCGGAGGGAAGACCATCCGTGCCCGCTGCCTTGCCGTTTGGCAATGCAGCGATAGCCTCCCTCAGCTCTTCCACCGTGATGTGATGCATTAGAAAGTTTTGCTGTGCTCTAGAGAGCCAGACCAATGCCACCTCATCCAGATATTGGCCCACAGCATCCTCGCTAGCTGTTTCCCTGTGGTCATACATTCCCCGGTAGTAGTGCACAAACTGGTTAAGAATCCCCTCCGCGTCGGTCACGCAGTGGTCATCAACAGTAATCCCTTGTACAGTATAGTGTTTTGCCCATGGCTCAGCAATACGCTCTGCCAGAGCGCGACCGGGTCGGCCTCCCTCCCCATAGTAAACTGTAAACTGTAAACTTGCAGATTTATATAGCGCAAATTGTTGCCCGGAGGCGTCCAAGCGCTAGGATAACCAGGACCTACTGTTGAGCAGAGGGAGGAAGAGAGGCAGTTAGTGGGGGGAATGTAAACAGAAAGGTCTTTAATTGTTTACGAAACACATTGAGGTTCGGGTTGGCTCTGAGATGGAGTGGCAGAGTATTCCAGGTCTTGGAGGCGTTGTAAGCAAACGTCCTTCTGCCAGATCTGGATCTTTTTATTCTTGGTACCACTGCCAAGAAGGTTTGACCGGAACGGAGACTGCGGTTGGGGGTGTAATGAGTGACCAGATAGCGGGTGATGCTGGGGCCTGTGTCCCAGAAGGCTTGATGGGCTATGCATAATGCTTTAAACAGAACTCTCTGCCGACTAGACAGGTGGCAAGCCTCTTGATCCGCCAGCGCATTGTATTCGTCCACCTTGGACCTAATTGCCGCCAGTATCTCATCTGTGGGAGATGCGTCATAGCGGTGTTCCAGACCCTTCAGGTCGCGCTCCAGTCTAGCGAGAGAGTCCCGTAGTGACCTAAGCACCCCAGCTTGCTTCCCTATGCATACTCCCCGAATGGTTGCCTTAAATGCCTCCCATACAGTGCTTCTGTTTGTCACCGACCCCACGTTCTCAGCAAAGTAAAGATCTATCGCATCCCGTAGTTCTTCCTTAAACACTAGATCCAATAAGGACGTGGGTTGTAATCTCCAGGCATATGGCGCGGAGGTGTAGTTCGGCAGTTCCAGCGTTAGTGCAACCGGTGCGTGATCTGACAGTGTACGTGGTAGATGTTCTATACTAGAGACCTATGCATTCACATCCCGAGTCCACAACCAATAATCCAATCGAGACCACGTGTCTCGAGCATACCTATAGCAAGTGCCCACGGTGTCTCCAGGATGACGCATCCTCCACGCATCCACCAGGCCCAGATCAGTCATGCCATCTCTCAACACCCTCGCTGATTTTTTCTCATGTAAAGGGTGGGAAGTTTTCCTGTCCACCGCAGCGTCCAGCACAACATTAAAATCACCCCCACACACAATGGCAGCCGGTGGTAGGTCATACACTCTATTCCATAGTGCTCTAAAGAATTCTGGATCGTCTATATTAGGCACATAAACATTAACCATTGTGAACAACGTGCCGCACAGCTTGCCATGCAACAGTATGTATCGCCCTTCCTGATCAACCTCCTCACGCAAACTTTCGAAGTGTATACCCTTTCTGATCAGGACCATTACTCCCCGGGCGTATGATGAGTATGACGTGGCTAGCCGGTATCACGCCCACTGTTTGGCCACTGATTCTGTCTTTTGTGCCTCCAAGTGCGTTTCCTGCAGGAAAACAACGTGTGCATTATGTCACGTCAAGTACCCTATCACCTGTCTAATCTTTTTGGGACTGTTTAGGCCTCTCACGTTCCACGTGAGCCAGTTAATTCTGCTACCACTGAATGTACATCAATATCATCCAATGTCTGAAGTGATTAATGACACTGAGCAAGTCGTGAGCACCTTGAGAGAGGAAACAGGCCTTAACATGCAATCTGTGTTTATACCTCCAATCCTGCCCTCCAGCTACTAGAAAAGGCAGCATAATAAGAACTGTGGTCTGGCTGTGTGTGTTCAACGGGCTCTCCCAACAGGGGAGAGATACAAAACATCCCCTCAACTGGCCCCCTCCCCCATCAACCCCCCACCCACTTCAGCCACCCAATCCAGCCAAAGCCATCCCGTCCCAACTCCCAACTCAATGCCCCCCAATTGTCCAGGCATAATTTGGCGTATACCCATATGGAAGGCGCTAGGGTGCACATTCCTCCCGTCACATCCGTAACAGGAGGAGATCAAGCATCAAGATCCATACATCCTAACGATGTCAAAGCATGATGGCGACATTCAGAACTACAGATAACATTCTTTCCACCCACATTATCACTCCTCCAGTCCTCAGTGGCAGACCATCTAACATGGCAGCGCAAATTGTTCATATAATCCACCGCATACTCCGGCGGCCCGAGGGTGCCGTCTCCCGCCCCCATAGTATTATACTCGTTCTTCCAACGATAGAGCCCAGACTTTAGTTCGTGTGATCCCTCAGAATAGGCTGCCTAGCGCTGTGCCTGAAGTTCAAAGTTCCTCATCTACCACCTCCTCTTCCTCCGGTGCCGTGGCAGAGTCTCGTTTCTTCCGCTTCAGCTTTTTCGCGTAGTCCATCGCCGCCTTCGGAGTATTAAATATTTTATTGTCAGCAGGGGCCCCAATGCGAAGTCTAGCTGGATAGAACATGGCATACGGCACTTCCTCTTTGCGCAAAAATTGTTTAACTGGTCCATATTCCTTCCTTGCCACCTGTACCGCCACTGTAAAGTCTGGGAAAAACTCAAGCTTGTTCCCCTGGCGCTCTATGGCGCCCTTTTCCCTCGCCATCCTCAAAATGGCGTCCCGATCCCTGTACTTCAGGATGCGAGCGATGACAGGTGCGCCCGGCGGCGGCTGGGTCGCCAACGACCGATGCGCCCGCTCAACAAGAAACATGGCCGATAAGTGCTTGGTCCCATCACCACCCCCTTTTTGAAATTATTTTGGCCACCATGAGTGTGGAAGGGTATGCTCAGACGTGAGTCCGTTGCTCACTGCACCATCAGGATTCAAGCAAGCCGGGCCGAAGACGGCTGTAATGCCAGAAACCGGTCCCCGGAAGCTTGTTTCCTTTCCAGTGAAGAATTGGCTTGGTAGTTTGGTCTGCCCTGTTCCCATGATGCACTGGGCCAGGGACAGACTCATTTGCATATAGCCAGGTTCTGAACTGGGATGGTGCAGTGAGCTAAAAAACGGTGATGGATCAAGCCCTGATCTGTTGACTGGGTAGGAGTGTTCTGATTAACTCAGATACTCTGTCCATCACCACCCCCTTTTTGAAATTATTTCGGTCCCAAAAATGTCAGTAATGAGGCGCTCCATGTATACCTCCATTTTCCTCACATTTTTCGATTCTGGCAGGCCCGTGACGCGGATGTTATTGCGTCTCGAGCGCGCTTCTAAGTTCTCATTCTTAGCCCTAATGACCGCTAGAAGTTTGTCCATGTCCGAGGTCCTGCCTGCAATCGCTGCCAGACCGTCTTCAGTGGCCGAGACCCTTTGCTCAACTTCACCCATGCGTGCGTTTTGCTTCTCCAGCTGCGCTGACATGTGAACAAGTCGATGGTTAACCGCCGACATGGCGCCCTCAATGGATTGCAGCGATTTCTGCATGGCCACCAATGTGGCCTCCAGTTTAGGCATCCCGCCGGCCGCCATTTCAGAGTCCGAGTCAGAGGTTGGTTTTTGCGGCGTTTTGGGCTGTCTACGCGATTCGAAAGTAATTTTGGATTGGCCTCTGTCCGGCCTGCCCATGGCCGGGGGTTGTCAGCGCCGTCCACCACAGTTGTTCAAATGACCAGTAGTCCCCAAAGACCCTCAGGGTATATGAGCTCCAGGCGTCCTAGTTGGCCCTCCACTCACCGATCCAGCCCTGGGGGAACCCGGCTCTCACTGGTCCAGGAGGTATTCGCTGGCACATTCGTTTCCCGGGACACGCTCGGTTGGCTGGGACCCGGTGCCCCACCTACTGGCAGCTCAAATTGGGCATCCACCCCGGGTCGTGCATTAATTGATGTCGGGGATCTTTGGCCTATGCAGTGTTCAGGTTTGCGGGTGCGGCCCGGGGGACGCGTGATCCCACCCCGTCATCACCGGCTACAATATGCGTCCTTCAGCCCAGCAGTCGGCTGGGACCCGGTGCCCCACTTACTGGCAGCTCATATTGGGCATCCACCTCGGGTCAGGCATTAATTGACGTCGGGGATCTTCGGCCTATGCAGTGTTCAGGTTTACGGGTGCGGCCCGGGGGACGCGAGATCTCACCACGTCTTCACCGGCTACAATATGCGTCCTTCTGCTCAGCAGTCGGCCGTGCCGCCCGTCTCCCCCCGCCCCGACCACAGCTCGCAGAGCGAGGCCGCGCGCTAGGCCTGAAACCGCCTGCGCAGTCCCAGGTCGCGCCCAATCCCTACACCACTCACCGCAGCCGGCGCCTGGAGAATCCGAGCGCCGCCGGCCCACTCAGCTCCCGCCGGGTCCCAGTTCACTCCGCAGCCGCAGCAAGGATCGTGCTCAGTGCACTCACCGAGCCTCCAGCGTCATTCCGCCATTCACCGGGGTCCTCCACGGGTCCAGGGCAATCACCGGGTACGTCAGCCAGCCCCCTCTTCTCCGCTCCCGCACCCGCTGCCAATTGCGCCGCCGCCACCGGGGGACCCCGAGCACAGTCTCCGCCCGGGTTTCCGGCCAGCACGCCAGGCCCACACCAGGCCCGCCGCGGCGCGTCGTGTCTAGTACGTTTTTCGGGTCCCAAAGGCTCCCCGGCCGCCACCGAGCAACGTCCAGGGTCAGGTTGTTCAGCCGCTTCAGTAAGGTGCTTCAGAGTAGAGGATGTTCAGGATTGTGAAAGGATTGTGGCTCGATCTGACGGAGCCTCACTAAAGTGCGGCCATCTTGTCTCCCGCCCTCTAGCGCCCCCATAGTCAGTCAAATACATGCTTGTAAGTAAGAAAACAAAAACCTCTGCAGTGGATGCTACTACTGAAGGGATAGCATAGTGCAGCTTGAAATCAGGCATAGAGGGACCAGGTAGATTTTTTAGGGTCATCATTTTGCGTCCTACTTACTTATCCTGTTATTGGTAATTCCAATACCTTCTAGGCATGCTCTAGTGAGAGGTTTCTGAGTTTGAAGTGGCATTAACATGATAAAGTAAGGAGTTGGCACAATTAAAAGAAGCATTCATGAAGGATCAGCAAGGCAATGATGTGAAAGATGCTTTTTTACCTTTTTTAGAGAGTGCCCCTAACGGCTACAGGCATGTGCGCTTGCTTTTTCTGTACCTGGTGCATTTTTGTGTTACAGAAGTGGTTGCAGAAGCTTGCATGGTCTTTTCTGTAGTATGGAACGTATTGGTGTTAAATGTTCACCGGCAAAGTCCCAAGAGTGCACTCCCTCAGTTTAATGAGGGCATGAATACATGCACCTGAGGGAACCATTTACCCTTGCATAAAATGCCACATAACAGAAGAGGGAACAGGGGTAAGGAAACTGTCAGGAGATACACTTATTGTGTACCACATCAGAGGTAGTGCAGAGTCATGGACCCTGCTGTGGCACCCTTTGGGAGCCAACACGGGCATGCCTGGGACCTTCAAAGTCTGCTTCCACGTGCAGTGCAAACATTCACGGCACTGACTGTGAAATATTCGCACAGACCCCATCAGGTCAAGCCCAGGTAGCGTCCTGCAGTGAAATGTGTTTTAGTAACTTTGAGCAGACAGTCCAAAATTCACCAATGAAGGCCTGAGTTTGCACCCACAATGTGAACAGTTCATTTTTGTAACTGCGCATACGATACAATTTTGCACCGGGCACACAGTTAAGGGTGTTCTGTGTCACAAACATGGTCAGTGCTCTACATATGAAATTCAGATCCTGACATCTGTTGTCAATTAGTAGTATGAACACATAATAAAGGTAATCTCCCAACACCTGAAAGGAATGACTTTATCCTACAATATAAGTGCACAACACAAACAAGTGGTATCCTCAGAGAGAACTTGCAGCCTATGCTCCCTTGACACATCCTTGAGGGATCTTTCACACACACATATACAAGCACACACACGCACACACTTACACACCTGTATGTTCAATTCTAGATTCATAGGCAGACAGAGACGACCCCACGCTGCTGTTGCTGAAAGACGGGTTGTCTCACTGTTCTGACAGTGTAGCACATTTAGAGTCACTATGTTCCTCCTGATGGTACTTCAGAAGCCAAAATCTTAATGGATTTTGGACTCATTGTTATTAAGATGACTACAACTGGTCTTTGTGCTGATGAAGACCCTGGTGAAATAACTATAAGGGCTTGAAATGCTGACGAATTACACTGTTGTCTGTCTTGAACTGTTTTTTTATACAGCATAATTTATATATGAGTTCTGTGCTACCAACAATGTAGTACTAGTCAATGGTATTGCACCCTTTGGAAATATTATATGCACATCATTACTCACCTTTGTCACAACTCACCTACAATGCACTGTTCCTTGGAGCACCTTTGTGGACATTTGTCATTTTGTTCATTTTATTTTTATATTGAAATAAAACAAAAATTAGAATTGAACAAACAACTTTGAGTGTATGCAATCCTTCAAAAGAAAGGTTGTGACAATGGATAGTAGTCTACAAGCTCTCTCAGGGGGAGTCACTTGTTCCTGTTGTGAATTTACTGCCATGGATACATATTTATTTCTGCAGTATAACTGCAGCACTTTCGAAACCCTCATTAATATGGATTATTGTTATTATTATTGTTATTGGTATTATTATTATTATTATTATTATTAGTATTATTATTATTATTATTATTATTAATATTAATATTATTATTATTATTATTATTATTATTATTATTATTATTATTATTATTATTATTATTATTCCAACAGAGCATATGGAAAAGAAACCATGAGTCATTAGCAACAAACAAATGATGCATTTAACTTAAATGCTCAGTAATAATGATTGGTGTACAAGGATTCAAAAAGAAGTTCTAGAAATGGATGAGGCTGGTAACCAAGTGAGGCACTTGATACATCATTTTCAAACACGATACTTATTTATCGGATTGCATATCTTCAATGTTGAATAACTATATCTGGGAAAAATAATTCTAAAATGCAACACAAATCACCATGTGTTATGTTTGATCAATATGTTCTCACACTTGCTGGCAGTTTATATTATTCAGATCCCTACATGGCCATCCTATAGATGATATTTTCCTTTGATCGGGGAGCTCTCCAGCTAGTCCAACCTCTTTAAATCTTGTGGTAACTGAGCAATTACATTAATGTGTTTATTGGTATCTTTTCTCTTCTGATGTCTCCAATAGAAACGCCTATTAACCCTACACACAACCAAGCTAAATCTTGAGAAAAGGCATAAGAGAGGATGTAATTGGTTTGGTCCAGTTAAAACCAATAGTCAGAAGAATGTAATCAGCTTAGTTTACTTGTTAAGGTAGCGTCTAGGGATTAAACATCCCAATAAATTGATCCTAGACACAATCAATTTTTACAGCAAACCTTCATGAGCAAATGTTCAATTTATGACTATAGTTTAATACTCAGAAATTATGAAAGACTGAGAAAGTGCTTATCAAACAATATTACCCAGAGCATTTTGTGATAAAGTTCATTCATCACCAAAGAAAGCACCTTGAACATTCCACATTCATATAAGTAATACAGATATGACATTTATTAATTTTTTCGATGTGGAAAGATTGTTGCCTCTGGAGCAACCCATTTTTCTGAATTGCCCTTTAAATATGAGGGTATTGCCATCCCAGGCACACCCTAAAAATGCACTTTTGCATTCATAAAATACCTACAACAACATATGTTAATATCCACAAATGTACATTTCTGTGGGTAATTGCTGATGTTTTCACATTGTTCTAACCAAAAATGTGTGCAATCCAAACCCAAATACTAATTTGGAGAACGCACCTATTGTATTTTCCTGAAAGTGTCATGAAAGTATTCTAACCTGATCTAACCCCTTTAAAAGACCATCTACTCTTTGGATCAATGCTGTGATTGAGTCTCACACACTCTATTTAATTGATTACTAATCACCTGTGCCTGCCTCTTAAAATATGAACCACTGCTATACAACTTTGACAGGAGTCTCTATGCTGAATATAATTGATCTGTATCTACACATGTAGCGGTCGCAGGTGGCACCTTGAATACATTGTTTATGGCCTGTACAGGTCTTATAATTTAAATGGTCCTTTCCAAAAGATATGCCAATTTCTTTTTGACTAGACTATGAGTCTGTGGTACTTCACTAAAACTCTGAAGTGCTTTAGTGTAGTCACATTGTAGGTGAAAAGTGCACTAAAATACCAACTTCGCAATGGCTCTTCCTTGAGTAGATGTTTACATCTTTTCTATGGATTAACAATAATCATGAGTTGAAATGTGATATTGATTTGGCCATATGCATATATGTGTGATGTTTTATAGTATGTTAACTGTAAAGAAAGTAATACGTTTGTATGGCGTATTTAAATAGTGAAGCATATTTAATAGATTAGCATCAGGAAATTGTTTACATCAAATGTCTAATAACAATTGTTTTATAAACATATGTATGTTTATTATTCCAAGCGTAATATGTTGTTTCATTAAATGCTTTCAGCCATCTGCTGTCAGAAAACCATCACATTAGTATGTAGCCTGCAGTGTTAATGAAGAACATATAATTGTTTAAAAAAAGAATATTGACTTGAAATCACTAATGAATTAGCACATTTTAAAACTAACCGATCTACTTATATAATATTACAAATCTAAGTACCTAATAAAACATGTTAAACTACTGTAAATAAATAACTATAAGATGAAAAACATCTATTTCACTAAACCACAACCCACTTTACTAATTCTACAAATCTAATACTGTAAACAATGAAAGCTAAGTAAACAGATATTGCTAGACCAAATATTTACTAACACTTAAGTCTTTATTGCACTGGTTGCAACATTTGCCCTTCATATATATATCTCATCTACTAAACTATCAAACTAAACACTGCACTATCTACAACCAACCATGAGCAATTCTAAGATCATCTTACTAACTAAATCCTTAAGTAAAACCCTCACCCTCATCCCACTAAATTACTTAATGAAACAAACAGACAAAAATGGCTGTCTTTAAATGTGCTCCGCTTTTTGGCATCCTCACAAAATGATTTTTAGTTGTTATAATAGCTGACTCCTATTCTTAGAGTATTTATCAATATTTCCAAGTCTTTTGACTTTTTCTGTGCGTATAATTTTGATAACGTCTTTTGTGTTTTGCCCCTCTGCTGTCCTTTTGTGCTCAGTCTTTATGCAGTTGTTGCTTGTGATGCTGTTGTTGGTGTTGCTGCTAAGTGGGCTGCTGTTGCTGGTGCTGTTAGTTTTGTTGCTGGGGCTGCTGTAGTTGTCTCTAACTTTGGCTAGATCTTGTCAATAATAGTTGTTGCACTTTTGCAGCTTAATAGATTCTTCCCATTTTTTGAAAACGACTAACCATAGCCTATAGTCATTGTAATTGGGTTTTCCTTAAACATTGGCATTTTTTTGTTCATCATCAAAAGCATATAAACATTATAATGAACATTAATCAAGGTACAAGAGTACAAGAATAAAACATAAAACTGCACAACAATTCTTCAACAATTTTACAATACCTTCGTCATTTGACATGATAAGTCAGTTGGATTTGTGTGTTATTTTAAGGGTGCTACACATGTATATGTACTTTTGACAATTGAGCATTGTTCCCATGAAGGACTTACTGAGAAGGAAATGTTGAATGCTGTTATTGTTTATGAGAAATTGAGTTGTTGGTTGAATGAGAAGAGACGTCTGTTCAAGCAACAGTCACCATCCCTGTCAACGTAATCCACAAAATACACAAAATAAAGCTTGTGCTTAACCATATGGCAGTCTAGCACAAAAGCAGTGAGGTTTACCCTAAAGGCCATGTGTGAAGTGTTTAAGCAGCAAACCATCAGTAGAACCACAATTCTAAGGGCCTCATTTATGAGAAATGACGCATCGCTGCGTGAAAGCAGCGATGCGTCACTTCTCAGTGCGCCCTCCTTGCGTCATGATTTATGCGTCATATTTATGATATGAGGCATCATGTCGCAAGGAGTTACAGATACGTCTGTATTTCTGACACATCTGTAGGCGCAAAAGTGACGCATTGCTGGAGTGTGTCACAAAAGTGACGCAACTCCAGCAATGTGTACTTTCACATGGGCAAGTCCCATGTTGGTAGTGCCTGCATCAGTCTTACACCTGCCATGAAGCTGGTGTAAGATTTTGATGCGTTAGCAGCCAAGAACTGGAGCAGTGAAATCTTATAGATTTCACTGCGTCACTTCCATGACGCTTTCTTGCGTCAAAATGCCCCCTTGCATACATTATACCTGGCGCAGGTATAATGTAGCGCAGGGGTTTACAAAGTGACGCATCTACCTAGATGCGTCACTTTGTAAATATGGTGCAACAAGGCACATTTTTTACGCTGCTGGTGCGTCACAAAAAGTATCGCACCGGCGGTGTAAAAGTGACGCACGGCCTCATAAATGAGGCCCGTATGTTTACGTTTAATGTACAAAATAGTACCTAAAACATCAAAGTGCCAACCTCTGACATCTAGTTCAACAACATTAGGTCAAAATCAAAAAATATGTTCGACCACGATAAAGCGAGTCATATACAAGAAGTGGATGGACCTGTTTAATGCTTCAGACTTAGAAGCATTTTTGAAGAATATGTTTTGAGAAGGTAAAGTTCAGCTGTGCATGTCCACAAGAACACAGTGGAACTACCATGAAGTCAGGCCAACCCACGATGCACCTTGGGCAGAGAGACAAGCAGGTTGGTCCCATTCTTCCCTCGGTTCTCAGAGTAGTTAGCCAAAAATGTTGTAAACCCCAAGTTTTGGCTCACCCCTATATGTGCAACCATAGCACCACCACCAGGTGTCCAGTTGTGAGTTGAAGATGGTTGGAGACTTTCCTGTACCTCAGGCTATGATCAGGGGGCCTGTCAACTAGCACTTGGAGTCACTCCGGTAGTCCTGTCTTAAAGTGATGAAATAGGGATCAAGAAGCAGGACTGATCTTTGTGGGTTCAAAGCAAGCTCCAGGCAGCACAACAGTCCTTTTAGGTGCAGTGAAGCAATCTTGTAGGGTACACAGCAGGCCACAGGCAGTCCTCTGAGAGTCCTTCACAGGCCCAGAAAGTGAACTGAAGAGTGGGTCTGAGGGCCCTATTTGTATTACTGGTGCCTTTGAAGTAGGGGAAGTTTCTTGTGAATTTCATTTGAAGTGCTTTAAGTTTACAGACGCCCCTGCTCTGGCTCCAAGCTGATTACCTGAGCAATCCTGAGGCAATAGGTCCTTTGTGTGAAGGCAGTGCACTATTTTGTTGCAAGTGGTGCTGTGCCCTGCTTCATTCCCCTATCCTAGTTGATATCCCATCCAGGTACTTCTAAACCATCTTTTGTGTGTCTGTCGGGGAGAAATAAAAAAATGGCAACTTCACCTAGTCATGTGATGTAGAAAAAGGCTGTAGGCACTAAATAGTTAGGGCATGAAGATGGAAACTCTATAAAAGAGAAATTTTTTAAATTAAACAAAGCACTTTACATTAAGAATATTTTTTTCTTTCGGTATCTCTGGTTATGGACCAGCTAGAAGTATGATTCTAAAACATTTTTGAATGTTGATTATAAACAGATAGTGATTTTGAAGTGAGATTCAGAGGAGTTGTGAAGGGAATGATTGAGAATAAAAGTTGATTGTTCTCTGCATAAAGCCTCAGGAGGGTAATTACCTACTTCTGCTGCAGCATACTTATAGCTGATGTGGTATGGCAACTGCTCTGCAAGCACCGACAAATAAATGGTTGTCTGGGGGTGTTTGTGCCCCTAGAAGGATGCACATTTGCAGTGGACCCAGGAAGAGCCCTCCCTCTCATAGCCACCTGGCCATCTCCCTTCCTTTGTATCTCCAGTCATGCAGGCACCGACCCAATGGGTTGTGAAATGCTCTCAGAACTGGTTTTGAGTGGCCATAGGGGAGAGCCTGCTCTTTTTCATGGGCACACCCCTGGGCAGGAACACAGACTCTGCAAGATTGGAGAAGGACTACTTTGCCTTGTATGTAGATAGTGTCACTGTGATTTTTTGCAGTAGTCAAATAAAGAATTCCCTCAAAGTGGATATTTATACCTTTTGCATATTTTGAACATTGTTTAGTTAGGCTGGAGGAGCCACTTTTGACAATTTGACAATTTATTTATTTATGATCTTGGAACTCTGAAGAGATCCACATAAAATTTGAAATTTACATTTTCGAAACATTCAACTATAATATACAAATGTTATAAATATAAAAAACATCAGAGTAAAACCAATTTTAACTAAAATACCCAGCATATAAATGTTTCAATATATATCTAAAAACACTTTAAAGAGTTAAAAATTCTATGACAAAATATTGTATTTGGTGGTACATAAATGGAATCTGTCAGAGCCGGGCAGAGAGAATAGATAAAGACAAACATATAGGCCGTATCCATTTACGACGACATAATAATAGAGCAGGACAAATAAACAGTACATGCATAATGTCCTGGACAGGATTATTGCACATATTACAGGCTGGAGAGGAACCATACCATTTAGATAGTAAGTTGTGTAAAGGGAGTAGACCTTGCCTCAATAATAACCAAAAACGGCACACTCCATGAGGCAGGTTCCAAGTAATATATGCCTGTGCTTTGTTTATCATACAGGAGTCAATAGACGGGTCGGTGCCTCTCTTTAAGATGCGGGCTTCCCTATCCCTCGAAAAACTCAATTTCCAAGTAGCCTGTTCCAGAGTGGCTTTTAATTGATATGGTGCTAGGGTGAAAAGTACGGTTTGATCCAGTTGAAGTAAGTCTACCACAGCTCTAAAATTTTTAACAATTAGAGATTGCTTATTTAAACTTCCCAGTAATTCTTTCCGGATAAAAGATCTTATTGTACCTACCTCACCCTTTACAAGACTTATAACCCAACGTACTATCCCCGCAAGTCCCTGTACCCAGGTACTTCTTAATCCAGATTCCAACCTTAAAGCGGCTGCGGGACAAGCAGAGTTAACTGAGGCTAGGCTCCGTAAAATTTTGCCTTCTGTTATATTTAGGAAACCCCATTTTCCTAGGTCAAGTAAGTCCATACCAAATAACAAAGAGGCAGGAATTTTAGCACGAAAGACCTCCAATAGCATTCCAAAGTGTCTCCTTCTAGTTGAACTATAGAGGGAACCCACATTTTTCCCCTGTGTAATTGCTTTAAGAATATTATTTTCTATGTGTGCTTTATCACTTAAATTGCTACACACCGTTTTTCCCAAAAAGACATAGGATTTTACAAGTTCCGGTTTTTGCCCACCTACAGACCAAACAAAGGGGCAGATTTATGTTAACTGGCGCATCCCCAGGGATGCGCCAGTTAACATGCGCCACAGTGCGCCACAGCTCCGCCACCCATGGTGCGCCGCATTTATGATGCGGCGCACCATGGGGCAAAAACGGCACAGATGCGTGACGCATCTGTGCCGTAAAGGTGACGCATTGCTGGAGTTGCGTCGCAAGCGCGACGCAGCTCCAGCAAGGCTCGGGGGTGCCCCATCTCCACAATGCTGCGTCAAGACCTACGCCTGCTTCAAGCAGGCGCAGGCTTTTGATGCAGCATTGGCCTGAAAGTGACTGAGTGAAATCTTATAGATTTCACTCAGCCACTTTTGCGAGGCGCACCTGCCCCGGAACGCCCACCCTGCGCCGGAACGCCCACAAGCGGCGCAGGGCTTTACAACGTGACGCATCTGCCTAGATGCGTCACGTTGTAAATCGTTCGTAGGGATGCACCACGTTTACGCCGCCTTGCGTGACGCAACAGCGGCGTAAACGTGGCGCAAGTGCCTCATAAATCTGCCCCAAAGTTTCCATACTTCACCTTTTTTCTACCGTGCATGCACATTACTTTGCTTTTAGTTACATTTATCTTTAAAAAATGGGCCTCTGCATATTCATGAAGCACCTGAAGACGACTATTTAATCCCCTCGGCGTCAAATCCAGTATTAGAATGTCGTCCGCATAGAGTAAACAAACAATTGATTTTCCCCCCAATAATGGGGCAATGCCTTCACTTTGAGACAGAACATAGGGAAGGTCAGAGATATAAAGGTAGAAAAGTAGAGGGGCCAATAAACATCCTTGTTTTAGGCCATTTACAGTTGTAATTATTTGGGAGAGATCTCTTTCCCCACCCAATAAGACTCTACACCAGATATCTGTATAGAGGGCACGGACTAACTCCAAGAGGATGGCTGGCATACCCAGGTTCGACAATTTTCCCCACAGCAATAATCGATCTACTTTATCAAATGCTGTGGAGAAGTCTATAAACGCTGTGTACACTCTTCCACCTCTGACTTTAACATATTTTTCATTTATTACCTATAGAGCCGTTAGATGATCCATAGTTCCATGTTTTGACCTAAACCCTGTTTGTTCAAAAGGTAGAATTTCACCCCAATTCACCCAATCATTTATTTGCATCAAGAGGCATTTAGCAAAAACTTTACCAACTGCATCTAAAAGGGCAATTTGACGATAGTTTTTTGGGGCATCTCGGTCTCCCTTCTTGAAAAGGGGGACCACTATACTCCCCTTCCAAGATTGGAGCACCGTTTTGTTTGCATAGCAGTAGTTAAACACTGGATAAAGGATTTTACTCCACATTTTACTGTTTTTTTTTAAAACCGTAATTGGTAGCTCCTCCAGGCCCATCGCCCCGGAGGACAGCATCCCCTTGATCGCCATTTCAATATCTTTTTCAGATGGCGAGCCATATAATGATAGATCTTCCTTTAATGCAGTGCATACCATTGTAGCTGCATTACTCACATATAGGTCCTGTATATAACTAACCCATTTATGCTCCTCAATAGCAATTGGGAGAGCACATGATCTAGCTCCACATCCCTCCCCAATGAGAGACCAATACTTTCTTACTTGCCGTTTTGACACTGCTTCTCTCAAATTTATCCAAATGTTGTCTTCCCTCTCTTTTCTTAACTTTACCTTTGCCCTAGTCCTCCTCCTCTTTAATAGCAATAGTGTACGATATCTATCAGAGGAGTAGTGAAGGTACTGTTCTCTAATCAACTTATTTATTACAAAATTAAATGGATGTATGGATTTAGGGGCTACTTTAATGCTTCTTTTTTCGTTTGACTTCCTAGCAATAGCTATCAATTTCATCATAAATCAGTACAACTAGCAATTTCTGATCCATTCCAGTTAGCCAAGTTCTCTACAGTAGCCTCTAAGATACTATCCAAACCCAGAATAGCCTTAGTATCCCAATAGCATTTCCCGGAATTCTTAGCAAAGGAAACTGCTTCACCGTTTAGTGACCATGGGTCACACCCGAGAAGATCTAAATTTACAGTGAGAGTTAATATTTTATTGTCACTATAGAGAGAATTGGAAACCTTAAGAACCTTCAATAAGAAAAAGGATGTACTTCCCACCGCCACATAATCTAAAATAGATTCTCTGTTTTTAAATTTACAAGTAAAATTTGCCGGTGTATTAGAGGGGAGTCTTCCATTTACTACAATGCCATCAACTTTTGTTAACTCATCCAGAAGCATTTTCCCCCTCTTTCCGCGCATTATCCCATTTTGACTGAGACCACGAAGGATGGTGCCAAGTTAGTCGGGTTGAACAACTTCCCCCTGCCGTCCTTTGAGGACTTCTGTGGGTTGGCTGATGGTGTGTCCTCGGGCTCGTCGCTTGATCCTCTTCCACCTAAATTCTGGAAACTGTTCCGGGAAGAGCTTTTTCCCCCGCTTTTTTCCATTTGCTGTCAGTCCCTCAGGTCGGCACGGGTCCCGGACTGCTGGAAACTGGCTGTGGTCTCCCCACTGCTAAAGAAGGAAAACCTGGATCCTGTTTGCCCAGCTAACTATAGGCCTATTTCCCTGCTGCCATTTCCAATTAAAATTCTTGAGAAACTGGCCACAAAACATCTCTCCAACTTCTTTGAGACCACTGATTGCTTGGATGTGGCCCAGTTTGGCTTTAGACCAGCCAATGGGACAGAATCGGCACTGCTGACTGTTCTTGATGACCTTCGGACGCGTGCCGACCAGGGTTGAGCGGCCTTTTTAGTGCTGCTCGATATGTCGGCCGCGTTCGATACGGTCAGCCATGCGATCCTGATCAGGAGACTGGCGGAGGTTGGGGTATCGGGCCTGGCCCTTGATTGGCTGGTGTCTTATCTTGACACCAGGCGCCAGGTAGTAGCCCTGCCACCCTTTAAATCGAACATCAGGAGGGTTGGACAGGGCGTACCTCAAGGGTCGGCCATTAGCCCCATCCTATTCAATCTCTACCTCCGCCCCCTGATCACGCTGATAAAATCTTTTGGCGTAGCAGTCACCAATTATGCCGACGACACCCAACTTATCTTCTCGTTTGAGGGTAAGGGGGCTCTGTCACAGGAGGTCTTCCATCGCTGCATGAGCACCACGGCAGAATGGCTGGGTAATAACTCCCTGCAATTTAACAGCTCCAAAACCGAGGTGCTACATTGCTCTTTGGACCGTACCCCTAGGCCTCTTCCATAGGATTTCTGGCCGCCCAACTTTCAAGGTACCAGTTTGCCGGTTGAATCCGTTCGAAACCTGGGGGTGATGTTCAGCTCCAGCCTGCAGCTGGATGTATCAGTGAATAAAATGGTGGCCACTTGTATGTCACTGCTGTGCTCGCTGCGGAAGACTTTACCCATGCTCCCTGTACAGGCTAGACCAGAGGTAGTGCGGAGCATAATCTTAAATAGCTTGACTACTGTAACGCGCTACTTCTGGGGGCGCCGGCTACTTCGGTGGGAAAATTGCACGCGTACAGAATTTTGCCACCAAACTAGCACTTTCGCGCCGACGCTTGGACTCTTCTGCCACGGCACTTAGGGACCTTCACTGGTTGCCAGTCCCTCAGCGGATTGACTTTAAAGCTTTGTGTTTGGTATTTAGGGCTCTTCACGGACAAGGTCCGTCCCCTTTGCAGGATCTATTCTCTTGGTACACCCCGTCCAGATCACTCTGTTCGTCCTTGGCCTACTTGGTAGTAGTACCTAAGATTTTGAGGTCCCGGATGGGTGGTCGGTCCTTTAGGTTTACCGCAGCAAGACTGTGGAATTCCCTTCTGCTGGGTCTGAGGGGTTTGGAAGACCTCCCTTCCTTTAAGAAAGCTTTAAAAACATACTTGTTCCCTAGAATAATGGAAACATCATGTATGTGTCATAACAGTCTAAGCGCCAGGATGCCCGTCGGGTAACAGTTTTTTGCGCTATACAAGGTTGCCAATACATACATACATACATACATTATTTGTCCTAATATTTTGTGGAAGAAGTGCTTGTGGGATCTGTAAGGATTCTTCTTTTTCCTTATTTCGGAATATATCCAGAGTGGAATTCGAGATTTTACAGTTCAGATCCCCTACCAAAACTATATAGGAGGAGAGTTCTACTTCATTGACTTTTTAATATAAGAGAAAACCTTCCTCAAAAGTACATCATGGCAGGCGTCAGGAGGAATATAAGCATTTATCAACGTCAATGGTTTACATTTTACATCATTATCAGAGTTCTACAACGTTATTGCCAGAAAAAGGTTACTAGGATCTTTATAGTAATCATAGTTCAATGTTATCTTATTTGACAACAGGCATGCCACTCCTCCCTTTGCATGTCCTCTCCTAGATGGAACTACCATACAATCTAAAATAAAATAATCCTTACATAGAAATTCCTCTGTACAGCAGGTCTCTTGTAGACAGATCACGTTTGCACCAAGTGCACATATGTATTGTAACTTTTCCTTAATATTCTTTATTCCTGCAGCATTCCAAGATAATATTTTTAATTCATTGCTCAGGGGATGGCTGTTGTGGAAGTTTATAATTAGATCTGCTCGATAGAACACCAGGAAGCCAGTTCCAGTTAGAACTCTCTTCTTTACAGTTCCCTTGAGAGTAAAGTGAAATAGAATCTTTAAAATTCACTCGTCTGCCATTTTTTGTAATACAGATTTTTAATTCCTCCGTATCATACGGGCGATCTTTACTACATGAAACTACATGTGTTAACATGGACTTATTATCAAGGGCTCTAATTCGAGGTTTCTCTGAGAAAGGGGTAACATCAATCCCCCTACTTTGTAGGTCTTCTGACCATTGAAATACAAGGTTAACAACAATTTTGGAATTAAATCTTACCCTTGATTTATAGCCAACTTCTGTTTTTAAAAGGGAGACTAAGCTTATATCACTACTTTGAATAAGTTTTAAACTTTCAATCTCCTGGAAACATTTGAGAAGCAGAGACCTATTTAGTATAAAATCCATATCAAACAGAGGTATACAATCTAATTGGAATGTGTCTATACTTTCCCTGATGGGATCAACCTCAGTTTTCTTTGATCTAACTTTACTTTTTACAATGTCGGAAAAGGGGATAGCCAAAGGATTAGGTGCTGAAGAGGAAAGGCTAACAGACTTCCGCTGCTCTGCTGTTATCACGGATGAAGACCCCTCTATTGTGAAGTTATCAAATACTGTTGTAGGATAAGCGATGTTTGAGATGGAAGCTTCATAGGACACTATTGGCCCTAATGCTAGATCTTTTATCTCTGTATTCACAAGATTAGCTTCATTTTCCTGAATCATATCTTGTGATGCATTTTGCAGTGATTCAGCGAGAGATTCCTTACTACCAGGGGCTTTTATATTTTCTTTAGAACAAATTCTCCACTGCTTCTTTTTTGAGATTCTTCGTATTGATTTAATCTTTTTCCCTCTATTCTTTCCATTTTTCCCATTTCTCTCTTTTTTTCCAAGTGTACTATTCCTAAAGCATCTTCTTTCTCATCACTTAACTGGGTTCTAAAAATGGGGAAAACTTCCCTATCTATCCTTTTCGCTGAGTCTACCGAGTCTTTTAGTTCTTGAGCTAAATCATAATTTATCTGTATCGATTTATTCATTTGATTATCAGTTTGAGAACTAACGTCATGCTTAATATAGGTTTGATGACTATTTACATTCTCAAGTATATTCGCCACAACACCTTCTATTTTTACTTCTCCTTCTATTTGTTTGAGATCAGTTTTTAAACTAACCTCCTTCTCCTGATTACTTTTTAACAATACCTTTAGGATTTGGGTTACAGTTTCCAACACACAATCAGAACCTCCTACAAATTTTTCAAGTAACGTTAAAATAGAGGATAATAGATATTCTAGGGATAATAGTGAGTCTGTAAAAACCTGAGGCGGGTCGGGGGCAATCGATATTTGCCCGGCGGTATTGCCTCTGTGACCCTCTAGTTATTTAATCAATGAAGAGGCAGGCGCTGGAGACTGGAAAGCAGGAAACAAGGTTTTTATTCTCTCCGGAGGAGAACACAACGAAACGGACAGAAGGTATCGTTCTGAGGTGCTCTAACTGCATCCCTGAGGCCTGGCCTCTTATACACAAGTTTATCTTTTTATTGCATGTAACATATTCTCGTCGACACTTTGATGTACAGAAAGACATCCTCAGATCCCCCTTTGGGCCCGTTCCCACACACATTTACAGTTGAAGTCCCCACCCTAGTCACAACAGGTGATGAGTATCACGCAGCTGGATATTCCGCCGATTCACGGAATGTGGGGGGGTTTTGATCGGATCTCATGGGGAGGGGGCTTTGATCAACCCGGGGATCCTTTGATGGGGGAAGCTTTCTATTGTACGGGGAGGGGCAAGGAATGGTATCGGCAGAGCTGGGTGTCGGCCTGGGAACGGGGAAGACAAAACGGGCACACAGGAAAAAAGGGGGTTTGCATCTTAGGGCCGGAGATCATGAAAGGGAAGCAGGGAGGTGTCGCGCTGGGAACAGGATGAGGGCCTGGGGCAGAGCAGCGCCGAAGAGGGGTTTATGACTCAAGGCAGGTGCAAGCAGGGGGTGGTCAGCGTGCAGGCTTAGTGAAGGCGAAGGGCTATGTCAGGGGCCAGCAGCATGCAAAAGGGTTCGCTCTGATCGGGGCATCTAAAAAAATGGCGGGCGCGCACGACAAAAGTGTGGCATCAGGGGAAGAGGCAAGATGGCGCAGATAATGTTCACCAAAACGTACTAATTTTCAACAGTCCTCCCTTTAACATATTCAAGACATCTTGCTGGTTCATTTTCTACTCGGTTCTATTGTGGTGGGCATGAGAAAGAAAACGGTAGGAACCCTAGAGGAAAAGAGTTGTAAACAATACATTTTAACATTTCTAGTTTTTAGGAGGTGGGCCTATTTGATAAACTTTGATCAATTTGTTTAGCAGGAAAGTCATAGGAATGCAATACAAAAACGATTCTGTAGCGAGAGCAGCAAGCATATTTCATACTGGCAGGTTATTACATATATATCAGGTTCGGATTGGAGCATGATCAATACTATGGCGGCTGGGAGAGAAATGAGGTCTAGCAGAAACGGCGATTGGGGATGTCAAATGTTCGAAGTTTAACGAGTTCTCATCATTCTTTGTTGCCTTTCGTTGGCGCTGTTGAGCACCGGCGGTGGAGCTACAAGTCCAGCTCTGTTCTAAGTTCAGTGTTGCAGGGCACGACCCTTTCCTCGCGTTTCTGGTCGGAAAGGTCCTTTTCACCCTGTGTCCTTTGAGGTGATTGTCAGAAAGTTCAGATGGAAGAAGAGCGTACAAAACAGTCCATAGGGTAGGTCAGAGGAAAAGGGGGATGGAGCAAGGCCAAATTAGGAACAAACTAGGGGAACGAGAGACTTCAAATAGGCGGGCGTGTGACTGAATTCAGAGAGCGGGGACTTGTCGACAGACACTGGACATCGAGCAGGGGCATCAGGTCGACCCTTTCTTCTCATGTTGTCGAAAACAGTGCCTCGTCCTGCAGCTCTTTTCTGTCGTGGTCTCGCCTTGGCTAATGTCGCAGGTGTTCCTTAGTCTGTAGTCAGGCCTCGTGCTCCCACATCCGGTCCTTCTCTCCTCCAACAGCAGTACCCTTAAACAAGTTTGAAAAGACAGTCTTTAGAGAATTTGCAGATGAAGATAATCAAAAAGTCTATTTCTCTCCCAGCTCCAGGCAAAGAATGAAAAATGCCCGTTATATTAGTGTTCACAACTGGCATATGAATGACCGGTGACGGGCCTGTTGGATTTACTATGACTTTCCTTTACAATTATTTATTACAGTCACGACAGTTCATCTGATAGTGACCCACCTTCGTGAGACGAACCTGGCAAAGGTATGCCGTTCTCTAGAGTTTTACATTTACAAAGGGTACTGTGAGTCGTCAACATAGTACTACACAGGTATTTTGCTGAGAGACGAACATGGCTAAACATTTCCTTTCTATCGATGCATCCTGCCTTTCAACTACTACGGGGTTCATTTCGATGATTTCTTTACCTTGGACTAGTCTGTTAACCTTGTAAAACATCACTCTGGATCCTACGTAACCTTTTACAGCCCGATTACTTAATTAGGAGGGACAGGGGTTTTATGGGGAACAACCAGGGACATAGGAAACTTGTGGTAAGGGCATAAATCGACCCATCTCTCACAACCGGAAATGAGGGGTAGTTTCATAATTCCAGTTTTTGGGCGGCTGATACAGGGGGGGTAACAGGGGTGGTCAATTTTCCGGTCTGGGTATTGCGACAATTCGGGGAGGGGAGGGTCGCGTATTCTGAGGTCCTTGTTTTATACCATAGGAGCCGTCGACATGTAGTTCCCTTATTTCGGGCCAGATTAGGGAACCTCTGTCGTCTTACCTGTCCTTTCCCTTACGGCCCAACCTCGGTTCATTGACTTCTAGCGGAAAAGGAGAGGTAATGACGCGGCTTCAGGGTGATTGTATTAAAGACAAGTTTTTGTGCAAATACTGACGGTATTTGAAGCCAATTAGGTGGTGTGCTAGGGGTGGCAATCTGCCAATTTCGGGGCTAATCACTCGGAAGAGTGGGAGTGCAAAAATAAAGGGAGAGAGAGAGAGAGAGAGAGAGAGAGAGAGAGAGAGAGAGAGAGTGCAACGGCAGGCTAAATAGTACACGTGCAACAGAGAGGGTGGCAGTGTATTCAAGAAAGGCTATTTAGTGCATTACACAGTAAAGGGCATTCACGGGTCTGCGTTAGAATCTTGTAATCATGCAGTTTGAGCATTAGACAGGGTAGAGGGGACGTGCCTTGAGAAAAAGGAAAGAAGAAAGGAGGTACCATTTTGTCGCACTTCTCGCATTCTCGGTCCTTCGACCAGTTGGGTCGACGCCTCAGTCACACACACACATTCCCTCACAGTTTCGCATCATACGTGACATGGGTTCATTCGTCCGGTCTGGTTTAAGGGTGATCACTTTTTATCAGGTTGCGCTAATTTTCCGGGTTTGTTCGATACGTGAGTAGTTTGCAGGCGTGCTTAGACATCACCTTGCGGCGCTAGTCCGCTTCGTGTATTAGACATGGCAAGGCTTCAGATCTTCGCCACACCTCGGCTGTAATCTCTGATGTAACCTGCAGAGGGAGGAAAAAGGGGGTGGGGGAGACAGCATTCGCTCATATTCAAACACATGGGTTCATAAGTCCTTTACTTACCTCTTACTCGTCTTTCCTCCTCGGGGCAGGGTCCCCGGGGATATGGTTTCTGGAGTCGAGGGGGGTAGTGTGTCCATATAGGTCGTGTGCGGGGAAACGTAAAAAGGAAACCAGAGGTGCTTAGTGCGAGGTATCTAGTCAAAGGATGTATCTCACTATCGGGATCCTTAAACCTCTTTCAACGCTGTGGCGTTCTAAGGTTCTTCGGTTCTTGGGTCAGCTCCGTTCCCTGATACTTTGGAACGTTGTACTTTATCACATTTACATTATTTCATTTCACCCTCCTTTTACATTCCCTCATTTACACCGTTCGTTTTACCCATCCTTGGAAGTCAAGGTCTTCCTCTACGCGAGAGTTCATGAGTCAGTCGCGTACTTTGAAGGCGGAGTGTCGTGTCGTCGATCCGATCCGTCCTCCAGGGCTGGGCAACCATCTTCTTTTAACCTTAAAGAGAGAGCAGAGTAGGGTGCACAGAAAAGAACTTTCCCACCGATCCCACATTTTTAAAATAAAGCATGCAATACCCGTCCATAGTTTCAAAAACTTTATTTTGCAAAATTATTTCAGCATGAGGATTATGAGGGTGCGGTCGTATTTGGCCGGTCGTGGCAATGGCTAAAGTGCGTACAGTGGGGGGTGTCGTTTGCAGCAATAAAAAACATCGGAAAGTTTTACTCATTCATTTGTAAGAGACTAAAACGTCTATTAATTGGCTGGGGGTTCGGGGGCATTTATTTTATACATTTCTGAAGCATAATCATAACAGTGGTAATCAGATTTCCTATATGCATACCGTACGTGTGCGTCGTAAATGAGGTTTACATCAGTTATAAAAAATATAATACATTGTACATTTGTAATCAACATTTGTAACGGGGATCCTTTCATACTGTTCGTCGAGTGAGTTCTCCTTGTCTTTTCTAGCCAAGTGTACAAAGGATCATATAAAATCTTAGAACATCAAGTTTATATTAGTGCGAAGGAACACCACGAGGTGTTCGTAAGTTCCGATTGATACCAGCGCCATTTTGGGCGGGGCCGGCTCAGTCCGGAAGCAGCATCAGGGGGAAATGTTTCCCATTACTGGCAGTTTGGACCAGAGTCCTTTTCGGCAGTTCTAGAATTCATGCTAACAGAAGGAGTGGCAATGTCATGTTTGTTTCGTTGGCGATCAAGGCAGCCGTCCCTTACCGGAAGCCTGCAAAGGCCGAAGGTTCCGCCGGGGACCTTTGTAGGATCTTCAAGGCTGCGGAGATGCTGTCGGAGATGGGGGCTCGTGCTCCAAGGGGCAAATGTTCGAGTTATATTGCTGGTCAAAGTTACTCTAGTGGCCGGGGCCCGCCTTCCAGCGGACCCAGACGCCATTTTGAGGCCCTACAGGGGCCACTCTCGTCGAGTTTGCAAGAGTGGGAGAGATCCTTCGGAGTGAACGGAAGAGGTCCTTGTTGTGTGAAAGCGGGACGTTCAGCTGGGGTGCAGCTGTGATGCCCCCACCTGGGGGGGCGAGGGAGACTCGTTCGCATCGTCTCCTTCTCCCGGTGCACTCCATGCCACTCCTTTTCATCGCCCCGCATGAAGGTCTCTCCACATCCGGCGTTCCCCCAAGTCCTGTGCTCAGTGCTGTGGGAGCATGGCCACCTGTGGCGCGCATTCGGCGCGGCACGAGTATCAGTGCAGTCATTGCAGGTTCGGTGTTCCGAAAATATGGTCACCATTGCACGTTCGGTGCTGCGCAAGTACTGGGGTGCCACCATGGTGTGTTCGGTGCTGTGGAAGTATTGGCACCATCGCCTGACTGGGGATGTTCGGCGTCGGGCCGGGGGCTGGGAAACCTCCTATCGGTGGAGGTGGGAGAGGCTCGTCCGCGTCGCCTCTCCCTCCCAGCCCAACTTGGACAAATTGTTGTGGAGGTACGTGCAGGACATCCCGCCGTCCAGAGCTGCTGCGGCTGTTACGGAAGAGAAAAGGAAAAAAAAGGTGCCTCGTTCTCCTCTGGACATGTGGCGGGACTACTTAAGTCTATCCAGGCCCGTTGCGGCTGGCTGAGGAGACATGTGGCGGGACTACCTACAACTGCCCCGGCTGCTGGCTCCTGCCTCTCCTCCGGCTCCCCCATACGTTAAGATTTCCTGACCAAGAGTTGGCGGCGGGGCCCGCCTTATATGGGTTGCCGTTGGTTGGGCGTAGCCGTAACCCTGCCCTACTTTGGAAGGTTCCAGAATGAGGGGGGGGGGGGGCGAATATTCTGTTTGACTTTCATTTTCTACAGTTTACCGTTATTATTCCTTGTTTGTTGTGTTAAATTAAAAGTTCAAGTTCATTAATGGTCTACGGATTTTGTTTTACCATTTCTTTCTTTTCAGGTTGTTTTTATGCTAAGTTTCTGCTAACAGAGGTTGAGTAACACGGAAACACGTGTAGAGGGATGACGCAGATTTGTACATTACATACACACAAACTCAGACGGGGGGACAGTACAAGTACGACATACAAAGACCCAAGACGAATATAAAACAGTTATTGGTCATAATTATCTCTTTCCGTCTGTGAATTTGAAACGAGGCTGGGTTCCCGTCTTGACGTTGCCCGACCTAGGAAAACTTGAGCATGCCGCTGAAATTGTCCTGGCGAAATCTGTGCCATCGGGCATAATCAAACGTGGTGGTTCTGTCTGGTCTGTCTATGTAAGTCGGGTTCTTCTTTGTCTCGCGCTTTTTCTTGTACTGCCGGTCTGTCGTTCCTGTCGGCCCTTTGCCTTTACTCACGCTCAGTAGAGTCGGGCATTGGGCTTTCCAGTGTCCGACATACCTACAAAAAGCGCATTGGGCTGGCCCTAAGTCTGGTCGTCTTTTGCATAGTGTCGGGGGATAAGTTGTGGGTAGCGATGTCCTGGGGTTGTCCTGTCGGTATATTTCTCTATTTGGTTTGTCCTCGTCTTTTCTCTGTCGTTGCATAGCCTCTCTGCGCCACATACCGAGACTGTCGAGCATAATTGGCGTTGTCTTATTATTTCGAAGGGCTATTTCTAACGTTTCTATTTTATCAAGGTCAAAGGATCCTGCCAGTGGCCACTGTTTGTCTTGACTATCTTCGGTATACCTGTGCCACAATTTATTATAGGCTATGGTGACTAATCCATAGTTTATGAACATGTCCTTATTAGGGGTGCCTTCTAGTGGAGCTATATGGTCCACCTCTAATACCCGGTCCGGGCTAAACAGGCTATTAATCAGTGGGGAGAAGACAGACATGACGGCTCGTAACGAGGGACTAAAAAGTCAGCACTGCCTATCTTATCACTAGGTGCAAAGACCGGACAGAATATTTCTATTCAACGTTGTTTGCAGGCAGTGAATACCTCATGGATCAAAAATAATAAAAAGACCAATAAATAACAATGGGGAGAATGAGTAGGTCCGCAAAGATCTGCGTTACCTACCCTTTTCACTATCTGCAAAAAGGGTGGTCTCTTCCCTGTTTGCAGACAGGGAATCTCCAGGAAACAATAGTTTTGCGAACAACAGTTCAGTTTCAAGTAATTATTGAGTGGGGGAGAAAAAATAAGCACGGCTGCTGCCCTACCTATCCTCCACTGCTTGCAAAGAGAGAGCCCGTTGTTTCTCCGTTTGTAGACAGTGAATCTCCAAATAAAATAAAAAGAGCAATACTAGTATTTTTAAACAATCAAGCAAACAAGCAATTATTTCGCAACTTGTCGTGATTACACGACCTTACCCGGACCATGTGGACAGTTTCTTGTCTTCCGAATCCAGCGCCCGATCGTCCTCTTTTTCTCGTATTTCTCACGGCACTCCTGATGGTCCCCAGTCAGGACCGTAGATCACTCGAGAGAGGTCTGTTCGGAACTAGTGAAGTTCGGATGATCGGTTGCCAGACGAGGGTCTATTGGGCAAGAGCTCTCCCGATCGTTGCAGTCGTTCACTCTGTCGTCGGGACCTCTCCCACTGGATCCACGAGTCGCTGATGGGCCCCACGCTTGGGACGCCAATTGTAAAAACCTGAGGCGGGTCGGGGGCAATCGATATTTGCCCGGCGGTATTGCCTCTGTGACCCTTTAGTTATTTAATCAATGAAGAGGCAGGCGCTGGAGACTGGAAAGCAGGAAACAAGGTTTTTATTCTCTCCGGAGGAGAACACAACGAAACGGACAGAAGGTATCGTTCTGAGGTGCTCTAACTGCATCCCTGAGGCCTGGCCTCTTATACACAAGTTTATCTTTTTATTGCATGTAACATATTCTCGTCGACACTTTGATGTACAGAAAGACATCCTCAGATCCCCCTTTGGGCCCGTTCCCACACACATTTACAGTTGAAGTCCCCACCCTAGTCACAACAGGTGATGAGTATCACGCAGCTGGATATTCCGCCGATTCACGGAATGTGGGGGGGTTTTGATCGGATCTCATGGGGAGGGGGCTTTGATCAACCCGGGGATCCTTTGATGGGGGAAGCTTTCTATTGTACGGGGAGGGGCAAGGAATGGTATCGGCAGAGCTGGGTGTCGGCCTGGGAACGGGGAAGACAAAACGGGCACACAGGAAAAAAGGGGGTTTGCATCTTAGGGCCGGAGATCATGAAAGGGAAGCAGGGAGGTGTCGCGCTGGGAACAGGATGAGGGCCTGGGGCAGAGCAGCGCCGAAGAGGGGTTTATGACTCAAGGCAGGTGCAAGCAGGGGGTGGTCAGCGTGCAGGCTTAGTGAAGGCGAAGGGCTATGTCAGGGGCCAGCAGCATGCAAAAGGGTTCGCTCTGATCGGGGCATCTAAAAAAATGGCGGGCGCGCACGACAAAAGTGTGGCATCAGGGGAAGAGGCAAGATGGCGCAGATAATGTTCACCAAAACGTACTAATTTTCAACAAGTCCGAGACTAATATCTCCTTCCTAGGTATTTGACTGGGAGAGGTATCATTAGTATTTAAATCAGGGGTCATAGAGGTGAGGGAGTGCAAAAGGGAACTATTTGATTTATTTGATGGAGTACTGCTGAATAATTTTAGACCTATAGGGACTGTTTTTGTAGGAGTATTTTCTAGTTCTATAATCCTGCTGGAATCACAAGAAACATATCTCCTGCAGAGTTCTAAATCTAGATCCGGGAGAGTGAAATCATTACTTTGAACATCCTCGGGTGGATTGAGACCATGGAGAGCGTGTGGCGTTCTATGTACAGTCACATCTACTGTTATTAGAGCAGGCCCCAAGGCTACCTGTGGAATTAAAGAACTGATTTGATCCCCAGGACTTCGCGCTGGGTGTCTCTGGGGTTCTTGGGGTTCTCGGGATTCTCCTCCTCTAGAAATACTACCAGTAATATGGGACTCTTCAGCAGTATTTACCTTTTCACACTCTTTTCTAATCCCACTCGCATTTTCCCCTCGTCTCCAGTTATTACAGTATTTTATGTAACTTTGGGGTTTGTATCCTTTCCCCTTTCCCATAGACTAAATAGTTGATTTTTTCCTGTAGACAGTATGCCAGAGACATCCTTATTTCGTAGGGGATTTGATTTTGTTTTTGCACAAGTCCTTCCCACCAATAAACGCCCCGACCTTCATTTTTTTGCTGTCATTATATTTAAAAGAAGGGAGTACTGAAAGACAAGGGCAAAGGTGGACAAGAAACGCTGCAGAGAAACACTACCGATATATATATTATATATACACAAGACTATAATCCAAGACTACAGTTTTCCCTTTCCTTTCAGACAGTGTTCCTTCAAGTTAATCCGCGTTCAAACGTGTTCCTCCAGCGATAGTTATTGTTAGTTTGTTCGTTTGTAGGTGGCAGCGGCTGTCCACAGTATTCAGTATTGCAAACAGCCTGCCTACTTGCCTGGTTTCAGGTGATCTGATCTCCCGGACACTCTGCAGTCGCCACCAATGCAGAACAGCGCTGCTCGGCGCCCCCGCCGCTACTCAAGGCTCTCACGGCTCCTATCACTGCTAAAAAAGTTTCTCAGCCTCTATAGCTGCCAGGCTGATTCCGTGGCTTCTTCGGCTGTGGGACAACCTATCACAGCACCTGCTGCTAAGGAAAGTCTTTCGCAGCTCCGGCCGCTTGTGGAATGCCTTTCGCGGCTCCGGCCATTGTAAAATGGCTTTCGCGGCTCCGGCCGCTGCAGGGTGTTTTTTGTGGGTCTGGCCACAGCAGGGTGGTTTTCGCGGCTCCGACCGCTGCAAGATGGTTTTCGCGGCTCCGGCCGCTGCAGGATGGCTTTCGCGGCTCCGGCCACTACAGAAAGGCTTTTCGCGGCTCCGGCCGCTACAGGATGACTTCTCTGCGGCTCCTGCCGCTTTTGGACAGCGTTCAAGACGTTCAGAGCTCGAGCGGCTCCTTCTGCGGAAACGGCCCCACAAACACGGCCACGTGGCAACAAACAGCAACCTCCCACTTCCACTTCCACTTCCAACAATGCAACCACAGGAGGAGTCCTGCAGGAAGGCTCTTGATGCTCCTACACAGCCTGGCTGCTCCGGCCGCTGCTCCGGCTGCACCCAGCACCACCGAGCGGCTCCAGCCGTGGGGGTGAGTTCTTTGACAGCGTCTGCCTGCACCCAAAACATTTTCGCGAGGCTCCGGCCGCGGAAAGAGCACCCAGGTTGTCCCGGTGCCGAGAAAACAACCCGCGGCTCTCCCGCCGCACCTCTGAGCATTTTTGTGGCCCTGGCCGCACTCGACTTGGCCCCGTGGCTCCGGCCACTCCTCAAAAGTAATGGCGGTGCCTGCCACGCTCGAACTGGCAAAGGCGGCCGAGAGGCAGGTACAGCCGCACCCGGCCGCGCATAGACTGGCCCCGCGGCTCTGGCCGCGCCTCAAAAGATTTGGCGGCCTTAGTCCCAGCCGCTCTCGGGCTGACCGAGCGACTGCAGCCGCAGAGAGGACGCCGATGGAAAACCGCCGGGCCGGATCGGGAGGTCAATGGCGGATCAAACCACTCCCAATATCCCCCAACGGCTTCCGCTACAGCAGTCGGGCAGCCTCCAGGGGTCTGTAACACTCGGCACGGCACTGGTCTCAGCTCAACTCAAACCCGCTGGTGACACCCCTAACTTCAGAAAGAAATCCTCACTTTGCAGATTCTTTACCAGCTATCCCCTGAGATTATGGAATGTCCTTACTCGCTACATCAAAAGCTTTAAATCCACTTCCATCCACTTCCATCTACCAGATGGTGGTTGCCATGAATGTGTTCTTCCCAGTACCCTCTTCAGAACACTTCTGGACTTAATGTATGACAGAAGAGTGCTGGCCCTGTTGTCTTCAGCTGAGATGAGACCAGAAGGGCTGTATCTGCTCCTCTTGTACCTAGGGCAAGGAAGTGACTCAAAAGATCCTTTGGCTGAGCTCCTGTTTAAGCTACATGGACACAACAATCTACAAGAGTCCCTTTCTTTAAATTCCCAGCTGACGAGCTTCAATTCGACCAAACGTGGACACTGTTGGCCCCCTCTGCTGGAGTGAGTCCTGACAAAAAAGTGTAGCTCCTTGGTTGTGTCCGGCGGGTCTTGGTCTACCACAGCTGACAACTGGGAACTTAGAATCTGTTTGGGCTTGAGACCTACAGAGGACTGGGACAAACCTACCAAGCAGATCAAGCCAAGACATGTTCTTGTTCACCCATATAAAGTTGTTTCTCCTGCTCCGAGCGTATCTGCAGCATAACATCTCCTACAGAAAAAACTTGAGAATAAACTATCCGGCCTGTTGTAAAACTCCTTAGGTACAACCTACTGCCTTAAACTGCTGAAGAAATGTGATTTCCTTTTTTTTTAATGAAACTAAGGGTCTGATTTAGGTCTTAGTTGTATTACCACTCTCCCACCATGATAGTGATCCCAAGTACTCCGTCAAGCTGATGGCACTCCACCCGCCTTATTTAGATGCATGTTGAATGATTCTATGTCCAAGTCAACAGAGTTTTCACCTACGCGTATGTGACTCACTGTTGCCACTAAGTTGTGTAAATGTCTGTTGGTTAGCCTGATAGGCGTTAGACTGGCTAATTTCACATATCTCCTCTTTACTGCGTTGAGCTAAATGGTTGATTTCATATATACTTTCTAGGTTGTCTTTTTTCATTTCAGGACATCTTCTTACCTGTTTATTTGAAGTAGTTTTGAATGAAACATAAAATGTATTTGTAATTAATTAAATACCTAGAGAAAGGTCTAAATATGATATCCAATTCCTCTTCCCTTTTAGGTTGCTACATTATATTTCAAAACAACAATTGGATATGTAATTCACACTTTTACCCCCAAAAAAGTTTCAAAATTCATGATAGGTTTAACAATCATACCACGGAAGCAAACCTCTGTTACTCAGGAAACCTCTACTCCAGCCCAAGATCAAGCCTCCAGGTAGGACTCCACTCCTGACAGTCCGGATAAAGAAGAGCAGCCTGGTCCACTTTGCCTGCCTGGGCAGACGGCTCCATAGAGTCTCCCGCAGTCCGCCCCTATAACTTCAACCCTAACTGATTACAACACGTGTTAGAAATGAGTTTTCTGGCTGGCTAAGGTGTGCACCTAAGGCAGGCAGAATCCACCACTCTAGTCAGTATAAGGGGATTACACATTTAAAATAACCCCTGCTCACCACCTTGGTAGCTTGGCACTAGCAGTCAGGCTCATCTCAAAGGCAGTGTGTAAAGCATTTGCACATAAGCCGCAGTAATACAGTGAAAAGACTACAAAAGGAAACCACACCGGTTTTAGAAAAATATCCAACATTTATCTGCGTAAAACAAGACCAAAATGATAACAATAAAGCAAAATTAGAATTAAAAAACTATTTTTTCAGGTCGATAGCTCTGTCCAGGGCTATCACAGCATCATGAACAAACAAATCCTACAGTTCTGGGAGACTACAGTGTCGTACAGTAGCTACATGTCGGGGAAACCTTATAAAACAGACCCTTTGGAGATGCAATCAGTGGCTCGGTGATAGTCGTCTTGCAGCATTGGTGAGACCAGTGCTGTGGTGCAAACTGGGGCCATGATCATGGTGGTACTAACAGATCATGGTGCAAGCAGCAGCTTTGTTGTTGCTGAAGTACTGTCGCCGGACGACCAACAGCTACAGTGCAAGACAGGGCAATTCAGTAGGCAGGGCCCACAGGTCGAAGTACAGGCAGCAGGTTCAGATGATGATCTGGATTTGATGGCACTGGTGTCAGTGGCAAAGGCTGCGGTGTGAGACTAGGCGGTGCCTTGAGCAACCTACGAGCGGTATCCCCAAATAGTGGTGCAGGCAGAGGCATTGATGTCAACTTAGAACAGTGTTGTCAGTGAGACCACAGGTCATGGAGCAAGCAGCGGCTCAGTGGCATCGTCAGGCGTCGCGTCGTCAGTGAGACCAAGGTCACAATGCGAAGTGTGGTGGTGCCCTCAGGTCACAGAGCCATCATTGACGGCATTGGGTTACCTTTTTCCTCTGTGGCAGCTGAAATATCCAATTCCAAAAGCTGGTACCCGGAAGATGTTAAAGTCTTTGATTTCCCTGAGACTTCCAACAGGAAGCAAGCTCTACATCAAGCCTGTGGAGATGCTTAGACTGCAGAAAGAATAGTCCAGTCCTTTCCCTGTCCAACACAGAAGCAGCAACTGCTGGCCAATCCTGAGAAGGACGCAGCAAAGTGGTAGTCTCTTCTCACAACTCTTCCAGCCCTTCTTCCTGGCAGGTTCCTTAGTCCAATAGTAATATAACATTCTGGGTATTCTGGTATTTATACCACATTTTCCGTTTAAGTGGGCCCAAACAAAGTTCCTCTGGCACATATAAACCAGTTCAGCCTAGCTCAAGCCAGGTTCACCACAAAAGGTGGAAATAGCTTTGTGTGCAGCAGCCACAGTCCATTCGGTGCAAGTGACAACATCTCCCACTACTCTAAATGCAGCCAGGTCTATTCAGCCTCGGTATGAGTCACCCAGAAAAGACAGGGCTCACCACTCCTTAACCCCCCCGGTGTCTGTCTAGTGTGAATGTACACCCCCTGCTCCTGTTACTCTGAATCTAGACAGAAAATACACAAAAGGTAGAGGCACACAATAGTTGAGCAAGAAAATGCCCACTTTCTAAAAGTGGCATTTTCAAACACACAATATAAAAATCATCTTTACTAAAAGGTATATCTTTAAATGTTGAGTTCAGCCATACTATATTCTATTTCTCTATCTTGTCCCAATGGAAAGTTAGGCTTGTAAGATGTTACTAGGCAACTCCCGGGATGTTATCCTATGGATGTGAAAAACGAATTGCACTGTATTTCATTATGAGGACATGCAACACACACCAGTACATGTCCTACCTTTCACATACACTGCACTCTCGCCACAGGGGTAGCTTGGGCCTACCTGAGAGTTGTCTTATCTGTAAGGAAAGGGAAGGTTAAACCCTGGCAAGTCGACGCACTTGCCAGGTTGACATGGCAGTGGAAACTGTGCGCAGACACTGCTGTCGTCGGTTTGTGACACAGTTGAAAAGATGCTTGTGTGAGTGGCATAATCAGTGCTGCAGGCCCACTGTAGTAGTAAATCAAACATCCCAATCATGGAAACCCAATCATACACACTTTACAATGAGAGAATATGCACTTTAGCACTGAATAGCCATGGTAAAGTGCCCGGAGTCCTAAAACCAACCAAAACAAGGTCAAAAACAGAAGGCCAAAAAGCTGACGAGACAACTCCACCATCATATGCAGTTCAGCCAGGACCCAGTGAGACTGGGCACACTGGCTCAAGCTAACAGATTAGTGGGGGTAGGGATCTTAAGAGGGATCCTGTGGGCTACCTAGTGAGGCCATTGTGGTATATGTCATCTATCCTACTATCAACCAAGTCTTAGAAACCCTCCATCAGTCCCAAGCCATGATGGACCAGGTCCTTACAGAGCTCCAAGACATGAAGCAGTTGCAGAAGGAGTACAATGTTCAGGTGGGGAATCTGACTCTAATTTTGGTTCCCTGCTGCAGGACATTTGCACCCATTTGTGCAGGGTGTTTCCTACACCATCTTTCCCTTTCTGTGGTCCAAATAAATCTGGCCCTACTACATCTACCTCAGCCACATAATGGGAGGCCCTACAGCAACAGGAAATACCTGCGCCCACCTCAGTCCCTGCAACTGTGGATCCACCAAATCCCAGCAAGAGCACACATTCATCTGGACCACCAGGAGAGGATGGCAAGACCACACCAAGAGACGCTGAACATAACTTCCTCCAGTGTGTGACCACCATTTACTCTGTGGACTATTTTTGGACACATTGACCATTCTGAGGCCAGTTGTATTTTGGGCATTGAACATCAAAAAATTCAACATGGCAGACTTTTTCTCATTTTGTTTGTTTTCGGTTTGCATCAACTCTTACTCTGTTTGCTTTTGTTTAATAAAAGCCAAACAAAGTAAAAGACTGGTATTGTAGTTATTTTCTGTATTCATGGAATTGTTTTTCCTTCCATCATACATATATAAAGTAAAAAAAACAATGGATTGTTATACATAAATGAATTGCAAGAATGTTATGTTCTTCAATAATTTCTACCATGTCCTCAAAATACAAATACCAGAACCTCATCAACTAGTATTTCACTTATTTGAAACAGAGTGTTCTGTCAAAGTTGTATTCAATATACCAAATCATACATAACATGAATACTGGATGTTTTTTTTTTACATTTCCAGTTCATCACCTTGTTATCATGGAAGAATTGGATATACGGATATAATGAAAAGAATCAGGTTAAAGAGGCAATATATGAGGCAATATATTATTGGTTTATGTCATCAGCTGGAGCCAGATCTTCTGCCTCACAATAGGAATTGCACAACAATAGCACCAATAGTTCTGAATCCTGTCAGTGCTGAATGTTGTGACCACAGGGTCAGTCCTATACACTGTTGCAGTATCTGGGGTAAAATCACAACCAACGTTAAGTTGTGTGCTACAAGAAGTTATTTCTACAATGTTGAGACACATCGACATATTCATACACTTAGCACAAAATGTGCATTGGGCCAAAGTGAAGAGGGATGACTATACTTTTGGTTGACTACTACATCTGGTTACCGCAAAGCAAGCAGCACAAACTGGCTTGGTGCAACAATCAACAGAAAAAAGTCAAATTCACTGTCATAAATAAACAATCAAAATGAAGACAAACGTCAATGTGTCAGAACATTGATCGACAAAGATGTGTCATGGATTTCCCTGAACTTACCCTTCCTAAAAAGTGTTCAGCACATGATTTTTCCTTATTATTTCAACAGTTGGTTAAACAGTTAATCTGATGATATGTCAAAAGCTACTTCCACTCATGTGAAGAAGTTGTCAATGCCATCCTGACATAAGTCAACTCCTTCCTCCTCACCATTATCATCTTTATTTGGCATTTCAGAATCCTCACCTAATGGCTCTCCATGGACTCCATTCTCTGTGTTATAAGTGATGTTCCATTGCAGGGCTTTGTTGTGCAGCATGCTGCAGGCCATGGTGATATGGCACACCTTATTGGGTGAGTAGAAGAGGGCTCCGCCAGTCTTGTCCAGACAGCAAAATCTGGCCGTTAGCAGCCCAAAAGCCTACTCCTCCGGCCTCCATGTTCTTCCTTGGGCCTCATTGAAGCTGACCTCTGTGATGCCAATAACCATGGTTGGTAAAGATAAGCTGTGTTCTCTAAACGGATCAAAAAGAGTAGAGACAAAATATGTCCCACCATTTCAGATGATTCACCTTGAAATTACACAAACAATGTTATGTCAGATTGTACTTACCAAAAATGCGGGCCCTCTCATGTCCAAGTTGTGACATTTTCAGGGGCATGCTACTGTTCCGTTGTGCAAAGGAATCATGCTTTTGATGTGCAAATCACTTAAGCAGACAACTTGCATATTGATTAAATGGAAGTGTGTCCGAATCTGGTAGTCTTGTTACCTGGCTTGTGGTGGCAATAGGGCAATATTTGTGCCTTCAATTGCTCCAAACACATGTGATAGGCAACCCAAAGCATGGAAATCCCCTTTCATATTTGCGAAATCCTCATGTTGTGGAAGCTGGATGTAGCTGCTGATGTGTTTCATCACTGACTAAAGAGTGTCTTGTAGCACACCACTGAACGTTGGTTGTGACATTCCACCAGCTACTGCCACAGTATATTGGAATGAACCCGTAGCCACATAATTAAGTACTGTCATGAGTTTGACAATTTGTGTAACAGATGTGGAATTTCTGTTGTGAGACAGAAGATTTGGCTCCAGCCGATGACAAAAATCCAGATAGTTTGCCTATTTAATCTAAACTTTTTGATAATATTCTGTTCTTCCGTGGTGGCAAATTATGGAAATGGGTGGGACACTTGAAGCTTTTTGCCAGGAAAATGATGTAATTGTGACTGACACTGCATGGGATATAGGCAAGACAAGGCTTTAAAGCTGAGTCAAAGTGCACTATATCTCCTGTGAGGGCATATCTGCATGAGCAGATATGCCCCTGCAATATCCTTGTCAATTGCTGGATAATGTACGTGACCAGGGAAGCCATGGCAAGTACATGGGCAGGACACCCATCATTATGAGTTCCTCAGATCCATGATGGCATCACTGAAGTATGGGAGGTATGGTACCAAACAGCTCCGCATAATAAACCTGCACTGATTCCAGTGTCGGATTTATTAAACTTTGCACACAGAGGACCCCTTAGAAGGATCTCCAGAAACCTGCAAACCCTTAGTGTGTTCACCGACTAGCCAAAGCCAGATTGCTAAAACCTGACAATGTTTTGACCTCAAGGGATGACTGCCTGAAGGCTCAGAGGCTGAAAACAATGCCTTTCCGGGTGGAGGTGTTCATACCTTCCCGGTCAGGACGAGCCATCTGTGGCAGAGAGCTTAAAAACCCTCTCCTGTAAGAGGGAGCAGGGCCCCTTCCTGTCTCACCCCCTTTTTGGCAAGAGGACAGGTGGGAAAACTTAAAAATAATAGATGTGCCTCCCTCTTCCGGTGCTGGAGGCTAGGTAAAGTAGACGTTTCATTGCCCATCATCTTGAAGATGGTTGGACTAATTTAATCAGGGCTAGGGCTATGTCTTATTCCCACCATTGGCTACTATCTGTCACTCCTTTGTAACACCCATAAATACAGTATTTAGGTGTCATCCACAGACTCTGAACTTCAGTTCCTGTTGACCGAAGAAGAACTAGACACTACAGGGCAGCACTAGCAGAGAAGACTGTAGAGAACTACTGACTTGACCCCAGCCCTACCGGCCAGTCTGAAACCCTTAATGAGCCTGCACCAAAAAATGACTCTTCCCGAAGACCAGCAACCTCCAAAATCTTGTGAGGACTGCCTGCCTTGAACAAAGATCAAGATCTCCTCAGAACAGCGGTTCTGTTCACGAGCAACAGCTTTCAAGTAAAGGCCTCTGTGACCTTATCTGTTAAACCCTGCTCCCGGTTCCACCACTGCACCCAACGCCTCAGGCCTGTGTCCAAGAGGGTGACCTGTCTCACTGAGGTTCACCAGCACTTTAGAGCGCAGGTCTATTGTGGTTTTACCCCTCCCAGACTACTTAACGTCACCAGCAGCCTCTGCACCGAGTCCCCCTCAACCTCTACCTACTCCAGTAAGCCGTTTCTGACATCGTAAGACACCCCTTCACCCGCTAGCCCTGGGCCTTGGTGAAGCAGATCAAAGGTGACCCTATGACCCTGAGCATAGCAACTTACCTCTACAGCTGTTGGCTTCCTCTGAACGGCCTTGTGGCCTAAGCCGGCAGTCCTTTTCTGATTTTGCCTTTCTTCATTGCTTTACATTAAGCACCTCATGCTGTGTTGGCACCCTGCGATACAAAAGGGGATGATGGAGAGAGCGTTTGAGCAAATCAAACACTCACCCCCAGTCAACTGATCTGGGTTTAATCCATCACCATTCTTAAGCTCACTCTGCCACCCCAGTTCAGACATGGCCATATGTAAATCAGTCTGACCCTGTGCCTCATCGGAACAGTCATGGCCGAACTGCCAAGCCATGTCTTCCCTGGACCGGAAACAAGCACCTGGGACCGGTTTCGAATTTGTTGGCACCCTGCATATGGCTGCCCATGTCCTGCTGGTGGTTTAGTGTTGGTCCTGCTTTGGACCCTGCCCAGTGCTTGCTTCAAGACCCAGAGACTGGCTCCCCAAGCAGCTATTACGTACCTGTAAGCAGCCTGTGTTCGATCGCCCCATTCTTCATTGGTTTACTTCGACCAGTCTCCTGGCCTGAGTCTGCATCCCTTTTTTTATTTTTCCTTTCTCTATTGCTTTACATTGGGGACCTGACATAGTGTTGACATCCTGCACCCAGACGCACCTGTGCTACTGGTGGTGGTGTAGTATTGGTGCTGCATTGGACCCTGCCCAATTCTTGCTTCAACCCCATGGAGACTGACACCCCACGCTGCTCCTACTTACCTGTAAGTTGGCTTTCCTGTTTTCAGTTTCTATTTTTGATAAATGCTGGTGTTTTTTTTTCAATGTTTTCAAGTGATTTTAATACCTTAAAATACCGTGATTATCAGTGGTTGCACATTTTCAAGAGATTAAAAACAATAGAAACAGTGTTTTTCTTGTGTTTATGGAACGTTTTACTTTTATTATTACTTGTGTTCTGCACTGATAGTGCATGGTATATACACAGTGTATATAAAGTGTATACAAGGTCCAAATACATGTATGCAAATCAAACTTATTGTAGTACACCATTCAATACTTCTCCAGTGAGTCGTTGGTCATGTGCGCTCACTTCCTTCTCATGTAAACTTTTTTCTGTGAAAAGGCCCTTGGGACATTGGCACTTGAGACAGGCAACGCCAAAACAGCCAGTACACAATTTGCTAACTCTGGCTTCTGACATAGCTTTCCATGCCAATGCTGGTGCACTTGAAGATTGCGATTCACTGGGCAGGGTCTGCAATGTATGAGTTAAACTTGGCATTTATGCCCTCAGGTTTATTGAAGCAGTCAAAAATTAAGCAGCACACTTTTCACTACAGATAAGATTCCCTTTACGGAAGGGATCTGGAACTTGTACAGAGTACTACAGTGAGGTTTCATTAACTTCAAATGCCATAGTTAGTGAAAGCACATTTCTATGCATCACTGCAAGGCATTTCTCATACATTGTAAAATAAAAGTTCCTGAGTTTCTCTTCAAAATTGCTTTGCTTACCAAGTGGCAAGCACTCTGTCATGGAACAGGCTGCAGTGCCAAATTCACTAAAGGTGTTGCTCAGCCTACTTTCAAGGAGATTTGTCCCATTTACACCAATTATGCTGAACACTTGGCGGACAAGAGTGTTTTCAGACTCCCACTTTTGATATTGAAAATTATTTCAATTACAAAACATATGTGCCTACGATGAATTTCTGTGGTTCTGCATAATAAATATACCAAGTATTATTTTTATAAATTGGTCTCGGATTTATTTATTGAATGTGTGTCTTATTTATTCCCAGTGTGTGTACAACAAATGCTTAACACTACCTTCTGATAGGCCTAACTTTTTGCCCACACTACCATAAAAAAGAGCCTTAGTATTATCTACTTTAACCTTTTAAAGCCTCTGCGGATCCATTGGACTCTCTGCATACTATACCAATTTTTATACATATTTAAATTTTAATTATTATCTTTGGTCATTTTTACTTCACAAATGTCCTTTTGTAGCTGACAATATTTTAAATATGAAAGATTGTGGAATGAATAAATTGCACTGTTGGTGTAAGCAACACAGTGGAAATATCACATTTAACCACAGTAATGCACTACATAAAACATTTTTTTTTTAAATCGATGAGTGTCCTTCAAACTTTTAATATGTAAACAAAGAAGCCCCAATTTTGAGTGGTGGTGACACACTTAAAAGCCACAAACACACTATTTGCTCTTCTAAAATGGTGGCTGCCTGACCTTGCAGTCAGGAAATTTGGCCTCAGATGTCCACAGTGGAAGTTGACCGCGTAGTGGGTCTTCAACTCCACGACAGGCACAGCAAGAGTCTAACATGTGAGAAAGCAATGTACGAAGGCCAATGGCTGTATTTGTGTCCGCTGACAATTGCGTATGTTGCGTATATGTATGCGGCAGTTCGCAAAAAGCTCACTTGCCTCCTGACACTAGAGTCATCAAAACCTACTTCACCTTTTCTGTTGTTCCTGACACCTGGGAGCAATGATGCCAGGGCAAAAAAGTGAGGGGGATGCCTTCTCGCCAGAGAAACTGGAGTTGCTGGCACAGGAGCTCCATGGCCAGCTCTATGGCTCACCAGAGGAATAGGTACATGTCTGAAATGTGTAAGTGACTCTGCCTAACTGTTTTTTATTTCCAATAACACAGGCTACAATGTCCCTTTGAGTTCCTAAGTGAGGTGTACTTAGTCATGTGAAGTGTCATATATTTTATTTCTTTCATTGGATAATGATGTTGGGGATTTCTAAGCACTTTACAATTTTAAAAAACAACAACATTAGTGTGTGTTGTGTATTCAAAGCCCTAGATTCTAATTAGTGTGTATGTAGAGATATATCTAGGAATATGTTTGAATTGCATGTTAAATCTCACATCATACAAATTAGAAGACACATTATCTTGTCTTCACAACTGTACATATATATCTTTTTTCTTTCACAAACCTAATGAAAATGATGTTTGCAATGTTTATCATCCGACAAATTACCCATCCTAGATCACTCCAAACCTTTGCCTAAAAAAGTTTAAAAAAATGCATTTTCACAAATACAGCTCCACGTTAATGGTCTTTACACAGGTTTGCAATTTGAAAACACACGCCATGACATGAATTGGTTACACAGGCAAGTACACTTTGGGTTTAGAAAAGCACAAGGATCCAACGGCTGTAGCATCAAGAGTTTACTGCTGTATGTGTAATGTTACTTGTTGTATCATATAGCTGGATGCAGAGACAGAAATAAGTAGCAACACACCAGTCAGGCGGCACACTAGCTAAGCAAAGATTTCTAGCTCATGTGTTACCTAGAAGAAATGCAAAAAGTCCAAACGCACAACGTCTAAATCATGATGGTGCTCAGACCTGTCCAGGTAGCCCACTCTGTCAGAGGGTACAGGAGCTCAATTATTGGCCATGCCTGTGAATTATTTCCAAGCAGCCCAGGCCGGCCGACTTGAGTCCACTGGGCAAGGGAGAGTGCACTGCTGAATCATGCAGTCAGGAGACAGCGGTAAGAAGGCCAGATGTAACCAGAGAAGAGTCAAGGTGCTGAGGGAAAGAAGAGCTGCAGAATGAACAAAGTATAACTACCAGCCGCTGTCACTCACAGAATAACAGTCACAATCAAATTGATTTAATTTTAGGAAAGTGCGTAGTATTCTTTCTTTGGGAGTTCTCGGCTGCCTATTGAGGAACGTCTTAAGCAAAGCCGAAAGCCATACACAGGGTACGTTAGCACGCCTGACTTGCTATCGCCGATGTAAACTTTAGAACATGAGTTTGTGAATTACCTGGTGTGCATTCTAGTACCAAATGTTAACGTTTTGCCGAATACATCCGGCTTTGAAAGTATTACTGAATAACGCGATCCACAGTAGGAACTCAGCTACAATTATGAACTGAGTGGTGGGCAAACTAAAAAAAATAAAAATCTTATTGCAGTGCTAACTGCAGGCACAGAGAGGGTGTGGTATTGGTGTCATAGGGTACACTTGGTGCCTCAGCGGCAATGTACTGTGAGCGTACTTACTGGACTTAACAGTTTTGTCAGCGTCGGTGATTGAGACTATGCAAGATGTTTTTCATTTTACTACCCTTACCCTAGAAGACATTGCTGCTACTTGGGCGGGCTGCTGACCCCGTAAAACAGCATGCAAGGGGACCTGTAAGATGCAAAACTGTTGGGAGCTAGCACGAGAAACTCCTGAGGAGAACTGCCTGTTACTCTCCATGCACTCTGACACATATTTAAATTGCAGCTATAGATTTTTTCCTTCCTCCCCGGGTGAAGCACTAAAACAAGTTGCAGCTCAAGAATAAAAACAAAGGTGCTCTCAGGCACTGGTGGATAGCAGCAGTCAGTTAACTCACCCTAAGGTTGATACCTTTTCCAGAGAAAAAATAGCCATTACTTGTTATTCAAAGAGTCTGCAAAGGTCTGGACCTGATACTAAACAGGACTGAAAACAAAATGTAATGTATTCATTTGTAACGTTTCATTTCTGTATATGTTTACTTTAAGTGTTATTCACTTACAGATCACCTCAGATCACTTTTATAACAGTTTTCTATTTATATTTGTTCTTTGTAGTATGTACAGATAAAATAAAAAATTCCAGCAATAAGTGATTTTGCTTATTTTTGTACTGTCTGTAGCATCAAAGTATCTGCCCTGTGTTCATTTGATTTTAGCAGAATGTGCTTAGCTGTATTACGGTGCAATAAAGTGCAGAGGCATTGGAGGTATGAGGTGTTTTAGGATAATTTCTTTATTTTTATATCTTCTGGGCACACAATCATATCGGTAACTTAACTTTCCATCTCAGGGTTTTTAAAGCAGTTTCAAGATATTGTAGTGCTTATTGATCGAGAGGGTGTAATTTCCAATATTTATCTCTTTTCATTCACTTCATTGCTTGGTTTCACTCTCAAGAAAAGCCACACTAACTGTCAATCATCTGCCACTTGTATCACTCTTAAGAACACAGAAACCACGGAACTGTGAAATATAATATCTACAAATTTGGCAGCTATGAGATGGTTTTTGGTTGTGGCCTCTGCTAAGGGTGAGATTTAAAAGCTCTTGCAGCCCATACCATCACCACCTGCAATTCCACCTTACATGTCTTTGCTGTTATCTTACAGAGCACATTTTCCTTCACTCACATCCCCACTAAAAGGGACGCCATGCAATTTCCTGTGCTTTATGGCGGCTTTAAGATTTATTAGAATTTCTTGTTTCTCAAATGGTTCTAATTTCTGAAATTGTTGTTTCCCTTGTCTTTACTGCTTTATTTTACTTGCAAGAAAGTGTCACTCATAGCCGGTGAATGCAACTCTGCCAAGAGCCACGCATTGCGCATTATACTAACACATTTAAAGAAAGGTTTCTGCATTACCGCAATGCCCGAGATTGTCACGCAATGAATGGCACTTGGCTGAGCTGTCACAGCATTTTCACAGCATGTTAATTGAAGCAGTTGTGAGCTGCGTCTTGCGCTGTCTCGAATAAGTGGTTGCACTGTTGTGGCTAATTAGACGTGATAGCATGATAGTGGCCTGGTGTTGCAGAGGCCTCTCCTCATCGTGCCGCCAACCCTCATCTCAGGTCCCAGCAACAAATGCCATATATGCGGAGCCCTCAAGTTGGTGGAGCGATTGCCACTCTCAGCCAGTCCATATTTTTCATCCGACAGCTCTGAGAATGCTTCGAATTGCAGATTTACTTTTCCCTTTATAAACAGGTCACTCTTTACTCAGAGGTATTCTTTACTCTAACTTTGTTCTTTAGTTCGCTGCTCTACCGTTTCTGGTTTTCTGAGACTACCATTTTGGTATTAGCGTATTATTTTGACTGTATATTGTATCGATTTCTTTGGCAACAGTGAGACGACTAGGAAACAACTGTCATAACTTACAGTGAAGTGCTCTCTGGGAGTCTGATCTCTCTCTCTGTTCCTGTCCATGGCTTCTCTTCCACTGGGTTGATATAATTCCAAGACCAGGGGCAAGCCACAGAGGAGTTTATGTCTGGCATTTCACAGATCATGGTAAAGTGAGTATTGATACTTTCTGTGTGCTTCTTATCCATCAATGAAGCACTCACATTCTAGCCACAGTCCTGTCTGTGTTAACATCCAACTCAGTGACTTGCCTGCTTTATTGACTCGAGTCAGCATCCTTTCAACTGAGCTTGTGTTGCTGGACGGAATAAGAAACAACATTTAAGGGGGGCGTGGCTTGCACTGACGGCGATGGCAGCTTCCTGCTGACTCTCCGGTGGCGGCGGGAGCTGGAAGCCAACGAAAGCCGCTCACATGCCCTCTCTCGGATCCCAGACAGAGGGACAAGCTGTTTAAATTTATGGAGGCTCACCTGGTATCCTTTTGGTGACTTCTCCTGGCTGGACCACGACGTTTGAGGCTTTTTAACCCGCGGCGCGGCTCTGACGAGTTGCGGCCGCCATTTTGTTTTCAATTTGAGTCGCAGACGGACATTTTCTCCTAGCTACGCTACTTTGCCTCACCCAGCTCCTTCACAATAAGACCCCCAGTGGCCCCCTCATCACAGCAGGTATCGACTTGCTCTTTATCTGGATGTTTTTTTTTTAATGTTATGCCTGCATTCTGAGGTATGCTGTTTCCTCACATATCCGCCATTTTGTGATCTGGTTACCACAGACTCTCTATCTTCATGGCAGCCTTCATACTTCATTTTTTCTCCTGGAATATAAACTCTTGATGTTTCAAATACTGCGCAGCATTTTTCTTCTGTGGCCCTTGGTTGACATATCATCTTTAACCCCTACCTGACGCTGTTATTTGCCACATGAGACTTTTGCTCCTGGATTTCTCTGGACTTTCCTCTCCTGCTATTAAACTTCATGAATGTAGGGGTTTTCATCATTCATCATTTATCTGTTTTTCTGCTTTTTTTCATATTTGAATGCATTGCTCATGTCATAGGTCGCAGATAATTCCTATTTTGCTATCTCATTGTGTTTCTTCAAGGTGTATTCTTGTACTTAGATACCTAACTATTGATGGAATATCTATTTTAGGCCTATGGGCAGATTGTCTAAACCCTCTGCACCACCTCTGCCTGCGCACCGCAGTTTTCAGCTACGTACTAGCTCTCGATACGAGTGTTTAAGCATGAAGAACTCAGATGCTATTGCTTCTAAAGATGCCTCAACGTCTCACAATACTTATAGTTCTGTGGTCACCAAGGCTTCCACAAAGAGACTGAAAAAGGATTCTCCCTCCCCTCCCAAGCAATCTAATTCAGTGACAATGGACTTAATCCTTGAAGAGAACAGAGCCTTAAAACCGTTTATAGAAGAATCTAAATCTACACTTCAACTTCTTTCCACCATAGACCAACGTGTAACTGTACTAGAACAAAATGTTGACTCTATTTCTTCTTCAACCTCCAAAATGGATTCTATCTCTTCACAAGTTTCGGTACTCCATAAGCAGATCGAGAACTTGGAAAATAGAAATAGAAGAAATAATCTGCGCATTTATGGCCTTCCTGAAGCTGCAGAATGGTCAGATGCCCCTCTTTTCTTCAAACGCTTCTTCCTAATCTGCTTAAGTTACCTGAGGACACTAATTTAAACATTCAAAGAGCTCATCGGTTGGGACCACCACCACGTTCTACCACTTCTCTACCGGCACACAAACCGAGAGGAGTAATTTTGTATTTCCTTGAATACACTGACCTGCTCACGGTTCTGATGGCTGCCAAAGCAATGTCTCGCATTGTATGGTCAGGTAACTCCTTATACATTTCACAAGACTACGCTAAATCAACTGCTGATTGCCGCAAGGAGTTCCTGTCTTTGAGACCACATTTGCGTTCAATTAGTGCACAATACGGTCTATTTCACCCCTGCTTGTTTAAAGTTACCATCAATAATAGAACCACTACTTATGAGGATCCTTTTAAGCCTAAAAGTTTTCTCAACTCCTATCACGCTGAGTCCATGGAAACCGCTCCACCATAATCTTTGCCATGGTTACCTGCGACATGTGTAATGTGTAATTATAATGTTTGTTCTCCAATCCTTTTTCTCCTTTGAGAACTATATTTATATCTTTGGAATGGTTGTTTAATATGCTCAATATTTATTCTGTTTACCCTTTTTTGTTCCTACCAGGTTATGTTCACGTCTTATACCTTCCTTCCATTATGCGGATTGTTCGTCCTGTGCTCCCTTCCGACCTCTTCTGTAGTCCTCGGCTCTGTTGTTATTCCGTGTGGCCTTCTACCCCTTCACCTTCTGTATTTTTATGATTTTACGTACGTTTCTCTTTTCAATTGTGTTTTTTTCTTCTCCCTGCCACTCCTCTCCGCTCCTTCTGCTTTCCTTGCTTGATTGTTTTACTCTCTTTTCTATATTATCCATCATTTCTTCTTACTTCATCTCAGAATCTATTTTCTTGCTTTTTTTCTTTTCCTTATCTCTCTTTCTCTCTTGTTCTCATTCTTCACACATTGTTCAGATGGTTGGTTCTACATTGCTTTCAATTTGACTCAAGTTGTTCTTTTTATTGGATTCATTCAATTTGTTGTAAATATTTTCTATGCCTTTAAAAATTGTTTCATGGAATGTCAGAGGCTTACATTCCCCCATTAAAAGACAGAGGGTATTGTCACACTTAGCTAGATTAGACACTGACGGTGCATGCATACAAGAATCTCATCTTACACATGATGAATATCTGAAACTTAGAAAAGGTTGAGTTGGAGAAATGTTTTTTTCACCTGGAGATGGTAAACGTAATGGGGTTGTTATCCTTTTTTGCAAATCTCTATCTATTAAAATGTTGTCACATTCTAATGATCAAGTAGGCAGATGGGTGTTTGTTAATTTAATGTTGGATAACATACCAGTTTCCTTAGTAAATATCTACGCCCCAACAACTGGAGACCCCTCCTTTTCGACTATACTGTCCAAACAAATCACTCACTGTTATGAGGACAACTTCATTCTCACAGGTGATTGCAATGACATTTTTGACCCCTTTTTAGATCATAACTCCTCAACCCCCTTTATACCTCATAAATCTCATAAGTCATTTGTTCATACTATCAAACAACATAAACTTATTGACGATTGGAGCCTTTGCAACCCGGAGTTAAGAGAATATTCCTTTTACTCCCCCACACATATATTAATTTTCCTCCCCCCCACAATATTACTCAATCACTAATGAAGGCTGACATTGGTTCTATTTTGATTTCAGATCATGCCCCTCTCACCATATGCCTAGATGTTTTCCAGCAGCCTAATTTGGCCAGTAAATGGCGCTTCAATAATGCTCTCCTCTTGGATACTGCTTTTACTTCTTCTTTTACTTCCTTCTTTAAAGAATATTTTGAAATTAATAAGACGAATGATGTATCTTTTTCCACAGTTTGGGATGCATTTAAAGCATCTGCCAGAGACTTCATCATCAGTTTTGTCTCTAGCACACGCAAATCAGCACGACAAAAAACGAATGCTCTGGTCATCAAAATCAAGACCTTGGAGCATTGCTATTACTCCTCTAAGTCCAAAGATTGCATATCCGAACTTTTAAAGATCAAATTTCAGTTTAATCGAGATACCACTAATAATGCATCCAATTACCTATTAAAGTCGAGTGCAAAATTTTACGTTGGTCAAAATAAAGCCGGGAAGCTGTTGGCTAATTATTTGAAAACCAAGCAAAATAAACTCAATATAGCATCTGTCTTCAGTTCCGATAATTCATTAAAATTGAGGAGATTCTACAGGAATTCCTTCAGTTTTACACGACACTATACACTTCTGAAACTTCGGCATCTGACAATACTATATCTCATTTCCTATCCCAACTTAACCTTCCACCTGATTCTCGTCCTGATTATTCTTCTTTAGAATCTGATATTACCCAACAAGAACTCCATAATGCTCTAATCACTCTTAAAAAGGATTAGGCCCCAGGACCAGATGGTTTTACGGTGTCATTTTTTCTTCATTTTGCATCTCTTTTGCTTCCCAAATTACATTCCCTTATATTGACCTTCTTGCAATATGGAAATTCTGTTGGTTCCTTTTCTGATGCTCTCATTTGCCTCATTCCCAAAACTGGTAAAGACTCTCAGAATTGCAAAAATTATAGAACAATCTCCTTGGTCAATGTCGATTATAAAAAGAATTCAAAAGCCTTGGCGGTACCTTTAGAGTCACATTTGCCTGAACTATTAGGGACAGAGCAATCTGGTTTCGTCAAGGGAAGACTTATTACAGACAACACCCGTTTATTTTTTTACATCCTCTCCAAAGTTTCTCACAATTCTCAGCCTCTGGCTGCCATAGTTTTGGATGCGGAGAAAGCATTCGATAGAGTTGAATGGCCCTAACTTTTTCATGCACTTAAATGGTTTGGTTTAGGTCCCAAAATGATCGCTTTAATTTCCATCTTATATTCCAACCCGAGAGCTGCTGTTACTGCAAATGGACAGATTTCTTCTTACTTTCATCTTGCAAGAGGAGTTAGACAAGGCTGTCCTCTATCTCCATTCCTCTTTAATATTGGCCTGGAACCCTACTTGCTTAGAATTAGACAAAACGCAGATATACACGGCTTCACCTTCCAAGAAATCAACATTAAAATGGCAGCATATGCCGATGACGTACTCCTATTCATACCACAACCCCAAACTTCCGTACCTGCTTTTCTGGAAGAGGTGAAAGCTTTCGCGTCAGTGTGTGGCTACGAATTTGCCCTAGACAAAATATACTTTTAGTGCTGATTTTATTGCTTCAGGTTTTTCATGGAGGCCCCACTCCATTAAATATCTAGGCTAAGATTTTACTCCAACTATTGCGGGAACAATATCACGATGCATGGAAAAATATGTCTACAGACTATCCTCCTTAACAGCAAAGTGGCATCTCCAATATCTGCCTTGGTGGGGTCGCTTAGAAACCATCAAAATGATGCTCTCCCCCATTGTCCTTTATACCATTCTAACCTTCCGTTAGCAATTCCTCTAAAGTTTTTTAAGAGAATTAACTCCATTTTATCTTCCCTTCTGTGGGGGAAAAAAGAAATCACGTATGTCTATTTCGGAACTAATTCGCCCAAAATCAGAAGGAGGAGTCAACTTCCCTGATTTCCCCCTTTACCACAAATCCTTTATACTTACCCAATCCTCACGTTGGTTCCTAGATCCCTCTACAAAATATCCTTTATGGACTACGCTGGAACGATCTTTTATCTCGCCTTTTACCTTTCATTAATATTTATCTTTCACACATAAACCACAATCCATTTCTACCCCTCTTCTCAGACACACTTCTAAAGTTCTTCCCACCCCCTCTAACATACCCTTTCTTGATTTCCCTATATGGCACAACACAAATATTCTCATCAATAACAAACCCTTCTTTTGGAAATCCTGGCGGCATCAGGGATTAATATGGGTTCACCATTTATATTTTCAGGATGATATTATATCCTTTACGCAAGCAAGTGCTGCTTTTGATCTTCCTCATTCCTTCAGTGCGAAATACTCTCTTCTGATGCTTCCTCCTCCCCTTCTCATGCAGATAATTTGTGTTCTCTGCTACTTCGTAACTCTAAAGCTTCTGTGATCTATACATTTTTGCACTCTCCTTTGAACCCAAGAGTCAAGACTAAGACGGAACTGTCTTGGGAGACAGATTTGGATATTTATTTGAACGTGGAGTTTGAGACAAAATATGGCTTCATCTTCGCAATTCTTCTAGAGCTGCTAATATGACACAGACACCCTTCTTTATATATAATAGACTTTTATTTATTCCTTATGTCCTGCATACACTTTGCTCCACCACTTCTCACACTTGTTGGTCCTGCTCGTCACCACATGCTGATCTACCACAAATGCTTTTTAATTGCAAATTTGTTTGGCACTTTTGGATAAAGATATGGTCCCAAATAAATTCAATGTTATACTCTAATCATCCCTTTTCCATTCTGCATATATTTTCAAGCAGTTTATCTGCAATTTGGAAATCCGTTACTTCATGCATAAACATAATTGATTTACTAATTGCAGTAGCTTTTCAGCAAATAACCAAAAATTGGAAAGATTTTACCAAAATTTCATATCAAGCATGGTGGTATGCGGTCTGTTATATTCACAGATTAGATACCACATTTGTTTATCCCCAACATTTAGCATCCAAACGTTTAGATCTATGGGAACCGGTTACATCATTCATTGACATCAGTGCTAGGCGCGCCCCCTCTCTAACACCTCTGCAACAAGAAGTAGCTAAGCCTCCATGACTTCCTATATGTTATTATACAGTTAGACTTCTATGCTTCATTGTTATTATATTTCATACACTTGTACTTCCTTTATTTTTTTATTTTTTTAATCTTTCTCTATTGTATAACATCTATGATATTGACATTCTGAATGTTCTACCAACCTATAATGCTGTTTTTTTTACTTATGTATAACATTTACTTCAACCAATATAGATTGCATACTTTTTATTGGTTTTATTGCTCTTATATATTGTATCCTATCATGTTCTTTTTCCCAATACATATTTTCTTAACTAAAAAAAAGAAGCAACATTTAAAATGGTGCTACATGGCAAACTAACAGGCACATGCATCAACAATTTTTGCAAGAGCAAACGGTGCGATTCACAAAAATTGCCCGTTTGTGCCCGCAAAAAGGACATTTGCGATGCATCACGTTTCAAGGCACTCGCAATTTGAGAATATGCAATTAATTGCAATTTCTCAAATTGCAATTGCATTTAAGGAATCGCAATTTGCGATTCCTTAAACGCATTGCAAGAACCACTATAAAATATCGATTTCGGTACTAGGGGGCGCAAATTACCATGAAGCTGAACTTGATGGTATTTTGCAAAAACTTTGAAAAATGCACTAAAGAGCATTTTTCAAACTTGTAGGTTACACACACACATGCCCTTGGGGCATGTGTGTGTGCAACATGTGTGAACAGAGCAATTTCAGGGGTGCAACAGGGTGTCCTTTGGACACCCTTGCACCCTTGAAATTGCATGCGCAATTTGCGAGTACCTATTGGTACTCGAAATTGCGCATGCACTCTCCCATTCATTCCTTCGGGCCTGTAGGTGCATAGGATTGACTGTGAAGCCATTCCTTAATTGCGACTCGCAATTTGCAACTCGCAATTAGGGAATGTTTAGGAATCGCTATTTTTATTGCGATTCAGACATGCATAGGCTTTTGAGAGTCCTTAATTGCGATTCCTTAATAATTGCAATTAAGGACTCACAAAAGCTTTACTTGATGCATGTGCCTGTAAGGGGCTTATTTACAAGCCCCTGTCTCTTGCTTGACACTTGGCACAGTCATCTGTAAAGTCTAAGTGCAGGGATATGGTAAGTGAGAAGAGAGGTGGACATTAAGGTTCTTAGCATGGTAGCAGTGGTCCTTGTGTTGAAATAGTATTTTTCATGTTGTGGAAATTTGTTTTCTGGTATTACAGTGGTGCCATATATTCCTGTTTAATGTTAATATGGCATGATGAAGGTTTGATGCCACTGCCCAAACTAAGATTAAAGCAGGATTTTGCAAGGTGTGTGCCCTGTATTCTGCCCCAGCTCTTAAAGGGGCGTCGCATCAGGTCATTGTGTAAGGAGAAGACACTGGAGCACTTCACACATCTGTATCGCCAGCAAATGCAATCTGCATATCCTTACCACTCCTGCTTCTCCCCAACCCTGGCCATCTGCCAAAGATATGCGTAAAGCACGCGCTGACTCAGGCTGGGCAGCATTGACGACAGGTGCATGAGAAAGGCAGCATCAGTCCTCACAGGTCAGAAAACTTTTGTTTTCAATATTTTTTTAAGTTATATCGTCAAAGTGACCAATGTAATGGAAAATATATTCTTGATGAGCTGACAGTAGAAAAATGTTTATTTGAGGCAATCACGACACACCTTGGTCCAGATCTATCAAGGGTTTGCCTTGTACTTGTATCACCTTGTGGGCTTCAATACTATTTATAAAGTCATGTGTGGGGGATTTGTGCTGCCCTCAATGGCTTTTAAAGAAATGTAATGCAATGCAACTGTGCTGCCTACCTTTACATCTCAATGTGGGAGGTGTTGCACAGCTGGAGTGTGCGGGTTTCCATTCATCCACCCATGGATTTTGCTGCATTCCCATATGTACTAGAAATGCATCAAAATGTTATGATTTCCACAGTGAGGCATAATAAGGAGAAATGTCCACATTCTGTGCATTCTGCAGCTCATGTAGAAAGTGGCAAACTCCTCTAAGGATGGTGTCTGTGCAGGCAGGTGTCCCTTCCAGCACAAAAATATTCCTGCCTGTGATGAGGCACCCATACAGTATAGTGCAATTGTGCCTGAGGCACCCATAAACTATAGTGCAATTGTGCCTGCTTTGGCCCTAATCAGCACATTGTGTGCCAGCGCAAGGAGAGAGCAGTGGTCCAGTACTTGTATCCAGTTGTGCTTTTGAAATGGGAGAGACTTCAAAGAGGCCTTTGAAGATCACAATTTTCCTGCCTTTCCTGCCCTGGCTCCATACTCACTACAGAGGGACAGCAGCCTTTTGTGTGGAGACAGGCACAGCCCTATTCAGGTGCAAGTGACAGCTCCTCCTTGCCACTCTAACCCAGGAAGGCCCATCAACCTGGTGATGGGCCATTGGGATGTGAAAGTCAAACCCCTGCTCCCTTTGTGAGTGACTAACTTGAGTGAATGCACAAAGACTAGCTGTCACCCAACCCAGGTGTGCGTTCAGAAACAGGCAGAGGCACAGAATGTTTAAAGTAAGAAAATACCAACTTTCTAAAAGTGGTATTTTCAGACTTACAATTTAAAATCCAACTTCACCTTAAATTGTGATTTTAAATTGTGAGTCCATGAACAGCAAAACTCCATATTTCTCTCCCTTCCCAATTGGAAATTACACTTAAAAGATGTTTTAATGCAACCCCAAAGTTAACCTATGGGAGGGTGTTGGACTTGCCTGTCCCCTGAAATTTTCGCTTTTGCCCCCCTGATTTGGAATGTCTCCCCCATGGGATTAAACCTGTATAGGCCATGAGTGGTGTGAGACACCTTGTTAAATTGTAATGCTATGTAATGGTGTGAGCACTTGTAAATTCCCCCCATTGTAAAATGCACCTGACTGAAATGTCCTATGTTTAAAATGGATGCCATGGCCATGGGTTTTGCCACTGGACTGCCATAGGTCAGCGATATAGATGATATTACCCAGCTACCCCTAGCTTTTGGAGGGAAAGCCTGGCACCCAGGGTGCTCAACCCCTCCAGTTTACCTGAGCCAGTTTAGGCCAGCTTTGCCAACATTCTAGAAGGTTCTGGCACTGCCTGGGAGGAGGGTATAAGTAAGGGGGATGTGCCACCAGAGAGTCAGTCAGCGCTGGGACAAGAAAGAGAGGGGACCTGCTGCGAGGAGCTACCGCCACATTGGCCAGTGAGCTGGGCCCTGCACCCCTAAAACCCCCTACTCTACTGTCCCCTGGGCCCCTGACAAGGGAGGGCCCCTACACAGGTCCCTGACACTGTGGGGACCGGGAATTATGCCAGCGCTGCGAGGAAGAAGCGCCCAGGAGGTGAGGAGTGGGACTGTCTACCCCCCTTGAGAAGCTGTGGCCCCTTTGAAGCACCATGGGGAAGATTGTGCCCCCAAAAGAACTGCTGCTGGCTGAGGTGCTGTGAGGCCCTGTGAAAGCGCTGGGCCCTGGGACTGTTGTGGCCCCCTAGTGCTGTAAAGCCTGCCTGTCAAGCGCTAGAATTGCGAAGCGCTGAGGAAGAGTTAATTTCCTGCCCCGTCTGCGTGGCCTGAGGAAGGAGCTGAGGTTGTGGGCAGAGGGAGGAGCAGTGCGCTGTGAATAGCGCCATCCTGCTAAGGAGAATCGCGCTGGAGGAACCTACCCTCGGTTTGGCGCGCTGTTTGCCATATAAAGAATTAATTAAAAGGGAGCCTACCCCTTACTGCCGCCGAGGAGTGTTGGCGCTACCTTGCGCCGGTTGTGAATAGGCCAAAATCACCGCCCCCGTTACCAGGAGAGGGCCGCCGAAGTGAAGGAAGGGCCGCGCTAGGCCCTGAGGCCGCCGACTCCCGCATCACGTGACGGGGGCCCGGCCGCGTCATTGGCCCGCCCCCGCCAACGCCGCACACAGATTGGCCTGCGCGGCCGTGACCCTTGAAGGCTGCGCAGGTATTGGCTGTCGGCCGGGAAGGCCGGGAGAAGCCGAATCGAAGCCCCGGTTCCCCGTGAGGTAGGAGGGGGACCCGGGTGAAGCGCCGGTGCGGGGCCCACGTGGTCGAGGGGGAGCCCCGAAGCAGGAGTGATGGAGCGAGAGCCCACCCCGCCGGTCTGTGCCCCGCATGAGGGGCCGGTGGAATAGGCGGGGCCGGGGCACACTGTCGGTGCCAGCCCCGCCTCCCCAAAACAAAGCGGCCGGAGGAGCCGAGTGCCTACGGGGCTCCTGTGCAGACGAGGGAGCCCCGATTGTGCTGAGGGAGGCCCGAGTGAGGCGAGTGTGGCCGCCCAGAGGCCGTGTTGAACCCCCAGGGCCCCCGTGAGGAGGAGGGGCCCGGGTGACGTAACGGAAAGGGGGTCCTCGAGGCACATTGCCGGTGCCTGCCCCCCTTCGCTTCAAAACCGAGTGCCCTGTGTGTTGCTGTCCGGCTATCGTGAGAGAGTAGGGGGCAACGAGGCACAGTGTCGGTGCCTGCCCTCCCTCTGGTGAAGCCCCGCGCCTGCTGAGGTCCCTGAGAGAAAAAGAGTCTAGGAGCAGCCGGTGAGTGGGGCCTTAAGTATACTGAGTGAAGGGTGGAGAGGGCAACGGGACACAGGGTCGGTGTCCGCCCCCGCCCCGGTTAACTGGTAAGGGCCTGAGTGCCCAGAGCCCGGGTAAAGGCCGCCTTCGGCAGTGCTAAGAAGTACTTTGCACTGGGCCAGGATTCTACCTAGGCCCCTTTGGAACTGCCGACAGAGACCCCTGCTTATCCAGAAGGCGAAGGGGGAAATATAAGATGTCCTAGTGGCCCCCCCAAGGAAAAGTTGTACCCCCCCCCCGAGGGAGTGTTATTCGCCTGAGGAGACATTTAGGTTTGCCCTAAGGAAATGTTTTACTCCTGCTTAGGGTGGTACTAATGACAAGCACATTTTTTTACTTGTTGCTTGATGTTCCCTGAAATGGTACGGCCTGACATCCAAACGAAATGTTTATTCCTGCACAGTGACCAGGTGATAAGAAAATGTTTAAGGGTACTCCCTGTTGTTAATGTTACTGATACCAATGCATATTAATGCTTCCTGCCTGATGTTTGATATCCCTATGCTGATTTATTGCAGGTGTTCCTGTATGTTGGGATTTACTGTGATGCCCTGAAGTTTCCTTTACAGGGGTCGGGCTGGAGTTTTAGTGCACGGTGTGTACTCATGCTGATTGTATTTTGCATTAGAGCCTATCACTAAGGATGAGAGCCTGAGTTGGCCCCGCCATATTGGCCCCAGGTTCAATGTCAATTTAGTCACATTTTTATTTCCAGGTATGGACTTACAGACTCAGCCCTTACTTCCCATGTAAATAATCCCCCCCTTGATACACTTGGCTCTGGTGCCAGTTGGCCCCATGTGATGATACCACTGTTATGCCTTTTTGCTTTGCAGGTTGGAGATACTAAACTTTTTAATTTTCCAACTCAAACTGGTGTCTTGCCTTTTTTGTGGTGTGCCTGGTGTGTTGTCTGTAGGTACTGTGTGCTTCACATGTCCTCGAAGTTTGGCCTGCCCGCTTGGTTCCATGCTACCCCCTTGGAGATTTGGGTAACCCCATTTCTTAAATTGGTGGCAAGCGGTGGGATAGGACTTGTGTTTGCGCAGTACCACAGCGGCCACGGGTTACAACACAAGTAGAGCTTTGAGAGAATTCAGAGCCTTGTTGTGGGGATTATTGTTTGCTATTTTGCTTCCTCCTGAAAGTGTTTTTTGGAATTGTGTCCCCTCGTTCCAATGTGGGTGTGTCCTGAGAATCCTCACCACGATGGGGTTGGTTTATGAGGAGGTGGAACTGATGGAGTACACCTAACAGGAGGTGATAGACTTCCTCCTGTAGAGAGGGATACCCCCAGTAGGAAACATTAGAAGGAAGCTGTTTCTTTATGAGGCCCTCAAGAGGGGAGAGCCCTTAAAGATCGGTGGGGACCTGTCTGATTACCCCCCAAGTATTTGAAGGGTGGATTCGGTAGAAGCCAGTGGGAGGGCTCCCAATCCCTAACCGGGGAGGGTAATTACCTGGATGGAGAGGAGGAAGAGTTTGGCAGGGCAGAGACGCCAGTAGCTGTTGAGGACACCGTAGATAGGGAGTCTCGCACTGGGTCCTGTCCCGGGGGCACTGCCCCATCCCTTTCCCTGTCCCCAGAAGAGTGGCTAGATAGGAGGGAAGAAAGGGAGCATCAGCTAGCGCTGGAGAAGCTCAGATTTGAGCAGGCCATGGAGTTAGCGCAGCTGAGGATTCAACAGCAGAGGCTAGAGACAGAAATGGTCCTAGCCCAGGAGAGGATGGCAGAGGCGGAGAGGGCCTTTGCCAGGGAGAGAGTAGCTCAGGTGGGTAGGTTGTCCCCTGAGAGTGGTTTTAAGAGCCTGGATACACCGGAGAGGGTGGGATCCAGTGGTGGCAGCGAGTGTAGGTCCAGCGCAAGGAGTCCCATTCCAGAAGCCCAGGAAACCATGCCTGATTCCCAGGAAGAGGGGGACGGGTTAGTGTTCAGGGGCAGGGGAAAACTGTCCCACCAGTCCTGGGGAGAGTTTGAGGAGGAGTTTTGGACTCTATTGGAGGATTGGGTGGTGAGGAGAGCTGTGGAGGATTGGGAAGGGCTGTGCCATGCCGTTATCCGGGAGCACATGCTGAGGAGTTGTTTCCCAAGTCTGCGTCACCATCTGTTGCAGTGTAGGTTCTCAGACCCCAGGGAACATGCACGGGAGGCAGACCTCTAGGTAAGTGCCAGAGTGTCTGGGAAGACATTGGGGAGTGATCCTGAAAGGAGTGGTGCAAGGATCTTCCGACCCAGCATGGCGGAGGAGGTGAGGAAAAGCCCAGCTAGGTCCCAGGATAGTGAGCAGGTTGTAGTGCCTCACATCCCATCTATATGAGGGAGTGAGACGGGGAGGTGTCCCAATGTGCCCCAACTGCAGTCACAGGGCCTGGAGAGTTCTTTAAGGGAACCCCAGGTTGGGAGCCTAGGCTGTCCTGATGTGCCTTCTCGTGAAGGGGATCCCCTAGTGTCAGGAGAACCCGGAGTATCAGTAACCAGAGCTCCAGTGGTTCGGGGGTCTGACCAGTCACAGGGTTTAGATCCTGGACTGGGGTTCCAGGTTCAGGGGTTGCCTGTCCTGGAGGGTGGGGTACCTGTAACCCAGGTCCCTACCAGTTTGACTTCATGGGGTACTTCTTCCGGTGGGAGGGTGCGGAACTCTGGGAGGGGGTGCAGAGGGAGCAAGGTCTCTCCTCTGTCACCGGCTCAGCCACAGGGCCAGGTTGAGGGTTTGCTGGACCTGGCGGGTGGGACATCTGTGTTCAGAGTCCCCCCAAATTGGACTCTCAGGGGTACTACTCCAGTTAGGAGGGTGCGGAACTCTGGGAGGGGGTGCAGGGAGAGGGAGGACTCGCCCCTGTCACCTGTGCAACCTGAGGGTTTCGACTCCAGGTTGGGGAGAGAGTGGTTGTTTGAGGGTGTCCCCGGGAGAAGGAGATGGAGGAACCCTAGGAGAGGTAGGGGGAGGAGAGCCTCGCCCCTGAGAGCTGGTCAGCTTGAGGGTGTAGACCCCAGGTGGGTGGACCAGTGCCAATTTGGAAAGAGGAGAGTGGTCCAAGAGCATTATGAGCCTGAGGCCAGAGCCTCCCACTCTAGGAAGAAACAAGGGCCAGAGACTTCTGGATGGCCTTGAGGCCAGACCTGGCCACATCCCACTAGGGAACACCAGTGGGGTGGTTTTGTTGGTGAAGGGAGGGTTGCGAGAGAGAACCATTCGGTTCCAGAGTAGAGAAGGGACTGCAGATGCTCCTGTAGTTGCCGGCCTGCGTCCACCTTTTTCCACCCCAAGCAGGGAAGCCCATCAAGGTATTGATCGGTCTACCCTGGCTTTTGGCTGGGGGGGAGTTGTGTTGGACTTGGCCTGTCCCCTGACATTTTTCGCTTTTGCCCCCCTAATTTGGAATGTCTCCCCCATGGATTAAACCTGTATAGGCCATGAGTGGTGTGAGACACCTTGTTAAATTGTAATGCTATGTAATGGTGTGAGCACTTGTAAAATCCCCCCATTGTAAAATGCACCTGACTGAAATGTCCTATGTTTAAAATGGATGCCATGGCCATGGGTTTTGCCACTGGACTGCCATAGGTCAGCGGTCTAGATGATATTACCCAGCTACCCCTAGCTTTTGGAGGGAATGCCTGGCACCCAGGGTGCTCAACCCCTCCCCTTGAGCCAGTTTAGGCCAGCTTTGCCAACATTCTAGAAGGTTCTGGCACTGCGTGGGAGGAGGGTATAAGTAAGGGGGATGTGCCACCAGAGAGTCAGTCAGCGCTGGGACAAGAAAGAGAGGGGACCTGCTGCGAAGAGCTACCGCCACATGGGCCTGTGAGCTGTGCCCTGCACCCCTAAAACTCCCTACTCCACTGTCCCCTGGGCCCCTGACAAGGGAGGGCCCCTACCCAGGTCCCTGACACTGTGGGGACCCGGAATTATGCCAGCGCTGCGAGGAAGAAGCGCCAAGGAGGTGAGGAGTGGGACTGTCTACCCCCCTTGAGAAGCTGTGGCCCCTTTGAAGCACCATGGGGAAGATTGTGCCCCCAAAAGAACTGCTGCCCCCAAAAGAACTGCTGCTGGCTGAGGTGCTGTGAGGCCCTGTGAAAGCGCTGGGCCCTGGGACTGTTGCGGCCCCCTAGTGCTGTAAAGCCTGCCTGTCAAGCGCTAGAATTGCAAAGCGCTGAGGAAGAGTTAATTTCCTGCCCCCTCTGCGTGGCCTGAGGAAGGAGCTGAGGTTGTGGGCAGAGGGAGGAGCAGAGCGATGTGAATAGCGCCATCCTGCTAAGGAGAATCGCGCTGGAGGAGCCTACCCTCGTTTTGGCGCGCTGTTTGCCATATAAAGAATTAATTAAAAGGGAGCCTACACATTACTGCCGCCGAGGAGTGTTGGCGCTACCTCGTGCCGGTTGTGAATAGGCCGAAATCACCGCCGCGGCCCGGCTCTGTCGTGGGGACCCCCCACTGCTGTGGGCATCGTCACGGCGGCCCCCGGTACCAGGAGAGGGCTGCCGAAGTGAAGGAAGGGCCGCCGACTCCAGCATCACTGGACGGGGGCCTGGCCGCGTCATCGGCCCGCCCCCGCCAACGCCGCGCACGGATTGGCCTGCGCGGTCGTGACCCTTGAAGGCCGCGCAGGGATTGGCTGTCGGCCGGGAAGGCCGGGAGAAGCCGAATCGAAGCCCCGAGTCCCCTGTTTTGGCAGTGCCACTCTGTGGGAGTAATCCCTAGGGATTACTCCCACAGAGTGGCACTGCCAAAACAGTTGGTAAGATTGGAGCCCCCTTTCCTATACTTGGTCCTGACGAATGCCATGTGCCCTAGGGATTACTCCCACAGAGTGGCACTGCCAAAACAGTTGGTAAGATTGGAGCCCCCTTTCCTATACTTGGTCAAGACGAATGCCATGTACCCATATGGATAATAGGCAGAAACATGTTGACCATCTTCAAAACTTCACAGCGGTGATGGGAAGATAGTATCCTTATTCACCGCATCCTTGATTTTAAACCCACACAGTCTCCCTTTTGAATAAAGGATTTATGGGTGCACTGTGATGGCTTTTTAATTCACTTTCTTTTTCTGGGCCCCCACTCACTTAGAAGTGCATCCCTGTCTCCAGGTGCATGCCCGCCCTCCATCAAACGCGGTTTTTGGAGGGCGAGGACTGGCAGATGATGAAGCATGACTCCGGGTGGAGTGTGATGCCAGTCTATCACTTTTTGTGAGATGCCCAAAAATCTCTGGGCACCTCACCTTTTATGATTTGGTCTTAATCTGGGAATGGTCTCTACTGTGTTTACTAAGTAGGTTAACTTGCCAGGCCAGAATGGCAGTTTAAAACTGCACACAGAGTCTGCAATGGCAGACCTTAGGCTTGTTTACAGGGCTGCTAAGGTGTGTGGTGCAATCAGTGCTCATGCCCACTAGTAGCATTCAATTTACAGGCCCTGAGCTCATACAGTGCACTTTAACAGGAACTTACAAGTAGGTTAAATAAGCCAGTTGTGGTAATGCCAATGTTACCATGTTGTGACCACAGCGCATAAGCCCTTTAGCACTGGTACACAGTGGTAAAGTGCATAGAATTCTAAAGGCAGTAAAAATTAAGTCTACAAAACAGGAGGTCATAAGGCAAAAACGCAGGGGAAACCACGCCAAGGATGCCAGGTCTAACAGTTTCATGTATTCAATGAAAAGATATGGAAACATATCCTGAAACAAATTCTTGCTCATAAACAACACAATGAATTAAAAATGCTAAAATACACATGCATTTTGTTAAATTATTATATTTGTTGCAGTTTGAAAATGGAGTGATAAAGGAAGACATTACAATAAATAAGGCATATGTTGTAACATACCTATTTAAAGTGATGTCATGTTTTGATCATATTGGCAATTTAAACTTGATCATGTACCATATTTCATAAATTTGTTTCAAAATTTACAGTTACACATATTATTCATGAAATCACATTTATTGTGCTGTTCATGTCTGTGGAAGAAATCCATTAAAAACTTTATGTAAGGTCATAAGATGGATGCAATAACATAGTAAATGAAAAATTATAAAATGCAGCACCTCTGAAAAGAAAATTCTATGATGCAACCGGCCTATAATGAAAATGATTTACTGTGATTGTACATGTTTTATTCCTTCACCAAGCTTTCATTGTTCAGAAAAGGTATTGAGGATTTTTGGTTACAGACACTTAATAGGGAAATTTCAATTATTCCATTGTTAATGCTGTTAGGGTACAACAGCCGGGCAAATCTTGATACATCATAGAGGTATTGTGTTTTTATGACAGTAGCTATATCTTGGCTGTTGATAGCTACAGCATAGAAAGATGCAGAGCCACCCACCTATTAAATTTGGTTACATCGAATTCTGAGCATCAGTATGCAAGAAATGTCATTGTATAAATGTAAAGGACGAAAAACAAAGAAGAAGGGTATGAAGTTGTGGCAACCCCAATCACTACGGCGGAATAGTGAAGTAATGTAAGGCACGCGTGAAATATGTAAATACCTAACGTTTTATGTAATGTACGGGGTTTTGGTGGAGATTATAAGTATGATTATAATGTAGTAGTGTTATTTTCTGTAACCATTAGTTTACCTGCCTTTCTTTAACAAAAGAAAAAGATTTACTGTGAAGGAATAAACGTATATATATGATGTGGATAAATGTAGGCAAATATATCTGTAGACATATTGGCAATGTCTCTTTAATGTTAAAACCTTTTGAAAGTAAACATACAAGTTAAAATGATGTATAGTAACAATGCTTTCAGAGAAAGAACATAAATTAGTATGGCTCCAGTTTTTGATTACTGTTTCAAAGAAATTTTGAATTATTAAAATGTGACAAGTAACAGGAATCAATCATATGATGAGACGATCTTTAACTATGATTGGACATACACAACTGTGGTGTAGGTGTCACATGACCATTCACAAATATAAATTGCACAACTTATTATAAAAAGATACATTATTATTTATAGTTTACATTTAAGTGGCTGCTAAACATGTGTAGTCACAATAAATTCACAGGGAAATATTGGGTAGAGCTTACTTAAAGTCCTTAGCAAACAATGGTGATCACATTGACAACTACTAAGAGGGTCATTATGAATGCGGATTGACCGCCACAGTCGGCCCGGCGGAGACGGTCCTTCCGCCATCACCAAGCATTTTACCCACCACCCAATTTGGATGGTGGTGGGTACTGCGGCGGATGTAAACTCCGTCCATGGCTTCACCCCAAAGGCAATCGTCCCGATTGCCTGGCGGAGGGTGCAGGGCACCCGAAATGGTGATGGTGCCTAGCAGGCATCATCCATCAATGCAGGATGTGGGTGTTTGTAGGCCTTTCCATGGTGGTGATGCTGCCATGTAAAGGCTGGCGGGGATAGGGCTTGGGACCCCGTTGCAGGCCCCCTTGTTTGAGGTGTGTCGCTGCACTGAGGGATACCCATGGTACCCCCCTGCATTTCCATGCACAAAGTGTCAGGCACCATGTTGCATACAGCACTGTCAGCAATGTTAAAAGTCCAGGATGCACCTACCAGTATGACGGGTGCATCCTAATATGTGTGGTGGAACTGCCGCACGTCTGGCGGGCGGTCCCAGCACCGCAACAATGGCAGGCGGTCTGACGTCTGCCCGCCATCGTAACGAGCCCCATAAGTACGGGTAGCTGTATTTAAAAAATCATAAACAACAAATCACAAATTTAGGTTTTAATTACACTTAACATGAGATATAGGTAGTGCTACAAGATAAAAAGTGTCTGTTCCTTCTATGTCAGCAATCATCCCAGGTCCACTCAGTGCTGCTATCTGCTCCTTCATGGTGTAAATTTCTCATGGATGTGAGGTTGTCAATCAGTTTGAAAATGCAGCCTTCACGTTCCTTGTTGGTTTCTCCTTAGTCCTCTGCTTGTAAACATGTCACCTTTTCTCCTTTTCTTGCAATGTACATCAACCCTGTGTGTTGGTGCTGCTGTGTTTATTTTATCAACTATTAATCTTCCTAAAGCTTTCTTCTTGAACAATGGTCAGTTGGAGGTGACCAACAGATATGTCTCTCAGAAAACAAATTTCATTCACCTTAGAAATCAAAATGTCATTCTCCTCCTTTGTGAAATACAAAGTTATCTTTCCGCTACTCTCCTAGGCTGTGCCTACTTCTTGAGAAAGAGCCTCCTGCATGGTAGCATCTTTGCCATGGTGAAATTTGCCTTTATTTTTCAAACCCAAAAGTGAGGCAAATGTCTCTTGGGTGACAGAACACTGGCTTGCAGCGTGCAAGTCTGTTTTAGGGCAGTTGCTTTACAGCATCTTGAACACGATGCATAGCTTTGTGTCACAGTGTGCCACATTGTAAATATGATGCCTTCCCTGGTACACATACTTTGAGTAAAGCAGAATATCATTTTCTCTACAACAGTGCTGTTGTGTCACTTTTTGTAAATCTATGCCCTGATGTTCTCTTGGCCCTCTCAAGACATTGAGGACGCATCAAAACCTTCTTCTCAAAAATGCATATACTCTTGGCAAACTAAATTTCAGTCTTACCCTCAACATCTTGGTGAACAATATTCCATGTTAAAATGATTACTATGGAATTTTAAAAGTTGCTTATAATCACTCATTGTGGAGACATCATCAGATTACATCTGACGAATTAAATGGTACTTCAGTATATGGCTGTATATGAGAGGAAAGGAAGAATTCTTATTGTTATTACCACATTTCTACATGACATCAAGTCACACACCAATTTGGGAAAGTGAAAACCTTAGATAGGCTAAGTTAAGGATATAAAATATGCATTAATCACAGAATTTGACTTGACCAGTCCTGAAGTACTCTATCATTCGAAAGATGGGGCTGTGAGGTAAACTACAGAATGAAATTAACTGAAAGTGAGCTCGAAAAACAGTGTTAAAGCCACCTTAAGATAGTCAACTAAGATCCCATGGTGAATGGTGTAAAATGCTGCAGCTAAATAGAACACAGATAGGGCGGGTACTGAAAAAGGCTTTCATGTCAGTTACTGAGGAAGATTCCCTTAAAGTGTATAGTAAGTAGGGCTACCAGCCTGGGGATGTTTCAAAGCATAGTCATTACCAGTACTTTGACATGGAAAAGGCAGTACTAATTATCTGAGAGATGTGGACATCTTAAAAATACTTTTTCAAGTATTTTAGTGCATCTGAAAGCAAAGCAGAGACAGAGCTACATTTTAACTATGTGCATAGCAATCCATTGTGTTTGCACTAAGATGTATGGTCATTAACTCTATTCCAGAGCTTTCCACAATAGATTTAGAAATTTCAGGGTCCTCTGAGCTGAGGTATGATCTAAAGGTGGTGTTTGAATGGAGAGAATGAGAATTATGACACTACATCAAATCAGTCTTGCAGAAGTATTCTTTGCAGACCTCTAGTTAAATACAGTTGTTTCCTTTTAGCCAACAGAAACAGCTACTATGCACTGCTAAATTTTGTTGCAGAATTGCCTTGGAAGGTGGGACTTGGGATCGCATCTGGGTTTTCCATTACCCACCATCAAGTAATTCCCTTTAATACTAATTTCCAACTAAATATATAAGGGCATATTTCTAAGAACTGCTACTAACTTAGTGTTAGTTAGCAGCGGTTTTCTTAACGCAGCCTATTGCCGAAAACTATTGCCCTGTTAGCGATGTATTTGCAATACGTTGCTACATGGCAATAGTATCAGCTAGCCGCGTGGAAAACTGCTGCTAACACAAGGGTCAAGGCGACAACAATTTTGACGTTAGCAGGAGAAAAGTGACAAAAGGCTAATTAGGGGAAAACACCTCACTTTAGTCAGCCCAACATCACTTTTTTGCCTGTGAACAAAATGTATAGTGTCTTTCCAGGGGTCACTTTCCTAATGCAGTAAAATATTGTCCTGAAGATGGTCCGACAGAATAACTTGAAAAAAGACCAAAACATCGACTTGATTACCAGTTTTACTCAAAATTATTTGATTGTTTTGACTATTTGTTTAAATGCAACATACGCCACATTTTGATTCATGAGGAACTGGTTATCAATTCATGAGATATAGGCTTGATTCATTTTTACCTTACTCATGTTTTTTATCCTGCATTTATTTCAATGACAATTGTATGTTCATACCCTATTCAATACATTCATAAATTCTGATAAGATATTCCCGTGTTGTGCTTCGTTTTTCCCAACAGAATAGTTACATATATATGAACTGTATTTGTGATTTCATTCATTTGATTGTTGGTTAGAATCATTCAACCAGCTACACAAAGATTATTGCTAAGATTTTCAAACAAAATCCCTTGCTGGCACTTTATATTTGTTTATACTATTGTTACCCAAGCCTCCAAGGGTTTATTGGGTTAGCCCTTTCCTTTGGTACTACCTCATTGATGTAGGTGAGCCGCAGAACAGAGATTGCTTAGGGCACGGCATGCGTCACCCACAGGAGCTATCCCTGGGCTTCCTCTGCTACGCGTCCTACCTTCTCTTTGCCTAGAAATTGACACCGGGGCTCAATGCACTGAACTCTCTCCAAATCTGTGACACAGCCAGCAGGAGTCTCAGCATGGCAGGACTTCACAAGCCTGGGTACAGCAGTCACCGCCATTTCCGCTGGGGAACCTTCATATGCAGGTGATGCAACACGGCCCCCTTAGTCATGAAGTTGCAGTGCTCCTGCCACACAAGTTCGGCGCAACTCAGGGGAATCACCCTCTACAGCGTTCGGACAGTGCAACATTCCCAGGCCTGTGATGCAGAGAGACGCAGCCCACCATTGGTAAACTGCTTCGTTTTTTCCCAACAGAACGGTTACATATATATGAACTGTATTTGTGATTTCATTCAATTGATTGTTGGTTAGAATCATTCAACCAGCTAAACAAAGATTATTGCTACATCAATGAGAGCACAGCACAAGACTGGCGTGGAAATCCACTAACTTCGCTCAGTTCACTGAGATCTCCCATTGGTGGCAGTTGGTGCCAGGGCCAGGGGGAACAGTTCAGGCCCAGGCCCTTAGGTATGTAGCTTCATCTGCCATTAATCACGGGGGAACACAGAATCCAGTCACCACTATTAGATCGGAAGGGGCTGCCTTTCCTTGCCCACTGTTAATTTGCTTTTGGGTGTACGGGGGACTATCCCTTAGTGAACTTCCTCTTCCCACAGCCCTGCACCATCTGGTTGCTGCTGCTGCTGTCCCCATCTGCTGTTGCTGGTTCCTCCCACCAGGAGGTCAGGTGTTTGAGTCCCTCTTGCACGTTCATCTTTTTGTTCTTCTCTGTTGCTTTTCTGCCTTTGTTTTTTTTAATCTTTGCTTTGCTTGGCTTTGGTTTTCCTGTGCTTTTTTTCAGTTCCTTTTACCCTGTCCCCTCCCGTGGTGCCACTGTCATGCCCTGTGTCCTCGCCCCCTCCAGTGTCCTTTCCTCTATTTTCCATCGCCCAGCTGTCCAGCCCCCACAGCACTACTTATTGGCAGACACTGTGCAACCATGCACCATGGGCTTGCCACTGATGCGCCGAAGGGAAGCCAAATGCTGCTAGTCGTGCCCTGAGGCGTAAAGCCGGGGCATTAGGCCATTTAATCTGTTATTTTCAGCCCAATTAGCTGCTATTGAGTAATTTGCACATTCGCATTCTTAAATTGATTTTAATTTGATTTTAAGTGGTGCTGCACTTTGTTGGGCACTTGCTTACTTACCTGGACCCTCACAGCTGTCCCCGCAGCCAAATAGGAGCTGACTCGGGACGCTGTAAGGGAAGCCGAGTTGCGGACCAGTTGGTTCTTCCGCCCCGCCCTTGCCAGTACTTAACGCCGCATCCAGAACCCACCCTCGATTTGCTGCTAGTCGTGCCCTGAGGCGGAAAGCCGGGGCATTAGGCCATTTAATCTGTTATTTTCAGCCCGATTAGCTGCTATTGCGTAATTTGCACATTCGCATTCTTAAATTGATTTTAATTTGATTTTAAGGGGTGTTGCACTTTGTTGGGCACTTGCTTACTTACCTGGACCCTCACAGCTGTCCCCGCAGCCGAATAGGAGCTGACTCGGGACGCTGTAAGGGAAGCCGCCATCTTGGGTGAGGCGCCGGTTTGCGGACCAGTTGGTTCTTCCGCCCCGCCTTCTTTTGCCCCACCCACTTCTGGCATTTATGGCGAGCTTCTCCCGTCCGCGCAGCGGGCAGGCGCAGCGGGCGTGCCGACGGCGCGCCAAAGGCGTGCCCGTCTGTGCCCGCCCGCGCCCAAACGGGCCCAGGGGCCATACCCCATGGCCAAATCTCTAACTTACCCGAGACACTCACTTATAGTGCCAACATGCTGCGAGCTTATAGGCCCCACTGTAATGCGGATTGCACTGTGTTTAGTTTGCCTAGTACATTTTCTCAGTCATGCTTAGGCTGCTCTCTGGATGTATGACGTTACAACACATACTTTTACAACGCCTACCTTTACATCGCAAGTTTTACAACGCATACCATTACAACGCATAATGCTTTTGGGCGCTGGATAGTGAATAGTTTAATTTACTATTCCAACTCCAGTCCCCGTGGACACTAGGGAAGGTTATTGGATAGTAAATTAACCTATTCCCTATCCTAGAGTGCCCCCAAGCGCTATGCGTTGTAATAGTTTGCGTTGTAAAAGTTGCGTCGTAATGGTAGTGCGTTGTAAAAGTTTCGTTGTAAAGGATGTTTCCCCTGCTCTCTATAATTAGAGGCCACACAGCTATGTCGTTTTTGTACACCTCAACTACTGATTACCCCGAAAACTGTGTATAACTTTCTTAGCATGAACTGTCGTTCTGTACCCAAGCATAGGCGTGAGATTTTTGACCTCCTAAACGATGAACAACCTGATGCTCTCTTCGTCACTGAGTCATGGCTTCATGATGGCTCTGGCCCGGACCTCGCAGAAGCTCTGCCGGCCAACTATGCCATTGTTAGGTGTGACAGGGTGACAAAAGTTGGCGGGGGCATTGCCATTATTTTTAAAAATGTGTATCAGTGCCAACTGGACCTTATCGCCTTACACAATTGTGAAGCTGCGTCCTTCAAACTCACCCTTCATCCCAAAACATCTCTGACCGGCCTCTTAATCTACCGTCCCCCTGGTCCTGTCAATGATTGGGCCTGTCATCTGTCTGAACTCAATGCCTCCACTTTGACTAATTCCAGCACTCTGCTAGTCGTTGGTGACTTTAATATTCACCTGGACGATTCTAGCAACGGCCCAGCTAGAACCCTGATTGCTGATTTTCTAGCAATGAACGTCACTCTTCACAATCAAGGCCCTACACACAAAGGTGGGTGAAATATTTAAGCACACTTGAATCGGTTGACAGGTTTATTAACCAGACACAAAGTGCTAACAGCAAACATCCATAACCCTTGTCTCATGAAGAACCTTACAGGCGTTCAGCATGGAATGTTGACAGGTGGGCTGAACCAACGGGGGAAAAGGAGGGAGGGGTGTGTCTGTGTGTGTGGGCTATACCAACTGTAACTACAGATACAACAGTGGGCATCTTTTAGATCCCATCTTTTCCAATCTACCTGACCTACTATGCTATCCGGCCCTGCCTGTTCTCTGGTCTGATCATTATTTGGTCAGTTTCAGGGTCACACCTATGAACACCCTAGGTCCACACAGTGGTACTCAGATGGAAAGCAGGAGGGCATGGAAAAAATTGGATATTGGCTTTTTAAACAAAGTTTTAGCCTCTCACCTTCCTGCAGACTGCTCATGTCAGCTGATGCGGAAACTGCAGCTTCATTGACAGACTCCTGGCTCAAAAATGCTATTGACATCTGTCTCCCTATCTCTCTAAAGAAGGATGCACCTCACAAGACTCCAGCTCCTTGGTACACAGAGATGCTAAAAGTTGAAAAATCCTACTGCAAGAAGCTCGAGCGCATCTGGCGTAAAGACTACTCCCAGTCTGCAGCTTCCGTTTAAAGAAACGCCCTAAAGTCTTATCACAAAGCATGCGCCTCTACTAGGGCTAAATTTGTGACGAAATCCATATCGGATGCCATTGACAAATCCAAAGTTTTGTTTGGCCTAGTCAAAAATCTTGCTGGCTCTCTCACTACGGCAGAAGCTCCCCCGCTGTTGAGTCATATATGCGATGAAATTGCCCAGTTCTGCACAAGTAAAGTGGATAAGATCCACTCGGACATTTCCACTTGTAACTGCGACAATAATACAGTGGCTCATCCCACTCTTGTTAAGGAAGACAACTGTCACATGGCTCCTATTCCCTGCCCATTACTAACTTGGCCCAACATACAGCTAGACGGTCTTCGCGAAATGCTCTGCAAAATTTAATCTGGCTCCCCCTCGGATCCCTTACCCATTGCTGTTCTTCGGTCCCTTGATCCTCCGCAACTGTCTACAATCTGCTCCACCTTGAACCTATCGATCAAGACCGCCATCGTCCCTGCCATCTGGAAGCATGCAATGGTTACGCCACTGCTGAAGAAACCTACTGCAGACACTGAGCTCCTCTCTAATTATCGCCCCATCTCACTGTTACCTGCTTTCTCTAAGGTTCTGGAACGTCACATCCATTATCACCTCACTCAGTTTGTGACCTTAAATAATTTACTCCATCCTTCACAGTCAGGATTTTGGCCAGGTTTCTCTACGGAAACTACACTCCTGGGCGTCACGGAGAATCTTCGGTCCTTGCTTGACAGAAGGGAGACAGCCGCGCTGATATTACTTGTTCGACACCATCTCCCATAAAATCCTTCTTGATGCCCTAGCCACCATGGGCGTGAAAGGATCGGCCCTGGGCTGGCTGACTTCTTTTTTTTCTGATCACACCTTTCAAATCTTCTCTCACTCAGCCACTTCCAATACTTGTCTCCCAAGGCTCTATTCTTAGTCCCTTACTTTTTAATCTTTATGTCACCCCTTTGGCCTACATAGCAGACAGCGTCGGTCTTACTCTGTTTACGTATGCCGACGATTCGCAGGTCGTCTTTTCCCTCACTCAATCTGACGGGGCCTCCGCCTCCCTCCTTCAGCTTGGACTTGGAGAAATTGCCAAATGGATAAACCACAATCTCCTTAAGCTGAATGGTGGGAAGACGGAGGTCCTTGTCCTGGGGCACAAACCTGACCTCTGGACTTCAAGACACTGGCCAGCTGAACTGGGCCCTCTTCCAGCACTGGTGGAACAGGTACGAAACCTAGGCGTTGCAATTGACAGGGACATGACAATGCAATGCCAAGCCAACAAGGTTTCTTCCACATGTTTTACCATCATTCGCTGGTTGAGAAAGATCTTGTGGATGCTGCCCAGTGACACCCAGAGGTCGGTGGTGAATGCCTTGGTCACCTCCCGATTGGATTATGGCAACATACTCTACCTGGGGGCGGCCAAGGTCGTCACTCAACGCCTGCAATTGGTGCAAAATGCTGCAGCACGTCTTCTCAGTGGTTGCCGCAAAAACCGACCTTATATCTAGTCGCCTTCGTGATCTTCACTGGTTAAAGGTGAAAAACCGAGTGAGGTTCAAGGCACTCAGCTATATGCACAAGATAAGGCATAAGGTGGCACCTAGCTACCTACAGACCTTGGTGAAATGCTACTCCCCGACCCGGTCCCTTCGTTCCTCCTCCCAAATCCTCTTTTCTGTGCCAAAGATCAAACTCTCCAGAATGGGAGGCTGCTCCTTCACCTATCTGGGACCTAAGTTATGGAATTCTCTTCCTCTGAACATCCGCTCCGAGGACAGCTATATTCGCTTTCGTAAAGCAGTCAAGACCTGGCTTTTCGACCGATAACTGATTCGGCCTGACCATCCACGACTAACTACATTATCATAGTGCCGGGAAACCCTTTCGGGTAGATGTCGCGCTCTAAAAGCTCAAATAATAAATAAATAAATAAATAAATAAATGCAAGCTTGTCTGCGTCCATACGATCCTGTGCTGCGCCCACCACCTGCCTCTCAGACACTCCAAAGCTACAACGCCAGCACCATCCTTGCCCTCAACCCTGGACACCACACTGCCTACCATCTAGCATCACTGAAGAAAGCCCTTGCACCCTACCGAAACTGCAAACACACCTTCTGCCACATGAGCACACCAATGCCGTTTGCCGCTAAGCAGACCAAAAGCGCACCAGGCTCAGCAGCATCCTCATCAACGTGTGGCCCCTCCACAAATCTGGGACTTCCTCGATGCCACCTATTCAGACTTCGCCTTATTCACAGAAACATGGACCAACCTCTGCTCCTAACTGGACATTGCCATCACCATTCCTGAAGGCTACAAAATCACCTGCATGGACCAACCCGACCGTCCAGGAGGAGGAATTACCATAGTCTACAAAAGCACACTACGACTGACCATGCACTCTAATAACCCAACGGCGACCATGGAACACCTCTATTTCAAGATCCTGACCAACCCCAATACCAATCTCTGCAGCACCCTCGTCTACAGGCCCCCAAGGCCATAAACCCCCATTCACCGATGCCATTGGAGACATCACTGCACCCCAGGATATCACATCCACCGACTACATCCTAGTCAGAGACCTCAAGTTCTAACTGGAAAACTCCAGTGACCAGAACATCTCCCACCTCCTTGGGAACATCGCCAACATCGGAAACAAGCAGCTAACCACATAGCTGGACACACGCTTGAGCCCGTCTTCTCTGCCAGCCGGAAAATTCAGTTACAGCCACACCACTGAACTCTCCTGGACCACCCATCATTGTATACATCACTCCTTCACCACGCCCACCATACACCACCACCATCACTGCCCGCCCCGTCGCAGCTGGCTCAAGGCCACCGAAGAACATCTTGTGAAATCCCTCAGCATCACCACTCTGCCAATGCTTACAGATGCCAATACCGCAACGCGCAACCTCCACCGATGGATCTCCAACTGCACCAATACCCTGGCACCCCTCAAGAAAAGACCAGGCAAATAACACTCCAAGAAGGCCAACTGGTTCACTCCCACCCTCCACTAGTCCAGACACACCTTCGGGCGACTTGAGAAGGGATGGAGCCACAAAAATACACCTGAAACTCTCACAACCTTCAAATCCGCTGTCAACACACACCACGCAGCAGAAGAGGAAAGACCCTGGATTGATAGGTTTTATGCAGGTAGATGCCCCTTCCTGCACAACATCAACCAACTACGATGGAGCAAGGGTGTCCTCGTTGGTGCATGGCAGTCATTGTGCGTCAAAGTAGGGGAAAAATACAGGGGAAATATATAGGGTGTTATTCAAGAGCCCCTTGCGACAGTTTAAAGCCTCCGGTCCGTCATTTTCTTGACGCACTTGCAGCATTAATTATGCACCACGTTGTGGCCTATTTACAAAGTGATGCATCTAGGCATATGCGTGACCTTTTAAAGCTCTGTGCCACATTTTTCCTGCATCAGGTATGATGCATGCAGAGTGGGCGTTCTCAAGCAACAAAGCCTTGTAGGGGTGGTGCAGTGAAATCTATCAGATTTCACTGTGACAATTCTAGGACGCCACTGCATCAAAACACTACGCCTGTCTCATGGTGGGCATGAGGGTGATGCAGTGCCATAGGGATAGGTCTGCCCCATACCTTGCTGGAGTTGCGTTATGCTTGCGACACAACTGCTTGCTCACTCTACCACTGGATTCAAGATAGCCTAGCTAATGGGGATTATGAATCCGAAACCAGTCCCAGGATGCTTGTTTCAAGTCCAGGGAAGACATGGCTTGGCAGTTTGGGCTGGACTGTTCCCATGAGGCACAGGGTCAGACTGATTTGCATATGGCCATGTCTGAACTGTGGTGGTGGAGTGAGCTAAAGTATGGTGATGGATTAAACCCAGATCAGTTGACTGGGGGTGAGTGTTTGATTTGCTCAAACGTTCCATCCATCATCCCCTTTGGTATTGTGACACAACTGCAGCAATGCGTGACTTTAGCGCTGATAGATATGAGAGGATTCCAGATGTATCTGTCATTGATTGTGACAAGGAGCACCATACAGTAAATACGGTGCATCCATGGTGTCGCAAGGAGGGCGCAGTCAAAAGTTTTGCAACACGTTTTTATCGCAGCAATGCAACACTATTCATAAATGAGGCCCAGGAATGTGCCCTATCTTATTGACAGGGTGCATTCCTGACCTGTTGATTTGGTGCAGGGCAGTGCTGCAATATTCCTTGCAGCATTCTCCAGCACCCAAACATCTTATATGTGGGCCAAGGTGTTTGCACCAATTTTAAGATCAGCTGCTTGTCAATCTTAAAAAACGACCTCTAACTGGACATAGAGGCAGTGTTTTCGGTTTTGATCCATACAAAGAATTCCTTGTAAATATTGCGAAGTGTGGTTAGCAGCAGTTTTTCACGGGAATCCCTACCTTATATCTAATTTTCTTTAGGCCCCACTAACAGAAGTGGCTATCTTGAAAATTCAGGTTTACGCTAGAAAAGTGTTTATTACTGCAGTTAGTGGCAACTTGTAAATAAGGCGATAAAAAAAAGCTGCAGTAACATCAAAATATTTACGCTACAGCGGCGTTAAGTCCTTGTAAATATAACCCATAGAGTCATATGTTTAGCTTGTGAAACTCTTCTTCCCATTTTGCCACTCCTTTATGTGAAAGGGTAATGTATTCATGCATTTTATACAAAAGTCCTTCCTGTCATTTTCTTGTTCTTGCAGAATATGTTACTTGTTCTGTCTCAACATATCTACATCAGGTTTTTAGACCTTGTAATTTTTCTAGTGTATCCTCTTTCCAACTTTCAATTCTGAGGTACTTTATTCTTTCTCTGTTGGCTTGAGTCTCTGACTTGGTCTCATGTGGATGTTGACGCAGTGTTTTGGGCCAACCCTTTTACCATTTGACAGAGAGTTGAAGGGATTTAGCATTACATCAATCAATTTCAATTAAAAAAGTGTAACCCATTTGGCTACACAATAAGGGGCTGAAATCAGGAACTATAGTTAAGAAGGTTTATTCTAAATTAGCAATCAAGTAAACAACGTACACAAATCTCAGCACCATGCTATAAAGGTACAGAACAACAACTAGAAAACTCAAACTCTTAAAGAAGTTTAGGCGTACCTGTATTAAACAAGTAGTTCAGTCACAGCAATATAAACATTCATCATTAAAATCTGGTGCTCAGAGAATAGTTTCTGGTCCTCTCTTTTATACATGAGTAAATCTAGCATCACCTAAATTAAAGTCCAAACTAAGAGGATGGTTCATTAGTCTAAGGAATCTCAAAGTTCAGGGAAATGCAAAAATAGGAAAATGCGAGAAATTAAGGAAAGTGCAGGTGTCAGCATTGCAGAAGCTTGGTCAAGAGTCTTCTTTGGTCATGGGAATTTTGAGAGTTTGGCATAAGGCACACTCAGCAATAATCAAATGGAATGAGCATAGAGGTCTAAACCTCTCAAAGTCCAAGGGAAAATGGCTCTAGCATCAGACAGGTTAGACTCCAGTTAATCACACTAAAATCACTAAGGCACATCATCAGGGGTTCCATTCTACTTTTCCATTTTCACATTGTAAGCTGTAACATTTGCGAAATGTCCCACACTGAACATGAGAATGACATCATCCTTGCTCAACTAAGCCATGTTGTAACATTGCTGAGTAGGCCTCTAGTTAATGCTCAACACTCCATGTTGCTTTGACAAGGTCTTCTTCTCAGGCTCTCTCTAACACTAATAGTGTTGTATCGATTCTCAAACTAACAATCGATGTGAATGCTTGTGCAAGGAAAAAGTAATGTAAGCAGACATAGAAAACAATATTTTAATCATAATGGAAAAAAGGTCTACTTAAGGCAAGTTTAAAATATTAAATCAGTGATGCACATTTAATATACATGTGCATGTTTAAAAACAAAGGACTATCACTTGTCAGTAGATCACATTTATATTGACTTTACCTGCAGTAAATCTTCTATTTGCATGTGTATGGCTAAAACTACTTTTTATATAAAAAAATGTGTGAATCATAAGGGCACACATTACATAAATCCATTATCCTTTCCAAAGTAATCACATTCAAAATATGTGAGCATGCCTTATTCATCAAGTTGCAAACGATTGTCTCATTTAATACAGGTAAGGCAGACAATGTTATGTATAAATTCGCGAATTCTACAGAAAATGCAGTTCAATAATGATGTCAAGTGCAACTTTTTATAATAATGTCATTATGTCACACAGAAAACAAGCACTAAGTGCAAGTTTAGGTTATGTATTTGTGACATGTAAAGGTAAGGTCAAAATTATGCCATACCAATGTCATATATAATGGAAGCTGAATTGAAGGAAACAGCCTTTACAGCGCAGGCTTAAGCATGCATGCTGTTTCCCCGCAGGCTGAACAATGCTTGCCTTAACCACACATATGCCTTAACCACACACGTGTGCTTAAGGGAGTCAGTGTTCTAGCTGTCTGAGAGAATGGGCAGGGAGAGGAACTGGAAAGATCACAGCAGGAAGATGGACCGGGACACAGCTTGGTTAGTTGGGCTGGGACTAGGGGGAGTAGGCTTTAGAGGTGGAGGCTGGTTTTAAGGTGCCAAGTGGGTGGCTGGTGTCGGGGTGGTTTTTGGGCAGGTAGCCACATTTTCGGTCTCAGGGCATGGAGGAAGGGGCAGTTTTCAGGACTGGGGCCAGTTTTTAGCGCTCAGGCAGGGGTGCAGGGGCTGAGGTAATTTTTTTGGGCTATGGGGCCGGGTTTTAGGACTCATGTTAGGGGGTCAGGATAGTTAATAGGGCTTGGGTAGGTAGATTATGATGCAGAAGCGCCAAATTGTAGGGCTGAGGGCAGGGTGGGCTGGGGTGGGATCTTTACCACACATATACCTTTCCCAATCTTGCCTTAACAGCGAAATTCGTTGTAAAGGCATGTGTGGTAAAGTCATGCGTGGTAAAGGCATGGTTGTTGTAAAGATCATATGGTTAACGTGGTTGTGTCGTCCAAACCTGGACTGACGATGTGAGAGACATTTCTCAACTGTATGCCAGTTTGCAACCTTTCAGCCACCTGTCAACATCCAACAAACCTATTTCCAGTAGCAGAATTCTCACAGTAGGAAAGCATTGTAATGACTACACAATCTATTATTTATTTGAAAAGATTTTGCCACATAGAAATATTTCTGAACAGTGCTCAAGGGCATATGGATATTCTAGGCATTCTTTTTAACACATATTACTTGCTGCCCCGGGAACCACAGGGTCCAGAACATATTGGAATCCTACTAAAATGTGAAGCACTTATTTTGGCATATACCTTCAGAGGACATTAACAGTGAAGAGAAAAGACTTACTCTTGAAGGGTTAAATGTGTCAAAAAATACACAAAGCACAAGGTTAATGTACAAAACCTTGTACTATCCAGTAAATGTCAAAACCCTATTTAAGCATATATAAGAATTTTAGGGGCTCATGCATCAAAATCCCATTTTGCAATTACCAAATAGCGATTTTTAAGGAATCGCTATTTGGTAATCGCAAATGCCCATGCATCAAAAAATTAGGAAAATATACAGAATGGCGAAAAGCGAATCCGCAATTACCGAATTGCAAATAGCGAATCGATGTATTCGATGCAGCATGATGACATCACACCCAGGAAGTGATGCAGGACATGCTCACACCTGTGTACTGAGAGCGACAGAGGAGGCAGACTGCATGAGTACAGCAGAAGGAAGAATTTTGGAGACATGGCTTCTGTAACAAGTGAGAAGAATGCAGAAGTGTGCAAGAGGAAGCTAAATTTCATTGATAAAGAGCCTGAAGTCCTCATTGAGGAAGTTGTACAGAGCCATGACAAGCTCTTTGGGAAGCAATAACTCAAGGTCCCTGAGTAGGAGAAATTGAAAATCTGTCTTGGAATCCATTCGAGGATCAATGTTTTGGGGGTCACATGGGGCTCCATAGGAGACATGCGCAATCGCTGGTATGACCTGCGGAGTCGTGCAAAGGAAAAGGTTGCCGCCAGGCTTGCGGACGCCAAGAAGACAGGAGGGGGATCATCAACCCTAACTGCCAACACACCCCTGGAGGACCTGGTGGAGTCAACACTTCAGGTGGAATCAGTAGTTGGCGGCACCCAGATAGACACCTCGGCACAGGCCAGTACTTCACATGGTAAGATGCATGCATATTACCATTTGATGCTATATCTAAAAAATCTCCCCTCAAAGTAGATTAGGCTTAGTGTAGCAAATCTGACTCCACATTTTACTTGCCACACCCAAAGGCATTATGGTATAAACGGACATCAACTCTAATAGGAAAGGCAAGGAGAGATCAAAACAGAACTAGTGCTTCAAAGTACAACGAGGAAGTGAATAAACTAGACATTGTGTGTAACTAAATAACTTTATTAAACAATGCCATGTGCAATGTGACATACATGTACAACAAAAATACTGAACTTGCACTGTTTAACATTGCAGATGTAGCTGCACAGGAGTCTGACAAAGGTGAAGGCCATGATACCCTGGACACTCAGGCCCAGTCACGAGAGGAGACACAAGTGGCTCCAGCAACACCAGTACCTGCATCCACAAGACCAAGGACCACAGTTCCACCACTACCAGCCTTTGAAATAGAAGAGGAGATCCAACTTGACCCTCACATTACACAGGCAGGGCATAACCTCACACCAAGTGCCTGAGTACAGATGCGGTGCAGCAACATCCATCACCAGTGGCGCAGGGCAAGGGCTCACATGGGCACTGCTGAAGATGATGGGTCTGTTGTCTGAGGTGGTCTGGAGGAACAAATGTTGAAGGTGCAGTGCCTACAATGCAAGAACATGCAATTAATGCAGGCCCAACTCAATTCATTGGCCACCAACATGGCAGAGATGAGGGACAGCATGAAGGAGCTCACTACTGCAGTGGTGGAAGGACAGGGGCAACAAATGTGAATTTCACAAATGTCAGCCTAGCTGTCGATGAGTAGTGCAAGGTGATGCACAACAACCAGGTGTTACAACGCAAAAGGCATCATCAGTTGATGGGGCGCTTAGATGGGTATACTAGGGCCATCAACCGCCTAAGCAAAACCACAGCTCAGCTGTCCTGTCGTGCTGTGGTGATGCAGGTGGAGATGACCCATTGCTGTGCGGATGTGGCCAGGGTACTCACTGAGGTCACCAATGTCATGGAGCCTTTACAGACTGCTGTAGTTGGGGGCAACAATGTACTGGGTGGAGGGGAGAGTGAGGAGGCATCCAGCCTATGTAGTCTCATGGCACCAGTGAACACATGCAGGAGGTACAGTACTAGGAGCACCTCTGCATCCAAAGTTTTCACAAGGGATGGGGTAGAGCCCACAAAAAGGCCAACGGGAAATCCATGGCCGCAGGATGTAGTGTGAGGGACAAAGTAAAAGCTTGTGAGGTAACCAGTATCATGCAAATTGTCTAGGCTGACATTTAGGTACCATGGCAATGTCATGTAGTTAAATGTGTTCTGCCACAATGCAAGTTTGCACTGGTATGTGCACATTACCAGTACCAGATTTTATTTAATTTAACATCCAAAACATTTGAGCATGTAGTGTGTCTTCTCATCATTACCCACCTTAAAAAAAAGCTGTGTGATTTCTGCACGTCTCTGTCTCCTTCTGCTGCGCTCGGCCCGCATTCTGCTTATGGTGGTTGTTCTGGCTGATTGTCTTCCTCAGGCTTGCTGTCAGAGAGTTCCTGGGGTGTGCCTCGAGAAGTCACAATGTTTTGCAACATGGCACATTTGGTCACAATTTTGCTGCAGATATATGGCCTGTACTGCAATGCACCACCAGTTATGTGGAGGCAGAGGAACCCACTTTTCAGTGAGCCAAATTTCCGCTCAATCAAATTGCGGCTGGAAATATGCAACTCATTATATCGCTGCTCACTTGAGGTACTTGGATTTGGTATGGCCTCAGTATTAAGGAGCGCACTGCGTATGCTCTGTCACTTACAGGGTGTAAAGCAACTGATTACTCACTGCTATGTGTCACCATGGCCAAAAAGTCTGCAAGACAGTTTTATATATGTTTACCAAGCAGGTATCCTCTGCCAAATTCACCCTTAAGGAGATGAGTGTGTATGCCACTGTGTCGGAAGATGTAGGAATCGTGTACTGTCAGGTAAACTAGCCTCTATGTCTGTGAGAATATGTTTGGAATTGCAGATGACTTGTATGTTCAATGAATGGTATGATTTCCTGTTCCTGCAAAAGTACTCATTCCATGAGGGAGGACAAATGGCTACATGTGTCCCATCAATGCAACCAATTATGAGGGGAAAATGGGCTACCAGATAGAAATCAAATTTGGTTTGCTGCAATTCCTGTGGTGTTGTGGGAAACTGTGGTATTCACCTATATTATTTAGTTATGCTGTTATGCTATCTCCAAGCCTGGTGGTAGCTCTAGAATACAAAATGTGATGGGTGCCTAGCTACAAGGTTCTTCAGTAGCAGTTGCTGCTGGCTTGCCTGTGGTTAGGATGCTTATCGCTAGGTTGGCTTAGCGGTAATAATTTTATCGCCGTGTAGCGATGATTTTTATCGCTTAGGAGCCTTGATATTATCAAGGTTTATCTCCTAAGCGATAAAAATCGGCCGAAATGCATGAATATCGCTGAAAAGTCCGCAATATTCATGCATTACCAAGCAAATGCTCTTAGCCATGTTATCCACCTCCCATTGGATAACATGGCTAAGAACTGCTCAGGGCAGGTGATAGCTTTTGGAGATATTCGCGCATAGCGCGAATATCTCCAAAAGTTGGTAATAGGAGATAGCGATGTTAGCGACTGTTTCCAGTCGCTAACATCTTGGCACGCCCACTTTGCATATCATTAGTGCTAAATATCTCTGATATGCAAAGCGGGGCCCAAGATGGTCGCTATCTCCTACTAGCTCGCTAACTGGTGTTAGCGACAGCTAGGTAATAGGGAGATAATTTTATCTCTGCTTTCTTGGCTTTTAAAGCCAAAAAAGCAGAGATAAATCCCTTGATAATATGCCCCTAAGTTCTCTAGTCCACGTAAGATAGTTAAGTTATTTCAAAATGCTGTAAAACTTGATGATGGTCATATTTGGAATCTTAAAAGAATTGCTCCTGTACATAGCTTTGCTCTGTCCACTGCCCAAGAACAACAATCTCCTTCTTCACAATGTTTACCTCCTCCACGAAGGAGTTCTCATGCTTGTTCTGCTCCTGTAAAATGTCATGATTACATCTATAACTACGTTTATCTGACACTGTTCATATGTTGGGTTTGGGGGAAGATGTGTGGTATTCACCTATATTATTTAGTTATCCAGTTATGCTATCTCCAAGCCTGGTGGTAGCTCTAGAATACAGAATGTGTTGGGTGCCTAGCTACAAGGTTCTTCAGTAGCAGTTGTTGCTGGCTTGCCTGTGGTTAGGACGCTTATTCTGTTACTCCTAACAATAAAAGAAGACTGTATATTCTCATCTATGTCTCCTTGGTACCTCATTACAGAAACCTTATGTGGTGGTGTATCCTCTACAACATGGCATCAAGGAATGAGCTGAAAAAGCGAGATAGGGCACTTTGGGAAACAACTTCAGCTGCAGCTATTACTCCATGGAAGCTACCTGATGCTAGGAGGTGCATTGAACATAGGACCTGCACATGAGTGGGGATGGCATGTGTTTTGCGAGTCTGACGCTGCATTTGGGGATCTAATTCAGTTATGAGATCATACATCATGTCTGCATTCAACCCATATTTGTTATATATCTCTTTCTCTGTCTGCCCCAACAATGTAAAGCACACTCTAAAAATGTGCTCCTGTTTCCTCCTTCTTCTCTGTGCTGCTGCTCGTAGCCTCATCCTCCTTCGCCATGACGTAGAGCACTGCCATTGTGAAACATTCTGAGGTTTTCTGAGACTGTTTAAATAGTTTGCCAATGGTTACCACCTGGTGCTGTCTTACAGATGACTGCACAAGCACTAATAGTCGCTGTGCGCCAGAGTATGTCTTTGTATATGTGCTTTTGCGTCTGTGCAGTAATACTATATGCGCACAGACACAAACGCACAAAAACACAGAGTTGAAAGTCTGCGCCAACATCACGACGGCATTACAGACCGATCCTCTGTCGGGCGCATACTCTGGGACACAGCGACAATTAGCGCTGTAATATAGCCCCTGATTTGTTGCTTTTCACCTGGTTACTACCTGATTTCATTTGGTGTTTTTTTACAAGTGCAATTTGTGATTCCTAGCACATTCGCAATTTGCTAATTTTTCATGCGTAGGTTTGGAATTCCCAATTGGCGATTCACAAATACGGATTCGCTATTTGGCAATCGGTAAATAGGTAATCGCTATGTTTCCGAATATGAGGGTGATTCTGCGAATTTGGTTGATGCATTCCTTATGGCTATTTTGCGATCACAAATGGCAGAATTTTGCAATTCGCACTGTTTGCAATCGCAAAAATACTTGATGCATTTGGCCCTAAGTCATCGGATGTTGAATTGCTTTGGAATAACGATTCTACATATCTATGCAGTGCACAAAACATTTTTTAATTAGTAAGCTGCAGGAAACACCATAACTATCTTCAAAATAAAGGGGGTAATGAATAAGTTCCAGCAAATTAGATAATGCAGGGTTTAGGGTTTAGCATGTGAAGTAGCTCAGGCATAGTATCTGGTCAGTTCAGTTGAAGCTGACTGTTCAATACAGTGTTAATCAAACCTTTCCATACACCAGTTTATTCGTGCTTCAATGAGCGACTGCATTACATCATACTTAGGGCCCGGTCTAGGGAAGTAGTCAGAAGAGCAGTGTGTAGCACGGGCCAGGACATCTGTGTAGCACAACCGCACAAGACATTCAGAAAAATAAGCAGACAAGTGTACAGTCACAGGGTGAACAGTGCAACCTTTGTTGTCTCCCACGACAGTGTTCTACTCTTGAAGGTTACACTATTTGATATGGCTTTGTAGGGGCCTGATCTTAGTCTCCTGGCAGCACTGGACCTGTAGATCTACCACCTCCTCCTTCTGGTTTCAGCAACATTGTGTCTGCTTATCTGTCATAGAACAGGCTTCCTTCCTTCTTCATGTGAACAGTCAAACTTTCTGTCCCTGTTTCAGTCATTTCCTCGGTGTAAGCCCACAGAGCTTTAAAAAGTCCAAATTTTAGCTTGGAAACCGATCCGGCGTAAATATAATTTTGGGTCAACCCATCTGATCGCCCGGATACAAAGACAAGTTTGATATTTTGGAGGGTTTCAAACAATGTTAAGTATCTCGTCCTTTAGGAAAACTTCAGACATTTTGAAAGCAGTGTGCCAAAAAAAATAATGCCACTCTGGTTCTACGGAAATAGCAGCATACATCTCGTGATGTCCTGTAGGTTTGTGTGCCTGTCGCAGATGCTCCTTCATCCAATGAGTGACTGTCTTGGAGCTCGTTTCACCTTGCTGAGAGTGACACAGGATGCAGACTTGAGCATGTAGTCCATCTCATTTGTTGAGGTGTTTGATATAACCATGCCCTTGGCCACAGTGCTCTGTTCTGGTTTTGCTTATCTCATGCTACCTGATGACCTGCTCTAACCAGCGCGGTCTAAGAAAGCAAGCTCAGTAAAGGGGTCCCGTTCTATTCAGATGGATTTAAAATATTTCATTTACTACATTTAAAACATCAGTCTTATATTCAATGATGTAGGAAGGCTAAAACAGCGAACAAGTATTTGGGACCCCCTCTATTTTTACTTAATCGGTCAGGGAAAGAGGGGAAATAGCTAAAGCAAAAAAATATACAAAATTCCCTCGCGACCTCTATAGTTAGAAGTGATCACTACTTCTATCTTTCTACAATTATTATTTCACACAGGGTGGCAACAACTTTTTTTCATTCGTGTTTTTTTTATTTTAGATTATCTGAGTACAAAGTCACATAATTTTTTTCTTTTTTGTCAAAAACATTTTCAGTAGTTCATTTTAGTGAAACATATAGTTATCTATTTACAACATTAAAAATTATTGTGGCATTCCGTGCAGAGAAACATATAAATATAAACGATATCAACAATTTCACCACACTCAAACTCTCTCATTCATACTCCATTCGCTCCTTATTCTGCGTCTGAGGGATCGCAGATTGAGACGCGATATAACTACGCAAGGTCGACGCGTTTCGGCGGTATGAAACCACCTTCCTCAGGACCTTCTGGCAGAATAGACAAGTATTCATAGACAAAAACCACTGCACGGTGTGATATCCTCAAAAAACTCTGTCTGGGAATGAAACTGATTCGGTTACCCACTCAAAAACGGGGGACGTAAAGTTCTTTGTGTACTCCACGCATTAAAGGCAACTATTTATTAACGGATAGTCGGCATTGAAATGTCTCTTTGTATTGATTCCCTTTCTTTGGACACGGTGGTATATTCTTGTTTATAATAATATACTTTTATCTTCGAGGGGAGTATCTTCTATTTAGTCTTTATGTTGGAATATTTCCCTTTTGTGTTTTGTCAGCCTTTTCATTTGCTGAGTCCTCCTCGGGCTTTGCCGCGTTCACGATTCCACCGGCATCTCTTCGTTGGTGTGGGTCGAAGAGATGCCGGTGGAATCGTGAACGCGGCAAAGCCCGAGGAGGACTCAGCAAATGAAAAGGCTGACAAAACACAAAAGGGAAATATTCCAACATAAAGACTAAATAGAAGATACTCCCCTCGAAGATAAAAGTATAATATTATAAACAAGAATATACCACCGTGTCCAAAGAAAGGGAATCAATACAAAGAGACATTTCAATGCCGACTATCCGTTAATAAATAGTTGCCTTTAATGCGTGGAGTACACAAAGAACTTTACGTCCCCCGTTTTTGAGTGGGTAACCGAATCAGTTTCATTCCCAGACAGAGTTTTTTGAGGATATCACACCGTGCAGTGGTTTTTGTCTATGAATACTTGTCTATTCTGCCAGAAGGTCCTGAGGAAGGTGGTTTCATACCGCCGAAACGCGTCGACCTTGCGTAGTTATATCGCGTCTCAATCTGCGATCCCTCAGACGCAGAATAAGGAGCGAATGGAGTATGAATGAGAGAGTTTGAGTGTGGTGAAATTGTTGATATCGTTTATATTTATATGTTTCTCTGCACGGAATGCCACAATAATTTTTAATGTTGTAAATAGATAACTATATGTTTCACTAAAATGAACTACTGAAAATGTTTTTGACAAAAAAGAAAAAAATGATGTGACTTTGTACTCAGATAATCTAAAATAAAAAAAACACGAATGAAAAAAAGTTGTTGCCACCCTGTGTGAAATAATAATTGTAGAAAGATAGAAGTAGTGATCACTTCTAACTATAGAGGTCGCGAGGGAATTTTGTATATTTTTTTGCTAAAACAGCGAACAAGGACATGAACTAGCAATGCAGATGTCTTTTTGAACTGTTGATATCCTTGTGCAGGACCCAGTGGACCCTAAGAAACTGTGGTTACATATATGATTACAGTGGCCCCTTCATACAGGACCAGTTCTTCGCTCAGTACACAGACACTGTTCACTAAAATAGTCGGTTTTTCCCCAGTCATGACACACTAAGTGGATTTACAAGGCAGAACGAGTAGGCTATCTACCCAAACAAGGGAGGAAGAAAAGTGGACTGTTCCCCGCAACTATAGATTTGCATCGACAACTTTGTCTTGGCATACATTTGAGACAAAGTTTATCCATACTAAAGGCTGCTCTGCTATGGGTGGAACCTACTGGTCATCAGAGACTAGTACTTTGCTGGGAAGCAACAACAAAGCATGTAGAGCAGGTTACTCTTGACATGGCAAACTCTATACGTCCAAGGCACTGTAAGACACAGTGTAACGGATGTAGTAGCACACAATTAAATTCATCAAATGTTTTTTGAATATTTTGATCATGGAGTGCACTGAGAAACCTCACAAATGTGTTCAAACTCTATTCGGCAACATCACCACTCCATAAGCATGACATGATGAAATGAGGAGCACAAAGGCAGATTTCTTCTGCATCAGTAACCTGCGACCTTACAACCTTAATAAATCAATAACATAAAAAGAGTAATAGTAAAAACTAAGGCACATATGTACACAAAAATGTGGGATGGTGTAGCTGTACCAAATTTGACAGAGCCATTGTACAACATTTTCAAAACACAGGGATGCCCGTATTTACTACAATACTGTGCACTCATGTGTTTTCCCTATTGCTGGCACTAAAATTAGCTGCCTAGTGCCAACGCAGGCACCCTTGCACCACAGTGTGCTACAGAATGCAGCACACGAAGAAAAAACAAAAAGACAAGGAGAAATAAAAACATTTCTCCTTGTGTGCCACTCTACCACCTGCTCTTGCATGGCATTAGTTGTTGTCCAAAAGCAATTGGTGTTGCGGTGGAATGCCCACAATAACACTCACTGCATGCCCCTTTCAAGCAGATACCTACGTGAAAGGATAGTATATTTACAAAGTGGCTTTCAGCCATAAAAAGTGACTTAACGCCACTCTGTAAATATGGTGCACGGAATACCGCCACCGGAGCGTAAAAAAAAGTAACTCTCCGGTGGTGCTAGGGGCTTGTATATATGCCCCTTAATGTTCATTTACAACAGCTATAATAAAAGAGCATAGGGTTGCAAATGTTGATGAAAGGGACAATAATGATGAGTGGAGAAGGATACACTAAAGTACGGAACAGAAATGAAGTGGAAATTTAAATGGGATGCTGTAATCTGCAAAACATAATCGCACAGGTATCTGGTGAGATGTGGAATGAGCCTCAGTGAGTATTGTACTCTGATAAAGACATGATACCCCATATATTATCATTTTGTAAGTCTAATACTAAGAAATACAGTGCCTTATACTTGATCACTTTTTCTTTCAGGCTATTTAAAGAAATTTGGGGGTATTAGCAAGTCTTTCCCTGCTTTCTGATTTATTTCCCTTGAGAAAGACCCGAGTTACCGTGCAAATGTTTTCTTTTATTAATACAGCTGCCCGCTACTCAGAACATGTGTTACATGAGCCCTAGAAAAGCAATTAGTACGTTCTTTGGGACCTTTCAGTTTCTTCAGTCACCTCTCATGGGAATCAGCCATGCTTTCATGAATAATAGCCTGTGGTTGTTTTGTGGTATGGGGCTTTTAAGTAAGGCTATGGTGAGTCACTTAAATCAATAAAACCCATCCATATTCTGAAGCTGGAATTTTTAAGGCTCATGTAGAAAGTTTTTTACTTAATTTCAGCAATTCTCTTTATTCTTTTTCATTCATACTTTGTCTCACTGCTATGGAGAAGAGCTGAAAGACTAGCAGAATACTATTTCAAATGGGACTTTACAATGTGCCAAATTAGGCACAAAATGCAGCTTTGGCCCAAATCTCAGTCCTCTTGCAGACGACTGAAAGTGGCTGTTGTATCATCCTCCTAAACCCCGGGAGCAAGCAAAGGAATATGCCACACACAAAGCTTTGGATTGTACGTCTTTATTCCACAGCATAAAATCACATACTGCACCCTCATTACATCATAACCATTAATAACCACACCATAACACCTTCCAGTATGTCGTGTTTTGGCAGCTCCTGAGTTAGCGTTTAGCACAGCTACACGGTCTTTTCGTTAACTTGACCAAAACGAACGGGGGCCATTTTGAATCCTTCTGGCTTCCATTTTCTATGAACATGCTGCCTCGTGGTCAGTGTGCCCTTTCGTCCTTTCTCGATACCCATGGTCACCTATTCTGCTCGGTAACAGGCTATTTTTAGTACTGGTCAAGCGCACATGCGCACTATGCATCAACTGGTCATTCTTTAGGAATGTTAACACTAACTGACCAGTGCTATTGAACTCCTCCCACATGCTGGCTGTGTTCCAAAAATGACCTTATATGTACCTAAAATATGTAACTTGTAACCGCCTATCTTTTTATTGCTATTAAACTGTATAAAAGAGGTCGCGCACCGATGTTCGGTGTGCTACTTCTTACATTGCCGAAGGGTGCTGTAGGAATGTATCACCACCTCATGGGGTCTTAATAAACTTGTCTTTTGCCTTTTCCAGTGTCCGTGCCAACTTCTATACTAAGGTGTATGAAAGTTTAGCAGAGTGTGTAGGCCTGATTTGAACCCAACACCACAATTGGCGACCACGAAGGGACTCATCGGCGACTCGGATGCCCGAAGGAGAGGTCGTGACGAAGGTCAGGAAACTCGCCATGGACGCGATCGCTGCCATTGAGTGACCCGAGTCTTGGCACCCACGGTGTGTTTTTCCTTCCTTCCGATCTGACCTTCCAGGTGGCGCCGGTCTTCGACTGAGATTCTGATCTTGGATTGTCGTGATGTGCCGTTTTGGCTGATTCGACCACAGAACTTGGCAGTTGGACCTTGGACGTTTTGAAGATACTTGGTAAGCTTTTTGACTGGTGAGGTAGTCTACTGACACTTGAATTTGAATTTGAATTTGTTTGAAGTTAGCTAACGTTTGAATCTTTTGACTTTGAATTTGAATATGTGAAGTGCACCTCACATAGGCAGGCATGTAGGGATATTTCTCTGATTTATTTGATTTGAATGGCACACCGTGTATGAAGCACATTAAGTGCCATTTTTGTGTAGTATCGCGTTTTCGTGGTACTTTTTGAACATGCCTGTTTTTAGTACGCTCCGAAGGATGTGCTGTTTTGAAAATGGTACCAATTATCGATTAAATGAATCACAGCCGGCTCCCCCAGAGGGGACTCCAAATCGTGAGATGTATGTTAAATTCGGTATTCCACCAATAATGTATAGTACGTTATGGCATAAGTATACTAAAACTGATCGTGAATTACAGTGGCCACTACATGGGTCATTTAGTCTTCGAAAGGTTCAGTATGTGGAGCAGTGTTTGTTTCAGCGAAGGTCTAGACAAGATATGTTTGATTGCGTGCGTATGTGGGAGAAAGAGGCGCGTGAACGAGTGAAGCGTGAGGAAGCCTTGGCGGAGAAGGTGCAGCGGAAGGCTGCACATGATAAAGCTTTACAGCTACAGGACAAGGAGTTACAGGAAAAGAAAGAGAGGGAGACGCGAGAACATAATTTACAGGTTAATGGTCAGTTCCCTATCAGGCTTCCTCTTTATCCGGTCCTTACTAATGAAACAGATGATTTTTCATTACTAGATCGCTGTCCGCCTCCGTACGTTGCACCTACGGCTCCGAACGAGGAATCAGATGAGGGTAATGATCGTACGCAGCGTACAAGGTTACATGCGGAACGAACTGCGGAATTGCGTTCGTTTGCACGAAAGCTAAATATTAATACTGTTACTGTTTCTGAAATTAGTAAGCAAATGGAACAATGGTCTGATCAAGAGCGACTGTATTTCTTAGATCATTTTGGAGATGAGGTTGTTGAACGGTTCAGAAAATACTCTTCAGAATTAGAACCCAAGGATATATCTAAGGGTCGTGAGAACTTTCATAAAGGTCTTTTTGTTCTTTGAGATGCGGATGAATTTTTCAAACGGTTGGTTCAACTACGGAATGAGGCGACACGGCTACGGGAGTCGGAAAAATCGAAGGGTCCGCCTGCATCCGGAGCGACGGAAATATCCAAAGAATGCCCTATCTTTGGAACAGATAAGATCGCTGCGATTAATGTTAGACCTATGCGAGAAGCTGCGCCTTTATATGTCCCCCACAAAGGGGATGGCACAGATGATGATAAACGCTCTAAAGACGTGAAAGGGTATTTTGTATATAACTGGGTTTATACGCCTTGGAATAGAGCAGATGTTATGGCGCTTAAGAATGCTTTGCCTGATCCCCGTAAAAATCCTGCGGCTTTCTATGAAAGTGTTGAAAGTGCAATTTCATCGTGTATTATGACGTTAGTTGATATTGATTTGTTTTTCGGGTTGATATTGCCACCTGATATGTGGAGAACGATTCGTAAGTTTGATGACCACACGACTCTTGGGGCCACTTGGAAAGATCTTGCTCAAGCTGATTTAGATAGGGAACCAGCATGTAAGCCTTGTCAATTAATATTAGACCTTCCAGGGGCCATACTAACAAAATTAAAGACTCTTGCTCCCGCTAAAAAGATTGATTGGACTATATTAGCCTCGTGTAAGCAGGAGACGGATGAATCAGTTTCTGACTTTTTCTCTCGCTTTGAGGCAGCATTCCATGATTACAGTGGGCAATCATTAACAGAAGATACAGGCAGGCATTTATTCGTTGATAAGTATGTGGCTAATCTCCTACCGGAGATTGCAAAACGATTAAAAACGAGTGAAAGTTCGTGGACCACGGCAACCCCTGCTTCTCTCTTGACTATGGCTCAATATTATGAATGACAGGAATTGGAGGCAAAGGAAAGTAGTGAGAAGAAAGCGAAGTATTTGAAGACGAAGGTAATGTTAGCTCAGGTTCAGGCTACGAGAGGAAACAATAGAGGGGGACGAGGATTGTAGAATAACGCTCCTCCCCCTCGTTCTGACATTTCTGTGAATCAATGTGCATACTGCAAACAGTTTGGGCATTGGATTGCAGACTGTCCGGTGTTTCGAGAACAGTGTAATTTGAGGGGACGAGGAAGTGGAAGGTCTAGGAATAATTATGGGGGGCCGCGAAGATATGGAGCAAATGATCATGGAGGATATGGAGCAAATGGTCGTGGAGGATATGGAGCAAGGGGTCGTGGTCAGACAGATTATAATACATTTGATAATCGCAATCAATATCAGATAAATGAGGGTGGCTCTGCTGAGCCACGTGATGAGCACTATGCATAGGATTGCGTAGGATGGGGTGTGGAATCGGTTGAGGTACCAGTTGATCAAAGGGGTCCATATATAGAAGCACATGTTTTGGGTTCTACTGATCAATTTCTGGTCGATACAGGAGCTACTCGTAGCGCTTTGTCCAAATACTTGGTTCCAAGGGCTCCCCTGTCTGGCGAGGTAATTACAGCTATAGGGTTCGATGGAACACCTACTTCTAGCCCACTGTCTCAACCCGTTGCATTTTATGTTGATAAATTCGCTGCCCCTTGTCCCTTTTTGTTGTCTCCAAATACACCAGATAATATTATGGGACTCGATATGTTAAAACACTTTCGAGCTACTATTCGCTGTGCCCCAGAAGGAGTACGAGTTGTGTTGAATGAGAATTACCCAGCAATTGAGCGAGTGTGTTTTCTCCATGAATCTGAAGTATTAGCCTCCTTACCAAAAACGTTGTGGGCCACTTCTGATACGGATGTAGGGCAAATGATAATTCCTCCAGTACGTATTACTGTAAAGGAGGCAGTATCTCTACCACGTGTCCCACAATATAAGATTTCGAGAGAAGGTGAAATTGCTTTGATACACATTGTGAACGATTTGATTTTGGCGGGAGTCGTTGAGGAAGTCCCCTACAATGTTTGCAACAGCCCAATTTTACCGATCCTTAAAAGAGATACAGATGCTAAGGTTTACCGTTTTATTATTGATTTGAGGGAAATCAACAAGATAGTAGTGCCTCAGTACCCGGTGGTGTCTGACATCACCACGTTGCTTACGTTGGTTCCATCGACAGCAACTACTTTTACAGTCATCGATTTGAAGAATGCCTTCTTTTCGATTCCTGTACATCCTGATAGTCGATATCTATTCGGCTTTACATTGAATAATAAATCGTACAGATTTTGTCGAATTCCTCGAGGTTATACAGAAAGTCCTAGCATCTATAGTCAGGCTTTGAAAAGACAGCTTGATTCCTTTGAATTACAAGATGGAGTGGTTCTTATTCAGTATGTGGATGACATTTTACTGGCTGCAGACACACAAGAACAATGTGAGAAAAGTACCTTTTCCTTGCTTTCCTTCCTAGCCAAAAATAATCATAAGGTTTCAAAGAAACAGCTGCAATATTGTAGACCCAAGGTGACCTACCTCGGTCATCTTTTGTCTAAGGAGGGCCGTGCATTGACACCAGATCGAATTCAAGCAGTTTTAGATACACCAGTCCCTCGCACTCAGAAAGATGTTCGTGCCTTTATAGGTTTGACGTCTTTTTGTAGGCAATGGATATTGGGTTTTTCACACATTGTTAAACCGTTGTTGGCATTGTTGTCTAAAGATACACCGATCCCCATTGAATGGACGGATGAATGTCAGAATGCTTTTGAACAATTGAGACAAGCTCTTTGTTCTGCACCAGTGTTAGGTACACCTGATTACACGAAGATTTTCACATTATATGTACACGAGAAGGATGGGTGCGCGTTGTCAGTTTTAGTACAGACACACGGAGACAAACAGAGGCCTTGTGCATACTTCTCGGCAGTACTCGACCCTGTGGCTCGAGGATTGCCTGGATATTTTCGAGCAGTTGCAGCAACAGCAGTAGCGATACGACAAAGTGAGGGAATAGTTTTGTCACACAAATTGTTGGTGTTAGTTCCCCATGCGATAGATGCGTTATTGAATCAAACGAAAACACAGCATCTAACCAGTGCCCGTCTGACAGGATATGAGTTAACGTTGTTGGCGCCGCACATCACACTAAAACGATGTGCGACACTGAACCCTGCTACTTTACTGCCGGATCCTGTTGCTGAAACTCAGAAGGAAGAACAACATGATTGTGTTTTTCTGACTGAGGAACAGACAAAGGGTCGTATCGATTTACAGGATACACCCTTTCCAGATGTAGATGGGGAACTGTGGGTTGATCGATCGTGCGTGAGGTTACCAGATGGTACGACTTCCGCAGCTTATGCGATCACGACACTTAAGACAGTGGTAGAAGCAGCACGAATACCTCAGAAATCGGCTCAAGCAGCTGAATTGATAGCCTTGACGAAAGCATGTGAGTTAAGTGCTGGACTATGTGTGAACATTTACACGGATAGTCGTTACGCTTTTGGAGTAGTGCATGATTTTGGCCTACTCTGGAAGGAACGAGGATTCTTGACTTCACACGGAGTACACATCATGCATGGAGAATTGGTACGCGATCTCCTGAATGCACTATTATGTCCAAAGAAAGTAGCAATAGTCAAATGCAGTGCACATAAAAAGGTGACGGACAAAATAGGACAAGGCAATGCTTTCGCAGATCGCATTGCGAGAGAGACCGCTATGCTACAAAATAATTCCCCCATGTATGTGGTAAAATCACAAGCCGAGCGGTGGCATGATGCTAGAGAAGAAATACTAGATATACAGAAATCAGCATCTGAGGCAGAACTTACGAAATGGGCCACTGAAGGAGTATTGGATGATGAGGGTTGCTGGCGCAGTAAAGATATGGAGAGATGGAAACTACCCATGGCCTATTTACAAACAATGGTGCAAATGACACATGGGCTGGCACACATTGGAGCTTTCGCAATTACTAAATTGCTTACACGAGTTTGGGAGAATCCTGAAATTGCTAGCACGGCTAAGAGAGTAGTGCAGACCTGTCTGATATGTTTACAGCACAATCCTGGACAAGGGACTCATACTCCTAAAGGAGGGTCTGTTCCACCTACTGCACCATTCGAAGTACTACAGATGGATTACATCCAGCTGGAACGCTGTAATAATCTCAAGTATGTCCTAGTGGTGGTGTGTGCCTTCAGCAAATGGATTGAGGCTTACCCTACGAAAGACAATACAGCATTGACAACAGCTAAGGTGTTACTCAAAGAGTACTTCCCGCGCTATGGTGTTTGTAAGTTTATGTGGAGTGATAATGGTCCTCATTTTATTGGGAAAGTAGTAGAGTACGTCCTGAAAGGATTGGGAATCAAGCAACGATTCCACGCTGTCTTTCATCCGCAATCAGCAGGTTTGGTAGAAAGATACAATGCGACTTTGAAGCTAAAGCTAGCAAAGATTGTGGCATCCACATCTCTGAAATGGCCGGATGCTTTGCCTCTGGCATTGCTGTCTATTCGATCAGTGCCACATTCTCGATCTGGCCTCACACCCTATGAAGTGGTGTTTGGAAGGCCGATGAATATTTGGGGAGTTCCTAAGCCTCGTTTGATACATGATGTGCCTTGTATAATGATGAACGATTATTTGGCACGATTAACAAATGATTTGCTTTCTATTCATCAACAGGTTCGAGAAGCGCTCCCTGATAACTCCACTGGTGAGGCTCACGATCTTCGTCCTGGCGACTATGTCATGATCCGAGTGTTCGAGCGTTCCAGCAGTTTGGAACCGAGATGGCATGGCCCTGAGCAAGTGCTGCTGGCGACTCGGACTGCTGTGAGAGTAACCAATAAGAAGCGGTGGATACATTCAACGCACTGCCGACGTGTCTCTCCGGATCTGGTGAGCCCTGTGGTGCTATCCGACTACAGAAAGATTTTGGATGCAGAAAAGAGCCCAGCTGTCACGCCTGATGAATTGGAGGGAGCCTTCCCGGACCACACTGTTTCTGATAAAGTGAAGTACAATCTACGTCCCAGGAAATAAGATTCCTTTTTGCATTTTTACAACTGGTTGGTAACCGCTCTGAGGTTTGTGAAACGGAAGCCGGGAATATCAAGGGGGGGGGATCAGTACTGCCCAGTGTAGCGACACCCGTCTTGAATCCCGGAGAACAAATCAACGGCAGCCTCGGTCCAGAACCATCGTTTTTATTTTTTTTTCGTTTAGTGTTGTTTTTGAAGAGTATTGTTTTGTGAACTATGGCATCTCCTTCGACACGAAAAGGGAGAATTCTTGGTGCTGTTTTGTTTGTCTTGACCATAGTGGTGATCGCAGTATTAGCTTGGACTATAGAACAATTGTTTCCTGCACGAGAACATTTGCTGCCCACCACTCCAAGCCCATCTGAACATTTTCATTTTACTTTGCCTTTTCACGAAGAAAGACATAGGCAGACTTATTTGAATAACAGTTTTATTCAGATTTTGCATTTTACTCATAATATGACCAATACGTCCAATTGTTGGGTATGTGGAATGTTGCCCGGGCATCAGAAGAGGGGAGGAACTCCACTCATTCCTCTCCCGTTTTCTCATAATGGCTCTTGCCATGCTTGGTATACTCTTCTTTTCACTCTGCGATGGCCAACGAAAGGTGGATTACTTTTTCGATTGAACAAAATATGCTATAACGACAAAGATGGTTATCCACACGCTGAAGGAACTAAATTTGAATGGGAAGAGTATCGTCCGGACAATGTCTCTGCACCTCGTGTATATACGAATCAAAGACTTATAAATGTGACGAGCTTGCATATGATAACAGTTATTGATACAAAAGCAGATCTGTGTATTAGAAATAAAGGTACAATCCCTGTAGGCCGCAGTGAATGTAATATTACACTTACCTTTGATACGCCAACTGGAATTGCATTCGTAGCTTCACGTAACACATATTTCATTTGTGGAAAATAAGGGATACCATCGTCTACCATTGGGATGGTTAGGAACGTGTTACATAGCTTTTGTATTACCACCTGTATTTATTGCTCCTCCTATGTACCACAATGATTACGTGCTGTACCATGATTTCGTACTGAACAGAGTTAAACGAACATTAGATCTTGATGAAATCGACCAAACTGATACCACTTTACAACAATATGTAGATTTCAACTTGGGTTTATTTTCATTTGTAGGAGCTGCACTGAATAGCAGGAAGATAAGGCGGCTTACACGTGTGGTGGAAGCTGTCGCTAATGAAACTGCCTCTGCTTTAGGGAATATTACTGAGGAATTGCAAATTACCAGAATTGTAGCGCTCCAGAACCGAATGGTTCTAGATGTGATACTAGCTGACAGGGGCGGAGCATGCCGCGTCATCGGAAGTAGTTGTTGCGTGTACGTGCCAGATAACTCACCTTCCGTGTATGATTCTATTACGAAATTACATAAGATAGCTGCTGAGATCCACCCAGAAAATGGAGCATGGACCTTTTCTGGTTGGTTCTGGACCCTCTTTAGTACTTGGGGTTGGAAATTATTAACGATTCTATGCATTTTTATTGGAGTACTATTTTCCCTTTGTTTATGTATTCAATGTGGCCCTACATTATGTTCTGTATGTATCACAGCCTGTATTCCGTCTAAACGAGCTATTGTTAAGCAAGAGAAACTGATCAATGATGAAGTATTGAAAATAATGGCTATTAACATTGATGATGAACATTCTGATTACGTCCATTATGAGGTAGCTTTTGCTAAACGCTAAAAGGGCCGTCTGTCGTGTTTTGGCAGCTCCTGAGTTAGCGTTTAGCACAGCTACACGGTCTTTTCGTTAACTTGACCAAAACGAACGGGGGCCATTTTGAATCCTTCTGGCTTCCATTTTCTATGAACATGCTGCCTCGTGGTCAGTGTGCCCTTTCGTCCTTTCTCGATACCCATGGTCACCTATTCTGCTCGGTAACAGGCTATTTTTAGTACTGGTCAAGCGCACATGCGCACTATGCATCAACTGGTCATTCTTTAGGAATGTTAACACTAACTGACCAGTGCTATTGAACTCCTCCCACATGCTGGCTGTGTTCCAAAAATGACCTTATATGTACCTAAAATATGTAACTTGTAACCGCCTATCTTTTTATTGCTATTAAACTGTATAAAAGAGGTCGCGCACCGATGTTCGGTGTGCTACTTCTTACATTGCCGAAGGGTGCTGCAGGAATGTATCACTACCTCATGGGGTCTTAATAAACTTGTCTTTTGCCTTTTCCAGTGTCCGTGCCAACTTCTATACTAAGGTGTATGAAAGTTTAGCAGAGTATGTAGGCCTGATTTGAACCCAACACCACAGTAAGTTACGTAATTCCTTGTTTAGTCCGCCCAGAACCACAAAAGGGTCCTAGCAAACATAGTCTCACAACACTACATCTACCTCCTTGTTAAATAAAAAGTACAAAAAAAGGCACATCATATTTCTTCAATAAGGCGTTGAGGTGCTCGCACAAGTTGGCCAGATCGAGTGGTATGAGAGGGTAGAGCTGCATTCTGATTGTGCATCAATAGCACAGATTCCGATGCTGGATCGAGACTGTCAGGTGGGGTCACCTAATTCATGATTGCAGGTGCTGATGTACTTTGAGGTAGGTGTTTAAAGTTTGACAAGTTTCATGTGAAGGACTTTCGGGAAGATGCGCAATCACTATATGTCCTTTGCATGTCACAACCCTGAGACAATCGACATCAAATGGAATGTCTGTTTTCTGTTTGACCAGGACCCACTCACTGTTATCAAAGGTTGTTTCCTGAGATCGTCGATGATGATCAGCATATGTTTTCATCAGGCACTTCCGAGAAGTGTCTGTGACACAAACCTTATCAGCATTCAAGGATTGGTCTACTGTCCACTGTGCCAGTTTGGTTTTGATGGCTTTCCCAAGTATTAAGGTCACAGGACTCCCACCAGTGGTGGAGTGATGAGTAGAATGATAGGCATGGAGGGCTTGACACAGGGCCTGGTTTAACTTGATTCCCTCCATCGCTGCTTGTTGAATTACCCATTTGATGGTACCCATAAATCATTCCACAACACCATTAGCTTGGGGCCACAGAAGGGTGCTCTTTTTATCTTGCCATTTAGTCAGACTAGAAACTCCTTACTTTCTTTGCTATTGAGCGGTGAACCATTGTCAGATTTCAGAATGGCGAGGATACCCCACGCGGCAAGGATGTCATCCAGGTGCTTGATGGCCTTGCCATAGGTTGTTGACAATAGCTCCTCTACTAAAGGAAAACGTGAATACTCATGAAAGACTACCATGAGATGATGTATGTTTCCTAAAGGTCCTAAGAAATCATCTGCAATTCTTTCCCACACATGTGCAGGAAGGTCAGATATTGTCACTGGGTGCTGCATCACTGGAAGAAAGGCAGCTACAAAGAAGGCATTCTTTCAGTTCCCTTTCCACGCGTTCATCCAGGTGCATAACCCACACTACGTCTCTTAGGACTCTTTTGGTGGGTACAATGTAACAATGGCCTTCGCTGTCTAGTTTAATGACTTGCTGTCTTAGGCACTCAGGTACTTAGGCACTCAGGTATGATTATTTGTGAGCCTCTCAACACAACACACTCCTTGGTTTTGGACAGTTCATCATGAACATTCTTGAATTTCTTTTATTCAACTACGGCAGTAAAAGGTCGAGCATGCTTCTTCTACAATTGAGTTGAAAATATGTTTTTGAGAAAAAGCATGATCTTATCAGCGCATTAGTAGCAGCAATGACCTGTTCAATGGATAGGGTTCCTGGACTGCTGGACCTCACAGTGAAGTTAATGTACTCCTCAGCTGCTTTGGTCGAACTGTGTTCTGTATTGGTACTCACGAAAAGTAATCAACAGGGTTCTGATTTTACCTGGCTTGTGCACATTTGCATAGTCATGCATAGTCACGCTCTTGCAGTCGCAATCCCCACCTCTCAATGCCAGGGTGATCTTGGCTTTCAGGTTATCAAATATAGTATACAGATATGATCTGCTTGGTGATCTATGATGATTGTGAAACGTTTTCTGCATACAAACACATACAAATGTTTGCAGGCCCTACAGCTAGACTCTCCTTCTCCATCTGATTATAGGCACATGCTGTGTCAGACAGGCTTCGACTGGCACATGCCACAATGTGTCTCTGAGCATTCGGATGGCCATTATGTTGAGCAACGAATGCCCACAGCTCCAGCTGGCTCGCAGCAACTGTAATCTCAATATGTAACATGGGTTCAAAGTAGGTAATCTCAGTTGCATTTTCAATCATATGTTTTATTATTCTGAAGCTTTGATCACATTTAGCAGACCACTGGAAAGGGACATCTCATTTAGTGAAGTTTCTCAATTGGGCACTCAAAGTAGCAAAGTCACCAAATGTATCGTGAGCAATACCTTGCCATGCCTAAGAAGGATCGCAGAAAGGTGACATCTTGTGGTGGCAGGTAACTGGCAGTGCTCACCCGTTATCTGAGTCAGGAGTCATTCCCTCAACAGAGAATATGTGCTGAAAGAATTTGAGTTTTGTCTTGTGAAATGTGTACTTTGCTGCATTTAGAGTGAGAGCTACATCAGCAATTAACTGGCTCACTTGTGTTGAAGCCTTGTCATGCTCCTTTCTTGTTGCCCTAAATAGCAGTATATCACACTGTAGTTAAGAGCATGTAAGACAGGTTGAATTATTTGACAAATAACATCCTGAAATATTTCTGCAGTTAACGACACTCCAAAATGAAGCCTTTTGAATCTGCATGAATCAAAATGAGCCGAAACAGTAGTGATGTACTTGCACTTTTCTTCCAACTTGAGTTGATGATATCCCTTATACAGGTCAAGACGGAAGAAGACTTTGGCTCCGTTCAGTTGCAAGATCATGTCTGCTATGTGTGGACAAGGACACCTTTCTCTCTCATTTGCCTTGTTGGCCTGGTGCATATCAACACAGATGGGTACTGCAACTAAATTATCAATTTTTTGCACCACCACTATGGGCGAAATCCATGGTGTAGGAACAGTGGAGCACTAAATTATGTGATGCTCCAACAGTGTTTCTAGTTGTTTCTCAACAGCTTCTTGCAGATCGAAAGTGACTCATCGATGCCGCTGGGCAACAGGGAAAGCATCTTAAATTGTGTGAAGTTGCACTTTCATTGTCTTGAGCCTGCCTAGGCCATGGGATAATGACAAAAATTGACTCACAACTTCAGATTGAGTGTGGAAGTTGTAATTGTGATTGATTAGCAAAATTGAGCCGGCATGGACTGGACAAGACACCTTGAAGAAAGTTAATAGGTGCTTGCACTGATATTATTTTATGATTCATTGTCGCTATGGTGAAATGTGGCTCAATGGTTAGAGCGGCAGACCCTGATGCAGAGGTCTAGCCCGGAACCAGGGTTCAATTCCCCGCCTCGGCGGGTCTTGAGCTCAAAAATTCCACGGACATGATAATTCTCGCCTCGGTCCCTATTCCAATCATGGAGTCCCACTCTGCAACTCTGGGCAATAGCTTGCTTAATCTCCACAACAGCCCCCACAACGCTAAGGATGCCTGGCCTCCACCTTGGGGGTGCCCAGGAGTGAACACCTCACAGGGAAAGCCAGGATGGGTTCCACAGCGGTATTCGTACAGGCGCCTTGAGACCCTTGCGGGTGAGTAGTGCGCTATACAAGTATCAATTTACATATGAATAATGCTTGACTCTGCAATGGATTAAAAGCAGCCCACATGTATACTTTCAGTTTGATGGGTTAAAGCTTGGCCCGGGAGATAAGCTTTTCAACTGGTATGATGTTAATCGATGCACCACTGTCTATGATAAAGGAAATGGGGCAACCAGTGACCTTTATGGTAATGCTGGTGCAATATCCAAATTAATTCTGTTGTTTCGTGTGGTAGTTCAACTTTGTCTTTTGTTCTTCTTTGCAAGGTGCCAAACCTACTCGTTCCTTGGTCGATGCCATCATCACACATTCATCTTCTTCACTGGTGCTTGATAATGACATTGACCTGCCTTTGTAGGAAGAATTTGATGATGATCATCAACATCTGGTTTCTACATGTCATGACTGCTTTTTGGCTTTCTGGGCGTGGTGAGAATGCTTCTGTAACCTTTTTTCGTCCATTTGCTCTTCCCACTGCGACATAGTTAGTTTCTCTTTTGCTTTGCAAACCATTATGAAGTTCTTTGTTTACCACAACCCTTGCACTTTTGCCCTGTGGCTGGACATTTGCCTTCATGGGGAAATGAAAACCCACAGCAGAAACACAGCTTCTACTTCTTTGTAGATATTGACTTGCATGTATCCACCTTCTATTTGTGCTTGCTTTTCATGATCAATGCTGATTCATTTTTCACTGTTCAAGCTTTAATATCTGTGGCTTGGTAATCTGCTTTCTCATGGGCTCTCGCAGTTATTAGTACTTTCTGTAAGCTGAGCGTCTCTCTTAACATGCGTCTTCTAAAAGAGTCCGAAAGCATAGCATGGCTCAGAGGCATATAGCTTCTGCATCAATATATTCATAAACTTGCTGTGTTTAATACCCACATCAAGTCTTTGAACAAACTCATCCGTCATTACACCACCTCTCTCTTGCTGGATTAAAAATGTCCCTTTCTGCGACTTAAGCAGCATGAGCTGAGAAAACTGGTGGTGAACAAGGCTCATGCTTGTGCGATGGCGACCCAGGGCAAGCATTATGACTTGGTGATAAAGCCAACAAATGGATAGCATGGCTAGATAAGAAAGATAGGGAAACAACATAGATTTTAGAAATTTAAGATGCAGAGGGGGAATTACATGCAACTGGGGAAGTCATAGCAGAGGCATTCGCTGTTTACTATGAAGACACATATGTGTCCACGACTACCAGGTAAGGGGATGACTTTGCTGATCTTCTGAAGGATCTTCCCCTCCCTGCACTTTCAGACAAAGACAGAGACATGCTAGAACAAGATCTGATGGTTTGAGAGATAGAAAGGGAGATTAGAGACCTGCAATCAGGGAAGGCAGGAGGGCTCAAAAGCCTCCCAGTGGAACTCTAAAAACGCATAGCAGAAAAGTAGCAGGCATGCTAGACATGTTCTGGATGGCCAGAGAGGAGGGGCACTTACCGGAGAAAAAGCGATTAGCCACCATCATGGTCATCCCCAAGAAGGGTAAACCGGCAACGGTCTGCAGTTCCTACAGACCCAAATCCCTGTTTAATGTAGAAGGTACTACTGAAGGATCTAGCTACCAGACTGAGGGCAGTGATAGCCACGGTGGTTCACCCGGATCAATACAGCTTTATGCTGTAGGGGCCCTCCTTCCCTTATACTTATTGAAATAGCACCCCGTATCGAGGCGGAGTGCTGGGACTGTCGAGGCCCATTACACGCTGGAGGTGGCCCTGACTGCGTATGGAAGCTGTGGGAGAGCCATTGCTCAGTTATGAATCCCGGTGCCTCTGATCACTGTTAGGATAAGCACCTTTGCCTGGGGTGGTCCCTCCTCTCTTATTGACAGGGTGAGGGATGTATTTACGCCCTGTGCTTCGCTCTGAGGCATAACAAACTTGCAGTGCCCTTCCTCATGGATGCAGGAGAGATATGTATCTCCGACACCGAGGACGCACACGCCTTGAGCACGTGGAGTGCCTTCTGAAAACCACAGTGGCAAAGGTGGAGGTTCTTGAAGCGTGATCGCGCCACAATAATTTGTGAATTGCAGGGATCACAGAGTCCATCAATACTGGGCCCACGGAAGTGTTTGTGGAACAGATTTTGACAGAACTCTTCGGCAGGGACAGTTTGTCATCTACATTTGCGGTGGAGCGTGCTAACCGATCCATGGCCCCAAGGGGGGCTCATGGTGCACCTCCTAGTCTTGTCATTGCGCTGCTGTTAAATTATCATGACAGATATGCTGTGCTCAGGAGGGCCTGTGAAATGGGGGATCTACTGTTCCAAGCAATTACTCATTCATTTTACCCAAACTTCTAAACAATGGTGCAGGAAGCCAGGCGAAAAGATCAGGCCATCAAGGGAACATTGAGAAATGAGAACATCCGATATGCTATGTTATATCTGACACGCTTGAGTGTGCAGCTCGGCTGCAAAACCTTTATTTTCGATACACCGGCGGAGGCTGCAGAGCACTGGAAGCACCATGAGTGGGACAGGCCCACCTCACCTGGAAAATAGGCGCGAGTATGTACTATGGGAATGAGGTAACTGGCTGGGTGCCTCCCGCTTCCTTGAGTTGCTATTGAATCTGGTGCAAACTCAGACACCTCCAACAAATTGCCCGTTACAATGCTTTTTTCCTCTTGCTCACCTCTGTTCTTCATCAGAGACACGCATAATATACTGTTTTTGCATGCATGCAGAAACTTATAATTGATGGTGTATTATTATAGTGGCTTGCGGCTTGCTCTGGGCGTTGCTGACCCCCTGGGAGATCACTCATGACTCACTCTTTGTGCGGGGTTTCTTTTTTTGGTTTGCCTGTTTTGTTGTATTGACATGTCTTGGGATTCACCGGATACAGGTTGAATGAGTATCCGATGTTTGGTAGGGAGTTCTTGTTGGTCTTTTTTGTCTTCTTTATTTGTACACAGGTCATGGACACTTTTGACATTTGGCTATCCAGTCATAAGCATAGTGTTTCTATGAGACACACAGGAGTATGCCTAGAGTGAAGGGCAGGGGGCATCCTGGAGGATTTGAATTACGGTGCATGACATGGAATGTAAGAGGGCTCTCAACCCCGTGTAAGGGCTGACAAGTGCTTGCGTCCTCGTCTAGGCCTAACGTACATGTCGCAATGCTGCAAGAGACCTATTACGCTCCCCCTAACTCGAGAATTAGGTTTGCAGCTGCATGGGGGGACAATCGATTCTTTGCTGCATATTGATTCATTAAACACTACCATTCGCTATTCAGAGTGTGGTTGAGGACCCCTATGCAAGATCTTTGTGAATGTTTATGCTCCTAACGTGGATGTTTGTGGCTTCTTTGCCAATATCTCAACCCTTTCACTGCCATACCAGTAGACTATATTATACTTGGTGGTGACTTCAAGATTAATTTACAGCCCGGGATAGACACTACCGATGCTGTGTACCAGACTAAGCCATGCTCCATGCTAGTGGATGCCTGGCTGCACCGGTACCCGGCTGCTCAGGGGTTTTCCTTCAATTCGATGGCACATGGTAGCTGGTCCCGCATAGATAGTTGGTACGTTACCCCTGATTTGCTTATCAACATACAGAAGGTGGACCACCTGCCACGCACACGGTCCGATCATTCACCTGTCCTCTTGTCACTAGTCTATTGTACGTTCATCTATGGCCTGGCGCTTCCCTGCTGAAGCACTTCTTGATACTGTCTTTAGAAGTGAAATACGGGATGCAATTGTGGAGTACTTTCAAATCAATACTATGCCACCCTATGGAGGCCTTTAATATCTACATTGGGGGCATTTGCATTCCTAAGCAGTCTGGGGTGTTCTGAACATTTCGCCAAGAGCTGGAAGTCACTGAGCAGGAGCTGCGGGAGTTAGATGCCCAGGCATGTACTGGTGCAGGTCCAGCTCCGCTACATCAGCATGCCAGACTACTGGGTGAGGTTCAGGAACTGGCGCAATTGGAGACGTCGTACTTGGGGAAGTATGCCGGTGCCTGGGTGTATGATGAGGGAGAGGGGCCAGGGCACACTCTGGCGTGCTTACTCACTCCCAGACACCATACCACATATATTATGCGGCTCCAAGACACAAGTGGCGCCCATATCATGAACGGTGCTGACATTCAAGCTTGTTTTTTATCTTATTACACTTGCATGTATACCATGTGCTCGCCACCGACTGGTGAGTTGTTCACGGAATATCTCAACGAAATAGCAATGCTGTGGATTGAGGGGGCCAAAATATTTCAAAAAGGGGGTGGTGATGGACAGAGTATCTGAGTTAATCAGAACACTCCTACCCAGTCAACAGATCAGGGCTTGATCCATCACCGTTTTTTAGCTCACTGCACCATCCCAGTTCAGAACCTGGCAATATGCAAATTAGTCTGTCCCTGGCCCAGTGCATCATGGGAACAGGGCAGACCAAACTACCAAGCCAATTCTTCACTGGAAAGGAAACAAGCTTCCGGGGACCGGTTTCTGGCTATACAGCCGTCTTCGGCACGGCTTGCTTGAATCCTGATGGTGCAGTGAGCAAGGGACTCTTCCACACTTGTGGTGGCCAAAATATTTCAAAAAGGGGGTGGTGATGGACAGAGTATCTGAGTTAATCAAAACACTCCTACCCAGTCAACAGATCAGGGCTTGAGGGGGGCAGTGCCACTTCCTGGCCTTGCCTATTAGTGCAGATGAAATTATTGAGGTCATAGATAGCCTGGAGGACTCGCATGCCCCTGGCACAGATGGCATCATTGGGGCATTTTATGAGGCTTACATGGAGCAGCGAGTACCGTAGCCACTGGAGGTTTATGCGGAGGTGCTGGACTCAGGTGAACTCCCTCCCACAATGCGCGAGGCAATAGTAACTTTACTATTAAAACCGACCGACAGCTGTACCTCATACCGACCGATATCCTTCCTAAACCAGGACTTTAAAATATTAGCTAAGATGTTGGCCACACGCATCTCGCTCATAATTGGACACATTTTATCTCCCTTTCAGTCGGGTTTCATGCCTAACAGGTCAACATCAGTAACTTTACACACATTATTCTCAATCATTAACCAGATTAATCCCAAGGTCCCTGCTGCGGCGATTGTATTAGATGCTAAAAAGCATTTGATTCTTTGGAGTGGGATTCTCTGCATGCAGCACTGAGTAAACTTGGCTTCCTTCAAAATTTTGGGTCCCTGGTACGCCTCCTGTACACTAACCCAATTGCACAACTACGGATAAATGGGGTGCTGTCTAGTAGATTTGCTCTATCGCAGGGCACCCGGCAGGGATGTCCGCTATCACCTTTACTTTGAAGTATTGCAATGGATCCTCTGGTGCAGCAACTGCAGGAATGACACCTGCTGCGGGTGGATAGGGTTTCACCAAGGTCCCGTACTAGTGTCACTATATGCGGACGAAAATCCTTTTGTTTGTCCGTAATCCTGCCCTGAATCTTCCACCTATCATGAGAGAGATGGTTCAGTTTGGCGTCTTCACTGGACTAGTCGTCAACTGGAAAAAATCTGAAAAATTTCCGTTAACTAATGCCACCATGCCTTTTACGCTGGAGTTCCCGTTGCTCTGGTGTGATGAGCCCCCGAAATACCTTGGGGTCAGTATACACTGCGTTTCTTTGGAAGTAGTGCGGTTAAACTACGGTCCGGCTATAGATAATCTTTCCCGGCAGATAGATCGCTGGATTGCATTGCCTCTATCAATGGGGAGACGCATTACCATAGTTAAGATGCTTGTACTGCCAAGATTTTTGTATCTTTTTTTAAACATACCCATCCCCTTCACGGTATCCTTTTTTAAAACGCTTAGAGGGATGCTGACTCGATTGATAAGGACTGGGAGACAGCCACGAGTGGGCTGGAAGGCACTTATTCAGCCCTTCCAGAGGGGAGGGTTCGGGGTACCTGATTTTTACTTGTATTATTTGATAGTGCAGGCATATTATGCCTACTTTTGATATCACCCGGACGCTCGGCTTTAATTCCTGACTCCTAAGCACACCCAGGCCCGTCCTTACCCACCAACTTGGTAACGTGATACACAAAAGCCGTTTTCTGTAGTGTTGCAATCTCTCACGACGAACAGTCTTGTGTCTTTAGGGCACAGATCCCTACTTGTCACCAGTTATAGTGTCCTCTCGAGCTCCAGAAGCACGCAAAGGACACCAAACATGGAGCTCTGGATTTTACATCTTTATTCCTCAGCCTACAATCACATATTGCACGCTAATTACATCATAACAGTTAATAACCACACCTTAACACCTCGCAGTAAGCTATGTAATTCCTTATTGAGTCCGCCCAGAACTGCAAGTGTCCTAGAGCTTAAAGTTGCACAACACTGCAGCTGTGAGCGTTTTCTTCAGATATTCAATGATGCAGGGCTGTTATAAAATCAAGAATCCAATGGATATGTCTCTTCTTTTCCATGCACATTTCTTTCTTCATTGGTTTTGGGATCCTTAACCTCTCCTTCACACCTTCTTTTTCTTTTCTCTATTTATTCAATATTCCACATTATAACCTTTCAAGCAGTCATATCTGTGGCAATAAATTAACATTTTCTCATCTTTCTAGATACATCAGAACTTTAAATTCCACTCATAAACCTGCAAATTTCCCATACTTTCCTATGGCCTTGACTACATGTATGCTTGTCAAGAGGCAACTTTCCCTTGATGCCTACCCATGGACACTAGATAATTGTTTTCCATTCCTTTTCATCCCCTTCATCTATATATATTTAGTGTTCAAATGATCTAGATAATTCTTCCAACAGTGTCATGTAGAGGTTAAATGACATTTAATGCAGTTACAAACCATAATGAATGGTTGGGGGCCAAGGGCGGGTCCGTCTGTGCCCGTCAGGGCCCGGAGGAGGCTGGGATGAGCCCCCTCTCTGACAATCGGAGTTTCCAAATATCTGGTAACTAGTTTGTAGTTGCACTTATTTATTATGGTTGTGTCTGATCCACAAGCCTAGTGTATGGACAACTGAGTACTGTCAGTGTTTTCTGTCTGTGCAGACCGCCCATCTTTGTTTTACATGTGACTATCCTGCTATGGTGGCGTACTTTTGTCAATTGATATTTTGTTTTTAAATTTCCCACTCCTTAATGGATTTTCCACTCTATATCAATTATGGACAGGCGTAAGGTCGTGCCTGTTCCCACTAACACAGCAAAGGAGAAGCCGGGTGTGTCTGCAACTGTCTCTACTATGGATTCTTTTTTGCAAAGGGCCGCTTCCGTGTTGGACAAGGAAATTGGGCGTCTTTCAAGGTCCCCAAATAACATCCAGCGCATATGTGTTCCAGAGACTGAACTGTCTGAAGTGCCTGTTGGTCCTGCTACCCGAGGTTATTGCCCCGTGTCTACTGTGAACTTACGCGAAGACACAAACGTGGATTCTGAGTATGATGCCTAGACTTCCAATTTGATGCCTACTTATGCTGATGAGCCCATCTTGGTGGCTCCCTTATCTCCTGTCAATGTAATTAGTAATGAAAGAGGTGAGAAAAGGGACCTTGTGGGACCTGATGCCAGCTTACCTAGAAATACAGAGAAACTACCACCCTGCCATACCGAGAGAAAAGGTAGCCCAGATACTGAAAGTAACCTTGCAGTCGGGGTGGCACCAAAAGAAAAACGTAATCTATAGGTGGACACCCCAAAAAATGAAATCTGCCCTGTGTGTTAAATCTCCCGGCTCAATGTAGTTCCCCCTATTATTCCCCCAACCTTGGATCTCTCCGGGGCGCTAGCAACACTACAGGCTTCTTTGTCTAACATACTAGAAGCTAAACTAGGCCCTATCATTTAGAGGCTGACCCAGATTGAGGAGCACATATCTCTGCATATTAGTAAGACCACCCCATCCTTCGCAGGTGATCCAAATGCTGACCTTGGTCAGAATATTGCAGGGGTATCTGGGCCTCGGTCCATCCAAGGAATTAGTCGGCCAACCTCTGTGGTTCGCCCCAACTCTCCCACCACAGTTATCTGTAGCCTCTGCGGGGCATGATGATAAGACTGCCACAGCTGGTTTAAGCAGGGTTACACCTAACTGTAGCAGTAGTAGCGGTCCCGGGAGTGTCCCTGGCAATTTCCATCAGGTCAGGGACGGGAAATTTAAGAATAGCGGAGTGCAGTTAGAGAACTTACCAGTAATAGATCTTCCACCTGAATCTTCCCCCTACATAGTGATTTTGGGGAATGTTCCATCTCTCCCCCCGGGGGGGGGGGGCGCGTAGTGAGGAATATGGGCAGCTTAAAAATAAAACAATTCACTGGCTCTCAAATAACACCGTTCTGGGGGCCAAAGAGGCTAAAAACATCATCATGGTCCGCAGGGTTGGATGGATCAGGAGCCTTAGCAAAATAGGCGTGGGTGTTGTTTGGGGATGTATTTCGAGCCCCTAGCAAGCCAGGTTCAGTAATCAGGGCACTCCTGCTATGTTATTTCTATAAACCCGATCAACCAAGAGCAAGACCCTGCAATTCTATAATGCCAGTTGCCCAAGGTGGGTGGTCACACGGCTCAATCCCTACGTACATGCAACAGTTGACTTCTGCGATCCATCCCCCAGGTCTATTTGTTGAAAAGCAAGGTGTAGGTTCCATGATAAATCTGCATAACCGATTTTCCACATTAACAGGGATGGAGGGCTGTGATTGACTAGGAAATGACATGAAAAATTATTTGAGAGAGGGCCCGACCTTGATTTAAACATTCTGCAACCACAAGAGGCAGAGAATGCTATTCTAGGTGTACCTGTAGTAACTCAAGACAACAAATATTTGTCCTGGAACATTGCATGGGTTAGCAAGAAAATTTAAGGATCCGCATTGGCTCACATTTGTGAGGCAATTCCTTTTTATTAACCTCCAGGAAACCTGGTCAGTAGAATGTGACCTATTCCTGGAGGGTTACAGGGCTTTTTTTGCCAGCCATCCCCTCTGCTGGAGGTAGACCCATGGGAGGATTAGTAACCTACATCTCCCTGACAGTCAATTGCCAGATTCAGGTCATCCCTTCCCCTAGCCCAGGTATATTGCCATTGATATTAACAAGGGGAGATAAAAGTTGGGGATTAACTAACTTTTATAATTCTGTGACTTGCCCATCCGGTGTGAGTGATATTGCCACCTTGGGCACTTTTATTTATCAATCATAGGGTTCCATTCTTCATAACTTAATGGTTTCTGGGGACTTCAACATCCACCCTTGCGGAATCCCCATGCTTACTGGCGTTTCCGAGCTGGGATGCCCTCACTTCAAGGGATTCCATTTTGAACATTCCACACAAGGGGAGGCATTAAATAATCTGATGAGTGAACTGGACATGATGTGTGCCATTTCCATTTCCGATTCACTTCACACTTTCCCTGTACCCACCTTTAATGGAAGGGGGGTGTGCCATTTATCGACTATATTTCAATCGCCTCATCCTTACACGCATTATTTAGCGTTTTTCATATTGAGGACAGTGTAAATAGTGATCACAACCCTCGATATGTGTATCCGCTGGTACCACTGTCAGCTCACATCAGTGGGGTAGCAGCAATGGGAACGCTTACAGCAATGGACCACTCACGCCGTCTTAAATGGTCCCAGACCACTCCAGATACCTTTTATTGGAATGTTGGAGAATTGTACACTATCAAGGTAGGGTTGTGTCTGGATGAAGGGTCTTCGCCAGGTTATTAATGCTTATGCATCTATCGTAAAAAAAAAGTGGGAAAGATCGTAAATGTCCCAGGTGGCAGACCGGCGCACAATGGACTGAGATGGTTTGATCCTGCTTGTTCTAAGGCCGCTAAAAAACTAAGGGAATCTTTGTCAGCAAACCCTCAAAATACTGTTCTGGTGCGAGTCTGCCGGAAGGAATATAAGGATTGCTTGGCAAAAAGGAAAGGAGTTATGGAGAAAGAGACCTTGAAAGAGTTGGTAGACTCTAGCACCCTTTGGAGTAGTTCCAGGTTCTGGAGCATTGTGAACGGGCCCCTTTTTGATCAGGATATTGCGGGTGCGAGGGCCCTTAACTCCCCTATAACGGAGGAGGAATGGGTGCTCCATTTTAAATTAATGTTCGAGAGCCCAATGGAGCTCCTCCCACAGGTTGGCAGTGATTTGAACGGCCCCATAGCGAATTTTGAATTGGGTGAGGTGGTGGAAGGCATTTTAGGCTTAACAAGCAATAAAGCTCAGGGCCCGGATGGTATCCCCCAGACTTATGTAAGTCTGAGCCTTCATTCTGGGCGCCAATACTTGTGGCAGTGTTTAACGCAGCCGCAAAATATGGGTGCCCTGAGTTCTGGGCGACCTCTACCATTGTCCCTGTCTTCAAGAAGGGGGACCAGAGTAACACCCACAGCTATAGGCCCATCTCCCTTCTTGATTCAGTGGTCAAGGTTGTGGGTCGTGTACTCTTGGACAGATTGTCTAGCTGGACGGAGGAGCATAAAATCTTATCAGATGTCCAGTTTGGCTTTCGTCCTGGGCGTTCTACGGTGGCCCAATGCCTTAACCTCTCCCTGATACCGAGCAAATATACAGTTGCGCGCCAAGATACTGTATATCTTGCCTTCATGGACCTGTCCTTAGCTTTTGACTGTGTCAACAGGGTCAAGCTGTGGCAGGCCATGAGGGCAATGGGGGTAGAGAATAGTCTAGTCGACTTCTTGGAAGATCTGCATTGGTCATTCAAGGCCAATGTAAGGTTCTCTCAGGACCTCAGGGTTACCAGGGACCTGGACATTAAAAGGGGAGTAAGATAGGGATGCATAATGGCCCCATTCTAATTTAACCTTTATATAAACAATTTGGACAAAGTCTTAAGTAACTTGGAGGAAGATTTTCCATATGTACGGCCTCGTGGACTTCCTGTCCTACTGTATGCGAACAATGCCGTCCTCCTAGCGAGGACGGCATTAGGCCTTCAATCCCTTTTAGAGGCTTTCTCTAGCTTTATGTCTGACCGGGATCTGGCCATTAACTACACAAAATCCTATGTTATACAAGTGGGATTGCAACCCAAAAAAAGCTTCCAATTTAGGGCTGGCTCTTCCCCCATTCCCCATACGAATGTTTTCTCATACTTAGGCGTTCTCTTGGATGACCAGTTACAATGGGAGCCCCAAATAACCAGGAACAGGGGGGCTTTGGTTAGGGCCAATGCGGCTATTTTTAATTTTGCCACAAAGATAGGGAGGAAACCTATAGGTGCCATGTTAAAGGTGTATCAGGCTAAACGCGTGGCCATAGCCAGTTACAGGAGTGAAATTTGGGATCACACTATGGTGAATCCTTTACAGGTGGCAGAGAACAAATTCCTAAAGTGCCTGATGTGTGCCGCCAAAGCCTTTCTAACTTGACGGCCCACGAAGAATTGGGGGTCCCGTTCCTGAGTGATACCTTGGCCTCGAGCCCTCTTGTACTCTGGTTAAAATGCTGGCTAAATCAGGAGTTAATCCTCACCCATACTATAATTAGAGAGTGTTTGATACTGGATAAAGCACTCCAAATTCCATGGCTTAGTTATATTAAAACAAGCCTGGAAGAGGTAGGTCATGTAGAGATTTTTCATAAGCCTGAAACAATCACTAAGAAGGATGTGGAATCAGTAAAGTCAACCTACTTATCATTAAAGAAACTGGATAGGGATGAGCTGGAACTTAAGAAAGTAAGTGTCCGTAGGTTTTTAATGCTCAAAACAACTCCACTTACTGAGCCCTACCTCCTGGGGTCCCTGTCCACACACAAGAAGTTTCGTCTAACCAAATTTAGGATGAACATGTTTCATCTTTTGCTGGCTAGACCCAAGGGCTGTCTGGTTATTGGGGGTGTGGTCGTGCACTCACAAATATCTCTGGTTGATTATTTCAATGCTTTTTGTAATTTTTTCATATGCGTCGTTGGTGCATAGGTGGATACCCTACTGAGCCTTTAGGGTATGCGTTAACAATTTATGACATGTGTGCCCTCTGAACATAGGACTCACTCCTTCCTTGCACTCCTTTCTTTTTCATTCAATTATTACTTCATTGGTTCAGGTCGCTGTTTGTAAATTTTATTTTCGTTTTCAAACTTTTGCTGTGTAGCGAGTTTAGCAATCAATATATTTCATATTCTTTCATATATACATTTTGTTTACATCATCGACCCAGCTCCTCCCAGCGCTCTCACCCAGATAACCCATCTCATCTCGCCCACCATACAAGACCTGCTCAACTCATCCCTCCAGACTGGTACTGTTCCACCTCCATGGAAAAGGGCAATGGTTAGAGCTCTATTAAAAAAGCCCAATCTGGATCAATCCAACCCCGCTAACTATAGACCTATATCCCTTCTGCCATGGCTTAGCAAACTTCTCGAGAAGCATGTAAACATCATTCTCACTGACTTCCTGGAAGCCAACAACATACTAGACCTCTCTCAGACCGGCTTCAGGCCCCGTCATGGTACGGAGACTGCACTTATTGCAGTGACGGAGGAGGCACGGAGGATCTTGGACGATGGCGGGTCCACAGCCATCGTCCTACTCGACCTAAGTGCCGCCTTCGACACTGTCAATCATAACATCCTACTTCACCAGCTTAACAAAATAGGAGTGTCAGGCACAGCACTCATTTGGCTGAGGTCTTTCCTTACGGATAGATCCTTCCAGGTCTTTGAAAGGGACTTCACCTCAGCCAGTAAACCCCTCACTTGTGGAGTGCCTCAGGGCTCCTCCCTGAGCCCTACCCTTTTTAATGTCTACCTACGCCCCCTAGCTGATGTCGTCCGCCCATTCGGGGTGAAAATTGTCACCTACGCGGACGACACGCAGCTAGTGGTAGCACTGGACCCCCCCCTGAACTCTCATCACAGATTACATATCTGCCTTGAAGCCGTCGCTGCTTGGATGTCTAGCTCTTGTCTCAAACTTAACGGGGACAAAACAGAGATAATGCTCCTTGGAAATAACATCTCGAAATCCATCAATCCCATCTGGCCTCTCTGCTTAGGAAGCCCCCCGCAACCCAAGGAGCAAATCAAGAGCTTAGGCATCTGGCTCGACCACACTCTAACCTTCAACTACCAAGCCACCAAGCTTGCTGCCACCTGCTTCGGGCTGATGAGACTTCTCCGCAAAATCCTCCCCCTCCTTCCGTTCCATTCAAGACGGATTATGGTTCAAGGCCTGATCCTCTCCCGTCTCGATTGTGGAAACGCCCTATATCTGGGGGCCCCACAATCTACACTTAACAGACTCCAGGTCATTCAAAACTGTGCGGCAAGAATCCTCCTGGATATCCCCCGCCGAACTTCAGTCAGAGCCAGACTGAAGGATCTTCACTGGCTCCCGGTGAGATCCAGAATTGAATTTAAGAGCATGTGCATCGCACACCGATCCTACTGGGGTACAGGCCCCTCTATTAACTCCCCCCTGATGAAAGCCTATCTACCCTCCCGCCCACTCAGGTCTACAACCTCCCACCTCGCCTCAGTACCACGCATTAGGAAGGCCAGATGTGGAGGCCGCTCGCTTTCTTACAACCTGGCTAGGATCTGGAACTCCCTTCCCCTCCCTATCAGATCAGAACCTAACCTTCTCACCTTCCGTAAACTATTAAAAACTTGGCTCTTCAGCAAAATTCCAATCTAACTTTTCACTCAGCTTCTCTTACTCCAGCCTCTCCAGCCCAACTCACTCTTTTCTATAGCGCTGGGACGCCCCTGGGTAGCCAACGCGCTTTACAAATCATCAATTCAATTCAATCATTGTACTAAGTCCCAATGCATTTCAAGCAATCTGCTCTTCATCAGGGGATTACTTTCTGTAAGTATAATACATCTTGTTATGTACTTTGTCCATTACCATATTCGTACATACTGAAGCTGAATTACATATATATACATGTACTTATTTGTATCCATTATTGAAGTGTGTGCATATTGAAAAATATTGAGCGGTACAAATGACCCGTGATTTTAACCATGAACGTGTTACACCTTATAACCCTAAAAACAAGAAAACGCGCATTACACTGACCTTAAATGCTTCTCTTTAACTTTCAAAACTGTAAAGGAGACAGGACGGACCTTCGGTAAATCGTTAACTTAATACTATTATAACGTGTACTGAAACTCGGTATTCAAAAGCCCTGTTCTTACCCGGTACGCGATCAATCTGTTCTATCCCTTCGCGCTGCTCACAACTCTATGTCTTGCTCCCGCTCACTCGACTACGTGGGTGTGCGTGTAGTGTTTACTAAGTTTTAAAGTGGAAGTAATCGCGATGCTGGCTACATAAATCTGAATTTGATGTAAACTATACAAGCTGTGAGGTGGGGGGCATGTATGCGCTATGGTATATAATGTGTATGCAACGGTAAATTATTGAATTGTGCAAGTAAGATGAACATATACATGTATACATTGGTACATATTTACATATCAAAATCGGAGCGTAACTCAATAATCTCATGAAATTGTCTTCATAGGAAGCAATTTAAATCGATCCGTTCATTAAGTCCTTTTGGCTGCATGGTGCATAAGAAATTTATCCAGAACACTTCTCTTCTTAACAAGTAACTGTTGTTGTCTCTTCCTGGAATGGTTGCAACTGTTTCAAGTATACAGAATTTCAGCTGGCTTACATTGTGGTTAGCTTGATTGAAGTGGACTGCCACAGTCGATTTCTGATTTTTCAGTCTGATGTTGCTTTTATGCTCTATTAGGCGTGTTTTTCTTTCTCTTTGTGTTTTTCCCACATAGGATAACCCACATGGACATCGTAACATGTACACAACATTTTCTATGTTGCATGTGCCAGATACTTTCAAGTTCATGGGTGTACCTTTTGTTGGATGATTGATGGTATTTCCTTTAATGATAGCTGAACAGTTGCCGCAATTATAGCATGGTAATTTTCCACTGTGTTTGGTTACTTCTTGAGTCTTGGGTTGTTTAAGTAATTCTTTCAAGTTTCTTGTCCTTTCGTATGCAAAAATTGGAGGTTTAGAAAAGATTCCTTTAAAGTCTTCCTCTAATGCCAATAGTGGCCAATGCTTTCTAATGGTGTTTTTAATTTTGGCACTTCTAGTTGAGAATTTGGACACAAATACACTTCTTTGTTCTTCTTGCTCATTTACGGGTTTAAGTAAATGTTGGCGCTGTAGTTTGTCAGCTCTATTCGCTGCGGATTCCAAAATGGGTTCAGGATATCCTCTCTTTCTAAATTTTTGTAGTGTGGCATGTTTGTGTTTAACACAAACATGCCACACTACAAAAATTACGGGTTTAAGTAAATGTTGGCGCTGTAGTTTGTCAGCTCTACTCGCTGCGGATTCCAAAATGGGTTTAGGATATCCTCTCTTTCTAAATTTTTGTGTAGTGTGACATGTTACACAAACATGCCACACTACAAAAATTTAGAAAGAGAGGATATCCTGAACCCATTTTGGAATCCGCAGAGAATAGAGCTGACAAACTACAGCGCCAACATTTACTTAAACCCGTAAATAAGCAAGAAGAACAAGAAGTGTATTTGTGTCCAAATTCTCAACTTGAAGTGCCAAAATTAAAAACACCATTAGAAAGCATTGGCCACTATTGGCATTAGAGGAAGACTTTAAAGGAATCTTTTCTAAACCACCAATTTTTGCATACGAAAGGACAAGAAACTTGAAAGAATTACTTAAACAACCCAAGACTCAAGAAGTAACCAAACACAGTGGAACATTACCATGCTATAATTGCGGCAACTGTTCAGCTATCATTAAAGGAAATACCATCAATCATCCAACAAAAGGTACACCCATAAACTTGAAAGTATCTGGCACATGCAACACAGAAAATGTTGTGTACATGTTACGATGTCCATGTGGGTTATCCTATGTGGGAAAAACACAAAGAAAAATAAAAACACGCATAATAGAGCATAAAAGCAACATCAGACTGAAAAATCAGAAATCGACTGTGGCAGTCCACTTCAATCAAGCTAACCACAATGTAAGCCAGCTGAAATTCTGTATACTTGAAACAGTTGCAACCATTCCAGGAAGAGAAAACAACAGTTACTTGTTAAGAAGAGAAGTGTTCTGGATAAATTTCTTATGCACCATGCAGCCAAAAGGACTTAATGAACGGATCGATTTAAACTGCTTCCTATGAAGACAATTTCATGAGATTATTGAGTTACGCTCCGATTTTGATATGTAAATATGTACCGATGTATACATGTATATCTTCATCTTACTTGCACAATTCAATAATTTACCGTTGCATACACATTATATACCATAGCGCATACATGCCCCCCACCTCACAGCTTGTATAGTTTACATCAAATTCAGATTTATGTAGCCAGCATCGCGATTACTTCCACTTTAAAACTTAGTAAACACTACACGCACACCCACGTAGTCACGTGAGCGGGAGCAAGACATAAAGTTGTGAGCAGCGCGAAGGGATAGAGCGACGAACGCCGAGGTAGCGAGGAGAGAACAGATTGATCGCGTACCGGGTAAGAACAGGGCTTTTGAATACCGAGTTTCAGTACACGTTATACTCGTATTAAGTTAACGATTTACCGAAGGTCCGTCCTGTCTACTTTACAGTTTTGAAAGTTAAAGAGAAGCATTTAAGGTCAGTGCAATGCGCGTTTTCTAGTTTTTAGGGTTATAAGGTGTAACACGTTCACTGTTAAAATCACGGGTCATTTGTACCGCTCAATATTTTTCAATATGCACACACTTCAATAATGGATACAAATAAGTACATGTATATATATATGTAATTCAACTTCAGTATGTACGAATATGGTAATGGACAAAGTACTTAACAAGATGTATTATACTTACAGAAAGTAATCCCCCGATGAAGAGCAGATTGCTTGAAATGCATTGGGACTTAGTACAATGATGTAAACAAAATGTATATATGAAAGACTATGAAATATATTGATTGCTAAACTCGCTACACAGCAAAAGTTTGAAAATGAAAATAAAATTTACAAACAGCGACCTGAACCAATGAAGTTATAATTGAATGAAAAAGAAAGGAGTGCAAGGAAGGAGTGAATCCTATGTTCAGAGGGCACACTTGTCATAAATTGTTAACGTAGACCCAAGGGCTGCCATAGATGACAAGTGTTAGGATCCTGTGGCTGCGATGGTCTGTCTTCACAGGATTTGCTGCACTTCAAGTTCATCTGTACATTTTACTCAGTTCTCAGAAACATTTCCTATTCTCTACCTTAAAGAAATTGAATTTTAGACAAGCTCACCCAGCCCTCCTGTATTTACAACTACTGAATGAGGATTGTATATTTTTTGTCATGGGGTATTTAAAGTCCATAATGAAATCAAGGGCTTGTATGGATGTATAATGTGGGGGGTGTTGTCTCTCCGGGCAGATCACAGTATGCTGGCCTAGCTTTCTTTAGGGTGTAAAAGGAAAGCAGGTCCATTTCTACTTCTTTTTATGATGTTTTATGGAACGGTTGCTCCTTATGAATTAGTAGCTTTGTACATTTTGATATGTATGGCCGCTCGCTTTTAATATTAAGTACCACCCTGGGGTGGGCTTGTTTTTTTATGGCACGTTTTAATATGTCTGATTTTTTTATGTATTGTAGATTTGTAACTTTTATGGTTGTCCTTGTATAACCGAATAAAGTTTACTTGATTGACTGATTGAACGGTTGGTTTGAGGACCTAAGATATATCAAGAAATAGTCAGTTTAGGAGCTAACTAGGGCTGATGGAATTCACACATACAAGTAGCCGCCTTTTGTATACATTCCATGAGAAGGCAGTGACCATGTGTGGTGAATTCAACTGAAAAACATAAGAAAGCAGAATATCAACTCTTCATTCATCAGTGATTAACCGGAAGTCATCAATTATATAGACTAGTAGAATTCCATTCCTGTTTCTGGTATAATACCAGACTGCTGTTGACATAATAAGTAATTTGGCTTTGCATGTGCCTGATGCTTACCTGTCAAAGATTTTTCCCATAACTTCATGAGAAAATGACAAAAACAAGACAGGAGTAAAATCCCCTTGATCCTCAGGGTTTAGGTTTGGCTTCTTCTAAAGAAGTACCACCAAGGCTATCATCAATGGCTCAGGACATACCAAAACCTGAATGTTGAAATGGATATGTGACTGCTGCTACACTCTGGACATTCACTAAGTTATTTAAATAACGGTTTTAGGCAATCTGGTTTAGGGTTTTCTAATGACCCTGTTACAGTTGTTTGACTTAAAGTACTGAGGGGCATATTATCAAAGGGGTTTATCTCCGCTTTTGTGGCTTTAAAAGCCAAGAAAGCGGAGATAAAATTATCTCCCTATTACCTAGCTGTCGCTAACACCAGTTAGCGACAGCTAGTAGGACATAGCGACCATCTTGGGCCCCACTTTGCATGTCAGTGATATTTATCACTAATGACATGCAAAGTGGGCGTGCCAAGATGTTAGCGACTGGAAACAGTCGCTAACATCGCTATCTCCTATTACCAACTTATGGAGATATTTGCGCTAAGCGCGAATATCTCCAAAAGCTAACACCTGCCCTGAGCAGTTCTTAGCCATGTTATCCAATGTGAGGTGGATAACATGGCTAAGAGCATTAGCTCGGTAATGCATGAATATCGCTGACTTATCAGCGATATTCATGCATTGCGGCCGATTTTTATCGCATTTGCGATAAACCTTGGTAATACCAAGGTTTATTTGCGATAAAAATCGCCGCAGCTCAGCGGTAAATTTTTGTCTCTAACCAAGCAATAGCGATAATTATCGCTATTGCTTGGTAATATGCCCCTGAGTTAGAGAATTTTGAGGCTGAGAGGCTAAATGTTGTACTATTGTTGGCAAGTCACTGGGGTTTCCCTCAATTAGGTAGGGTTTATTCATGCAATGCGAAGGACATTTTGAATTTTTATGTTTTGAATTGACAATACTGAAATAGACATTCATAAGATCGAGGGATATGTAAAATGATGTTGTTGGAAATGGGATCCCTGGCTGGCCAGGGCTTTCGCCAAGGTCAGTCAGAGACCACCACACCCAAGTCAGGGCAAGGGAGTTACACGCCAAGATAACCCCTACTCACCCTCTAGGTAACGTGGCGCGAGCAGCAAGGCTAAACTTGGAGGCGATGTAGGCTAAGTATTTGCGCACGCACCCCAGCAACAACAACCAAAGGCCCACCACAAAGGAAACTCCACACAAGGTTATATAAAAATAGCCTTTGTATTACACCAAAACACATTAGATAAAACACACACTTTACAATGTGCCAGGGGCACGGGCAGAATTTACAAGGGATATGTACAAGACAGGGCCATCTGGACCACTGTCAGGAATCAGAAGTAGCACTTTCAGAAATAGCACTTAGTACATAGAATATAGCACAAAATAGCACACAACCAGTAATCACTGGTAACCAGGACCTCACTAGCACCACCTGTACTAGGGAGAAAACAACCACCTATGTATCACAATACCTGTAGGGGTGTAAGAGGAAAACACATGATGCAATGCATAACATTCATTCAGAGGTGTAAGGGAGGAAAACACATGATGCATCACAATACATTCAGAGGTGCATAGAAAAGTACAATTGCGCCAAACTCACGTAAGTCACCCTCTGTGACTGTCCCTAGGCCCTCTGGCCTTGTTGGGGCTAGGACGCCCTGTGTCCAGTGTCAGGGTCCTAAACGTAGCAGTTGCCCACAAAGTGCTGGGCAACTGGTGCAATTGAGGTTTGAGCCTTCCAGGGCTCAAGAACAACAAGGGGGCCAATGTGGGAACCTCGCTGGGCTCTCAGAACACTGGTGGGGCGAAAGGAAATGCCCCCTGGAGCCTCCTCTGGGCTCTAAACACACATGGCACCCAAAGAGCCTCACTGGGCTCTAAACACATGGACTGCCCCTGAGCCTCTCTGGGCTCCTTAACACTGGGGCGCCTTGAGCCTCTCAGGGCTCGTGAAATAATTGCCCCCTTTGAGCCTCGGGGCTCGCAACCAGAAAATGCCCCCGAGCCTCTCCGGGCTCAAAGCAACAATGGCCCTCCCAGAGCCTCTCAGGGCTCTGCAGCCAGAATGCCCCCACGACGTTGGAGCCTCTCTGGGCTCAGAACATCCAGCAATGGCCTCGGAGCCTCGTGGCCCCCACAACAAATGCCGCCTTGTTTGGAGTCCCTCCCGGACTCGAGACAGCAAAATACCCCGCGGGAGTCCCCCAGCCCTTCTCCACTCACCGGGCTATCCTCGGGGGACTCTGCAGGCGTTGGGGTCCTTCTCGGCGGGGCTCTTCCTCTCCCCGGGGCTCTCCCTTCACATGGGAGCCCCGGCAGGCAGCAGCTTCCGCCTGCCTCTCTGTCCTGCCCCCGGCCTGCCTGACTTCCGGGTCGCGGCTGCGGGGGCGGGACTTCCGTCGGGCCGCGCTCTGATTGGCCGGCCTGACGAACCACTTCCGGGTCGTCGCGGGCAGCGCGGCGACCCGTTCCAGGCACTTTTAGGCGGGGGCTGAAGTTACCGAGGGGTCGGCACCCTCGAAGAGAAAGTGGAAAACGGGCGGCAAGGTCCCTGGCAGGGTGGGCACCTGCCAGGCGACAAAAACCCTCGAAAATAAGCGAGGTGGCACTCGCTTGGGGCGGACAATGCCGGGTGGGCACCGGCCTCTGCAACCACAGCGCTCCCAGGCGCTAGGCGGGTAATCACAGCGCTCCAAGCGCTATAATCAAAAACAAAGCGCTTCGAAGCGCTAGAGGGCATAAAGCGCGCTCCTAGCGCTACAAACAGGACAAAGCGCTCCCAGGTGCCCTCAGCAAGCAGGGCAGAGTTCCAGCAAGTCCTTGGTAGGTAGGGGGGGCAAGGCTGGGCCCAGAGCCAGCTCACTGGGTCTCCAGGCAGGGAGACACCCCAAGTGGCGGTCCTCTGGCCCAGCAGCAGCAGCAGCCCCCTCAGGATCCTGGAAGAGAACAACTTCTGTGGGGACACAGCCCCATTTTTATACAGTGCATTCCTTTGTTCAAGGGTGTAGAGTGGGGGCGGAACCAGTCGCAGCTGGTTCTTGAGTACTCTGTTTACCTCAACCACCCTCTCTATTCACTGGCAGGGCTTGGGTCATTAGACACACCACAGGGGGGCGGAGCCAGCATTGTGTGGGGAAAACCCAGCCCATCCAGGACACAGGTACACTCCTCCCACACATCACTCATGCTAATCTCCCACTCACCACCGGGCAGACCCATCCAGACTTCCTGGAGCCTGGCATGCCAGCCAGCTCCAGCCAATCACACGCCAGCACCCTCACAGCACACGTACAGCCATGTCTAGAAATGGCGCTTCGCTACTAGACACATACATGCTGCATACACCATCTCGCAGCATTCACTCTCACGAGTTCACACATACCAGACTCAAGCCTGTACACCCCACGCATCAGGAACTACCAGGGACACATACATTCCCCCATGCATTCCTATGGGCGGGCAGGCCTAGCTCAGCACATGCACTCAGAGTGCGCACGCACTTTCCACTGGGACACAGTGAAAGTGCGCACAATCCAAAAATCACCATCTCCAGGTCACCATTTCAAGCAAAAAGTCTCGGGGTGAACCTGCCCTAAGGGCCAAAGTCCAACATAACCCCCTTCCAGCCAAAACGCAGGGGAGACCAATCACCACCGTGATGGACTTCCCTGCTTGGGGCGATAGAACACGGACGCGGGCCCGCAACTGCAGGGACACCCTCCTGTTCTATGCCACGGTGAACCCATGGGATTCCTTCTCAACACACTGTCTGGACCAACTGGGCTACCCCACTGGTACTCCCAAGTTGTCCGCGGCCAGGACCAGGCCCTGGGCCACCCAGGTGCCACTGGTCCATGCCAATTCGCAGAGCGGGGGGTAGTAACCCCTGGCACATAGGAGCCATTTTCCACTCTTCCTGTCTGCAAGACAGGACTAGACTGCCACTGGTACTCCAGCCTAGGGCCTACAACCTCAGGCGGACCAGGAGTCTCGGGGAAGGCTCTCCTCCCCCTACCTCTTCTCCTAGGGTTCCTCCTCCCTCTGCGAGGGGTACCCCTAGAACGCCATTCCAACCCAGGACTTATCCACTCAGGTTGCACCGGGGTCAGAGGTGGGCTCTCCCACCCTCTGCACCCCCTTCCAGAGGTCTGCCCTCTCCCACCTGGAGAAGTTCCTCTGGAAGAAGAACTGGCCAGGACACTGGTTACAGTCGTCCTACCCTTCAGGTCAGGCTGATCCTGAACCTGGCCTTCCAACCTTTGGTCTAAAACCTTCGGTGGAACAATTGCCTGGCACTCCAGGACTTCTGGGGACTCACACACAATCCCCCTGAGGCTGACACATGGCCCATGTGTCGTGTGACTGTCTGTCTGGCGCAGATCTCCCGCTCCCTGTCCACCTGACAGTGCGCGAAGATCCCCCAGACCAGAAGTGGTGTCACCATGGTCACTACACGGGAACCTAGCCCAACTGGGTAGTCCCTGACCCACTGGTCCAGCCACTGGGGAACTCCCCCAATCACTCCTCACTCTGGACTCCTGTACCCTCCCTACCGGAGCGGTACTGCCAGACTCTAGAACCACAGGAGCTCTGGTTACAGACGCTCCAGGTCCTCTACTCACTAGGAGATCCTCCTCAAATGGACTAACAGGACAGCCTAGGTCCCCAACCTGGTGTTCCCTCAAGAAACCACCCAGGTTCTGAGACAGGGCTTCGGGCCTCTGGGGGCTCTCAGCCACCCACTGACTCCTGCTCCACTGAGCCAGGCAGTCAGCCCCTACACCCTTCTCACTAACCAGGGACCTAGCTGGGCTACACTGAGCCTCTTCCACCACGCTGGGCTGGAAAATCCCTGACCCACTACTTTTGGAGTCACTCACTATGGACTCTAGAGAACCTCTGGCCCTCTCCCAGCGGTCTGCTTCCGCGGCAAGCTGCTCTGAACAAGGAGACCCATAATCCAACAGGTGTTGGCGCAACTCTGGACAACAACCACTGAGCACCTGCTCTTTGACAATCATATCAAACAGTTTCTCAAAATCAGAGTCAGTGTGAACCTCTACCCAAGCCCACAGTGCTCCATGACATTCATCCTCAAACTTCTCCCACGACTGGTGAGGCAGCTTCCTACTGCCCCTGAATTTCACCCTTAACTCTTCCTCTGGGGAAACAGGTACCAGACTGGGGGAACTGGGACTGGGATTTCCTATACTGAAATCTAAATAGCTGCCACCACTGGACTCAACCCTCCCTGGGGGATCCAGAAACTCAACACTGCGCGCAGGGGATAGTCTACCCTCCAGAGCTACTTTGCCTCTGGTGGCGGCCCTCTCAGCCTCCTCTATCCTTTCCTGCGCTAAGACCCTCTCGGTCTCTAGCTGTTGCTTCTTAACCTCCAGCTGTTGCTTTCTAATGCCCAGCTGTGCCATAGCCTGGGCATGCTCCAACCTGAGCTTCTCTAAAGCCAGCTGGTGCTCCCTTTCTCTCCTCCTATCTTCCAGCTCCTCTGGGGACAGGTAAAGGGATGAGGCGCTGCCTCCTACGCTGGACCCAGCAAGGGACTCCCTATCTATGGGGTCCTCACTATCTGCTGGCGTCCCTGTGCTATCATTTTCTTCCTCCTCCTCAGACTCTTCAGGGCTCCCCTCTGACCCACCACCCTCATGGTGTGAGACCCGGGCCCTCTCCGCACTGTGCTCACGCTCCAAGTCATCCTTCTGCCATTGGATCAGGTTACCCCTAAGTTGGGACTGGGTGTCTGACTCATTCACTGCAATGTCTCTCTCTTCGCAAAACTCTCTCAGTTCATGCAAAAACAGACCCCAGACATTAAAAGCAGACTCCATCTTGACAAGATGCTCACAGACACGTGCAACACAGGGGACTGAACAATCTGAAGTAAGAGGACACAATTCCAAAACTTCAACAATCTCCTTATCAAAGAGAACTCATACTCATGCGTCCAGGAAAACACACCATTCATCCACACACACCCTCCCCTCGGATCGGTAAGGCAGTTTCTACCACCCCTGACTTCTCAACCTGACCAAAAGCGACACAGGTACCAAACTCTGGAAGCAGGGCGGGGGACAAATGTACTGAACACAATCAAATGACACTCTTCAGGAGAAGAAACAATGGAATTTCAAAAACAATCCCCTAAAATGTGGTCATCTAAAATGCAGAGTTTTGTGGTGCAGCCAGCTGCTACTAAGGTACAAGGCAAACACAAATCCTTATCCCGCCGCTTGCCGCCAATGTTGGAAATGGGATCCCTGGCTGGCCAGGGCTTTCGCCAAGGTCAGTCAGAGACCACCACACCCAAGTCAGGGCAAGGGAGTTACACGCCAAGATAACCCCTACTCACCCTCTAGGTAACGTGGCGCGAGCAGCAAGGCTAAACTTGGAGGCGATGTAGGCTAAGTATTTGCGCACGCACCCCAGCAACAACAACCAAAGGCCCACCACAAAGGAAACTCCACACAAGGTTATATAAAAATAGCCTTTGTATTACACCAAAACACATTAGATAAAACACACACTTTACAATGTGCCAGGGGCACGGGCAGAATTTACAAGGGATATGTACAAGACAGGGCCATCTGGACCACTGTCAGGAATCAGAAGTAGCACTTTCAGAAATAGCACTTAGTACATAGAATATAGCACAAAATAGCACACAACCAGTAATCACTGGTAACCAGGACCTCACTAGCACCACCTGTACTAGGGAGAAAACAACCACCTATGTATCACAATACCTGTAGGGGTGTAAGAGGAAAACACATGATGCAATGCATAACATTCATTCAGAGGTGTAAGGGAGGAAAACACATGATGCATCACAATACATTCAGAGGTGCATAGAAAAGTACAATTGCGCCAAACTCACGTAAGTCACCCTCTGTGACTGTCCCTAGGCCCTCTGGCCTTGTTGGGGCTAGGACGCCCTGTGTCCAGTGTCAGGGTCCTAAACGTAGCAGTTGCCCACAAAGTGCTGGGCAACTGGTGCAATTGAGGTTTGAGCCTTCCAGGGCTCAAGAACAACAAGGGGGCCAATGTGGGAACCTCGCTGGGCTCTCAGAACACTGGTGGGGCGAAAGGAAATGCCCCCTGGAGCCTCCTCTGGGCTCTAAACACACATGGCACCCAAAGAGCCTCACTGGGCTCTAAACACATGGACTGCCCCTGAGCCTCTCTGGGCTCCTTAACACTGGGGCGCCTTGAGCCTCTCAGGGCTCGTGAAATAATTGCCCCCTTTGAGCCTCGGGGCTCGCAACCAGAAAATGCCCCCGAGCCTCTCCGGGCTCAAAGCAACAATGGCCCTCCCAGAGCCTCTCAGGGCTCTGCAGCCAGAATGCCCCCACGACGTTGGAGCCTCTCTGGGCTCAGAACATCCAGCAATGGCCTCGGAGCCTCGTGGCCCCCACAACAAATGCCGCCTTGTTTGGAGTCCCTCCCGGACTCGAGACAGCAAAATACCCCGCGGGAGTCCCCCAGCCCTTCTCCACTCACCGGGCTATCCTCGGGGGACTCTGCAGGCGTTGGGGTCCTTCTCGGCGGGGCTCTTCCTCTCCCCGGGGCTCTCCCTTCACATGGGAGCCCCGGCAGGCAGCAGCTTCCGCCTGCCTCTCTGTCCTGCCCCCGGCCTGCCTGACTTCCGGGTCGCGGCTGCGGGGGCGGGACTTCCGTCGGGCCGCGCTCTGATTGGCCGGCCTGACGAACCACTTCCGGGTCGTCGCGGGCAGCGCGGCGACCCGTTCCAGGCACTTTTAGGCGGGGGCTGAAGTTACCGAGGGGTCGGCACCCTCGAAGAGAAAGTGGAAAACGGGCGGCAAGGTCCCTGGCAGGGTGGGCACCTGCCAGGCGACAAAAACCCTCGAAAATAAGCGAGGTGGCACTCGCTTGGGGCGGACAATGCCGGGTGGGCACCGGCCTCTGCAACCACAGCGCTCCTAGGCGCAAGGCGGGTAATCACAGCGCTCCAAGCGCTATAATCAAAAACAAAGCGCTTCCAAGCGCTAGAGGGCATAAAGCGCGCTCCTAGCGCTACAAACAGGATAAAGCGCTCCCAGGTGCCCTCAGCAAGCAGGGCAGAGTTCCAGCAAGTCCTTGGTAGGTAGGGGGGGCAAGGCTGGGCCCAGAGCCAGCTCACTGGGTCTCCAGGCAGGGAGACACCCCAAGTGGCGGTCCTCTGGCCCAGCAGCAGCAGCAGCCCCCTCAGGATCCTGGAAGAGAACAACTTCTGTGGGGACACAGCCCCATTTTTATACAGTGCATTCCTTTGTTCAAGGGTGTAGAGTGGGGGCGGAACCAGTCGCAGCTGGTTCTTGAGTACTCTGTTTACCTCAACCACCCTCTCTATTCACTGGCAGGGCTTGGGTCATTAGACACACCACAGGGGGGCGGAGCCAGCATTGTGTGGGGAAAACCCAGCCCATCCAGGACACAGGTACACTCCTCCCACACATCACTCATGCTAATCTCCCACTCACCACCGGGCAGACCCATCCAGACTTCCTGGAGCCTGGCATGCCAGCCAGCTCCAGCCAATCACACGCCAGCACCCTCACAGCACACGTACAGCCATGTCTAGAAATGGCGCTTCGCTACTAGACACATACATGCTGCATACACCATCTCGCAGCATTCACTCTCACGAGTTCACACATACCAGACTCAAGCCTGTACACCCCACGCATCAGGAACTACCAGGGACACATACATTCCCCCATGAATTCCTATGGGCGGGCAGGCCTAGCTCAGCACATGCACTCAGAGTGCGCACGCACTTTCCACTGGGACACAGTGAAAGTGCGCACAATCCAAAAATCACCATCTCCAGGTCACCATTTCAAGCAAAAAGTCTCGGGGTGAACCTGCCCTAAGGGCCAAAGTCCAACAGATGTTGTTTGAGGGTGTATTTTTCTTGAACAAGATACTTACACTTAAAGCATTCTTGGGGAAAATTATCTTTTTTATTTGCACATACCAGTTTGTAGAACTAATTGTAGGTGAGATAAATAAAAAAAATTCAGAAGACAATGTTTTTTCTGAGTTTTCAGTTCTATTGTTTAAATACAATGGTTTTTGGTTTACTCTGAGAACACAGACTCAATGTAGTTTGTTCAAAGGCAGTTGAAAATCTGAAGAATTACCAAGAATATGGCAAAGTTGGATGCAAGGACCTTCTTTAATCCATGTCCCAAGATCTGATAACAAGTTGTGTGCCACGAAAACAGCATGTTCAAGTTTACATGAATTTAAATTATCTATCGATTGTCCACCAATTTTCCACATATCAAATTTGATAGACTCCCAAAATACAAAATCTGAAAACAAAATGTACACCCTAGCCTTCCAATTATTGCAAAATAATTACAAATCTTATCATGCTTATTTCAATATCTATTTTTAGAAATTTGATTGCAACATTTGATCTATTTATCAGCATTGCATTAATCAATCAGCCTTTCACTTGCTCAGGTTTCTGCCAAGAAGCAACAGTTAACTGTTGCTATGCCAGTGTGGTCATCTTTGAAGGACTATCAGGAGAGTTGGTTCATAATGCAGTCAAGACACTGAAATGGTGAAGGAGAAGGCTGATTACTAAGCAAGGAGCAAGCATCGTACAACCCCAACCTGTGACGTGTCTCTGCCTTGCGTGGTGCTGCCAAATTGGATTGTCTGCCTGACGTGTTCCTCCCTGCTGCCCTTCCCCGCACAAACCAACAACTTGCGGAACCCGCTTCGCGGGTCCCGCTGCGCGGAAGTGGACACTGGTGTGGTCGTTGCTGACTGGAGGAGGATGCCGTAACCGGGGAGAGCTAGGGGCAGAGTAGCAGGGCTGTGAGCGAGTGCGGGGACTCCATCTCCCAGGAGTCCCTGCTGGCCAATTAGCAACACCTGGCCCGCTCTCCCTGCTAGCCCCGCCTCCCGTGCACTGGACATCATTTGAACCCCTTCTGTCTCCTGTCCCGGTGGGATTACTTGTGACGTGTCTCTGCCCTGCGTGGTGCTGCCAAATTGGATTGTCTGCCTGACGTGTTCCTCCCTGCTGCCCTTCCCTGCACAAACCAACAACTTGCGGAACCCGCTTCGCGGGTCCCGCTGCGCGGAAGTGGACACTGGTGTGGTCGTTGCTGACTGGAGGAGGACGCCGTAACCGGGGAGAGCTAGGGGCAGAGTAGCAGGGCTGCGAGCGAGTGCGGGGACTCCATCTCCCAGGAGTCCCTGCTGGCCAATTAGCAACACCTGGCCCGCTCTCCCTGCTAGCCCCGCCCCCGTGCACTGGACATCATTTGAACCCCTTCTGTCTCCTGTCCCGGTGGGATTACCTGTGACGTGTCTCTGCCCTGCGTGGTGCTGCCAAATTGGATTGTCTGCCTGACGTGTTCCTCCCTGCTGCCCTTCCCCGCACAAACCAACAACTTGCGGAACCCGCTTCACGGGTCCCGGCGCACGGAAGTGGACACTGGTGTGGTCGTTGCTGACTCGAGGAGGACGCCGTAACCGGGGAGAGCTAGGGGCAGAGTAGCAGGGCTGTGAGCGAGTGCGGGGACTCCATCTCCCAGGAGTCCCTTCTGGCCAATTAGCAACACCTGGCCTGCTCTCCCTGCTAGCCCCGCCCCCCGTGCACTGGACATCATTTGAACCCCTTCTGTCTCCTGTCCCGGTGGGATTACTTGTGACGTGTCTCTGCCCTGCGTGGTGCTGCCAAATTGGATTGTTTGCCTGACGTGTTCCTCCCTGCTGCCCTTCCCCGCACAAACCAACAACTTGCGGAACCCGCTTCGCGGGTCCCGCTGCGAGGAAGTGGACACTGGTGTGGTCGTTGCTGACTGGAGGAGGATGCCGTAACCGGGGAGAGCTAGGGGCAGAGTAGCAGGGCTGCGAGCGAGTGCGGGGACTCCATCTCCCAGGAGTCCCTGCTGGCCAATTAGCAACACCTGGCCCGCTCTCCCTGCTAGCCCCGCCCCCCGTGCACTGGACATCATTTGAACCCCTTCTGTCTCCTGTCCCGGTGGGATTACTTGTGACGTGTCTCTGCCCTGCGTGGTGCTGCCAAATTGGATTGTCTGCCTGACGTGTTCCTCCCTGCTGCCCTTCCCCGCACAAACCAACAACTTGCGGAACCCGCTTCGCGGGTCCCGCTGCGCGGAAGTGGACACTGGTGTGGTCGTTGCTGACTGGAGGAGGACGCCGTAACCGGGGAGAGCTAGGGGCAGAGTAGCAGGGCTGCGAGCGAGTGCGGGGACTCCATCTCCCAGGAGTCCCTGCTGGCCAATTAGCAACACCTGGCCCGCTCTCCCTGCTAGCCCCGCCCCCGTGCACTGGACATCATTTGAACCCCTTCTGTCTCCTGTCCCGGTGGGATTACCTGTGACGTGTCTCTGCCCTGCGTGGTGCTGCCAAATTGGATTGTCTGCCTGACGTGTTCCTCCCTGCTGCCCTTCCCAGCACAAACCAACAACTTGCGGAACCCGCTTCGCGGGTCCCGCCTCACGGAAGTGGACACTGGTGTGGTCGTTGCTGACTCGAGGAGGACGCCGTAACCGGGGAGAGCTAGGGGCAGAGTAGCAGGGCTGTGAGCGAGTGCGGGGACTCCATCTCCCAGGAATCCCTGCTGGCCAATTAGCAACACCTGGCCTGCTCTCCCTGCTAGCCCCGCCCCCCGTGCACTGGACATCATTTAAACCCCTTCTGTCTCCTGTCCCGGTGGGATTACTTGTGACGTGTCTCTGCCCTGCGTGGTGCTGCCAAATTGGATTGTCTGCCTGACGTGTTCCTCCCTGCTGCCCTTCCCCGCACAAACCAACAACTTGCGGAACCCGCTTCGCGGGTCCCGCTGCGCGGAAGTGGACACTGGTGTGGTCGTTGCTGACTGGAGGAGGACGCCGTAACCGGGGAGAGCTAGGGGCAGAGTAGCAGGGCTGCGAGCGAGTGCGGGGACTCCATCTCCCAGGAGTCCCTGCTGGCCAATTAGCAACACCTGGCCCGCTCTCCCTGCTAGCCCCGCCCCCCGTGCACTGGACATCATTTGAACCCCTTCTGTCTCCTGTCCCGGTGGGATTACCTGTGACGTGTCTCTGCCCTGCGTGGTGCTGCCAAATTGGATTGTCTGCCTGACGTGTTCCTCCCTGCTGCCCTTCCCCGCACAAACCAACAACTAGCGGAACCCGCTTCGCGGGTCCCGCTGCGCGGAAGTGGACACTGGTGTGGTCGTTGCTGACTGGAGGAGGACGCCGTAACCGGGGAGAGCTAGGGGCAGAGTAGCAGGGCAGCGAGCGAGTGCGGGGACTCCATCTCCTAGGAGTCCCTGCTGGCCAATTAGCAACACCTGGCCGCTCACCCTGCTAGCCCCGCCCCCCGTGCACTGGACATCATTTGAACCCCTTCTGTCTCCTGTCCCGGTGGGATTACCTGTGACGTGTCTCTGCCCTGCGTGGTGCTGCCAAATTGGATTGTCTGCCTGACGTGTTCCTCCCTGCTGCCCTTCCCCGCACAAACCAACAACTTGCGGAACCCGCTTCGCGGGTCCCGCTGCGCGGAAGTGGACACTGGTGTGGTCGTTGCTGACTGGAGGAGGATGCCGTAACCGGGGAGAGCTAGGGGCAGAGTAGCAGGGCTGCGAGCGAGTGCGGGGACTCCATCTCCCAGGAGTCCCTGCTGGCCAATTAGCAACACCTGGCCCGCTCTCCCTGCTAGCCCCGCCCCCCGTGCACTGGACATCATTTGTACCCCTTCTGTCTCCTGTCCCGGTGGGATTACCTGTGACGTGTCTCTGCCCTGCGTGGTGCTGCCAAATTGGATTGTCTGCCTGACGTGTTCCTCCCTGCTGCCCTTCCCCGCACAAACCAACAACTTGCGGAACCCGCTACGCGGGTCCCGCTGCGCTAAAGTGGACACTGGTGTGGTCGTGCTGACTGGAGGAGGATGCCGTAACAGGGGAGAGCTAGGGGCAGAGTAGCAGGGCTGCGAGCGAGTGTGGGGACTCCATCTCCCAGGAGTCCCTGCTGACCAATTAGCAACACCTGGCCCGCTCTCCCTGCTAGCCCCACCCCCCGTGCCCTGGACATCATTTGAACCCCTTCTGTCTCCTGTCCCGGTGGGATTACCTGTGACGTGTCTCTGCCCTGCGTGGTGCTGCCAAATTGGATTGTCTGCCTGACGTGTTCCTCCCTGCTGCCCTTCCCCGCACAAACCAACAACTTGCGGTACCCGCTTTGCGGGTCCCGCTGCGCGGAAGTGGACACTGGTGTGGTTGTTGCTGACTGGAGGAGGACGCCGTAACCGGGGAGAGCTAGGGGCAGAGTAGCAGGGCTGCAAGCGAGTGTGGGGACTCCATCTTCCAGGAGTCCCTGCTGGCCAATTAGCAACACCTGGCCCGCTCACCCTGCTAAGCCCGCCCCCCCGTGCACTGGACATCATTTGAACTCCTTCTGTCTCCTGTCCCGGTGGGATTACCTGTGACGTGTCTCTGCCCTGCGTGGTGCTGCCAATTTGGATTGTCTGCCTGACGTGTTCCTCCCTGCTGCCCTTCCCCGCACAAACCAACAACTTGCGGAACCCGCGAAGTGGGTCCCGCTGCGCGGAAGTGGACACTCGTGTGGTCGTTGCTGACTGGAGGAGGACGCCGTAACCGGGGAGAGCTAGTGGCAGAGTAGCAGGGCTGCAAGCGAGTGCGGGGACTCCATCTCCCAGGAGTCCCTGCTGGCCAATTAACAACACCTGGCCCGCTCACCCTGCTAACCCCGCCCCCCGTGCACTGGACATCATTTGAACCCCTTCTGTCTCCTGTCCCGGTGGGATTACCTGTGACGTGTCTCTGCCCTGCGTGGTGCTGCCAAATTGGATTGTCTGCCTGACGCGTTCCTCCCTGCTGCCCTTCCCCGCACAAACCAACAACTTGCGGAACCCGCGAAGTGGGTCCCGCTGCGCGGAAGTGGACACTCGTGTGGTCGTTGCTGACTGGAGGAGGACGCCGTAACCGGGGAGAGCTAGGGGCAGAGTAGCAGGGCTGCAAGCGAGTGCGGGGACTCCATCTCCCAGGAGTCCCTGCTGGCCAATTAACAACACCTGGCCCGCTCACCCTGCTAACCCCGCCCCCCGTGCACTGGACATCATTTGAACCCCTTCTGTCTCCTGTCCCGGTGGGATTACCTGTGACGTGTCTCTGCCCTGCGTGGTGCTGCCAAATTGGATTGTCTGCCTGACGCGTTCCTCCCTCCTGCCCTTCCCCGCACAAACCAACAACTTGCGGAACCCGCTTTGCGGGTCCCGCTGCGCGGAAGTGGACACTGGTGTGGTAGTTGCTGACTGGAGGAGGACGCCGTAACCGGGGAGAGCTAGGGGCAGAGTAGCAGGGCTGCGAGCGAGTGCGGGGACTCCATCTCCCAGGAGTCCCTGCTGGCCAATTAGCAACACCTGGCCCGCTCTCCCTGCTAGCCCCGCCCCCCGTGCACTGGACATCATTTGAACCCCTTCTGTCTCCTGTCCCGGTGGGATTACCTGTGACGTGTCTCTGCCCTGCGTGGTGCTGCCAAATTGGATTGTCTGCCTGACCTGTTCCTCCCTGCTGCCCTTCCCCGCACAAACCAACAACTTGCGGAACCCGCTTCGCGGGTCACGCTGCGCGGAAGTGGACACTGGTGTGGTCGTTGCTGACTGGAGGAGGACGCCGTAACCGGGGAGAGCTAGGGGCAGAGTAGCAGGGCTGCGAGCGAGTGCGGGGACTCCATCTCCCAGGAGTCCCTGCTGGCCAATTAGCAACACCTGGCCGCTCACCCTGCTAGCCCCGCCCCCGTGCACTGGACATCATTTGAACCCCTTCTGTCTCCTGTCCCGGTGGGATTACCTGTGACGTGTCTCTGCCCTGCGTGGTGCTGCCAAATTGGATTGTCTGCCTGACGTGTTCCTCCCCGCTGCCCTTCCCCGCACAAACCAACAACTTGCGGAACCCGCTTCGCGGGTCCCGCTGCGCGGAAGTGGACACTGGTGTGGTCGTTGCTGACTGGAGGAGGATGCCGTAACCGGGGAGAGCTAGGGGCAGAGTAGCAGGGCTGTGAGCGAGTGCGGGCACTCCATCTCCCAGGAGTCCCTGCTGACCAATTAGCAACACCTGGCCCGCTCTCCCTGCTAGCCCCTCCTCCCGTGCACTGGACATCATTTGAACCCCTTCTGTCTCCTGTCCCGGTGGGATTACCTGTGACGTGTCTCTGCCCTGCGTGGTGCTACCAAATGCCAAATTGGATTGTCTGCCTGACGTGTTCCTCCCTGCTGCCCTTCCCTGCACAAACCAACAACTTGCGGAACCCGCTTCGCGGGTCCCGCTGCGCGGAAGTGGACACTGGTGTGGTTGTTGCTGACTGGAGGAGGACGCCGTAACCGGGGAGAGCTAGGGGCAGAGTAGCAGGGCTGCAAGCGAGTGCGGGGACTCCATCTTCCAGGAGTCCCTGCTGGCCAATTAGCAACACCTGGCCCGCTCACCCTGCTAAGCCCGCCCACCGTGCACTGGACATCATTTGAACCCCTTCTGTCTCCTGTCCCGGTGGGTTTACCTGTGACGTGTCTCTGCCCTGCGTGGTGCTGCCAAATTGGATTGTCTGCCTGACGTGTTCCTCCCCGCTGCCCTTCCCCGCACAAACCAACAACTTGCGGAACCCGCTTCGCGGGTCCCGCTGCGCGGAAGTGGACACTGGTGTGGTCGTTGCTGACTGGAGGAGGACGCGGTAACCGGGTAGAGCTAGGGGCAGAGGAGCAGGGCTGCAAGCGAGTGCGGGGACTCCATCTCCCAGGAGTCCCTGCTGGCCAATTAACAACACCTGGCCCGCTCACCCTGCTAGCCCCGCCCCCTGTGCACTGGACATCATTTGAACCCTTTCTGTCTCCTGTCCCGGTGGGATTACCTGTGACATGTCTCTGCCCTGCGTGGTGCTGCCAAATTGGATTGTCTGCCTGACGCGTTCCTCCCTGCTGCCCTTCCCCGCACAAACCAACAACTTGCGGAACCCGCTTCGTGGGTCCCGCTGCGCGGAAGTGGACACTGGTGTGGTCGATGCTGACTGGAGGAGGACGCCGTATCCGGGGAGAGCTAGGGGCAGAGTAGCAGGGCTGCGAGCGAGTGCGGGGGCTCCATCTCCCAGGAGTCCCTGCTGGCCAATTAGCAACACCTGGCCCGCTCTCCCTGCTAGCCCCGCCCCCGTGCACTGGACATCATTTGAACCCCTTCTGTCTCCTGTCCCGGTGGGATTACCTGTGACGTGTCTCTGCCCTGCGTGGTGCTGCCAAATTGGATTGTCTGCCTGACGTGTTCCTCCCTGCGGCCCTTCCCCGCACAAACCAACAACTTGCGGAACCCGCTTCGTGGGTCCCGCTGCGCGGAAGTGGACACTGATGTGGTCGTTGCAGACTGGAGGAGGACGCCGTAACCGGGGAGAGCTAGGGGCAGAGTAGCAGGGCTGCGAGCGAGTGCGGGGACTCCATCTCCCAGGAGTCCCTGCTGGCCAATTAGCAACACCTGGCCCGCTCTCCCTGCTAGCCCCGCCCCCCGTGCACTGGACATCATTTGAACCCCTTCTGTCTCCTGTCCCGGTGGGATTACCTGTGACGTGTCTCTGCCCTGCGTGGTGCTGCCAAATTGGATTGTCTGCCTGACGTGTACCTCCCTGCTGCCCTTCCCTGCACAAACCAACAACTTGCGGAACCCGCTTCGCGGGTCCCGCTGCGCGGAAGTGGACACTGGTGTGGTCGTTGCTGACTGGAGGAGGACGCCGTAACCGGGGAGAGCTAGGGGCAGAGTAGCAGGGCTGCGAGCGAGTGCGGGGACTCCATCTCCCAGGAGTCCCTGCTGGCCAATTAGCAACACCTGGCCCGCTCTCCCTGCTAGCCCCGCCCCCCGTGCACTGGACATCATTTGAACCACTTCTGTCTTCTGTCCCGGTGGGATTACCTGTGACGTGTCTCTGCCCTGCGTGGTGCTGCCAAATTGGATTGTCTGCCTGACGGGTTCCTCCCTGCTGCCCTTCCCCACACAAACCAACAACTTGCGGAACCCGCTTTGCGGGTCCCGCTGCGCGGAAGTGGACACTGGTGTGGTCGTTGCTGACTGGAGGAGGACGCCGTAACCGGGGAGAGCTAGGGGCAGAGTAGCAGGGCTGCGAGCGAGTGCGGGGACTCCATCTCCCAGGAGTCCCTGCTGGCCAATTAGCAACACCTGGCCCGCTCTCCCTGCTAGCCCCGCCCCCGTGCACTGGACATCATTTGAACCCCTTCTGTCTCCTGTCCCGGTGGGATTACCTGTGACGTGTCTCTGCCCTGCGTGGTGCTGCCAAATTGGAATGTCTGCCTGACCTGTTCCTCCCTGCTGCCCTTCCCCGCACAAACCAACAACTTGCGGAACCTGCTTCGCGGGTCACGCTGCGCGGAAGTGGACACTGGTGTGGTCGTTGCTGACTGGAGGAGGACGCCGTAACCGGGGAGAGCTAGGGGCAGAGTAGCAGGGCTGCGAGCAAGTGCGGGGACTCCATCTCCCAGGAGTCCCTGCTGGCCAATTAGCAACACCTGGCCGCTCACCCTGCTAGCCCCGCCCCCCGTGCACTGGACATCATTTGAACCCCTTATGTCCCCTGTCCCGGTGGGATTACCTGTGACGTGTATCTGCACTGCGTGGTGCTGCCAAATTGGATTGTCTGCCTGACGTGTTCCTCCCTGCTGCCCTTCCCCGCACAAACCATTAACTTGCGGAACCCGCTTCGCGGGTCCCGCTGCGCGGAAGTGGACACTGGTGTGGTCGTTGCTGACTGGAGGAGGATGCCGTAACCGGGGAGAGCTAGTGGCAGAGTAGCAGGGCTGCGAGCGAGTGCGGGGACTCCATCTCCCAGGAGTCCCTGCTGGCCAATTAGCAACACCTGGCCCGCTCTCCCTGCTAGCCCAGCCCCCCGTGCACTGGACATCATTTGTACCCCTTCTGTCTCCTGTCCCGGTGGGATTACCTGTGACGTGTCTCTGCCCTGCGTGGTGCTGCCAAATTGGATTGTCTGCCTGACGTGTTCCTCCCTGCTGCCCTTCCCCGCACAAACCAACAACTTGCGGAACCCGCTTCGCGGGTCCCGCTGCGCGGAAGTGGACACTGGTGTGGTCGTTGCTGACTGGAGGAGGACGCCGTAACCGGGGAGAGCTAGGGGCAGAGTAGCAGGGCTGCGAGCGAGTGCGGGGACTCCATCTCCCAGGAGTCCCTGCTGGCCAATTAGCAACACCTGGCCCGCTCTCCCTGCTAGCCCCGCCCCCCGTGCACTGGACATCATTTGTACCCCTTCTGTCTCCTGTCCCGGTGGGATTACCTGTGACGTGTCTCTGCCCTGCGTGGTGCTGCCAAATTGGATTGTCTGCCTGACGTGTTCCTCCCTGCTGCCCTTCCCCGCACAAACCAACAAGTTGCGGAACCCGCTACGCGGGTCCCGCTGCGCCGAAGTGGACACTGGTGTGATCGTTGCTGACTGGAGGAGGACGCCGTAACACGGGAGAGCTAGGGGCAGAGTAGCAGGGCTGCGAGCGAGTGCGGGGACTCCATCTCCCAGGAGTCCCTGCTGGCCAATTAGCAACACCTGGCCCGCTCTCCCTGCTAGCCCCGCCCCCCGTGCACTGGACATCATTTGAACCCCTTCTGTCTCCTGTCCCGGTGGGATTACCTGTGACATGTCTCTGCCCTGCGTGGTGCTGCCAAATTGGATTGTCTGCCTGACGTGTACCTCCCTGCTGCCCTTCCCCGCACAAACCAACAACTTGCGGAACCCGCTTCGCGGGTCCCGCTGCGCGGAAGTGGACACTGGTGTGGTCGTTGCTGACTGGAGGAGGACGCCGTAACCGGGGAGAGCTAGGGGCAGAGTAGCAGGGCTGCGAGCGAGTGCGGGGACTCCATCTCCCAGGAGTCCCTGCTGGCCAATTAGCAACACCTGGCCCGCTCTCCCTGCTAGCCCCGCCCCCCGTGCACTGGACATCATTTGAACCACTTCTGTCTCCTGTCCCGGTGGGATTACCTGTGACGTGTCTCTGCCCTGCGTGGTGCTGCCAAATTGGATTGTCTGCCTGACGGGTTCCTCCCTGCTGCCCTTCCCCGCACAAACCAACAACTTGCGGAACCCGCTTTGCGGGTCCCGCTGCGCGGAAGTGGACACTGGTGTGGTTGTTGCTGACTGGAGGAGGACGCCGTAACCGGGGAGAGCTAGGGGCAGAGTAGCAGGGCTGCGAGCGAGTGCGGGGACTCCATCTCCCAGGAGTCCCTGCTGGCCAATTAGCAACACCTGGCCCGCTCTCCCTGCTAGCCCCGCCCCCGTGCACTGGACATCATTTGAACCCCTTCTGTCTCCTGTCCCGGTGGGATTACCTGTGACGTGTCTCTGCCCTGCGTGGTGCTGCCAAATTGGAATGTCTGCCTGACCTGTTCCTCCCTGCTGCCCTTCCCCGCACAAACCAACAACTTGCGGAACCTGCTTCGCGGGTCACGCTGCGCGGAAGTGGACACTGGTGTGGTCGTTGCTGACTGGAGGAGGACGCCGTAACCGGGGAGAGCTAGGGGCAGAGTAGCAGGGCTGCGAGCAAGTGCGGGGACTCCATCTCCCAGGAGTCCCTGCTGGCCAATTAGCAACACCTGGCCGCTCACCCTGCTAGCCCCGCCCCCCGTGCACTGGACATCATTTGAACCCCTTATGTCTCCTGTCCCGGTGGGATTACCTGTGACGTGTATCTGCCCTGCGTGGTGCTGCCAAATTGGATTGTCTGCCTGACGTGTTCCTCCCTGCTGCCCTTCCCCGCACAAACCAATAACTTGCGGAACCCGCTTCGCGGGTCCCGCTGCGCGGAAGTGGACACTGGTGTGGTCGTTGCTGACTGGAGGAGGATGCCGTAACCGGGGAGAGCTAGGGGCAGAGTAGCAGGGCTGCGAGCGAGTGCGGGGACTCCATCTCCCAGGAGTCCCTGCTGGCCAATTAGCAACACCTGGCCCGCTCTCCCCTCTAGCCCAGCCCACCGTGCACTGGACATCATTTGTACCCCTTCTGTCTCCTGTCCCGGTGGGATTACCTGTGACGTGTCTCTGCCCTGCGTGGTGCTGCCAAATTGGATTGTCTGCCTGACGTGTTCCTCCCTGCTGCCCTTCCCCGCACAAACCAACAACTTGCGGAACCCGTTTCGCGGGTCCCGCTGCGCGGAAGTGGACACTGGTGTGGTCGTTGCTGACTGGAGGAGGACGCCGTAACCGGGGAGAGCTAGGGGCAGAGTAGCAGGGCTGCGAGCGAGTGCGGGCTCCTGCTGGCCAATTAGCAACACCTGGCCCGCTCTCCCTGCTAGCCCCGCCCCCCGTGCACTGGACATCATTTGTACCCCTTCTGTCTCCTGTCCCGGTGGGATTACCTGTGACGTGTCTCTGCCCTGCGTGGTGCTGCCAAATTGGATTGTCTGCCTGATGTGTTCCTCCCTGCTGCCCTTCCCCGCACAAACCAACAAGTTGCGGAACCCGCTACGCGGGTCCCGCTGCGCCGAAGTGGACACTGGTGTGGTCGTTGCTGACTGGAGGAGGACGCCGTAACACGGGAGAGCTAGGGGCAGAGTAGCAGGGCAGCGAGCGAGTGCGGGGACTCCATCTCCCAGGAGTCCCTGCTGGCCAATTAGCAACACCTGGCCGCTCACCCTGCTAGCCCCGCCCCCCGTGCACTGGACATCATTTGAACCCCTTCTGTCTCCTGTCCCGGTGGGATTACCTGTGACGTGTCTCTGCCCTGCGTGGTGCTGCCAAATTGGATTGTCTGCCTGACGTGATCCTCCCTGCTGCCCTTCCCCGCACAAACCAACAACTTGCGGAACCCGCTTCGCGGGTCCCGCTGAGCGGAAGTGGACACTGGTGTGGTCGTTGCTGACTGGAGGAGGATGCCGTAACCGGGGAGAGCTAGGGGCAGAGTAGCAGGGCTGCGAGCGAGTGCGGGGACTCCATCTCCCAGGAGTCCCTTCTGGCCAATTAGCAACACCTGGCCCGCTCTCCCTGCTAGCCCCGCCCCCGTGCACTGGACATCATTTGTACCCCTTCTGTCTCCTGTCCCGGTGGGATTACCTGTGACGTGTCTCTGCCCTGCGTGGTGCTGCCAAATTGGATTGTCTGCCTGACGTGTTCCTCCCTGCTGCCCTTCCCCGCACAAACCAACAAGTTGCGGAACCCGCTACGCGGGTCCCGCTGCGCCGAAGTGGACACTGGTGTGGTCGTTGCTGACTGGAGGAGGACGCCATAACACGGGAGAGCTAGGGGCAGAGTAGCAGGGCTGCGAGCGAGTGTGGGGACTCCATCTTCCAGGAGTCCCTGCTGGCCAATTAGCAACACCTGACCCGCTCACCCTGCTAAGCCCGCCCCCCGTGCACTGGACATCATTTGAACTCCTTCTGTCTCCTGTCCCGGTGGGATTACCTGTGACGTGTCTCTGCCCTGCGTGGTGCTGCCAAATTGGATTGTCTGCCTGACGTGTTCCTCCCTGCTGCCCTTCCCCGCACAAACCAACAACTTGCGGAACCCGCGAAGCGGGTCCCGCTGCGCGGAAGTGGACACTGGTGTGGTCGTTGCTGACTGGAGGAGGATGCCGTAACCGGGGAGAGCTAGGGGCAGAGTAGCAGGGCTGCAAGCGAGTGCGGGGACTCCATCTCCCAGGAGTCCCTGCTGGCCAATTAACAACACCTGGCCCGCTCACCCTGCTAACCCCGCCCCCCGTGCACTGGACATCATTTGAACCCCTTCTGTCTCCTGTCCCGGTGGGATTACCTGTGACGTGTCTCTGCCCTGCGTGGTGCTGCCAAATTGGATTGTCTGCCTGACGCGTTCCTCCCTGCTGCCCTTCCCCGCACAAACCAACAACTTGCGGAACCCGCTTTGCGGGTCCCGCTGCGCGGAAGTGGACACTGGTGTGGTCGTTGCTGACTGGAGGAGGACGCCGTAACCGGGGAGAGCTAGGGGCAGAGTAGCAGGGCTGCGAGCGAGTGCGGGGACTCCATCTCCCAGGAGTCCCTGCTGGCCAATTAGCAACACCTGGCCCGCTCTCCCTGCTAGCCCCGCCCCCGTGCACTGGACATCATTTGAACCCCTTCTGTCTCCTGTCCCGGTGGGATTACCTGTGACGTGTCTCTGCCCTGCGTGGTGCTGCCAAATTGGATTGTCTGCCTGACCTGTTCCTCCCTGCTGCCCTTCCCCGCACAAACCAACAACTTGCGGAACCCGCTTCGCGGGTCACGCTGCGCGGAAGTGGACACTGGTGTGGTCGTTGCTGACTGGAGGAGGACGCCGTAACCGGGGAGAGCTAGGGGCAGAGTAGCAGGGCTGCGAGCGAGTGCGGGGACTCCATCTCCCAGGAGTCCCTGCTGGCCAATTAGCAACACCTGGCCGCTCACCCTGCTAGCCCCGCCCCCGTGCACTGGACATCATTTGAACCCCTTCTGTCTCCTGTCCCGGTGGGATTACCTGTGACGTGTCTCTGCCCTGCGTGGTGCTGCCAAATTGGATTGTCTGCCTGACGTGTTCCTCCCCGCTGCCCTTCCCCGCACAAACCAACAACTTGCGGAACCCGCTTCGCGGGTCCCGCTGCGCGGAAGTGGACACTGGTGTGGTCGTTGCTGACTGGAGGAGGATGCCGTAACCGGGGAGAGCTAGGGGCAGAGTAGCAGGGCTGCGAGCGAGTGCGGGGACTCCATCTCCCAGGAGTCCCTGCTGGCCAATTAGCAACACCTGGCCCGCTCTCCCTGCTAGTCCCGCCCCCCGTGCACTGGACATCATTTGTACCCCTTCTGTCTCCTGTCCCGGTGGGATTACCTGTGACGTGTCTCTGCCCTGCGTGGTGCTGCCAAATTGGATTGTCTGCCTGACCTGTTCCTCCCTGCTGCCCTTCCCCGCACAAACCAACAACTTGCGGAACCCGCTTCGCGGGTCACGCTGCGCGGAAGTGGACACTGGTGTGGTCGTTGCTGACTGGAGGAGGACGCCGTAACCGGGGAGAGCTAGGGGCAGAGTAGCAGGGCTGCGAGCGAGTGCGGGGACTCCATCTCCCAGGAGTCCCTGCTGGCCAATTAGCAACACCTGGCCGCTCACCCTGCTAGCCCCGCCCCCGTGCACTGGACATCATTTGAACCCCTTCTGTCTCCTGTCCCGGTGGGATTACCTGTGACGTGTCTCTGCCCTGCGTGGTGCTGCCAAATTGGATTGTCTGCCTGACGTGTTCCTCCCCGCTGCCCTTCCCCGCACAAACCAACAACTTGCGGAACCCGCTTTGCGGGTCCCGCTGCGCGGAAGTGGACACTGGTGTGGTCGTTGCTGACTGGAGGAGGATGCCGTAACCGGGGAGAGCTAGGGGCAGAGTAGCAGGGCTGCGAGCGAGTGCGGGGACTCCATCTCCCAGGAGTCCCTGCTGGCCAATTAGCAACACCTGGCCCGCTCTCCCTGCTAGTCCCGCCCCCCGTGCACTGGACATCATTTGTACCCCTTCTGTCTCCTGTCCCGGTGGGATTACCTGTGACGTGTCTCTGCCCTGCGTGGTGCTGCCAAATTGGATTGTCTGCCTGACGTGTTCCTCCCTGCTGCCCTTCCCCGCACAAACCCACAACTTGCGGAACCCGCTTCGCGGGTCCCGCTGCGCCGAAGTGGACACTGGTGTGGTCGTTGCTGACTGGAGGATGACGCCGTAACAGGGGAGAGCTAGGGGCAGAGTAGCAGGGCTGTGAGCGAGTGCGGGCACTCCATCTCCCAGGAGTCCCTGCTGACCAATTAGCAACACCTGGCCCGCTCTCCCTGCTAGCCCCTCCTCCCGTGCACTGGACATCATTTGAACCCCTTCTGTCTCCTGTCCCGGTGGGATTACCTGTGACGTGTCTCTGCCCTGCGTGGTGCTACCAAATGCCAAATTGGATTGTCTGCCTGACGTGTTCCTCCCTGCTGCCCTTCCCCGCACAAACCAACAACTTGCGGAACCCGCTTCGCGGGTCTCGCTGCGCGGAAGTGGACACTGGTGTGGTTGTTGCTGACTGGAGGAGGACGCCGTAACCGGGGAGAGCTAGGGGCAGAGTAGCAGGGCTGCAAGCGAGTGCGGGGACTCCATCTTCCAGGAGTCCCTGCTGGCCAATTAGCAACACCTGGCCCGCTCACCCTGCTAAGCCCGCCCACCGTGCACTGGACATCATTTCAACCCCTTCTGTCTCCTGTCCCGGTGGGTTTACCTGTGACGTGTCTCTGCCCTGCGTGGTGCTGCCAAATTGGATTGTCTGCCTGACGTGTTCCTCCCCGCTGCCCTTCCCCGCACAAACCAACAACTTGCGGAACCCGCTTCGCGGGTCCCGCTGCGCGGAAGTGGACACTGGTGTGGTCGTTGCTGACTGGAGGAGGACGCGGTAACCGGGTAGAGCTAGGGGCAGAGGAGCAGGGCTGCAAGCGAGTGCGGGGACTCCATCTCCCAGGAGTCCCTGCTGGCCAATTAACAACACCTGGCCCGCTCACCCTGCTAGCCCCGCCCCCTGTGCACTGGACATCATTTGAACCCCTTCTGTCTCCTGTCCCGGTGGGATTACCTGTGACGTGTCTCTGCCCTGCGTGGTGCTGCCAAATTGGATTGTCTGCCTGACGCGTTCCTCCCTTCTGCCCTTCCCCGCACAAACCAACAACTTGCGGAACCCGCTTCGCGGGTCCCGCTGCGCGGAAGTGGACACTGGTGTGGTCGTTGCTGACTGGAGGAGGACGCTGTATCCGGGGAGAGCTAGGGGCAGAGTAGCAGGGCTGCGAGCGAGTGCGGGGGCTCCATCTCCCAGGAGTCCCTGCTGGCCAATTAGCAACACCTGGCCCGCTCTCCCTGCTAGCCCCGCCCCCGTGCACTGGACATCATTTGAACCCCTTCTGTCTCCTGTCCCGGTGGGATTACCTGTGACGTGTCTCTGCCCTGCGTGGTGCTGCCAAATTGGATTGTCTGCCTGACGTGTTCCTCCCTGCTGCCCTTCCCCGCACAAACCAACAACTTGCAGAACCCGCTTCGCGGGTCCCGCTGCGCGGAAGTGGACACTGTTGTGGTCGTTGCAGACTGGAGGAGGACGCCGTAACCGGGGAGAGCTAGGGGCAGAGTAGCAGGGCTGCGAGCGAGTGCGGGGACTCCATCTCCCAGGAGTCCCTGCTGGCCAATTAGCAACACCTGGCCCGCTCTCCCTGCTAGCCCCGCCCCCGTGCACTGGACATCATTTGAACCCCTTCTGTCTCCTGTCCCGGTGGGATTCCCGGTGACGTGTCTCTGCCCTGCGTGGTGCTGCCAAATTGGATTGTCTGCCTGACGTGTTCCTCCCTGCTGCCCTTCCCCGCACAAACCAACAACTTGCGGAACCCGCTTCGCGGGTCCCGCTGCGCGGAAGTGGACACTGGTGTGGTCGTTGCTGACTGGAGGAGGACGCCGTAACCGGGGAGAGCTAGGGGCAGAGTAGCAGGGCTGCGAGCGAGTGCGGGGACTCCATCTCCCAGGAGTCCCTGCTGGCCAATTAGCAACACCTGGCCCGCTCTCCCTGCTAGCCCCGCCCCCGTGCACTGGACATCATTTGAACCACTTCTGTCTCCTGTCCCGGTGGGATTACCTGTGACGTGTCTCTGCCCTGCGTGGTGCTGCCAAATTGGATTGTCTGCCTGACGGGTTCCTCCCTGCTGCCCTTCCCCGCACAAACCAACAACTTGCGGAACCCGCTTTGCGGGTCCCGCTGCGCGGAAGTGGACACTGGTGTGGTCGTTGCTGACTGGAGGAGGACGCCGTAACCGGGGAGAGCTAGGGGCAGAGTAGCAGGGCTGCGAGCGAGTGCGGGGACTCCATCTCCCAGGAGTCCCTGCTGGCCAATTAGCAACACCTGGCCCGCTCTCCCTGCTAGCCCCGCCCCCGTGCACTGGACATCATTTGAACCCCTTCTGTCTCCTGTCCCGGTGGGATTACCTGTGACGTGTCTCTGCCCTGCGTGGTGCTACCAAATGCCAAATTGGATTGTCTGCCTGACGTGTTCCTCCCTGCTGCCCTTCCCCGCACAAACCAACAACTTGCGGAACCCGCTTCGCGGGTCCCGCTGCGCGGAAGTGGACACTGGTGTGGTTGTTGCTGACTGGAGGAGGACGCCGTAACCGGGGAGAGCTAGGGGCAGAGTAGCAGGGCTGCAAGCGAGTGCGGGGACTCCATCTTCCAGGAGTCCCTGCTGGCCAATTAGCAACACCTGGCCCGCTCACCCTGCTAAGCCCGCCCACCATGCACTGGACATCATTTCAACCCCTTCTGTCTCCTGTCCCGGTGGGTTTACCTGTGACGTGTCTCTGCCCTGCGTGGTGCTGCCAAATTGGATTGTCTGCCTGACGTGTTCCTCCCCGCTTCCCTTCCCCGCACAAACCAACAACTTGCGGAACCCGCTTCGCGGGTCCCGCTGCGCGGAAGTGGACACTGGTGTGGTCGTTGCTGACTGGAGGAGGACGCCGTAACCGGGGAGAGGTAGGGGCAGAGTAGCAGGGCTGCGAGCGAGTGCGGGGACTCCATCTCCCAGGAGTCCCTGCTGGCCAATTAGCAACACCTGGCCCGCTCTCCCTGCTAGCCCCGCCCCCGTGCACTGGACATCATTTGAACCACTTCTGTCTCCTGTCCCGGTGGGATTACCTGTGACGTGTCTCTGCCCTGCGTGGTGCTGCCAAATTGGATTGTCTGCCTGACGGGTTCCTCCCTGCTGCCCTTCCCCGCACAAACCAACAACTTGCGGAACCCGCTTTGCGGGTCCCGCTGCGCGGAAGTGGACACTGGTGTGGTCGTTGCTGACTGGAGGAGGACGCCGTAACCGGGGAGAGCTAGGGGCAGAGTAGCAGGGCTGCGAGCGAGTGCGGGGACTCCATCTCCCAGGAGTCCCTGCTGGCCAATTAGCAACACCTGGCCCGCTCTCCCTGCTAGCCCCGCCCCCGTGCACTGGACATCATTTGAACCCCTTCTGTCTCCTGTCCCGGTGGGATTACCTGTGACGTGTCTCTGCCCTGCGTGGTGCTACCAAATGCCAAATTGGATTGTCTGCCTGACGTGTTCCTCCCTGCTGCCCTTCCCCGCACAAACCGACAACTTGCGGAACCCGCTTCGCGGGTCCCGCTGCGCGGAAGTGGACACTGGTGTGGTTGTTGCTGACTGGAGGAGGACGCCGTAACCGGGGAGAGCTAGGGGCAGAGTAGCAGGGCTGCAAGCGAGTGCGGGGACTCCATCTTCCAGGAGTCCCTGCTGGCCAATTAGCAACACCTGGCCCGCTCACCCTGCTAAGCCCGCCCACCGTGCACTGGACATCATTTCAACCCCTTCTGTCTCCTGTCCCGGTGGGTTTACCTGTGACGTGTCTCTGCCCTGCGTGGTGCTGCCAAATTGGATTGTCTGCCTGACGTGTTCCTCCCCGCTTCCCTTCCCCGCACAAACCAACAACTTGCGGAACCCGCTTCGCGGGTCCCGCTGCGCGGAAGTGGACACTGGTGTGGTCGTTGCTGACTGGAGGAGGACGCGGTAACCGGGTAGAGCTAGGGGCAGAGGAGCAGGGCTGCAAGCGAGTGCGGGGACTCCATCTCCCAGGAGTCCCTGCTGGCCAATTAACAACACCTGGCCCGCTCACCCTGCTAGCCCCGCCCCCTGTGCACTGGACATCATTTGAACCCCTTCTGTCTCCTGTCCCGGTGGGATTACCTGTGACGTGTCTCTGCCCTGCGTGGTGCTGCCAAATTGGATTGTCTGCCTGACGCGTTCCTCCCTGCTGCCCTTCCCCGCACAAACCAACAACTTGCGGAACCCGCTTCGCGGGTCCCGCTGCGCGGAAGTGGACACTGGTGTGGTCGTTGCTGACTGGAGGAGGACGCCGTATCCGGGGAGAGCTAGGGGCAGAGTAGCAGGGCTGCGAGCGAGTGCGGGGGCTCCATCTCCCAGGAGTCCCTGCTGGCCAATTAGCAACACCTGGCCCGCTCTCCCTGCTAGCCCCGCCCCCGTGCACTGGACATCATTTGAACCCCTTCTGTCTCCTGTCCCGGTGGGATTACCTGTGACGTGTCTCTGCCCTGCGTGGTGCTGCCAAATTGGATTGTCTGCCTGACGTGTTCCTCCCTGCTGCCCTTCCCCGCACAAACCATCAACTTGCGGAACCCGCTTCGCGGGTCCCGCTGCGCGGAAGTGGACACTGATGTGGTCGTTGCAGACTGGAGGAGGACGCCGTAACCGGGGAGAGCTAGGGGCAGAGTAGCAGGGCTGCGAGCGAGTGCGGGGACTCCATCTCCCAGGAGTCCCTGCTGGCCAATTAGCAACACCTGGCCCGCTCTCCCTGCTAGCCCCGCCCCCGTGCACTGGACATCATTTGAACCCCTTCTGTCTCCTGTCCCGGTGGGATTACCTGTGACGTGTCTCTGCCCTGCGTGGTGCTGCCAAATTGGATTGTCTGCCTGACGTGTTCCTCCCTGCTGCCCTTCCCCGCACAAACCATCAACTTGCGGAACCCGCTTCGCGGGTCCCGCTGCGCGGAAGTGGACACTGATGTGGTCGTTGCAGACTGGAGGAGGACGCCGTAACCGGGGAGAGCTAGGGGCAGAGTAGCAGGGCTGCGAGCGAGTGCGGGGACTCCATCTCCCAGGAGTCCCTGCTGGCCAATTAGCAACACCTGGCCCGCTCTCCCTGCTAGCCCCGCCCCCGTGCACTGGACATCATTTGAACCCCTTCTGTCTCCTGTCCCGGTGGGATTACCTGTGACGTGTCTCTGCCCTGCGTGGTGCTGCCAAATTGGATTGTCTGCCTGACGTGTTCCTCCCTGCTGCCCTTCCCCGCACAAACCAACAACTTGCGGAACCCGCTTCGCGGGTCCCGCTGCGCGGAAGTGGACACTGGTGTGGTCGTTGCTGACTGGAGGAGGACGCCGTAACCGGGGAGAGCTAGGGGCAGAGTAGCAGGGCTGCGAGCGAGTGCGGGGACTCCATCTCCCAGGAGTCCCTGCTGGCCAATTAGCAACACCTGGCCCGCTCTCCCTGCTAGCCCCGCCCCCCGTGCACTGGACATCATTTGAACCACTTCTGTCTCCTGTCCCGGTGGGATTACCTGTGACGTGTCTCTGCCCTGCGTGGTGCTGCCAAATTGGATTGTCTGCCTGACGGGTTCCTCCCTGCTGCCCTTCCCCGCACAAACCAACAACTTGCGGAACCCGCTTTGCGGGTCCCGCTGCGCGGAAGTGGACACTGGTGTGGTCGTTGCTGACTGGAGGAGGACGCCGTAACCGGGGAGAGCTAGGGGCAGTGTAGCAGGGCTGCGAGCGAGTGCGGGGACTCCATCTCCCAGGAGTCCCTGCTGGCCAATTAGCAACACCTGGCCCGCTCTCCCTGCTAGCCCCGCCCCCGTGCACTGGACATCATTTGAACCCCTTCTGTCTCCTGTCCCGGTGGGATTACCTGTGACGTGTCTCTGCCCTGCGTGGTGCTGCCAAATTGGAATGTCTGCCTGACCTGTTCCTCCCTGCTGCCCTTCCCCGCACAAACCAACAACTTGCGGAACCTGCTTCGCGGGTCACGCTGCGCGGAAGTGGACACTGGTGTGGTCGTTGCTGACTGGAGGAGGACGCCGTAACCGGGGAGAGCTAGGGGCAGAGTAGCAGGGCTGCGAGCAAGTGCGGGGACTCCATCTCCCAGGAGTCCCTGCTGGCCAATTAGCAACACCTGGCCGCTCACCCTGCTAGCCCCGCCCCCCCGTGCACTGGACATCATTTGAACCCCTTATGTCTCCTGTCCCGGTGGGATTACCTGTGACGTGTATCTGCCCTGCGTGGTGCTGCCAAATTGGATTGTCTGCCTGATGTGTTCCTCCCTGCTGCCCTTCCCCGCACAAACCAACAACTTGCGGAACCCGCTTCGCGGGTCCCGCTGCGCGGAAGTGGACACTGGTGTGGTCGTTGCTGACTGGAGGAGGATGCCGTAACCGGGGAGAGCTAGGGGCAGAGTAGCAGGGCTGCAAGCGAGTGCGGGGACTCCATCTCCCAGGAGTCCCTGCTGGCCAATTAGCAACACCTGGCCCGCTCTCCCTGCTAGCCCCGCCCCCCGTGCACTGGACATCATTTGTACCCCTTCTGTCTCCTGTCCCGGTGGGATTACCTGTGACGTGTCTCTGCCCTGCGTGGTGCTGCCAAATTGGATTGTCTGCCTGACGTGTTCCTCCCTGCTGCCCTTCCCCGCACAAACCAACAACTTGCGGAACCCGCTTCGCGGGTCCCGCTGCGCGGAAGTGGACACTGGTGTGGTTGTTGCTGACTGGAGGAGGACGCCGTAACCGGGGAAAGCTAGGGGCAGAGTAGCAGGGCTGCAAGCGAGTGCGGGGACTCCATCTTCCAGGAGTCCCTGCTGGCCAATTAGCAACACCTGGCCCGCTCACCCTGCTAAGCCCGCCCACCGTGCACTGGACATCATTTCAACCCCTTCTGTCTCCTGTCCCGGTGGGTTTACCTGTGACGTGTCTCTGCCCTGCGTGGTGCTGCCAAATTGGATTGTCTGCCTGACGTGTTCCTCCCCGCTTCCCTTCCCCGCACAAACCAACAACTTGCGGAACCCGCTTCGCGGGTCCCGCTGCGCGGAAGTGGACACTGGTGTGGTCGTTGCTGACTGGAGGAGGACGCGGTAACCGGGTAGAGCTAGGGGCAGAGGAGCAGGGCTGCAAGCGAGTGCGGGGACTCCATCTCCCAGGAGTCCCTGCTGGCCAATTAACAACACCTGGCCCGCTCACCCTGCTAGCCCCGCCCCCTGTGCACTGGACATCATTTGAACCCCTTCTGTCTCCTGTCCCGGTGGGATTACCTGTGACGTGTCTCTGCCCTGCGTGGTGCTGCCAAATTGGATTGTCTGCCTGACGCGTTCCTCCCTGCTGCCCTTCCCCGCACAAACCAACAACTTGCGGAACCCGCTTCGCGGGTCCCGCTGCGCGGAAGTGGACACTGGTGTGGTCGTTGCTGACTGGAGGAGGACGCCGTATCCGGGGAGAGCTAGGGGCAGAGTAGCAGGGCTGCGAGCGAGTGCGGGGGCTCCATCTCCCAGGAGTCCCTGCTGGCCAATTAGCAACACCTGGCCCGCTCTCCCTGCTAGCCCCGCCCCCGTGCACTGGACATCATTTGAACCCCTTCTGTCTCCTGTCCCGGTGGGATTACCTGTGACGTGTCTCTGCCCTGCGTGGTGCTGCCAAATTGGATTGTCTGCCTGACGTGTTCCTCCCTGCTGCCCTTCCCCGCACAAACCAACAACTTGCGGAACCCGCTTCGCGGGTCCCGCTGCGCGGAAGTGGACACTGATGTGGTCGTTGCAGACTGGAGGAGGACGCCGTAACCGGGGAGAGCTAGGGGCAGAGTAGCAGGGCTGCGAGCGAGTGCGGGGACTCCATCTCCCAGGAGTCCCTGCTGGCCAATTAGTAACACCTGGCCCGCTCTCCCTGCTAGCCCCGCCCCCGTGCACTGGACATCATTTGAACCCCTTCTGTCTCCTGTCCCGGTGGGATTACCTGTGACGTGTCTCTGCCCTGCGTGGTGCTGCCAAATTGGATTGTCTGCCTGACGTGTTCCTCCCTGCTGCCCTTCCCCGCACAAACCAACAACTTGCGGAACCCGCTTCGCGGGTCCCGCAGCGCGGAAGTGGACACTGGTTTGGTCGTTGCTGACTGGAGGAGGACGCCGTAACCGGGGAGAGCTAGGGGCAGAGTAGCAGGGCTGCGAGCGAGTGCGGGGACTCCATCTCCCAGGAGTCCCTGCTGGCCAATTAGCAACACCTGGCCCGCTCTCCCTGCTAGCCCCGCCCCCCGTGCACTGGACATCATTTGAACCACTTCTGTCTCCTGTCCCGGTGGGATTACCTGTGACGTGTCTCTGCCCTGCGTGGTGCTGCCAAATTGGATTGTCTGTCTGACGGGTTCCTCCCTGCTGCCCTTCCCCGCACAAACCAACAACTTGCGGAACCCGCTTTGCGGGTCCCGCTGCGCGGAAGTGGACACTGGTGTGGTCGTTGCTGACTGGAGGAGGACGCCGTAACCGGGGAGAGCTAGGGGCAGAGTAGCAGGGCTGCGAGCGAGTGCGGGGACTCCATCTCCCAGGAGTCCCTGCTGGCCAATTAGCAACACCTGGCCCGCTCTCCCTGCTAGCCCCGCCCCCGTGCACTGGACATCATTTGAACCCCTTCTGTCTCCTGTCCCGGTGGGATTACCTGTGACGTGTCTCTGCCCTGCGTGGTGCTGCCAAATTGGAATGTCTGCCTGACCTGTTCCTCCCTGCTGCCCTTCCCCGCACAAACCAACAACTTGCGGAACCTGCTTCGCGGGTCACGCTGCGCGGAAGTGGACACTGGTGTGGTCGTTGCTGACTGGAGGAGGACGCCGTAACCGGGGAGAGCTAGGGGCAGAGTAGCAGGGCTGCGAGCAAGTGCGGGGACTCCATCTCCCAGGAGTCCCTGCTGGCCAATTAGCAACACCTGGCCGCTCACCCTGCTAGCCCCGCCCCCGTGCACTGGACATCATTTGAACCCCTTATGTCTCCTGTCCCGGTGGGATTACCTGTGACGTGTATCTGCCCTGCGTGGTGCTGCCAAATTGGATTGTCTGCCTGATGTGTTCCTCCCTGCTGCCCTTCCCCGCACAAACCAACAACTTGCGGAACCCGCTTCGCGGATCCCGCTGCGCGGAAGTGGACACTGGTGTGGTCGTTGCTGACTGGAGGAGGATGCCGTAACCGGGGAGAGCTAGGGGCAGAGTAGCAGGGCTGCAAGCGAGTGCGGGGACTCCATCTCCCAGGAGTCCGTGCTGCCCAATTAGCAACACCTGGCCCGCTCTCCCTGCTAGCCCCGCCCCCCGTGCACTGGACATCATTTGTACCCCTTCTGTCTCCTGTCCCGGTGGGATTACCTGTGACGTGTCTCTGCCCTGCGTGGTGCTGCCAAATTGGATTGTCTGCCTGACGTGTTCCTCCCTGCTGCCCTTCCCCGCACAAACCAACAACTTGCGGAACCCGCTTCGCGGGTCCCGCTGCGCGGAAGTGGACACTGGTGTGGTCGTTGCTGACTGGAGGAGGACGCCGTATCCGGGGAGAGCTAGGGGCAGAGTAGCAGGGCTGCGAGCGAGTGCGGGGGCTCCATCTCCCAGGAGTCCCTGCTGGCCAATTAGCAACACCTGGCCCGCTCTCCCTGCTAGCCCCGCCCCCGTGCACTGGACATCATTTGTACCCCTTCTGTCTCCTGTCCCGGTGGGATTACCTGTGACGTGTCTCTGCCCTGCGTGGTGCTGCCAAATTGGATTGTCTGCCTGACGTGTTCCTCCCTGCTGCCCTTCCCCGCACAAACCAACAACTTGCGGAACCCGCTTCGCGGGTCCCGCTGCGCGGAAGTGGACACTGATGTGGTCGTTGCAGACTGGAGGAGGATGCCGTAACCGGGGAGAGCTAGGGGCAGAGTAGCAGGGCTGCGAGCGAGTGCGGGGACTCCATCTCCCAGGAGTCCCTGCTGGCCAATTAGCAACACCTGGCCCGCTCTCCCTGCTAGCCCCGCCCCCCGTGCACTGGACATCATTTGAACCCCTTCTGTCTCCTGTCCCGGTGGGATTACCTGTGACGTGTATCTGCCCTGCGTGGTGCTGCCAAATTGGATTGTCTGCCTGACGTGTTCCTCCCTGCTGCCCTTCCCCGCACAAACCAACAACTTGCGGAACCCGCTTCGCGGATCCCGCTGCGCGGAAGTGGACACTGGTGTGGTCGTTGCTGACTGGAGGAGGATGCCGTAACCGGGGAGAGCTAGGGGCAGAGTAGCAGGGCTGCAAGCGAGTGCGGGGACTCCATCTCCCAGGAGTCCCTGCTGGCCAATTAGCAACACCTGGCCCGCTCTCCCTGCTAGCCCCGCCCCCCGTGCACTGGACATCATTTGTACCCCTTCTGTCTCCTGTCCCGGTGGGATTACCTGTGACGTGTCTCTGCCCTGCGTGGTGCTGCCAAATTGGATTGTCTGCCTGACGTGTTCCTCCCTGCTGCCCTTCCCCGCACAAACCAACAACTTGCGGAACCCGCTTCGCGGGTCCCGCTGCGCGAAAGTGGACACTGGTGTGGTCGTTGCTGACTGGAGGAGGACGCCGTATCCGGAGAGAGCTAGGGGCAGAGTAGCAGGGCTGCGAGCGAGTGCGGGGGCTCCATCTCCCAGGAGTCCCTGCTGGCCAATTAGCAACACCTGGCCCGCTCTCCCTGCTAGCCCCGCCCCCGTGCACTGGACATCATTTGTACCCCTTCTGTCTCCTGTCCCGGTGGGATTACCTGTGACGTGTCTCTGCCCTGCGTGGTGCTGCCAAATTGGATTGTCTGCCTGACGTGTTCCTCCCTGCTGCCCTTCCCCGCACAAACCAACAACTTGCGGAACCCGCTTCGCGGGTCCCGCTGCGCGGAAGTGGACACTGATGTGGTCGTTGCAGACTGGAGGAGGATGCCGTAACCGGGGAGAGCTAGGGGCAGAGTAGCAGGGCTGCGAGCGAGTGCGGGGACTCCATCTCCCAGGAGTCCCTGCTGGCCAATTAGCAACACCTGGCCCGCTCTCCCTGCTAGCCCCGCCCCCCGTGCACTGGACATCATTTGAACCCCTTCTGTCTCCTGTCCCGGTGGGATTACCTGTGACGTGTCTCTGCCCTGCGTGGTGCTGCCAAATTGGATTGTCTGCCTGACGTGTTCCTCCCTGCTGCCCTTCCCCGCACAAACCAACAACTTGCGGAACCCGCTTCGCGGGGCCCGCTGCGCGGAAGTGGACACTGGTGTGGTCGTTGCTGACTGGAGGAGGACGCCGTAACCGGGGAGAGCTAGGGGCAGAGTAGCAGGGCTGCGAGCGAGTGCGGGGACTCCATCTCCCAGGAGTCCCTGCTGGCCAATTAGCAACACCTGGCCCGCTCTCCCTGCTAGCCCCGCCCCCCGTGCACTGGACATCATTTGAACCACTTCTGTCTCCTGTCCCGGTGGGATTACCTGTGACGTGTCTCTGCCCTGCGTGGTGCTGCCAAATTGGATTGTCTGCCTGACGGGTTCCTCCCTGCTGCCCTTCCCCGCACAAACCAACAACTTGTGGAACCCGCTTTGCGGGTCCCGCTGCGCGGAAGTGGACACTGGTGTGGTCGTTGCTGACTGGAGGAGGACGCCGTAACCGGGGAGAGCTAGGGGCAGAGTAGCAGGGCTGCGAGCGAGTGCGGGGACTCCATCTCCCAGGAGTCCCTGCTGGCCAATTAGCAACACCTGGCCCACTCTCCCTGCTAGCCCCGCCCCCGTGCACTGGACATCATTTGAACCCCTTCTGTCTCCTGTCCCGGTGGGATTACCTGTGACGTGTCTCTGCCCTGCGTGGTGCTGCCAAATTGGAATGTCTGCCTGACCTGTTCCTCCCTGCTGCCCTTCCCCGCACAAACCAACAACTTGCGGAACCTGCTTCGCGGGTCACGCTGCGCGGAAGTGGACACTGGTGTGGTCGTTGCTGACTGGAGGAGGACGCCGTAACCGGGGAGAGCTAGGGGCAGAGTAGCAGGGCTGCGAGCAAGTGCGGGGACTCCATCTCCCAGGAGTCCCTGCTGGCCAATTAGCAACACCTGGCCGCTCACCCTGCTAGCCCCGCCCCCCGTGCACTGGATATCATTTGAACCCCTTATGTCTCCTGTCCCGGTGGGATTACCTGTGACGTGTATCTGCCCTGCGTGGTGCTGCCAAATTGGATTGTCTGCCTGACGTGTTCCTCCCTGCTGCCCTTCCCCGCACAAACCAACAACTTGCGGAACCCGCTTCGCGGGTCCCGCTGCGCGGAAGTGGACACTGGTGTGGTCGTTGCTGACTGGAGGAGGATGCCGTAACCGGGGAGAGCTAGGGGCAGAGTAGCAGGGCTGCGAGCGAGTGCGGGGACTCCATCTCCCAGGAGTCCCTGCTGGCCAATTAGCAACACCTGGCCCGCTCTCCCTGCTAGCCCCGCCCCCCGTGCACTGGACATCATTTGTACCCCTTCTGTCTCCTGTCCCGGTGGGATTACCTGTGACGTGTCTCTGCCCTGCGTGGTGCTGCCAAATTGGATTGTCTGCCTGACGTGTTCCTCCCTGCTGCCCTTCCCCGCACAAACCAACAACTTGCGGAACCCGCTTCGCGGGTCCCGCTGCGCGGAAGTGGACACTGGTTTGGTCGTTGCTGACTGGAGGAGGACGCCGTAACCGGGGAGAGCTAGGGGCAGAGTAGCAGGGCTGCAAGCGAGTGCGGGGACTCCATCTCCCAGGAGTCCCTGATGGCCAATTAACAACACCTGGCCCACTCACCCTGCTAGCCCCGCCCCCCGTGCACTGGACATCATTTGAACCCCTTCTGTCTCCTGTCCCGGTGGGATTACCTGTGACGTGTCTCTGCCCTGCGTGGTGCTGCCAAATTGGATTGTCTGCCTGACGCGTTCCTCCCTGCTGCCCTTCCCCACACAAACCAACAACTTGCGGAACCCGCTTCGCGGGTCCCGCTGCGCGGAAGTGGACACTGGTGTGGTCGTTGCTGACTGGAGGAGGATGCCGTAACCGGGGAGAGCTAGGGGCAGAGTAGCAGGGCTGCGAGCGAGTGCGGGGACTCCATCTCCCAGGAGTCCCTGCTGGCCAATTAGCAACACCTGGCCCGCTCTCCCTGCTAGCCCCGCCCCCCGTGCACTGGACATCATTTGTACCCCTTCTGTCTCCTGTCCCGGTGGGATTACCTGTGACGTGTCTCTGCCCTGCGTGGTGCTGCCAAATTGGATTGTCTGCCTGACGTGTTCCTCCCTGCTGCCCTTCCCCGCACAAACCAACAACTTGCGGAACCCGCTTCGCGGGTCCCGCTGCGTGGAAGTGGACACTGGTTTGGTCGTTGCTGACTGGAGGAGGACGCCGTAACCGGGGAGAGCTAGGGGCAGAGTAGCAGGGCTGCAAGCGAGTGCGGGGACTCCATCTCCCAGGAGTCCCTGATGGCCAATTAACAACACCTGGCCCACTCACCCTGCTAGCCCCGCCCCCCGTGCACTGGACATCATTTGAACCCCTTCTGTCTCCTGTCCCGGTGGGATTACCTGTGACGTGTCTCTGCCCTGCGTGGTGCTGCCAAATTGGATTGTCTGCCTGACGCGTTCCTCCCTGCTGCCCTTCCCCACACAAACCAACAACTTGCGGAACCCGCTTCGCGGGTCCCGCTGCGCGGAAGTGGACACTGGTGTGGTCGTTGCTGACTTGAGGAGGACGCCGTAACCGGGGAGAGCTAGGGGCAGAGTAGCAGGGCTGCGAGCGAGTGCGGGGACTCCATCTCCCAGGAGTCCCTGCTGGCCAATTAGCAACAACTGGCCCGCTCTCCCTGCTAGCCCCGCCCCCGTGCACTGGACATCATTTGTACCCCTTCTGTCTCCTGTCCCGGTGGGATTACCTGTGACGTGTCTCTGCCCTGCGTGGTGCTGCCAAATTGGATTGTCTGCCTGACGTGTTCCTCCCTGCTGCCCTTCCCCGCACAAACCAACAACTTGCGGAACCCACTTCGCGGGTCCCGCTGCGCGGAAGTGGACACTGATGTGGTCGTTGCAGACTGGAGGAGGATGCCGTAACCGGGGAGAGCTAGGGGCAGAGTAGCAGGGCTGCGAGCGAGTGCGGGGACTCCATCTCCCAGGAGTCCCTGCTGGCCAATTAGCAACACCTGGCCCGCTCTCCCTGCTAGCCCCGCCCCCCGTGCACTGGACATCATTTGAACCCCTTCTGTCTCCTGTCCCGGTGGGATTACCTGTGACGTGTATCTGCCCTGCGTGGTGCTGCCAAATTGGATTGTCTGCCTGACGTGTTCCTCCCTGCTGCCCTTCCCCGCACAAACCAACAACTTGCGGAACCCGCTTCGCGGATCCCGCTGCGCGGAAGTGGACACTGGTGTGGTCGTTGCTGACTGGAGGAGGATGCCGTAACCGGGGAGAGCTAGGGGCAGAGTAGCAGGGCTGCAAGCGAGTGCGGGGGCTCCATCTCCCAGGAGTCCCTGCTGGCCAATTAGCAACACCTGGCCCGCTCTCCCTGCTAGCCCCGCCCCCGTGCACTGGACATCATTTGTACCCCTTCTGTCTCCTGTCCCGGTGGGATTACCTGTGACGTGTCTCTGCCCTGCGTGGTGCTGCCAAATTGGATTGTCTGCCTGACGTGTTCCTCCCTGCTGCCCTTCCCCGCACAAACCAACAACTTGCGGAACCCGCTTCGCGGGTCCCGCTGCGCGGAAGTGGACACTGATGTGGTCGTTGCAGACTGGAGGAGGATGCCGTAACCGGGGAGAGCTAGGGGCAGAGTAGCAGGGCTGCGAGCGAGTGCGGGGACTCCATCTCCCAGGAGTCCCTGCTGGCCAATTAGCAACACCTGGCCCGCTCTCCCTGCTAGCCCCGCCCCCCGTGCACTGGACATCATTTGAACCCCTTCTGTCTCCTGTCCCGGTGGGATTACCTGTGACGTGTCTCTGCCCTGCGTGGTGCTGCCAAATTGGATTGTCTGCCTGACGTGTTCCTCCCTGCTGCCCTTCCCCGCACAAACCAACAACTTGCGGAACCCGCTTCGCGGGGCCCGCTGCGCGGAAGTGGACACTGGTGTGGTCGTTGCTGACTGGAGGAGGACGCCGTAACCGGGGAGAGCTAGGGGCAGAGTAGCAGGGCTGCGAGCGAGTGCGGGGACTCCATCTCCCAGGAGTCCCTGCTGGCCAATTAGCAACACCTGGCCCGCTCTCCCTGCTAGCCCCGCCCCCCGTGCACTGGACATCATTTGAACCACTTCTGTCTCCTGTCCCGGTGGGATTACCTGTGACGTGTCTCTGCCCTGCGTGGTGCTGCCAAATTGGATTGTCTGCCTGACGGGTTCCTCCCTGCTGCCCTTCCCCGCACAAACCAACAACTTGTGGAACCCGCTTTGCGGGTCCCGCTGCGCGGAAGTGGACACTGGTGTGGTCGTTGCTGACTGGAGGAGGACGCCGTAACCGGGGAGAGCTAGGGGCAGAGTAGCAGGGCTGCGAGCGAGTGCGGGGACTCCATCTCCCAGGAGTCCCTGCTGGCCAATTAGCAACACCTGGCCCACTCTCCCTGCTAGCCCCGCCCCCGTGCACTGGACATCATTTGAACCCCTTCTGTCTCCTGTCCCGGTGGGATTACCTGTGACGTGTCTCTGCCCTGCGTGGTGCTGCCAAATTGGAATGTCTGCCTGACCTGTTCCTCCCTGCTGCCCTTCCCCGCACAAACCAACAACTTGCGGAACCTGCTTCGCGGGTCACGCTGCGCGGAAGTGGACACTGGTGTGGTCGTTGCTGACTGGAGGAGGACGCTGTAACCGGGGAGAGCTAGGGGCAGAGTAGCAGGGCTGCGAGCAAGTGCGGGGACTCCATCTCCCAGGAGTCCCTGCTGGCCAATTAGCAACACCTGGCCGCTCACCCTGCTAGCCCCGCCCCCCGTGCACTGGACATCATTTGAACCCCTTATGTCTCCTGTCCCGGTGGGATTACCTGTGACGTGTATCTGCCCTGCGTGGTGCTGCCAAATTGGATTGTCTGCCTGACGTGTTCCTCCCTGCTGCCCTTCCCCGCACAAACCAACAACTTGCGGAACCCGCTTCGCGGGTCCCGCTGCGCGGAAGTGGACACTGGTGTGGTCGTTGCTGACTGGAGGAGGATGCCGTAACCGGGGAGAGCTAGGGGCAGAGTAGCAGGGCTGCGAGCGAGTGCGGGGACTCCATCTCCCAGGAGTCCCTGCTGGCCAATTAGCAACACCTGGCCCGCTCTCCCTGCTAGCCCCGCCCCCCGTGCACTGGACATCATTTGTACCCCTTCTGTCTCCTGTCCCGGTGGGATTACCTGTGACGTGTCTCTGCCCTGCGTGGTGCTGCCAAATTGGATTGTCTGCCTGACGTGTTCCTCCCTGCTGCCCTTCCCCGCACAAACCAACAACTTGCGGAACCCGCTTCGCGGGTCCCGCTGCGCGGAAGTGGACACTGGTTTGGTCGTTGCTGACTGGAGGAGGACGCCGTAACCGGGGAGAGCTAGGGGCAGAGTAGCAGGGCTGCAAGCGAGTGCGGGGACTCCATCTCCCAGGAGTCCCTGATGGCCAATTAACAACACCTGGCCCACTCACCCTGCTAGCCCCGCCCCCCGTGCACTGGACATCATTTGAACCCCTTCTGTCTCCTGTCCCGGTGGGATTACCTGTGACGTGTCTCTGCCCTGCGTGGTGCTGCCAAATTGGATTGTCTGCCTGACGCGTTCCTCCCTGCTGCCCTTCCCCACACAAACCAACAACTTGCGGAACCCGCTTCGCGGGTCCCGCTGCGCGGAAGTGGACACTGGTGTGGTCGTTGCTGACTGGAGGAGGACGCCGTAACCGGGGAGAGCTAGGGGCAGAGTAGCAGGGCTGCGAGCGAGTGCGGGGACTCCATCTCCCAGGAGTCCCTGCTGGCCAATTAGCAACAACTGGCCCGCTCTCCCTGCTAGCCCCGCCCCCGTGCACTGGACATCATTTGTACCCCTTCTGTCTCCTGTCCCGGTGGGATTACCTGTGACGTGTCTCTGCCCTGCGTGGTGCTGCCAAATTGGATTGTCTGCCTGACGTGTTCCTCCCTGCTGCCCTTCCCCGCACAAACCAACAACTTGCGGAACCCGCTTCGCGGGTCCCGCTGCGCGGAAGTGGACACTGATGTGGTCATTGCTGACTGGAGGAGGACGCCGTAACCGGGGAGAGCTAGGGGCAGAGTAGCAGGGCTGCGAGCGAGTGCGGGAACTCCATCTCCCAGGAGTCCCTGCTGGCCAATTAGCAACACCTGGCCCGCTCTCCCTGCTAGCCCCGCCCCCCGTGCACTGGACATCATTTGAACCCCTTCTGTCTCCTGTCCCGGTGGGATTACCTGTGACGTGTCTCTGCCCTGCGTGGTGCTGCCAAATTGGATTGTCTGCCTGACGTGTTCCTCCCTGCTGCCCTTCCCCGCACAAACCAACAACTTGCGGAACCCGCTTCGCGGGTCCCGCTGCGCGGAAGTGGACACTGATGTGGTCGTTGCTAACTGGAGTAGGACGCCGTAACCGGGGAGAGCTAGGGGCAGAGTAGCAGGGCTGCGAGCGGGTGCGGGGACTCCATCTCCCAGGCGTCCCTGCTGGCCAATTAGCAACACCTGGCCCGCTCTCCCTGCTAGCCCCGCCCCCTGTCGGGTCCACATCCTATTAAACCGGAAGCCTCTACTGCGGCGCGGGAGCGCCCGGGGCTAAGCCCGGGCAAAGGGCGGGCCCTCTGTTGCCCTCCGAGGCCTGTAGAGTCTGGTCTGGGCCACAGCTCTTGACTTTGTATTTAGTTCCGAGGCTTGCTCTCATTTTAGTCTTCTGGGTTTAATTATTGTGAGTAACTTTGCCTACTGCTATATATTTTTCCTGGCTGCTTTGTTTTGACTATTGCTGTTGTACAGTATATTGTGTATTAGTGGGATTTTGACCCTTTGGTATAGGGATGTGTACTCGGGAAACCCGCAGTAAAGCTGCGGCTAGTGCTTCTAAGTTGACAGGCACTCTAGATAATTTTATTGTGCGCACAAACACTCTAATCGATGAGGGGATAGCCCTCATGGAAAGAAGAGTGTCACAGGATCTTGCTGCAGCGAGGAGGTCATCCTTAGGCCTTATAGCTTCTGCGCACACACCAATTAGAGCTCAATGTACTCCCCAACTGGATTCTATTCAGCCTACACCTGTAAGGCTTTCTATTTCCACCACCCAATCAGTACCTACGGATTATACTTCTTTGATGCCCCCCCAAGTAGTACTTCCAACTATTTTAATTGCTATTCCGACTGTTATAAATGATCATGCCACAACACTTGCACAAAAGGTCTGAGGGAGGGCGCTATCCCCAAAAAATCCCAAACATCAAGCAAGGATAGTGCTGATCCAATAGGTATAGTTGACGGGATGGGAATTACCAGTGATCCAATTAGTAAGCCCGGTGGGTTAGATGTGGAGAGGGACATTGTGGTTATTTTGTAAAATAATGTAGCCAAAGCTGAGGGGCGTTGTGTTTCACACCCCCTACCATTGGGTATCCCTGATGACACAACCTCAACCCCAAGCATGGCAAACTTTCTTGAAGTGAGTAGCCTGGATGAATCTTTTGACGAGGCTGAAGATAGGAAGGGTATTTTTATGAGCTCCATAACCGAGCTGATTAAACCCTTACTATCTCCTTTGGAATTTAGATTACAAGGAATTGAAGACCAATTGCAGGCCTTAAATCTGGAATTAAAAGCCAGACCAAAAGTTTCTGCAAAAAAGACAACTGGTGGACCGGCACCGGCTGGTGCTGGACCAGCACTGTCTAATACACCAGTAGTAGGGAAAAATCTTACCCTAAAAGCGTGCTCGTCTAAAAAACCACCAACCAAGGTTAATACAAATAGTAGTAACAAATTGCTCTCTACTGCGCCAAGTGTACCCCAGAAAGTAAATGGCCCCACTATTGCTGTCCCCACTCCTCCCATTACTCCTGGTCCTAAACCACCTCCATCCCATCCAGCGAATATTAAAATTCGTCGGAATATTAATTTGCCCCCTGATGCCCATCCATATGTAATTGTTCTAACTGGAGTCCCTGAGCTACTCCCCTCGTCAACGGAAACGTACTGGGCTCCTAAAAACAAAGTCTGCCACTGGTTAGATAGAAACTACCCACTCCCGCCCAACACTCGTAGTAATCTACTTATGCTGGAGAGAGCACCTTGGGTGGGTGAGAATCCAAAAAATCTCCAGGGTGACTGTATAGTCCTCACATTTGAGGACCCACGTACGGTGGAGTATATTTGTGCTAGATCTCCATGTGAGATCAATTCCTCCATTCTAGTCAAACCTCTCTCCTATTTCTATATGCTTGCAGACCATCGCAGCAATAGGTGGAGTTGGTTAAGGACTCCTAATCACATAAGAAGGGGGTTGAGAGAAGAGCCATTTCAGAATCACAATGTGAATTATCGGGAGGGGGTGAGGAGAGAGGATGGAGCACAATACAAAGAAGAGTAGGCAGGCCCCATTTTGGGATTAATCAGCCCCAGGGGGAATGGTTTGGTTATCAGCATAATCCCCCCCCATTACCTTGTTTTAATCGTTTTAGTGGCCTGGAAGTAGTCGATTGACATTCAATTTATGCCCCCGGTCACAAGGTTTTGAGGGAGGAGACAAGGCCACCACAGATTATATCTACACATGGAGGAAAGATTGATGTGTCTGAGGATAATGTAACCACTAGCAAGACTGAATTGGACTGTCCCCCATCGCCTATAATCATTGTAACAACTGTTGCTCTTTCTCCAATTAAGATCATTTCTTGGAATATTGCAGGATTAAGGAAAAGATCTTGAAAATCCGGATTGGAATGATTTTATTGATCCTTTTCATATTTGTTTGTTTCAGGAAACCTGGTGTTTGTCCCCACAATACAAAAACGGATATTCCACATATTTTGTCCCAGCAGTTTCTATAGGAAAAGGCCGCCCCTCAGGTGGCCTGCTTATCTGGGTAAAGGTGAACCTGAACTATACTGTCATCACACATAATACACAGTCCAATGACATCCTGCACATTTCTTTGAAAAGCCCATATGGGGACATTGTTCATCTGTTCTGTGTTTATGCAAGAGGGGTTCAGGGTGGTCTAAAATCACAAACTATCGAGCTTTTAGATATAAAACTGTCTGAGCTCCCACATAGGTCTAAAATCCTGCTGGGGGGCGATTTTAATTGTACATTTGAGCCCCTAGATGATGAGGATGTTTTGGGTTTGAATTCTGAAGACTGGAGACAGGCTATACCCCCATTGGTGCTGGCCCCTATCAAGAAGTGGACTGCCAGAGCAATACAGCTGAATGCATTAGCTGTGGAGCATAATTTACGGGCATTAAATGGCTGGACTATCTCTGATCGTGAAGGGGCCATGACCTATAATAGGATAAGCTGTCCTTCGCGAATTGATTACATCTTTTTAGATGTTCATTCTTGGGCTAGTTTAAAAGATATGGAAGTCAGGCAGTCCTCAGACAGTGACCACAACCCATTGTGTACGGAAATTAATTGGGCACAAGGGTTTAGCACTAATGGGGGTCTAGAGATGGTCACGAAGGAAGTTCTCTCCTCCAACTGTAACCGGAAACTGAGGTGGGATGTGGTAAAATGTGAAGAGGAGAAAATTAACAACATTAGGGATTTAGTTAAAGCAGAAACCTCTAGTCTTGCAGCCGTGGATTGGGGAAAGGTTTCTTCTGCGGGGCACAAATTATTGGGTCAGTATAAAACACTCACAGACAAAATAGGAGAATATTTCCCTAAAAATACCCCAAGGAACTCCGCGGTGGCCAATAGACCGCTGAAGGTGAACCCGTGGTATACAGCCGATTGCAGAGCCAAGAGAAAGGCCATTGGTTCAGCGATAAAACTAAAGGATCCGACGGCAGTAAGACTAGCTAGAAAGGAGTATCGTGGTTCAATTGCCTTAGCAAAGAAAAACTGTGAGGAAGAGCATTGGCAGCAGCTTAAAATTGCTGCCAGTGGGAAGAATTCCACTATTTTTTGGAAACTGATTAACACCTTAGACCGGAGGGGTACCGATCTTATTTTAAATCATATTACAGAACAGCAATGGCACACTCATTTTTTTAAATTGTATAGTGACGTTGCCGATCAAACTCCCCTGTCCTCACCAGCAGAGTGTATCAATAGCAACCCAGGTTTGGAGTTGCCTGGCAATGAATTGGAGTTGACTGGCAATTAAATGATATTCTCCCAGCAAGAAGTTAAGACCACTATTTTAAATATACTTCCAGGCAAAGCGGCCGGCCCAGATGGTCTGCCCGGTGATCTCCTATTACATGATCCCATAATCTGGGCAGAGTATATTGCAAGTTTAATGACTCTTATCCAGATAGGCCATCCCGTCCCGGAATCATGGAAAGGGGCGGAGGTGATTACGATTTTTAAAAAAGGTAATAGAGAGGACCCTGCCAACTACAGACCAATTAGTTTAATTGGTACTATTCAAAAGGTAGTTGGCAGGGTCATTATAAATCGTGTTGAGACATGGCTAATGGATAAGGATATTCTTACCCACTTCCAGGCGGGTTTAAGGCGGAATGTCGGTGCAATGGACCAAGTTTTCCAGTTCTGTGCGGTCTATTGGAAGTCAGTATCAATTATTAAGGGCTGTCTGTATCTGGCTTTCATCGACCTGAAAACCGCGTTCGATGTTATCCCACGCACCAAGCTATGGGAGATTTTACAAGCTATGGGGTTTCCCAGTTCCTTGTTGCAACTGGTTATCAAATTGCATGAGGACAACTATGCAAGGATACGATGGGGGCGACAGGGTCAATTGACAGAGAGGGTACCAGTCAGCAGGGGGGTACGGCAGGGATGTGTGATGGCGCCGATATTGTTCTCCCTCTTTATAAATGGGGTGGTGGACCATTTGAGGGAGGACCCGGCAGATGCCCCCGTCCTTGCCGGGGAGAAAACCCCGACACTTCTTTTTGCTGACGATACCCTCCTGATGTCCAAGACCCCTAAGGGTCTCCAAAAATTGCTTGACCGCTTTTCCCTCTTTTGTAATGATCGTGGGCTAACGGTCAACACCTTGAAGACAAAGCTAATGGTTTTAACTCCAAATAGAAAGGTTAGGAAGGTTCACCTTACTTTGTGTGGATCCCCTTTAGAGGTTGTTAACGAATTTGATTATCTTGGGGTGAGGCTGTCCAACAATATGAGCTGGGATTCGCACATCTCAAAAATGGTACTAAATCTTAAAAGGGTGTCCGGTACAATATTAAAGAACCAGTGCCTCTCTATTAGCAGCCCAGTTGCCCCTGCCTTGGTAGTCTATGAAGGGAAGGCCTTGTCCTCTGCAGTTTATGGCTCCGAATTATGGGGTGCTGAAAACACTAAGGCACTGGCAATTGCGGAAAATAAGTTTATCAGAGATTTAGTCTCACTCCCAACCTCTACCCCCTTGTTACCCTTATTTTTCGATATGGGTAAAAAATCGATTTCGGATAAAGTTCAACTAAGGCTGCTGTTGTTCTGGGTGCGCCTTAGTAGAACCGAGGAACTAGCCGGGTATGCTCGAGTGTTGGACGAGTTAATAAACCTAAATGATTCCTACCAAATAAAGTGGCCTAACAACCGTAAGAAACTAGCAAAATCAATAGGCCTGTGGGAGTCCTGGGCGTCACAAGTCCCCCCTGCAAAGCAAATTGTAAAGAAATTATATTGGGATTGGGTTGAGTCCAAGATCAACAACAACTCAAATCTGGGGACCTTAACAACGAACTTTCTTATTCATAAACCTTCTATGAAGTTGGAACCATTTTTGGACTTTATACAAGTACCAAGAGATAGAACCTTGTTCTTGAAATTAAGGTATGGCACACTGCCCCTTAAAAAATTTGTGGAAAGATGGAAGTCTAAGGGGGGGGGGACTGAATTAAAATGCCCAGGTTGCCAATGTCCAGAAGAAACCCTTGGCCAATTTTTGTTTGCCTGTTCGGCATACAAATCTGCTAGGAATAAATGGTTGAAACCTGTATGCAGAGAGTTGGGTGTAAAAGATCATAGGTCAGCCCTCCGTATCATCACAACTAATGCTGTTTCAATGTATATTATTTGTGGGGTAGCAAAATATCTGGGGGTGCTTGGATAATACGTTCTAGGTTGTTGGGAAATGTATAAAAAACTTTTTTAACTGTTTATACATTGTTTTACTTGATTTTTTTAAATTGCTAATTGCTGCTCTGGATGTAATTGTAGTACTTTGGATGGATTGTTTTTATATATTTGTATGTTTTTACTTTTATGATAAATGTCTATCGAATAAAGTATTACAACATACAACCCCAGACCAATAAGTAAGCTGTGATTAGGTCTTTGTTCAGGAGGAATCTTAAGTTTAGTGAAATTAGGTGCTTAATGGATGCAGTGTGTGCCCAAGCAGTGATAGAGCACATACTTTCCTGTTGAAGTCAGAACTTAAGAATCATTTATCTCACTGTGAACAATGCTGACAGTTAAGAACAGACAATAGATGTGTTACCTCTTAGAGTGCAACTTATGAGCCTACCTAGGTTTTGCGAATCAGTGCCCTGTTTTAATGCTTAGTTACAGTCTGTCAGGCTGGTGAAAGACATTACCTTTGCCATCCCGACTGACTACCGTCCATCAAATTTAGAGAAAGCCACTGACCTAGAAGTCATCTCTGTACATTGAAAGGGACGGCCTTTAAAATGATTCTCAGACAGCCTCTGTCAGTTTTGATACCTGTTCACCAAATGTTTAACCATTTTTTTGTTTTCCAAAAACAATCTCCCAAAAACGTGGGTGTCATTATAGCTTTTTTTCTGTCCCTCTATGTTATTCCTGGTGAAAAACATTAGGAAAAAAACATTACACACCAAAAAGGCTCAAGCCATGTATCTCAAGGAATAATTTAATGGTACTACCAATGCTCCACACAAAAGGTTTTGCATAATTACATATCTCTTGGATCCTTCAAGCATCTCGGGCCTGGTGTAATCATTTGGCCAATTCATTTCAGAAAAAAATTCAGAATATCTATGACACATTTCATATCACCTCCCTGTCCGATATGAACTTTCCATTGGAAAATGTGGCAGCAACTACTTCACCAAGATGAATTAATTTCCAATTTTAGCAATGCAGAATCTCTCAACTACATTAAGTAAAATAATGTCAGGCTCCCCCAGAGATGTGGTTCCTCCCCATCTTTTGGCAAAAGAAGGAGAGGCTCAATTCTGGCTACTCTGCTTGATGTGGTAAATCTCTTGTTAACTTCTGGCATTATCCCAGTGGTGTAGAAACACACCATGGGTAAAGTACTTTAGAAAAAAACACATCTGGATTCATCTGACCTGGCAAATTACCACCCAATATCTCTTTTGCCAGAGAATATCAAAATAATGGAAAAACATATTAATCAGGTTCTTTCAGAATTCCTCCAGAACCAAGATATTTTGTACCCGACACAGACCAGATTTCATGCATCTCATGGCACTGAAACAACCCTATTGGTCTTGGTGCATGAAGCCAAAAAGCAAGAAAGATCAGCAGCAATTATCCTCCTTGATCTTAGCTCAGCTTTTGACACTGTAAATTAAGATAACCAGAGAGATAGTGAAGCGCTGGAATTGGGGGTGTCAGCTCTAGCTTTGCTTACCACATTCTAGAAAGAGAGAACCTTTCAGATGTTGATGGGGATTATACTAAGCATGGGCGGAGTCTGCAGAGTTCTGTTATGCAGAACTCCATGAAGTGCAAAAAAACTTCTGCCACGCTACGCGGAGCTCCGCAAGTGGCAGAGTGCATTGGATAAATGCTGTTCGTGGTGATTTTCAGTGCCTAGGACTTGTCTGCACTGTGCAATCATGGCGAAAGGCACCAGGTACAGCGCAAACAGGCGCTGCTTCTTTTCTGCCTCTCGAGTAGATTTTTACTCTAGCAGCAGCTTTCTCAACATGAGCGGGCAGTTTCTCAATGCGAGCGGTCGCAAGCATACGCGACCACATGCAATGAAATATCTGATTGCCTGCACTGAGAAATCTCGCTGGGAGGTTGATTTTACACATTCACGCTTACCAACTTGATGTTGACGATCGTAAACGAGGCAATATCTCACTGGGAGGTGGATTTTTCTCACTCACACTCGCCCAATTGATGTTGACGAACATGAGCGAGGGAAAAAACTCTGATACGCTATGCGGGCAGAGTTTTTAGAACTTCGCAAGATCTGCGTAACGCATAATGCAGAAAACTCCGCAAACTTCGCGAGCGGAGATGAGTTCACTGCCCAGACTTAAATTATACTTCAGATTGTACTTCATAGGGCCTAACCCTTAAATGAAGAGTGCTCCAGGTGTCGTCAAGCCATACGTTTTTTAGTTTATATATGAAACTACTGGTTGATGTTGTCCTCCCTTTTGGGATTTAATTGATCTCATATGCAGACAAGACATTTGTCACAGACTGATGACCTTGCCTCTCCTTTAAGTCTCTGCCTAAAGAAGGTTGCAAATAGATGGAGACTTTGAAACTCACCACCCAAGCTGCAACATTATCGGCCACTTTCTTATCATTTGGTAAGGTATTCATTCATCCCCTCTGTTACCTTGACTTCTAGCAGCTTAGCCAGTGTGAGTGTTCTGAGTGGAATGTTGGTGTGATGGAGATGAATGAAATATTTGGGTGACTGTGTGGTAAGGTGGCACAGTTGGAGAATGGGCTGAGCAGCAGGCAGCCTGATCCTGGTCCGGCTGTTGTACTTGGATACCATCCTACAACTAAGACTAATAACCTTCAAAGATACTCCTTGGCTACAAGCCATTTATCACAAAATACTTTGGGCGATGATCTGGAGACAGACTCATGTGTTACAAGTGGTTTTACTAAGGCAGGCACTCAAAAGAACATTCTAAAGCTGAAGGAACTACAAAAGCTGACATTTATAAGTACATTGAAAATCTGAAGATATTGTCTGAGACTGGTACGGATCCATCTACAGAAAGCAGAACTTTAAAGAAAATTCAAGGTAATTTAAAGCATAGAGTGACAGCTTGCTATGCAGCCTTTCAGCCTCACCAGTGACCCCTACATTGGTCAGCCGCAGTCAGGGCATATGTCTGTTTGCATTGTTTGGTTCCTCTTGTATTTAGTTACAACTTTCAACCCAATGTCTGAGAACAGCTACTGCTTATGATGTCAATGCTAAACTTCCTGCCTCGACGTTCAGTTCTATACATGTGCTTAGGGATACTCATCGACTGGATTTCTTCCAAACTTACTGGCACTAAAACAGGCAACCTGTTTGGATTTAGGAGAAATGTTTGTCTTTTTGTGGTTGGGCAGTGTAAAGTAAAGTGTACTTTTAGTCTTGGTGCAAGTCTACATCTTAGCTGCATCGCTACGGGTGGGTCCAACAATACTTATCGTGTATTAATAGTGAGTACATTGATGCATGTTACTTTACGATTACTTTGAAATTTAAACTCACCATTATTACAGCTCAGGTCTTAGCTGTCAGATACCTGTGTGGTGGTTGTCACTTTCAGCAAGTCATGGTGGAGGGGCACGAGGAGCCACAGCGGGATGTTCTGTGAGATCTCTTTTGGTGTTTGAGGACTATGTGCTATCCAGAAAGACTTGGTGTATGTGTGTGCCTGGAGCCACTCGGCATGCTGTTTTATGTGTGCCACCATCTTTATTCTGAAGTGACACGCTAATCAAGTAGATACGCTGCTGTCTGATCCACGCTGGCTGATGTCTTTTACTGTTCGGTTGGCATGCAAGCAGCATGGGTAGGGGAGGCCAGACTCACCATTGACCACAGCTGGCTCAGCACCCATGTTTTGATGGAACCTGAAGATGCAATGGTGGACGCTGCCAAAATTCCAGGTAACAATGGTTACGCACATGTAGCTGTGTACCTTCATTGTGCTTTTAAAGAAACGAGAAATAAGGCATGACTAGGCCGCATCTTGTATTTCGCATCTTGAGGGCTCAATTCGGTCACAAAGACACGCACCCCATCCCCAGAGCTGATGAGCTCATTGATCGGTTAGGTGCGACACGGTACCTCAGCACATTTGACTTGAGGTCTGGGTATTGGCAGATCACCTTGACTGATGGGGCAAAGGAGAGGTCAGCATTTTCCACACCAGATGGGCATTTCCAGTTCCGTGTTATGCACTTTGGGATGAAGAATGCCCCTGCCACCTTTCAGAGGTTGGTCAGCCAGGTTTTGGTTGGACTGGATGAGTTCAGTGCCGCCTACCTGGATGACATTGCAGTGTTCAGTGTCACTTAGGAGGAACATCTGCGCCACCCCTGGGAAGTGTTGTTGGCACTGCGGCAGGCAGGCCTCATGATCAAGGCGAGTAAGTGCCAGATCGGGCAACGTTCTGTGGTGTACTTGGGACACCAAGTTGGGAAATCCCAGACAGAGGTGAGGTCCTTCTTAGGATTCACCGGGTACTACAGGAGGTTTGTCAAGGGGTATGGCAACATGTTTGCACCCTTGACAGAGCTGACTTCCAAGAAGCAGCCCAAGAAATTGATTTGGACTGACACCTGTCAGAAAGCTTTTGAGGCCCTGAATGCTGCCATGTGCACGGCGCCCATGCTCCTGGCACCCAACTTCTCCATAAAGTTCATCGTTCAAACAGACGCTTCAGAGCATGGTGTGGGGGCTGTTTTGTCACAGATGAATGAGGAGGGCCTAGATTATCCTGTAGCTTTGATCAGTAGGAGGTTACTTCCACGGGAAAAGAGGTGGAGTGCTATTGAGCGTGAGGCATTTGCTGTGATCTGGGCACTGAAGAAGCCGAGGCCATACCTGTTTGGGACTCACTTCCGGGTTCAGACAGACCACAGGCCCCTCAAATGGTTGATGCATATGGGGGGTGAGAATCCAAAGCTGTTGAGGTGGTCCATTTCTCTACAGGGTATCGACTTTATGGTGGAACACCGCCCTGGTACAGAACACGTCAACGCTGATGGTCTGTCCAGATTTTTCCGCCTTAGTGATCAGAACTCCCAGAAGGTAGGGTAGTTCTCCCCACATTTCAGCTGGAGGGGACACGTGTTAGACCTGGCACCATTGGCGTGGGTCTCCCTTCCATTTCTGCTGATGACTCATGTGTTTTTATGGTGTTAGATGCTTTGGGCACTGTGCCACTGCTGTCCAGTGCCACAGTGCGAGTGCTCCCTATTGTAAATTGATGTATTGATTAGTGGTTCCATGATTTGATATTTGGTTTACTTGTCAGACCTAGTACAGTGCGCTGAGTGTGCCCAGGGCGTGTAAATCCAAATGCTGCTAGTGGGCTTGCAGCACTGGTTGTGCCACCCACATAAGCAGCCTTGTAAAATGTGTCTAAGGTCTGCCATTGCAGAGCCTGCATGCCGTCTGGTACTGTCATGCTGACTGGGCAAGTGCACCCACTTGCCAGTCCCTACACCTTCCCTTGTCTTCATATTATTCACCCCTATGGTAGGCCCAAGGGCAGGGTGCATTGTAAGTATAAGGTAGGACAAGCCCTGATGTGTGTGGCATGTCCTAATAGTGAATTATAGCCATTTTTGTTTAATACTCTTTCCCATAGGATAGAATGGGCTGCCGGATTGTTACATGTTTATAATCCTAGCAGACTCAGGGAACATGGTAGAAATTTGAGTTTGGTATGCCTGGAATCAGTATAATAAAATACATCTTTTAGTAAAGTTTATTTTAATATTCTGTGTTTGCAAATACCACTTTTAGAAAGTAGGTATTTGCTTGCCTAACCATTTGAACCCGCCTCTGCTAGGTTGTGGATTCCTTGTCTGGGTTTGTGTGTGACAGGACTGGGGAATTCCAGGAGACAGGCTGGGGCTGCCCGGTGGTGAATCGGGAGATTTGCATCCAAGATGGGAGGGAGGAGTTGCACCTGGGACCTGAATAGGGCTGGACCTTCCCTACACAATGCTGGCTCCACCGCCTGTGGTGTGTCTGATGTCTCTGCCCTGTACACTGAAAGAAGAGAAGGAAGACTGTCAACAAAGTGCTCCTGGCCTGTACTTGCCTTCCACAATGCTGGCTCCTCCTCCTGTGGGTGGTCTGATGTGCCTGTCCTGTGCTGTGAAAGGACAAGAGAAGTCTGGTAAACAGAGTGCTTCAGAACTGGCTTTATCTGTGCATAGGCCCCTCCCCCCTCAGAGAACAAAGGATTTTGAGGTATAAGTATTGGGACCCTGAGCCCATGAAATTAGATCACTCCTGGAACTGACAAGAAGAAACCTTTGCTGAGGAGAAGGAACCTAAAGAAACTGAGGAGAGACTATTCCCAAGCTGAAGTGCTGCTTGGGGGATTGGCCTGCAGTGGTTGCCTGGCTGCCTAGAGAGGAGAAAGTACTTTGTGGATTTTCCCTTTGCTTTTCAACTTGTGCTAAAAAGAACTCCAAGGGCTTGGAAGAGAGCTTGTCTCCTGACCGAAGTCCCAGGACCAATGGACTTCACCAGCCTTTGTGAATTGCTACTGTTCCAGTGCCTACAGAGGTAGGGAGCTGTGACCGACTCGGTGTCCTGTTGGCATCGCACTGAGCAACGTCACCCTCGAAAAACGCAGGCTCTGCACCCACCGACTCCGTCTCGACACCATCAATGAGCCGTAGCCTGCACCGTGACTGGAAGGACACCGCAACGTGCAACGCCTCGCTACAACGAATTGAACTGGTCTGACCGACGCGGTCACTGCTGCTGACTTTGAGTCCTGTGACCGCACCGGAGTTGGGCACCGCCTCGCACACTTTGCGACGCACCGCCCGACTTGCACCGCTGTCCGGACTGACCGACGCCAGCTCCCAAACTCCGGCTTGAACGCCGCACCGCAAAGCTGGATGCACCACAATGAGCAACGTCCCCCCGAACAACCAAGCTCTGAGCTCACCGACACCGCCAACGAGCTGTAGTCTGCACCGCAACGGAAGGGACACCGTGAATGCAACGCTTTCTTTTCCTGCACCGCGATGATCACTGGAACTGGCTCGCACATCCGTGCCGGCCGCCCCAAGGAAAAGGTTCTGAGTCTGTCGACATTTGAGTGGGCCCGGACCGCCGCGGTCTGCTGGATTTGTTAGGCTCTGTGTTCTTTCAGCACACTGTAGCCGGACAAGGCTACCGACTCGCACAGAACTTTGATTTACACCGCTTTAACCAGACCTCTTGAAATTTGATAGTACTGTGGATTCTTTTTATCGTTTATTGGTCTTGTGGTAACTCTATATAAAGTATAACTTGTTTTTGATACAAAACCTTGTGTGGTGTCCATTTGTAGTGTTGTCACTGGGTTACTGTATGTGGTCACAAATCTTTACTTACATCGCCTCTGAACTAGCCTTGACTGCTCGCGCCACGCCGCCTAGAGGGTGAGCAGGGGTTATTTTAAGAGGATAATTACCTTGCCCTGACTAGAGGAAAGGGTCCCTGCTTGGCACAAGTACCTACCTGTGCCAACCAGAGACCCCCCAATTCTAACAGGGAGGAAACAGGGGACTTGGAAGGGTGAATAAAGCCGTTGGCCAAGTACTGATCCAAATATGTTTTTAGATATTGATTTTCAGTTTCTGTTAAGGCGTAAATTCGACGGCAAGGTAATATGGATCCTGGTTCTATTTCTATCTTGCAATCATAGGGACGGTGGGGGGAAAGTTTCTCAACTTCTTTCTTATCAAACACTGAAGACAGATCATTGCATTCCAAAGGAATTTCCTTAGTCTCCAAGGCGCAAATTAAGGCCGGATGGGAGGCTAGTTTCTTGGCTGGTGATTCTTCCAACTGATCAGATCATTCACAAAAACAAATCTCCTTGCAATATGATGAATCCATTGAAACTGTTCTCTTATCCCAATCAATATGAGGATATTGTTCGGTAAGCCATGGTAGGCTGAGAATTAACTGGAAGAGGAGTGTATCTATGAGATTTAATGTTGTTAATTCTGTATGACCATTTAAGCCTGACAATAAAATTATTTCTATTTCATGATTGATGGGCCCTGAGGATAAATTTGTTCAGTTTACAGCCCGAACAGCTTCCAAAATCTTTTTCTTGACATACTGTATCCCAATTCTTTGGGTGTATTTGATGTCAAAGAAATTACCAGTCACACCAGAATCAATCATCACAGACACTCTACTTATTTCTCAAGATTTTGCAGTGAAGGAAACCACAAGATGAGGCATTGAAGACTGTAGTGCATTCGCAACTTGTTGTGTACCTGGAGTTGGCTTAAGATTCACGTCCACCTGTGCAACTCCTCTTACAGGTGAAGCTGACCTTCTCCCTGTTGAGAAGAGTTTAGCTTTTTAGGGCAATCCTTCACAAAATGGCCAGCTAATCCATAATATAAACACAGATGCCCAGTTCTCCCCCTTTCTTTTTCTTGCTTGGTCAAAGGACCTCGCGGTGATTCTACTTGCTTTGGTTCATCCGAAGTGGCAGTTTCAGAAGACTTTTGCCTTTCTATTTTAATACGATCAAACCGAGGAGGACGTGGACAGACTTCTCTTCTTCTTTCATTTTGTCGCTCACTCATTCGATGATCTAATTGCAATTCAGAAACTTCTATAGGTCTTCTTGGAATTTGAGCTATAGCATCTTTTAGCTCATTCTTTAATCCTCTATAGAAGATTGCGGCTCTTTTAGACCCTGGCCAATTGGTCTCCACTATTAATTTGTTAAAGTGGGCCAAATATCCGACAAAATCCCTGTTGCCTTTTTTTAGCTCCAGTAATTCATTTTCTGTGGCTTGGGAGGCAAATCGGAGATCAAAGATCCGGAAAAATTATGTTTTAAAATCTTCAAAGTTATATAGCACTGGGTCATTTCGAGTTACTAAAGACATTGACCATGCAGCAGCAGCAGCACCATTCAGATATAACAGTATGAATGCCACTATCAATTGATCCTCTGAAAAAATTACTGGCCTGCACAAAAAATGCAAAGAACATTGAGTCAATAATACCTGAGCCTTTTGAGCATCACCACTGAATCTCTCAGGGGGTCCAAAGGTATAATTGGGGAGATTGCATTTATTACCGGAGTTGAAATTTCGGAGAAAGATGGATTGCCTGGCAAACTTTGAGTGTTCTTCAATCCAGAACCTGGGGGGGGGGCGTGGCTTAGCAAGCCAAGATGGTGGACCCACCTTGAGTGTGCTCCTGGACCCCTCCACCATCCGCCAGCAATCCTCCAGTCCTGAGGGCCTTCCAGCCCTGATGACCAAGCCGCTTTGGCACCGCACCTGTGGCTGGGTCCTTGACGATGGAGAGCCCCACATTACCGCCCCATTTCCCTCATTAATACTGATTTGAAACTGTTTGCCACGGTCCTTGCCCAGCGGCTCATGCCCCACTTAGCAGCGTTGGTGCATCCCATGCAGTTTGGGTTCATGCCCTTGCAGGGCACCCGACATTGTCTCTGGAGGCTGCAGTTGGCCCTGGTTCACCATCACTTGCTCACCCCTTACCTAGCACCCCTGCTTGTAGACTTTGAAAAAGCCTTTGATTTGGTGGACTGGGGTTCTTTGGAGGCTGTCCTTGACGAGATGGGTTTCGGCCCCTGCTTTAGCTGTCTGGGCAAGGTTCTCTTCGCCCGCCCGAGGGCACGGGTCCTGGATCCATCTTCCTCAGAAATTCCTCAGCGGAGCAAGGTGAGGCAGCTAGTCCTGTGTTGCCCCAGAGCTGAACGCTGCCATAGGGCACCCCCACTCTTTTAATTTGTGAAGCTTGGTTTTAAACACCATTTTCAATCCCCCTATCTGCTTATTTGCACAAGTTGTTCCTAAACGGGACTTTGCCCCCAGCCCCGGTCCACCGCCGCAGGAGCCGTTTGAGTGGAGGGCGGGGCCAAACTCTTTCAGCTGACACCACAGGGGCGGGGAATGGGCAGAGCACTTTCCGACTTCCCTTCATCAGTGCCGGGGTCCTTGGACGAACAGCGGAGCAAGGTGAGGCAGCTAGTCCTGTGTTGCCGCCAGAGCTGAATGCTGCCATAGGGCACCTCCCACTCTTTTTAATTTGTGAAGCTTGGTTTTAAACACCATTTTTAATCCCCCCTGATTCCCCCTACCTGCTTATTTGCACAAGTTTTTCCTAAACTGGACTTTTCCCCCAGCCCACCACGGCAGGAGCCGTTTGAGTGGAGGGCGGGGCCAAACTCTCTCAGCTGACACCACAGGGGCGGGGAAAGGGCGGAGCACTTTCCGACTTCCCTTCATTAACACATGGGCCAGTGGACGCACGCAGCGGGGGTGCCACTGGCATGCCAAAGGCGCGCCAAAGGCAACCCCGTCTGCGCCCGTCCGCGCACATCCAGGACCAGGCGCCAGAAACCCTGCCCTAACGCCCACATTCCCAGGGAGACCACTCACCTATACCAGCTCAGAACTTTGTGAATTAAAGACAACAATCCACCCGCTATGTCAGCACTCAATGAGTGCAGAACAATCACTACATTGTCTGGTATGTGGGTTTAAAGGAAATACTAGAAAATGTAACAGGCAGGGAAAAGAAGTGGAAAGGACCCAATGGAAAATAGCGAAAATGGGATTAATTAACAGCAGATCCCTACCCAAACACGCGCTGGAAATTAAGCTATTACTTGAAGAAGAGCACCTGGAAGCTCTATTCATAACTGAAAGTTGGGTCAGAGAAAGCTCTGCCCCAGATATTATAGAAGCACTACCCCCTGGCTACAAAATTGCCTGCCTTGACAGAACCAGAGCCATGGGAGGAGGGCTAGCCATTATCTACCAGGCCCAATTGGATTGTACACTATCGCCCATTAACATTGACAAATCCGAAGCCTGCAGCTTCAGAATATCCTTTTCTGCGACATGCTCTTTCGCCGGAGGACTAATCTATAGACCCCTGGGCCCTTGTACCCGGTTCCTGGACTCAGCCCCGGACCAACTGGCTAGTCTGCTTATGGACAAAAACGCCATAACCGTGTTAGGTGATTTTAACATCCATTTGGATGATACCAACGACCCTTCAGCTAAAAGGTGCCTAACTGACATGGAAGCCTTACAGCTTCTACAGCTGGTTCCCTCCGCTACACATGAGAAAGGCCACCTTATAAACCCTATTTTTTCAAATGATGAAAGACTGAAGGTACTAGACCCAATATGGATGCCATGGACTGATCATGCCCTGATCCCACTGCAACTCCAGATACCCACAACAGGACACAACAAAGGCCCCATAGTAATGGGATGGAAATGGCCTAAGATAGTGCCGGAAGCCTGGATCCGCGATCTGGAATCCTCCACACCCCCTGACTCCAAAGATCTAAACGAAGCCCATAGTAACTGGCTAACATGGATAAACAGCTCCATCAATAGGAACTTTAGGAAACCAGGCCCTCTATCCCATAAAAACACCAACAGATCCTCCTGGTTCTCCCCTACGCTAGTTGAGCAGAAAAAGAACTGTAAAAAACTGGAACGAGAGTGGAGGAAGTCGTATGATCCTGAATTAAAAATAACCTACAGAGCTGCCATAGGTCTCTATCACGCAAGCGTCAAGAAAGCGCAGGCGGTCTTTTATGATGTAAAAATTGCCAAATCCTCCAATTCCCAGAGGGAGCTTTTTAAGATTGTAAAATCACTCACGACCACAGATCAAGGGCCGAATAGCCCAGAACACTCTAAAGATAGGTGCAATGGGTTGGCCACCTTCTTTAAAAGTAAAATTGAAACTATCTACAATTCCTTCCAACCCAAGCCCTCAGGAATCTTTGGAAACACCCCATACCTTCAAAACGAACTGCAGACCGAAGTACCAAGTCAAGTCAAAGTCAAAAGTGCTTTATTCGAGTTGTTACTCATAAAAGCATAATATACACCAGAATTTTAAAAACAAATTAAATTTACAATCCAGCACATTGACGCAACACTATAGGTTACATATAAAAATACATTCGGTTAAAAAGGATTAAAACATTTGATAAAAATAATTTTCAAGATGTGAAACGCCAGAGTCTAAAAGCAATTATACAAATGCAAAAAATCAATTGATCCAGACAGAGAATAGTTAGTTATCTAGCAATCACTATCTTGATACAAGGTCATTAATAAATAAAAGCAGTAATGTCAGATTCATGAGGACCAGTTTGTCACACAGAGAATAGTTGTTTAACTAGCAGTCTCTGTCTAAATTGTCAGGCAGAGAATAGTTATTTAACTAGCAGTCTCTGCCTGAGCATCCATGCCCAACCCAGGTATTTTGCTGTAGCTATCAGGATCCAAGAAACTTGAGTCGTACAAATAATTCGCATAGCTACAGAACTACTTGATGTCCCAAGGTTCCTACACATAGGAGCTAACCATACTCGTCTTGGAATAGCATATGATCTGCATGAAAACAGAAAGTGACCCAGAGACTCATCCCCCAACCCACAAGCTGGGCAGGTGTTATTTCCACCTGAACCCCATTTAGCTGTCAATATTTTTATAGGAAGTGCACCAGCTCTCAGTTGGAATAAGAGCTTCCTATCACCTGGTTTGGAAATGATATCCCAATATGGTTCCAAGACTGGATACATTTTAGCCTCAAGAAAATGCGAAGACATGGACCCAGAGCTTGAAGCATTTAAAGTTTTAGTAGCAATCCATTCCCAAAAAATATCTTTTAAGACACGCTTAGAAGGGAAAGATGCCCCAGCAGGGTCCTGCCATAAAGAACTCAGCCCTAGCTCAAACAATATAGTTTTCAATAATTTAAGCCAGCTTATCTTGTGAAAGCCATCAGCCTTGATCACATCCACAAAACCCGCGGCATAATGTGAGAGCTCAGGAGTGGTCCAGAGTCTGCGCCAATACAAGATCGGGCGTAATCTGGCCAAGTCCTTGATTTGTTTCCTTCCCAGATCGTATCGGAGAGGCAACAACGGAGTACTTTTAGGTGTACCGGTAAGAGTTCTTAAAAATTTATTTTCAGAGGCTTGCAGAGATGTAAGATTTTCAAAGCCCCACATTTCAGCGCCGTAAAGTGCAGACCCAATAGCCTTTGCTTCATATACCAATAGGGCTGGTTTAACAGGTTTGGTTAGCGACTTCCTGTGTTCAGAATTAATTGTGCCAGCTATTGGTTTGTGTCGCAGAATGGCAATATTTATATGCTGGCTCCACCTGTGGTCATCAGCTATTTGGATACCTAGGTATGTGAATGATTTAACTAACTCTAAAGGCCCACCACTCATCATAATTTTGGACTTAAAGCTACGCTGTGGCTTGAAGCTCATTAGTTTAGTTTTCGTAGTATTCACCTCCAGTCCATGTTCCCCACAAAAGTTCTAAAAAATTGTCAGAGCACGCTGTAGTCCACTAGGGGTTTTTGATAAAATTAGCGTGTCATCCGCAAACATTAGTATGGGGATTTTTAGTCCTGCAAGAGAAGGAGCATCAACATTCGCAGTTACCAATCGAGAAACTACCCCGTTTATGAACAATGTAAATAGAGTAGGAGCCATTGAGCACCCTTGTCTGACCCCTTTTTCAACACGGAAATCAGGAGTGACCATCCCGTGACCGCCCCACTGAATTTTTGCATAGTTAGACTCGTGGAGGCGCAGTATCAAGGTTAGTAACTCATCGGAAACCCCCAAGCTATGCAAGACCTGCCACAGTTTTGCACGCGGGACCAGGTCGAATGCAGCCCGCAAGTCGACAAATGCCGCGTACAGGCTACACCCCCCCCAGAACCACGGTTTTCCACTGTAATAATTGGAAGCGGAACACTTGATCGATCGTGCTTGTTGCCCTTCTAAAACCTGCTTGGAATGGAGATAGGATATTAAAATCCTCAGCCCAGTCGAGAAGCCTATTGACCACCACGCGACCCACGATTTTTTGCACAGTGTCAATGAGGCTGATAGGCCTATAGTTACAGGGCTGACCGAAGTACCATTGGGCACACCAGTTCTCATGACCATCCCTGCCATAAAGCCTGATCAGATATCGGCCCTACTAAGGAAAATCAAGTCAGACTCTCCTCTGGACCCAGCCCCTCTCAACATTCTTACCCAAGGAAGGGAACCCGTTATCACTCAACTAGGGAACCTCATCAATCTCTCGTTTGAAAAGGGCATGGTACCAAAGGAATGGAAACACGCCATTATCAAACCTCTGCTGAAAAAGACGCACCTGGACCCAGCTGAGTTATCAAACTACCGTCCAATATCACTCCTGCCCATGGTGGGCAAAATAGCAGAAAAACATGTGAATACCACAATCTCTACCTTTCTCGAGAACAACAATGTCATTCATCAGACACAGATGGGGTTTAGACCCAAGCATAGCACCGAGTCAGCACTGCTAGTGGTCACTGAAAAACTCAAAGCCATCTTAGACCAAGGGAAAATGGCTGCAGTGGTGCTCCTAGATATGAGCGCCGCATTTGATATGGTAGACCATACAGTACTAATCCAGAGACTGGAAAGGGCTGGCATAAATGGAACAGCCAAGAAATGGGTTGCCTCTTTTCTGAGTGACAGGTCCTTCCAATGCGTGGAGGGCGGGTTCATGTCAGACCCCGTCCCAGCCTCCTGGGGAGGGAATGCCGCAGGGTTCATCCCTGAGCCCAACCCTTTTTAATATTTATTTCACCCTTAGCCCATATCATTCAAGAATTCGGCATCTCCATTGTGTCATACGCGGATGACACGCAACTTGTCTTCTCAATCTCAGACGCCCTTAACTCAGATCATCGGCAGCTTGCCCACTGCCGTGAGAAAATTGGATCCTGGATGGCGGACTGTAAACTTAAGCTGAATGGCGACAAAACGAAATGATGATTCTGGGAAACAATTTCAATCCCTATGCTGAAATACCGTGGTCTACTAGTTGAGGACCACCGCCATAAACCTGCCCTAAACCCTAAACCTGCCATAAAAAACCTGGGCATGTGGCTAGATCAAAACCTTACAATGGGGACACAAGCAAAAAAGCTATCTGGGACATGCTTTGGGATACTACGCCTGATTAGGAAGATTATATCCCTACTCCCGAAAGATGCAAGGAGAACAGTGGTTCAAGCCCTGGTAATCTCGAGGCTGGACTATGGGAACTCCCTGTTCTTGGGCTCCCCCAAATATGTAACAAACCGTCTCCAAATTGTTCAAAACGCAGCAGCACGACTGCTTCTGAACATACCCAGACGTCAATCAGTCAAAACAAGACAGATGGAACTGAATTGGCTCCCGGTTCAAGCCAGAATCAAATTTAAATCTCTCAATCTGGCTCATTGTGCCATGCACGGAAGGGGCCCGGCACTCATTCAAAACCTGATCACCCATTACACACCCCAACGACAGCTCAGGTCAAGCTCAAAATTTCTTATGAAGGACACCCTAATAAAAAGAGCCAGATGGGGTGGAACGTCCTTTTCCCATCTGATACCCACGCTCTGGAATTGTTTAGATGCAGACTTCCAATCCACCCCAGACGAAGCACAGTTCAGGAAAACACTTAAGACCTTGCTCTTTCCACAAGACTAGCTTCCACACCCGCTATCTGCTTCAAACAGCGCTGAGATGCCCAAGGGTAGTCACACGCTCTACAAATCCCATAAACACAAATGGGGTCCTGTCAGAACCCTTCCCGGTTTGCAGGGGAACGAGGGAGGGATGTCCCCCATCCCCCCTTTATTGCTTTGGTGATAGAGCCCCTAGCGACCTGGATATGGTTGTGCACAAAGGTGCGAGGTTGGGAATGGCTCAAAACTGAAACCAATAAGATCGCTCTTTACGCGGACAAAATACTCATCTACTTAGCGGACCCCGCCCAGTCAGGCCTCCATTGTCTCCACATTTTACAGTCCTTTGAATGGGCATCGGAGCTCCAGCTAAACCCCGACAAATCAGTCCTGGTCCCCCTCCACTTGTCCCATGAGTGCATTGATTTACAGTCTACCATACCACTCCGTCGGGGATATGGGTGACTCTACCCCCCGAGCTCAGCTGCTCCCTTAGTGAAGAGGGCTAGGGCAGACCTTCAGAAGTGGCAAACATTGCCCCTGAACCCCATGGCGAGGGTTGCCCTCTTTAAAATGATGATTCTTTCCCGGTTCCTTTACATACACCAAACTCTGCTTCCCCAGGACCTGGTTTCGCGAATTGGATACCTTAGCTACAAAATTTCTCTGGGGGAAATTTAGAGCCACAATTGCTCTGGAAGTCTGCAGGATTCCCTCATTTGATGGCTGCCTATGGCTGGCCCACTTATATCTATACTATCTTGCCACATGCCTGCTTACCATTCACGATTGGTTCAATGGGAGTTGGTCTGAACCGGCATACAGGCTTGAGCTGGGTAATTTGGGTTTGAACAGGGTCCAATTTATGCTGTATGGGGATCCTATCCCGTCCCAAATGCCGGAGGTTACACACTCAGCATTGCTGGCCTGGCGGGCAGTGCTGCGACACACCAAATGGACACAGACACTGACCCAATACATACCCCAGTGGCAGGGGACCTGGCTTAAAGAGGTTTCTGGGCTGCAGGGTTTCCGCTCCTGGGACCTTATAGGTATTTAGCAGCTGGGTGATGTGTGGGTGGAGGATCACATGCGCTCCTTCAAAAGACCTCTGAATCCGACACTCCCTACATCAGTCGCAATTCTATAAATATCTACAACTGCGGCATGCTCTTCATGCAAACCTGACAATAGGCACACAGCTTCCTGACCACAGCACACCTGAGGCGCAGATTATGTTGAGGGACTTGGGGAGGAGTAGGATCTCACACATCTACGGTACTCTGATCAATAATACCCCAAATTCCCTAGCCCAATACGTACTCAGTTGGAGGAATGGATAGGCACGCTGGAGGAAGAAGACTGGTGCGACGCCCTTATGGCCCCCAGGACGGTCACCGCCTACGCTAGGCTTTGTATGATACAACTTTATTATTTGCATGCAGCTTACCTCGCCCCTGTACGCCTTCATCGAGCATGGTTTAGCTCGACCCCTGCCTGTACTATATGTGGTCACAACCCTGCTGTTTTTCTCCATATGGTATGGGCCTGTCCTTTCCTGGCGCGGTTCTGTGGGGACATTGAGGAGGAACTCACTGAAATACTGGGGTGGGAAGTCCCGCATGACCCAAAACACACAATCCTGGGCATTACTGATGGGCTGGACGGGTCCAGGAATGACAAATTGTTTTTTACCACAGCAATGGTAGAGGGTGAAAGGGACATAGCAGCCTTATGGAAAAGCCATGATCCCCCATGTGTCAGACGCTGGCGGGCTGGGGTCAACTGATGTGCCACGCAGGAAAAAACTATTTACAAGCATGTGGGTGTCCTAAGAAGTATCAGAGGGTTTGGGGAAGTGGTTGGGGGTAATGGTTTAGTCTCAAGGGGAATGTCCTAACACATGCAGTTTTATCATTCATATTCATGGAAGGGGTCGCGCAAATCATTGTTTTTACCCCTGGTCTTCATGGTGTCGTAATGTATGGCTGGTGTCTCTGTGCCAAATCAATCAAAATTTGTTCATAAAAAAAAACAGAACCTGAGGCTACCCCTGCTATGAACTCATCTAATTTCCGATTAACCTGCATTGATTCTTGGCTAGACCTCCTGACTTTCTCCCTCAAAGACCTGTTTTCTTCAACAGCGCTATTTAATTGTTTCTGCATACCTTCTAAAATGGTGGCCAAAGTCTTTAAATCAATTTCCTCTGCCATACTGTTCGGGAGGAGATCTATATTCCTCAAAGAAGAGGGTGGGCACTTCAATCTGTCAAACTCAGATACTGCGATCTCCTCATGAGCAGTTGAACATACCCCAAATCCCTCCTACTGAAGAGGGAGCTTAGCGCTGAAGGAATGCGTGATTACTACGGACCTATGACTTTTTTAGATACCTTTACTTGAAAAATGGAGAAGACTTTTCTTTACCGAAGCATTCCCCTGAACTCTGACAACTGGCTCTCCCTCGACGGTGTTCTTCTAACAGCTCACTGGAATTCCAGAACCGTGGGGACACTCTAATTCGGCTTCTGAGAGAAAAAACAGAAGATGCGGTTCAGTCAGTAATTCTCTAGATATGGTTTTCAGACACTCAATTTATCCAAGAAGCAAAATACTTCAAAATATGTCAAGCGGCACTGACTAAATAAATTCTGTGGAGGAGCACTGACAGACACTGCTTCAAAGCAAAAAACTACAGTTGAAGTGTGCTGCATGTTACTCGCACAAGCACAATATTTCCGCTTGAAGGTCTCAAGCCCAAACAACTAGACAGAGAACCCAAGCTAGAAACAATGATAAGCGGGTCATGAAATCTGCCGCTGGGAGACCTCAACCAATACAAAATAGATTTTAGGGAAGCCTTCCAACTGGGACTGAATCTTCACCAGTGCAGATATTTTTCAGAAGAGATTTTAGCAGACTTATGAAAGTAAGTTCTGGAACAGGAAAGAGGGTTCTTGACAGTTTCTTTGTGGGTTGAATTTACCTGCTGTTGCACAAGGGTTATAGAGAGATGCTTTTCTCTACTGTGCCCGTTTCCTTTATGTTATTTGGTGGTTGAGGTATATTTGTATTGCCACATTTTCTCATTTACGCTTGGTTGTGAAGCTGACATTGTACTTGACATCTTATGCTACTTTGCTACATTTGAGTTTACATATCTCTTACACTTGGGATTGGGTTATGTGCTGGATTTACCCATTTAGTATGGTTAGCCTAGGTACCCTTAAATGAGGGAGGTCCTAATGTTTTATTGAGTGGCTGTCACACATTTCTAGTTTTGATGTTACACCACCTTACATGAGGGATCGTTATATGGGTGGAAGTTGCCTGTATTTACTTTACATGTTACACTCCCTTACATGAGTGACGGAAATGGGTTTAGTCCCATATATGCTGTACATTGCATAACTTTCCACAAGGGTTGTCTACATGGGTTTTAGTCCCATTTATATAATTTACTGACCCTTACATGAGGGGTGTCTAAATGGGTCCTAATCTAATTTCCACATTTTACATTACAAGCCTTACCAGCTGGATCACTGATGGGGGGCAATTCACCCAAATCGTCACTTGTTCCTCTCTGCTTTAGGTTTAGAGTTCTGGGGATGCATGTCACCTGTGGCTACACATTAGTTTTTTTGGCCTTTTTTGGGATGTTTGGTCGCTGTTTCACACCCATTTCTCCCATGTGTTCACGTGTTGTGGTCTGTATTCTCTTCATTTGGAGATTTTTAGTTTTTCCTAGTCACCTATCGAGTTACTTGTGATGTGTTAGACAACATTGTTTCTACATTTGTATTTGTTTTTATAAAAGGGGAGGATAGGTCATATTTATTGTGTATTTATGTACTCATCCTCTCTGCTTTCTTTATTGCTTAGTTCTTCCCGAGATAGCCTGTTCTATCTTGCAGTCCTTTGTTTTGAACTATTTTCTTTATTGTGTACATGTATGTGAATCGTTGTTTCCACCTAGCATCTCAGATTTTAGTTTCTGTTAAAAATGGGAGGATGTGTTATATCTTTTTTTTTGTCCTCGTTTGTCAATATGCAAGACCATATCAGAAAAGGGGTCCATTTTTACTGGGACAAGGGTACCCGGTCTCTCCGTAAGGAGGAGATGTTATAAACATCCTGGGTTTTTAAGAGTGATATCCCCCCCTTCCGGTCAAAAAGACTAACTTCACTGAAATAGGAAAATAAGATAGTGGCTCTGACACATATGAGACAAAGCCTGTTAAGCATATTACTAATCCGAGGACCGGATATTTAAAAAAGGAAGAAAACTAAAAGGCAACAAAAAACAAAAAACTGTGCTTAAAAATTAAATTCCAGATAATAAATGTATATCAAGTTGAATAGCTGGGATTTTTTCCTGTTTCTATAAGCTTCCAACCATATGTCCCATAATTCCCAAAATATTGTTTTCTTACTTAACTTAGTAGCTCGATCGAGAGCTGCCACCCTTTGTACTGAGTGGATCTATTTCACCTCTGTAGGGCAACATGGAAGTATTCATATGATACACAACTCTTTTCTTGCCAACAGAATTAGGACACAAATAATGGTTTTATTGTAATATTAGTAAAATTGACATTATTTGCCCCTCCAGTTAAAACCCCAAAAATAACAATATCCAAATTCATCTTTAGTTCTAGACCTAAGATTTCTGATACAATCTTACCCACTTTCTCCCAGAAGGACTGGATCGAGGGACACTGTCAGAACATATGTGCTTCGTTCACATTTTATTTGCCACATTTGGAGCATTTTCTGACTGTCTGGTTTCCAATCTTCGATAACCTCTGAGGTGTCCAATATGCCTTATGGACAGTGAAGAGATGTTTTTTTCTTAGTAGGGCAGATCTCACATAGCGCCATAAATAAGCCCTAGATACTTGCTATAATAATTCATGATCCTTATCCGGCAGTTCCATATTCCATCTTTCCATCAAATTGTGAGCCCCTTCTTCTGCCTAAATAAACAGCCAATACCACTCTGTAGCTTGGGACGTAGATTTTACCCTAGATACAGCCTCAGAATTCCCCTTACCCTTTTTGTCCAGTGTATTTGCCCAGCTGGCTAATTGATAGTATTTAAATTTGGAGACAGAGTTACTGGATACCTCGGACAATCTCTGCCATGAAATTATTTTAGAGTTTCCAGGAGTTGACCCAATAATTAATCCCACACTCTCGTAGCAGGGTTGCTAATGAATCCAAAAGACAAGCTGGGGTGCCCGTAGACCCCAAATACGAGCGGAATCACAGTAATATGGTATTTGCAATGTAAGACTCATGTAGTACCAAATCTTGGCTGCATTTTGAAGGATTTTTTGTTTGACTTTAGGGTGACCAAATATTAAGAGAAAAAATTCTGATTGAACCTGAGGATCCTTTACAAGAGCCTTTAAATAAGGGGTTAAGCTGGAACTTTGCTTTAAAAGCTGATGAAACTTCTTTAGATTGAAGGCTCAGTAGTATTGGTATAGATCTGGGGTGGCTATACCACCTTGCTCTTTCTTCTTGCGTAATTTCTTTAGGGCAATTCTGGGACATTGTTTTCCCCAGATGAAACTGTTGAACTCTCTTTTCATTTTTTTAACCCATGCTTTGTTAAATTCTATGGGGATGGTGTTGAAAAGAGAAGAAATCTTTGGGAGCACCGACATCTTTAAAAGATTTGATCTGCAAGAAAAGACAATGGCAGCACTCCCCAAATCCGGCAGTTGTTTTTTAACTGATTCAAATAATTTTTCAAAGTTTATCGGAGCTAGTTTTTCCAGAATATGAACAATTTGTACTCCCAGGTATTTTATTCCTTGCCTTATCAAGGTACTACAGTATTGTATATTCCATTGCATCAATTCTGTCTTTTGTTGGTTTACAGAATATCCAGACATCCTCGCGAAATGATCTAATATTTCCCATCTATTACAGATAAAAGGTTGGATTTTTGTGTTTGCCCTTAATTTACAAGCGAGGGGCTCGATGTAAATATTAAAAAGGAGTGGGGAGAGGGGACAACCCTGTCTAGTCCCTCTATTAATTTATGTTTATGTTTTTATGCTTGTAAAGCGCTCGAATGCCGAGGCGTCTTGGCGCTGAGGTGTGGGCAGGGGAACATTGTGGTTAGAAGCCTATGCGCCTGTAAACAGCCAGGTTTACAGACTCTTCATAAAAAGTTTATAGTTGGATTGAAGCTTCATAGAAAGTGGCAGTTTGTTCCAGAGTTTGGCCGTGCAGTGTGTGATTGAAATGCCCCCCCATCATGCACTATCGAATCTTTGTGGTTTTAATGAGACCTAGACCGGCCGATCTGAGGGTACGTGGGGATACATATGGTGTAAATAGGTTTTTGAAGGTCCTCAGCACCGCCTCCATTGTATTGCCTTATGCACAAGACTGAGAGATTTGAATTCTATACACTGTTTAATGGGCAGCCAATGAAGAGATTTAATTCCTTCCGAGGATGGCTGCAGCATTTTGAAGGGATTCAAATTTTTGCTATTGGAATTTATCGATTCCCATGAATAAAGCGTTACAGTAGTCCAATATAGATAGAAGAAGAGCTACTGTCACTGTCTTTTGTAACTCCTGGGTGATAAAAGGGAAAATCTTTCTCAGGATTTTTAAGAGAAAAAAACACGATGAGATAAGGCTATTTATATAGGAACCGAAATTCAATTTATCATCAAAGATGATCCCTAGGTTCCTTACCTTATCTACTGGGTGGGGACACTCTCCGGCTTCGTCTGGCCACCAGGACCGATTTCAACAGGGCCTGGCCTGACCCAAACTCCATCACCTCTGTCTTATCTATGTCTATTTACAGATTACTTTGACTCATTCAGGCCATGATCTCAGTGAGACATGTGTGGAACCTGGCTGCTGTGGTCTCTGGCTGATTGGCGACAGAGATGACAAGTTGGGTGTCATCAGCGTACGAGATCAGAGAAAAGCCGTACCTCCTAACGAGATTCACCGGAGGGGTGACGTAAAGATTTAACATGGTCGGGGAGAGGGCTGACCCTTGTGGAACACCGCAAGGAAGATGGAAACTGCTGACTTTCATGCCGTCCCAGAACAGCCTCTGCTCTCTGGCCTCCAGAAAGGAGGAAAGGAGGGTGAGTGCGGCCCCCTCTACCCCAATGCTCTTCAGCTGCTGCACCAGGATGGTATGGTTTACGGCGTCAAACATGGCTAATAGGTCAAGGAGCACAAGGACTGCCCTCCCTCCCTCATCTACCACCCTGCGGATCTCTTCAGCTGCAAGGATTAAGGCAGATTCAGTGGAATGGCGTGTGCGGAAGCCGTGGTGTTGCGAAGTGTCCAGCAGGTTGTTAGCATCAAGGTATTCAGTCAGCACTGTATTCAGTTGTTTCTCTAGAACCTTGGCCATAATTGGTAGGTTGGTGATTGGGCGGTAGTTGTTAGGGTCATTAGGTTCTATGCTAGGTTTTTACAATAGAGGTGTAACAGATGCCATTTTCCAAGTTTTTGGATAACAGCCCGAGGTTTGAACATGGTTCAGGATTGGGGTGAGATTTTCATAGATATTGTGGGTGGCTTGGTGCATAATGGAAGGTGGACAGAGGTCAGTGGGGGGGGCCAGATTTTATAGATAGTAGAAGTTTTTGTACTTCACCACTGTTCATTGGCTGGATGCAGGTTAGCCTACAGTGGGATGTACCACAGGTATTCTTCTATCCTGAGATCCTGGAGCATTTAAGAAATCATTATAGATTCCTTGCACCTTCTCTTGAAAGTAGGGCCTGATCCGGCTTAAAAGCGCTGTCTTGCTGGGGTTTGGTTAACATATGGATGGATTAAAACAGTTCCTTTGTGGAGTTGCCCGCCTCCTTTATTTTCGTAGTAAAGAACTGTTTTTTGCGGCAATAATTGCCTACTTATATTGTGAGATGGTGTGATTATAGATACGTTTCTTTTCCTTTCCGTAGTCTTGCCTCCAAAGATGCTCGGCTCTTTTACAGCTGATCTTTAATATTGAGAAAGATTCCAGTTTACTAACACCTTTGGCAAAGGATTTTTATACACTGCTTTAATTGCTGTTAAAAAATGTTCGCCAAGGTTAAAGCGTACCTTCATTTTGTGCAAAAATGGCCAGCTGACCTTGTTGAAAGCTCTAGCGGCGTCTAGCGTCATCACTGTAAGGGGATTCCCACACACCTTCACAAGATCTATGCTCTCAATTAGTTCATGGGTTAACTCATATAGTTGCCTCCCTCTTATAAAACCGTTTTGGTCGATGTGAATTAAAGATCCTATCACCTTATCCAATCTTTTTGTTCAAACCTGAGTGAAAATGTTGTAGTCACTGTTAAGGAGAGAAATTGGCCTATATGATTCACTTGCCCGCGGATTTTTATTTGGTTTTAAAAGCATAGTTATTGTGGCCATATCCCAAGATGACGGTAGATTCTGCCTACCTAAAAAAATAGAGTTGAACAACTGCAGTAATATCAGGGGCAAGTTCCTCTTTAAGTAAGATGTAGATCTACTTTAGGAGAGCATCCGGACCCACAGCTTTCCCCTTTTATAAGCCCGTAATGGTAAGAATAATTTTTTCAAGAATAAAAGGACTATTTAGTCTCTCTTGTTCCAGTCCTTGCAAAGAGGGAAGTTCAATGTCTTGAAGAAAGTCTTCAATTTTTCTTTCATTGACTTTAGAGTCTTCTTTATAGAGGTCTTGAAAAAAGGAAACAAATGCATCCTCAATCTCTTCTTCATCGTAGGTTACATCGCCAGAAATTTGACATATGAGGTCCCTGATTTGATTTTTGTCTGGTTAGTTTTTGCTTTCCATGCTAGCAATTTGCCGCACCCCTCTCTGTATTCATGATTTGACAATTCGCTAGCTTCCCATTTTTTACTTATAATTGCCTCAAGATATGCAACTAACTCCAATTTTGCAGCTTGCAACTTATTCTTTAACTAGCTTACCCGTCTCGCTTTGCTGCGATCTCCGAAGAAAGGAAATTCAAGCAAACTCGTCATGATAACATTCAATTTACATTGTGTCATTTTTATTGAAACCTATTCATTTTAATATGGAAAACATTTCAAAGTGTTGTTTTCCTGGTGATCAGATGAATGGTGTTTTAATTCTATTTATTTATTCGAGTGCTTGTGGATACACCATTTTTAGTTTTCCCGGTCTTGTGCGTACATCAGTATTCGAAAGATTATGAGGGCCCTGGGAGGTGATATTTAAAAACTTTTTATGGCAGAAACCTTCGCGGGAGTATACTCAACAACTTCCCAAAGTTTCATGGGGATCGGATGAATGGTGTTTTAATTCTATTTATTTATTTGAGTGCTTGTGGATACATGATTTGTTGTTTTTCCGTCTGGTGCATACATCAGTATTCGAAAGATTATGAGGTGCCTTGGGGGCCTATATTTAAAAAAAATTTATGCCAGAAGCCTTCGCGGGAGTGTACTCAACAACTTCCCAAAGTTTCATGGCGATCGGATGAATGGTGTAGTAATGCATATGCCAGAAACCTTTGCGGGATGGTACTCAACAACTTCCCAAAGTTTCATAGCGATCGGATGAATGGTGTAGTAATGCATAAAGGACAAACAGACAGACAGACATACATTCGTTTTTATATATATAGATGGTACCATATTTAAATTTCCTAAATTTTGCTTGATTTCTGCTTGATAACCTTGAATTATATTTTCCAATATATTTATCTCAACCTTAACTTTTTTGTTGTTCTCAATCTATAGGGACATTACAATACCTCCTATGTAGGCCTTATATGTGTTCCAGACAATATCAAGTGGGGCCGAGTCCAAACGAAACAAACATTTTTTGGGCATTTTTCAGTTTCACTACTATTCAATGATCTAAAAGTAGGGATCTATTTAAAGTCCCCCTACTAGAGAAAAGCCTTGTTTTTAGCACAACCTCTAACTGCTGAATGATCAGAGAGGTGTTCTGGGGCGTGAATGACTTTGGTCATGTTTTTTCTAGTATAGTTGTCCACAGGATAAAAATTGATCCTCGATCGATGGCCATGCATTTCCAAAACATTTCCCCTTAATTCCCTCAGTGTGGCACTATTACTGACAGCGCTGGGGAGTAGAGAGGGATTACCAGCTAGTCCTGGGATATTTATCCTGGCATGGGAGGGAAAGCATGGAGAGGAGGGGGAAGGGTTGTTGAAAGGAAGTGGGCTAGGATGAGGAGGGGGGTGAGATTTCGATCATAACAGGTGGGAAGGGGTGGGTCATATAGAGAGGACATGAGGGAGAAGTTATCAGGGAGAAGGACGGTGCAAGGGGGGTAAAGCAATAGGGGGCGGGGTGGGATGAGCGCTCATAGGCGGATTTAAGGGCCCCAATATTTGTTTAGCAGGACAACTTTTAGGTCTTTTTTGAAGCTGGCGTAGGAGGGGTTGCAATGAAGATCTTTGGGGAGCGAGTTCCAGATGATCAGAGCATTTCTGGAGAAGAACGGGATTTGTAGTTTTCTTGTTTAGTAGATGAGTTACAAGAGCGAGGGTGTTGGTGCTTCTCAGTGATCAAGAGTTGCCGGCTATGTGTAGTTTGTCAGTGAGGTACTGCGGGGAGCGTTGATGAAGCGCTTTGTGCGTAATGCACGTTGTCTTTTATGAGGTTCTTCCTTCAATGGGCAGCCACTTGAGGGCTTTAAGAGTGGGGGAGATATGATCAAATCGTTTAAGGTCACTAATGAGCCTAGCTGCCAGGTTAAGAACCGACTTGATAGGGGCGAGGTGGGCTTTTGGAGTTCCGGTGAGGATGGCGTTCCCATAGTTGATTTTTGACAGAACTAGTGATTGGAGGACTAATTTAAAGTCGTCAGCAGGAATCAAGGGTTTTATTTTCTTTAAGTGATGGAGTGTGTAGAGGGCACTTTTGGCTGAGTTTTTATGTGCGGGAAAAGGAGACAGCTTCAGGTCAGTGTTAAAACCGAGTGATTTAACAGAGTTGGATATGGTGAGAGAGCAGTTGAGTGCAGTAAGGTCTGAGATCCAGGATAGAATGGGGAGTGAGTTGTTCTTGGGGAGAAGAGAATGATTTTGTTTTTTGGGGGGTTGAGTTTGAGTTGGTTAAGGTGGAACCAGGATTGAATTTTACTCAATGTATCATTGAGGTGAAGGATATCCGAGTGGGATTGAATTTTACAGTAAAGTTGGGTGTCATCAGCGTAAAGGTGGTAGTTGATTCCTGCTTGTTTAAGGATGAGGGTGAGCGGTTCCTTGAAGAGATTAAATAAAGTAGGGGGAGATGATAGAGCCTTGAGGGACATCAAGGGAGATGGGCATAGGTTTAGAGAAGCAATCCGGGATTCTAATTTGCTGTGTTCTGTGTTGTAAAGAGGAGGTGAACCATTTAAGGAGTGAGCAATTGAGGCCAAAACGATCTTTAAGTGTGTTAAGTAGTGTTGAGTGATTTACAGTATCAAAAGCAGCAGAGAGATCAAGGAGAATGAGAAGGGAGAAATCGCCTTTGTCCAGGGCATGTTGGATGTCATCAATTATGTTAAGCATTGCTGTTTCTGTACTACAGCGCTTTCTGAAGCCTGATTGGTACGGGTCTAAAAGATTGAATGAATCAATGTGTTATCAAGTTGTAACTGGGCGCATTTTTCAAGGGCTTTTGAGAGAATAGGAAGGTTAGAGATAGTACTAAGGTTATTTAGGTCATTGGAGTCACCAGCAGGGTTTTTGAGGATGGGAGTGATTAGTCCCAATTGGAGGGGGGCAGGGACACAACTAGAGGCAAAGAAGGAGTTGATGATGGAGGTCCAGTAGGGGGTAATGATATGGTTCAGTTCTTGGACAAGATTTGATGGGAGAGGATCATTAGTGTGGGAAGATGGTTTTAGTCTGGAAATGACGTTTAGGACATCAAGTTCAGTGACCGGATGGAAGTCGTGCCAAGAAGCCTTATTTTTTAGTTCCAGTATGATGCTGTCTGGTTCAAGATTTGGGACGAGAAGAGGGAGAGATAAGGAGTCAAGAGGGAGAGTGTAGGGTGAGGCAGAATTAGAGGGAATGTGGGTTAGGGGGGAGTTAGGGCAAAGGATTGATCTATTTTGGAGATTCTTTCAACAAAGTAGTTGGCAATTTCCTCACATCTCTCAGTGGATGCGATCACCTTGGGGGAAACAGAGGAAGTTTGGTTTTTCACAATGCTGAAAAGTTCCTTAGGTCTGTTTTTGGCCCGATCGAGTTGTGAGCGGAAGAATGATGTCTTGTGGTTGAGAATGTGTTTTTTGTAGTTGGATCTAGCGGATCTGAGGAGAGAGAGGTTAAGGGGGGAGGGGTTTTGTCGTCAAATGCGTTCCGTAGATCAGAGTATGCGACGCTCATTGTTGAGATCTGGATTGAACCAGGATTTGGAGGAGCATTTCTGTCGTTTTAGTTTGTTCGGGCAATTTGGTCAAGGACCTCAATGAGGGATTTGTTAAAGTGTCCGGTGAGGTCATTGACATTTTGAAAGAGAGGGAAGAGTTGAAGTTGAGCTTTGCCTTGGGCCTCAAGTTCGCCTGGGGGAATAAGGTGAAAATTCCTAGTCAGTTTCATTTGATTGGTGGATTTGGGTGGAGGAGGTTCTGAGTGTATTGTTGCCGGGGGGGGCGTATCCTGTAGCTGGGTGACTGAAGAGTTGTTTTGATCAGTTCACAGAGAGCTAGCATGTTTGGGGTGGTTTAGTGAGGAGAGGAGATTGACATCTTTTCTAAGAGAGGAGAATTCAACTGATAGGTTCACAAGAATGAGTTCTATGTTAAGTAGCGTTTGGGGATGAGGGAGAAAGGTAAGGAGGATGTCAATTCATGGGGACTGGGAGGAAATTCAGTGTTAGTTGCGACGAGGGGTCCAGGGTAAGGGAGGAGGCAGCCCAGGAGGAGGGTGTAGAGGGTGGTATCGATTAGAAGTTGAGGAGAGGGAGGAGTGGTGGGGTGAGGTAGCGCTGGGGGCTGAGGAGGGTTAGGGGAGGGAAGGGGAGCTCGAGGAGAGTGAGGGGGGAGTACTCCTGATTACGGAGGGGATGGCCAGTTGGGGAGGAAGGGTTAGACGCAGGGGATAGAGTTGGATGGTAGACGGATTAGGGGAAAGGGGGTGGAAGATGGTAGAGGGGAATTGCAAAGAGGTGTTGGGGCCTCAGGAGGGGGAGTGTGAGAGAGGGTGGTTGTGTTGACATTCGGCTGTGAGTCATTGTGAAGGACAGTTGTTAATGTGGGGGAGGATTGGAAATCTGTGCTTGGGAAACTACTATGGGTTTTTCAATGTTTGTTTGGAGGGTGGGTGGAGGAAGTGACAGGACATAATGTGTTTGGGAGGAAGATGGAAGGGGGGACAGCTGTGATATGTTGATGTCTCCAGCGGAAGGGATAGAGCACTGTTGTAAGTAGGGGAAGTAGTAGAATCGTAAGGGGGTAGTAGTTAAGGAGGGGGAGAGATAGGGAGTCAGTGTTTGGGATATTTCCATGGTGTTATCAAAGTCTGTAGGTGTGGGTCATAGAAAAGGTGACAGAGGAGGTGCAGGGTCAGGTAGGGTTTGTGCGGACGGTGGGTCAGAGGATGGAATCGAGAGTAGGTAGGATAAGTTGCTGAAGTGGTGTTCAAAGATGCTGAGATGTTTTTCTGAGGCTTATATGAGGATGTACCCAGATTTACAAATTGAAAAGGCTATTTTGCCAGGAAAAGTAGGGGAAGGTGAGGTAGATAGTTTCAGACCATATGGAATTTTGCAAGACTTCGTGATTGGGAGGTGGTGGAGGAAGATGCTTTTCCATTTAGAGGGGCGCTTGGAATAGAAAATGTAGTTTGTTTTTACCGTAGAGGTGAGACTGCGATAGTTATCAACAAATAGAGTTTCTTGGTGAAGAATTTGTTGTTTGTGTTTGAAGTTTTTCTTCGTATTTTTGGAGAGTTTGGGGGGCTAGAGGATGGACCAAAAATTAGGACCATGTCTCGTGATAGGTGCATCCAGTGTAATGGGGGTGTAGAGGAGGGGGGGCATTGTTGATTAGGAAAGGGTTGGGGAGTCAGTGACTAGAGTAAAATCCCTGAGAGCGATAAGAGGGCCATAGGGAGAATTGCTGTTCTAAGTGTCAGATGTGGTTGGGTGATTCTAATAGGTAAGGCCTGGGTGTCCAGACCATTTAATATAGATCAAAGATATCTAGCATGTAGGATAATGTAGGCCAGGCTAAGGTGGAATTCTAAAAGTTCTGAGGGTCCAGAATAAGTATCTATTACCTCAGGATATTCCAAGAAAGTGATCAAAGGGGGCACCACAGTTCAAACGTCAAGAGCTATCGAACAAGGGTAGGAGGCAACAGACATGGAAGTGATCAAAGGGGGCATCACAGTTCAAATGACAAGAGCTATAGAATAAGTTAGGCATTAGAGGTTGGGTGGGGCACCTGCAAGTCCGGGTATGAGGGAATAGTCATGGAAAGGAGGAGGGCGGGGTATCAGTGGGTTAAATGAGAAGGGCGAGGCCCTCAGGTGGAGGGTGTAGCCGGGTGGATCTCATTATTCAGTAATAGCCACCCTCTACAATTTTTGCCATCTGGTGTTGTAGTATTTCTTGTTAGCTGGCATTATATCAGGGTGATAATTATCAGAGAAAAAGAGCACTGTCAGTTAGAGTTGCTTCCTGGGAGGTGTTCTTGTTAGTGGTGCAGACTTCCGGAAAGCTACGAGGGTCCACCGTCTATATTTCACTTATTCAGGACGCTTCTGTCTTGATGTAGCGTAACGTATCGTAATATAATGATATAAGATGAAAGTTCCAATAGGATTGGGGATTAATCAGGGATGAGTATCCAGTTCTTAGTCAGTAGTTAGGAAGGAGGACATGTGTGTTCCCATGCCAAAATGGCCGCTGTTCCAGGTAAAAACATCACCTATTCAAATTGATCCGAGGAGTTTCCCTGATTTTCATGTGAAGAACTTCTGTTTCGTTGATCAGGGTAGAAAACAGCATGACCATCCCACCCCGCATTGCAAGAGAAATTCAAAAAGCAGTTTCGAGTAACTGCTAAAAAAGGACTAGTGAGGTCTTCTTTAGTTTTAATTGTTCCTATCGTGCAGGGAAAGTGGCAGCATCACAGGGCCCTAGTGTGCACCACGGGGTCAGCTGGGGGTGGATCGTTATAGTGCCCTTATTCTTATGAGAGTGAAATTAGCGCGGGCGCTTCCGTCTTCAGCAGGCGCCATTTTGAGGTCAGGCACCGATTTCCTAGGAGCGCCGGCTTTAGCTTACAGTTATTTCCCCGAGGGGCTCTCTGTGGGGGAGCCAGGAGACTGAGGTTCTGCGCCTGATGCCTCGATTGCAAGCAACCACAGGACCCCTCCAATGTGAGCCGGAGCAGTCCCCGCCCGTGTACTGCCTAGGTACAAGATGGCGGCATTGGAGAAGCCCGCCCTGCACCTCCTTCACTCACCGGCCCAACGGGTAGCACCCGCATCTCCGGGGTATTAGGGGTAGATGCGCCGCGCCAAGCCTGGATCCTTCGACGCTGTTTCATCAGTTCAGCGCTCCGATGTTACCTCTCCTGGGCTTGCTCAAGTCACCAGCCGAGATTCGCCTGGTTCAGAGGGGGAAGGGTGCCCGTCTGCCGATACTGCACTCCTGGGACGTGAACGCCGGCATGGGGCTTCCACCACAAGCGCAGGGTGCTGCCCTGTCTCTGGCTTCGTTCCATCTCCGGGCACCTCCAACAGTCAATCGTATATCAAAAGGAGGCGTCATACAGCAAGCTTCAGGTGAGAGGGTTCTTTCCCAATTCCCATGCATATGTCGTCAAATTTGTTTTGAGGGACGAGTGGAGGTAGTCTTCTGCAAAGCTGTAGATTCCTTCTGTGAGGGGATGTCAGGCAAGAGGATGGATGTGGGGCATAGCTGGACATGTAATTTGCTGGACATGTAATTTGGCAGTTTTGTTTTGATAGACACAATCTTTAGGGATGTTTGTGCATCTATAGTAATATTTTCACTAATGTGGGGGTGGTTTGCCAATTGCGTTCATTAAACAGCCTCTAATGATCACTGATGTAATGTCTTGAGTGCCTCTCAACTGAAATTTAGGGGATAATTGTCAGGCAATTGCTTTAAATCTGGGAACCCATGTTTATAATGTTTGTATCAGGGAAATTCTAGAAGACCTGCCTAAATCCACGGATGGTCCATAAAATGTGATGTGACATGCCCACTCTTCTTTACACAAAGAAAATAGTAGATTTTGCCTTGAAGAACAATTGAGCATCTCTGTCAGTCTGCATGTGGTAACCACCCTAGATTCGTTTTAAGGCATGGGTCTGGCCGAGGGCCCCAGCCTTTCAGGGGGCCCTCTGATAGAGACAGCTATGTTCCGCAGAGAATCTTGCCCTGATTAATTTGAATAATTCTTAAACTGTTTGTTTTAAATACTGTTGTCGATTCATTTATTTGTACTGTGGGTGAGAATCTATTAAAGACTTTTTGCAGAAAAATGTGTTTATGGTTCACGCAACATCTGTAAAAAGGTTTCTTTCAGGTCAAATCAGGACCTCACAAATTAAAGCAATAGAAAGGTGTATCATAGTATTGTAGCTTATTAAATGAAAAAAACTACTTCAATAAAATATAGATATTGCTGACTACTTTTATAGAGATAAAACGAATTACGTCATCATTAGTGAAATGTATTTTGGTTGGCTATCCTTTGTTTCATTATGGATTGAAAATGTTCAAAGTGGTTGTGTGATTTACAGCTATACATACTCAAGTGTGAAGAAAATATGTAACATTTGTTTTGATAAACCACAGCTTGTTTAAGTTGCAAATATCTTACTATTTATGCTGAAAACATCCATTTATTTTTTCTTCCTCCGGGAAAATATTTGTTATTAATATTCGGAGCTCATTAAACTGTCAAATTACTAATTCCATTTTAAGTGACTCCCTTTTAAGTATGATTTTCTTCACAGTGGAGAGTTGTAGTTTAAAAATATTTAATTTTGCCGTTGTGCTTTAGTCAATGTTAACTCATATTTACAATATAATTTTACTAATAAACATATATTAATTTGCATTTCAAATGTAATGGATATTATATAGTGCACTACTTACCCGTGAGGGTCTCAAGGCGCGGGGGGGGGTGCTGTTACTGCTCGAACAGCCAGGTCTCCCGAAGTCCATCAGGTCCTGGGTCTGGATGGGGAGGTTGTTCCAGGTTTTTGCAGCAAGGTGGGAGAACGATCTAACGCCGGGTGTCGCTTGATGGATGCGGGGGATGGTGGTGAGATCAGCAAGCAGAGCTAGCGATTAGGGGTGTAGAAGGTGAGTCGTTTGTTGAGGTACACTGGTCCGGTGTTGTGGAGTGCTTTGTGAGTGTGGATGAGGAGCTTGAAGGTGATCCTCTTGTTGACGTGGAGTCAGTGGAGGTCTTTTGGGTGGGCTGTGATGTGGCTGTGGTGGGGGTTGTTGAGGATGAGGCGTGCAGAAGCCTTCTGTATGCATTGTAGTAGTTTCTGGAGTTTGGCTGAGGTTCCTGCATAGAGAGCATTGCTGTAGTCCAGTCTGCTGCTCTCGAGGGCCTGAGTGACCTTCCTTCTGGTTCCAGTGGGGATCCATCTGTAGATCTTGTGGAGCATGCGGAGGGTGTTTGAAGCAGGAGGAGGAGACAGCGTTTACTTGCTGGGTCATTGACAACGCAGAGTCCAGGATGACTCCCAGGTTGTGTGCGTGGTCAGTGGGCATGGGTGCAGCTCCCAGTGTAAAGGGGCACCATGAGTTGTCCCAGACAGAGGGGGTGGATCCGATGAAGAAGGACCTCCGTCTTGTCCGAGTTCAGTTTCAGGCGGCTATTCATCATCCATTCGGCGATGGCCTTCATCCCTTCATGGAGGTTGGATTTGATGGTGGTGGGGGCCTTTGGCGAGGGAGAAGATAAGCTGGGTGTCGTCAGCGTATGAGATGATGTTGAGGTCGGGCGATCAAACGATGCTAGCGAGTGGTGCCATGTAGACGTTGATGGACGATCCTTGGTCTACGCCGCATATGAACTTGGTGTCTTTAGAGCGGAACGGGGGGAGGTGGACACTCTGGGTTCTGCCGGTGAGGAAGGAGGTGGTCGAGTCCAGTGCTTTGTTGTAGATCCCTGCGTTGTGGAGGCGTGTGGGGAGGGTGTGGTGGCAGACAGTGTCGAAGGCAGTGAGAGGTCCAGGAAGATGAGGGCTGCGGTTTCTCCGTTGTCCAACATGGCCCTGATGTTGTCAGTGGTGGCAATAAGGGCTGTTTCAGTGCTTTGGTTGCAGCGGAATCCAGATTGGGACGGGTCCAGGATGTTGTTCTTTTCGAAGAGGAGGTCAGTTGTCTGTTGAAAATCTTCTCGATGACTTTCACCGGGAACGGGAGGAGGGAAACAGGCCGGAGGTTCTTGAGGTTCATGGGGTCTGCCTTGGGTTTCTTGAGTAGGGCGTTGATATCAGCGTGCTTCCAGCTGTCTGGGAAGGTGGCAGTCTCGAAGGAGCTGTTGATGATCTTGCGGACATGGGGTGCGAGGGTGGAGCTTTCTTTGTTGAAGTTGTGGTGCAGGCAGTGGTCAGATGGAGAGCCGGAGTGGATGGTGTTCATGATTTTGATGGTGTCTTCGTCATGGACGTTGGTCAGGAGAGCAGGGGGCCGATGTGGCTGGGGTGCAGAGAGTCTGAGATGTCTGTATCTGTCGGGGGGGCCTGGTTGCTGAAGCTGTTGTGAATGTCTGCGATCTTGCGGTGGAAGAAGGTGGCAAGGGAGTCGCAGAGGTCTTGTGATGGCTGGATGTCACTGGAGTTGGGTTTGGAGAGTTACTTCACGATGTTGAAGAGCTCTTTTCTGCTGTGTGCATTGTTGTCAATGCGCTCTTTGAAGGAGGTCCTTTTGGTGGTTCGGATGAGTTGGTGGTGTCTGCGGATGGCGCTCTTGTAGTCTGTGTTGCTGTCCGGTGTCTGTTTGTGGTGCCACTTATTCTTGAGCCTATTGCAGGCCTGCTACGATGCCTGGAGGTCGGCGGTGAACCAGATGGCTTTTCTGTTGGTGCGTCTGTTAGAGGATTTCTTGATTGGGGCAAGAGTGTTGTCGCAGTCGTCGACCCATTGCCTGAGGTTGAGGGTGGGGGAGTTGGTGTTGGTAGTGTCCGCAAGTGGGTTTCAGGTGTGGGTGGTGGCTAGTTGGTCTTCGGTGACTTTGCTCCATCTGCGGTGGGGGCCCGTTGTGTGTGGTGGTGGGTGGTAGGATTCTCGAAGGTGTAGTGGACACAGCGGTGGTTGGTCCAGTGGAGTTCAGTGGTGTGGTTGAAGGTGACATGGTTGCTGGCGGAGAAGATGGCTTCGAGCGTGTGTCTGGCGGAGTGGGTGAGAGTTGTGACGAGCTGTTTGAGTCCGAGGTTGGTGAGGTTGGCGAGCAGGGTGGTGGAGTTGCTGACGTTGGTGTTCAGGTCTCCAAGGAGGATGTAGTCCGTGGATGCAAGGGCCTGCGTGCTGACGAAGTCGGCGATGGAGGCCGGGGGGCCGTGTGTTCTGTAGATGAAGGTTCCTCTAAGGGTGGTGTTTGGGTCGGTGTGGATCTGGAAGTGCAGGTGTTCGGTTGCGATAACCGTGTCGTCCGTGCTGGTCGAGATTCTGAGGGTCTTTCTGTGGACGATTGCGATTCCTCCTCCTGTTCTGTTGGTACGGTCCCTGCGAGTGATCTTGTAGCCGTCAGGGATGGCTATGGCGATGTCAGATGCCGATGAGGGGTTCATCCAGGTCCTGGTCAGGAAGGCGACGTCTGGGGAGGAGGAGTCGAGTAGGTCCCAGAGTTAGATGGCGTGCTTGCGGACGGGGCGGGTGTTGACCTGAAGGCATCGGAGGCTGTTGTGTCCTACACCGGTGGACGTGGTGGTGGTTTGGAGGCTGGTGTAGCTGCAGTTCTGGCAGGAGAAGGGTGCATGGGTGCACTTCGGGGAGGCCCGGAAGCAGGTGTGTGAGTAGCCGTTGTTGAGTGCATGGAGGGTGCTGGCGTCGTAGCGGCATCAGGTGTTGTGGTGTTTGCAAGAGCCAGGGGGTCTGGTGCTGGGCGCGGTCCAGGCACGAACGGGCACAGACGGGCATTGCTTAGGCACGCCTTGAGCATACCAGCGGTTCGGCCGTGCAACGACCACCATAGGAAGGGGAGGTGGGAGGGACGAGCAGCTGGGAGGTGGGAGAGAAAAACGAATGGGCGCACCAGCGTGGAGCCACAGGGGATGCAGCGGGGCGGGAAAGGGAGAACAGAAATGGAGGGAAATGCGATTCACAAAGCTACAACAGAAGATTTACACCAGAAAACCGAAATACAGAAAGTAAAAACAGAGGCAGACAGGCAATAACAGAGGCAGACAGGCAGAAGGGGGCACAGGGGGTATAGAAAAGGATTACACTAAATAATGGAATTACGGAAAATAAAACAGAAGGCAGACAGGCAATAACAGAGGTAGACAGGCAAAAGGGGGCACAGGGAGCACACAGATACTTGCGGCTCCCCATTGATCCACCAGGGATGAGGCGCAGGTGGAAGCCTGCGGCTGAAGAAGGGCCTCAAACTCACGGCAGCAGCAGCGAGCGGGACACGGTCACACAGGTGGTGCTGGGCGGCGTGGGGAGGACCTGCCTAAGAACAGGATCAAGGTTTGTTCTCCTCCCCATGCAGCGGCCACCATAAGAAGGGGAGATGGGAGGGAGGAGCAGCTGGGAGGCGGGAGCGGGACGAATGGGCACACAGGGTGGGGCCGCAGGGGACGCAGTGGCGGAAAAGGTAGTGTTGTATTTCTATCTAGGACCCTAATTCGATATTCCCAATTTATGCCCTTATATGGCTATAATAAATAATATCCTTATAAAGGCATAAGAATCATATCCATATTTAGTCGTAGCCCATGCAGTCCAAAATAAGCAAGGCTACTTCCCCAGACTCCTAGAGAGTACAACGAGTTCTTTAAACAAACCAAACCTCTAGCAACCTGGGAATTCCCCATGCATTTGTTTTGATTTGTCCTAGAACTCCTGCGAACACTGAAAGAACGGCCAGTTCTTAGTGACATCTTTATTGACGTCTTATGTCCAACCTTACATCAAACCCGGCACCTTTCAGGTATAAATATACCCACGTTGCCTTAAGCAAACACACGGTGGTTTGGAGCAGAGCGGCTATCTACTTGCCCGAGAGCCCAGCTGATGCGAGAGCCCACGGACGCCGCCCCTCCCTTTCTACGCACTGAGAGAGACGCTGTCTTTTTCTCCAGCTGAGAAAATCCAGCTCCGGTGTTTCCAGATACCCTTGCGGGTTGCTGTGATATCGAGTACTGAGAGAGAGATACCAGACCTCCTGCATTCTATTACCAAGGTACGGAGCAGACTAAACCCTTAAGAGAATTCTTGATTCAGATTCCTTGGCAAAACTAACTTAACTTAAACTGCTACTTACTTACTCCTTCCCACGTATTAGGCTTAGGTCAGGTACACCGGGGTAAGCGTATTTAGAAGCACCAGTTGAGTACGTTAGTCAATGTTTTTATGTATGTATATATTTTATCTATTTTAAAGTATCATATGACTAAGAAACCATATCAATGCTTTTACAGTATTATTTTATAATACTCCTTTTACTGTACGCACTTTACTTTACTATAAGTATTGCAATTGTGGCAATTCATTTCTCTTGAATGAGAAAGAAGACTGTTCAATAAATAACACCTTTTTATTGAAAACGCCCGTCTCTCTATTCTCTGCACTCTGGTGAAACTAAGTATGCACGATTGACTGAGTGAAATAGCTGTCTATTGTTTTCACACGACTCTAGAGATACACTCTTATTCTGAGGGAGCAAAGTTGTCATGTTATATGGTTGTCAGAAGCTAATCCCCTCTTGTCTAAATCTGGAGAGTTAACTCTTTCCTGAACATTCGAGAAAGTTTCTAGTGACCTCTGAGCTAGCTGGCAAAACTAATTAAGTCTAATATAGTCAGTAGAGACCTAGTTGACCTCAGTCCTACATCTACACTGCTGTTTATATTATTCCAATGTGTAGAGCTATTGGGAATATAGGAACTAAACTACATGGCGCCCAACGTTTGGTAAGGCGATAAATCTAACGCAAGACGTTAGAGTAACTCAGTCGTGCTTTTTCACACAGACCCTTTTCCCGTAAAAGCTCCAATAGAGGTCTGGAGTGGGTAAAAGGTTAAAATCCGCCGGAACTTAGTAGGAAGAGATTCCTATGTATAGTTTTTGGTTTAGTCAACGTTGAAGGATACAGTGTTCCAAAATATTGTGCACCTAATCTTTGTTTCCTTGAAACTTGATCTGCAACAAAAACCTTTCTGTCAGTAAAATGGTGGAAAGTGACGATGAAGCGGAGAGAGCTAGAATAGCAGCTCAACTCTTAGCAGATGACATGAGTCTCCAAGAAAATGACCCGAATGCTATATTCATTCTGGTCAACATAAGAACTATAACTATTAAACTTATAGAAAATGGACTGACATCACGAGGTGGTACAGTCATATTTGTGGTAGAGGCCCATGAATATCGGCAGACAGAGGTATTCTATTCATGGATGAACTTTCCAGCAGCAAACGCTGTACCAAGAGAATTCCACTATTGCAAAATAGAGGAACCTCCGGATGAATACACTCCTTTCGAGGATGTTGAAATCTCACTAAATTACCAAGAGCACCTGCTCTGGTTTAAAGGCGCCCTAAAACATCAAAATCACATCACCAGGCTAGGTCCACTAGGTAGACCAGGAGCCACGTGGCCGGTTCTAGCCAGCTACACACCACATCCAGACATTGAAAAAATGTCAAGCGAAGAACTCTTAGTTAAAATAAAAGAATTAACAAAGGCATATAGAGAATTACTTCAATTGGCAATGGACGATATAACATATCGCCAGAAATTGAAAGAAACAGATATAGCAGAACAACCATTTGAACTTGCCAGAATCATAGAAAAATCCTATGAAGAACCAGGAAGAGATAGTTTGGGTGGGAAACCAGTAAAACCCCAACTAACTGAAAATCCTGAAAAAACCTTTATTAAAAATAATGTAAATACTCCGCAAAAAGAGTTGGGATGGTAATAAACAATCCACTCCCAAAGAAAAACGATTCCAGTCCAGAGGAAGGTCTCCTCAATGGAGAGAAAAATCTCCAGACCGAGGAAACAAGTCTCCCCAGCGGGAGCCCTCTGAGAAAAGATACAACCTCAGAAATAGGGATAATTTGAAAAAACCTGATAGATATCAAGATATTGATACACGTCCCTCTCGATCTTTTCAGACTTCCTCGCAGAAATCGGAAAGAAGAAGACGGTCAGAACACACTGAAGAGCACGTCAAGTCCAAAGACAAGGAACCTGCTCATCAAAGTAAAAAACTTACAATTTCCAAGAAAGAAGGTAGCCAGTATTAAAATAATAAAACATGCTGAGGATACTGAGGACACAACTGAAATACGGAGAGTGGGCCCAGACAATGCTAGACAGCGCAGCAGAAGTGACAATAGCTCGCAAGATCCTGATGAATCTTCTGGAGACAGTGGACACGAATGAATACATTCAGGTGGAAACTGCAGACACCAGAGTTCGCAAACCCCATAAATTATACAAAATAACATTGCGTATAGAGGGAGATAAGACTAGGAAAGTAAGTGGTCTCTTTTGGGATAACCTTTCGAAAGGCTATGACATTCTGTTAGCCGAGAAAGACTGGCCACCAGAGTTTGTCAGGGAGTGCCCTCATGGCGAAGAAATTATTATGCCTGCCTTCTCAAATCATATTTCAACTCATACAAAATCCACATATGCAAGAAAATGGGCAGTGGCCCAAGCTCCTGCATTATACAAAAATCATGTAGGATGGGATGAGGATTCTCCTCCTCACAAAATCCAGTTAAAAAGTCAACCCACTGCACAAAGGCAGTACCCAGTTAAACAAGAAGCTAAAAAGCAAGTCAGGGAGATCTTAGATCAACTTGAATATCAAGGGGTGATTGAAACATGCACCTCACAAATGAACAATCCTTTGTTTCCTGTCTCCAAACCAGACGATTAATATCGTCTAGTTTTGGACTACAGACACTTAAACTCCTGTTGCAAAACATTTGCAGTACACAACTCACACAGTGCAGCACTAATGAATAACTTCGTGCTCAAAAAATATAAAACGACATTAGACATCTCTAATGGATTCTTTTGTCAAAACATAGCACCTGAAAGCAGGTATTTGACCGCTTTCTCAATAATGGGGTCGCAAAAACACTCCTGTCGACTCCTACAGGGATTCAAGAACAGCCCAGGATTATTCTCAGAAAGAGTAACAGAGTTACTACAAATATATGAGGCATTATCTTATGTCGATGACATCTATCTCACAGATGATGACCTGGAGACACACTTGAAAAGAGTAAACACCATAATACTTGGGTATGCAGCTGAGGGTTACAAATTCAACTTTAAAAAGTCACAAATTGCTCATCTAACTGTCCTGTTTTTAGGATATGAATTATCAAGGGAAGGCAAGAGCCTAGCAGACAACGTCTTAGAGAAGTGTGCTGTACTCCAAGCACCTAAAACGCTGAAGAACTTACAATCAATACTAGGCTTCCTGAATTTCGGAAGAACATACATTCTAAATTATGCAGAGAGGGTTAAACCTCTCTATGAATTAATAAAACCTGATTTCAAACCAATAAATTGGACTCAGAAACACACAGAAATTTTAAGATCATTGAAAACATACATGTTAGCTAAAACAAAATTGTAAACACGCAAAAACGTACGCAACCTTGTAATCCGAGTCATCCCAGAAAGATGCAGATTCACGTACCTGATCTCTAATGAGGGAGAAACGGTACCATTTGCTTACAAATCACACTTGTACACACAAGCTGAAATGAAATTCAGTTCTACTAAAAAAATTCTTATAGCGGTTCAAACTGCTGTAGCAAAAGAAAGAGCCCAAGCCCAAGGCAGAAGAATAACTATTTTACCAGCAGAATCAGCCCTTGAGGCATTAACAAGCCCATGCAATTTGACTGCTGTGGCGTTAGATCCAAAATGGATACAATGGGAAAATGTTGCAGAAGACGTGAAATACTATTTTGACCCGAAAATGAAAAATTAGAAAATCTAGAATATGAAGAAGAATATCCTCTGCCAATCGAAATTCTGCCTCTCGAACAATACACATGTGTAATCTACATGGACAGATTTGCACAACACTACGATGTAGAGAAAAAATCCTACAACGCAGCGTGCGCGATTGTTAAAGGTCACTGGCGCTTTGGTAAATTCAGACCAATAGTCACCAAAACTGAATCACTCAGAAACTGTTCAGCTCAGCGAGCTGAAATAAGATCTTTAAAGATGGCGCTTGAAAATGCCGATCGTGAATTCCCGACACTAATAGTGTGCGATTCGCATTACTGCGTCAAGTCTTACAATAATGACTTGCAGAACTGGGTTCAAAACGATTACAAAGATGACACAGGTGCCACAATAAAGCATAAGAAGCTTTGGGAACAGGTAGTTCTTTTGCAGAAAGAACTAAAAAAGACTCATGTGATACATACACTGAGTCATCAACGTGATGGCGTTCACGTTGCAGGGAATTTATTGGCTCTCAGAGCCACAGCGGAAGCGGTTCAACCTGCCTCCGTAGCCACAAAAAAGCGTTGTAAAAAATACATAGATGGAGAAACTATGCTGGCGGTTAAAGCGTCTTTAAAAGGCGACTATGCAGCATTGCCACTGAACTATCCACTCAGTAATACATACATAATTGATGCAAACTCCGTTCCTTTTGCTCAAATCCCTGGAGTGGGGGACAGAGTAATTCCAAACACAAACAGGAGTCTTCTTGATTGAAGCGGCACACATGGGATTGGGTCTAAGGCACCAAGAGATCAAGGAATCTCTGAAAGAATTACAATCAGAATACTGGTGGCCGGGGATGAGCTTGCAACATTACAAATTTGTAAAGAGCTGTCCAGACTGCAACAGAGATCGCAGTCGTGAACCGACCGGAGTATTGTCAGTACCCCTTTTTTAGATAGCAGCAAGCTATCTAAACGCAGAAATCCAGTAGGAGAAATGCGTCCCCATAATATTTAAGACTAGATTCACTTAAAATGCAGACACCAGCGCTCGGCTGACGCCAGAACTGTTATAAAAGATTTGCGAGTCTTTATCGGCATATACGCAATTGGCATGCTACATTCTGACCAGGGTCCTGCGTTTAGCTCTCGGGCTTACAAGGAGGCCATGGCCATCATGGGCATTGCAATGCGGTACTCTTCTCCATTCCATCCTAAGGGAAATGCGGTAGTGGAAAGAAAAAACCGGGACATAAAGCAATCTATAACTACAAGGGTATTAGGTTCGGGTGATGGGTGGGTCAAACATTTAACAAGTGTCCAACGTAGTCTTAATAATCTGCCAAGAAATTCTCTAAAAGGTCTCACTCCGTACAAACTGTTGTTAGGTACTAGAATGTACATTCAGGATCTTGATAGTCACACTTCAGTGGTAGAAGAAAAATCCTTTGATGTCAAAGACCGTTTGGCTGTTTTACAGGACTTAAATGAAACAAGAAGAAACCTGAGTAATGATTGATGATTGATTGATAGCTTTATTTCGATATGCAGATATATCTTAAAAGCATTACATACATATTTAAAACTGCAGAACCACAATTTGTAAATACATTCAACGATTAAAAACAAGTACAAAATAGCGTTGGTACAAAAAATAAGTTAGTTAAAATTAGATTAAATTGAAATAGACAGTCTTTTAGTGCGTATCAACCAAGCCCATTTAAAAAAATTTGAAACACAACAGACTATGGGGGGGGAAGTGTCAGTTAATAAAATACGTAACGCCTCCAGATGCTGACGTGTCCCCAATAGTCTGCACAGAGGTTTGAGCCAACATCTCCTTGGGCGGGAGTAATCAGGGCATTCAAAAAGGATATGTGACACTGTCTCTGGCCTTGTTGGACAGAGGGCACAAAAAGGCGATTGCTGCACAGGTGTTTTCCATCTGGAAAGGAGAACCCCTATCGGAAGGGTACCCACTCTAAACCTAAAGTAAAGATCCCTATCAACTGGCATGGTGATTAAGTCCAGATAGGGCTCGTAGGCCACCACGTCCTTAAATCTTAGAAAGGCTGTGGTGGAATTGCAGTGACGGGGATTTATGATAAGTTGAGAGGAGACCCATTCCCAGTACAGTTTTTTCAAAGTAGCTTTGGGTGGGGCAGATTTTGTAGCTCAAAAAGCCCCCAAACCCAATTCCCCCAAAATGCTTTTAATATCCCTTAGCCACTCTTGTGCCATCCCCCCATTCCCATCACCTCAGACAGCCCGTCGGCATAGGATTTCAGTTCTGGAACCCTCCACAAGCGAGCCCATAAAAGTCCCTGATTGGTTTACAGCCCACGTCTAAGAGCACCGGAACTGTTGGGGTGCTCAAGGGGAGAGCCAAAAGGTCTTTCAGAAATTTACTCTCCGACTTAGATAGGGCCTCCAGGTTGCAGAGACCCCACAGTTCTGCTCCGTATAATGCTGCAGTGACTCCTCTTGCTTTGTAGATGTCGATTAGTGGAGCCACGGACTGTCTTGATGAGGCACGATACTCCCTTAACAGCGCGCCCCCCACCTTTTTGTTGCTGAGAACCATCTTGTTGATATGGGGTGACCAGCTCATAGCATCGCTCATGCGTATTCCCAGGTAGTCGAACTCCGAGACTTTCTCGAGAGAGACCGAGTTCAGAACTGGAGCACGTCCTAGTTTCCGTTGTGGGTGCATGATCAGGTATTTAGTCTTGTCCACGTTGATCACCAACCCCCTCGCCGAACAAAATCCATGGAAACGATTCAGAAGCTTCTGGAGACCCTGGGGAGTCTTGGCAATGAGAAGGGTGTCGTCCGCAAACAACAGGGTAGGGATCCGTACGCCCCCCAGGGAGGGTGCATCAGCTGGTTCTTGGAGCAGGTGCTCTACCACACCATTAACGTATAAGGAGAATAGTGTGGGAGCTAGCACACATCCCTGTCGGATGCCCCTGCAGACCGGGATCCTGTCAGTCTTTTCCCCATTCTGGCCCCAACGCACCTGGGCCTAATTATCAGTGTGGAGTTTGATCAGGAGCGACAGAATGTAGGGGGGCAACCCGAGACCATACAGGACCCTCCAGAGTTCTTCCCTAGGAACCAGGTCAAAGGCAGTCTTCAGGTCAATGAAGGCCAAGTAAAGACTGCCTTTGCCCAGCACCACCACCTTCCAATGCAGTAGCATCAGTCTGAAGACCTGTTCAATGGTCCCCGTGCCTGAGCGGAATCCCGCCTGAAAATCAGACAGGATATGGTTTTCGTCCACCCATTGAAGAATCCTCCCCAGAATCACCATTCCCGCCACCTGTTGTGTCGAGTCAATCAAGCTTATCGGCCTGTAGTTCCCAGGGTTGTCCCGACATCCCTTTTTAAATATGGGGACAACCTCTGCCCCTTTCCAGGATTCAGGGACAGGTCCTCCTTCCAAGATTGAATTTAGAAGGGCGGTTAACAGTTTGTCCCATTCTATCGGGTAGGCTCGAAGTAGGTCCCCTGGTAACCCATCAGGGCCGGCTGCCTTTAAAGGTACAAGGGACTTGATTACAGACACAACCTCCCGTGTAGTGAAGGGATCAAGAACACTGTCCTCTGCCAAGAGGGCGAGGGAAAAAGGCTCGTTGAGGGACCCTTCTACCGGTAAGTATAAGGTCCTAAAATGATTAAACCAGGTCTGGGCCGAGATCGTACAAGTCCTCAACGTGCCATCAGGTCTGTTCCTAGATCCCACCAGATTCCAAAAGCCCCTAGCATCCTTTCCTTGACTGGCATGCAAAAGGTCCGCCCAGAACTTTTCCTCCCACTCCTTTTTTGCTATTTTTAAGGTTTGGTTGTATATCTTCCTAGCCGACCTGATCCTGATTTGTGATTTTGATTTAACTGCTTCAACCAATGCTTTTTTATTTGCCCCACATTTATGGGTATACCATCCCTCTCTTTTCAAAGGGCGGGCCCGAGTATTCGCCCCAGAATATCTGGTTGGGGCATTAAACAAATTGCCTATAGCCGTGGTCAGGTCACAAAAAGTCCCAAACACCTCCTCAGGCCCGTCCTCATGGGAGACCACTTTACATTGGGCTGTGGCCAGAAGAAGTGATATAGCTGCGACCTTCTCCACGGATAGGGTGAGTTTTGCCCACTTCAGCCGCCTATCACAGTTCGAGACAGATGATTCTCCGAGTTTAACGATGGTACGTGGCAAAGGACCCGGTTTGCCCTCCAACCACCAGGGAGTCAAAGTGAGAGAGAGGAGGTTGTGATCGCTCTCAACGGACGTGACAACTACCATATCCCTCACCGAGCTCCATAAGCACACGTCAAGTAGGATATAGTCAATTCTTGACGTGTGGTTGGGCCTGTTGTAAGTGTGGGCTCCCGCCTTATCGGAACTCGTCCTCCCATTGAGGGCCCTTAGATTGAACTCCATAACAAGAGTGTTGATCTGTAGAGCCACTTCAGTCCACCTCTTAATCGGAGCTAGCTCCAAGGCCGGGATCCCTCTCTTTAGGTCCTCCTCCTCAAAGTCCATGGTATCGTCCGAGCCCAAGGGCTCGAACGTGCAGTTTAGGTCACCCGCAACCAGGGTACATGATTTAAATGGGGATGACCTTAACAGGCCCTCTAAGATAGCAATAGTAGGCGACAGTCTACCTCCCTTTGTGCCCCGGGCATAGATGTTGTAAATGTTCAAGATGACACGGCCCCGGGCATCTTTTAGAGTAATGTTAAGGAGGTCAGGGCAATTAGTCTGGTGCTCCTCAACTCTGCAATTTAGAGAAGTTGCCACCCAAATGAGGAGTCCACCCGAGGGGCGTCCCCTCCCAGATGCCGGGTAAACCGCAGAGATAGAGTAGGAAGAATATCCCACCTTATGGGTGGGCTCCCTGCTCCATGTCTCCTGAAAGATGCAAATTGAATACTCTTCCACGAGGGCATTCCAGTCTGGCAGTGCCAGCTTCCTGTCGATTCCAGCCACGTTCCAGCTGAAAATCCTAAGAACGGGATCCGTTACAGCTGGGACGGTGCTGGGCACGGCATCACAGCGGACAACTGCCCTGACCGGGACAAGAGGATCACTGCCCTCTCCATTAAAACCATGTGCTCCGCCAGGTTCCCGGATAGGGGACGGGACTATATGGTTTATTGTTAGGGTGGGTGAGCTGATCGATAGTACAGTTGGAGAGGCAACCCCGCCCACTTTGTAGTCCCCCAAGGCCACCCCACATGTAACATCAAGTCAGTAACCCATGGGGCCCCACTTCCTTCCTTGCCAAGCTGCCAGTGGCGGGAACTGTGGTGCCACCGGAGACTCTGGGCGACCACTGTAGCTGTGTTGTGTCTCAGGATAGGGCCAAAGTAATTCATAGCAGGCCGCGGGTAGAAATACGTTAAATCCACCACGTCGATGCCTGGACCGCCTGCTACGTAGTTATGATTACAGATTGTGTGTGCAACTCTGTTGTCTTGGAAGTTGACTACCACACAATCTCCTTCTAGGCATTTCTTGCCATGTCCTCCCCAGCCCACTCTACGTACTGCAAGAATCAGCCCCTCCAAGCCCCTAGGTAGTGGTTTATTAGATTTCAACCAGTGCAGAGTTTTATTCTTGAGGGCCTGGTGGGTTTCGTGCTGAGCATCCTTCAAGGGGGGGACATTAATGAGAACAGCAACATATGGGTGGCACTCTGGGGGGAGATGTACAGGTGGGCTTTTTGGAATCGCTTTCAGCAGTGTGACAGCTGGAGAGCCAACTCCCCGATGGCTCGCAGCGGGTTTGGCCTGGGTAGCAGGGCCTACTCCCCTGCCGTTAGCCGCTACCTGAGCCAGTCGTTTGGACTTGGTTGAAACCCCATCAGCCCGGTGTCTTGGAATGGCCCAATTTTGTAGTACGAGCTTTAGATGGTTCAAGAGAGCTCGAAAGGACCTAGACAGTATGTGTGATGGTCCCAGGATTAGCCACGGTAGGAGTTGTAGGAGCAATAACTGGGTCCTTACAGACTGCAATAGTAGGTGCAGTCGTTAACTGTGGTGGAGTGTACGATACATCTCCGGATACCCGCCTATCCAAACTCCCGCCCATGCTGTCCTCCCTAGCTCTTGACTGAAGTTTAATCAGGCTTTTCAATGAAAAGAAGTTATCCAGTGTAGTCTGCTCAAATCTGTCTAACCTCTCCCCAAAGCCCTTAACTTGGTCAATGAGCGGGGCTAGTAAGGATTTAATCAGAACCTCTAATTGTTTAAAGGAAGCTGGGTCGTACGGTATTGCCTGCGCAGCCTCATGTGTAGTGCCTATGGGAACACGCCCTTCTCCCATCTCGGGGTTCACCAAGGCTGAGGCAATGCCTGGTTTGGGGGCCAAGTCCTTAGCAACAAGCTTCCTTGAGCGCTTGTGCAGTGCGGTAAAAGCACACTTCCGCACACACTCAGTCCTTTTCCTTTTCCTTTTCCTTTTTAACCAAACTGGAGGATCATTGGCCGAGGACGGCAAAGTCGGAGCCTGTATAGAACCTGGGTGTGACAATGGTAAATCCTGGTCGATGGAGAGGCACGGCGAATCTAGGGTGCCTGAACCCAACGCCACAGGACTGCCAGTGTGGGATGGCGATTGTGTGACCAAGCTCTCCAACCTATCAATGCTTGCTCTAATAGCAGAAACCCGTGGCAGTTCGACCAACCCCGGAGGGAGAGGGAGAGCAGCATGAGTAGGGATGGGTGACTGGGCCTGCGCCATTGCCCCAAGTGAGGAGCGTCTGGCCGGTAGGAGTTCCTGTGAGAGTCGTCTCTCCGTCATCTCAATCTCTTTCTCTATGACAGCAGCTACTCTGGTAATAAATTTGTCCATTGTGCCTACCGTCATGTTCCCAGGACCCCCCCACCACCTCCCCTTAGTACTTTCCCCGACCGAGTGGATATCGGGGCAGCTAGACCCTCAGCCAGTGTTCGATCACCTACAATACCTGAGGTATCCGATGACAGGGGGGTGGCCCAGCCCAGCCTCTGACAGCCCCTGACTGCCACAGACTGCCCGCCCTTTGCCCGGGCTTAGCTCGGCGTCCCGCTCACGTCCCGCTAGGCGCCCAACATGATGTTATATAGGTAGCGTAGAGGGCGGGGGGCGTGTCTTGCAGGGGGCACGGCCAAGGTCTCAGTGGCTGTGCAGGGACTCCTGGTCTAGAGAGTCCCTGCCTGTCGCCACCCTGAGCAGCACGCTAGAAGCTCCTCCACTCGTCCCTCCTCCTGGCAAGCGGCAGCACCCAAAACGCGACCAGCCCCTCGCCTTACACCGCGCTGCGGCACCCGCGAAGCGGGTGCGGCGAGTGGTAGCGGTTTTAAGGCGGTACCCCTCTAGCGTGAGGGATAAAGGGCAGCAGGTCAGCAGGCAACAGGTCAGCTCTCCCCACCTGAGTAATACTAAGTTAAAACAACAGCCAACAGCTTCTAGAGAAAAACCACCTTTCCCAGCAAGACCTGTCTGGATTCCAAAGATTGGGGATCTGGTCAGAGAGAAGATCGCGGTGAAGAAGGAATTTGGGCCTTCTTACAGAAAAGCAGTACCTGTCTTAGCTGTCAGCGGAACAAGATCAGTTGTACTACCGCCCCTTGCTGGTAAAAAGGAGAACCAAGTTGTATCCATCGACCTGGTAAAACCACAATCATGTGGCCAATATTAAGTAGTAGGCCCAGTGGACTCCGAAGAAATAGCAGAACCCCAAAATTTACTACAATCCAAGAGGTTCAAACTGAGGGATTAATCACATTTGATAAACCTGCAGTGAATAAAAAAGGACTATGCAACAAAGCTATGGAACTTGTGCCTCTTGAAACCCAAATTGCAACAGTTCGTCAAGAAACACCTGTCTACAATGATGTAGCATCGGACTATACTAAGGTCTCCAAGAAAGATCCAAAGACTAAAGAAAATCCGGAAGAAATTCCAACAATTAACAGAACTGCATCTGGCTACTTCATCAATTTCGATGACTTTTCTGATGATCCAAGCGAACATGAAGAAACGCCAGCAACAAAGACTTTCAAAAACAAAGTAACTGAACTCTTTCATCAACTAAAAGAAACCTATCTGATTTTACCATGGATTGAATTTTGGATTGTGTTAGGTGTACTTTTCCTCCTGCTTTGGCTCAACATGGTTCTATCTTTGGGAAAATTCATTGAAGGAAAATATAGTACAATGGACACAGCAAGTCAGAACATCAACTTGGTCCTAAAGCCTCACAAGTCATCTCACATCGAGAAAAGAGAACTGTCATCAGTGAACATCACAGCCAATCCAATACCCGGTGGGGTAGCATGGGACAAAACGGATTATGATATTTATGACCCGATTGAGCTCTTGAAATGTCTACACCAGTTCAAGGTTTCATTAAGTGACTTTGTAAAACCAAGTACTTTCTCTGATGATTGGGACTTTGAAAATATTAATAATATGATGTCAGATTTAGTAATGTCAGCTAAATTCACAGAACATGATTATTTACAGGGTTCATCAAATTATGAAGAATTGTATTGCTACAATCATTTTGGTCATCACTATTTGCATAAATCTGCTCAACCTATAAATGTTTTTAATGATAACCAATGGGAACATTGTGCAACACCGCCTAAAAGCAGCTCGAAAACATTTTATGAGAAATTCCCATACTTCTCAGGGTTTAACACAAGTGATGCAGAAACGTTTTATTTTAAAATGTTAAATAAGACAGGAATGAAAACAATGTTGACAAATACTAAATTGATTTATTCTGAAACATTTCATGAAAAAATGACTACATTTGGTTTTGAATTCTGGAAAAACAACATTGAAACAAAAACCATCTGGGGTACAAAAGAATGGCAGGTCCAAGGTTTAGAAGCATTGTTTAGAGCCTGCATGATCCCAGAACAATTAATATTCTTGAATGACACCATTCAACAGACTACTTGTCTTGGCATAGCTAAGATAAAAGACTTAAACAAACCGTCTATTCCAAAGCCCATACCTGATAGTAATAGCTCTACAGATATGGAGATAGAAGTATCCCATATTTTTTACCAAAACAAAACACATCCTGATTGGAGAAAATGGTTGATCTGGCCCAAAGACACAAATAACTGTCAAGATAGATTCCTGAACAAAACACAGGGGTTCAAAATGACCAGGCCAGACCCAAGATACTCCCAGAGACAACATCCAGGGATAGTTGCAACATACAGTGTAGGGAAACTATGCCTCGAATGGCTACAGAAATCCACACTGGCTGAACTTAAGCAACACTTGACTTTACTTAAAGACGGTGCTGACTTGCGTGATTTCATACTGGGACCACGCAAACAGCGTCAAAAACGTTTCATAGCGGCCGATATATACGCTGCATACAACGAGGCTTGGAAAGTAACACAAATTGAAACAGCAGAAAACATACGAGAAATTGATCGTATTAATTTGGAAAAATCACTTTCTGTTGTGGACAATGGGTTAACGACTCTGTCCTCCAGAATATATTCACTGGACAGTATTGTATCATCTGCTATTGATATAATAGAGCAGGACTTGCTAATGTTACAACATGGTCAGTCCCAATTACGTTCTATTGTACAGCTTGGCTGGACGTTGCAAAATCTGCGTTCAGGCCATGTACCATGGCGTTTAATCAACAAAACATCATTATTCTCTATCTTTAACCTTACTGATAAACAAATCAGTTTGGCACAAAAAGGAGCAGGCTATACGATTCTGAGCATTGAAAAACTTGAGAGATTACCATTGACAATGTCAGAAAGACCGGTCATTGAATGGATAATACACGGAATAATTACAATTCCGATAACAACTTTCCAGTTTAAATATTGCCAAGAGTATATACCAGCGGGCCAGTATGAAAGGTTGGGTAAAGGATACATCAAGTCAACATGGAAATTACCTTATACACACAAATGTTATCGTGAAAAGAAAAAGGAGGTATTTCTTAGTGGTAACAATTGTAAAAAATCACTAAGCAGTACGCTTCTCTGTCAAGGTATTAACTTGCATGGGGCCTGCGAAGGGTCTTCGAATAACCTTTCATGTCACCTGCATGGCACTCCTGCAACGCAGATAGAGCCATTCTTTAGTCAGCTTTCAAATGGCAGCTATGTTCTAATAAGTGACCACAGCTGTTGTGGCATGGTGCCAGGAAAAGCCTATCTCGTGAGCGTTAGTTCCATTGTCACTTGCTGTATGCAAGTATTGTATCCAAAGAGCAATCCAGACATGGAGGCGGCAATATGGCCTTATTTGAATATCTCTTCTATTGGAATTGATACTTTAAGCAGAATGAAGTCTATTCTTTTACAGACAACTGTGAATTTGACCTTGTATAAAGAAACGTATGATCTGCAAGTCACAAGGACAACAGCAGAGATACATTCCCTAGTATCAACAAATTGCCCCATGCATTTCGTAGAAATATTAAGCCAAATCTTAAACATGTCAGATACCAGTGGCATTGCACATGTATTTAAGACAATTTTTTCGGGACTGTTAGCACCTTTTGAAGCAGTTCTGGGCTTTATCCCGAATTTTGTGCATTCCATTTTTGGCGGTCTGCCTCTACTATTGGGACTCATAGCAGGAATTGTATTTTTGATCCTTCTGCTCCGATATGGCAAGCCAAGCCAAAGACAAGACTCCAGCAGGATGGGAGAAACGATCCTAGCTATACGCTACTGGGACTGCATCACTAGAGCCCTCGGATTAGCCCGGCTAAGAGATCTGAATATGACCTGGTTTCTTTCATTCAGACCAATCTGGCAAGATTGCATCTTACCTGTGCTTAGATGTGTGCTATGCGGAGAAGAATGCGTGTTGGACATCAGTCTTACACTACCATCAGCAGTACCAATGGATATCGATACTTTGCTAGGTCCTGTAACGGCTCATGCTTCGTGTTGTCCCCTATTCTGATGACGGCATTCGTTGAGACTTCACCACTACGAGTATGTGGCGGTGGGGTATGAGATGAAAGCAGCACCACACAGGTACAACCTTCTGTGAGCATTGCTGATCCTGACATCGATGATAGCAATCATTCTCACACATGCACAGTTACAGCATTTTCGAACTTGGTCGAACTTTCACCTGATGTTGTAGACCAATTTTTTGCAAGTCTGTCTGAAATGATGTTCTCCCCTGAACAACGAGAATAACTTTTAAAGCAACGAGCACACAGTGTTCCCTAAACTCTGAAATTCGGCCTTCAGCTTTGAAAAACAAAAGCTACTGAAAACAATTGGAACTATTTTTTCCCTTGAAAGCGAAATTATTTTTTTTCACTTCCAAAATATTTACCTTTTTTCTGGCACAAAGTACTCTGCTTAAAGTAGAACTATTCTTAGATAACAGAGCTTCTAATTTAGGAACTCTAGAGACAATATTTTACCTCAGCCTCTAACACATGTACAGCATTTTGTATTAATATGTGATGAAATGGTCTCGACCTTCTTTTCTGTATTCAGAGCCATTTCATGTGTAAATTTCGCAATTCATTCATCTGATATATATATGCATTTTTAACTGAATGATACCACTGCTTGAAAAGCGTACAGTACCAATACTCATTTTTCATGTATTTACCATATACCATTTCAAATGCGATTTATGTATTTTGGGGTGGGTTGGAAAACACACATGCATCGTTATATGTTTACTATTGCTTAGTTTTAGTAATGATGGACATTAGATCGTGGAGTGGGTGTTGTATTTCTATCTAGGACCCTAATTCGATATTCCCAATGTATGCCCTTATATGGCTATAATAAATAATATCCTTATAAAAGCATAAGAATCATATCCATATTTAGTCGTAGCCCATGTAATCCAAATTAAGCAAGGCTACTTCCCCAGACTCCTAGAGAGTACAACGAGTTCTTTAAACAAACCAAACCTCCAGCAACCTGGGAATTCCCCATGCATTTGTTTTGATTTGTCCTAGAACTCCTGTGAACACTGAAAGAACGGCCAGTTCTTAGTGACATCTTTATTGACGTCTTATGCCCAACCTTACGTCAAACCCGGCACCTTTCAGGTATAAATATACCCACGTTGCCTTAAGCAAACACACGGTGGTTTGGAGCAGAGCGGCTATCTACTTGCCCGAGAGCCCAGCTGATGCGAGAGCCCACGGACGCCGCCCCTCCCTTTCGACGCACTGAGAGAGACGCTGATATTTTTCTCCAGCCGAGAAAATCCAGCTCCGGTGTTTCCAGATACCCTTGCGGGTTACTGGGATATTGAGTCCTGAGAGAGAGATACCAGACCTCCTGCATTCTATTACCAAGGTACGAAGCTGACTAAACCCTTAAGAGAATTCTTGATTCAGATTCCTTGGCAAAACCAACTTAACTTAAACTGCTACTTACTTACTCCTTCCCACGTATTAGGCTTATGTCAGGTACACCGGGGTAGGCGTATTTAGAAGCACCAGTTGAGTACGTCAGTCAATGTTTTTATGTATGTATATATTTTATCTATTTTAAAGTATCATATGGCTAAGAAACCATATCAATGCTTTCACAGTATTATTTTATAATACTCCTTTTACTGTACACACTTTACTTTACTATAAGTATTGCAATTGTGGCAATTCATTTCTCTTGCATGAGAAAGAAGACTGTTCAATAAATACCACCTTTTTATTGAAAACGCCTGTCTCTCTATTCTCTGCACTCTGGTGAAACTAAGTATGCACGATTGACTGAGTGAAATAGCTGTCTATTGTTTTCACACGACTCTTGAGATACACTCTTATTCTGAGGGAGCAAAGTTGTCATGTTATATGGTTGTCAGAAGCTAATCCCTTCTTGTCTAAATCCGGAGAGTTAACTCTTTCCTGAACATTCGAGAAAGTTTCGAGTGACCTCTGAGCTAGCTGGCAAAACTAATTAAGTCTAATATAGTCAGTAGAGACCTAGTCGACCTCAGTCCTACGTCTACACTGCTGTTTATATTATTCCAATGCGCAGAGCCTATTGGGAATATAGGAACTTCACTACAGTAGAGTGGAAAAGGGAGGGAAATGTGAGGCACAATACAATGCTACAACAGAAGAATTTCACCAGAAAACCGAAATACAGAAAATAAAAACAGAAAGCAGACAGGCAATAACAGAGGCAGACAGGCAAAGGGGGCACAGGGGGCACACAGATACTTACAGTTTCCCACTTCGCCACCTGGGATGAGGCGCAGGTGGAAGCCTGCGGGTGGAGGAGGGCCTCAAACTCATGGCAGCAGCAGCGAGCGGAACACGGGCACATAGGTGGTGCTGTGCTGCTTGGGGAGCAACCTGTCTGAGAACAGCTTATCGTATCGTAATTAGGCTATTCTTATAACATTTTTCGGTACGAGATTGACATCTACATTGTTGGCAAAGCAAGAAAAACAATCTCCTTTAGGAAATATGACTTTTAAAGAGGAGAGAATGCCTTTCATTTTTTAAATATGGCATTTCCATTGGTAGTCACTGTCGCCAGTGCAGCGCCTCAGGACTATTGCAATTTGGGTTAGTGCCGCCAAGGTAACTGCTATGTAGCAGAAAGGGACAGGACGGTCTTTTAGAAAGAACACACCTATCAGTAATCACGTTTTGCTCAAGTACTTGTGTCAAACGAGCATGTGTGGCTAAGTCCAAAACTGATAAATATTCTGAAAATAAACTATTATTGTTTTACTTGTTTTATTATTCGTATTATTGTTATCATCAGTGGTATTTTCAATATGTTTCTATTATATTTCTTCATGCTGATCCCAATTTTGTATTACACAAGTGTGCATGGCAACTGTGCGCATATGGATCAGTTTCACACTGAAAAATATTCTGAAAAGAATATGATAATCATCTTCGTCCACTGTGTTTGCAATTATTCACAACGCAGTTTAGTAATGTAAAATGACTGAATAACCTTATACCGATGTCAGAGACTGGGTTTAGGAGCTTGTCCTTTTTTGTACAGAGCACAATATTAGAGCAAGTTGCTCCTCAGTTAAAAAATAATTTATAAGCAGTGGCCATTGGTGATCTTTGAAAGTGGTGGCGAAAAACCGGCCAGTTGTTTGCCCCAATTCTTTAAATATGCCTCACTCATACTCACTCACTCTCACATTTACTCTCTTCCCCTCACTCACACTATCTCACTTGCTCACTTTCACTCATACTCACTCCCACTCACACACAAACTTTACTCACTGATTCTCATTTTCACTTACTAACACACTTACACACACTCACTGACTCTGGGCTCTGGTGCAACAGCACCTCCTTCCCCACTGATAGCATTACCCCAGACTAATTTCCAGTCCCTTTCATGACCTCCAATCAATCACGTGTTTCAACACTCATACTCCTTCACTCATTCACCCCACACTCTCAAACTCAGATTCTCACTCACTTTCACTCTCATTGGCACTTTCAAACACGGTCACCTGCACACACATTTTCACTCAATCCAATTCACTCTCAATCAGTCACAAAGGCATACACACATTACTTTTACATACCTTGCTTACTTAGCTGGCAACTCCGAGGCTCCATGGCAGCAGCAAAGCAGGAATCTGGTGCTGGGCATTGGAACCAGGAAGTTATGATTCCCTACGAGGAGCCAGATGGAACAGCAAGGGCACGTCAATAGCTCTCCCTGCTCCTTGAAAGGACTGGAAGTACAACCCTATAGGAAGCTGGTATAGTGCTGTGGCTTCCGCCCCTGCTGATCTTTTTTTGTTGAATTCAAGCATACCCTGATGTGCTCCCTGACAGTAGCATGTTTGCAAATATACTATGCTGGCTTAGGCATGCGCAGTATGTCTGATTAAAATGGATTGTGCCCCTGTAAGAGGGGTCATAGTTGAACTCTGTATGTGGCTCATGCCTCAGCCTCCTCCTCCTTCTTCTGTCATCAGGAGCCTAGAGGTAAGGCAGGCAAGGCCTGAGCTGGGGAAACAACCTTTACAACGCAACTTTTACAACGAACTACCATTACAACGAATTTTTTACAACGCAAAAACTTTTACAACGCATACCATTACAACGCAGGATTTTACAACGCAAGTACTTTTACAACGCATACCATTACAACGTAAGTATTGGTAAGTATATAATTATTTTTAAAATATTATATGTTTGGGTTTTTGGGTAAAGGGGTATTTTTAGGGTTCAGGGTCAGTTTTCAGTTTTTGGGTAAAGGGGTATTTTTAGGGTTCAGGGTCAGTTTTCAGTTTTTGGGTAAAGGGGTATTTTTAGGGTTCAGGGTCAGTTTTCAGTTTTTGGGTAAAGGGGTATTTTTAGGGTTCAGGGTCAGTTTTCAGTTTTTGAGTAAAGGGGTATTTTTAGGGTTCAGGGTCAGTTTTCAGTTTTTGGGTAAAGGGGTATTTTTAGGGTTCAGGGTCAGTTTTCAGTTTTTGGGTAAAGGGGTATTTTTAGGGTTCAGGGTCAGTTTTCAGTTTTTGGGTAAAGGGGTATTTTTAGGGTTCAGGGTCAGTTTTCAGTTTTTGGGTAAAGGGGTATTTTTAGGGTTCAGGGTCAGTTTTCAGTTTTTGGGTAAAGGGGTATTTTTAGGGTTCAGGGACAGTTTTGGGTTTTTGGGTAAAGGGGTATTTTTAGGGTTCAGGGACAGTTTTGGGTTTTTGGGTAAAGGGGTATTTTTAGGGTTCAGGGACAGTTTTGGGTTTTTGGGTAAAGGGGTATTTTTAGGGTTCAGGGACAGTTTGGGGTTTTTGGGGTACAGGGTTAATTTGTAAAAATAAAATAAAATTATATTTAAATTAAATTAATTAAATGTAATTAAATATAAATTAATTATATTTTAATAATTTAAATTAATTTAAATTAAAAAAATATTTTTAGGGTTCAGGGTCAGTTTTGGGTTTTTGGGGTACAGGGTTAATTTGTAAAAATAAATTAAAATTATATTTAAATTATATTTAAATTAAATTAATTAAATAAAATTAAATAAAATTTAATTATATTTTAATAATTTAAAATAATTTATATCAAAAAAAATATTATATACTTACCAATATTTACGTTGTAATGGTATGCGTTGTAAAGGTACTTGCGTTGTAAAATCTTGCGTTGTAATGGTATGCGTTGTAAAAGTTTTTGCGTTGTAAAAAATTCGTTGTAATGGTAGGCGTTGTAAAAGTATGCGTTGTAACGTCATACATCCCCTGAGCTGTGCACTGGCAGTGTTCATTAAAACACGAAATTTGTTTTTTCATAAACACTGCTAAATTGAAAAAAAGCAGAGGGGCCTCCCAGGAGACAGGGGGTCGCGCCCTTAAGCCCCTGATAAGGCGCCTCTGCTCTTCATAAGTCAAGGTAGTGATAGCAAGGACATCAGATGTATTAAAATACTGTCTGCTTTTGGATTTCTGTAAGTTCGTTCCTACTACAGATTCAGCAATCACATCTTCAATTCAAATTGTATGACTTCTTAAGTTCCCAGGTTTCGCCAACCTTAAAATTCGAGAAAGTGTTCGGAAGGTTTGGCAACAAATCTTAATAGTGTATAAAAGATGCATGAAGTTGCAGAATTGACGAGGTGTGATTTTACACTGAGAGGGAGACTAGAAGCTTGACATTCAGATCGTTTGGGGCATTAATCTATGAACACTAGCACACATATCAAGGGATACCTCAAGATAGGTTGCCACAATCGTTTAGATATATTGTACTCTTCACTGCCCGTTTTTCAGAATGTGCCAAGCAAGTGCTGTACATTCCATTAAGCTAAAATAACCCCAATGGAGGACTGAAAGAGAAGAGGGTTTAGAACTGTAAACATAGATCGATTAATTGTTGCTGACGTGTGTGTGTTACTTGCAGGGGGTGAGTTTTAATACTTGCAGGGTCAACACAGCCTTTTAATCGTCTGGTGTTGATACTCCGAATAATGTTATCTACTGGCCTAGAAACTATAAGAAGGGAGAGTTAAGCCGTTGATAAATAACACATTAATACACAAACATTCTGATGAATTTCGGAGCTTTTCTTCCAAGACATTTTTAGCCAATTGTGTGAAAATATAGGTCACAACCTGGCATCCCGACTGAAATCGGCAATTTACATGAGAGTTGGAGACCTCTCCAATGAGGACTAAGATTCATGAGAAACCGTGCATTGTTCAGAAAAGCAGCATAGGTAATAACGACAGGCAAAATTGTAATGTTTTCCATGCTCTACACATGTAAATCTCTTGAAAATTGTTAGTATTAAGTAAATCTTTCTTTGGCAGTGGTACAGGTTCGGCCAGATGTTTTAGTGGGCGGGAGACAATAGAGGCCTGTTTTGAAAGCGCGGCATTAAGGGCCAGATGTACGAAGGGATTTTGCATGCGCAAACAGGTTTCAAAAACTTGCTACTCACAAAATAGTGTTTAGCAATTAGGAAGAGGCGTTCCAAGGGCGTCCTTTCCTAATTGCAACTCGCAGCCCTATGTATCAATGTTTTGCGACCGCAATTGCAGTCGCAAAACACTCACAATGTACTGCCCTCTTCAAAAGGGTGGTAACACAGTCGTGAATTGGAAGGGGAAAATTCTTTTTTTAGAGGCAGGCAGTGGTCCCAGGAACCACTACCTGCCCTTAAAAAATTAAACAAAAATGTTTCTTTATTTTTTTAATGCATCCTCTTTTCCTTTAAGGAAAACAGGCTGCCTTTAAAAAAAAAAACTGCTTTATTTAAAAGCAGTCCCAGACATGGAGGTCTGCTGAGCCCAGCAGGCCACAAATAACTGGGAGGGCCAGCCATTCCTAATGGGGTCGCAAATTGCGAGTGCCTCATTAATGTTCATGAGGCATGCAATTTGTGACCCCATTGGGAATCTCAAACGATGTCTGAAAGGCTGTGATTTGCGACTCGCAATTTGTCGCAATTTGCGACTCGCAAATCACAATGGTCGTACATCTGCCCCTTAGTGCCTCTGTCACTTAACCCGGCTCCCCGAGGTTTGGTGTTGAGACAAATTATCGAAATAAAACATCATCAAGTCTAAATTATCGTCAAACAGATATATTGTGCGCAGGAATATAGTTGTCAAAAATATCGATTTTAGGCTAAGTAATACAGATTTTATCAATATCGAAATAATTAATATCATTTACAAAAATATTGAAATAATTAATGTAATTTTTGAAAATATTGTTGTTAGAATATCTTTTTAAATAATTTTTATGTACTTCTGTATGTACTTTTTTATGTTCAAATTGTTTTATTAGATGCATTTGTGGTATGTATTAAAACACAATACAAAGAACAATAACTAACAATAAAGAATAAGTACCTATTACTACATAGTATAAGAAATGTGAAACAACCAGTAATAATGAAATAAAATACTTATACCAGCATTAATAACAGTTACAGAGTAGATATAAAAGATAATACAAACAAAAAAAGGGCTACATTAAACAAAGTATTGACATATATAAATTCAACTGAGCATTTTAAATTGAAGGTTTTATTCAAAGAAAATCGCGTCTTAATCGCCATCCCGAAAATCCCGCCGCCGGTAAGAAGGAGCCTTGCCGAATATCTTCGGGCAGGGAGATCTTTTAACCATCTTACGCAACAAAATCTTTAAACCGTGACTATCCTAAGCATTTGGAAGCCGGGCCCCTTAATTTTGGGGCGCTGTTCGGTAATTATATCCGTACACAAAGAAAAGACACTGCGTCTACATCGTGATATCAGCATTTTCAAGAATATATGCGCTGTGTTCCCTCCTCTAAAGACCACTAGAAATTCCAGGATACAAGACCTTTATAAAAAAGGAACTAGTGGACTACGGAAAGCTACATCAGTCTAATCTACATAATTGACCACATCCTATTTCAATGGTTCCGGTTGGCGGGAAATAAAATCAAAGAAGCTCTCTTTATCAGAAATCACGTGGCTGCTCCAGAAGAAGGCGCTGGCCGCCGAAACGCGCGTAGAGATTCATTGTGCCACTTATTTTGTTAATTTTCTATGTTTATGTAGAATTTTGTTATGTACTTTTAATGGTGAATATACCACACATGATTTTAATTCTGTTATTTCTGTCAACGCTTTGATGTATATGAACTGAAAATTGTGAATTGTTTTTGACTGTTTTTAATTTTTAATCATTAATAAAAACTACCCAGTTTTTTTGTAATTTTTCAGTCTAGTGTTCCTTTATATTATAATATGTTTTCACTTAAATCATCAGCTGCCTAGGTTGTTTTCTGTCAAGTGCTCCTTTCCCTGACCTAGGAACTTTTGTATCTATGTATTCAGGAGGTCCTTGTTAAATATACACCCATTTTAAATTGAAGAACATGTAATGATATAGGAGTCCCAATTGGCCCACATACTAGACCTAAAAGGAGAAGACTCATTAGGGGAGCACGGAAAGGCCCATGTCTAAGAAAAATAATCCATTCCCTCCATGCATTAACTGAGAGTAATGTCGCATTTTCCTAGTTACAAGTAATAGATTTAATTGCAGTAGAAATAAGGAACTCAAACAATCTACAGTCCATAGGGGATAATGTAGATTTAAAAAAAGACGATATGAGGATAAGAATAAGAAAAGATAAAGTTGCTTGGATCTTAAGGATCCAGCTTATCATAGTCCATATGTCTAATAAAATCTGATGAATAATAGAACAATGGAAAAATAAATGTCTTAAGTCACCAGTTGCTGTCTTACAATGCCAACAATTTGGAGTATCTAGAAGTTTAGCTTTAAAAAATGTATCTGGAGTCCAGAAGCATTGGTATAGTAGATAAACATTAGTTTGTATAAGAGTAGCCGTAAATTAGTTAGCTGTGTTGGATTTCCAAATATCCTTCCAGGCTATTTTATGGGATTGAAAATGTATGTGTGCTGACCAGTTTTGAATAAAATTTGAGAATGAAGAGTTAGAAGTGGTACGTTTTATATACTTTAGAGGCTATATGTCCTGAGCGGCTGAATATAGAAATACAAAGCTCTATATCAGAGGATTGAGACATAGAAAGTAGGTGCATTAAGAACAGTATTACAGAGTAATGTATATTTGGGTGATTGAGACAAAGGTAGATTGTATTTAGCTTGAATCATATCAAATGTGTAAAACATATCATATTGACAGATGTCAGCAACAAAGAATCCATAAGTTCCAAAAAGAAATATGCTTATGATATTGGAGTTTAGGGTTGAACCAAAGCGAAACTTTTTAGCGGAAGACAAAGTAATAGAAAAGTTACCATCAAATGATAATAGGGCAATTTTAGAGTTGGCAATAATGGGGGAACGTTTACCAAAAGAACCATTAGTCATGGTAAGAAACACAGTCAGTTGATATGGAGCCAAGATATCTTTCTCCAGGATAAGCCATTTAGGTGCTTTAAAGGTGGGAATATTATGGACCCACAAGGAACATTGTGCCACAAGGAATGCAAAATGATATTTGTGCCAGTTTATTATTCCCGAATAAACGTAGTAAATAACTTATATATTTTAACATAAAAAGTGGACGGGAAAGAGAAGGGTAGCATAGACAATAAGCATAGAATTTGAGGGGTTATGGACATTTTAATTGCTTCAATACGTCCCCACCAATTAAGATGAAGATTAGACCATCTATCCGGTTTCTCTTTGGTAGTAGTTTAATTGAATCAGTAACATGTATTCCAAAATATTTTAGTTTTTTTGGAGACCAAACTATATCAGTATTTGCCAGCATTGTGGAATTACAAAAATTATTTGATGGGAAAAATGTTGTGTTATTAATATTGAGAATAATAGGTATAGAGGTAAGGGGATCATTGACATATAATAACACATCATCAGCATATGCAGAAATGTTAATGTTAGTATTTTTCAAAACAACAACTGTATATATATCACTAATACGAAGAGAACATAAGAGGGGTTCAATTGCAATAAGAAAAAGTAAAGGAGAAAGAGGACATCCCTGCCGAGTGCCTCTATATAAGCGAAATGAGGAAGAACATACACCATTGACAAAAATGGAATCTGAGGGAGCTGAATACAACGCTTTAATCATATGAATAAAAATAGAACCAAAACTGAATACTTCGAAAGTTTTTTTTTTTTTTTTTTTGTCCTCATTTGCCTGTACCTCTTACCCGCAGACTATATAGCCAACCACCTATTCGTGCGACTCGAGATAGAACGCACTCACAATCTCCACCTCTTTGGGGAACATTCTGGCGGGAGACCGATTCTGGGTTTACTGAGGTATTTTGTGACGAGTGGCGACCAGCCATACCCGACACAGACTCCATCAAGGTAGGGACTACCACGAGGTCCTTTTCTTGTCTAACGGAACCGCCACAGTGGACTCTGAAGTTTGGAGGCATAATCATAGGACCGGGAAAAAAAAAAAAAAAAACCCGGTACTCTAACACCAAGAAGATACCAGATTCCAAAAAGAGAGGTTTTGTCTGCTGCAAGATCTAGCCAGGTCTACTTTTGATGTTTCAATTAAAGATGATAGCCAGCTGGCATGTGTTGGCGCCTTTGAGTCAATCCAAAATTTACATATCTGACGTCTGGCGAGTAAAATTGCATAAAACAGTAACGGCCTTGCTGTACCAGTCACATTATCAGCCATTCCTGAAATTATCAGTGTTAATGAACAGGTTAAAGATACTTTAAGTATCGAGCCCAGTGTATCCAGGACTTCCGCCCAGAAAGTCTTGATTAGTGGGCAGTCCATAAACATGTGAACGTCTGATGCGTCCTGAAGACCGCACTTATTACAACCTTTACCAGCTTGGAACTTTGCCAGCTTTTGTGGTGACCAATAGGCTCGGTGTAGTGTGAAGAGGTGGTTTCGCCTCAACCAGGCCGGTTTGACGATTTTATATAAAAGTGTGAATGATCTTATCCACCAATCTTCTCCTTGAAGGAGCATATCCTCCGCCCATATTTCGTCCGGAAGGTCGAAGTCTCCGTCCACCTCCTCCGAAATTGCCCAGTACCAGTGTGCCACTTCTTTGCTTCCCTGTGGTTTCTCCACCAGTTGTTGTTCTAACATGCTACACCTCCCCACCAAGGCGTTCTTTTTGATGAGCTCTCTAGACCAGCTTACTAGTTGCATGTATTTAAACCTTGATAGCCCTGGGCCCACCTTTTCAAGCAGATTATCCCATGATATTAATACCCCACCAGCTAACAAGTCTCCCCATCTCGTGATCCCCCCTTCTCTTAATGGCGTCGAGAGGTTGTCACCCAAACACGGTGGGAGCCCCGGGGAACCCCACATTGGAGCCCAGTTTGAATAGTAGGCCAGCCTTGTTGACCTCTTAATCCTTGTCCAGGCTCTGGCCAACGATTGCAAGACCTTCAACCTCACCTTCTTGAAAAATTTCTGTTCTCCAAATTTGAATAAAAACCCGTCCATTGGCAGTCCCGTTCCAGTTAACATGGCCTTAAACATTCTCCCTACTGTTGAGTCTGTTGGGGTCTTCAGTAGCATTCTTGAGAATGATAACTGAAAGGCCCAGGCGTAGTATTGTATGTCTGGGAGAGAAAGCCCACCCTTTTCCCTCCTCCTCCTCAGTTTCTTCCATGCTATCCGAGTTGCTTTGTAATTCCACACAAACGAGTTAATGTCCTGTTGGCACTTCTTGATTTGTTTTGAATCAAAAGCTAGTGGAATGCTGTAAATATATAAATGTAAGCTTCGGTATAATTGACATTTTTATAAGGCTTACCCTCCCATAGATTGTCAGAGGGAGAAATGCCCATGCTTTTAGAAGCGCCCGACATTCTCGGGATACCCGATTCAAATTTACCTGAGCTATATTCTTGACTTCCTGGGTGATCGTAATTCCCAGATAGCGCATTGAGGAGGTTGTGTCCAATTGTGAATTGTTAATGTTCCACTCCATTATTTTGGTTTTCCCCGCATTTATCTGGTACCCCGAGATTTCCCCGAATTCTTCTGCTCTCCTGACAACTGTTGGAAATGCCTGAATGGGATCTGACGTATATATCAGGATGTCGTCTGCATACATGCCCAGACGTTTCACCCATCCACTGAACTCAAAGGGGATAATACTCTGTTCTTCTCTTATTATCTGTGCAAAGGGCTCTATATAAAGATCGAACAGAAGCGGGGAAAGGGGACTGCCCTGCCTAGTTCCTCGTGAAATGTTAACTGGCTCAGTGAGTGTGTCGTTTACTAGTAACTTAGCGGTAGGAGCTCTGTATAGAAGCTGGATAGTACGGCAAAACTTTTCGCCTAGTTGGAACTTCCTTAATACAGCCGTCAGATAGAGCCAATTGACCCTATCAAAGGCCTTTGTGGCATCTAATGTTAGGGTGGCCAGGGGTAAGGAAAAAGTTGTGGCGATGTCTATCGCCGCAACCAAGTCCCTGGTTAGGTCCGCCATCTGACGTCCCCTGATAAAGCCCTTTTGATTCTCATGGATTATAGAGCCGATCTCGCTTGCCAAACGTGCTGATAAAACTGCAGCGAAGATCTTATAATCTATATTCAGCAGCGAGATCGGCCTATAGGATCCGCAGTCAGTTGGATCTTTACCTGGTTTTCGTATAAGGACTATAGTTGCTTCGCTCCATGATGCAGGAGGCACTAACCCTTTTGTAAAGATGTTATTAAATAAATGAGTCAATGTTGTTACTAGCTCTGAACACAAAACCCGGCATAATTCCCCTGGGAGGCCGTCTGGCCCTGCCGCCTTCCCCTGCTTTAATTGACCTATCGCCTTACTCCCTTCCTCCTCTGATATCTCCCTATCAAGGCGGTCGATCTGATCTCCAGAGAGGGTAGGTAGTTGAATCCTATCTAACCATAGATTTCTTGCCTGGGGATCGTCTTCAATATCTTCGGTATATATGTTTTGAAAGAACTCCTGAAAAGCCCTACCGATCTCGGTATTGGTGTTCCTAGCAATAGTGTCTCCCTCCTTATAGATGCCCTTTATAAACTTTTTAGATTTGTCTATTTTGACTTTCAAAGCTAAGACCTTACCAGCCGCCTCTCCGTATTCAAAGTTCGAAATCTTGCTTGCCTCCCACCTCTTCTCTACTCTTTCCTGTAAAATTTTATTCAGTTCCTGCTCCAGTTTATTTCGCTCTTCCTGCTCTGCAGAGGTACCCCCAGAGGACCCACAAATCCTATCTAGACTAACCAGATCCCTTTCTAGGTTCCTGATTTTTTCCCTGTAAACTTTGCCTCTAAATGATGCACCATTTGTAATATGCCCTCTTAAAAAAGCTTTGAGGGATTCCCACACTATACTTATTTCCGCAGAGTCTAGGTTTATTTCCAGGAAGTTTGACACTTCTTCTGCCATCAAGTCGGTCTCCATCTGATCTAAAAGTATCGTCCGGTCAAAAGACCATGACGAAAAAAAAAATTGTTGCGTAAGTGTCAGAGAGAACATTATTGCTGAGTGGTCTGAGAGGTGTGGGGGTAGATACCGTAGCCCCTTCACCGTCTCTTGAATACTGTAACTGAAGAGAGCATAATCGATCCTTGACCCATGTTTGTACTTGAGGTTACTATACGAAACCCCAAGAGCATTTCCAGCCCTATCTCTCCATACATCTGCCAACCCCAGAGACGACATTATGGTCAGCATAACCTGTCTTGATTTAGATGATACCAGCGCTCTGGAGTTTGGGGACTTATCAAGCTTGGGGTTCAGGACGATATTGAAGTCCCCTGCCCATATGATAGGATCATTCGATGTAACTAATTCCCCTTGGATTTTTTGGAGGTAGGATGGGTCGTCCTGGTTCGGTCCATAATACCCTACGAGTGTATAATGTTGACCACCTAGCGTTATTTTACAAACCAGCCACCTGACACTAAGATCTTCCTCATAAGCCAAAATGTGTGCTTTCGCTGATTTTTTAAACAGAATGAGAATCCCACGAATATTGGCGGACTGATTTGTACAAATAAATAAATCAACCCACTTCTGTGTTTTCAGTATTGTTTCTACTTCCTGTTTGAGCAGGTGTGTCTCCTGTAACACTATTATCTGGGCCGGGGAATCCCTGAAGTATTGTAAAATTCTATGTCTCCTCCCCTTCACTCGCAGCCCATTGATGTTCCAGAATAGAAAGTGTATTTCTGTCATGTTTTTTCTCCTCTTCTAAGCCTACACGACTTTTTATATCCCCCTCCCTTTAGCAGAGTTTTTAATCTCTCTCGGGGTGACATTGTGATATTAGTTGATGTCAATTGATATTGTTTGTGGGCGAACTTAAGAGTGTGATTGTAAAAAAGAAAATGGATACAGGCATCTGATGTTTTTTCATTGCACCCCCCCGCCCTTGGAAAACCCCCCCTCACTACTCCTGGCGTGTTGGTTTGCCAGGTTTACGTAGGTGTGTTTTGTCTCTAACCCCATCTACCCTCATTCGGTGAGACTGATTACCTGCTTCTTTTTCTATATTTTGTATATTTTTATTTATTTTTTTTTTTATTTTTATTTTTTTTAAGTTTAGAAGTGGTATCCTCCGTATCCCCCTTTAAGTAAGAGTAAAAATGAGAGAAGAAGGTTTTTTTTTTTTTTTGTTAATTTTGTATCTATTTTTTTTTTAATGCTTAATGTGTTTTTAGATTATGGTTTGTGTTTTTTCCTCTATAACCTTATACCTTCCCTTTTGATCTTCTTGTTTTTTTTTTTTACTTTTCCTATTTTCCCTTACATTTGTGCTACATTTTATGTTTTAAGAATTTTTACTCATTATTTCCTTTAAAGGCTAGTACTTCACCCCGCCGAATGACTATGAGGTATATTTCCTGTTCCTAGAGCTTCGTTCTCCCCGCATGTTCAGAGATGGAGGTAATTAACTCATCTGCTTCCCTGGGGAAGAATGTTGTACATCTTATTGTTGTACATTATTTTTAGAAAGGCAGGAAACCTCATTTGTACCGTTGCCCCCACTGCCCTGAACTTGTCCATTCTTTGCCCTAACTCCCACTGCCTTTCTAAGGTGACCTTTGATAAATCTGACCGCACCTCAAATGAAAAGTCCGGAGCTTTTAATGGCTTGGCCTTCAGGGCAAGATTGAGAATCTTCTCTTTCAGGGAGTATGTCAGGAAATTCATAAGAATTTTCCTTGGCTTCACTCTCCCAGAGTTGAGGCGAAATGGGTCCCTGTGGATTCTCTGAATGTCTTTGGCCAACTCTTCCTCAGTTTCTTCTAAGTTGAGGGCACCTTTTAATAGAGATACTACGTAAGTCTTAAGGTCCCCCCCCTTCCTTTGCTTCAGGAACCTTTAAGATTTGTAAGTTGTTTCTTCTAGAGAAGTTCTCCAAAGATTCGACCCTTTCCCTCAACTCGTCCCCCTCTTTCCTTAGGGACTGGATCCTGACTTGTGCTGTCTCCAAATTAGCTTTAAGCTCCCCTACCGATCCCTCTAGTGTCTCAGTTCTCTCCGAGAGCCCATCTACTTTTCGCTCCAGGGTGTCGCAGGCTGACCTGATCTCGCTCTGATTTTGTTTGGATTCTGCAAAACCCAGCTTTATCTCTTTTCTCATGACAGTTAACAAGTCCTCTAGGGTAGCCCCTCCTTGCTCTCCTTGCTCCTCCCCCAACTCCTTCTCCATCTCCTTCTCTTTCTCCTTTTCCGCATACCTTATTCTCCCCTCTTCTCCACCACTAGTATCCCTTTCAACGACCTCACCAGAGGCCTCTATTGGTGACGTAGCTACCTCAGGCACATGTAATTGTGCAGGTACTTCTAGCATGACTCCCTCTGGACCCCTCAGCTCTGCCATCTTCTGTGTGGATATTTCAGGGGCTTGTCTAACAAGTCTGTCTGGACTGTGGGTGACCTTTAGAACCTGAGGCAACACCTTAAAAAAGGCACGTAGCGAGGGAGTTATTTTCGAGCCTGGAGCCTTCTTGTCTTCCCCCCTTGCCTGTATGTTAAAAACAGGGGCTTGATTATCTCCCTGTCCAGGCACCCCGAGTTTCCCTGTATAGCCACTTGTTTCCCCAGTAATACCTTTGGCTGCCCCTTCTCCAAAACCGCCACTTTTGTCGCTCGGGTCATTCAGCTCTAGGGCACCCCCCGCACAATGTTCTTTACACCCTGGACTAGCTCCCTTCCTCTTTCCCTTTCCCTTACCACCCTTTTTCTTCAAGGCTTCTTTCTTCTTACTGTAACTAGTGGTTTTTGATGATTTCGGACCCTGTTTACTGTCAAAAATCGGGGCTACTTTTAACCCACCGCCACACTCTGAGTTAACAGTCCAACCCACCTCCTTACTTTCACTGTAGGTTATGTCTTTATCTTTGTCCTTGCCTGCTGTTTTAAACCCGAGGGCAGACTCCTCGTGTAACGCAGCCGCTTTCAGTTTTAGCTTTCTGGCAGCCGTCTTCACGGCTTCGAGCTCACCATTTCCTGGCTGGGTGCGTGAACGTGTAGTTACCGTTGGCGGGTGAGCTTTCTCACAACCTTCTGTGCCCCCTCCAAATCTAAAGCAACCTCGGGCCGCCACCCGACGTCCTCGCCGCAGCTCCACGGCTGCTCGGAACCACTGCTGCAAGGTAGTGGGAGGGGCGGACGTCGCCGGGGCTGAAGCTGAAGCCGCGATTGCACACATCCGCGTCCGATCCTCCCCTGCTGCCTTCGAGTGGAAAATCGGTCAGAAAATGAAGCGCAAAGCTGCCAGTTGCGCCAGGACACAATAACACGGAGAAGATTTCTGAAATGCAGGTATTATTGCGTCTCGATCAGTCTGCGGGGGTAGAGACCATCACCTGCGTGCGAGCCGCTCTAACTCACGGCCGCCATGTTTCCCGTCCTAAACCTCACACAGCAATACTTCTAAAGTTTGAAATAAAAATTGCCAATTAACCTTATCAAATGCCTTTTCCGCATCTAAGGCCATTACACAATCAATCAATCAATCATACCATTTGTATAGCGCACTACTCACCCGGGAGGGTCTCAAGGCGCTTGGGGGAAGGGGAACACCAATTAGATAACTGGATTATTTGGCAAGGGATAATACATGACAGAGCAATCTGGTATTGTGAGTGGACAATCTACCTTTCATAAAGCCAGTTTGATCGGGTTGTATATTAGTGGATAACAAGGGTGATAATCTATTCGGTTAAACTTTGGCATATATCTTACAATCCTGAATAATTAAAGAGATTGGACAACATTTTGATACTAGGGTATGGTCTTTATTAGGTTTGGGAAGAATAATTATGGAGGCTTCATTGAAAGATCCCCCCATCATGGATGGGCGTGGAAAATCTGTAAAAAGAGAAAGTAAAAAAGGTGATAATTGGTCCTGAAAACATTTATAGAATTCAGTCGGAATACCATCTGGACCAGGAGTTTTTTTGGGAATTCAATGCATTAATTGCTGCAACAATTTCTTTAACATCTATAGGATCATCTAAGGTCAATCTATCAGCGGCAGAAATCTGAGGCAAAGAAACTTTTTCAGTATATCCTCAATATCCATCACCAATGTACCATTCTTCGTTTTGATGACTGGAATTTGAATCTTGTCTCGTTTGAGGCCTATATAATTAGCAAACAGTCGACCAGATTTGTTGGAATCAAAAAGGAAAATTTGATTTTTCCTTGGAGATAAGTGAACTTGATCTTTTACTAAGCATACAATTATATTCGTATCTAAATTTCTGAAGTTGGGATTTATATTTTGAATTGCTAGATGAAACAAAAAGTATTTCCTCAGATGCAATTTGTTTCTCTAATTTGGTGAGGTGTGAATAAATAGCTTTATTTTCATGTGCCATAACAGAATTTGAAACTCCACGAATGTAGGCTTTAAAAGCAACCCAGTGTATAATTTTAGAAGTGTCCCTTTAGTTATTATTCAGAAAATAATCACTAATAGCTAAGCCATTTTTTTAGAATTGGTTTAATTAAGAACTATATCCGAGTTCATTCTCCATTTTTGATTAGAAAATTGGGGTCAGAAATACATAGAGTGTATAACCGCCTCGCTAATCATATTACATAGGTTACGTGAAGTTAATAAGTAATCAATCCTAGACAAAGAGGAGTGTGCATTGGAAAAAAAGGTAAATTATTGATCTGTAGGATGATCTAATCTCCAAAAATCAACCAATTTGGTGACAGAAAAAAAAGGATTTTAAAGCCAATAATGCTGTGTTAGGTTGGAATTTAAAAGCAGAGGACCAGTCCAGCAAAGGATCCCTGATAAGATTAAAATCACCACCTACTATAGGAGACATATTAGACATTTTAAGTATTTCAGCAGAGACATAAGACCAGAAGGCAGGATCATCAGAAGTAGGGGCATATATATTGACCAAATTTAAAATGAGTTTGTCAATTTGAACTTGAGCATGAACAAATGTACCATCTGCATCATGATGATGCAACAAAGGTTGTACCTGAGTTCTGTATGAAAAAAAGATAGCTACACCATTTATACGTTGCGCAGCAGGAGATGAAACAATAAGCCTTACCCAACCTTTAGACATGGTATGTAATATGTTATCATCCACATGAGTTTCTTGTACAAAACAGATATCAACATTAGATTTTTAAAGATATTCTAAAATGTTATGTCTTTTAACTGGGTGCCTCAAACCCTTCACATTTAAAGAAGCAACAACTACCTTTTGTGTACTAGTCATATTATCCTATAAGTAGTAAAAGAAAAAGAAGGAGAATAATAATAAGAAGAGGAGAATAAAAGAAGAAATGTAGCCCATCTAAAAAGGACAAAACAAGACAAGCAACTTAAAGACAGGTCAGACCCTGACGGTTTCTCAGCCAGTTTCTACAAAGAACTCACGAACTCTCTGAGCCCGACTCTTTTAAAACTATTTAAGTCCTTTAGCGTAACGAAAGGTATAACCAAATCGATGAGTGAAGCAACCATTATAGTCATCCCTAAAGAAGGCAAAGACCCACTGTTGACCAAAAATTACAGGCCAATCTCCCTAATCAAATTAGATTGCAAGATATACGCAAAGATTCTCGCCACACGACTAAACTCGTAACTACCAAAGCTAATTAGTACATCACAAGTAGGCTTCATGAAACAGCGCATGTCTAACGATAATACTAGGATACTCTGCCACGTCATTGAAAAAGCCAGACTACTCGTAGCCCCCGCAGTAGCTATTACTCTCGACGCTGAGAAGGCGTTCGACAGAGTATCCTGGCTTTTCCTTAAGAGGTGTATGTCCGTCTTTAATCTTGGGGAAACATTCACTGACTTGGTAATGGCCCTATATCTCTCACCATCCGCACGCATTGCTATAAATGGTTCATTATCGGACCCTTTTTCTTTGGAGCAAGGGACGAGGCAGGGCTGCCCCCTTTCCCCTTCGCTTTTCCTCTTAGCAATGGAACCCCTAATAGCTAATATAAAGAACAACAAATCCATCAAAGGAGTGAAATTTGGAGATAAGTGCGTCAAACTGGCCGCCTATGCGGACGATATCCTGATTATGACAGAATCACCAGACACCTCCATCCCTGCACTAATGACTACCATTGACAGGTACTCCGCACATTCGGGATACAAACTCAATAGGGATAAGTCAGAGGTCAAGCCACTCAATATTTTAACCCCCAAAGAGGTACTGGGAAACTCAGGGATCTGCTGGCAAACAGAATTTGTGAAATACCTTGGTATTGAATTCGGTGACTCCCTTGTGGAGACCCTCCAACGGAATGAAAAGTTAACCTTAAACAAAATCAAGACCCACTTGGAGGGTTGGTCCCCTCGATTCATTACTTGGTGGGGAAGAGTGGAAACCATCAAGATGATGATATCACCATTAGTTAATTACCTCATATCTATGCTCCCTCTAACTCTTACGCCTGACTTCTACCACAAAATAGACATGGCTATATCAAACTTCCTTTGGAAGGAGAAAAAGGCTAGAATCAGCATAAAAAAGCTTTGTTTAGACAAAACCGCTGGTGGGGTCAACTTACCAGATTTCAAAAGATATGAAACCGCCTTTCTAGCCAAGCAGGGAGCTCACTGGCTCTCACCTTCACCGGACTATACTCCAGTATGGCTAGAAATCGAGAACGAGATTCTAGAGGGTATTGCCCCTAGCGCGGCTCTCTCATCCAATCTAAACAAGCTAACCCACTCTAAATCAATATTCCATAACACCAAATCTGCTCTTCTGAAGTTTGACAAAATACTAGAAAACAGCATTCGGGGCTCACGTTGGGAATCCTTATGGGACAACCGTAACATTTTGTACAAAGGTAAACCCCTACACATAACATCATGGATCAAAAAAGGGATACTGTTCCCATTTCAACTTTTTGCGGGGTCATACTCTATTCCATTCAGAGACCTACAAATCAAATACGACCTCGAACCAATTGAATTTTATAACTTCCTAAACGTAAAAACAGCACTGTCCAAAGCCAAACTCTCCCGAACACCACCCTCCCTTCCATCATACCTAGCCAGAGTAAACAGGCTAGGACACCAGGTTTCCTACCTCTCTAGACTCAGTCGTCCCCAACATTCTAGCCTCATTACCCCAATCACGCAATTCTGGAACAACCTTGCGTCCAGGCCAATCACAGAAGTAGATTGGACCAATACATGGATATCCTGTATGAGACACAAAATCAGCCCCACCCTTTCTCAGACAAAATACTGGCTCCTACACAAGGCCTTCTGGACCCCGGCGCGATTATTTGCACACAACATCACCTCAGACGCCTTCTGCTGGAACTGCAAACGTGCGGAGGGTGACTTATCTCACATCATCCTAGAATGCGACTGTGTAACACATTTTTGGGAGAAGATATTCGAGTTCATATCAAAACTATTCCACATTACACCAACTAAAGAGCTCCCTTACTTAGTTTTTGGATTCACCCAGGACCCTTCCCTTGAAGCAGACGATAAGGCCTTACTTGAACTCCTTCTCACTGCGGCGATCAAGACAGTCCTTAAAAACTGGAAAGATACCAACAAGGCCAACTTCGCAGGGTGGTTAAATTGGATAATCAGCTTACGCGGTGCAGATAATATCGCACTTCAACAGACACCGTGGCGCCCGCCCACGAGAAAACTGTGGTCAACCCTTGATAACTACTTTACGACACATAAGCCACCTTAAAATGGTCCACCACTGTTTACGACGCATGCACACGCGCTTGCAGTCTCCCATCATTGTACTATTTTTCATGGTACCCTTTTCCTTAATGCTAGGGGTACACAATATCTGCTACTAAATGTTTGCTGAGTATGCGATACATGTTCTGCTACTTTCAGCGAGATATCTGTTAATCTGTACTCTTGAATTGTCATTGACTATTGTTGTAACATACTGTACAGCACTTTTAAACCGTGAACTTCTGAATATAATTGTACTACTGGATCTACTCACTGTTTGTTACTGCTGAAACAACCAATAAAAACTTATTGAACATAAAAAAAAAAAAAAGACAGGTCAGTCTCCAAGACGTCATATCAATATACCATTGGATACGGAGGCTCAAAGCAAAAAAAGCACCAACACATGCACCTGCATAAAGGGAGAATAACAACCTACATTAAGTACTATAGAATGTTAGCCGGCAGAACCGGAAGGCTGAGAGTCCATGTGAATAAGATCATGTGGGTCTAAGAATCTGATTTGATCTGCAGGAGCTGAAAAACACTTGGAGACATCATTTTACCAGATGCTCATAATTGCACAATCAAAAAGGCTATATTTATAACCAGCTTCTCGCAAACAAGGACTCAGTTCTGCAAATTGTCGTCGTAGTTGAACTGTCTCCTTTGCAAAATCTTGATGAACAAAGAGTTTATTTACTTCAATTAGGAGAGAAGGTATTTCTCAGTCAGCCTTTCGTACGAGGAGGAGGTGTTGATTCCTCAGAACTATAAATATAACTTGTGTTGCTTTGACCTGATTAGGTTTACGAATAGAGGGAATACTGTGAGCCTTGTCAATCTCAAAACGTTCTGGAAATGTGATATTTGATATTTCAGTTAGATGGTTTTCCAAGAAAAGACAACAACTTTGACTCTCAATTCCCTCCGGGACATTAAATATGCGTAAGTTGTATTGTCTATTTCTATTCCCCTAATCCAATAAGGAACGTTGGAGAGAAGCAACCTGAGGAATGAGTGGAGCCGTAGTCTTGATGGCTTTAGTATTATCACAAATTTATATCGCATTGTCTGCAACTCTCATCAATAATGAAGCCATATCTCTCAGAATATTTTTGATATCTGAAGAAATTGTGTCAGTATTAATATGAATAGCTTGAATTTCCTCCAAAATGTTTGTCAATTAATTGTCTTGTGAGCCAATGACTATAGATTTGGTAGACGGAGGTGAAATAGCTTGTTTACATTTATTTGGCACTGTTTTGGAATCCATACTGACAAACAGAGAGCAAGCAGGTAATAATAAATAAATTATGTCACAAATAGCAAAGATTTTGAAGTGAAATGTGGACTTCTGACAGAACAATAAAATAATATGGCAGCATACTGCTCCAGAAAGTCTTAAATCAGCGTTACAATAAAGGGGAATACAAAATACAAAAATCCCTTTAAATCTGTTGAAAAACAATAGTGCTATCAAGCAAGAGGCAGGAACAAACCCCTTTAAGAAGGCAGGGTTTCTGAAGAGAGGAGGCGCCCAGCAAGTCCAGCCCGCCTACTCTGTGGAGCTTACAGAGAAAGCCAAGGGAAGCAGGAGCCCTCTCTAAAAAATCCTACCGCTCCTCCCAGCGAGGCACTAGACCTTCGAAATAGAGACCACCGACACTGCCAGCCTGAAGGAACACCTGGACACAAAAAAGAACCTTGAAAAAGCCCTTATCATCGCGAAAGTATCATCGATGTTGCAGGTGAGAAACGGAGCTCAAGGCGCGGTGGCCATCTTGGTCGCGCACGCAGCGGACTTCCTTTTAGTATGTATTTTAATTGTATATGTTATAAAAGGTTTCTCTAATTGTTGTCAATGCTTTTTAACATTTTTTTCATTTTTAGTAATGTATATTGTGGGGCTTATCAGGGTACAGGTTGGAATGTAAATTAAGTGTAAATAATATATATATTTTAATTGATTATTATTTATATTAATTGTTTAATTTTTCTTTTTAATTAACTTTAAAGTGCGGATTGTGTGTTTTGTAGGGGTGTATTGTGGGAAGTAAATTAATTATGGCTAATGAATAAATATTTTTAATTACGAATAGTTATATAATTGCTAATTTAATTATGTTAACTGTTTATTTTTTATGTTTTAGGTGCTGGTTGTGTGTTTTGTGGGGCATAGTGTGGGAAGTAAATTAATGATAAGTCATCAATAATTATTTATTATTAATAATAATAATTTAATTGACAATTAATTAAGTAAAATTTTGTAATGTTGTTGTAGGTATTCTGCGGAGTCAAAGAACTATGCTTGGGATCATGGAACGTTAGTAGACAGGGACTGAGTCATCCTACCACCTGAGTATTCATGAGCCAGGGCACCAACTATGTATAGTGTCTCTCTAGCCCTCCTACTCACTCAGAGAGGGACAAGTGATTAGACACCCCAGAACACAACACTCCAGACTCTCTAGGGAATCACGGTTGCTGGACCCACCCTTTCGCTCTCACTCTCGTACCAGTCCACAATAAGATTTGACAGAGACACAAGGACAGTTTAAATTGTTTATTTCAACCATCGTGCTCTAGAATGCAGTACACGTGCCACAACAAGTAGAAAACAGCCTAAGACAAATACGGTTAGCATAGCAAGTGGTCCCTAAATCATAAAAGGTGCTGTCATTATATACTCCAGTGTAGCCTAACCTCCCTCCCCTTCTACAGAAGCAAAATTATTATATATTTGAAGAACTCTGGGTTTTAGCAGCAGACCCCGTACCTCAGTCTATAAATAGAAGATCTACATCACAGGTTCTGTTGCGCTCCCTTGTCTAGAAAGATCCCTCTCCAAGTGTGTGTTACCCACCCATTTATACCTATATACCAAAAGTACATGTTCCCGAATAACAGCTGCATCTGCATGTTTTTTCTAGGTTCTAAGGCCTGCCCCAAACAGAAAAACAGGGGCCATTGTTGTCCTACATTGTCTGCAGTGTGCAGACTAAATCCCAGGAAAGGGCAGAATGCAGAAACAACATCATGTTCTGTGTAAAAGTTGCTGTGTGGCACAAAGAAAAATACCTTCTTGTAGTAACGTGTGCAAAGCCGAGGACAATCTGCCATGGGCTCATGCTACCCTATGGAAAAACAACAATGCCCATATGGACCATGTGACAATGTAATAATGTTTTGTTTTGGTGTGTATTTTATTGTACAGGTAAAGTGTGTATAGGAAATTCATTATAACAACTAATTAGTTATTTTAATTTATATTATTTATTAAAATGAAATGATACATTCTGCTGTAATATATGTGAGTGAGATATTCAGTACATTATAAATTATGTGTGATTTGTGGCATTTGTTGGAGTAAAGAGTGGAAAGTTAAGTAAATATACATTTTTTACAGTTAATTATTAATAATAATTGTTTAATTGACATTTAATTATGAAAATTATACAAATAACATTGTTTTAATATATATATGAGGTGTGGGTTCTTTCTTGTGTATGGACAACGAGTGAGGTAATTAAATATAATTATGTTAGCAATAGTTAATTATTATTAATATTGTAATACATATTAACATATGTAATATGTGTAAATAATATCATCAAAAGAATGTATTTTACATATGTATTGTGTACTTTGTTGTAGAATAATAGGATAACAAGTTATTTAAATAATATTAAATGTACAAATAGTTGATTGATGTTTTATAATTATGTTATTTATTATTTTATGTGTTAGTTATGTTGTGCTTTTTAAATGTAAATAACAATTTATTTATTGGTTTATGTTTATGTTTATGTTTTATGTTTTGGCAATTTGTATAGTGCGCAAATACCCTGGGGTGTCTCAGCGCTTAAGGATTCTGAAATCGGACAAGTGGGCGCAGGGCTTGTGAGTGAACAACCAGGTTTTGAGTTGTTTTCTGAAAATGATAAGGGAGGGACTGTTTTTTATATTCATGGGGAGGGAGTTCCCGAGTCTGGCTGTGGAGACCACGAAGCACCTGTCTCCCCAGGTGGCTTTCTTGGTTCGTTGGATAAAAAGGAGGTGTGACGAGGCAGGACGGAGTTACCTGGTGGGTGCATAGAGGCAGAAGGCATTTTTTAGAAACTGAGGGCCAGAGTTGTTAATGGATTTGTAGGCGATACTCAAGGCTTTGAATTTGGTCCTGCTTCTGACGGGCAACCAGTGAAGCTGGCGGATAAAAGGGGAAATGGAGCTGAATTTAGGGGTACCGAGCAGAATTCTCGCTGAGGCGTTCTGCACTAGCTTAAGTTTATTTAGGACCTTTTCTTGTGCATTGAGAGGGCGTTACAGTAGTCGGTTCTGGAAAAGATGAGGGTAGTGATCAGAGTTTTGCCAGCCAAGGGTGGGAGGTATGGTAGTAGCTTTTTAATTTTTCTTAGAGTGAAGAATGAGGTGGATACTACCGAATTAACGTGATGATTGAAAAGAAGTTTGTCATCGAATAGGACCCCAACGTTTCAAACCTTGGTGACGGGTTGAGGTGGAGATCCCAAGTCGCTAGGCCACCAGGAGGGAGACCAACCAGGGGAAAGTTTGCCGAAGGTCATTACCTCCGTTTTGTCAGAGTTTAATTTTAAACAGTTGCTCCTCATCCAGGAGCTAATGGCTAGCATTCCCTCCTGGAATCTGGCAGCAACGGTTTCTCCGTCCTTGTGAATTGATAGAACCAGCTGGGTGTCGTCGGCGTAGGACGTAAGACTAATGCTGTGTGAAAGTGTGACAAACCTTGATGTATTGGCAAGATGGCGGCCGTGAGGAGCGGCTGAGCGGCAGCATCAGCAGTGTGGACGCAGTTTGGATGTAACCTCGACACATTTGTCTTTTATCCCGAACCATACCATGGGCTTACCGGGCAGTCAGTAAAAGGGCGCTTTCGGAGCCAAGCCGAGCCAAGAAAGTCCATGGAGTAACTGCACGAAAACCGTCCGGATACAGCACGGCGGCTTGGCGGCTTGGCGGCTTGGATGTGTTTTGCCGATCTTCACCACAGGGCACTCCCCCCTGGTCTGCGGAGGCTTGTTGCCTCACTACTCCTGAGGATCGGGTTGGTTGGGAGGCTTCACGGTGACCGCGGAATCAGGAGGCGGAGGCGGGGTTCTACAGGGCCTGGATCTGGTGAACGGAGCGGAGGCGGAGGTGGCGGCGGCGGTGGCTGTGGCGGCATACGCAGAGCGGAATCTAGAGGTTGTGAGGATCGTGTGTATAGGGGACCGATCAGGGCAAAGCAGCGACTCTCTTCACTCTCGGCATCTGCCGCACGGATGGCCCCTAAAACTAACACTGGAGGTAAGCCGCCATCAAAAAAGAAAAATGTAACTGATAATGCCGGCATAGCAGGCAATATTACAGACAACCCTGCGAGCGCCGCGCCTGTTTCTGTAGTTAGTACCGGCGCTGAGGGAGTAACACTAGAAGCAGAATCTGGGGGTCGGGCAAAACAACAACAACCGTCTTCAGGACAGAGTACCCCCAAGGAGATGCGGCCCCCCTCTGTTAGAACTAGACAAGCTACAGCCACCGCCACTATGAGTGTGGTAGATATGATGAACCGTAATGAAAGAAAAAAAAAGCTGAAAGAAATGGAACCGGCTACAGTAGTGGCCCCAGCGGTTCCAGTGTTAACATTACCGGTTACTGAAGAAGATGGAGAGCTTGAACCTGAATCAGAGATCGAGTCTGTGTTACAACTGGCCTCACAATCTCAACCTCAACCTCAAACGCAATCACAGCCGCATCAGCCGTGTCAGGAGATCGGAGCCGTGGGCAATGTCTTTAATGGAGCTCTGGACTTGATGGCACAACCGATGCTGCCAGCTGGTATGACTATGGGGGATGATGAGGGGCCTGGCAATGAGGGCAGTGAGCTTACAGTTCCTATATCAGCTAAGGCCAAGGATACGTTAAACTCATTATCAGAAGGCATTGTAGAGCATATTCCAATACCCGCATCTATTAACAGCGGAGTCATTCAAGGAGGCTCAACAACAGGCGAAGTATTGAAAGAGTCTATCATGACTACTACGGTTCCAGATGAACCCGGACGATCAACGGCAAATGCCTATCACTCTGGTTTGCTACATGGTGAGAAGGAAAAGGAAAAGGAAAAGGAAAAGGAGAAGACCCCCAGTGAATGTTTCTTTTCCGTAACAGAGGAGGCCGATTGGTCTGAGGATGAGGAGCTTCATAGTTCTGATATCGACTGCAGTAACCCAGAAACAGAGAGCGACAGCGAGGTGGGGTTACCATCAACTACTATCAAAAATAAGCCTTCTCAAAGGGGTCAACCGGAATTAACATGGGATCACTCCCCAACAACATCCCTACAAGGGAACTCTAATCAGGCGACGGGTCATACACAGCACCAGGAGAACACGCAACTCTCAATGATGTCACTGATGGCAATGATGGAATCAATCCATCAAGGAATAACTGCGCATAGAGAAGAGACCCGATCAGATAGTCTTAAGGCTCAAGCAGCAATGAGAAAGATGAAAGGAGTGGTCAGGAAACTTTCGAAAGCCTGTGTGAATGTTGGAGATAGGGTTTCAAACCTAGAGGAAAGGATAGTCGCCACTGAATCAGAGGCTGCAGTCGCCACGAGCAGAGTGGAATCTCTTGGAGCACAAGCAATTGATGTCCAGTGGAAGCTGGAGGACCTAGAAAATAGGCAAAGGAGGAATAATCTCAGGGTCCTTGGGATCCCGGAAGGGATTGAAGGGCAGGATGTTAAAGCCTTCATAGTCAACATTTTTGAGAAAGCTTTTCCAGATATCGCTGGGTGGAATTGGACCACTGAAATCCAGAGGGCACATAGGACACCGTTCAAAATGAGACAGAATCCCAGAGAAGGTGACAAGCCCAGAGCAATTCTAATTTACATAGGTAACTTTCTTCTCCGACAGTCCATCTCAGAGAAAGCGAGGCCAGACGCCAAAAGAACCTTTGAGGGGGGCTCTTTCTTCGTAAGGCCTGATTTTTGCCACTCCACCGTTGAACGGCGTTGGAGACTAAGACAATTAATCAGGCCTTTCCAGGACAAAAGAGTACAGGTCTATCTTATAAAGTAATAAGCTAAAAGTAATTCACTTGGGCAAGACAACGTATTTCTCCTCTGAAATCAAAGCTCGGGAGTATCTGGACTCAATATAGTATGGTATATTATTTACACAGCATAGGATCATCCTATATACAATATAGCTACTAGTAGAGTGTGTTCTTCTATTAGTTTTCAAATGATCACAAGTACATATGAAATGATCTGTCTAAGGGGGTCAGCTTATAGATGTATAGATCATTGGGGGGCTGTGTATGACCTCCGAGTTTAAGTTTAAGTTTAAGTCTAAGTCTAAGTCGCACAGAGTTACGGGTGTCACGATAAGGTGGTTCATGGTCCGTTTATGGTTTAGGTTGAGGTTTAACAAGTAGTTCGTATAGTGTCCACTGCTGGGTTGCACCCATCACACGCACAGACTCAGTCTGCGCGCCTCACTGGGGAGGGGGCTGGGGTCGGGGCTAGGGGGGTTAGGGGGGGTCAAGGTTTGGAGTGGGGTGGGGGAGGGGAAAGGAAAAAGCAAAAAGGAAAAAGAAAGTTCATGCAATAAATGTGTTTATCAATATAAATGATATGTTCAAAGTAGATGTACATATTCATGAAAAGCTCAGGAGGATTTTTGATTGGTTAGCATGCTGGCTTTGTTCCCTACAGGGATATGTCAAGGATTAGGGTAGTAAGCCTAAATATAGGTGGATTGAATAATTGGAAAAAGAGGGGTAGGTTTGAGGAGTATATCAAAATAATAGGGGCCGAAATTATATGTTTACAAGAGACCCACCTTCCTTGGAAAAAGAAACACTGGCTAAATCTAAGGGGGTATGAAATGCTGTCCTGTTCCTCACAGACATCAACGGTAAAGGGGGTAGCAATCATGGGCCGGGTAGGACTGGGAGGAGCAAAAAAATTTAAGGCCGATGTTCTGGGAAGATGGGCAATATGTGAATTGAACCTAGGCATAACTCTATGTTCAGTATACGGTTCTAACCTGGATGATCCGGGGGTGATGGATCACATAGAGAGGGAACTAACCAACTGGCCTGCACCTATAGTAATGTGTGGCGATCTCAACATCTCTGCAGATTTTATAGGTGATACCCCTTATATCGGTCGCAAGCCCCGGGTATTCAGAGCTGTATCCTCTATAATTCAATCTCATGGGCTGAGGGATGTGTGGGGAAGCCTAAAGAAAGACGAACCTGGGTCCACATACTTCTCACACCCATTTAACAAGCATACAAAACTGGACTATTTTATGATATCAGCAACTTGTCTCCCTAATGTAGAAATTGCAATGCTCCCCAGGTTAATATCGGATCACAATGCCCTTGTTCTTACAATGACTGTCAATAAACAAAGGGGGAAAATCAGACCCTGGTCTTTCGACAGAAAGCTTTTAGTGGATAGTAATTACATAGCACATATAAAGAACTGGTCCCAGTCTTTCTTTGATGCGAATAGATATAGTGCATCCCGGGTCATGGTTTGGGATAGTTTCAAAGCTGGCTTGAGGGGAGAGACAATTAGCTACTCGGGTCGGATGTGGAAAGGAGTTAAGGAAGACAGAGAACGCCTTTTGGTAAAACTGGCGGAGGCTGAGGAACAACATAGGAGAGACGTATGCCATGGGAGTCAGGGCACTCAGAGTTTAGAATGCCTGAATAGCATGAAGGCAGACATCCAACGGCAATTGGCCAAGAAAGCTGCAGCGGAATATCAAACCCGTAGAGCCGGAATGTACGAAACAGGGGAGAATGCAGGTAGGGCTTTAGCGCTACGGATAAGACAGGCTACATCAAAAAATATTATCACTGAAATTAAAGAAGGGGATCAGATCTATAATAAATCAACTGAAATTCTTGAAGTTTTTAGGAGGTTTTATCAGGATCTATATAAGGAAGAGATGGATATAGATGATCCGGGTATAAACTGGCCGGATACAGGCACTAAACTCACGTCTAGTCAGAAAGAAACTTTGGAGCAGAATATTACTATGGATGAGCTTTCTGAGGCACTACAAGATTTAGCAGCAGGTAAGGCAGCAGGGCCTGATGCCATACCCCTGGAGGTTTATAAACACCTGAAGGAAGAAACGGCACCCCTTCTTTTAGATTTATTCCATGGGGTTGTAAATACTGGAGTTATACCAGAATCTTGGACCAAAACCAATATAGTGGTATTCCACAAAAAAGGGAAACCCAAGGAAAGTCCCGGCTCTTACAGGCCCATATCGTTAATAAATAGTGATAACAAACTATATGCAAAAATCATGGCTACACGGTTGGGGAGGATTATTGCGACTCTCGTCTCTCCTTGGCAGCATGGTTTTGTCCCTGGTAGGGATACTACTGACCATATTAGAAGAGTCATAACCCTATTCGATATCCATGCTGCTGGTGGGGGGGGGTCGCGGTGATCCTCCTCGACGCGGAAAAAGCGTTCGACCGTGTTAGGTGGAGTTTTCTGTGGAGAGTGATGGCAGATAGAGGTTTTGGTCCTAGATTATTGCAGGCAATGCAGGCTATGCACCTTAATCCAACCGCTAGCATCCAGCTTATGGGTGAGAGCTCTGGGCAGATCCACATTACGAGAGGCACAAGACAAGGGTGTCCGTGCTCACCCATCCTTTTCGCATTATACATAGACCCCCTAATTACTCTTATAAAGAATAACATTAATATAAAGCCAGTCGTCATTAATGGATTTCACACCAAGATTCTCGCATATGCGGACGACTTAGCCATAACTACCACTGATCCCGACAGTGCCATGAGGGGAATAATTAGCATCACATCTGACTTTGGGAGGCTATCCGGTTATCGCCTTAATGTGGCAAAAACACAGGTATTATGTTCAAGAAATATAGTCAAACTTGATGATATATACGTAGACTCAGTAGTATACTTAGGAATAACAATCAATGCCCAGCCAAGGGACATCATCAAAGACAATTTTTTGCCACTACTGGAAAAGATGAAACAGGACCTAAAAAGAATTAATACTCTTCATTTGTCAATTATAGGTAGGGTCAATGTCATTAAAATGACAATGTTCCCGAAGATCCTATATAAATTTAGGTCTATCCCCTTTAAAGTCGATGACACATTGATCAAGGAAATGGAGGCAATTTTCATGAACTTTGTCTGGCAATACGGCAAGGTGAGGAGATCATTCAAATATATGTCTCTTCCCCAGGGAAAGGGTGGGTTAGGAATACCCAATCTTAAGTTTTACAATTGGGCTTGTCGGCTTACAGGAATGGCTATACTCTTGTTCCCTGAGGATAGGCCGCACAGTCAGGGAGATATCCCATCTATTTATCAGCTGGCTCTAGGGAGTGAAGCACACGGGGTATTGCTGAGAAAATATGATAAACGCTTTTATAAGGCATCAGGCTATAAAATACTGGAAGACATCTGGGGGTTATGGTCCTCTGTACAGAAAAATCAGAGCATTCCAAAGTATAATAAACATACCCTACTTTGGAAATCAGGACTATTCCCGCATCTAAGCAGGGATGGTCCTTGGAGACATTGGGAAAGACAGGGAATCACTACACTAGGCCAAGTGATGACAAAGGATGTTTTGAGGCCCCTCGAACTTCTGAAGTCACGTTTCTCACGTCAAGGCTGTCAAGAGTTCAAATATATGCAGTTGTTCAACACAATAAAATCAAAAAGACCGAGCATAAACATATCAAAAGACTGTACACTACTAGATTATATGAAGGGAGGTGGTTGCAGAATCAGGACAATGTACTGGCTATTCTTGGAAACGCTAACCGATGACATGCTCAAGACAGAGGCTGCTTGGGTTGATAAACTGAGAGATCCTGACATAGACCTGGATAGAGCTATCCTAATGGATAAAAGGTTCCTACGTTCCTCAAATCTAAGAGCACAGCACTTTAAGACTCTCTTCAATTCATACTATACACCGGCGAAACTGTATGATTGGGGAAAGAGGGCGGATAACAACTGCCCTAGATGTGGAAATGGGCCTGCTGATGTTGTACACATGTTTTGTAGCTGTGGGAAATTAGGGTCTATTAAAAAGGAAATCGAAAAGTTCTTAGAGGGGCTGCTAGCTGTCAAAATAGTCTTATCCCCTACACTTTTAATAATTGGGTGTGATGCTAAAATGGGTTTAAGTACAGAGTCTGAGGCACTCGTTTTTATATCGACAGCTGTTTTTAGAATATTAATTGCTGCTGCATGGAAGGATGTTGAGGCCCCAACCTTCCAAATGTGGATGTGCAGGATGCTCGGGATCCATAACATCGAGTCAGAATTGTACGCCCTAAAGGGAATGAAATCCAGGGAAATGGGGCTAAGGATCTGGGCGCCTCTTGCATCATGGAGGCGGCTAAAAAGCGGGGGTTTATAGCTTTTCTAATACCTAATGTAGGCACTACTATCAACCTATCGTATTCATTGTATTTATCGTCCTACGCTATATCAGCTGAGCTTTTATTCCTATTAGGTATATTTATCTTTCTGTATGTATATTTATTTTCCTGTATCAATATCTACAGTTGTGTATGGATTACATTATATTGTCATGAACTTTAAAAAAAAAAAAAAAAAAAAAAAAGACTAATGCTGTGTGATTTGATCACCCTCGCCAAGTCCGAAACATAAATGCTGAACAAGGTCGGACTCAGCGAGGACCCCTGCGGCACTCCACAAGGAAGGGAGAAAACAGGTGAGTAGTGAGAGCCTAGTTTTACCGATTGTGTCTGATTCGCAAGGAAAGAGGCCAGGAGATCCCTGGCTTTGTGATTGATGCCGAGGGCTGAGACACGGTTGATCAAGGTAGCATGATTGACCGTGTCAAACACCGCAGAAAGGTCTAGGAGTATAAGGTCTGAGAGTATAAGTTTGTATTTTAATTATAATAATATTTGTAGTAATTTATTAAATGCATTGCACATTGTAATATATATTTAATGTATGTCATTGGATTAAAAAGTACTCCGATTTTTTATCTTTACATACTTATACTTTCTGTTATTTAGAATGTTTTTGAAATTATTTTATTTTGTTCAGGTTAATTAGTCTGTTTCTAATCTTGCACTAAACAGGGAAGGATTAGTAAATGTTACAACACCGCAATCCAACACTTTGTCACTGACTGGAGAAGGAATAGTACATTTTATCCCTTCAAAATCCAACACTTTCCCTACTCTTGTGTTGACTGGAGTGGGAATAATAAATTCGATCCCTCTGCAATTCAACACTTCTCCTATTGTTGCACTGACTAGAGTGGGAGCAATGCATTTTACAACTCCGCAATCAAACACTTTCCCTATTGTTGTACTGACTGGACTGTGAATAGTACAGTTCAGCCTTCTGCAATCCAACACTTTCCCTACTGTCGCACTAACTATAGTGGGAATATTACATTTTACCTCTCCCAAGTCCAACACTTGCATAGATTGTTGTAGGCATAGTATATGTGTTAGTTGTAACACTTTATAGTTTACTTTATATTGTTTTCATTTATTTTATGTTTTTGTTTATTTAAAATTATAATATTTTTATTTATTAATGTTTTTCATATGTAATATATTTTTTGTAAATTGTAATTTTCTTTTTGTTTAATTTTTTATTTGCACTTAAATTGGTTTGTTTTTTAACATTGTTTATATTATTGTATATATAAATATATATATATATATGCTCCTGTTTCCACTCGAGGAACTGGGCACTCGCAGGCAGGTGAGATTTTGCGGCTGTGGACTCCCCAAATTATATATTGCTCAACTCCTTTTAGTCCAAAAAAGAAGATATCGCACTCCTGGGGGACGTTGTCAAGAGAGTTCATTCAATTACCAGCAACAGGCATAGGCACGTTTCGGCGAAAATGCCTTTCTCAATGTCAATGACACATCACAAACGCCATGTTTTTCAACGTTTCTAATTTCCTCAAAGAGATTGCTTGCAGTCATATTTACGCATTATTTTGCAATCATCATGATACATTTCATAATTAAAAAATTATTCCTCATTTTTACATGTGAATATAACTCATGAAAAAATCCCTCAACCGGGTATCGGTCATACAGTATACATTATGTTATGGCGCATTAAGTTCATTTCGACGTGGATCGGCTAGTGTCCCTTCCTTGAGAACATTTCTGAAAAACTTCTCTATACATTATACTTCATGCATTGTAACATAATGTATACTGTATGACCGATACACGGTTGAGGGATTGTGTCATAAGTTACATTTACATGTAAACATGAGGAATGATTTTTTAATTATGAAATGTATCATGACGATTACAAAATAATGCGTAAATATTACTGTAAGCAATCTCATACAGATACGTGTTTGGTACAGTGAAATCATTCACTAATGAATTGAAGCATGTATAAACAAGAGGGGAGATAAACTCATTACAAAATGGACTTATGTTAGAGCTGTTGTGCTAGTCCTTTCTTTGTTTTGATGAAATTCGAAACGTTTCCGATGTGTTATTGGCATCGAGAAAGGCATTTTCGCCTTAACGCGTCTATTGCTGGTCATTGAATAAACTCTCTTGACAACGTCCCCCGGGAGTGCGATTTTTACTTTTTTCGACTTAAAGGAGTAGAGCGATATATATATATATGTGTCTTGTTTACGTTGTTACACTTAAAAATAATTACATTATAATATAGATTGTTAGTTGTTAATAATATTGTTTAATTAGATATATGTAAATATATATATATATATATATATATATATATATATATATACATATATATATATATATATATATATGTATACATATTAATGTGCTTAACTTTTTAAAATAATTATAATTGTTGTAGTTAATTTAAAAATCATTACCTATATTTTCTGTTTATTATTATAGTGTTATTATTTAATATATTTAATGTTTACTATTTAAATGTATATATATTAAGAAAATATATTTTAGACAACGACATTAGTAAATATTTTTTTTCGAAATATTTGTAATTTACATGATAAGCATAGCATTTCAATATTTTTTACATATTTACGATATTTATGTCACAATATTTTTGTAAACCGGTGTTTTGAGGGTTGATATTTTGTCAGTGAACTTCAAGGTTTATTACAACTAGAACGGGAAGGGTTCAAGAGAGACAAATAGGGAGGGATGGAGAAGGTGGAGGGAAAGCAATCAGGGAGTGAGAAGAGAGAGAGAAGAGAAGATGGGCGAGAGAAGGGATGGATGGAAAGATAGAGGTTGATGGAAGAAATAAAAGTGTGTTTAAGCATTGTTGCCAGGGCTGCTTTAGGATACCCAATCAGACCTGTCATATAGCTACTGTATATCTTTATAATGCGTTAAGTTAGCATAGGCTCATTACATGTTTTAACGCAATTTTTTCCTTTTGCTGCTTCTGCACACGACACTTAATTGTTGATTTAGCTTTCAACCTAGTAGTTCGTTGTGGTTTACATGAGAATAATATGTTATTACTCTGATATCAGCTTTGCTTAATAAACTATGTCTGTACAGAGAGTGCTGAAGCTTCAGGAATAACACAATACAGAATTGTTATGAGGTCTGATCTTCGCGCCTTTATAGACATAACATAAGTGCAGCTTCTGCCAACTTTGGGCTTTAGGCGGGTTTTATATGGCTTTGCTTGAAGCACACAAACACACTTGATGCTGTTCGCATGCAGAGAGAGCTGGTGTATGCTGATGTGATCTCTTCATTCTAGGATCCTGAGGTATGGGCCCGCCCTAATTCAACCCAAAGAGACCTTCTTAGCTATTAATATAATATGCGAGTTAGGGAGGGTGAGAAATAAGTGTTGTTAACCCTTATTCATTTACAGCATGTTAACATGCTGTCACCATTCGCTTTCTATGGACTAGTAACTATGCTGGTAACTTTGCTTCTGATAATATGTTTACTTGTATTATCTAAGATACTGCGCCTTAGAAGACGGCATTAGTAAATAAACATTTCAAATGCTCACGTGTTCTTCTTTACTCCATGTTCTGGTTCAAAATGATTGTATAACGAAAGAGTGCTCATGTGTTCCACGTAACCTGAGGTTTGTGAGTTCATGTTCTGGTTTGTCTAAACATTGGGAGTTGGTTATGACCAATGAGACACTGTAGCTAGCTCGGTAAGGGGTTTGTTGGGTACTAAGGTGAGTTTTGGGTCACCCTAATTCGCTGAGGTTCCAATCCTCTGTGCACAGTTCTGTGGGAGAACAGAAACCCTGCTACATGGCGCCCATACGTTGGTGGTCTTATATCATGACACTCGAGTAGTATATTATTCAAACCTTAACCCCTTCACTGTCGTTTCCGGAAAACGGTGGTGTAGGAGAAACCTACCTATTTTTTGAAATAGGTCTTTTCAAGCTTGAATCTATCTAAAACGGTTTCTTTGAATTACTACCCAGTTGTGCTACAAAGTTTTCTTTGTTTATTAGTGGTTCCGGTGATATCATGGCTGTGGCCATTGCGCAGCATAGTCGCATTGCCGTGCGCAACCATTTACAAACTTACCAAGTCCCTTTGGAAGGCTTGGCTGTGATTTTGGTGGTGTGTGCAGATCCGGCGTACCCTTTCGAGCTGTTTTACTCGTGGGTCACATTTCCGGAGGTGGACGCAATTTCTGGTGTGTTCCTCCACTACACTCCATCCCCTGTACCGGCTGAGTACACACCGTACAGGGCACTGGAAATACCTATTGATCATTGGCAGCATCGCGTTTGGTTTGATGGCGCCCTAACCCACTCTTTGTCGGCTGCGAGGTTAGGTCCACTATCCATTCCAGGTACAAATTGGCCTGCATTGGGTGGCTTCACCCCGCACCCGAATCACGGCTCTTGTCCACTAGTGGATATTCGTAGACTACACGTTGTCTCGATTGCTGTGATTCGAGCATTAGTGCAATACATAGGTCGTCATCTCCCGGGAGGTCCCCCGGGGGGTGCGGCCGTTCAAACGGAACATGGCGGTTTGAGGCTTAATCCAGTTATGGTCAATTCAGTTTTTGGTAAACGCCCCGATGATAAAGATGATTTTCCTTTTTGGCTTGCCGAGAAATTTGACCAACTGGAAGCTGTGTTTCCGAATTCTACTCCTGCAGATAAACATAGAATGTTAACGATTACTTTACCTAAGGATTTAGCTCCCGAACTCGTCGACTGTGAGAGCTGGGGAAAAACTTTTGCGGCAGTTTATACAAGGTGCTTCGGCACCCCTACAATGACACAGCTGCCTACGATCATAAAATGTGTTCAGGATGATCACGGACCGGAGGCGGCTGTTGAATTGGGTATGCGCCTGTGTGGTTCTTTTGAGATTGTAAGGGATCTCATTCTCTCCAATGTTAAAGGAGACGCAGTGAACTTTCAGGTGTCTAACGCTTTGGCAGTTATACCAGAGGCCGACAGACCCCGACAGTTGGCGAAGATTATGGTGGCCGCTTATAAAACAATCGGTCGCACAAGTAAGGGTTTGAAGTACTTCGCAGTTAAGGAGAAGAAACAACCACAAGTGCAATCTGCTGCGGCAGATGTACAACCCAAGTCCAAAAAACTGAATTGGCCACAGAAACAGAAACAGGGGAAGCAACAACAGCAGACTCAGAATTCTTATCCTGCGCCACAGGTTCCTGCGCCGACTGAGAAAGTTTATGATTTGCGCGACCGCGCGATGATTAAATCACCTGATCGATTTCAGGTTTCTGATCAACGCTCTCCTCGTTCCTTTCAGGACTCATCGGCCCCGAAGACCGGTGGAGGAGGAGGCCGGAGGGGACGTGGTGGCCAACAAGGACGTGGCCAGCCCCGCCAGACAGAAGGCGCAGGGAAGCAGGAGGATTTTACGCCAAAGAGACCGCAGTTTGCGAAAAAGAAAGTCGCAGCCTTAACAGCTCATCGATATGCCACAGATAGTGAGAACGCGGCTTCGGAATCTGATGTGGGCTCTGACCTTGCTGGACAGCGCGGCGGAGATTACCATAGTGAGAGAGGCGCTGCGTCCACTACTGAGGGTGACAGCGACTGATGTCTACGTTGTAATAGAAACAGCCGATACAAGACTTGCTCCCCCTGAAAGACTTTATGAAATTGTCCTGTTAATTGAAGGTGACATACAACGTACCGTTAAAGGGGTATTTTGGGAAAATCTTTCTTCTACGTATGACATTTTGCTTTCGGAGGCTGACTGGCCCCCACCTTTTGTGCTCGCGGCACCGCGAGGGGAGGAGGTGATCCTCCCCAGTTTCGCGAACACTGTCTCGAAAGAGCATGCGCAGCATTTTGCAGAAGAGTGGGCTCGGGCTCTCGCACCGGCTCTGTACCGTAATCAATGTGGTTGGGATAAATTGTCCCCGAGCCGCGAAATTCCCTTACGGTCTCAGCCACAGCCTCAACCTCAATATCCCATTCGGCGTGATGCAAAGGCTTCCGTCGCGGAGATCCTTGAACAATTGGAATATCAAGGAGTTATTGAAACGTGTGCGTCACCAATGAATAATCCTCTTTTTACTGTTGCCAAGCCTGACGGATCATATCGTTTGGTATTGGATTACCGGCATTTGAACTCGCATTGCCGTAACTGTGCAGTACAGAATACACACGGCTCTGCCCTAGTGGATAGTCTTGTGCGTAAGCGTTTTAAAACAACGCTTGACATTTCCAACGTTTTTTCTGCCCACAGATTGGATAGCTTAAGCTCCCAATGGACCAGTTTTACGTGCGCTGGGGTCCAAAAACAATTCCGGCGTCTCCCGATGGGCTATAAGAATAGTCCTGGTATATTTACCGCATGCATAGTCTCTCTTTTAGAGAGAATTGACCCAGATGCTTGCTCGTACGTGGATGACATATATCTCACAGACGACGAAATTTGGGAGCATCTGTGTCGTGTAAATTCGATTATTTGTACCTTTGCAGATATGGGTTACAAATTTAACTTTGCAAAATCGCACATTGCTGAGTACACAGTGTTGTTCCTGGGCTATGAGCTCAACAATGAAGGTAGAGGTTTGGCTCCTCACTTCTTGGAGAAATGCGCCCAGTTGCGCGCTCCAACAACTCTGAAAAAATTACAGTCATTGCTGGGCTTTTTAAATTTCGGGAGGACATACATTCCGGAGTATGCCCAGCGTATCAAGCCTTTGTATGCTTTGATACAACCTACTTTTTCTAAATCATGCTGGCTGCCTGAGCACTCAGCCGTCTTGCAATCTTTGCAGGCTGATCTGCTCGCTTCTAAATTTTGTATTGACTCGTGATAACCACACCAACCTGGTGATAAGAATTATTCCTGGGACGGTGGGTTTCACGTACTTGACTTTTAATGAAGGAGACACAGTACCTATTGCTTACAAGTCACACTTGTACACTTCGGCAGAGATGCGGTTTCCCACTGTGGAAAAGGTTTTAACAGCTGTGCAGATGGCGATTCTTAAAGAACGAGCTCTGTCACAGGGGAAACGCATGTTGGTTGTTACACCCTGTCCTCATTTGGAGGCAGTCACGAAAGCCAGTGTACCAAATTCAAAGGCTTTGTACCCTCGGTGGATTCAGTGGGCTGCGTCCTTGACGTCCACGGATGTCATGTTTATTTTTGACGCCTCGTTGCGGTCGCAAGAGTACTTGCAGTATGAGTTTGTTCATCCTGCTCCTCTAGCTATGCGACCTTTGGAGGACTTCCATTGCATCATTTACACTGACGGTTCGGCGCAGGTTGCGCATGGCTCTAAACATGCCTACGTTTCCGCATGCGCCATTGTGGTGGGTGCTATGTTGGACGATGAGTTCATATCCAGGGAAGTGCACACACTGCCACTGGGCGATTGCACCGCACAATTAGCAGAGCTTTGTGCTCTCTTACTAGCGTTGGAGTACGCAGATCCTAGTGTGACAACTCTTATTGTAAGTGATTCTTACTACTGTGTCTAGTCTTACAATGAGAACTTGTTCTTTTGGATTCAGAATTATTTTCGTGATTCCAAGGGTAGCACAATAAAACACAAGATGATCTGGGTTCGAGTGGCAGAGCTTAAGGCTAAGTTGCCGCTCGTTTTTGTAATTCATACTCTTGGCCACCAGCGTGTGGGAGTCCACGCTGTCGGTAACTCGCTTGCTGATGAAGCAGCGAAATTAGCAGTGTCTACATACTTAGTTGCAGCAGTTACACGGTCCAAAAGTAAGATTGATAGTGATATCATGGCGGCAGTTGCGGCCACTGAGAAGGGAGGTAAACATCCTTCGGGGTTCCCTTCGAAGTACACATACCACTTAAGTCCCGAAAAGGTTCCTTTTGTGAAAATTCCTGGAGTTGGTGAACGTTTGGTTCCCAACTCGGATCGCAGTGCTGACTTGATTACAGCAGCTCATGAAGGTGTGGCGTCTGCGCATGCGGGCGTCTCAGCCACTGTAACTCAATTACAACAACGTTTCTGGTGGCGGGGACTGTACAAACAGACGCGTGATTATGTCCTTCTTTGTGACATTTGTCAGCAGATTAAACCTTCGACTGCTGCGCGTCCACCACAGACTCAGTTGTACATTTCTAATAAACCACTAGGTTGTGTTTATTTAGATCACTGCGTTCCTTTTTTATCTGATACTGCTTATAAGTACATCTTAGTTGCAGTTGATTCATGCACACGCTTTGTGTGGGTCTGGCCCCATCGCAGCGCTGATTCACGGACTGTCATTAGAGATTTGCGCATCTTTGTAGGGATTTTTGCCTGTGGTACCTTCCATTCGGATCAGGGTCCGGCTTTCGCCTCTAAGGCGTATAAGGATGCCATGAATTCGATGGGGGTCCAAGTCAAGTTTTCGTCTCCCTACAGACCTGAGGGTAACAGTGTAGTGGAGCGAATGAACCATGATTTAAAGCAATCTTTGACAGCTCGAGTTATAGGCACTGGCAGAAACTGGCTAGCCCACCTCTAAGGCATGCAGCGTGCTCTTAATAATCTCCCTAGAAGGTCTCTGGGTGGGCAGACCCCATACGAAATGCTCTTTGGCATCAAGATGTACGTCCCTGACCTTGACGGTCTAGACTGCGTGGCTCGCGCCACAACCTTTGACGTAGATGAACATTGTAATGTTTTACAGGATCTACAAAAGACCAGAGACAGTCTTGCAAGGAACATTTGCCCTCCACATCGGATGTTGCGTTGCAGATCCCGGTAGTCTGCTGGCTACCCCAAGTAGGAGAACTGGTTCGCGAGAAGATCGATAACAAAAAAGAATTTGGTCCTTCCTATCGAGCTCCGGTTCCAGTGCTTGGAGTGAAGGGCATAAGAACAGTCATTTTACCACCACTTCCTGGTCGTAAGGAAAACAGGTTTATCTCAATTGACAATGTCAAGATACACAGAGTGGCCGATTCTTCTTAGCATGACACCGGCTGTTTCCTGTCCTTCCATTGTGAGAAATTCAGTTTTGCCCACTGCTTCTATTCAAGATACTGAGGTGGCCATCGAATTACCTGCAATTTCCAGTCCTTTATTAAGTACTTTGCCCGGTACAGACCAGGATGAATTAGACTATACTTACCCCACTGACTTGTCCATGCCTGACCTGCAAGCCCGTTTGGCCACAGAATCCAGATTTTCATTTGACACTGTTTCCAATGCCTCGAAGAAACCCTCACGTTTTGCAGTTTATGCCAGCTTGTTTAAAAAACATTTTTGAATTCCGCCTTGGACATATATTTGGCTGGTGCTTTTTTCAATTTACCTTTTTATGTCAATTGGGTTTGTGTTTTATTTTTTCCGACTTATGAATGGACACTATGTCGAAGAAAGAACATGCATTCGACATCTGAATGGAACTTTGGCCCCCCTTTCCTCATCGCATTCTGCACACAGATTGAAAAGAGACTTGACATTTGTTAACATCACTGCTTGGCCTGTCCTTGATGGAATAGTGTGGGATGCCGTTAGGTTTCAAATTCATGGCCCTACCGAGGTTGTTAATGTCCCCAATGTGCTTAGGGTTAATATGGGGGATGTGGTGAAACAAAACATACGTTCTGATGATTGGGATGTTCAGGCCGTAGAGTCTTTGTTTTCTGATTTGAAATACTATGCTGCCTTTGATGCTGAGGATTTATACTTAGAGTCTGCTAATTATGGTGATTTGTTTTGCTTTCAACATTTTGGCAATCACTTCTTGCATAAAACAACATCCAGAAGGAATACTGTAAATTATACACAATGGGAGCATTGCCCAGCTCCTAAACAAGGCAGTTTGAGTACTTTTTTGAAAAAGTACACTTATTTTACTGACTTCAATCAGTCTAATCCCGAGTCCTTTTATTTCAAAATGACACAGAAGCCTATGTCCAAGGTTAGACTTACCGATACCAAATTGTTGTATTCGAAGTTCTTTCTTGATCAGCTGGCTATTGGCGGCTATGAATTATGGAAAGAAACTATTGACTTAAAATCTGTTTGGGGTTCTAAAAGTTGGCAAGTACAAGGCACTAAGGCTTTGCACCGTGCTTGTCTAATCCCAAATCAAATGTTGTTTTTGAATTCCTCTATTTCACAAACAACGTGCTTTGGATTGGCTACTTCTAAAAAATTGAATTCTCCAACCATCCCAGAGTTAGAAGAATATTCTGGCTGGAGTAATTATACTCAGTTTTCGATTAGGGACTTGCAAACCCTATTGCTGAATTCATCCTTTAACATATCCAGTATGGATCCAAAAGGTTGGCTAGTGTGGCACAGAAGTGCGGATTCATGCCAGCACCGTTTTCTGGGTTTATCTGATGGCTTTACACAGGTTAGACCTGATCCACGTTTTGAAACTGAGCATTCTGTCACGACTTACTCTGTGGGCAAATTGTGTCAGAATTGGTTGAAACATTCTACATTGGCTGCAGTTAAATTACATCTTGCAAAGCTGAATGATGATGAAGATTTGAATGATTTCATAAAGGGCCCGGCTAGTGGTAGGTCCAAAAGATGGACATATGCTGTTTACAATGAAATCTGGAAGACATCACAGATTGAGGCTGCGACACGCCTTAGAGCTATAGATCAAGCCAATCTAGAAAAGGTGCTTGCTGTGGTAGATAATAGTATTAACATGCTTTCTTCCCGCATTTACACATTAGATAATATTGTGTCTTCTGTAGTGGATATTGTGCATGATGAAGTGTCTGTGTTGTACCATGGTCAGAATCAATTGCGTTCTATCATGCAATTTGCATTTTCCCTTCAGACATTGAAAACTGGCAAGGTGCCATGGAGCTACATGAATGTTTCTTCTCTCTTTGCCCCCTTTAATTTAACTGACAAGCAGCGCTTGCTTTCCATGCGAGATGCTTCTTTTTCTATGTTACATATTGAGAGATTGGAGTCCTTGCCTTTTTCGGTCGCAGAGGCCAACGATGCAACGTGGCTAATCCACGGTTTAATAACTTTACCTTTTGCATTGTATACATTTACAAATTGTATGCGATATGTTGCCATAGGTCGCTATGAGCCCTTAGGTAGTGCTTTTCTCCATGAAGTCTGGTCCCTTCCTTTCACTTATAGATGTTTGAAAGACGGACAGGAGGTTTATCTGAATGGGGAGGAGTGTACAGAAACACCAGACCATTCGCTAATGTGTAGGCATATACAATTGCACGGTTCTTGTAACCAAGACCGGCCGAACTTAGCCTGTGTTTTAAAAGGGACTCCAGTTCCTGCAATCACCCCGACTTTTACCTTACTGGGGAACGGAAGTTATTTACTTTTAAATAATGAAGATTGTTGCGGGTTAATTAAAGGTGTAGCTTATGTGGTAACTGTTGCTGAGCGTGTCGTTTGCTGCAGAAATGTCCTGTACCCACCCACACATGAAAATAGGGAGGTTTCCATTTGGCCACGCATCCCAACCTTGAAAGCAGAATTCAGCGGCATGAGCAGAATAAGGGCTCTATTGTCCCAGAAAGAAGTGGCCTTGAGTTCGGCTAGGGAGACTTTTGTTCTTCACATAGCTAACACCCGGACTGAGGTTCAGGCCCTTTTAAATACTGATTTACCGTTGCATTTCAGCGAGATGGTACATTCTATCTTTAACGCGTCCTCCACAACTGGGCTGGCGCATTTTTTAAAATCTGTTAGCAGTGGTCTTGTAACTTCATTTGAAAAAATCTTTGGAGTCATCCCTGCTTTCTTCCATTCCATTTTTTCGAGTTTGTTTGGTGGATTCCCGGTTATACTGGCACTAGCGGCAGACGTTTTAGTGGTTGTTTGCTTCCTTAAATATGGATGCCCCACTTGTGGAAGGAGCCGCCCAGCCCCTCCTGGTGTTGTTTCGCAACCGGATGCTTGAATATTATGGCACGCTGCCGCTTGCGATTTTAGGCACGGCTTATGGATTATCGTTTCGATTTTCCTACTTCACCTGTGCCCAGCCTGTGTTTCATTGCCTAAGCTGTGATTTTGACTGGGCCATTGATTTGTGTCTCCGCGGACCGGTTTCTCCTGTAGTCGACTTTAATCAGCTGATGAGTCCCATCGTTACTCACGAGTTGGTTTGTACTGGCGACAGGATTATGGCCTTAGCAGCGATGCATGGACTAATGGGTCCTTGGAACATTCTTACAGCAGCGCAAGATTTCTTGGCACTGAGCTTTCTTGAAAACCCACCGAGTTGTCCTCTGATGGTAATAGAGGCTCCTGTACTGGGAGAACACGTTTGTTCTTTTCCTCTTTTGAATTGGACGGCTGAACTGTTTTCGGATGAAGACGGTGATTTCCTGTTGGAGGCTGTTGCTGCATATTTTGCATATTCGGTCTTACCTTGATGAACCTTATTGGTTTATGATGATGCCCCATTTTTTTTTGCATTTTATCACCTCCCAGTCCTATTGGCTTGAGTGCTGTTGAATTCTGAAATTGATATTTTTTATATTTTGATTTGATTACTGTAGTTTTTATAATTATAAGGTTGTTCATAGTTCTTGAACTCTGCTTTCATGAAGTTGCCCTTATCTTATCTTATCTTAGCCGTCCTCGGATCATGGGGGGGTGTCATATAGCTACTGTATATCTTTATAATGCGTTAAGTTAGCATAGGCTCATTACATGTTTAAACGTCATTTTTTCCTTTTGCTGCTTCTGCACATGACACTTAATTGTTGATTTAGCTTTAAACCTAGTAGTTCGTTGTGGTTTACATGAGAATAATATGTTATTACTCTGATATCAGCTTTGCTTAATAAACTATGTCTGTACAGAGAGTGCTGAAGCTTCAGGAATAACACGATACAGAATTGTTATGAGGTCTGATCTTCGCGCCTTCATAGACATAACATAAGTGCAGCTTCTGCCAACTTTGGGCTTTAGGCGGGTTTTATATGGCTTTGCTTGAAGCACACAAACACACTTGATGCTGTTCGCATGCAGAGAGAGCTGGTGTATGCTGATGTGATCTCTTCATGCTAGGATCCTGAGGTATGGGCCCGTCCTAATTCAACCCAAAGAGACCTTCTTAGCTATTAATATAATATGCGAGTTAGGGAGGGTGAGAAATAAGTGTTGTTAACCCTTATTCATTTACAGCATGTTAACATGCTGTCACCGTTCGCTTTCTATGGACTAGTAACTATGCTGGTAATTTTGCTTCTGATAATATGTTTACTTGTATTATCTAAGATACTGCGCCTGAGAAGACGGCATTAGTAAATAAACATTTCAAATGCTCACGTGTTCTTCTTTACTCCATGTTCTGGTTCAAAATGATTGTATAACGAAAGAGTGCTCATGTGTTCCACGTAACCTGAGGTTTGTGAGTTCATGTTCTGGTTTGTCTAAACATTGGGAGTTGGTTATGACCAATGAGACACTGTAGCTAGCTCGGTAAGGGGTTTGTTGGGTACTAAGGTGAGTTTTGGGTCACCCTAATTCGCTGAGGTTCCAATCCTCTGTGCACAGTTCTGTGGGAGAACAGAAACCCTGCTACAGACCTTGCTGTGTATTGCAATTAAAATAGGCTGTTACACATGAAAGGCATGCGAGAAAACAGTTCAATGTATTGATCACCCACGTTCTAAAATGATGCACTGAATGTTGCCAGTGCAGTGCTTGTTAAACGCATATAGTGCCAGACAAAACAAACAGGTGGCACAGCATAGCAAGCAAAGATGCTGCATATGTGTTGTGTCGCCTGTAAAGAGCAGAGCTGTGTCATATCTTTAAAGAAATGTTGCACTTCTGCTCTTTCCCTGAGCTGGCGTTTGTGGTGCTGCCTACCGACAAAGCATGCACCCTTGTGGGTCAGAATAGTTTTTGTTCGGGAAGAGGTAGCTTCCTGCACAAAAGTATCCATTGTGGCTTTTTTCCCTTTACCGAATGAAGTGCACATGTAATGAGGAAAGCATGAGGGGAACTAAAGATATTTCTCCTTGTTTTGCCAGCCTCAGGGTGGTGCAGGATTTTGGTAGGAATCCATGCCTACAAGTCTTTGATATGAGTTTGTGTGAAATATTATTGGTGGTTGCACATAAGGATTTTGTGTCGAGACTGGTTTAAAAAAATAACACAAAAACTTTAGAAATCTGGGCCCTAGTACCCGAGTTGGCATAATACATTGGATCCTTAAACTAAAGTCTCTCATAAGCAAAAATGACAAGAACAGCATGAGTGGAAGGAAGTATGAAATTAAGTAAAATTAGCAAGATACTGTATTTAAGACACTGGTCAAACTTCTTTAAATGCACTCAAATGAGTGAAGACATAGGTGAAAATCAGATGTAGACTAAGCCTCCCATATTTTACAGGAGTTATGTCACATTAATGCCCCCGACGAAGGTCTACCAGCAGGCAAAATTAAATTAGGCAAAATCATTACATCACCGAAATGATATCATAGCTATGTTATGTTAGCATCCTTTGATATTGGACACAAATCACCCTTTAAGGGTGGCTAGGTGCAAATGACATAATAACATCTTTTAGCTGTGAAATGTTAATGGTCATTTTTGTTCAATAAAAGCAGCCACACCTTATATACCACACAAAATTCTCTAATTTAATTTTATTTTAGTTCAGATCTCTTGCCAAATACCAGCAGTTTTTGTTGTAGCAGAGGGAAAAATTCAAATGGAGGCTAAAATGGAAAATAATTCTTTTTGGCCCCTTATTTCAATTTTCCCCTGGGAGGATCTTCAAGAGTAGTCCCTAAAATGTAAAATGTTTCAATGCTGAGTCAAACGAATTCAATGTGTTTTATGAAAATTTTGAGTTTGAAATATTGTTTACCATAAAATAATTAAGTTTGCATTGTTATAACCAAAATGTCATTTTTAATGTTACAGGTTTTATTTACTATGGTTGTTTAAAATATCGTTGCATATAATAATGATGTATGTAACATATTTTGTGTGATATTAGTATTTGTGAATTAGTGATTCGAATGTGTTTTTAATGCAATATGTAGGATGTCTTGAGGAAAAGGTTTTAGAGTGTTCTATATTATAGTTTTAGTTATTGTATAAAACTTTTCTAAAATATAATTTAGTAATACTATTTGAGTACTTTTTTCAATAATTATTTGTATTTGTATTTAAAAAAAATGTTTTATTATTCAAATTAGCTTATATTTATGTTTCAATTTGCTTTTAATTATTTGAAGGGAATACATTTCCAGAACATATTTTTTATTTTGTATTTTTGTATGTTGTATTTAGTTTGTATTCATTAGTAATTTTACTGTCTTTAAATATTGAACGGTTGATGTATTTAATGTTAGTTTGTTATAAGTAATATTTAATTATAGCTTTCAATGTATTTTTATTGTGAATTAATTGCAAATTATGCATTTATTTGACAATTTGAGTGCTTGCTGCAAATTGGCCCCAGCCTACAGCTCATTAATTCAGAGCAATCACACATCACTGGGTCCATTTGCACCCTTGCTTTTTGGGCTGCGGCATCCCATGGACACACCAAGTTTTTATAGTGGTCTGTCTCTGATCGTCTGAAGAACTGAAAGCCTTCCTGGCAGTTGGTGTCTGCCAGCGGGTTATGACCAATGCCTGAGTGATGTGTGGAGGAGTTACATTTGTGTCTGTACCTGACTTGAGCTTTAAGAGGTAGGGAACTCTCCCAACACACCTGCCTCATTGAAGAGGGGACTGTCGTGGGTGATCAGGGTGTCCCGGAGACCTATAGGGGCCGGTATGGCGAAAACAAAGGGTCAGTCTCATTATTTCCACTTGCCCCAAACCTGGATCAGCTGTGCCTGCCACTCTGGAGGCCCTTAGGCAGCGGCAGCCGCTTCAGGGGCCCTAAATACACTTGGTTTTCCCTGAGACTGCTAAGGTGGACGGCACTGCCTCTTGAATCTGTATATTGGAATAGGTGGAGAGGGACACTCCAAGTATGTGACCGGCACTCTGCCAGGCAGGGGAACAGACAGCAACTTCCTGAGAAATGATTTCTGTGATCCACCAGCCATCACATCCTTCTCAGCTCTTCATGGCCAGCTGTGGTGGACCTATTTCCTGTTGGACCCGTCTCACGGTACTATGCCTGCATGCCTAAGTGGATGGCTGTCATTACTGCCTGATGCTGTGCCTGCTGTAATGGACAGGACAGCACTAAAATTAATTTCTATGTTCATGTCCTGGGCTCACAGGAATAACCGAATCAGCACTTCTCGCGGTGGGGTTAGCTCATCTTTCCTCTTTCTTAGTGAGCCATTTACTACTGCTTTTGACTGTCTTGGACTGTTGTTTCCTCTCTGGGTAGTAGCTCTGGGACCAACCGCTCTGTGGTTTGGACAACTCGGTTCGCCTGTTTCCTTGCCACCTGCTTTGTTTCTTGAGCCTTGGGCTTCTGGCAACTACCAGTATGGGGCACACAAGACAGGTTAATCCTGGCACTCGAGCATTGTGACATGCTTCATGTTGTGAGTGTCACTTCAATGCCCCCTTCAACGATGACAAACAAGACCAAATACTGATTGCCTTTGAAACCACTAAAACTCTCCTGGAATCCAAAATCAACATTATCAATATCGACATAATCTCCTCTGTGATATTTGGCATAAACTGACTGACATAGTTTCATAAACGGGGAAGATGATTGTGGACTGATCCCTACCACAATGGGCCTCCATCAATAGGTTCAGCCTCTTATGTAGAGGGTCCACCTATTGGATCGCAGGTTAAAGTGTGCTCAAGGCTCAATAATGTCAGAGTTGTTGACTAGCCAGAGGATGCAGAGGGCCTTAATGCTGTGGACATTTTGAATCTGGGTTAAGAGAGTTTACACCTGCACCGTCATTATCCTCCTACTTCACGATTAACATAAAACATACATAAAGTGTATTTGTCAAGCGCACGTTCAACCCAGGGTTTCTTGGCGCTAATTAACAGATGTTTTTTGTTACCAAAATCAATGGAACTCATTTTATGAACCTCAGAAGGATGAAAGACTGAGTGGACCCACTGGGATTTGAACCTGTACCATGAGGTTGACTACAGGCACATACAGTGAACACATTAGTGCACTAAGCACCAGACACAGATTGGAAGAGCCTCCTGGTTCAGACTGCGTGCCTCGCCACCTTGGCCTCCCCAACGCCCGTTGGCAGTCTGGCTCCTACTGCTAGAGTACAATGCAGTGTTGCAAGTAGCATGTCAGGCTGGATGCCTGAAGAAGGACATCCATCGAATAATGCTGGTTCCTAACTATACCCTGTCACTGCAGCAACACTGGGTCTTTTTTTGGGGAGTTTGGAGATGTGGCTGTGAGCTCTAAGTCCAGTATTCATTGGTGTTCCCATCTCAGGATTATTCACGAGCAAACATCTTAATTCCTTACTGACTCAGCAGCAGCTTGGATTTGGGATGATACCCATGGGTTCTCCCTGAGGTCGCCTCCTATGTCAAATGGGCTAGAGTCCCAGACCGTGGGAGCCAAGCCCTCCATAATCCTAGGTGAGTCCGCAACAGAATTTGCCATTAAATGTCCCCTCCTTCTCATGAATAGGCACTCCAGAATCAACAGGCTGCTTTGGTGACAGCGGCATCCTTCGAAGACCCACCCTTCTCCATAATTTCACTCTCTTCCACTTCTTCGAATCTATTACAACCTCATCTCTCCCATGTGAGCATGGAGAAATCCTACTGAGTGTAAACTCAAACTACAGATGATAATGGGCAATTGTCCACTGTAGTTGTAGCCATTATCGGTTTCGAGTTTGCCAGCCTCTCCCTACCTACAGCTTTGCCAGAAGTGAGTGCAGAACACTTTGTATTGTTGTCCCTCTTCTAGGAGTAGGAGGAAGATCCTGAGGCTGTTGAATTTCTCCTGAATAGACATTCCAGGCCAAAACTCATTGGATCCCTGTTTGTTTGCAATGGTCCTAGTGTGAACTGGTTATAGTGACTCTACCATTTGTACTATTCTGAGCCCTGAATCTGAAACCCTTCTTCATTGACAATTTCATCTCTGCTTTATAGCGAGCATGGCCCTAATTGGTAGTGTGCCATCACTCCCTTCCAATAGAATGCCCACAATGACTTTGGTTCATTTTGGGCAGCCTGCTAGTTGCAGACTCCCCACCAAGTTTACATTGTTCTGATATTGTTTTCTGTTGATAGTTAACTTTTGTTTACAGTCATTTTCCAGAGTCCCTGTATGATTTTGGAGAGTGGTCGGGGAGTTGGGATGCCTGTGGGTGGGGAGAGGAGGCTCATGACATTTGTTCTCCTGGAGGATGGATCCTAAAACGTACCCTATTATCACATGCAATATGCTGGGCATGCTGCAGCTGACTAAAATATATAGAATACATTCCCCACTGCAGTTATGCAAATCCATATAACAGTATTGCAAAAATCTCATACAGTATGAGAGGAGGGTAAGAAGTAGGGGTGGGAGATGAATTCCAGCGGAGTTTTTTATGATGATGATGATGATATGGGGCTTAATAAGCGCTCAAATTCCGAGGCGTCTTGGCGCTGGTGTGTGTAAGCAAGAACTGAGACTGAAACTGGGACTACTCAGGTACGAACAACCGGGTTTTCAGAGTTTTCCTAAAAAGTAATAGATTAGGTTGCAGTCTCAGAGCCGCTGGCAGTTTATTCCATAATTTTGCTGCACAACTGGACAGGGACATTCCTCCCCATTTAGCCCTTCGAAACTTGGGGGTGCAGATAAGGCCAAGACTTGCCGATCGGAGGTTTCGCGGGGGAATGTAGAGCCTGAACATTTCCTGACTGTTATCGGAACATCCACCATAACGTGCCTTGTGCACCAAACAGAGTGCCTTAAATTTGATTCGTTGCTGAACGAGGAGCCAGTGTAGTGCCCTAATTCCCTGTGACATAGACAGGCTCTTAGGAAGATTTAAGATTAATGGTTCAGCGGCATTCTATAATGATTGCAGTTGTTTTATCTGAGTTTTATCAATACAGAGGAACAGTGCGTTACAATAATCCAGTTTGAACAGAAAGAGGGCAGCCATTATCGTCTTCTATAGTTTGGGAGGAATAAAAGGGAAATATCTTACAAACGGTCTTTAACAGAAACTGGCAGATGTTAAAATTTTTACCTGCATAGACAGATTGAGCTTGTTGTCGAAGATGAGTGCAAGGTTTCTAACCTTCCTGATGGGCCAAGGACATTCCCCAGCCTCCGGCGGCCACCGGGAATTGTTCCACAGTTATGTCCCATTGCTGAACTCTATCACTTCCATTTTTTCTGTATTGATCTTCAAAAAACTTAGGCTCATCCAGTTCATGATGTCCTTTAGACAAGCATGAAAACTGGCCGCTGTAATCTCAGGCCTATCCAAAAGAGATATCACCAATTGTGAGTCGATGGCATAGGACACAAATGTGAAACCATGTTTCCTGACCAGTCTTGCCAGCGGCTTCACATAGACTTTGTACAACATCGGGGACAGAGCCGATCCCTGTGGGACACCACAGAGCAAATGAAAGCTGTTAGATTGTAAGCCCTCCCAACTCAGACTCTGTTTCCTGTCCTCTAAAAAAGAGGAGGGTCAAGGCCGATTCCCCGATTCCTACCTCCTGCAGTCACCGCACCAACACCGTGTGGTTCACGGTGTCAAATGCGGCCGACAAATTGAGGAGAACGAGAGTCGCCCTGCCCCCTCTGTCCACTACTCTCCGGATCCCCTCTGAAGCCGCGATCAAGGCAGACTCAGTAGAGTGTCTTGGTCAGAAGCCATGTTAAGTATGTAACTCCGTGTTACATACGTAATGCAAAATTCCACCAACCGCTGTGTGGCAGAGTTTTGTCTCATATATGGCTTGCCAACCATTAGTTGGTGTGTGTGAATCAGAATTGACATCCACTAGCAAGATTTGCAGGTGCGAGGAGGGTACCCGGTGAGATTTTCTCAGCGCGGGCAGTCGCATATGATCTCCACCATCAGCAGTGAGAAAGCTGCAGCTCGAGGAGAAAATCAAGTCAAGTGATAGCAAAGAAGCGGAACCCTCTAGTGTGCTTTGTTGTGCCATTGGTGCCGTTTACGAAACTCCATGGAATGTTCATGCAACTCCGTGGAATTCTCCGGAGAGAAATGCTGTAAGTTCTGCCCACCCCGAGTAATAAACTCCAGCAGCGCTGGCAAGTATTTAGCAATAATTATTCCACTCCTGTTAGGGAAATGTTCCATCTGAATAAGAGCTGGGGTCTCATTCAGTATTAACAGGTCACTTCTGGATTCAGGGTGCAGGTATATATTCCTTGCCTATCATAGAGAACTGATTGTAGGAGAACGAGTGCTGGGCCCTCGCCTAGGAGGGAATGGAGTAGGACGTGTTTTGCCTGCTCTCCAACTCCTCGAGGCCCATTAAAGAGCCATCAACTGCACCAGGGTAATCGAAGGGGCAGCCTGCACATAGCTGAGTGCTGCTGCTCTCCCACTCCTGCTGTGGGGGTTCTGTTTGCTCTTCTGCCTTGACCCTAGCTGAAACACCGAGGAGGCCTACTGCAACATCTCACCCCAGTGACTGCCACATCCCCATTCCTACTGCAGCAGGACGGCATAGCAGGCTCCCCTCTAATACAAACCTAATGGAAGGGGCTGAACCCACTGAGTTCATGGTCAAGGCACCTCTATTACTGATCCATGCAAAACACAATGGAGACATTGGAGGTGTGTGAGTGCTCACCTTGTGGTGGGCCCACTAGCTCATTGGCCTTCCTGTCAACCTGAGGGAGCCCATGCTACCTGAGCACTGAGCATCTTGCTGGGAGATACGGCTGTGCAAGTGTGACCCGACTCATCCGCTTGCCCCCGGCCTGTGAAGCGGCCCATTTGTGCCTCTACCCCTGAATGAGGAACCAGAGGTGATGTTTAGCCGCATGGGCTGGGGGACGCCTATCGAGTGGGAGGCCCCGGGGTGCCAACCTTTTTCCTGGCCTGGGGCCTTCCCTAGCCATGGCTGGAGGAGACTGAGGCTCCTGTAGCTGCTTGGGTGCCGTGGCCACTCATCAGGCACACTGACAGTGAGGGAGAGCCTGTGCAGTGGCTAAGTATGAAAACTCATCTGGGAGAATGAATTCTACCTTCGGGCCTGGAGCTTCTTTGGTGCATGACCAACTCAGCCCGTCAGCTCACCTCTGGCCCTTGGTCTAGGCTCTGCATCCTAAAGTGCAGCTGAGAAGTGCATGTAACACTTGTGGAGAGGGAGACCTCTGGATCTCTGCTCTACTCTGCCTGTTTGGTGCCACTGCTGGTGTAGGCCCTGAGGGCACATGATTGCTGTGTCCCGCCCAACCTTGGAGTGTGCTGGCTGGGGCTTATCTGGGGCAACTTGAGCAGAGACTACACTGTTCTCTACTGGGGCCCACAGTTGACGCTGCCCCTCACTTGCCAGAAACAGCTAGAACGCCAGAAACGCCATTCTGGTTGAACAGGTTGACGTGCCGTTGCATGAGAAAATGAGCTGCCGGCTAGTTTTGTCCGTGTAAGCCGTTGAAGCCCGCCGGCCCGTCGGAGAAACCTCTGGAGTCAAAGTTAACGTTGAAGTCTGCTGGCCCCTCGGTGAAGCCGCTGGAGTCAAGTCAACGGAGGCTCATTGCTGGAACCTCCTCCACAGCTCTTGAGCGGCTGAGTCGAGCTGCGCCGCACCGCCGCTGCGGTGAACTGAGCAGCTGAGCACCTGTGGGAGCCAAGAGAGGACCTGGCTCTTGCTCTTGCTCTGGTCCCGGTCCCGTTCCCGGTCCCGGAATCGAAGTGGTCCTGCGCTGCACTGTGTCAAGGTGCTGCCATCAATTTGGTTTTTTTTCGAGTGCTATAGTGCATAGGTGCAGTAAGAGAACCGTTCAGGGGGTCACCGGGTCACTGCGTCCGGTGTCCTGCACCCAGAGCACCTCTGTCCACCCCTCCCTCCACTGAGGATTCTGGAGGAAGTTGGTTTGAACTTCAGGGGTGCGGCACCAAGCCGTGCGGAAGCGACCAGCGGGTGACTGTGTGGCGCGGCGTGGGAGCACTTTAGTTGCATCGCCTGCATCGCCTGGTCTCGATCGGCTGGTCTCGCTGATCTCGCCTGGTGGCAGGGAAATGTTGAGACATTGGACCTGCAACCGGAGCTGTAGCTGCAGCAGAGTTGTGGGAGTTGAGTTGAACGGAGCTGAGTGCAGCGGCTGGGAAGGACCAGGTGACGACTGTGGGTCCCTTGCGGGTCCCATGACGCGACTCCCACCGTGACTCATGGAGTAGGCAGCTGATTCCCTGGACCTTTTAGATACTTCCATCGACGACGCATCAGCAAAAGGGAGGTCAGTGGTCTTTCCCAGTCCCCTTTATTGTCGGACTATCTTTACTCTGCACTCTGCACCTAAAAGCACCCTGTCAGCTATTAAATTAAAGCAGCCCCTGCAGCTCATTGTGAATCACTTATCTCTCTGAACCACAGGATAAACATATTGATTCACAGGTCAGCTAGTACTATAACATTCTGTCCCACTACTCCCCCTGGAGTGGTGTGTGATCACTTCTGACTTTTGACTTTTAACTTCTGACATATCCGCAGTGATCCATCAAACTTAGTATGAGGTCAGGCACGAAAAGGGTCCAGCTCGAGACCAAGCCGAAACATACAACCAAAAATAAGTTGAAAGCAACGCTGGAGATCGCATCGAGCAATAATGAAACAGAAATCGTTAAAGAAGGCAGCCTCCAAGGAGAACCCAGTGTGTCGAGCGATCAAGTTTCACCAGCAGCGATTCCTCATCCTACTCTTCGACAACCGAAGATTACATCAAAATTCAACGTTTTGAAGGATCCATTTTCCACCATTTTCTCGACCAGTGTGAAAATTCCGGGCCTCCAGGATACACTTCTTCCTCTGTCTCCAGTTGATCAGTATACTGTTCAATCTTTGGACCAAGCCAGTCATACTTCACCTCACTCTTTTATATTGGTCGATCAACCTGTACTGAGCTCAGCGACAGCGGGAGACACAGGGGCCTCGGCTGACGGGAAGTCTTCTTACATGGCCACGTGCACACCATGAGTGCCCCTGGCAGGAGACAGCTGACCTGCCACCCGCACTAGAGGCTTGCAATTCCCACGCCCCCCGGCTCGGGGGCAAATCGCTGCCAAGCATATCTTATGCTGACGACGTGGTCTTGGTTAGCCACACAAAAGTGGGTCTTCAAAATCTGATTAACACACTCCATGGATATGCCGATGATAACTTATTAGAAGTCAATATCAACAAGACTAAAGTTTTGTCCATAACCAGGAACAAAACGCTGCACACCTGGTCCCTTGCCACAAATGTAATCTCGAACTGCTCGAAATATAAATATCTTGGGATCATAGTTGATAAAGGAGGCCACTATCTAAGCCAACTGGAGGCCATTAAGAGGAAAGGGCTGTTAATAACCATGACACTGAAACAGCTAAAGTCCAATCTGACAGGTGAGACTCTACTGCCACTGCTTCAAGTGGCCAAAACTAAAATAGAGTCAACAATCACGTATGGCAGCGAGGCTCTAAGAGTTACCGACGCAAAACTTTTAGACACAACCATATCAAAGGCCTACAGATTCCTCTTTAATCTGCCACCCTACACGTCACAAGCACAGATTCGTTTGGAATTTGGTCTGATGAGCCAAACGCTTGCACGAAGAGGGTCATATATAAAGTGCTGGCACAAAATAAGGAATTCTCCAGAAAATACCTTGAATCAACAGCTCTGGCAATACCTGATTAGCTCCTCGAGAACACCGGCGAAAAAGTATTTAGAGGAGTCCATGATCATCACAGGTCTGAAAGAACTATGGGAGATCCCCCTCTCACATGCGCAATTTAAGCATGCAGTGAACAAGAGCTTAAAAAGACATTCGCATGTGGTGGATAAAGCCACCTTTTCTCACAGGCGTCACGCCTGGATGACTCTGTGCAAATACAAAACTCCGGGGCTCCAAACATATTTTGGTCTGGGATATGGCTGGAAAACAAAATAACTATTTTTTAAACATAGGCTAGGGATCCTACCTGCCATTCCACACTTACCACCATGGCTGAGAACGAACTATGGGAACAGATGCCGGCTGTGCGGAACAGGGGTCGAAGATTTAGAGCATCTACTATGTACTTGCTCGAAGCTGAATGAGGAGAGAGTAGCTCTGTTAAAAACAGCCTTTAAAGAACTGTGCATCCGCTCATGCAGACAAGCAGTCCTTGCTTGTTTCGATCCTGGTCTTCCGCCGTTAAATGGAAAGCTGGTGAAATTCCTGAAACTAGCAGAATGAAAACAAACATGCCAGGTAGCTGGCTAAGAGGAATTCACGGGCTGCAACCAGCCGCTATGAACAATATGCCCCCCTCATTTTAGATTGCTTTTAAGTACTGTTGTTTTATATTTTTATTTTAATTCTCTTGTGGAGACTTGTTCAAATGCATTTTTTTGTAATGGTTTTCATTAACCTAAACAATAAAGAACTTACTTACTTACCCTCACATGTTGGGCACAAATGACTGAAGTGTCCTACCTGGACGCAGTGGGACTGTTCTGGATGGGCTGGTCCAGGCCTGGAGGCAAGTCTCAGCTGAGATCCCTGCAGAAGTTATGCATGTGAAGCCTGAGCACTACGCTGGACTTTCTCTACACTGCAAGGGGTGTAGGATTTCCCACCCTCACATTTGTGGCTTGGCTGCTGTTGGGACCTCCCTGGAAGCTGGGTGACATCTTGGACTGGCAGAAATTGGGGTCCTTGAGGACTTAGCGGATCTCACCTACTCGTAATTAAAGCCTGCTCACAGCGCCAGACTTTCTGTGCATCATGTGGTGTGAGGTCTCCTCCACTATTTCTTCGATTACTCCGTAGATGTGGAGACAGCCTTGGAGACCTTTCACTTGTCCCTGCAATGACCCATGCACTGACTAGTACCTCTCATCCCAGAGAGGATAGCTGTCCCTAATCATTTGCTCACTGGTGGAATGGTAGTGGGGCCAGGGCCTTCATATACGATGTGGTATAGAGAATCCAGTGCAAGACCCCCACCACCCTTCAGCTTTGTGTTCTACACACTGAAGGACCACCACTCCTGTTGGATAGAGCCCAGCTGTGGCCTTTGGATCACGCCTGCTTGCAACATCCTCCAGAGCCCCTACCAGAATGCAGTGGCAAATATGACTCAAATAACTGGTGACTGAGGCAGGGAGGTGTGAACCTGATAGCCCCATGTGCCTCATATTGGACTTAATGCATTGCAACATTATGCCACGATCTAAAACTGCAAAGGACAATCCGGTGATGGCTCTCTGCAGCAAACCTTCTTTGGTGGACTCAGGTGCACTGGCCCCTCTCTGACACCAGTGGCAGAGTCTGTATCTTCAGCCCCCATTACACAAGGTTATAGGGAACGCATCTTGCAAGAAATTCGTACTGACATCAGCTCAGTCAAAGATGAGTATAAATCCTGCCTAAATTACATCTGGGAAGTAGACAATCTTGAGCATACAGCTGATGCTAGATCTGAGGAGCAGGAGATGCTGTGGTAGCGAGTAATGGCCCTTGAAGATCAAAACATTGATTAACAAACCAAACTAGAAGATTTGGAAAATTGTAACCGCCATAGCAATATTCACATCCGGAGAGTGACTAGCGGCTTGTAGGGCAGCAATATCATAGCCTTCACAGTGGAACTTCTACAGGCAATTTGTAGAGTTGACGACGCCTCTCCGCCCGTTCTTGACGTGGACCACCAGGTGGCTGCCGCCAATGAACACACAGATGTAGTGTCCGACATCCTGACCAGAGTACATTTCTTCATAGAGAAAAAAGTGATAATATGGGCATCTAAGGGCAAAACTGATCTAACTTTTTGGGGACATGCTGTACAATTTTAACGGGATAATTCCCCCATTACATTAAGAAAGCGGAGTGATTCCAAGCCTGTCACTGATAAGCTCTGTACCTTGGGGATACGCTATCAATTGGGTCAGTCCTTTGCCCTACGTTCACTGGGAAGGTAAACATTGCTCGCTAAGGCCGCTAATGAAGGCAAATAATTTGTTAGGACTCACTGATGTCTTTCAGAACGGTGATGTCTCCCCATCCCGGGATCCCCCTCGTAGGGATCTTAAGCCCAAATGGACCACAAAAAAATCACAATGCCTTGAAAAATGACAAGTGAAGGTGTCTTCACAGGAGGCATGAGCGTGATATCATCCATTATCTCTGCAGCCTGGGTGGGGGTGTCTCCCTTGCTCATTTGGCCACAGGCTCCTTTTATGCACAGGTGACAACCTGCACTATTCTGCACCAACACCCACAAATTGACTCTAGTTGGCCCCTTCCTCTTTCTACTTCCAATGACACTGGGCCTTGGGGCCAAGGAGGGTCATCTTGTTTCCTGAACTCCTACTACTAACTCTGTTTTTCAACTGATGGCCACTGCGCAACAACTTTCACTTCAGGAGGGTGACTCCTCTCGCAGCTTTGGTGCCCTCCGTGCAGGCTTCAGCAAGAAGAAGAAGTCACTGTTGGATCCTGATGGTCTTTTGTTTTTCCTTGTTATGTCTTGTTTTCTTTTACAGGTTGCTTTCCTTTGACAGCAGGGCTTGCTGATTATTACAGTCACTGTCCCCTGCTCCAAGGGTGGCAGTGGTGTGCTGGTGACTATCCCAGAAGAGATGCCTAAGTTTGGAGAGTTAGAAAACAGAAATTGCATTGCAAGACTAGAGTGCACTTGAAAAACAGGTTTCATTTTGATGATGAAAGGCCACTTTTCCAACCTTTAGTTCCCCCGGTCACATACATTACAATAGTGCTCTTTTCTGGAAGGAATTTGTTGACTTGAGCAACCTCCCTGAGGTCGATTTCACACTGACCCAGGGATGTACACATGATTTCACAGTGCCTATATACCTTCTATCCAAAATATCTGTTTGAAGACTGATGTTTTAAGATTCTCTTGATTGGTGGAGTAATTGCCCTAATCAGGTGGTGTCTTCTGTATATTTCAAACAATGAAGATGCAAACAATACCTGTTATGTTTATGTATTAACCTTGAGTATTTGATCAATAGTCTGGAAGGACTATACAAGCACAGTGTGCAGCGTGATCCACCAACCTTGGCGGGACGTTTTCTGTTTCTGTATATTTCAGCATCCTGATGATGACCCAGTTTTAAATAATCTAAGTGCAGGGGTAGAAATGTCAACAAAAACGTTATATGTGGACTGATTTTCAAGAAACTGATGGTGGCTATCAACACTCGCTTAGCGGGAGTTGATCTCTAACACTCTATTATCCCTATCAGCCACATGTATATATTTCTGTACTTAGCACATATGCACTTTCTGCAATTATAGTAACTTTCACTGCGCCGTCACTCCCCTTTTTTTAGAGCACCTTGTGTTCAATAGAGTAAATACAAGTTTTACTTCTCACTCTCTACAATCAAAGAAAAGTTGCTAAAATAAAAGAAAAAGATAAATATGTATGCTAAGTTATTAGTGTTAGAGGTGTTTGTATCCCCTTCTTGACAATTTGCCATTGAAGTCAAAGGCTACACTTCCCCATAGGGACCACCTTTTTGTGAAACATTATCTGGCCCAGGTCCCTGGGTGTTGGAACCTAAATATGTCAGGTCACCTAGGGTAGCCTGGCCTAGGGTAAGACACTATCACTTAGAGGCACATGTGTAAAGGTTGCAAACCACCCAGCAGTAAATCAACGCAATTTCACTCAAAAAGGACGCTAAACCAATGTTTGGAAAAATATGAGCTTGTTTATAAAAATTAATCTTTGCTCTCTTGTCTTTAGAATTCACAGCTTAAAACATTACAGTTTGACATGGAAATAATAATACTTTTAAAGTTGCTAACTTAAATCATTAATCAGCACCAACAGCACATTACATTAGACTCCAAAATTTGTTAGACTTGACTTCTGTGAAGTGTTTTATACTTTTAAAGGAATATTTTCTAGATTTGGCTCCTTCATAAATACAGGCTAGCATATACAGCTTCTCAACTCTAACTTCCCTCCTTCTGCCTGTAAACAGGGCTATTTGGCAACTTCAGATACTTCTGGCTGTAATTTTTAAGAGTTTAATTCAACCTTCAGCTGTTTCCCAAGGTTTTACAGAGTATATGCAATCAACCTCTCTTAGTCATCGACTGTTACCTAGCCCAATTCCTGATAGGCCTGACTACATGAGGACAGTTTAGTCGCTGTTTATAAGTCCTCCCCACTCCAAGCTTTGGGGGAGAATCTTCACTCTCACCAGTTACCAAAAGGATTGCAGATCTCCTCCGTTACTTTCCCTCCCTCTCCTCACCTATTCCGCTACTTTGGCTGGCTTCCGGCCAGTGAATCGGCCCTGCAAGCGGGAGGGTTCAGTCCTTTTACCACAAGTGCCAGGGATCTCGGCGTTGGTTCTCCCGGGGGTGGCAAGGGCTCCGCTCCCGTCCCCAGTCAGCCGCTCCTCCCGCGGAGCTCCCGCGAGGGGATTTCCCCACAGACTCCTCCGGTGCTTCTCCTCACCTCTCCTTCGCACCGGTCAAGGGAAGCACTACTCCTCCTGACATGCGCGGGACGCCCACGCTGGCGCCGCCTCTCACCTCGGGCCTCAGGACACTCCCACCGGACCCGCCTCCACTGCGCTGACACCAAGGAGAGACGCTTCTCCCTCTCCTCCACGCAGAAGCGGTACCAGGACACTGCCGCTCGATGGCTTCTCCGAGCCTCTCTGCCATAAACCAGGAATCCGCTGGAGGTGAAGGCAGGGGGCGCCCGGCAGGGGCACGATAATTTCCCTCAGTACCCACAGGATTTTGACACAAGCGAGGGTAAGGAGTAATTCGGGAGTCGAGTTGCTCTGGGGCACTATCCTTAATATCGTCCCAGTGCAGGATTATCACTCTGGAGATCTCAAAACAGTTCAGACCCACGTTACCAGAGGAGGGGGGATCGATTGGAAGGGCTAGATGGTACTCCCCTTCTTCTTAGCAACCCTCAGCAGAGTCTGTCTACAGTCTTTTCCAGCTAGGCAGAGGACTGCGCTCCACAGCGCCGCAGTCTCCTTCTCCTTCTCACACCCCCGTACTTCCAGACTAGGGGTTGGTCAGGCGCCCAGGGTTTCCAGTAATCCCAAGCAGCGGGGACAAGTCAAGTAACCCAAGGGAGGAAGGGTGGTGAATCAATAAGGCAGCGTCCTTAGACTAGGAGGTCAACCCTTTGACTATCCTACCCCCACCTTCTGCTACAGCCTGTCCTCCTGCTGACTCTCTCTGGTAAGACAAAATGGCTGACCAGCATTCCGCCTTTTATAGGCTGACCCTCAGAGGTCCAGAAGGGATCAGAAGGTTCTGGAATGCCCTACTCTATCCTATGGGACAGGTTCTAGGTTTGTCAGTGGTGACAGTTGGTAGCCACCATTTTGTGACTCCAAGGGAATTTCTGTCAGGAAAGGCCTCTAGGCCTGAGGTGAAGAACTATGAGGGCGAAAGAGCACCTATCCCCTAGACCAACACCTTGAAAAATCTAGTGGACACAAAAATAAATAAAGGCATGAGGGGCTAAAAGGGGACCAAATAAATAATAAATTAGAGGGACTACGCAAAAGGCCAGACAGGTCTAACACGCGTCCCCCCCAGCTGAAAGTGGGGAGAGCTACCCAACCCCTTGGGAGTCCTCATCACTAAGGCGGAAATACCTGGAAAGACCGTCTGCATTGGCGTGGTCCACTCCAGGTCGATGTTCCACCCGGAAGTCCATTCCCTGTAGGGAGATGGACCACCTCAACAGCTTGGGATTCTCCCCCTTCATCTGCATTAGCCAACGAAGGGGTCGGTGGTCAGTCTGAACCAGGAAGTGCGAGCCAAACAGGTATGGCCGCAGCTTCTTCAGAGCCCACACCACCGCGAAAGATTCCCTCTCAATTGCACTCCACTTCTGTTCCCGGGGAAGCAGTCTCCTGGATAAGAAGACTACAGGCTGATCCAGGCCCTCTTCATTCAGTTGCGATAACACTGCCCCAATGCCATGTTCTGATGCATCTGTCTGGACAATGAACTCCTTGGAGAAGTCTGGGGCCCTCAGGACCGGTGCTGCACACATTGCCTGCTTCAGTTTCTCAAAAGCTTGCTGACAAGCGTTCGTCCAAACTACCCGTCGAGGTTGTTTCTTGGAGGTGAGCTCTGTGAGGGGCGCTACAATAGTGCCATACCCCTTCACAAAGCGACGGTAGTAGCCTGTGAGGCCCAGGAAAGCTCGGACCTCAGTCTGTGTCTTGGGGGGTTCCCAGGCCATGATTGCCTCAATCTTTGCCTGCAGGGGCTGCACTGTCTCCCTACCCACCAAGTGTCCAAGGTACACAACCGACCCCTGCCCAATCTGGCATTTGCTGGCCTTGATTGTCAATCCAGCTTGTTTCAGGGCCTGGAGAACTGCTTGCAAATGTTGCAAATGGTCCTCCCAACTGCTACTGAAGACAGCAATGTCATCCAGGTAGGCAGCGGAGAAACTCTCCATTCCAGAGAGGACCTGATTCACCAGCCGCTGAAATGTGGCAGGGGCATTTTTGAGCCCAAAGGGCATCACACAAAATTGGAAGTGTCCCTCAGGCGTGGAGAAGGCTGACCTTTCCTTTGCTCCATCTGTCAAGGAGATCTGCCAGTACCCTGAAGTGAGGTCAAAGGTACTTAGGTATTGGGCAGCTCCTAGCCGGTCAATTAATTCATCCACCCTAGGGATCGGATGAGCATCAGTCTTTGTAACTGAGTTCAGTCCCCGGTAATCCACACAGAACCTCAGTTCTGGTGTGGTGCCTGGTGGAGCAGCTTTTGGCACTTGCACCACCGGGATGGACCAAGGGCTGCTGGAAGGTTCTATAACTCCTAGCTCTAGCATCTTGGCAACCTCTCCATGGATGCTAGCCTTCACCTTGTCGGACAGCCGGTAGGTCTTTGACTTCACTGGTGGGCTGTCCCCTGAGTCCACATCATGGGTACACAGGTGAGTCCTTCCCGGGACAAGGGAGAACAACGTAGAGTACTGCTCCAGTATCTGGCGGCAGTCCTCCCGCTGTTTAGGAGTTAGAGTGGGAGAGAGAATCACTCCCTCCACTGATCCATCCTTCTCTTGAGACGAGAACAAGTCTGGGAGAGGTTCGCTTTCTGCTTCCTCTCCCCCATCAGTCACCATCATTAAGAGGACCTCGGGCCTCTCATGGTGGGGTTTGAGTCAGTTGGCATGCAGCACCCGTAGGGGCTGTCGAGGGGTCTTAAGGTCCACCAGGTATGTGGCCTTACCCTTCTTTTCTAACACTTCAAATGGGCCTGTCCAGCGATCCTGGAGGGCACTAAGCTCTCCAGGTTCCATCCCCCACACTTTCTGGCCAGGCTCCAATTCCACCTGGTGAGCATTGTGGTCATACCACTCTTTCATGACTGCCTGGCTGGCCTCCAAGTTGTCAGAAGCTTGCTTCCACAACTTCGCCATTTGGGTCCTGAAGGCCAGCATGTAGCTCACCACATCCTGGGGGGGTTTCCTGGGAGACTTCTCCCAACCATCCTTCACCAGGCTGAGAGGACCACGTACAGGGTGCCCATACAGAAGTTCAAAGGGGCTGAAGCCCACTCCCTTCTGTGGCACTTCCCTGTAGGAGAATAGCAAACAGGGTAGGAGGACGTCCCATTTCCTCCGCAGGCTTTTGGGCAGACTTCTGATCATGCCCTTCAAGGTTTTGTTGAACCTCTCAACCAGTCCATTCGACTGGGGGTGATAAGGAGTGGTGAACCGGTAGGTCACTCCACACTCCTTCCACATTGCCCGCATGTAAGCTGACATAAAGTTGGTCCCCCTGTCAGACACAACTTCTTTGGGGAAACCCACTCGGGTAAAGATCCCCATTAGGGCCCTAGCCACCACAGGTGCAGTGACAGTCCTTAGGGGAATTGCCTCTGGATACCATGTGGCATGATCCACCAGAACCAGGACGAACCTGTGACCAGCTGTTGTTGGTGGATCCAATGGCCCTACAATGTCGATGCCCACCCTTTCAAAGGGGGTGCTAACGACGGGAAGTGGTTCCAGAGGAGCTTTCAGCTTCACCCCTGTTTTCCCACTGGCCTGGCAGGATACACATGTCCGACAGTAGGTGTTGGACGCCACTTTCATCTGAGGCCAGTAAAAGTGGAGGACAAGCCGAGCAAAGGTCTTGTCCTGACCTAAGTGTCCTGCCAAGGGTATAGCATGAGCCAATTCCAGCAGAAAGGCTCGGTATTGTTGCGGGACTACCAAGGCCCTTGATGAACCAGGTAAGGGTACCTTGGGTTCACTGTAGAGGAGTCCATCCTCCCAGTAAATATGGTAGTGTCCCGTAACATCACCTGCTGCCTGGGCTTCAGCCTGACGCCTCAGTCCCTCAAGGGTAGGGCACTCCCTCTGCCCCTTACAGAATTCCTCTCTGGTAGGTCCTCCCTCCACATGCCACTCAGCAGGGATGGGTAAATCCTCCAGAGAGTCTACTTGCCCCTCCACGGACTCCTGGTCCACCACCGCAGGTGGCTGATCTGTCACATGGGGTGCGGAAGCCGAAGCAGGCTCTTCCTGTCTTCGGGTCTGTCCCTTTTTGGCAGCGGGTTGGGCCATTGTTCCAGGCTCCAACCCAAGCGAACTCCCTCTCTGGGTAGTCGCAGACCTCGTGCTCACACAGGCCTAGTCAGGTGTACCCAGCATCGCAGAATGCGTCCGGTATTCCACCTCTCTCCAAGCGTTGTGCTCCATATCATTCCCCAGCAGACAATCAACTGGCACGGTAGGGCTTACGGCAACTCGAAGTGAACCTGCAACCCCTTCCCACTCAAAGGGAACCTCAGCCACGGGATAGTGGCCCATTCTGCCGTCAGCCATCGCGGCGGGGTGGAGTACATTGGGCACCACCTGCTCTGGAGACACCAGTTGACTTCTCACCATAGTCATACTGGCTCCTGTATCTCTCAGAGCCTCCCTTCTCTGGCCATTGATGGTGATCCATTGCCCATACTTAACAGTATTTGGGGGCACCTGGATCTTAGGAACCATCTCCCGTTCTCCCAGGGACACTAAGGTGACACCCGCCCACTCACCCCCCTTATCTAAGGGCAACTCCTCCCCAAGCGCTACACTAGCTACTCCCGGTGGTTTTCCTCCGGTGGGAGGGGGTGGTCTTTTTGGGCATCTGACATCTCCCTTATAATGTCCAACACCACCACATTCGAAGCAGTGGAGAACCCTTGGCTGCTGGCTTTGGCCAGGATTAGGGTTCCTGGGCGGGTTTGCCTTAGGGGTGAAACCTGTTCCCTTTCCCTGGAAATTGTTTTGGGGACCTTTAGAGAACTCCCTCTTTTTATCTCCCCCCTCCTTCTTCTGGGGGGCGCCCTGTCCGGCCTTTTGGGAATCCCCTCCAGTCCCCTTTGAGGACACCCGGGTACTTGCCCAGATGTCCGCCTCCTCTGCAAGCTTCCGGGGATTGGTCAGCTTGCTGTCCACCAGGTGTTGGCGCAGCTCGGGAAAGCATTTCTCGAGGAGGTGCTCTTCCAAAAATAGATCATACAACCCCTCATAATCCCTCACCTCACTGCCCTTTACCCAGCCCTCCAATGCCTTTCTTGCATAATCAAGGAAGTCCACCCAGTTCTGGGTGCTTAACTTGTGGCTCCCCCTGAACTTCTGGCGATACCTTTCCGGAGTAAGCCCAAACTTCCTGACCAATGCTAGCTTCATGGTGGGGTAGTTGGTCTGCTCCTCTGATTCCAAGGCCAGCAAGGTGTCCCGACCAGTAGGAGGCATGTACTTATACAACCCACCCCCCCAGTGCTTCTCCTGGATCCCATGGGCTCTTAAGGAGACCTCATAGGCTGCCAGCCACTTGGCTATGTCATCCCCCTGACTATAGCTGGCAATTATATCCTTAGGCAGGTAGGGTCTGGACTCCCTGGTTGGTTCTCTGGTTTCGCTGCCACCATTTGGAGTTCGAAAGGGTCCCCGTTGCAGGGCCTGCAGTTCTAACTCTTTTAGTTTGAATTCATGAGCCATTCTCCGCTCTTCCTTCTCCTGTTCTAACCTCCTCCCCTCCCTCTTTTCTTCCAACTCCATTTTTGCTATTTCCCACCTTAACAGTCTATCCTCTCTCCTGTCAGCTAACTCGGTTTCTGACAACCCTCTCGATGACACACTGCTGCCCTCCCGTGAAGTTGCCTTGGGGCTGATTGACATCTCACCCACCCCCGGGGAACATTCCGCAGTCCTATCAATGACAGTACCTCTGTCCGATTCCTCCTCTTCCACAGTTCCCTCCTCATTGCGTGCTTCCACCCAAGCCCTCAAACTGGTCTGGAGTTCCCCCTTCTTGGCACCACGCTTAAAGAACACTCCCAATTGTTGACAGAAATCTTTTAGCTGAGCCACCGAATAGGTGTCTAGTTTTTCTAGTGCAAACTCCATTTTACCACAGGCAATTCAAAGCTACACACACAAGAAGAATAGAGTTGCAAGGCAACCTGAAGCTACCTCCACCCCACCACCAGGAACAAATTTGAAAAAAACAAAAATAAGAATTAGGAGGGCCGCTAGGAGAAAACTCCTGGTGTAGGCTAGTGAATTACGCTCAATTACTACAGAGTAGTTGCAACCACAGTCAGGATCCCACCGCTAGACACTAACTTGTTGGAACCTAAATATGTCAGGTCACCTAGGGTAGCCTGGCCTAGGGTAAGACACTATCACTTAGAGGCACATGTGTAAAGGTTGCAAACCACCCAGCAGTAAATCAACGCAATTTCACTCAAAAATGACGCTACACCAATGTTTGGAAAAATATGAGCTTGTTTATAAAAATTAATCTTTGCTCTCTTGTCTTTAGAATTCACAGCTTAGTACATTACAGTTTGACATGGAAATAATAATACTTTTAAAGTTGCTAACTTAAATCATTAATCAGCACCAACAGCACATTACATTAGACTCCAACATTTGTTAGACTTGACTTCTGTGAAGTGTTTTATACTTTTAAAGGAATATTTTCTAGATTTGGCTCCTTCATAAATACAGGCTAGCATATACAGCTTCTCAACTATAACTTCCCTCCTTCTGCCTGTAAACAGGGCTATTTGGCAACTTCAGATACTTCTGGCAGTAATTTTCAAGAGTTTAATTCAACCTTCAGCTGTTTCCCAAGGTTTTACAGAGTATATGCAATCAACCTCTCTTAGTCATCGACTGTTACCTAGCCCAATTCCTTATAGGCCTGACTACATGAGGACAGTTTAGTCGCTGTTTATAAGTCCTCCCCACTCCAAGCTTTGGGGGAGAATCTTCACTCTCACCAGTTACCAAAAGGATTGCAGATCTCCTCTGTTACTTTCCCTCCCTCTCCTCACCTATTCCGCTACTTTGGCTGGCTTCCGGCCAGTGAATCGGCCCTGCAAGCGGGAGGGTTCAGTCCTTTACCACAAGTGCCAGGGATCTCGGCGTTGGTTCTCCCGGGGGTGGGAAGGGCTCCGCTCCCGTCCCCAGTCAGCCGCTCCTCCCGCGGAGCTCCCGCGAGGGGATTTCCCCACAGACTCCTCCGGTGCTTCTCCTCACCTCTCCTTCGCGCCGGTCGAGGGAAGCACTACTCCTCCTGACATGCGCGGGACGCCCACGCTGGCGCCGCCTCTCACCTCGGGCCTCAGGACACTCCCACCGGACCCACCTCCACTGCGCTGACACCAAGGAGAGACGCTTCTCCCTCTCCTCCACGCAGAAGCGTTACCAGGCCACTGCCACTCGACGGCTTCTCCGAGCCTCTCTGCCATAAACCAGGAATCCGCTGGAGGTGAAGGCAGGGGGCGCCCGGCAGGGGCACGATAATTTCCCTCAGTACCCACAGGATTTTGACACAAGCGAGGGTAAGGAGTAATTCGGGAGTCGAGTTGCTCTGGGGCACTATCCTTAATATCGTCCCAGTGCAGGATTATCACTCTGGAGATCTCAAGACAGTTCAGACCCACGTTACCAGAGGAGGGGGGATCGATTGGAAGGGCTTCATGGTACTCCCCTTCTTCTTAGCAACCCTCAGCAGAGTCTGTCTACAGTCTTTTCCAGCTAGGCAGAGGACTGCGCTCCACAGCGCCGCAGTCTTCTTCTCCTTCTCACACCCCCGTACTTCCAGACTAGGGGTTGGTCAGGCGCCCAGGGTCTCCTGTAATCCCAAGCACCGGGGACAAGTCAAGTAACCCAAGGGAGGAAGGGTGGTGAATCAATAAGGCAGCGTCCTTAGACTAGGAGGTCAACCCTTTGACTATCCTACCCCCACCTTCTGCTACAGCCTGTCCTCCTGCTGACTCTCTCTGGTAAGACAAAATGGCTGACCAGCATTCCGCCTTTTATAGGCTGACCCTCAGAGGTCCAGAAGGGACCAGAAGGTTCTGGAATGCCCTACTCTATCCTATGGGACAGGTTCTAGGTTTGTCAGTGGTGACAGTTGGTAGCCACCATTTTGTGACTCCAAGGGAATTTCTGTCAGGAAAGGCCTCTAGGCCTGAGGTGAAGAACTATGAGGGCGAAAGAGCACCTATCCCCTAGACCAACACCTTGAAAAATCTAGTGGACACAAAAATAAATAAAGGCATGAGGGGCTAAAAGGGGACAAAATAAATAATAAATTAGAGGGACTACGCAAAAGGCCAGACAGGTCTAACACTGGGTTAATGCGTTGCCCCTTTTGTTTCAGAGGTCTGCCTGATAGCCTTATCCTTTGCTATTCTAGTGGGGTCTCAGTGCTAAGGTTTCAATTGCTTTCTTCTATTGTGTTCCCCCGGACAAAAGGCTGAGTAGAGATGAATCCCTCCTTTGTTTGCGCAAAAGCGCTCCCTTGTAACAGTGCCTCCCTACATGTAAGGCATTCTATGGACACTCCCTGACCCATGTCTATCCTGGGAGACACTAAGTTGGTATCTCTGAATGTGCAGGGCCTGAATCCTCCACACAAATGTAAGCAAATCTGACGATATATACTACAACACGATCCAGATGCTGTCCTGCTGCAGGAGACCCACCTGCTGGGGGAAATCACCACAGCATGGCACACCTGAAATGTTATAGGTATCACTGAGCATACACGAATACTAAAACCCTCGGGTGGGCATCCACTGTAATGTGGACTTCTACACATTTATCCCTAGGGATGTTCGGGACAGAGAGGGGGGATTTTTGGCACTCCACTTACTGCGGGGGCAGAGTAGAATCACAATAATCAACATCTATTCTCTGAATCCTTCACAAGATGCGTATCTGAGAAGCATCTTGCGAGAACATTTAGAGGAGGTAGACATTATGGTGTGCAGGGATTTCAATGTGATATGGGACCTCACTCTAGACTGAAGCAGGGCCACTTTTCAGAATACGGGGACCATATCCTCACACATAAAGTGGGACATAGAGGAATGGGTCTCATAGAAGTAAGACACTATAAACACCCTGAAACGTGGGATTAGTCTTTTTACTCACAAGTGCATACCTCCTTATCCCTCATATTCTATGCCTTCATCACTCACTCCCTCTTCCATCACTTAGAAACAGTGGAGCTCTCTGACATTTCTATCTCGGACCATGCACACCTAGAACTGGAATGGATGGGCAGGGAATTCCATCCTGGAGGCACTTTCCCAAATCCCCATCAACGCTCTCTGGGATGGGTTTAAAGCCCCATCTGGGGTATGATCATGCCGATAGACTTTGCAGGGGATGGGAGGCTAGACTTGTGGAATCTGGCTTGATGGTAGAAATTAGGCAGCTAGAGAACTTGGATAAAACCACCTACTGCCGCCGAATCAAAGGACAGCTGGTCAGAGACCACCCCTGGGGACTGTTTCAAGTCTTCGGAACTGCTCAAACTATTGCCAGTGAATTTGTTAAAAAAGGTTGCGACTTTAGAATTGCTGGCTAGTTTGATTTGCTCTGAGTAATATGCAGACATTATGGCCAAAACAAGTATTTTGTGTTCAGCAAGACCTTGTTTGAATTTTAATTATTTTAATAACTCTTCACACCATTTGCGACGTTGCCTCCTTACAGCCGTGTTTAGAGACTCTGAAGGGCTGATTACGATGTGTTAGGAAACGGCTCTGGCCCTTGGTCAGAGCAGTTTCCTAATACAATGTGATCAGTCAGTCAGATTCCTTTCTGACTTACCCATTTTGATGATGTCATTCGGAAAGGAATCTGACCGGTCATTCAGACTAGCATCCGATAAGAGCCCGTCCGCCAGCCTTTCTGTGCCGTCATTTCTGACAAAGAAAGGCTGTTGGATATCGACTTTGGGGGCACCCAGCAGGGACCCCATGGGTGCCCAGCCTCCAGTAGGTGGTGTGTGACACCGGGTGCAGGGATCAACTGCACATCTTTGTTTTACGATCAGAGCACGCACTCCGATCGGAAATTGTAACACTGTTCGATAGCATCCTAATTGGTCGGTCTAGAGCGTCGACAGGAGGTCGGACGGTCCCATGAACAAAAAGATGTCGGGCGGACTTAAGTCCACCTGACATCGTAATTATTACCCTGATTGTCTCATTAAACCATAGTTGAGAGCACTTTTTAATGTTGGTGCCCCTGTAGTTTGCCAAGGAGAATGTTGGTGAGGGCCGTACTAATCCAATAGGAATAATCGTCTGACATCTGCTGTACGCTATCTGCTAATTTAGGTAGTGAGGCGATGAGTGAGGAGTTAAACTCCCTGGCTTATATTTTGTACCAGGCCTTTCTTAAGGTCTTTTATTGGGGTACAAAATGAGGCTTTTCCATGTGATGTTATCTGCCAATTTACTGCATAATAATCCTTCCAGTTCAAAAGGAGGGAGGTCGGATTAGTAATATTGGGATTGGTGGTGAAAATCCCATCAAGCAGATGCCCCACTCAATCGGTAGGACCGCTAACTCTCTATGACAGTCCAAAACAAACAAGGATGTCTATTAGTCATTCTCAATGTGGTCATGAATGATTTTCTAAATGAAAGTTTAAATCACTGATGACTATGAAGTTCAAGCTGAAAATAGGTAATTACAGAAGCAAACTAATCTGATCCTTAGAGTTAGCTCCGGGACCTGGGGATGGTAGACCAGAATTCCATTGGATTACTGAGTCTTATCCAGTTCTAAGTTCAACAATAGTGCTTCAAGCCCCTCCCTGGAGACAGGTGTAAAAGCAGCTGGGACATGATCTCAATAAACGACTTCCAGCCCCCGCCCATTATGTTATGTCTATCAAGGTGAAAATATCATAGCCAGAAGGGACTGCTGTAAGAAGTTCTTGACCTGAGTTATCATCGGTCCAGGTTTCCGTAACAAAGACATTGTTAATTTGGTGAGCTGTTAAGAACTTGGAGAGTTCACAATTATGCTTAACCAGGGACCTGGTGTTCATCCATGTACATTTAATGCCTGAGTGGGCCACTTTTCTTTCGCTCCTCTTTTCCCAGGATGGACTCTATTGTCCATCTTCCTGCGTCAGGGTTGGAGGTAGGAATTCTTGTCTTACAGGTCTGATAGGTCAGATATGAAGACTCATAGATGGCCAAGGGCAGAATGGTGAGCAATCACAGGGCTTACCAAGAGGCTTGAGAGGAAGCAGCGCCTCTCTTGAGTATGCTAGGAGCAATTGCTGGTCGGGGTTCAAACAATCAGGTGTGATGTGACTTATCAGGCCATTTATGTAAATGGCACAGTGAGGGCTGCGGCAAGCACAGCACTAGCAATTTGATCGAGTTAAGAAAACAAGTATGGTGATAGTAAAATTGCAACTGAGGTCCAGCAATCTCTATCATCAAGCACAGACTCCCCTGTGCCTAATCATCACTACTGAACAAATGAACATAAGGCAACACAATGGAAGTAAAATACTTAAAAAAGGGTCAAGCCCTTGTACCAAGATAGCACTGATAGTAGTGGAGCCAGGTAACTCTGAAAACGGGCACTTGTGGGCCAACTTTGAAATGAATGAGGCACCAAACTTATCTCGCTAGCACGGCCTTGCTCTGATGTGACTTATGAGGCCAGTCACGAGAGGGGCATGTCAGGGGGCATGGCAAGCACCTCACTAGCAGTGTGATCGAGCAAAGAAAACAGGTGAGGGGAAAATTAAATTTTAACTGAGGTCCAGCAACCTTTATCATCAAGCACAGTGTCCTGTGTGCCTAATGACTACATTGCTTACATTCATTATTAATTAGTAATTGTACTTTTTTACATTTTTGTAATGTTCATATTTTTATGTTTTGCAACTTTTGCACCTATATGGCTTTAATTTTCTAAAATCACACAAGTTATTATATTTCCAATACAATATTTTTGATAAACAAAAGACACACTTTTCACAGAACAATGCTTTATAATTTTCCATTGTTTTACTAGAGCTGTTCGTCTTTTTCACTGTTATTTCGTGGCAATTTTTGATTCCTATATCTTTATTTTTTAGTCTATCTACCTAATTTTAGGTTGGTCTTCGTTCCATCTGGCCATGGTTCCCTGTTGCTGCTCTTCAACTCAGGTAAGAATAATTTGATTGACTTATTGTGGATTTAGTATTTGGTTGATTTGGTTATGATTAGTATAGTCAGTATAGGTTAGAGTTTTGTACTCATTAGCGATTAAATGTTAGTTTGCACTTTGGTAGCCTAATCTGATAATATGCATTTTTAATGTAAGGTTTTATTGCAATGCCTTCTAAGTATGTGTTTTTATTGTTACTGTTATTTCATTTTTTACTTTTATGAGATTATTTATGTATTGTGGATATGTATTTCATGTTTTACAGGTTCTTCGCTAAACTTACTTTACTTCTTTAGGGGATGTCTTTTTAAGAAAATAAGATTGCTTATACATTAATTGCTAGAATGTGGATTATTAGTTGATGTGGTTGTCAGACCTTGCCAAATATTGTCACTATTCTGTATTAGGTCCAGTCAGGATTCTTTAAATCAAACCTTAGCTGAGTCCTGGGTAGCTGTAGCACAGAACCACTAGGTTTAATTCAAAGGTATAAAAGTATAACCATTTATCAGTACAAAGACAATCAATTGTAAAAACAACACAAAGGAAAATCCATTATAATTTATAACAATAGTATATCTTTTTTGCCTTAAATAGAAATGACAAAAATCACTAATTTTACTCCAAAACATTGATTACTGCTTTTCACTCTTAGCAGTTGTCTATGAGTCTCGAATGCGAGGGTCTGGGCCAAAGTCAAAGTCACAGGCCGACACTGTATGAGTGTGGTTCGGATGCAGACCCTGGGTTGGTCATCATCAGTATTTTAAATTTGCACTCAGAAACTTACCTGGTTCTTTTTCTCCATGACTGGCTCATTATCAGGGTCCTTTCCAGCATGAGCCCGGTGTTGACTAGACAGGCGAAGTCTAGCTGTCTGATGAAAGCCTCAGTTTTCAATGGCGTTTGAGTCTTCCTACGAACTAGTGGTAGTATATGAACCTCAGAGTATGTGCCGAAAAAGCACTGTCTTTTGCTTTAGGCTCACAAGTTAAAGTTCTATGGGGAGCAAAAGTACACTCTAGCACTAGCCAAGGGTCAGGTACTGGGGGGTACCTCTTGAGGACTTGGACATGATTGCACAGATTGCACCAGTGGTTACTGGTCTGCTGGGAACTTTGCAGGTGCAGGACTTCTTTAACTGTTGTGCCACTGAAGACTATCAGGAGGCTAACTAATTAGCGCTTGGAGTCTTGGCACACATGGGAGCAAGTCCAGCTATTAGGGTCTCTCATCACAGTTTCAACAGCATGAGCAGCACTTCTCTTTCTGAAGTGCTGTGTTGGTTCAGCTGGGGTAGTGTCCAATGGTGCAACCTTTCTTTCTGAGGTCCATAGGTTTAGTAGGTGTAGAAGGCAGGCCTCCCACTGGAAAACCATACCCACTCGAACATCGCTTACTGTGTGGTTGGCACTAAGCAATTCAATTCAACAGCACATATCTCTGCCCAAATCCAAAATGTTGGGACTCTTCTTCCCTGGGTCAAAGTGATGGGCACCCCTGAGGTGTGTCCAGTATGATGAGCTACATGTCCTGGTAAATTGGATGTATGACATTACAACGCATGCTTTTACCACGCATGCCTTTACAACGTGGTTTTTACATCGCATACCATTACAACGCATAGTGCTTCTGGGTGCTGGATAGTGAATAGTTTAATTTACTATTCCAACTCCAGTCCCCGTGGACACTAGGGAAGGTTATTGGATAGTAAATTAACCTATTCCCTATCCTATAGCGCCCCCCAGAGCAATGGGTTGTAATGGTTTGCGTTGTAATGATTGCGTTGTAATTGTAGTGCGTTGTAAAAGTTTCGTTGTAAGTGATGTTTCCCTGGTAAATCACTCCCTCAACAGATTTTCTCTTCTCTGGTGGAAATGCCAGCCTGTATACATATACAGAGGAGCAGGCAAGCTAAGGTGTTTCTTGTACTTGCTTATCATAAGCAGAAGCCTCTTTGAAGCGGTATCAGGCATGGCCAAAGTCACGTGCACTGGGGCCTGTCAGAACGACCCATTGCAATTCTGAGTTGAAGCAGCAGCATTAGTCTTAAAATGTGTGGGGGTGATCATAAAAAGAGTACTTTCTGTACGTTAACAATATTATTTGTAATTGTATTTATTTTATGGCTTTCCTGGAATGTTTTTTGCTGTTCCTGGAATGTTTTTCTGCTATGTAATTTTTCAGGTTTTTCATGGTTCTCAATGATTCATAATTTTTGAATTGGCAATTTTATTTTATTGTTTTCATTTTTTAGGGATTCGTTTTTTATCTATTTTTGAGAATTACTTTGAGATCTTGGACAACAGTTATAAAAATGCAAGTTATAATTTACTTACATTTTTATGAGTGCAAAACGTTGATTTGTTATAACCCCTTCCGTGCGGCCCGGATTCCCCCGTGTGCGGCAGCCGCTCGAATAGGGCGGGGCCGTGATGAACCCCAGCCGTCATCAGCACACGAGCACCGTGGAGCGTGACGGCTGGGGTTCTTCACCAGCATGGAAGAGGTTAAAGTTCCATCTCTTACTATAATGTTCAGTGATATGCTATGCATTCTATTTATTTTTGGGTAATTTTGTTAGGTGTCATAATTTAAACAGCTGGGGTTTTTATGGTTCACTGTTTATTCATGTGTTTGTTAATGTTTATTATAGTAATTGTGAGAAATGTGGTTGTTGGTACACTGGAGTTTGAGCCATGGTCAAGCATCAGTCATAATCCCTTGCAGGGTAGCCACAAAATGTCACAAAATTAACGTGTGTTAAACCTGGGTAGCTTGGCTCAAAAAGCATTCAGGTTTAGCTTGGAGACAATGTGTTAAGTACTAATATAGCAGGCAAACAGTAATAAAGTGAACACAACATGAGAAAAATCTCAAACCAATTATAGTAAATTATTTGACACCCAAATCACCTAAAAGATCAAATTGACAACAGTGGACATTGAGTCACACGAGAACAGGTCAACGTAAAAAATATAGCTGACCGCGCTGGAGCACGGTTCAGATACACAAAGTGGATTGGGCCCAGTCAATGCTTACCTTCGGACTCAGAAGCAATTTTGAGAAAAAATGATCTGAGAAGGTCATATTAAGCGGGGCAAGGCTGCAGGAGTTGTCAGAGGAGGGAGCATCATCATCGGATTGCCTTGGATCGAAGACGCATCAAGATTTCTACATTTGAACTTATTCTCTAAATTGGAAGTTGAAAATCTCTAGCTGGACAAAAGCTGTAGCCAAAACCAGTTCCATGAGGCCAGATACCCCTTTGGCAAAGGACAGTTGAACAGGATTTTCTGCTGCGCATAGTGAGAGATGCTGCAAAGTCAATCCAACCAGTGATGCACCTAGGGTGGATAGGTGAGCTGGTGGTCTTGGTGTCCTCGTGTTTCTTAGAGCAGTTGTTAGCCACAAAGTCCCCCCTTTTGGATTTTGGCTATCTGGTCACCTTCAGCACCACTTCCAAGGGTCCATAACCGATGGGGCACCACTAGGAGGGCCGGGACTCAATCAGACTGGTTTTAGGTGTGGGTCCAAGGTCGAGGGAGCATTTTGTGTCTCTTAGTAGCCGCGGTACATGTAAGTAACAGCGGTGGGGCGGTGGGGACGCGTAGGGGGATTTCGAGGGACGATGCTAAGGGAAAATCAATTATTTATTTATTTTCCCCTCTGCACCGTCCCTCATAATCCCCCCTCACCCGGCTGCACCACCCCACCGCTGTTACCTGCAAGGACTGTGACTGTCTCTGAGGGTCAGATCAGGAGGCCAGCAAGTGTCACTCTGATGGTACTGTGCTCAAGAGGCAAGTACAGTCCTTCTTCCCCAGGCAAGAGGACAGAAGGGCAGAAAGGAAGCAACTCAAGAAGGCATCAGCAGGTAGAGTGTCAGCTTTTTCAACAGCACAGCAGTTCTTCTTCCTGGCAGAGTATCCACAGCTCCAGAAGTGTTCTGAAGTGTTCATGTCTGAGGTCCGGTATTTTTACCATGATGTCCTCCTTCTGGAAGGTGGGAGAAGCTTCAGACAGTGGATTTGAAGTGTAAGGAATTTCCTGACTCCCCCTGGCTTCCAGCTGGCAGCAGTGACAAATAGGAGGTGAAAGATCCTTTGTATGAAGGCGGACCATTCCCTATTCAGTTGCAAGCAGGCTGTGCTCAGCTCCTCCCCATTCAACTAGCATATGGCCCATTCAGGCACACCTAATCCCTCTTTTGTGTAACTGTCTGGGAGGAATCCACAAAGTCTAACTGTCAGTTACACCCAGTCATGTGACACAAGACAGGCAATTGGCACAAAAGGACTAAGGGGAGAAAATTGTCAACTTTCAATAACGTAATATTACCAATAAATACAGGTTTCATTGCAATTCCAAAGACACCAAACATGGCATATCTATCTGTTCCTGTTAGAAATGGGGGTCTCTAATTGGAAGAGGTAGGTACCTTGGTCCAAATTAGTACCCTTGCTTCTAGTCAGGGTAAGGGGGATACACTTTTTTTAAAAAAAACATCTCAACCCCTTGGTAGCTTGCCACTAGCAGACAGGCTTATCTCAGAGGCAGTGTGTAAAACATTTGTGAACACATACATTAACACAGTAAAAACACACACAAATGGACAACACACCAGTTTAGAAAAATAATTTATAATCCTTATCTGAGCCAAACAAGACTGAAATGACAAAAATCCACAATACAATAAAAAAATATGACTTTTAAATGGGAGGAATAGTTAAGTTCAAAGCAAATTGCAGATGCAACACTTTTCACACAAAATACCTTGGATGCATCCCACACAAAAAACAAAAAAGTGTTGCAGGAAAGGGGATGCGTTGGTTCCTTACACTGAGGGAAGGTGATGCATTGTTTCCTTGATCCGGGGGAGGTGATGCGACGGTTCCTTACTGCTGCGCAGGGGAGGTGATGCGTTGGTTCCTTAACGGAGAGAAGGTGATATGTCGGTTTCTTACTGCGGTGGGAGTAAAATCCTTTGTTCTCTGGTGGCAGACAAGCCCTGTGCTCAGTCAAAACCAGTTCTGTCCTCTCGGATGCAGTTTCCTGGCAGGATGTGGAGACAGCATTGTGGGAGGCATACCAGGCCCATTCAGGTGAAAACAAAGCTCCTCCTCCCTACCCTAAATGCAGCCTAGGTCTATGCACCCCAACCCTGACTCATCCAGTCTGCCTGGAGTGACTGCTCATCCCAATTTCCTTTAACTATAATCCGCACAGTCAATACACATCCTAGCAGAGACACACTGGATGGCTAAGCAAGAAAATACCTACTTTCTAAAAGTGGTATTTTCAAACACAGTAACAATCACCCTCAGTAGAAGATGTATTTTAACATTCCAAGTCCAGGCATACTACACTTTATTTTCCTACCTTGTTCCCAGGGGTCGTTTTGTTTATAAGATGTTATAAGCAAACTCCCCATTCAATCCTGTGGGAACAGTTGGCCTTGCAAGAATGAAAAAGTAAATTGGCAGTTTTTCACTATCAGGGCATGCCACACAAATCAGGGCATGTCCTACCTTTCACACACAATGCACTCTGCCAACAGGGGTGCCATGGGCCTACCTTAGGGATGACTAACATGTAAGAAAAGGGAAGGTTAGGGCCTGGCAGGTGTGTGCACTTGCCAAGTCGACATGGCAGTACCAGACTGCACACAGGCTCTGCAATGGCAGGCCTGAGTTACATTTACAGGCTGCTTATGTGGGTAGTACAATCAGTGCTGCAGCCCACTAGCAGCATTTGATTTACATGTCCTGGGCACACACTGTGCACTGTATTAGGGACTGACTAGTAAATAAAATATGCCAATCATGGAAATACCAATCCATAACAACAATTTACAAAGGGAGCACTTGTACTTTGGCGTTGAACAGCAGTGGCTAAGTGCCCAACGCATCTGGACCTGCAAAACAAAGTCCAACACACTGCAAAATAACAGGAGGCAAAGGCAAAAATACAGGGGAAACCAAAACCAATGATGCCAGGTCTAACAGGTCCCAATTGGAAATTACAGCTTATTAAATGTAATAAGAAATCTTTAATGTTATCCTATGAACATAACAAAATGCCTAGGATTGTTTATGTACAGGAAGGTCCCCCTGTATATAAACAAGATTTTTTAAAAACATGTTTTGACTTCCATGTGTGCTACATTAAGCAGCACACATTGAAGTGATAAAATGGCATTTAAAGATTGTTTATGTTCAGGATGCGGGACCTTCCTGTACATAAACAATCTTTCCCATGAGCGCAGGAACCCTTGCACAATGGTGCAAGGGTGTGCACTATGGTGCAAGGGTGCCTGTATTTTCACTACACTGCTAAGTGTAGCACCAACAGCGGGGTAAACAGAATGCTGCACTATATCATTGTAAATATGGTGCAGCCTTGCTTTCTGAAGTGGCAGAGTGAAGTGTTAAGCCATGATGGCTAACGCCTCACTCGCCACTTCCTTGAATAATTGACCCCCACATTGCAGTTGCCCATTCTCTCTCACGGTGCAGTTGGTTATTTGGGCCTGGCACCACTGTGCCTTCTGAGTCCCCCCCACTGGGACTTCCAGAAACAAACGGCCCCTCGGTGCAGCTGCCCGTAACTGTGGTGCAGCTGAGTGAAACAACAGCAACACTGGCACTCACGGTGCCTCCGGGAGCTCTGTTTACGGGCTCTGTCGGGTACGCTTCCTCCTGTACCCACTATGCAAAATGTGACCCCCACTCACCGGGCTCTCCTGCTAGGCACCAACAATGTGCCTTTACCGGCTTCCTTCAGTGCAGCTTTTCTCTCTGCTGTGGTCACGGCAGCCTGCCTCCCCTTCTGGCAGGCGGGGTAAGAAGTGTCATGTAGCAAATGGAGCCCGCAAGTCTCCGACGCCTCTTACTTCTCTTTCCTTCATCTCTTCCCTCTCCTGGGACACAAGACTTCAGCATGGAGCCCGGGAGGCTCTAGATGACCCTCTTTGGCGTGCAAGACTTTCTCTTTCCCGGCTGGCCACGACCCCAAACAGGCTTGGCTGCCTGGCTTACGGGTCGGGCCGCGGCGGTGATCTCCCTTAGATCTAGGCGGCTCCTCCAGGTGGCGGCAATGCAAGGTAGGCTCCCGTTTGAAATAATGAGAATTGCGGGGTGGGCTCTCGCTATTCTAAATAAGATTACAAGCAGGGTGGGCACCAGCTAGAAGAGCACAGACGCAGGGTGGGTTCCTGCCACCAAAAAGCGGCACTGCAGGGAGGGCACCCGCTCTTTAAAAATGCCGGAGAGCGGGTGTCAGATCTTATAAAGGATACTCTTGATAACCGCACAGGAACAGAGATGCTGGCTTCCAAATCCCCTCAAGGCAACCGCCCAGAGCTCAACACTGTTAAATGAGACTCCAGACTTTTACCTCAAAGGGAAGGGGAATTGGATAAAATAATAAACAACAAAGAAGAGATCCTCTTGAATGGCTCCCTCGTCAGTCCGACCCGCAGACCGTCTCAATCTTTGGAATACCTGCAAGGAAAAATATTACAACTGTCTAAATTCACCTGTTACCCAACTCTAACTTCCTATTAACTCTAACCCTTACTTTTACCTACCATTTCTACCAAGAGATTTGACCCCTCTTCTAATGGATGAAACTCTAGGTTTCTTCTGTTCGTTTCTTGGGTGTCTTTCGCTCTGTAATTAACAATAACACTACATTAATCTTGTTTTCTCTTGTGTGGGTTTTTCTGCTATCTAATTCCTGTTCCTGTTCCTTACTCACTTTCAGTTCTTACTCTGCCTCCGCTATTCTGTAGTCTTTTTCTGTTTCTTGATATCTTTTCCTTGTTTTAACTGTAAAACATATTTAATAATAGACCGTTAACTTCTGTCCTTTTGTTTCTAATATTTACTATGCTCCTTAAGCTATGTTCCTTAACTTACTTGTGTATTCTTATCAAATCTCTTCTAGTAACTCCTGGCTTCACTCATTTATTTGCTTGTACTCTCTCGTAGGACTCGGCTCTTAACTGCCCCAGAATACCACGAAGTATCCTGTACTGAAAGTATCTCTTTGAACAAGTTTTGTCTCTGTAATTATACGATTTCCACAATGTCTATTAATATTCTTAAAAGTCACTTATCTCTCTCTTTCTTTCTTCAGGTGCGCTTCGCAAGACTTCTGTTCAGATTCTGCCGTCACTGAACTGCCTTCAACGCTGACGCGCAGATTGACCTCACCGCCTTTTTCCGAAGCTCCAGGCAATACTTCGTTTTCTCACTGGAATGACACTTGACTCTGTATTATTGTCTAACACAATAGATTCTATGAACTCGGTAATCTCCTGTCCCTAACTTGGCTTTCCCTGAACTAACTAACGCTGAATTCCAAATTTGCTGCTTCTCCGTGAAATACCGTTGGTGAAGTGCGCAGTTCTTCATTCTCTCGCGCCTCACCTGAACTCGGTCGTTTGGGCTTCAAACACTAGACAGCTGACCGCGGCACAAACCAGCGGCCATCTTGAGATTCCTAGCGCTCCACAAAGCGGACCAGGAACCAACTTTTGACTTCTCTTTTGACTGATAATTTCTGCCACAGGCAGTGATTGCTACTTGCAAATTAGGAGTCCTGACAGTACCCCCCAACAAGGCCGAAGTTTCCCCCCGGGGTTTTGTGGGGAAGCGTTGATGAAAGGATTTGACTAATCTGGGAGCATGTACATCCTCTTCACATTCCCAAGATCGCTCTTCTGGCCCATAACCCTTCCAGTCTATGAGAGAGAACAGTTTCCCTCTTGAACATCTAGAGTCTAAGATTTCCTTGACTACATACTCGGTTCCTGCCTCTAGATTAACTGGTTTTGGTGGTAAAGTCTTCCGTAAATTGCTCGGGGCCTTTTTTAACAATGAAACGTGGAATACTGGATGAACCTTAAGCCTAGATGGTAAGATGAGCCTATAAGAAACTGGATTTATCTGTTTCTCTACCGGATATGGGCCAATAAAGTGTGGCTGGAACTTTCGATTTCCTTTCAGCCTAAGATTTTTAGTATTTAGCCACACCTTATCTCCCTTCACTAGTTTAGGACCTTCTCGCCTCTTCTTATCAGCATAACCCTTGTATTTTTCTTTTGCTTTCTGGAGACTTTCCCTAGCATCCTGATGTACTTGATCTAAATGCGTTACCATCTCCTGTACTGCCGGGACACTTAAGTCTACCTGTCTAAGGGTTGAATTTGGATGTCTTCCATAGTTCATATAAAAGGGGGAGAACCCTTTAGAAACATTTTTGGCATTATTTTGGGCAAACTCTGCTGCCCACAAATAATCCACCCAGTCTCCTTCCTGTTTCAACAGAAACAATCGCAGGTACTGTTCTAACTCTTGGTTGACTCGTTCTGTTTGGCCATCGGTCTCGGGATGGTAACTAGTGGAGTATCTTGCTTCGATTCCTAAATTTTCCATAAAGGAATTCCAGAAATGGGAAATGAATTGTGTTCCCCTGTCTGAAATTACAATCTTGGGGATTCCATGTATTTTAACTATATCTGTACTAAGGAGCAAGGCTAACTGTTTAGCAGATGGGATACCCTTCAGTGCCGAGAAGTGTGCCATTTTTGTAAAGGTGTCTACCACTACCAAAATTGTATTGTAGCCCTTACTAAGTGGTAAATCCGTGATGAGGTCTAACGTTATAGTGTGCCAAGGATGGGGAGGTGTAGGTAATGGTTGAAGGAAACCCTTCGGAGCTTGCCGTTCAGACTTTCCCTGTGCACAGATCTCACAAGTCTTTACATAGTTCTCAATATCCTTGTTCATCTCTGGCCACCAGTACTGCCGCTTAATTAGTTCCTTGGTTTTTGCTTCTCCCTTATGACCAGCCAACTTCATATCGTGATTTTCTTGCATGACTTGTAACTGCAATTCTTTGGTATGGATATAGAGACCTTCCTGATAGTAGGGGAGTTGACCTACGACTCTTCTTCCTTCTTCTTCTCTAGTCCAAGCCTCCATCTCTTCTGGTGTCATAAACTCCAAAATTTTGGTTTCCAAATCCACCGAAGAGATGGCTCCAATGATTTTCTCTCTGGGGATGATGGATTGATTCACCAAAGGTGTTTTCCGATTCTCGGTATCAATCCGGGACAAGGCATCCGCCTTACCATTCTGCGCTCCTGGTCGGAAGGTTATTATGAAATCGTAGTCAGCAAAATACAATGACCATCTCAGTTGCCGAGGAGTTAATGTCCTAGCCGTCTTCAAAAATTTCAGATTCCGATGATCAGTAAATACTGTGACTTGATGTTGGGCCCCCATGAGATGATGTCTCCATTCCTTGAACGCGTCCTTTATCACCAACAACTCCTTCTCAGTAATGGTGTAATTGCTCTCGGCGGGAGACAATTTCCTCGACCTGTACGCCACTGGATGTAACTGTCCCGTTAACTTGTTTCGCTGGGAAAGAACCCCTCCCACCGCTTGATCAGAAGCATCAGTTTCCACGTAAAAAGGTTCGTTGGGATCAGCATGTTGTAGAATTGGGGCCGTGGTGAAGTTCTGCTTCAATGAGTTAAATGCCTCCTCAGCCTCTTGGGTCCAATTGAAAGGAATACTTTTCCTCAGCAATTTGGTAAGCGGTAAGATCTTGTGAGAAAACTCACTGATGAATCTGCGATAAAAATTGGCGAACCCAATAAAACTTTGGAACTCCTTCACACTCTCTGGAGACTTCCACTTGACAACCGCTTCGATCTTTCGTTGGTCCATAAGTATTCGTTTTGGTGAAATTACAAAACCCAAAAACTCTACTTGGGTCACATTAAAGGCGCATTTCTCTAATTTCACAAATAGTCTGTTTTCCTTCAGCTTTCTCAAAACTCCCTTGACCTGTTCTGTGTGCCTTTCTGAATCAACTGAGTAGATTAAAATGTCATCAATATACATGATGGCACATTGGTCAATGAATTCTTTTAGTACATCCTTAATGAAATGTTGAAAGGCCGCCGGGGCATTACAAAGTCCATAGGGCATGACTTGATATTCGAATAAACCAAATCGAGTCCGGAAGGCAGTCTTCCACTCGTCGCCCTCTCTCATCCTGACCAAGTGATAGGCTCCCCTTAAATCGAGTTTTGTATATATTTGAGCCCCTTTCACTTGATCCAGTAAAACCGATATCAGAGGGTACCTATTTTTCTTGGTGATTCTGTTGATAGCTCTATAATCAATGCAGGTTCTCAAATCCCCTTCCTTCTTCAGCACAAAGAATAGGGGCGACGACACTGGGGATTTGGAAGGCCGAATGAATCCGTTAGCTAGGTATCTGTCTAAATACTCTTTGAGGTGGCGATGTTCTTTTTCCGTCAAGGCATACACCCGACTACAGGGCAAGTTGGATCCTGGTTCGATCTCTATCTTGCAGTCATAATCCCTGTGTGGGGGCAATTGTTCCGCTTCCACCTCGTTAAAGACTTCGTGGAACTCTGAGTATTCTTCGGGAATCGCTTGAGCGTTGATTACACATATTGAACCTTCCAGTCGACTTAAAGAATGAGATGGGCTGACTTCCGTTTCAACTTCTCTTTCCTTATGTTTGAAACAGTTTTCTAAACAGTATTTTGAGTTCATTTTGATCGTTCGATTACTCCAATCGATGGTGGGGTTGTGCTCAGTGAGCCAAGGAAGGCCCAGGATCAATTCGAACTGAGGAGCGTCTATCAAATGTAACTGAATTCTTTCTTCATGACCACTATCCGAGACGAGCTGGATCACCTCAGTGTGACTTACAATGGGACCGGATGACAGGTTGGTTCCATCCACAGCCCTAACTGGTTCGCTTTTACTCTTCATTATCGGCTGTATTCCCACCTTACGAGCAAATCTCAGATCACAAAAGTTCCCCGTGGCCCCGGAATCTATCATTATCGACACACCTGATAAGGTGTGTTGTCGAAATTTAACTTCCATTGATAAATTTAGATGCGGGGCTGCCGACTGTAAGGTGTTGGCCACTCGATGTTCCTCTGGAGTCTTCTCTAATATCGCACCTACCTGTTCAACTCCTCCAACAGGCAGTGCAACTAGTTTTCCTTCGGCTTGAAGATAGTCTTAGGCTTCTTAGGGCAGTTCCTGACAAAATGGCCGCCATTCCCACAGTACATGCACAGATTTCCAGTCCGTCTTTTTTCTTTTTCTTCCTTTGACAAAGGACCTCGGATAGTTCCGATCTGCATGGGCTCCACTCCTGAGGGACCTTCATTATTTCGGCTACTTTCTGACCGAGCCCGATCAAACCTTGGCACCGTTGGTCGAAAATCCTTCCTTTTTTCACCTTTTCCTTCGCCTTGCCGAAAGTCTATTTCCAATACTAGATCCACCAATGCAGATATCTCTGTGGGGCGATTCGGAATTCCGGCCAAGGCGTCCTTGAGTTCGTCTCTCAAGCCACGATAAAACACCGCTGCTCGTTTACTCTCCGGCCAGTTTGTCTCTACTACTAGTTTGTTGAACTGAGCCAGGTAACCCACCAGGTCACGGTTTCCTTGCTTCAAGTCAAGTAGTTCATTGTCGACAACCTGTGATATTCTTCTTCTGTCGAATATTCGTAAGAACTCCTCCTTGAATTCTTCATAATTTCTCAAGATTGGATCATTCCTAGTGATGAGCGGCATGGACCAAGCTGCCGTATCTCCACTCAAATAGGATAAAGCGAACGCGACTTTGGATTGTGCGTCAGGGAAAATTGAAGGGCGACACATGTAGTGTAGAGAGCATTGAGTTATAAATATTTGCGCCTTCTGAGGGTCACCATTAAATCGCTCCGGGGCTGCTAAAGGAATTACAGGGGATAAGGAATGGATCACTTGAGTAGTCATTCTATTTGTACTATCTGGTAAAGGGTTCTGTGTCTCTGTACCCATACTAAAGGGTTGCCGAAGTTTATGTGCTAGCTCTGCTGTTTCTTTCCTATTATTTACTAACTCCAACCTGAGATTTTGGTTCTCTTCTCTAACTGCACTTAACTCCTTTTGGATTGTGTCTAAGATAACTCCTAAACCTTGCAGGTTTATTCCCTCCGCCATCTCTGCTCGGGTGCTAAGTGCAACTTGGGCACTTCACTCTGTCAGATCTTATAAAGGATACTCTTGATAACCGCACAGGAACAGAGATGCTGGCTTCCAAATCCCCTCAAGGCAACCGCCCAGAGCTCAACACTGTTAAATGAGACTCCAGACTTTTACCTCAAAGGGAATGGGAATTTGATAAAATAATAAACAACAAAGAAGAGATCCTCTTGAATGGCTCCCTCGTCAGTCCGACCCGCAGACCGTCTCAATCTTTGGAATACCTGCAAGGAAAAATATTACAACTGTCTAAATTCACCTGTTACCCAACTCTAACTTCCTATTAACTCTAACCCTTACTTTTACCTACCATTTATACCAAGAGATTTGACCCCTCTTCTAATGGATGAAACTCTAGGTTTCTTCTGTTCGTTTCTTGGGTGTCTTTCGCTCTGTAATTAACAATAACACTACATTAATCTTGTTTTCTCTTGTGTGTGTTTTTCTGCTATCTAATTCCTGTTCCTGTTCCTTACTCACTTTCAGTTCTTACTCTGCCTCCGCTATTCTGTAGTCTTTTTCTGTTTCTTGATATCTTTTTCTTGTTTTAACTGTAAAACATATTTAATAATAGACCGTTAACTTCTGTCCTTTTGTTTCTAATATTTACTATGCTCCTTAAGCTATGTTCCTTAACTTACTTGTGTATTCTTATCAAATCTCTTCTAGTAACTCCTGGCTTCACTCATTTATTTGCTTGTACTCTCTCGTAGGACTCGGCTCTTAACTGCCCCAGAATACCACGAAGTATCCTGTACTGAAAGTATCTCTTTGAACAAGTTTTGACTCTGTAATTATACGATTTCGACAATGTCTATTAATATTCTTAAAAGTCACTTATCTCTCTCTTTCTTTCTTCAGGTGCGCTTCGCAAGACTTCTGTTCAGATTCTGCCGTCACTGAACTGCCTTCAACGCTGACGCGCAGATTGACCTCGCCGCCTTTTTCCGAAGCTCCAGGCAATACTTCGTTTTCTCACTGGAATGACACTTGACTCTGTATTATTGTCTAACACAATAGATTCTATGAACTCGGTAATCTCCTGTCCCTAACTAGGCTTTCCCTGAACTAACTAACGCTGAATTCCAAATTTGCTGCTTCTCCGTGAAATACCGTTGGTGAAGTGCGCAGTTCTTCATTCTCTCGCGCCTCACCTGAACTCGGTCGTTTGGGCTTCAAACACTAGACAGCTGACCGCGGCACAAACCAGCGGCCATCTTGAGATTCCGAGCGCTCCACAAAGCGGACCAGGAACCAACTTTTGACTTCTCTTTTGACTGATAATTTCTGCCACAGGCAGTGATTGCTACTTGCAAATTAGGAGTCCTGACAGTGGGATGGGCTCCCGCTAGAGGAGCACATATGTGGTGAGAGCTCCCACTACAAAAACGGTATAAACTTGGGGTAAGGTTCTCGCTCTCCCCTCCTGCAGCATGGGGGAATCCCTATGCTAGGATTCCCTCTGTAGATACTGCAGCAGCACGCTGCAAGGCACCAGCGCTCCTCTTTAGCATAAAAGTAAAGTGCTCATGAGGTGCTAAAGTCCCCAAAGATCAGGTGGCACAGCTGGGCCCAGGCAGGCCAGCACGCAGGTCTCTCCAGGAGGGAGGCAGTCCCTTGTGTTGGTTCCTCCAGTGGCCCAGCAGCAGCACGTTCCCCAGTACAAGGAAAAGCACAACATTTTCATGGGGTCCCAGCCCCGATATTTATACACCATATTTACTTTGTCTGCCCTGGCACAGGGCTTGGGGAAACCAGCCTAAACTAGTTCTGGGGGGTTTCAAGCACTTTGTTAACAAGGCACCTCTTCCCCTTTATCAGGTGGGGGCTTGTCATCAGACACAACACAGGGGGGCTGAGCCAGCATTCACATAGGCAGGCACAGACCTATTCAGGGTCAGAGGACTACTACTCCCACTACTCCAAATGCTGATCCCCTATTCAGCCTAGCGCTGACTCACCCTTCCCTCCCTAGGAGCCAACCGCACCTCACCAGCCCCTGTCACTCTAAAGCCAGATGTGCAATCCACATCAGGCAGGCAGACACATAGCACACAGAAATGCCAACTTCTAAAAGTGGCATTTCCAAAATAGTTATAACAAATCTGCGCACACCATTGTGCAGCATTTATTGTTACCATTCCAAATATACTAAACGTGACCACGCTACTCCTCTCAGATCAGGAATTATCACTGAAACACTTATCAGGGAATCCCCAATGCATTCCTATGGGAGGGCAGCCTCACAGAAGTGAGAAACCAAAATGGCTGTTTGTCACTACCAGGACATGTCACACACTTAATCAATCAATCAAAGCATTTATATAGCGCACTACTCACCCGGGGGGTCTCAAGGCGCTGGGGGGAAGGGGGTCTGCTACTGCTCGAACAGCCAGGTCTTGAGCTGCTTCCTGAAGGCGAGGTGGTCTTGGGTCAGGCGGAGGTGGGTCGGACTTATGGTACATGTCCTGACTTTCACCTACAATGCAACATGCCCATAGGGCTAGCTAGGGCCTACCTAAGGGGTGACTGACATGCAGTAAAAGGGGGGTCACAGACATGGCACACACTTTAGGTGCAACGTCACAGCGGCAGTGACACTGCACGCACAGGCACTGCAATGGCAGAGGCCTGATATAGGTTTGAAAGGCTACTTTGGTGGGAGGCACAATCAGTGCTGCAAACACACCAGTAATTTACTTTACTGGCCCTGGGTATCTGCCATATCACTTGATAAGGGACTGACATGCAAATTAAATATGCCAAACAGGTGTAGACCAATCTTACCATGATTATCACAGAGAGCACACACACTTTACACTGAACAGCAGTGCTGAAGTGCCCAGAGTCCTAAGATCAAAAACACCATGTCAGAAAGAAGGCTAGGAGGAAGGCAAAAAGTTCAGGGACAACCCTGCAAAAAGGGCCAAGTCTAACAGAGATCACCTCCACACAGGATACCAGATGACACCTAGCAGTAGTCATACTTGCTCCTGTATCTCTCAGAGTCTCCACCCTCTGCCCATTGATGGTGACCTACTGCATACACTTTGGTGTATTGGAGGTCAAGTGGGCTATGGACACCATTATATTGTCACCCAGGGACAGTAGGGTAACTTCTCTAATCTCCCCCCCACAAACGTGGACCATCTCCCCCCTAAGTGCTATACTGGCCATCCACTGTTACTATCCACCATTGGGGTGCTGTACCTTGTTAGAGCATTTGGCATTTCCCTTGAAAGGCCCATATTGGTAGCAATCATAGTACGTAGGTACAAACTTTCCACTATTCTTGTCTATGAGGCCTTTTTTTTCTTTTGGCCAGATTGGGACAGGAAACCTCTCCCCGTCAAATGTTTTGGGGGGCTTGAGAGAACTTCCCCCACTTTGGAACACTGACTACCCTTTTGGGAGTCCCCTCCAGATGTCTTCTTAGAAACTCTGGTGCTGATCCAGGAGTCTGCTTCCTCAGAAACCTTCCCTGGATCAGTAAGCCTGCTATCCACAAGAAGTTGGCACAGGTCTCTAAAACAGATGTTGAGCATGCGCTCCCTCATTAGGTTGTACAGCCCATTAAAATCATCCACTTTGCTGCCTCTCACTCAGCCTTTCGTTGCCTTGCTGTTATAACCTGTGAAGTCCACCAGGACTGGTCTGGAAGTTTGTGGCTGTCCCTGAACCTCTGATGGCACTTTTCAGGTGTCAGCCTGAATTGGGCACCAAGTATTGCTTTAGTGGGGGCATACCTAGTTTGATCCTCTGCTTCTAGCGTAAGAGGTGCATCCATTCTCACTGTGGGTGTGTATTTCTTCAAGCTACCCCCCCCCCCCACCAGTACTGGACTGGGACCTTGTGTACCCTTTGAGCAACTTTATATATAGCAAACCATTTGTCTATATCATCTCCCACCGCATAGTTAGGCACTAGTTCCTGAGGTATGCAGATTCTCACCTCTCCAGCAGAAACTGTTGATACGCTGTCACCATTACTATTGGGTCCTGAGGGTCGTCTTGCCATTAGTTCCAGCTCCTTCGTGTTCTTTTCATGCTCCAACAGTAGCCTTTTCTCAGCTAAAGCTCTATCAGCCCTCTTCTTCTTGGCTATGACATTTTTTGTGGCTAAGACCCTCTCAGCCTTCTCCTTCTTAGTCTCCAGTTTTAGAGTGGCCAGCTCCAGCTTCCTATCCTCCGTCCTGTACTCCAACTCCTCTGATGACAATCCCTGGAAGTCACACTGCTCCTTGTCCCATCCTGGGCATCCTGGTTCCTTTATCAGGGCAGTTGGGCTCTCCCTTTAGTTCAGGGTCCCTCTCTGGTTCTTGATTCGCATTCAAGTCCATGTCCTTCTCAGGGTCGTCCACCACTGTTGCTGCTTGCAGTCTCTCGACTTCGTCCTAAGCCTAGAGGATTATCTGTAGTCCACTTCAGAAGCTTTCCTCTCCATATTTAGCCCCCTTTCTTTGCAGATCCTTTGCATTTCAGGCCTAGTGAAGTCGTCAACATTGATTAGCTCCATCTTTAACATAAAAGAGGAGGGCAGGGTACTGAAATTTAGGAAATAACCTATTGAAAACTAAGGAGAAAGCTCTCAAAGTTAAATTATTTCTCTGGAATTTTGGATTGCATAAGTCATTGTTTGGCACTACACATACACAAGTCATTATCTCACCGCTACTACTAATGTGAGAAATTGGGTTGTAGTTTGACTGGTTTGTGAGCCCTGGTCAAGCAATAGCCACAATTGCTTGCATGGGGAACCACAAAAAGTCTTTAAATTAACCTGTGCTTAACCGGGCTTATCTTCGCGCAAAGAGCAGTCAAGCTTAAGTTAGAGGCAATGTGTAAAGTATTTGTATCGAGCACATAAACAGTATTAATGTGAAAGAACACACAAGAAAATCCTACACCAATTTAGTCAAATAGAGTAATTTTTACTAAATTATTTTACACCAAAACACCTGAAATCCAATCAGTAGAACCCGAGTTATGAATTCTTTTTTTAAACTAACACTTAACAGAACAATGCGCTAACCGTGAATATCTTGTCACGTGAGACCGAACCAAGTCAAAGAGTATGGCTAACTGTAATGGAGCACAGTTCAGATACATAATGTGAATTGGTCACGGTCCACGCTTACATATGGACTTAAAAGAAGTTTGGAAAAACTATCAGAGAAGGTAAAGCTCAGCAGGGTATGGCTGCAGGAGATTTCCAAGGAGGAAGCGTTGTTTTCGGATAGCTTTGAGACAAAAGGCTGCAGCCAAAGACCGTTTCACAAGGCTGAATACCCCTTTGATGAAGGACCACTGAATAGGATTTGCTCATGCGGAAAAGAATTTAGCAAGAGAAGCTGCAATATCATTGTGACCTGCGATGCACCTCAGGAGTTTAGGTGAGCATGTTGGTTCCGGTCTCAACCTGGTTTTGTGAGCAGTTTGTATCCCCAAATTTCCCCACTTTTGGATTTTGGCTATTTGGTCATCCTCAGCACCATTTCCATGGGGTCCTAACTAGTGGAGAACCACTTGGAGGGGCAAACTCACTCAGGCTTGGTTCAGGTGTGGGTCCAAAGTGAAGGAAGCATTTGGTGTCCCTCAGATCAGGAGGTCAGAAAACTGGCCTTTAGGAGTCATTCTGTTGATCATGGGTTCAAGTTGCAAGCCTAGTCATTTTTCCACCAGGCAAAGGGTAAATCAGGGCAGAAAGATAGAAATTCAGCAAGGTAGCAACCGGTCAGCAGTCCTGCAGAGTGTCAGTCCTTTGTGTGGCATAGTAGTCCTTTATGGCAGAGCATCACAGGTCCAGTAGTGTACTGAAGAGTTGGTGTCTGAGGTCCTATGTTTATACCCTGGTAACTTCCTTCCTGAAGGTAGGAGAAGCTTCTAGACAATGGTTTTGAAGTGCATGGATTGTCCTGACTCGTCAGCCTTGGCTCCAAGTTGGCTGCAGTGACATTGTGGAGGTGATAGGTCCTTTGTGTGAAGGCAGAGCAATTCCCATTCAGTTGCAAGTGAACTATTCAGGCACACCTAATCCCTCTCTATGATGTGACTGTCTGGGAGGAATTCACAAAGCCTAACAGTCAGTTACACACACTCATGTGACCTAAGACTGGCTACAGACACAAAAGTGTTAAAGGCTGAAAATTTCCAACTTTCTAAAGTGGAATTCTTTCAAATTGTAATCAAAATTACAACTTTACCATCAAATGCGGTACAATTCCAAAGAAACCAAATATGACATATTTCAATCCTCCTGTTCACAACCCATCAGACTGCCATTCTCTTGAAGTTTTGGCCATTTTTGCTATACATGTTCTTTTTTGTACTTGATATTTAATTAGTAAAGTGGTTTATAGATTATTTAATTTTAAGTTTAATTTCATTGGTTGTTTTGTTTGGTGTGATGACATGTTTTAATTTGAGATGTTGACAGTGTTGTGATCAATGAGGTCATTTAACATGCCATGTGTGATGTAATATGTGAGGCCATAAGCAGTGCTTCATGAAGTGACACGGTATAGTTAGTTCAATAAAGTATAAAAGGCAAATATCAGTGGTGTTTCAGTCTTTACTCCCTGTGTCAAACTTTCCATGTAATCATGCAGATAAACTGCTCAACAAGGCCTTTTGAAGTGTGCAGCAGGGTTGGCCAAACTATAACATGTTACTCATACGAGCACCACATGGCCTCTTGTTGTTACATGAACGAATGAATGAAATAGCTTCTGCATAGCGCAACGTTCACTCCAAGGAGTATCTGGTCACTGTATGGTGGGGGGAGAGGGCACCTTCCAGAAGAAACGAAGCTGGCATAGTCTCAAATGATAGAAGTTCAGAAAAAAGACCAAGCCGTATTATCTGGGATACCAAAAATCCATGTTTTTAAGGACTTCCTAAAGTTAAGTTCAGTTTGTGTGTGTCTGAGTTGAGTTGGTAAGGAGTTCCAGGCTATGGTCCCTATGGCCACCAGAGTCTTTCCGCTCCTGGTTACAAGTTTAAATTTGGGTGTTGTTAAGAGGTTCTCTGAAGATGACCGTAGGGTGCGTTGAGTGATGGATGGCTTAGTTCTAACATTGAGGTATTCTGGTCTAGTATTGTTTGTTGTTTTGTAGATGATAGTAAGAACCTTAAAAAGAATACTCTTATAGATGGGCAGCCAATGGAGGGTGTTTAGTGGTGCTGCAGAGGAGGAATCTCTGGGCAAATTGAGTACCAGCTTTCCTGCAGCGTTCTGGACCACCTGTAATCTTTGTAGGACTTTTTTGTGTTCCTGCATAGAGACTATTACAGTAGTCCATACGGGATAGCACTAAGGGTGATACCACCGTCTTTTTGTCCAGCTTTAGGAGTAGATCAAAACATTTTCTGGGAATTTGTATTACTTGAAAACAGGTACCTGCCACAGCAAAAGCTTGCGTGTGGAAGGATAATGTATGATCACATTTCATTCCCAGATTCGTTACAGTCTCCACTGTAGTCAGCGGTGGGGCTGAATTTGACTGCCACCATAGGTCCGGTCTGAAAACGTTAGCCTTGCATAATCTCTGTTTTGAAACTATTACTTTTCAAGTGGTTTAGCTTTATCCAGTCCATCACTGCTGTTAGACAGTGATGACATTTTTCTTCAGCCACTGTTGAATTTGTATCCAGGGTAAGGATCCGTTGAGTGTCATCAGCATAAGCGATGCACTCCACATTGTACATATCCATCAAAAAAAGGAGTGGTACCATATAGAGATTAAAAAGTGTTGGGCTCAGGGCCAAGCCCTGAGGGACCCCTGATGCCAGCCCTCTTTCTTGTGATCTATAGACTCCCAGTGTTACAATCTGTTTTCTGTTTTCTAAAAAGGAAGTAAACCAGGCCAATGTCTCTCAGGATGTCATGAGAGACTGTGTCAAACGCCGCAGACAAATCTAACAGAACTGCTTCCTTTCTCTGATCCATAGCAAGTTTTAGGGTTTCAGTGGTGTGCGATAGTACGGATTCTGTTGAATGACCGATCGAAAGCCAGATTGCTTAGGATGTAATATGTTGGCTTCCTGCATGAAATCATTAAGTTGGTTGTTGACAAATTTCTCTGCAATTTTACTCAGACATGGTAACAGTGAAATAGGCCTGAGATTGGAAAGGATCATGGGATCTGAAAGTTTCTTTTATTGAAGCGGTTTCACAGTGGCAGTTTTCCAGCTGTCGGGAATTTTGGCTAGTGTAAAAGTACCATTTATAATTTTATTAACGATGGGGTTGATAGTATCTACCAGTGCATTAAAAAATTTTGGAGGGCAGGGATCGAAAGGTGTGCCAGATTTACAGGAGAGAATTGCTTTTCTAGATTGTTCTAAATTGATCTCCTTAAAGCATTTCAATTCCTTATTTCTTTCCCCTATGGTCTGGGCGTTTTACATCTGGGGGAGTGTTATAGTAAAATCTTTCTTTAAGTCAAGAATTTTATTATCAAAGAAGTCAGCGATACGATCGCATAGATCTTGTGAGGGTGGAATTTCCTGTTATAGATTTTTAGGATTAGTAAATATTTGTATTATATTAAAAATAGTTTTTTGAGTATCTGCTTTATTTATTAGATTAGAGTAATATGCCTTTTTTCTCATTTAATCTGCTGGTGTTGAGATCTGAGAGCAGATTTAAAAGACACCAAATATGCAGTTTTGTAATTTGTTCGCCATTGCTTCTCTAGTTTTCTACATTGTCCCTGTGAAGCTTTTAAGCTAGGGGTAAACCAGGGAGCCAACCTTTTTTGCTACTCTTTTTATTTAGGGGAGCCGACGTGTTAGCCACTGATATAATCCATTCATTGAATAGATGGATGTATGACGTTACAACGCATACTTTTACAATGCATACCTTTACAACGCATTTTTTACAACGCAACATCCATTACAACGCATTCCATTACAATGCATGCCATTACAACAAATTTTTTAAAACTACATTTACAACGCATTCCATTACAACACATACTACCTTTACAACGCATACCATTACAACGCATAACATTACATGTTTGGTAAGTATTGGATAGTGTAGGGGTAACAAATACTATTCTAACTCCAGGGGGTGCAACAGTAGGGTAAGTGTTGGATAGTGTAGGGGTTAAAATTACTATTGTAACTCCAGGGGGTGCAACAGTAGGGTAAGTGTTGGATAGTGTAGGGGTTAAAATTACTATTCTAACTCCAGGGGGTGCAACAGTTGGGTAAGTGTTGGATGGTAATGTTATGCGTTGTAATGCTATGCGTTGTAATGACTGCATTGTAGTGACATGCGTTGTAGTGGTATGCATTGTAGTGTCATGCGTTGTAATGGTTGCGTTGTAATGGCATGCATTGTAATGGATGTTGCATTGTAAGAGTTTTGTTGTAATGGTAGTGCATTGTAAAAGTTGCGTTGTAAAGGTTGTTTCCCAAATAGATTATTATCTATGTCAGGGTCCCCCATTTTTTGCTACTGCTATGTCCTGAAAATTAGGATTAGAGAGCACATTTTCCCATTTCCAAGTAAGACCTGGTTTCCCCAGCTTTTTTTCAGGTTGTACGTTTTTAAGGTCAAGCTTAAGGGGGACTAACTTATGATCTGACCAAGTAATCGCCACTGGAGGGGAGACTGTTAGGATAGCTGCATTGTTGCATATTACATGCAGGGTGTGCCCTGCTTGATGAGTGGTCCCTTCTGTCATCTGTTTTAGCCCTAGTGTATTTATAGATTCTAAGACGGAGTCGGTGTTCGGTATATCTGCGGCTTCAAGATGTAAATTAAAATCACCTAACAAGGTGAAATTTGAATACCTTACCACTAAAGAGCTCATGCTTTCACCCAACGTATCTAGACACTTGCAGGCAGGACCCGGAGGCCTGTAAATCAGGGCTCCTGCAAACATGGTACAGCTATCTAATTGGAAACTAAAGCAGAAGCTTTCTGCTTCCTTTAGTTCCATGATATCAGAGATGGAGTCTCTGGTAGGTAAAGGTGGTACAAGTGATTGGCTTCTGCTCAGTGCTGTACGTTTTTTTGCAGGATTTGTAAACTAGCAGACAGAAGTAAAGTTTAAACCAAATATATTTATCAAGATTTGAATCTAACCACGAAGTCATTAGATCTATGGAACACTTTGTCAGGGGATGCACCTTTCCCCCATATACCCTCCATGTCACTTTGTTTCCAAAAATTTAGACTTCGGTGTTTGGCCTCCTATAATAGCTGCTGCAACAATATTTTGTGATGAATTTTCAAAGAAATAGCAGAACCTGCTTAGCACAAAAGAATATAAAATGCTCATACTCCAAAGGTATTTGTTTATTGTTCACATTGGTTATCCTCAGTGGATTGTTGGGTTCAGGCCAGAGAATAATTTGAGATTAATTAGTGAACATATTCAAATGTTTCTGCCTGATTAGCCATTCAAATTCTGCTGACACATTTCTTAAAAATCATAAAACAGATACCACTCACCCACACTACTGTAGGAGCAGACTTAGGGGTGTCATTATGATGGCGGATTTTCCACATACTCCGGGCCGGCGGAAGCCACCGCCGGCCCGGAGTATGCGGGAAATCCGCCGAGGAGGCCTGAAAGACCCACCGCCAAATTAGGATGGCTGGTGGGTCTCACAATCTGTCCGCCGCATTTCCGCCGCGGTCGGAAGGCGACCACGGCGGAAAAGCACTAACATGGCTGGCGGTGTCTATCAGACACCGCCAGCCATATTAGGATGTAGGGAAAGTAATGCTTTACCGCGGCGGCTTTGCCGCCGTGGAAAAGCATACGGACATTCACTTTGGGGGCCCGTTGCGGGCCCCCTGGGTGAAGGTTGCGTGGGGGGTGCACATGGGGGGTACCTATGGTACCCCCCTGCCTTTGCGTGCACGAAGCGCGGTGCCTGATGCTTTGTGCATGCAAATGCACTGCTTTCGTTTTTTACATTGCGGCGGGTGCTGCTTCAAGCAGCACCCGCCGCAATGTAAAACATACAGGATGTGACCGCCAGGGTGGCGGTCACATCCTAATTGCCATGGAGGGACCGCCGCTGCCCATGCGGACGGTCCCTCCTACTTGCGTCCGTCCGCCACCCTAATCGGCCCCTAAGTGTGACGACTTTCATGACAAGTGTGGTGTATTTCCACTAAACCTGGCTTGGCAGTTCGGGCTGGGCTGTTCCCATAAGGAACAGGGTCAAGACTGATTTGCATATGGCTGGGTCTGAAATGGGGTGGTGAAGTGAGCTAAAGAATGATGATAGATTCAACCCAGATCTGTGACTGGAAGTGAATGTCTGAAATGTTTGAGCTCTCCGTCCATCATCTCTTTGTAAATGTAAATGTAGTGTACGAATGGACCGCAGCGGGGGTATCTCGGCGCTTGTACGCATATTGCTGTGGAACCCTTCCTGGCTTTTCCCTGTGAAGTGCCCACTCCTGGGCACCCCCAAGGTGAAGCCAGGCATCCTAGCATTGTTGGGGCCGTTGTGGTGAAAAAGCAAGCTATTGCCCAGAGTTGCAGAGTGGGACCCATGATTAGAATAGGCACAGAGGCGAGAATTATCAGGTCCGAGGAAATTGAGCCCAAGACCCACCGAGGCGGGAATTGAACCCTGGTCCCGGGCTAGACCTCTGCATCAGAGTCTGCCGCTCTAACCATTGAGCCACACTTCTCTTTGTGGGTGCTGTATTTCAATTAAACACATTTTGCTGTAGCTTCAACAAAATGTTCCTATGGGAGTGAATCCGGAAAATGCAACTTTTATTTCATCCTCAATAATGGCCTTGTCTCCGGAATGAGCTGCACGAAACCAGACATGACAACATCATATGAAAATATGCCAAATGATTGCTGAACTTCTTAGAGATCAGTCAAATGTTCCTAAAGTTATAAGCAAAGAAAAACATTGCTTTCCATGGAAACTGAAACTTAAACATGACTTTGGACTCACTACGTCTCGCTCTTTGATTGGTAAGACAGTAGATTCATGGTGCACTACTCAGGTTCCAGAGAGCTGCTATGAAGTGAAGGTTTTGCTCTGGACTACTTGTGTTCGTCTGAGATGTCCTGCACACCCATTATTACCCTAGTCTTCGCTCTAACACTTACACCTCCTCTGCCACCTAAACAGAAATATTACCAAACGTTCACGCCCTATTAATCAATCAATCAATCAGGGGGTTTAAATCACGCTATTCACCCGTGAGGGTCTCAAGGCGCTGGGGGGCGTGGGGGTGCTGCTCCGGATCAGCCAAAGAGCCAGGTCTTCTGGCTCTTCCTGAAGGTGTGCTGAGCAGGGTAGCGTCTGATGTTGGCTGGGAGATCATTCCAGGCTTTGGTTGCAATGTACAAGAAGGCTCTTCCACCCACTCTGGTTCTGCGGATGCGCTGGGTTTCTGCCAGGGCGAGGTCAGTGGAGCTGAGGTTTCTTTTGTGTGTGTAGAAGGAGACTCTTTGTTGAAGTATTTGGGTCCGATGTTGTGGAGGGATTTGTACACTCTACATCTTAAAAACAATTCATTTTTATCTATTATCTACACTAAAACATGTGCCAGCACGTGCAATAAATGCCACACCCTAGCCCCTGCACTTACATGTATCACCTATCATAAAGTACCACCTATGGAATACACCATCTTCATACTAAATTATTTCATCCTATTGCATTAACAATTTACCTAATGTTTTCTACACCATACTACCTCATATCACATCGGCTACCCTCTGCTACAGCGCCCATCCCTTTAACTGCTTCCACTCTACACTCCTCAACACCTACACCTAAACACATACCAACACTCACAGCACTACCATATGCACCCTTTACCACCAACACCTGGGTGCCCTCTAGTGGCAGTCACTGGGCAGCGGCTGCCTCTAGAGAGTGCCAGTGTGCCTCCCATATAATTGTTCAAGTTATATGGAAGGTGATTACAAAGAACAATTATCATCCGCATGAGCTTGTTTTATTTTTTTAATTAAATAAGGGGCTACGTAAGTGCTTGGCGGCCTCTTGCACTTGCTGTAATGAGTCAGACAGCCAGGCACTTTTAAGTGGGACACTTGCTCTAGTGAGCATGTGTCCCTCAGCATTTCCCTTTTTTTAAAATAAAAAAATCCCTATGCTGGCTAAGGGCTGACATTGTGCCAGCCCTGTCCTGCAATGTTCAGGGGTCTTAAGAGACCTCCCATTCATGTTGCCAGCAGCATCATTTTACAAGCAGATCAGGGCATCTAGGGCATCTGCCCTGTATTACTGCGACTGCCTGTTAATCGCTTTCACAGGGTCCTTTGCCAACTCATCACCTGTTACGTGCTGGGAAAGGGTGGTGCGTGCAGCCTATGAAGGATTACAGGCATGTGACTCGAGCTCACTGAGCCATGAGACTCCGTGCCCTCGAGCCACATGCATGGTGTAAACAGATGCACACACAGGGTATCTGCTAATAGCAAGTATTTACAACAGAGGCTGCGAGAGCACACTTGACACTCTCAAGCCTCCAATCCTGGAATGCAACAGAAGCAGAACACCCTGTTGTAAGCCACCTTGAGTGCTCCAAGGCAGGATTTGAAGTCTAAGTTGGACCTGGGGTGAGAGTGGGGAGGATATAGGTCTTACATCATGCCTGTCAGCCTATGATTCATTTTTAAGGTTTTCAAACAATAAAAACAAACTGCAAGTTGGCACAGTAAAGCACACAACCAGAGCTCACATATTTAAAAGAGCTCCCTTTGTGTGATTTTATCATGTGAGGGTGTTTTCCATTAGTACATCAGTTTATTTTTACTATATTGAGAATCATTTTTTAATCACTCTCAATATAGTGCCATAAACTGATGAACTAAAGTAATACTCTCCTTCAAGTTAAAAGCATTCAAGAGAGCACTTTTAAATATGTGAGTGCAGCACGTGTGCATCCTGAACTGACATGTAAAAGTACTCTAGTGTCTTCGATGCTATTAAAATGCAGGAGGGTTTCACTTTAGTACAGCAGTTTATATCACTATATTGAGAGGTATTTATTAAAATGTTTAATAAATGCCTCTCAATATAGTGACATACACTGATGAACTAAAGTGAAATGCTCCCCTGTTTTAAAAGCATACAAGAGGCGCCACACGCCTTTCAAATTCTACCAGCCATCAGTGCTATACACGTAATACTAAACAGCCAATACGGTGAGCATACACAATAGACATTAGGCATTACAAGCAATTTCCTGATAACAGTATTTAATATTTAAAAAATGTTACAATTTGAAAACAAATTCTAAACAATATGGTTATTTATTTTCAGTGATAATAACATGGACATAGTTGCGAAAGTAATTTCTAATAGTGAAGACGCTGGAAATTATGGGGAAAACTGAAAGCATTACTTGCATTTAAGTGGCACATTTCGCTGAAGATGGAATATGTAAATGTTCATTATTCATATGTAAGTGAGAAGATTGGACCACTGAGAATTAGAATGCTGAGAAGTCATCTGCTGCTCTTTAAATATTGTGCACATAAACCTAATGACTAAAAGCAGTTGTTTTTTGTTCAGCTTTAGCAGGAAACAGACACGGGACTTGATTTAGTCAAGGATCGGTATGTATCTTCTAATAAATATTAAAAATGTAATCGGTCATCAAGTAAAATCCCCGGATACGAAAAGGACTGCACCTTTCCCAATCAATGAGATCCAACTGCGTAATAATAGGATTTACTTGGCTTTTTGCCTACTTCCATGACAAAAGATTTTGCCAAGTTAGGGAATAAATCCAGATTCTCCATGAAAGATACAAACCCATCCATTAAGATCTGCAAGCCTTTGGGGGTGCGTCATCTGCATAAAGCAGAACTGGGATCCCATGAGTACCTATCCTTGGGGTGTCTACCTGTAAAGTGCTTAGTGCGTGATCAATACCATTTATGTATAACGTAAACAGAAAGGGAACTAATATGCAACCCTGTCTGACACCACTGGAGCACGAAAAAGGTTCTGTTTTTTTCCCCTCCTGACTGTATCTAACCGCAGCAGTGATGTTCAAATGCAAGGTTTTTAAGATGTTAATAAGCCCAGGGTAGACGCCAAGCCCACCCATTATAGCCCACAGTTTCCCTCTGTTCACTCTGTCGAAGGCCGCAGTCAAGTCCATAAATGCCAAATACATCGTCCCTGAGCTGACTACTGTCTATTTGGCTGAGATAAGGTATAGGTTAAGACATTGGTCAGTGGTAGATTTCCCAGGCCTAAAACCAAATTGAACATCAGTTATGACTTGTTGCTCACCAGCCCAGTCCTTCAGCCTAATTAAAACCACCCGCCCTAATACCTTAGCTGACATATCAATAAGAGAATTTGGGCAGTAACATTGTGGGTTATCCTTATTACCTTTTTCAAAAATAGGGACAATCGTGGCTGTGGACCAGGATGCTGGCATTACTGTGTCTGCTGCTAGTTTTATGACCCTAGTCAGGATTGGCGCCCAGAGATCCTCGTTGTTTATGAAAAGGTCAGGTGGGATCCAATCTGGGCCAGGGCCTCAATTCCTGTTTTGACCTCACTCAGCGAGAATCTCAGTGGAGGCATCCCCAGCTCCCCATTAAACTCCTGCAGTTGATCCATACTTGGGTGGCAGTTATAAAGCCCTTGAAAGTGCTCGTACCATAGCTCCCGCAGGATGTTATTACTCAGCTCGGGTTTATTAGCATCTTGAAAGCAAGGATTATTTATGACTCTCCAGAAAGCAGTGGAGTCTTTTAGTGTTATTGCCTCTGTCAAGTCGTCCCAAGCTTGCTTTTGTCATTGACATTTGTGTCTCTTGACAGCTAGCTCGTAATTTATTTGGTAAATGAACACCCAATCCCTATCTCTTGGGGAGGTCTTTAGGGCATCTTTTAGCTCTCTAAGGGCACAGGAACATTGTTGGTCAACCCATCTTGTGTTCTGTCTTTTGACCCTAGGCACTGAGGCTCTCAGCAAGATATCAACTAGTTGGGCAACTTCTTTGAAGGGCTCAACTAATTTTGCCCCTTCCACTTCTAAGTCTAGACACCTTGAAATTGCCAGTTCACCTTTTTTTAAAAGAGATCTATAAAAGGCCTCTCCATTGACTTGTGTCCAACGCAACCTCCTGCCCTGGTCCATGGCCCTGGCCACCCCAATCCCATTCCAAGCAATTCATGGTGGTGGCAAACATCCACCAAGGATAAAGCGAGGAGGTTGTGATAGTTAAAAGCACTGTTACTGATACTAAACCTAGACACACAGTTTCTAAGTGAAGTAGAGACAAAAATATAATCAATAAAAGGGGCACATCCTCTGTCTTTAAATGTAGGGTTAACAAATGTATCCTGTTGGACATCAATCAGGTCCACCATTTGTGTTAGCGCGTGCATGTTTAATAAGCTGCATAGCTCCCTGCCCTCCTTTGTGTGTTCCATGTGTGAGCCATCCTCAAACGTACAAGTCGACCAATCCTCATGGGATGCTCTTAAGTTTGGCACAGGTGGCAGTTAAAATCACCTGTTAAAACTGACTGAAACTGCATCAACCCTCGCTCCTGCATCTGTGTGAGTTTCGCGTCCAAATCGTGCAGGCTTGCGAGACCCTGCCCATGTGATGTTGCATTATAAAGATTTATAAAAAAGTAACCTGTAACCTTTAGTTAGAAAAGTGAGCCCCTGCACAACCTCAGAACCCCAAGCCAAGTCTGTCCATCTAAACTGTAATGTAAGATCAACATATAAAACCAGCCCTCTCATGGCTCTTCCCGATGTTGCCTTACGCGCCGGACAAAAGAAGGTTTTATATTGCTCCCCAAAAAATGTTTTATTTACAGGTTCCAATGTTTCCTGCAAGCAAATTATCTGGAAATCCTGGATGTAGAGTAGCCATTCTGCATTCTTAAGTTTTGTGGATAGGCCTGCTATATTCCAGGAAACAATTTTAATTTCTCTCCCGTTTGGCCTTTCTCCACTAGCAATTGCCTGGGTACTGTTAGGCATGGAAACATTCGTGTGTGAGCCACTGCCCGCATGGGCATTTACAACCTCTTCCACACAAATATTTTGGCCTTCCACCATCCCTGATATAATCTCTTCACCCCTCCTCCGTCGGTCCATGTTAATTACGGGAATATCACAAATTCTAGCAACTTCCCTCAATGGACCTAGTCAATCAATATCAGTTAGGTCTCTGAGTGGTGCAAAGACGTTATTTTGCAGGGGGGCGTTGGCCCACCAGGGTGTACTCACTTGTTGACACACCTCTCTATGATGTTGGTTCGGGTAGGGCAAAGGTCTAAAGAAAAATCCCAATGGGAGCAATTTAATGCATGAATCCACCTCAGCTTGATAAGACCTATTACTCTAAAAAAGGGTCTTGCGCACAAGATAAGGGTACCTAAGTGTCACTATCACACAGTCACCTGGGAAGGCTTTCCTGGTTCTGCCGATCCAGGACACCCTCCTCGCCATCAAAATGTGTCTATAGTCTCTAATATTGAACCCCGCATTCCTACACAACCAATGCACCACCTTATTAATCAGTTGTCTCACGGATTCCTGTTTTAAGCTTACGAGTGCTGGGACACCAGTTAAAACAACTGTATACGGACAAGAATCTGTTAGTAGATCTAAGACTTGTAGGCCCAGTGTACTCTGCGTGCTTAGTGAGGACATCTCTTTCGGATCTGGCCACGCATTGTCTCCCCTTACTCCCCTTTCTGACCTTGCAGTGTCTGTTAATCATGTTGAGGAGTTGCCTATGGATCCTGTCCTCGGTTCCCTTGCCCCCTAGCAACAATACTAGCATTGGGGCTGGTTACTTCCGAATGTACATGTGGAACTCTATTGCATACAACATTTTTCCTTGTAGCCTGTTCGGTGTCCCCATTTTTCCACTCCTCATTCACATTCACGGGTAATGGGGCTTGAGCCACAGATTCACCCTGAGCGACACATGCACACCTACATGACCCTTGGTTTGCTTCAACCCTCCTAAAGTTCACAAGTGAAAGCAATTTTTCTTCAATTGACCTTAGTCTACCTAAAAGGGGCCCCAGAAGAGAAGTCATCAGAGTCTCCAGTCGCTTCCACTGGTCGGGATCATCCCAGAACTCAACGCTAGTGTAATTACCATTATCACCACTGTTATGATTTTGATTCGCGGACAGTCCTTTGTTAAGTTCTGGAGTGGGTTTATCTGGCGGCCTGGTTGCTTGGAGCTTCAATTTGGGTTTTTGTTTTTGCTTTTGTGTAGATCCTCCCCTTGTGCGTTTCACTGGAGGCTCTCCACTACCAGCAGTCAAAGACTTCGCGAGATTTGTCATACTTTCCCTGGCGAGCCTTTCGGATCAAGTGATGACTTCACCACGCCACAAGCCAGGTGTAATTGCGTTGTGTGCCGTGGTAAGAATCGATGGATCTTCTGCCAAAATGTGCGACAAGTCGGGCTAATTGGGCTCATTGTTCCCAGGAATGTTAATTGCGGTAATAATAGAATGAACCTGCATAACTGTGGTCGCCTCCGGTCCCACTGACGGCGAGTGTGGGAGGGCGATTAATTCCCCGTTTTTACTGGAGCCAGGGGTGGTAAGACACGGATGATCCACAGAGCTCTGCATTCCCTTGGGGGATTTAGCCATAACTATGCCTCCCATTGAAGACTGTTTCTGGTCCGCAAAGGTGTCAAGTACGAGTCTTTTTTCAGTGAGCTGGAACTGATGAGTCAGAACTGACCTGGTCTCATCAAAAAGGCATCCAGTGTCCTCACTACCCCCCTACCAAGAGGCCCGTGACCTTACGTTTATTCATATTTTTCGGCTAACTGCTGCTCGATATAAAAGGCCCATAAGCTACACCAATACAGATAAACACCTTGATTTAAAGACAAAGTCCGCCTTAATGTTCACGTTGATGTGTAAAATCACAGGGGGGTGGCCCAGCCCAGCCTCTTCCTGTCTCTGACGGGCTTGGACGGGCCCGCCCTTGGCCCGGGATTGGTGCGGGAGGCGTGGCGGCCTTTATGCACCAGCTGGTGCGCAATTGAGACGCGGCTCCTGCCACGGGCCTCCTGATCCCAGAAGTCCTCTTGTGGTGTGGCCGGTGCTGGCGCTGGCAAGAGTCTGCAGTGAGTCCCGCGGTGCAGGAGATGGTGGCTGACTTTTGCGCCGGTTGGCGCGCAATTGAGACACGGCTCCTGCAGCAGGCCCCCTGGTCCCAGAAGTCCTCGTGTGGTGTGGCCGGTGCTGGCGCTGGCAGGAGTCTGATGAGTGATATTTAAATACCTCTCTCCAGCCTTGCAGAAAACACCACTATGTACACAGCTGCACTGCGGTCCATGTCCTTTCAACTGTGGGATACTTGATTAGATTTGGTTGTTATGTGCCTTTATCAATATATCAAAGGCTAGGGCCTGCTGTTATATTCCGGGTGTGTTTTAGACTGGGTGTACTGCGCATGCGCGATGGAACAGTGTCTTCCATCGCGTAGTATTTTTCTCCAACATTACACGCCCTTTTTGGCGCGCGATCTTATCGGCGGCCAGTATTAAAGGCTGGAGGACGATACCATGAGTTCCTCCCCTTCCGCTCGGCTCTTAAATCGGAGGTACCGACGGACAGGTAAGCCTCCCATCAGCCATTCTTCTGTCATCTTTTCGTAGTTTTTCTCCTCCTTGTAAAGGGGTCATGCTAAAATTTAGTCCATAGTGCCCTTGTTATGTATCTGGGTATCTGATGACTCATGCTTATGGGTGTCATTAAATAAATGCAGGATGTGGGCTTACTAAAGGTCACTAAGTGTTGCAAGAAAAACATTGCTGGTGGTCAGTAATGAGATAAGGCAGATAGGTTGCTATCACACGTTTGTTGGGGTAGAAGTTTAGAGCAATTTGTTTGGGCACAGTAGATCAGTGTACTAACTGTGTCCTCTTTCTACACCATAGAGCGGGGCCTCATTATCCCGAGCGCTTGCCGGGTGAGGTGAGGTCATCACCCACAAAAAGCTGGGTGAGTATCACTGTGAGGAAATGCCTCTGTGTGATCAAGCTAATATGCTTCCTTAACTATGCTGAATGTAAACTGTTCATGCAGGTGTTGTCCTATGCGGTTTTTGTGTACTCATGCGGATGTATGTGTGATGTTGAAATAAATGTTTTGTTTTTTGATAGGAAGAAGACAAGCTTCTCTCCTTCCAGTGGACGCATTACCTACAAAAGTCCCTGGTAGATATGTACCTTTCTTTAAGTACATGCTTGATATTTTTCACTTTACACTTTTCCTGTAGTTGCAGTAGCCATTCCATGTTTAAAAGGTCCTGAAGAAAGCCGGGGAAACCCCCTATTGGCTGAAACATGTCGACCGTTCTGCACAGCGCCATAGGGTAGTCTTACTACTTGGCGTGTTTTTAACTCTTGACACTCAGACTCACATTTGAACTCATTGCTGAGTCTGAGTAGCCAATTTTATTTTTCACCATTATTTGAGCACTGCACTTATTTAAGATCACTTTACGATGAGCCACATGCCTAGAGCATTGCCATCCATTCTCACACCGGCACTTTATGGTCGGACGAGGTGTAGAATGACCAAGAAAACCCCACATGATGTAAACTCCAGCATAAAGGCTGGTCTGATGGGTCTGGTTCTAGCGCATGTTCCTCTAAGGCTTACGCACACATGCATCCAATTGAGTTACAGCTACTAGTATAGTCACACACCATCCCTAGACCTGGTCTACTCTGTTGTGTGTTTTTACATCTTGACAGAAGGGGAGCGAGTAGACAGGTCGTAAAATATTCCCCTTGACCCTCCACACACATCTTTTGTTTGTTTAGTATTATGAGCAGCTTTCAGTTGCGGGTCTTCTCGTTATAGATACAAATGTACTTTTTGTTTGTACCTTTATAGCTCACCCAACCCAATTGTGTATGCTGCCCTTCAGCCGACCTCTCATGACCCACCGACACATCTACAACTCCCGTTACAATTAACACCACATCTTCTTTTTACCAACTTTAGGATATATCCCATGGTAACAACTGTGTTAACTACGCAGTCTGTTGAGGGTTTACCATACGTTCATCACAATTTTTTGGATCCCTGTTAAATCACTAACCATCCTCCAAGAGGTTTAGGCAAGTTCCTCCATACAGTGACCCCCACTGACTCTTGCCATCTTAGTGTCACTCTCGGGGTGTAGTCATACCAACACCTCTTTCGTTCTTTCCTTCCACACTTATTAGGTTGTGGAGTTCTCCAGAACGCGCGTCCTACGATAGACAGAATTCTGAAGGGATATCCAAGATAGACGCTATGTGTCTGGAATAAAACCATACGAAGTATTCTGCATAATTTATATTACATATACTTCATGTGGATTTTGATGAAAGTAACCCACCAGTTGTTACTTTTCTAATTTCGTTATTGGTAGCGGTAAACTTTTGACATCTTAATACATCAAGCCTGGTCTCAGTGTTTTTCTCGTGCGCATGCTGAGGAAACAGTGTTTCATGTGAGATCATGCGCATGATTTCACAACAGATGCCAGACTCATAAACATTCAACAACTGCTATGCGCGTCGCGCTACATAGTTGGACACTCCCAACAGCAGACTCTCCTTGCATCTAATTTAGGAGCGTTTGCAATTTTTCCCTCGCATAATAGTGAGTTTTGGGCAGAAACTTGACGGTATCATCCTCCGTTTCCTGGGTGTACTGCGCATGCGCGATGGAACAGTGTCTTCCATCGCGTAGTATTTTTCTCCAACATTACACGCCCTTTTTGGCGCGCGATCTTATAGGCGGCCAGTATTAAAGGCTGGAGGACGATACCATGAGTTCCTCCCCTTCCGCTCGGCTCTTAAATCGGAGGTACCGAGGGACAGGTAAGCCTCCCATCAGCCATTCTTCTGTCATCTTTTCGTAGTTTTTCTCCTCCTTGTAAAGGGGTCATGCTAAAATTTAGTCCATAGTGCCCTTGTTATGTATCTGGGTATCTGATGACTCATGTTTATGGGTGTCATTAAATAAATGCAGGATGTGGGCTTACTAAAGGTCACTAAGTGTTGCAAGAAAAACATTGCTGGTGGTCAGTAATGAGATAAGGCAGATAGGTTGCTATCACACGTTTGTTGGGGTAGAAGTGTAGAGCAATTTGTTTGGGCACAGTAGATCAGTGTACTAACTGTGTCCTCTTTCTACACCATAGAGCGGGGCCTCATTATCCCGAGCGCTTGCCGGGTGAGGTGAGGTCATCACCCACAAAAAGCTGGGTGAGTATCACTGTGAGGAAATGCCTCTGTGTGATCAAGCTAATATGCTTCCTTAACTATGCTGAATGTAAACTGTTCATGCAGGTGTTGTCCTATGCGGTTTTTGTGTACTCATGCGGATGTATGTGTGATGTTGAAATAAATGTTTTGTTTTTTGATAGGAAGAAGACAAGCTTCTCTCCTTCCAGTGGACGCATTACCTACAAAAGTCCCTGGTAGATATGTACCTTTCTTTAAGAACATGCTTGATATTTTTCACTTTACACTTTTCCGGTAGTTGCAGTAGCCATTCCATGTTTAAAAGGTCCTGAAGAAAGCTGGGGAAACCCCCTATTGGCTGAAACATGTCGACCGTTCTGCACAGCGCCATAGGGTAGTCTTACTACTTGGCGTGTTTTTAACTCTTGACACTCAGACTCACATTTGAACTCATTGCTGAGTCTGTGTAGCCAATTTTATTTTTCACCATTATTTGAGCACTGCACTTATTTAAGATCACTTTACGATGAGCCACATGCCTAGAGCATTGCCATCCATTCTCACACCGGCACTTTATGGTCGGACGAGGTGTAGAATGACCAAGAAAACCCCACATGATGTAAACTCCAGCATAAAGGCTGGTCTGATGGGTCTGGTTCTGGCGCATGTTCCTCTAAGGCTTACGCACACATGCATCCAATTGAGTTACAGCTACTAGTATAGTCACACACCATCCCTAGACCTGGTCTACTCTGTTGTGTGTTTTTAGTGTTTTAGACACCAACAACTCTTAGTTAAGATCAAATAACCGAGCTTGCTGTGTCAGTTGTGACCAAAATACTGGAAGTTATCAAGTTATCCTTATCTAAACTCCAAAGATTGAATGGTCAAAGCACAAAAATGCATTAGAATCATTTAATAACGGTTATTCTTTTGTATACAGGTAAAATCACAACACATCTCAGCTCAGAGCAAATAAATCATCAAATATCACCTATTGAGTGAGAAAAGAAGAGAGAAAAAGATAAAAACACATTGCAAAATACAATATGCAATTTGGAAGCATACAAACCAAGAATCGGTTGTAGATTTATCAGAACCGGGAAACGAGATGGACGCAGTAGAATGCTAGAGTACAGCGTGCAATCGCCGGGGTCATAAATTCTTCAGCTAGAAGATTTGGCCTGCTCAACTTCACCAGCCAGCAAATAGACCAAAGTAATCAGGAGAGTTCAGATCAGGGTTCAGACTGACAGTATGTCAGGCCCAGGATTTGCAAGGGAAAATAGCTGCGGCGTCTTTTTCCACTGGAAAATTATCAGCCTGATTCATGAAGCGAAATAGCGCCCGCAATGGCTGCGAAAAAGCAATTGCGGGTGCAAAACACGGAATCGGCATTCAAGCACGAAATAGCGAATTCGCAAAAAAATAATAGCGATTGACATAGCGATTACGCTATAATAGTCGCAGACTCCGGGTAGTCGAGCATTAGCGATACGGAAATAGCGACCAACCACGGAATCTGCTAAATGAATAGCGAAACGCAATATTGTCTCAATCGGCATTCATGAAATAAATACATTAGCGAAAAAGCGCTAATTCGCACGTTTGCGCGGCACAATTTAAGGACAACTCAAAGCAGGTGGTAACCATAAAAGCCATGATTAAGTAAAATTTGAAAAACTGTTGGCCAATCACCAACAGGTCCAGGCCTGACCAATCACACATAAGGACATTCAGCAGCAGCATTAGGCGTTCCACAATGCCTGGGATGTACATGGTGGTGAGGCGGCGAAGGCTACAGCGACCAGCACGGAGGAGACGCATGAGGCAGGCAAGGATTTACCGGCAGCGGGTCACCTTGCTGGGCCAAACCAGAGAACAGATTTATGCAAAATACAGGCTGAATGGGGAAATGATCACCTGGCTGATACAAGAACTCGACCCCATCATGCAGCACCCAACAAGGCGAAACAATTCTGTGCCCACACATGTGCAGGTATTGTGCAGCCTGCACCTCCTGGCCTCCGGCAGTTTCCAGGGCATAGTAGCCGCTGCTGGGGGGATATCCCAGCCCACCATGTCACGCTGCCTCCTCACTTTTGTTGACGCCATGCTCAGCCAGCTCCACCGGCACATCACATTTCCCACGAGCCAACAGGAATTGGACCTGACAAAACTACAATTTTATAATGTCGCCCATTGTACCCACGTCGCCATCTGCCCACCAGCTGGCACGGAGTATATGTACCGCAACAGGAAGTCCTACCACTCCCTCAACATACAGATGGTCTGCAATGCCAAGACCATCATCACTGACATTGTGGCCCAGTACCCAGGGAGTACCCATGACTCCTTTATCTTCAGGCACAGCGGACTCCACACACGACTGATCAGGGGAGAGTTTGGGGAAGGACACCTACTTGGTAAGTACACTTTGTCGACAATGTCACATTGCTATGAAGTAACTGCGCTGCACAGGCAATCAACATCTGCTCCTCTCATTCAGGTGACAGTGGCTACGCCCTACGGGAATACCTCCTGACCCCTTACCTCAACCCTGCCACACCTCAGCAACGGCGCTACAATGTTGCGCACATCCGGACAAGGAACTGTATTGAAAGGACATTTGGCCTGCTCAAGAGCAGGTTCCGTATACTGCACAAGGCAGGTGGGGCCATGTATTACAGTCCTGCAGTGTGCTGCCGCATTGTGGCTGTCTGTGCAATGCTTCATAACATTGCAACCAAGCACCGGATACCAGTTGACATCTCAGGCAGTGAATCTGAGGGGGACGACCGGCCACCAGCACATGCGCACCATGCACGCGGGGAGAACCCAGCTGAAGGCCACAGACGTCGCAACCACATCACAGCTAACAATTTCTAGCCCACCCCCTTCCCCCACCCCACATATCACAATTGCATGCAAAATGTAATGATTACACAAGGCGAATGTGTGCAGCAAAATAAATGTATTTGTTTGATTCACAAGAAAAAAGGGTCATGGTATCAACTATTTACAAATTACAGTATTCCTGCATACTGCATGTGAAGGTTCATGGCAGGCTTAGCGTCAGCCTGCGCCAGTGTCCCTCACACAGTGTCATTGGCGCCTCCGGCGCGTAATGCCCAGGCGCCGTTGAGGCTCATCCTCATCCTGGGCACCTGTACCAGGCGTAGCCCTGGTGCTGCGCCTAGGTGGCGGGACCTGCGTGGCAGAGTGGCTGCTCACGCTGGAGGCACCCTCACTGGCATCGTCTCCCCCTACAATGGCCGGTAGCACAGGTGTATGCAGTGCGGTCACGGCGGTGGTCAAGTGCTCCAGCACCCGGGTTATGTCCTCGCAGCACTGGACCAGTTGGTGCTGCTGGGTCAGAGAGCGCCGCGACAGCTGGGTGGTGGCATTTGCTGCCACATAATTAGACCTACTATAGGCCGACAGCCGGCTCATCAGCTGATGGTGGCGCCTGCTTGCAACACTGCGGTGCTTTACGAGCGCTGCAGTATTGTCCTCCATTGCCGCCGTCATGCGGTCCATGGCCGCCGTCATGCGGTCCATCCACTCTCCGACTCCCGCCACATTGCGGCCAATTTTATGCAGCTGGAGCTGGATGGCTCCTTGCTGCTGCGACTGGCGCTGGTGGATTCGGAGCATGCTCCGCTCCACGCTCATGCAGGCATGGAGATGCCCATTGCCCCTCCTGCTGTTTGGCCGCTGTGTTGCGGATGTGGCTGGCCCAGATCTGGTTGCACGAGCTGCAGGTGGTGTAGCAGCTGGTGTTGCTGGTGCGGCAGGAACTGGAGGCACATTGGTGGGGTGCCTGGCTCTGGCAGCCGGTTGGCCGGAAGATGTAGGAGCAGGTACGGTGGGGGGCCTGGCCTTGGCAGCCGGTTGGCCGGAAGATGTAGGAGCAGGTACGGTGGGGGGCCTGGCCTTGGCAGCCGGTTGGCCGGAAGATGTAGGAGCAGGTACGGTGGGGGGCCTGGCTGCTGGTGTTGGTGCAGCGGCAGGGGCTGGTGGCTGGGTTTCGGGTAGGGATTCCTCCTCCTGGGCCTCCTCCTCAATCAGCAGCCTCTCGCTGTCACTGCTATCATCGCCACCTGTGAGGGTAAGTGGATACTCTTTAGGTGCATGTGACTGTCAGACGTGCAGATGTTACATGCATGCTGGGTGTCATTCCCTGGATGGCTGTGGATTTGCGCACTTTGGAACCTTTCTGGCCGCATTGTGGTACTACTACATTGTGGACATACTACGTCTCCCACAATGCTTCAGGGCATTTCCTGATGCACAACATAGGCATGACTAAGGGCCAATGAGTGAGCCTATTTGGTCAGGGACGGTCATAGGGGACAGGGTCGCAGTCGCATGCCACTTACCTTGGGTGTCTTGGGTGGGGCGGGAGGAGTCCAGAGGGGTCACGCCAACACACGCCTCCCTCTCCAAGGTGTCCTCAACCTGGTCCTCCAGGGGTGTGTTGGGTGGGACAGTCGGTCCGCCACCTCCAGTGCCCGATGCCTCACCAAGGCGCTCCGCCACCCTCTCCTTGGCACGCCCTCGGAGGTCGTACCAGCGCTTCTTCAGCTCCTCCAACGACCTGTCCGCCACGCCCACAGAGTTTACGCTGGAGGCTATCCCCAGCCAGATCCTCCGCTTGTCCTGCTCTGGGACCTTCCTGGAGTTGGCACCAAAGAGCCGGTCGTGGTTGGCCACCACCCCTTCAATCAGGTTCTCGAGCTCCTGCTCGGAGAACTTGAGCTTGCGCTTGCGGCCAGCGCTGTTGCTGGGGCCAGGGACAGGTTCCTCGGACATGGCGGTCGCTATTTCTGCCGTTTCTGGAGTCGCTAACGGTGGTTTAGCGTCTGCTTTCCGTCGCGCACACTCGAAGGATAGCGTCACTGTGGTGTTTGGGGGTGGGAACTGGCTGCTTCCTGGTTGTGATGTCATCACGGTGCTCGGAATGCGTCTTCCCGTTTTCCAGATCCCGCGAGAATGCGACTCGCATTCCCGATCGCACGGGATTGCGAGTCGCATTCCCGATCGCACGGGATTGCGAGTCGCAATCCTGTGCGATCGGGATTGCGAGTCGCAATCCCGATCGCAGGTAGCCGGGAATAGCGATTTTTCTGCGTTTTTTGTAGGTCGCTAACGGCTTTAGCGCCCGCGTGCGAGTCGCTATTTTTTCCCCGAAAAGTACATGAATGCCGTTTTGCGTTTCCTCAATAGCGAGTCGCTATTAATCGCTATTAGGGACACGCAAAACGGCCCGTACATGAATCAGGCTGTATATCTCTAAACGTTTTTCGTTACTGCCCATGAAATATCTTTCACGCAGTTTGTATGATTTCTAGTGGTCAAAATCCATGGTGCAAGCATGGTGTGACCCAAATCGCCCTCGATCCCAATTCACCGGATCCCGTATGTAATACCTTTGTTCAGTGTTCACTGTTCTCTGAAAATGTGCAATATCACTTCCCTTCGGAAATAGGAAACACATTTGCAACGCAACGTATCCAATCCTCACTCTCTCTTCTGAGCTTGCAACAAAGTCGATACAGTTTTATTCTAACAGTGAGGATGTCCATTATTCAAACTGTAGGACAGAAACGTCCGCGATAATACTCATAGCTACAGTACAATCATATCAGCATTTATTGTTTATTTGACGGAAATAATTAAAGACAAAATACATTTTGAGGCCTACATGGAACACCACTAAATCACTATTTTCAAAAGAAAAAACACACTAATGTTGAAAACATTAAAGAAATAAAGATGCATAAGAAATAATATAAACACACCCTTTCATTATACTTATAAGCAGAGCCTGATTACATTTCATTAATAAACGAGCAAGCACTTTCTCTCAGATTTACATATCATAGAAAACATAAGCAGGAATCATTTTACTTGAGCATTTTCATATCATATTTTGTTTTAAAGCTACATACTGCATTATTACCTTTCACATTATTGTCATAGCTCATCAATAGGTTTTTCTCTCTGTCATGAATGACTTAATCTCAAACCAGTTTGTGGCACTTCTGCTTGCTTTTAAGATGTAGTTCTAAACTCTCACGTTTTTCAAGAGGCACACTGTCAGTCATATTTCTTAAATATGTATTAGTATCACACCCAATGAGCAGGAACTGATCGAGCAAAACACTCTTAAATAATCACGCTCAATCACTCTCCATTGTGAATAGCAAGGATTAAAAAATGGCACATTACAAGTTGCAAATATTTTTGAGACATGTAAGACAACTTTGTTTGTTGTGGGTTTGACTATTGCAGTTGCAAGCCTGTAATTCACGGCACTGCAAACCTTGTAACCTCAAAAAAGCCAATAGTACATCACTACATCAACTCAGTTCATAATACTGTAAAAATAGATGAATATGGCATGTTCTGTCAATTAAGTGATATCAGTCTTTTGCAACCCTCAAATAGGTCATGCAAAAGCTGCTAGGATGGCAAGATTGCATTATATAATGAAATGCATTTTATTTCTAGTCCCTGTTTTTTCCCAATACAGGTCTACACAACCAAAAGTTCTTTCCACAGCTTGTTCTTCACATATTGTTTTGTCTCTGAACACTCCTCCTCCTTTGGAACCCTTCTCTTCCTTCTAAATCCTAGAGGAACAGCAGATGTATCCCCCAGAACAGATGCTAGAAAATGAAACCCAGCTCTCCTCTGTAACAAAGAGAGAACAAGTTAGGAGGGTGTGCAAGGGAAAGGAGGAAACTGGGAGAGAGAGATACAGACAAGGAAACCAGCAAACAAACAAGATCCGTTTGTTGCTGAAGTATTTTGATGTTGAAAGCTGATCATTGGATTTGCACATTAGTAAAAGATGTCTCAGATGCCTCATATCACCTTTATGACCATTGCTGCCATTCTCAATCATTTTAATTGCAGATGTTCGGTGGCATTTGGCATAATACAAACCCAAGTGGGGAATGCTACACCATGGGCCGCTCACGTTTATTCCCAGAAAGTCTGCTGAAGCAGAGATCTTCTATCACTTCACCCAGAAGTCAATCCTTGGTATCAGAAGATACAACTGACCCAGGGTGGAGATAGGTTTAGCAGAGAGAAGTATAGAGCAATGGTTCTTGTGTTGATACTTTTGAGCAGTACCCTTCAATTTCTAATGGTAAGGCACACTCCTTGAGCAGTACCCTTCAAGTCCTAGTGGTAAGGCACACTCCTTCTATCAAGAGAGGTACTTTGTGACAAAATGAACACAACCATTTACACATTAATGCTTTACAATCAGCTTATTCATGCTTTCCTTGTCCCCTATTCAGTTATTTATGGCTCACCTCCCCAAACTATATAGTCACACATGTGGAGATCACTATCAAGTTTACCCTTCTACCTTCTGCTAAAAGTAGACTTGGGCAAAATATGTCTCTTTAACAAAAACTAATTTAGAGAGTTTTACGGGTGTGAGTCCTTTACAAAATATCAAACAAGAATTACTGAAAGAAATCTGAGTCTACCTTTCTATCTTTTGAACACTGACTCTTGCAATAAATCCTAAGAATCTATTTTTATATTCTTCACCGATGATAACAATCCAATTTAGTGTGTTTGTGTTGTGTTACTTCACACAAATTCTAAGCTGTAAGGGTGCATTGAGGAAAGAAGAAACCAAACACGAGTGGCACCTGGCTAGGCCAGTCAAGTCAAACGTAGCTTTATTCGGTTTCAATTTAAGAATCCATAAAAGCACAAGAAAAATACAATTAAAAACATTTCATTTTTACATTAAATTGTCATTGTATCCTTTATAAAAACGAGATCCAATACCAAAATACAGTTACTTCCAAATGTAAGGTTAAGATTCAATTCATTGTCAACCTGAATCTCAACGCACTTTTCAAAAACATAGAAACAGTATACAAGGTAAACTCATCCTCTAGCATCTGTAGTCTTATAAAGTTGGTCTACATTGTCTCAAGCCCCATTTTTTAAATAGTGCAAATAGATACTTTCTCCTGATCCAGCTGTTGAATTTACAAAATAAAATACAGTGTAACAGTGATTGTTGAGATACGTCGTCACAGGGGCACAGGATCAGCGGCTTTGACCAGGTATTAACCTCAGGGAAGGTCATGAGTCTGAAAAAGCTTCCCCCCTAAAACGGGTTAGAAACATCCGAGTAAAACTGCTTGATGTAAATATTAAGTATTGCTGTAAGCCATGACCTTCTAGGATTAGTTGATTATGCATTACCGAGGACTTCTTGCCCTCCCGCTGCCATCTAATATCATCCAGGTGGGTAAGGCAGATTTCCTTCAGTTTTTTCCTCGAAAGTGCAGAGATACTCAACGGATTGTTAAAAAATTCCTGGTGGCCAATATCTGTTAAAAAGTGTTTCACATACTTGAACCACTCTATGTGTGCACTACCCTGAAGATTCAAACAATCCCGAATGATGTCCCTGTTCAATTCTGTCTCCCGGGAGACCCACACCTTATGCCACAACAGGATTGGACTCACCTTAATAAGGTCTGATATATTAACTAGGCCCAACTCTTTGTGGCAGACGTAGGTCGAGGTAGACTAGGGAGCCGCCAATAAATAGCGGAGGAAAGAGTTTTCACAAACCTGAATCTCAGTGGTGTCCGCAATCCCCCAGATCCCTGCTCCATAAATCACAGTGGACACGCACTTTGCCTTATAAATGTCCAACAGGATTTTTACAGGTCGACCCCCAAGCTTAATAGCGAAATTACGCACAGCACCAATGGCACGGGAAAAAGCTAGTTTCCTCGTGTTAGCTGATGTAGCCCAGGTCACTTTGCTATCAAAGTTTATCCCTAGGTAGGAAAAAGTTTTAGTGGAGTCAATTTTAGCACCAGACAAAAAGATGTTACAGTGGACCTTACTCTTTTTGGAACAAGGCAAGCTAAAGGTTTTACTAATGTTAATTTTTAGGCCTCTCGCACTCATATACTCTGCAAAGGAATTTAGAGATCTCTGGAGGCCCAATTGCGTCCGCGCCATTATAACCGCATCATCCGCGTATAGCAGGATTGGTGCTGACCTTCCTTTAATTTGTGGGTAGTCCTGCCTATTTTGTATTAAATGAGATGCAACGCTATTAATATATAAATTAAATAAAAAAGGTGCAAGTATGCATCCCTGGCGGACTCATTTTTTTATGTGAAATTTGGAGGTGCACTCTCCCTTCCTTCCAAAGCGGACCTTAGCACCCGCCCCGATATAATTCCTTCATAAAGTTTAGTAGGGCCACATCTATACCTAACTCAGAAAGTGTTTCCCATAAAATGTCATGGCTTACGCAGTCAAAAGCAGAGCTGAAGTCCACGAAAGTCAGAAATAACTTGTCTCCTTTAGCTACCACATATTTGCCAATAATAACAGCTAAATTTAGGCCTTGCTCTACGGTGCCTAACCCCTCTTTGAAACCATACTGATATTTTGAAAGCGCACCCGTGTCCTCCGCCCATCCCTGTAGTCTATTTAAAATGACCCTTCCGGCCACTTTCATTAATGAATCTAATAATGATATGGGCCTATAACATTTTGGGTCATTGCGATTCCCCTTTTTAAATATGGGGATCACAATTGGTTCCTGCCATGTTGCAATAAACCTTGTTTTATTGCAGCAGTTTAAAACATTGGTCAGAAGGGGTGCCCATAATTTGGTGTTTAATTTATAAATATCGACAGGTACCCCGTCAGGGCCCGGGGCCTTTCCCCCTGAACTCTCTGAAATTGCCAGTTCAACCTCAGGTAAATCGAAGTTAATATCCAGTGGGAATAGGCCCAATGTACTGTTTTCCTCCTCACCCCCTAACTCAGCACGAGATCTCCCCGGTAAACAATCCTTCTTATATAGTTCTGTGAAATAATTAACCCAGATAATTTCCTCTATTGCCAGTTCTAAGCTGTCTACTTTCCTATCTGCAAAAAAGGGGCGTTCACCGCCTTCCAGAAGCTGATATTATCATTCCGGAGGGCAGCTTCCTGTAAGGTGTCCCATGCCTCCTGCTTTATGTCCCTCTTTCTTTTCTTTATAGCAGCATAGTAAAAACTACTAGCATTTTTTATCTCAGCCCTACTTTTAGGGACTCTTTTGAGTGCTAATTTTAGAGCTGCATGAGCTTTGCTACAGTCCGAGTTTAACCATCCCTCAACTTTATCTCTTTGTCGTCTCCTTTCTGCTCCCTACAGGGATTCATTGATCTCCTCAGTAATATTAATGAAGGCCGACATAATGGCATCCAAATTACTTATTTCTGAGAGGCAGATCATGAAGTCATCAAACTTACTTGTTATTAATTTCTGTAGAAAAAGTGTAGGCTCAATTTTGTTCCATTTTATGGCGTAGCCGTTTCTTTTCACTAGGTTTAACCTGTGGCAATACAAATTGTTTACCAATGCCTGGTTAGCATTTTTATGCTTCTTGAATTTCAGCGAAAAACTATTGGGATAATGGTCGCTCATTGCAGTTTCCCCTGTTCTGAAGTCAAACAAATTTTGAGAAAAACGATTTGAAACCATGACAAAAATCAATTAGCGAATTACAACCCCTGCCATTATATGTAGGTTTGAAGTCGACCTGTGGTGTACATAGTTCATTGCAGAAACCTAGGTCCATTTCAAACAGCAAGTTGTTTATAAGGTTCCCAATTGGTGTATGTGAGAAATGGGTACAGGGCTCTCCTTTGATATTAACTAGACCACATATACTAGTGTGGTCATTTGGGCACAGAGAACACTTAAAATCCCCCACCCATAAAACATGATTCCCTGAAAAACAGTTCCTGCTAGATTTCCGCATTACATTTAAGAGGCCCTCGAATACACTGGATATTTCACATTTGGGGATGTTGTTATAAAAATTTACAACATTAAACGTCTCATTACCATCCACTGTGAGCTCTAGCATCTGGTATAATTTTGAGTCAGCAATGAATTTTTCAACCACAACATTAGAGGTGTTCGAAATGTAAGAGCACAGACCTCCTTTGTTTCTTCCCCTTATCGACAACTCAGCAGGAGAATGGACAGTGCGATATCCATTTAAATGAACTGCCTCCCATTCCCAAGTCTCCTGTAGACAAACAATAAAGAATTGCTTTACAAAGGACGTAAAGGATGGGTCATTTAACTTATTCGATAGACCAGCAATGTTCCAAGATAGAAGGGATAAGGAGTTTCCCCTCACTCCTACATCCTGATCCATGACAGCGAGGGGTCGATTGCGGGCGCCATCAGGCCCTATTGGGAGTATAATGTGCGGTGTTGAAGGGTTTAATTCCAGATCTTCAAGAACCCCCGTCACAGGCTCTTCGTATAAGACAATATTTCCTAGTATGATGCCTACATCTATAGGTAATGGGCTGTTTCCACTGGAATGGCACTCCAAGTTATTATGATCTACTTGCATGAGGGGTTCCAAATGTTTTTCTGTACACCAACCCATGTTCCTATAAGTGGTCTTAATTGGGCCTATTTTATGTCAATCGACCATTTCTAGAGTACTAAACCTATTCTGTAGGGGCAATTAATTTTGTACATTTGTGGGGCCGTGTCTATAGGTTCCCGCCCTACCCTGGCGGTTATGTGTTACAAGTGTCCATGTCCCTGTATTATTTGGTTGATTCGGTGGAGGGAAAAAGAACGAGAGTGGTCTAGTTTCTATCGTAGTCCCCAGGCTTCGATTATGATTATAGTTGTCCCAAGAGCGGATATAATCCACCGTGCGGGGGTTTCTAAAATTAACCAGGACGCAGTCTCCTGCTACTGTTTTTGGTGTGTATCCCAGCCATGGTAACCTACGGACCATCATGTTTTCACTTCTTACATGTGGGGGTAACGGTCTATTTATATTGAGCCAGTGTGCAACTTTGTTTTTTAAGCAAATGAATGGCTCAAGACTAGTATTTTTCAATTCTGGCCCTCCCGTTAACACTATCACATATGGGCTTGATTGAGGGGGTAGATTAATAGGGCGAACCCGCCTAGGTGCTTCCACTGATGTATCCCCGGCGCCTTCTGTCTGTAATGTTACAGGTAATGTAGATTCCTTACCCGAAATGCAAGGAGTTTGTAGCAATACTGGCACACTTGCTGCTATCTGGGCATTTAAACGGTTTGAGGAGGATTGCTCGGCTGTTTGCGGATGTTGAAAAGTAGGTTGAGTATCGGGCGCTACAGTTACTTTAGATGTACTCAAGGAGTTCACCTCCTGCTCTAACTTAGCGAGTTGTTGTTCGATTCCTTGAAGTCTTACTTCCAAAGGGGCAAAGATAGACCTTATTAAAGAGCCCAATTTATCTAGCAGGCAATTCTCGTCAATTTCATTCCCTTTGTTTGTAACTGGTATCACGTGGTTGCCGTGGCCCTTTGTGGATTTAGGTTTTTTGCTACATCCCGCAGCAGTCATTGACTGCTTACTTTTTGGTATAGCACCTTCCCTTCTTCCACCTAGCTGTCTAGTGTTTCCTCCCTTTGGAGGACTCTCCTCAGCTACCAACTGTACGTCTTCTGTGTCAGCTAGTATTTGCGTGTTAGGCATTGGTAGGGAACAAAAATCGCCCTGCGAACTAGGGGGGCTATGTATAAGTACCTCAGTGTCTATAGTGTTTGCTTAGTTAATGGGTTCAAGTATACGTGCGTTTGCTAGATGGCCCATAGACGATCTTTTGGCTAAAGCTAAATCCTGCGAAACTCGCCTTTCCATCAAGGTTATCCCTTGGTCTATGACTGAGTTTGCTCTTATTATAAAATCATCTAAAGTTCCCATTAACAAGGACCCCTCAGCAGTCTTATTCCTCCTTTCCCGTGCAGGCATTATTTTTATCTGAGGATCAAGCAGTAAGCAATTACTCAAGTTCTGAAGGCCCGAGTTCACAGATAAGGGGATGCCAGAGGTTAGGGGGGTAGCCCAGTCCAGTCTCACCCGGTCTCAAACGGGCTACATTGGGCCCGCTCTTGGCCTGGGCTTCGCCCGAGCGCGTCCCGGTAGTGAGGATGAGGGTATGCCTAAATAGGAGGAGGTGGAGGCGGGAAGAGGGACAGCTGCGGCAGATCAGGAGCCGCACAGCATGCTGGTACTCGCAGTCCTGCGAGCAGCCGGTAAACCAGACTCCAGCCCTAGGTCGGCAGAAATCCCGGTAAGTTAATGGCAGGTCCAACAGTCAGCAATGTTACCGGAGCACCCGCTGTCTTCACACCACGAGCGGCTCCTGCGGAGCGGGGCTGTGAGAAGTCTTGTACTGGCAAGAGGTGGAGGCGGGAAGAGGGCCAGCTGCGGCAGATCAGGAGCCGCACAGCACGCTGGTCCTCGCAGTCCTGCGAGCAGCCGGTAAACCAGACTCCAGCCCTAGGTCGGCAGAAATCCCAGTTAGTTAATGGCAGGTCGAACAGTCAGCAATGTTACCAGAGCACCCGCTGTCTTCACACCATGAGCAACATGATAACCCCTGGCTAGGCACTAATCTGAGGTCCATGTAATGGAACAAAGTAGCTTGCTCATTGAGTAGCAATGCGAAAATGATGGTCCTAGTCAAGGTTAGGGGAGAGTGGCAGAATCGACTGAATTACCAAATTCCTGGAATTAGGGTTGTGGAAACTCAACTTGAAGGGACATGACTTTAAAAGAAGTTGTAAACCCCCAGCTTCCAGGTAACCCACAGGTTGTGCAGTCAGGAGGCACATCTCTCGCTCTCTCTTCAGACAGAGGTTCAAAGCTAATTTTATTCTGTTAATAAAAACCAGAAAATATTGCACAGGTAAACCACAGACAGAATGAGGTATTTATAGGTCATCATGAATGTAGAGCATGCTTCCTGTCAATTAGAAGACAGTCCCCAGCAAAGAATGGAGGCATAGGGAGTAGGGGCATGTGAGAATAGGTGCATAAGGAATAGGGGAACAAAGCAGAAGCCCTTAACTAGTCAGCAGAGGGTCTTTCTAGAAATGAAGGTTCTGGTTGGCAGAAGCCTGCACCCTGTCCAAGTAGGAATCACCATCCTAGTCAGGGTTAGTGACAACACACCCTAAATTATCCTGTGCTCACCGTCTGCTAGGTTGGCAGAGAGCAGTCAGGATTAACTTAGGAGGCAATGTGTAAAGTATATGTGCAACACTTCAAAGAGTAACACAGTGAAAACATCACAGAAAGATTCCACATCAGGTTAGAAAAATAGATTATGATGTTATAAATGAAACAAAACTAAAAGTACAAAAATCCAACGAATAGAAATCAAGATATGATTTTTTTAAAAATAAATGTAAAATAGTACTTAGATGCAATAAGCGCTTAATTCGAATATCCAGTCACTCAGGACTGAGACAAAGCCAAAAGTTCAGGCTAACAACAATGGAGCGTGGGCCTCATACAATGACACCCTTGGGCCTGCTGAGCCAAAGTACCTTTATCCAGGATGCATCATTGACAGCGAAGATGTGAAGGACAGCCAATTCGATGTGTCAGCATCGAGCCATGCTTTGCACGAGACGCAATTATTTTCTCCACGCAACTATGGTGATGCATCAGTTCAGTGTGCAAGGCACTGGTTCTGAATGTGATGCGTGACTGCTGCTCCCACAGTAGGTGAGGCATTGATTCTGAAGGCGATGCTCTGTTCTGGAGGTGAAGCGCAGTGTGAGTTGCGATTTTAAATTGTGAGCCCGGTGATACCAAACATGAAAATCCTATCTCTTCACAATTGGGAATTGCCCTGAAAATATTTATTATGGAAATCCCAATGTTATCCTTTGGGATAGACAGGTCTTTCAGAAGTCAAAAAACGAAATTGGGAGCTTCAGGCTATCAAGACCTGCACAATTTAAAAGTGCATGTCCTGCACTTTGAAAACATTGCACCCTGCCCAGTGAGTCATAAAGGGCCTACATTAGGGGTGATCAATATTTTAAAAAGGGACGGTCTTGGCCTGGCAAGAGGTTTATCTTGCCAGTTCGATGTGTCAGTGTAAAACTGCACATGCGGGCTTTGTAATGGCAGGCCTGAGCCATAGTTAGAAAACTATTTAAGTGGATGGCACAATGAGTGTTGCAGGTCAACTAGTACTATTTTATTTACAGGCCCCGGGCACATGTTGTGATTTTTACTAGATACTTATAAGTAAATATAATATGCCAATTACGGCTAAGCCAATATTGCCATGTTTAGGGGAGAGAGCAGAAGCACTTTAACACCATTTAGCAGTGGTAAAGTACACTGAGTCCTAAAGCCAGCAAAAACAAGGTGTGAAAATGGAGCGAGGAAGGTTACAAATTAGGGAAAGACCACCCGCAGGCTGTCAGGTCTAACAGTCTTCTATATTTAAACATGGGCTCCTGTTAATTTTACAGCAAGACAAAAAAAGTGCTGCAAATGGAGGTAGAGGATTGTGAGGAAATAGTGAGGATTCTGTGGCAGAATTTTTTGAATCATTGGCTATTGCATTGTGTAAATACGGCACCTTAGCCACTATTCCCTCACGAGAGTGAGACTGAGCCATGCCGGAGGAATCTTTAACATAAGTTCTTACTGGGACAGCGGATAAATTGTACTTCTATATTTTAGTGCAAAACAAATTTCACCGAAACAGACAGGTACAGTTGATACAAAAGAAATAAGGGTCCTGTACCAAAAACGTTATTGAATCTGTCCATTAGGAGACACAGGGGTCTTATTAGATTTAAGATTGAAAGTCCTGAGGATGGCCTTGAAGATTAGTCAACAATAAGGCCGAAACGTCGACACATCAGTCCACATCTCTTCTCCCCTTTTTTTGTACGATTAACCCTACACAACGTTATTTTTTGTTATATTGGCTTAGTTACGTTGTGTTATAACTTAAAAAGAGTGGACTACAACGCAAGTGGTTTTAAAAGAACAGTTGATATATGTCTTGTCCACTTGTATATTGCTGAATATTCTTGATTGTTTTTTAAAAAACTGTACCCCATGAAATGCAAAGTTGATATATAAAACTCTTTTTATAAAAACAACTTCCCATGTAGCTTTTTACTACAGTGAGTCATTACCACTTTGTCAATCAAGTGAGTGTTGTATCAGATGTAAAACAGGTGTTTTAATTAATTTAAACTGATCTCAAAATCACTATCAGTAAAGTTTGATCAGTTTCCTGTTTCCAAATTAGTTCAAACATATAAAAAAAAAACCCTTGCAAGCACTTTTGCATTTACTATATTCCAGCCCAAGCTCGCAAGGGTTTATTGGGTCACCCACCTACATATACTACTATTCCCTCAAGGCATTCCTGGACATGATAAGACTCCACCTGAAAAAGTACATGCTGCAAGACTATTCCTGTGCCTTCTTGGAAGAGGAGGATTAATTAAAGGACCAAATGGTCTCTGACTACTGCTGGCATCCTGAGATTGACACTGCCCTATAAGGGTCAAGTAGTTGAGGTTGATCACAAGATAGAAAGAGAAGATACATTAGAAGCTTCCACGTATTTGTGAGCTAAGGACCAGGTTACAATGTCTTTAAGTATTCAGGAGTTAATATGCTGGTATCATTAAGAAGGCTTTTGCATTGAGTCTTTAAATTCCTTTTTCCCTTTTTTTCCCTGTGCTCAACACCTAACCTACAAATGAATGCTGTTCCAGGCACTTTAACCTCAACTGCTCACTACCACATCTTCAACAATGAAACAGAAGGTCTGTGGAACAAATTGGGTTATTAGTTGAATTATACATAAGGCCTCCACAAGTATTAGGTCCACAATTGTCTCCTCACTGGTATTCAAGCATACCATTATAGTTCTTGACTCTTCTGATACTCGTTGAGGCACCACAGCATCTGTAAATATGTCCATGCAGAATATTATTGGGCACTCTCAGCTCATAGCAGTAATTTAGTAAATAGGTCTCCTATTGTGTTCAGAAACCACACATCTTTGTTTCTTTTGTTTTCTTTTGTGTAAGGGTGCTTCAGTTGCACCCCGGTCACACCGTGATGCCTGCTGTAATGCTGGGAGCTGCAAGAGGAGACCCAAAGGTCCCATGGACCCACTGGCTCCTGGCACACTGCCAGAGCTGGCCACTCTTCTCATCTTCCTTCTTGTCTCCTGCCATAGCTTTGCACATTCTCCGCGTCCACTAGGACAAGCTGAAAGGAGATGCTGTGCCCACCCTACATGCTTGACTTCACATTGTCCCAAGGCATGGGTTCCCAGGTATTCACTTTTGCATGTGACAACCTCCAGGGAGATGGAGCCTCGGGACTCAGAAAGTACAATGGGGAGGAAGGACCCATGCATGCCCCTATCCCCTAGGATTCCAGGATGAAGTCATGCTGACCTTCAAGCACTGCCTACCCAGGGGGGGTAAGTATTAAAGGTAGTTTCTCCGTTTCATCTATAAAAGGTCACAACATTTACCAGGGAATATCTTGGTCCTGCTGGGCCAACTTCAATGATCTTGGGCTCAATATGCTCATGGTCATGAACTCTAGCCCCTTGGATCAGTGTCAACAGGCCTTCTCACATCCAAGGGGCACACACTGCAGGTAGATACTTTCACTGGCTGCCTCTGCCAGCTCCCTCCTGTGCCTGCCTCCTGATTTTCCCCTTTTCCTGGGGCGCAGAAGTCCTGGTCTTCCCCCAACTGGTACTGCTGGGGTCTTTGGAGGCCAGTATCACTGCCCTTGGAGAGACCTTCCATTCCTGGGGTCAGCTGCAGACAAGAGTCCTCAGTCTATCAGGGCATCAGGGGGCTTTTCCTTTGAGCTGCCCATGGTGTTGCCACATTTGCAGTGCATGTACAAAGTCTTGCTCTCCTGCATGTTCTGGGTATGCCACTCATATGTCCAGCCCAGCCTGCAGGTAGGGGACACTCCTGTGTCTGACCCAAAAACTGATTCTAGTCAGTACTCGCCTCTTCTTTGGGCTTGGCTGCAGCCTTGCTAATGACCGAAAAGGATAGTATGTATGTATAGGCGTACTTGTATAGCGCGTGACTGTCACCCGGCGGGCATTCTGGTGCTTAGACTGTTATGACACATACATGATGTTACCAGCGACTAGGACAGATTACAAAATTCTGGGGAACAAGTGTGTTTTTAAGGCTTTCTTGAAGGAAGCAAGGTCTTCCAGGCCCCTCAAACCTGGCGGAAGAGAGTTCCACAATCTTGCTGCGGTGACCCTGAAAGATCGACTACCCATCCGGGATCTCAGAAACTTGGGCACTACTACCAAGTGGGCCGAGGCCGAGTGATCTTGACGGGGTATACCAAGAAAATAGATCCTGCAGAGGGGAAGGACCTTGTCCATGAAGAGCTCTAAATACTAGGCACAAAGCTTTAAAATCAATCCGCTGAGGGACTGGCAGCCAGTGAAGGTCCCTGAGTGCCCTGGCAGAAGAGTCAAGACGTCGGCGCGAGAGTGCTAGTTTGGCGGCAAAATTCTGTACGCGCTGCAGTTTTCCCACCAGAATAGTCGGTGCCCCCAACATCAGCGCGTTACAATAGTCGAGCCTACTTAAAATTAAGCTCCGCACTACCTCTGGTCTAGCCTGTACCGGAAGCATGGGTAAGATCTTCCGAAGTGAACAGAGCAGTGCCATACAAGTGGCCACCGTTTTGTTCACTGATGCATCCAGCTGCAGGCTAGAACTAAACATCACCCCCAAGTTTCGCACAGATTCAGCAGGCAGACTGGTACCTTGAAAGTCAGGCGGCCAGAACTCCTGTGGGAAAGGCCTAGGGATACGGTCAGAGGAGCAATGTAGCACCTCGGTTTTGGAGCTATTGAATTGAAGGGAGTTGTTACCCAGCCATTCTGCCGTGGTGCTCATGCAGCCGTGGAAGACCTCCTGCGATACCGCCTCCTTACCCTCAAACGAGAAGATAAGTTGGGTGTTGTCAGCATAGTTGGTGACTGCTATGCCAAAGGATTTTACCAGCCTGATCAGGGGGCGGAGGTAGAGATTGAATAGGATGGGGCTGATGGCCGACCCTTGAGGTACGCCCTTTCTAACCATCCTGATGTTCGATTTAAAGGGTGGCAGTGCAACTACCTGGTGCCTGTTGTCAAGATAGGTCACCAGCCACTCAAGGGCCAAGCCCGATACCCCAGCCTCCGCCAATCTCCTGATCAGGATCGCATGGCTGACTGTGTCGAACGCGGCCGACATGTCGAGCAACACTAGAAAGGCCGCTCGACCCTGATCGGCGCGCGTCCGAAGGTCATCAAGAACAGTCGGTCAAATGTGTGTTGCTGTACTAGAAACTTAAGAAAACTGGAATGTGTAAATAGTGAGGAGTATTACAGCTGACTGAGATATTCCCATCAGACCACCCTTCTGGCGGAATTTCATCATATGGGATGTTTGTAAATATATCCAACCAGCCGCCCAACCCATCCATAGATGGTGCGGATATGGATGTAGGGTCGAAATCTCTAGCCAAGCTGTTACTCAAGAATAGTCTTCAGGGTGTGTAGTGCAGTGATGTGGTGAAAAGTTAAAATTAACGACTTAGACAAAAAGTGTTTAATAGAAGATGTCTAAGTGTTAAACATAAAAAAACGCCTGGTAGTGAATTTATAACTACACTATGGCGCTGTGCAGGAGGTCAACATGTTTCAGCCAAACTAGAAATTATCCGGCTTTCATCAGGACCTAGTTGGTAAGCTACTGCCACTAGATAAACGTGGGTGCAATGAAATAATCAAAAATTATAATAATAAAGCAAGTACATATATCTACCAGGAACTTGGAGCCCCAATGTTCACAAGGGAGATGTACATTATTTCTCAAACCGCGCTCTGCGTGGGAAAAAACCTCACCTCAACCGGCATCCGCACGGGAAATATGAGGCCCCGCTCTGTCCGTCGGTACCTCTCTCCTTGTCCGTCGATACCTCTCTCCTTCGTCCGAGAGGACGAAAAAAGAGAGGTACCGACGGACAGAGCGGGCCCTCATATTTCCCGAGCGGATGCCGGGTGAGGTGAGGTTTTTTCCCACGCAGAGCGCGGTTTGAGAAATAATGTCCATCTCCCTTGTGAACATTGGGGCTCCAAGTTCCTGGTAGATATATGTACTTGCTTTATTATTATAATTTTTGAAATATTTAATTGCACCCACGTTTATCTAGTGGCAGTAGCTTACCAACTAGGTCCTGATGAAAGCCGGATAATATCTAGTTTGGCTGAAACATGTTGACCTCTTGCACAGCGCCATAGTGTAGTTATAAATTCACTACCAGGCGTGTTTTTATGTTTAACACTTAGACATCTTCTATTAAACACTTTTTGTCTAAGTCCTTAATTTTAACTTGTCACCACAGCACTGCACTACACAGCCTGAAGACTATTCTTGAGTAACAGCTTGGCTAGAGATTTCGACCCTACATCCATATCCGCACCATCTTTTGATGAGTTGGGCGGCTGGTTGGATATATTTACAAACATCCCATATGATCAAATTCCGCCACAAGGGTGGTCTGATGGGAATATCTCAGTCAGCTGTAATACTCCTCACTATTTACACATTCCAGTTTTCTTAAGTTTCTAGTACAGCAACACACATTTGACCGTCCATTTCCTTGTGTTTGTTAGTCTGTGTGTTGGGAAATGAAATGGTAGGTCGTTAAATATATTCCCTTGACCCTTCCCAAATTCTGTCTTTTGACATCAAGAACAGTCACCAAAGCCGATTCTGTCCCGTGGGCTGGTCTAAAGCCAAACTGGGCCACATCCAAACAGTCAGTGGTCTCAAAGAAGTTGGAGAGATGTTTTGTGGCCAGTTTCTCAAGAATTTTGATTGGAAATGGCAACAGGGAGATCGGCCTATAGTTGGCTGGGCAGACGGTATCCAGGTTTTCCTTCTTAAGCAGTGGGGAAACCCCAGCCAGTTTCCAGCAGTCCGGGACCCGTGCCGACCTAAGGGACTGGTGGCAGATAGCAAAAAGCGGGGGAAGAAGCTGTTCCCAAAACAGTTTCCAGAATTTAGGTGGAAGAGGATCCAGCGGTGAACCCGAGGACACACCGTCCGCCAACCCACAGAAGTCCTCAAAGGACGGCAAGGGGAAGTTGTTCAGCCCGGCTGACTTGGCACCATCCTTCATGGCCTCAGTCAAACCTCAAAGGCCTGTGCCAATGAATCGCAGAGAGCTTCAGAGGCCGGAATGTCATTCCTAGTGCATGCTGGGTGAGCCAGGTCTTTGACGATCTTAAATAAGGCCTGGGATTTGTTTACAGCTGCCTTCAGCGATTCTTCTAGAAAGCTGGCTTTAGCCAGCTTAATCTGGACTTGATAGGTCGCCAATGCCCGTTTAAAGAGGACTCTGTCTGATTCCAGGTATTGCTTTCTCCAGGCGCGCTCAGCCTGTTTGCACTGGAGCTTGAGCTGCCGAAGTTCCCCTGAGTACCATGGTCTGGCAAGATTAGTCCTAACTTCAATTTTACGCAGCGGGGCAAAAGAGTCCAGAGTAGCCAGAATTCGCTGACAGAGGGTCTCATAACTCACGTCCACACTGTCTCCCAGGATGAAGCCATCCGAAAGCAAAGTAGGCAGGGTAGAATGTTTAAGGAGTCTCGAAAATTGTCTCCCCATCTTAACAATACCTGCACTACCTTTCTTAACTATCGTGGCTGTGAGTGAGAGAGAGAAGAGTACGAGCACATGGTCCATCCAGCACTGAGGTAGAACATCCCGCAAAGTCGTCTGACCTGCGTCGGCAAAGATCAAATCCAGGGTATGACCCTTTGAATGGGTTTGGGCGAGTACAAGCTGCTGTAACTCAATGTGGCGGCAGGCCTGAACCAACTCTACAAAAGCCGAGTTTGTCGGGCCATCCGGCCACAGATTGAAATCCCCTAACACCATCAACCTTGTGTGAGAATGAGATAAGTCATAGATTAGGTCTATGAGTTCAGGCATAACAGATAGTGTGTTCGCCGGGGGTCTATAGCATAGCAGCCCAGTGAGTAATACACCACCCTGATCTTTAAGGGAGAAACCCAGCAATTCAACTCCAGCAATAGTTTTGATGTTAAGCTGGGAGAAATCTAAAGTCTCCCTAAAGATTAACCCGACTCCGCCTCCTCTGGCCCCCACCCGAGGATTATGTGTTATTTTAAAACCGGGGGGGCAGGCTGTCCCCAGTTCAACCGAACTGTTCGCTCTAGTCCACTTCTCTGTCATGAAGAGTACGTCTAGATCGTGAGACTCTATAAGTAGCGCAGTTTCTTCACTGTGCTTGCTGAGAGATCTCACATTCAGCAAGCCACAGGACAGAGAGTCTGGCTGCTTACGGATGGTATTGGACTTACAGGCCGGGATGGTGCCGATATTCAGGCTTACCAATTCGTCACGGGCGTAGGCTATTACGGCTTGATGCATAGGAGCAGAATTACCGGCCCCCGGCGCGTCCTGTGCGCGAGCGGGCGCAAACGGGCTTACCTCGGCGCGCCCGCTACGCATCTTATATGACCGTACACACAGGAGTCCTGCAGTGAGAACACTGGTCCCCCAACCAAGATGGCGCCTGATATTCGGCACTCCCTGGTTCCCTCACCTAAGATGGCGGCTACAATCGCCGCGCCGCGATGTCCCCACGAGCCTAAGGTGCCCTAAAGCGCTCTAAGTCCCGCAAAGTGTGGGGTGAGGTCCAATTATAATGCAGGTAAGAAGCTATTCTAGATATTGCCCCCCGATGACGAGCAGAGAAAGGTTGCGCCTGGCGCCAAGATCGTTAGCGCAAAACGCGCAATAGAAACAAAATGATTTTAAAAGTAATTAAAATGAGCAGCACCGCAGCAGTGTTTCAGCGCGCGATGGTCAAACAAGTCTTTTTGTGTGTACTCAGGAAAGTCCCCGGGACAACTAGGCGTTTTTATGCACTGTCTGGATCCAACGCACATTTCTCAGGGAAAGAGCCTTCACTAGCCCTGGCTCCTAGAAACTGCCAGTAACTTTAGGCCAAAAAGTTAACTTTCTAAAAATTGAATTTCTAAAATACTAATTTAAAATCCAAACTTACTTCTCAAGTCAATTTTAAATTACAGAGTGTATGATGCTTTTGTTCTAGCTGTTAACAATTCAGAGTTAGCATTTAATATGTAACAATGTAGCCTAATGAATCACAAGGGCAGAAGTCAGCCTTGGAGAGGTGTGGCGCCGCGGCCAGGGCGACTGACGCTGGAATCTGGGGACCACGGTTCGATCCCCGGCTCCGGCGGCAGGTTAGCCCAGCACCATGTGACTCTGGGCAATAGCTCGCTTAATCTTCCCGACGGCCCCCAGCGCCTAGAGACCCTTACGGGTGATTGTGCGCTTTACAAATGTGGACTTTACTTTACTGCATAAAAAATAGTTTTTGGGGCTATTTGACAGTAAGGACATACGTAACATTCATTTCTACATGTCATACTTTTAAATAACTACACACTGCCATTATGGGCAATAAGGCCTACAATAAAGGTGACATTAATATTTAAAAGGAAAGTTTAGGCATGCCAAAGTGGGATTTTGACAGGTCAAATTTGCAGTTTAAAACTGTCAAATGCAGAGATCATCAGGAAAGCAAATAAGCGAGCCCTATGCAAAAACATAGATCAGCTATTAATGGCCCAAGAAAAAAGACTTCCAACAGACTGATATGTGTTTCAATTTACAGCACTATTACCAACATATTTTAAAAAACTATTAATGAGAACTGAGTGATCCCATAATCTGGGCGGCTTGACTTGGCAAAGCTCATGCACTCATTCAGGAGGGCAACACACATTAAAGATCTTTTTGTTCACACAGACCAAAAAAGTTGGAATCCCAAAGTAATGAATCCACACTGTGGAATATTCCACCACCAGTGGGACACTCCCTTATGGCAGCTGCTGCATATGCCCCTTAACTAGAAGTGTAAACAAGCTTGTTCTGAGGTTAGAGATACCCAAGAAACTAGCAGAATTGACCAACTGTAACACCACAAATGTGTTGTACCTAATAAAATGCCGATGTAATCTCATGTACATTGGTATAACGACAAGGAAGGTGGGGACTCGACTTATTGAGCACTGGAGCAATTTTAGATGTAAAAGCGATGCCACAAAGCCTACCTCTCACTACATTGAGAATGGACATGTGAGTCAGAAATGGAGTGGTATGTCCTAGAACAACTAAAACCATGCCACACAGACATGTCAAGAGCCTTGCTCATCATTAAACAAAGATGGGTATAGAGGTTGCGAACGGGTAATTTTGGGCTCATTGGTGATATCCCCTGGGGAAGCATGAACACCTGTTCCCTATTACTGTTAGATGAGTGGGAGCAAATCAAATGAAGGATAACAGTAGTTCCATGTACACATGACTATTGACCTGAAGTACTAGCATGTTCCTGCAATTACACACACCTACCTTTATTGGAGATGAAAGGGGGCTTTTGCGTAAGCGTTGCAGGAAGAGTGAGTTGATTTTTCAAATTAACAAACACATTCAAATTAACCCGTACAATAAAAAAAACACTTTATTCAGCAAAGTAATCTTTAAAAACACAGGGAAACACCACTCAATGGGGCACACAAATTAGAAAATAATTATATAAACTGACAGATCCGCTGGGCTTTTTTTATTGAGTGTCCTGTTATCGATGACAGGGCTACAGACGTGAGTCCCTTGTTCACTTGGCCACTGGATTCAAGATAGCCTGGCTGATGAGGATTATGAATCCGAAACCGGTCCCAGGATGCTTGTTTCCGGTCCAGGGAAGACATGGCTTGGCAGTTCGGGCTGGACTGTTCCCACAAGGCACAGGGTCAGACTGATTTGCATATAGCTTTGTCTGAACTGGGGTGGCTGAGTGAACTAAAGAATGGTGATGGATTAAACCCAGATCAGTTGACTGGGGGTGAGTCTTTGATTTGTTCAAATGCTCCGTCCATCATCCCCTTTTGTATCGCTTTGTTCGCCCTAAGTGTGGCAGGGTATGCTCAGACGTGAGTCCCTTGTTCACTTGGCCACTGGATTCAAGATAGCCTGGCTGATGAGGATTATGAATCCGAAACCGGTCCCAGGATGCTTGTTTCCGGTCCAGGGAAGACATGGCTTGGCAGTTCGGGCTGGACTGTTCCCACAAGGCACAGGGTCAGACTGATTTGCATATAGCTTTGTCTGAACTGGGGTGGCTGAGTGAACTAAAGAATGGTGATGGATTAAACCCAGATCAGTTGACTGGGGGTGAGTCTTTGATTTGTTCAAATGCTCCGTCCATCATCCCCTTTTGTATCGCTTTGTTCGCCCTAAGTGTGGCAGGGTATGCTCAGACGTGAGTCCCTTGTTCACTTGGCCACTGGATTCAAGATAGCCTGGCTGATGAGGATTATGAATCCGAAACCGGTCCCAGGATGCTTGTTTCCGGTCCAGGGAAGACATGGCTTGGCAGTTCGGGCTGGACTGTTCCCACAAGGCACATGGTCAGACTGATTTGCATATAGCTTTGTCTGAACTGGGGTGGCTGAGTGAACTAAAGAATGGTGATGGATTAAACCCAGATCAGTTGACTGGGGGTGAGTCTTTGATTTGTTCAAATGCTCCGTCCATCATCCCCTTTTGTATCGCTTTGTTCGCCCTAAGTGTGGCAGGGTATGCTCAGACGTGAGTCCCTTGTTCACTTGGCCACTGGATTCAAGATAGCCTGGCTGATGAGGATTATGAATCCGAAACCGGTCCCAGGATGCTTGTTTCCGGTCCAGGGAAGACATGGCTTGGCAGTTCGGGCTGGACTGTTCCCACAAGGCACAGGGTCAGACTGATTTGCATATAGCTTTGTCTGAACTGGGGTGGCTGAGTGAACTAAAGAATGGTGATGGATTAAACCCAGATCAGTTGACTGGGGGTGAGTCTTTGATTTGTTCAAATGCTCCGTCCATCATCCCCTTTTGTATCGCTTTGTTCGCCCTAAGTGTGGCAGGGTATGCTCAGACGTGAGTCCCTTGTTCACTTGGCCACTGGATTCAAGATAGCCTGGCTGATGAGGATTATGAATCCGAAACCGGTCCCAGGATGCTTGTTTCCGGTCCAGGGAAGACATGGCTTGGCAGTTCGGGCTGGACTGTTCCCACAAGGCACAGGGTCAGACTGATTTGCATATAGCTTTGTCTGAACTGGGGTGGCTGAGTGAACTAAAGAATGGTGATGGATTAAACCCAGATCAGTTGACTGGGGGTGAGTCTTTGATTTGTTCAAATGCTCCGTCCATCATCCCCTTTTGTATCGCTTTGTTCGCCCTAAGTGTGGCAGGGTATGCTCAGACGTGAGTCCCTTGTTCACTTGGCCACTGGATTCAAGATAGCCTGGCTGATGAGGATTATGAATCCGAAACCGGTCCCAGGATGCTTGTTTCCGGTCCAGGGAAGACATGGCTTGGCAGTTCGGGCTGGACTGTTCCCACAAGGCACAGGGTCAGACTGATTTGCATATAGCTTTGTCTGAACTGGGGTGGCTGAGTGAACTAAAGAATGGTGATGGATTAAACCCAGATCAGTTGACTGGGGGTGAGTCTTTGATTTGTTCAAATGCTCCGTCCATCATCCCCTTTTGTATCGCTTTGTTCGCCCTAAGTGTGGCAGGGTATGCTCAGACGTGAGTCCCTTGTTCACTTGGCCACTGGATTCAAGATAGCCTGGCTGATGAGGATTATGAATCCGAAACCGGTCCCAGGATGCTTGTTTCCGGTCCAGGGAAGACATGGCTTGGCAGTTCGGGCTGGACTGTTCCCACAAGGCACAGGGTCAGACTGATTTGCATATAGCTTTGTCTGAACTGGGGTGGCTGAGTGAACTAAAGAATGGTGATGGATTAAACCCAGATCAGTTGACTGGGGGTGAGTCTTTGATTTGTTCAAATGCTCCGTCCATCATCCCCTTTTGTATCGCTTTGTTCGCCCTAAGTGTGGCAGGGTATGCTCAGACGTGAGTCCCTTGTTCACTTGGCCACTGGATTCAAGATAGCCTGGCTGATGAGGATTATGAATCCGAAACCGGTCCCAGGATGCTTGTTTCCGGTCCAGGGAAGACATGGCTTGGCAGTTCGGGCTGGACTGTTCCCACAAGGCACAGGGTCAGACTGATTTGCATGTAGCTTTGTCTGAACTGGGGTGGCTGAGTGAACTAAAGAATGGTGATGGATTAAACCCAGATCAGTTGACTGGGGGTGAGTCTTTGATTTGTTCAAATGCTCCGTCCATCATCCCCTTTTGTATCGCTTTGTTCGCCCTAAATGTGGCAGGGTATGCTCAGACGTGAGTCCCTTGTTCACTTGGCCACTGGATTCAAGATAGCCTGGCTGATGAGGATTATGAATCCGAAACCGGTCCCAGGATGCTTGTTTCCGGTCCAGGGAAGACATGGCTTGGCAGTTCGGGCTGGACTGTTCCCACAAGGCACAGGGTCAGACTGATTTGCATATAGCTTTGTCTGAACTGGGGTGGCTGAGTGAACTAAAGAATGGTGATGGATTAAACCCAGATCAGTTGACTGGGGGTGAGTCTTTGATTTGTTCAAATGCTCCGTCCATCATCCCCTTTTGTATCGCTTTGTTCGCCCTAAGTGTGGCAGGGTATGCTCAGACGTGAGTCCCTTGTTCACTTGGCCACTGGATTCAAGATAGCCTGGCTGATGAGGATTATGAATCTGAAACCGGTCCCAGGATGCTTGTTTCCGGTCCAGGGAAGACATGGCTTGGAAGTTCGGGCTGGACTGTTCCCACAAGGCACAGGGTCAGACTGATTTGCATATAGCTTTGTCTGAACTGGGGTGGCTGAGTGAACTAAAGAATGGTGATGGATTAAACCCAGATCAGTTGACTGGGGGTGAGTCTTTGATTTGTTCAAATGCTCCGTCCATCATCCCCTTTTGTATCGGCTACAGTTCCCAGCACTGCCCACAAGTCCAAGCTAACTAACTTCCTGTTTCTCAAATAACTTTCTGTTTCTCCTCGATGGGCTGTCATGACACACAGGCAGCCATAAAGAGAACTTCCTCTCCCTGTACATTGTATCCGCTGCAAAGATCAACAACAATTAGGCCTCAGGGTGTAGTGGACTTTCTGATGAAGTAAGGAGGCATGAATAGGGGAGACACCTATGGCGGCATCCGAGCACTAGACTCAATGTTCACAGGAGTGCTTCCTCAATGGGGGAAAAATAGTGTCACAACTCTAATGTGACAGCCCCCTCTTTTTACATATGTTATTGTTACATACATGTGTGACTTGAGAGAAAGAGATCTGGGCTGTCAGTTGCATATTTCGGACAACATTAAAACAACACCATTTACAATCCTGTTTACTAAGGATATGGGCCAAATGGACCAATACCTGTGTGAGAAGAGCTGTGATTGAAAGGGAGAGTGCATGCACACCTTTATGTGTCTAATTATGAGATTTTTACCCCTCTCAAGAATCACCGGTACGACTGCAGAGAGCTCACTAATACAAGAAAATGTAAGAACGACTAAATGGTCCATCTGCAAACATGCTTACAGGTCTCAGTGTGTGTGCACAGAGTGGAAACAACTGACCTGAAATGCAATTGCCTGAAAGTGACGCTAGATGAATACAACAGTGGAATCTAGGTGATGCGTATACTGTCATAGTCCCACTCAAATGGGGTGATTACTTCAGTTGAACTTTTGAGAACATATAACATCTATATTAAAAACGCATTTGAATATTATTAACAGTTCCTTTCTCTGCAATAAGTGTGTGACCACAAAGGACATCATCCCCTCCCTGACTGGACTAACAGTATCCCCTAATATTTAGGGGAAGAAGTAGCTGTTTTAACTTTTAACTGTCAGATTACCCAATGAGTTGGTATATAGGATGACCCAGCAGTAATACTGTTGATGTATTGGTTGTGATCCAGCAGAAGGCCAATTTTGGAAAATTCACTAAACCAAAAATGTCAATGGGCCCATATTATTTTATCTGAAGGTTTCAATCAAACTCCCTGGCCAATCCACTGGGGGTCAAGTTTTATATTTCACTTAAGTTCTGATCAGTTAGTTCTCTGTGAAACATACAAGTTTGAAAATAAAACTCAATGCCTAACTAATCTTCACAAATCAACACTCTTTCCTCTGGTCGATGGATCATTAGTTGAGTTAGTGGATGGTAATATTAACAACTATTCAACTAATCCACAGATCTCAGTGTAATAACCACGGACTCTGGGTAAGATTCATAAGCTTTACCTAAGAATTCAGTCATAAAATTGAACGCTCATTTACAGATTTACTGTGCAAGCACCATCATTCTTATCATGGTAGAGGAAAATTCATAAAGCAAGAAAATTCATTAACACAGAATTTATTAAAAAAATATAATGAAAAAGAGTAGATAGATGTAGAGACAAAAGGCATGTAGATAAAATAAATTTCAAAGAAATATGCAAATTTGAGACAAAAAGATAATTACCTAAGGAAATACTGCAAACCACCCCTCTAGCCAAAGGACTGGTGGGGGTCCCCTGAATTAGGATCAGGAGACAAAGAATATAGGACAAGATCAGGTCAGGACAGATACTTACTAGACTTCCCTATAAACCCGATGCACCGGGACGCATCCCTCTCTTACACTCTCTCCCTCCTCGAATATTCTTCCGGATTCTTCAAATCTAATCAGGCTGCCATTTGGATCTGAATCTTCCCGTCTGATCTCTCTTCTTTTCTTCTAGCAGCTTTCGCTTCTCTCTCTCACTCTTTCTATCAGCATCAATGTCTACCTTGCTAACTTAAGTCACTCTAGTTATAGTCATTAATTATACATGTCCCACCCTCAAAAATATTGATAAAATACAGAATATGATTGGACAGGGCCAGGGGAGTCTTCATCACACCATGCTGGCATATTCATTTTTATTAATATTCTTATTGTCCCACAAACCCTTCCGCTTTAGCTTATTTATTACTTTTAATTCTCATACATGTATTGCTGCAATATTGTTAACATTTTATACAAGCACTATTGACAAAGGATTCTCATCTCCGTTTTCCCATGTCTTCTGTCCTTGCTCTTTGCAGCCATTCAACTTGGGGGTCGTAAGAGCACATTGCAAATCCACTGAGCATGCGCGGCTCCCATGTCATTCAGCACCATTTTCTTTCGTTCATGCACAATAGCAGGCCCAAATATGCACTATCAATAAAGGAATCATAAACGGATGTTAATTTCTCAAATATATAGTTCTCACTGTTCACCACCCACTTCTACTCTATCCTGTGTTATTATTCTTTTGAGCAAAAACATTAATAATAGCAGTTTAATTTTAGTTCAAACAAGCAGATGGAGGGCATGTGGCACCTCACAACCACATTTTAGTCCTTCTTGCGCAAACATGAGAGGTTTTTTTTCCTCTCAAAGTGGGTTAGTCAGTTACTCCTATGTAATTCAGGTTTGCCCTTGAGCAAAGCATTTTTCTAAGTTAAAGCGAGTTTTAGTCGCGTTGCATTTATTCCATTTTAATTAAAGATGCGTTAAGATTTTCCCCCATGTGTCTGTGTCTGGTGTATAATTAGTTTGTCTCATTCTACAGCTTTTAACTGTGAATAAAAATGAATGAGGGATTTCTCTGAGCAAGTTTTGTTTTCTTGAATCCTTGCTCCATCAGTTGCATGTGGCTGCATTGCTGCCTCTCACTCCTCACACTTGTTGGCTCAAGATCTTGTGCAGTGATACAGTGTTACTTGCTCACATTTGTGGTTTTTATGACTCATCTGAGGCGAGAGCTGGAAAGCTGTCTGGATTGGATAGCAAATCCCGTCTTATGCATATTTGTTTAGTAAGGAAAGAATAACCTGTTTTATTGCAATGTGTCAAAACAATATGCTTTTGTTTGTAATTTCTCTCTAATAGGTTGACCTAATGAGTCGGTTCTAAGAAAACTCAGGTAGGATTCACCTGGGTGCTTGCATTGGTAATGTAAGTGCATTGCCTTGTAGGGCACTTTGGGGCACATGCCTCATTGGTTTTTGCATTCGCAAACGGTGCGAATCGGTAAAATCGTCCGTTTGCGAATGCAAAAACCATTTTTGGGATGCATCAAACTTTGTTGCACAATTCGCTTTTTTTTGCACTTCCAAAAAAAGCGAATGCATTTAAGGAATCGCATTTGTGCGATTCCTTAAATGCAATGCATCATTTTTTCTAAAATTGCGAGTTTGGAATTTGGAAGTGCAAATTAACACGAGGTTGAACCTTGTGTTAATTTGCAAAACTGTTTACAAAAACTAAAAAATGCATTTTTTAAAGTGTCATGTTAAAGACACACATGTCCTTAGGACATGTGTGTGTGAAACATGCACTTTCAAATACATTTCAGGGGTGCAGGGGGGGGTCCTTTGGACCCCCCCTGCACCCGTGGAATGCATCAACAAATTGCGAATTCTTAACTGCCTTCCCATTGACTCCTATGGGCCTTTCGGCCCATAGGAATCAATGGGAATTGCGAAAATGCACTTTGGAATTCGCTATTTATTTGAGAATCGGTAAAAATTGCGATTTTTACCGATTCGCAAATAAATAGTGAAAAAAATGATGCATAGCATTTTGCAATTCTTAATTTGCGATTCGGTAATTTTCGCAAATTAAGAATCGCAAAAGCTATCAATGATGCATGTGCCCCATTGAGTCTACTGCCTAGATTTAGGGATCCTAGAGCCCTGATGAATTCCCGAGACCGGATAGGCTAGGTAATGTGGGCAGAAACATGTTGGGTATTATAAGAGAAGTTTTAGTCGTTGTTCTCATCTTACTCACCTGGTACAGTGTTTTTGTACATACCTAAAGTCTTCACTAATAAAGGTGACAATTGAGGAAGTCTAAGATATTTCTAGATTGTCTGGATCCCATTTTGTCCGGTAGTTTTATTCAAGAACTCTCTTATACCACCAAGTCTTTGAGGAGGTCGAGTCCACCTTTGTGGTACCATCTTACCAGAGTGGAGAGAGGATATCAATGATGAAGCATGACACTATTATGCATGTGAGGCATCCTCTTCCAAAAAGGATGGCTTTCACACTTAGGGGCTGGCGGAAGCCACCGCCGGCCCGGAGGATGCGGATTCACCGCTGCGGTGACTGAAAAGACCCCCCGCCACATTAGGATGGCTAGGGGGTCCGCGGCGGACGGCAAGACCGACCTCCGCTTTTCCGCCGCGAAATAGTGCATACATATGGTGGCGGTGTCTACGAGACACCGCCAGCCATATTATGATACCCGTGGGTCCCATGCATACGGTCTTTCCTTTGGGGGCCCGTTGCGGGCCCCCAGGGTGAAGGGGGTGGGAGGTGCACATGGGGGTACCTATGGTACCCCCCTGCATGTGCATGCACATGCAAAGCATGAATATTTAACCTTGCGGCGGGTGCTGCTTCAAGCACCTGCCGCAATGTTAAATATGCGGGATGTGACTGCCTAATTCCGGCGGAGGGACCCCCGCTGCCCCTGCGGACGGTCCCTTCACCTCGGGGATGGCGGACGGACGCAGGCCGTCCGCCATCATAATGGGCCCCTCAATTGGAATTCTGCCATGCTTAACTGTGTATAAATGCTGAGCACTTTCCTAAAATATAGAAAACTGTCTTTCTTGTAATACTTTGGTTTATCTTATAATCACTGTACCTTGTTGTGATATAACAGATTTGTGTTGGAGGGACATAAGAGAGCATTTCCTCCACCTCTCTATTTTGTGATAATACTTGTAGATAGGTACCAAGCTGTGCATGACTGTACTCTCTCATGTGCTCTATATACCCATGCTCATGTGCACACATGTTCTCATGGAACCAGTCTAGTGCCCCTTGACCCTAACAAATCCATTCATCACCTTTTAATACTTTAGTGTGTCGCCCTCAGTGGGATGGGCATGCCATGTGGGTCCTGTGCACACTGTGTCACTGGAAACAAGCTATGCTCAGCTGATGAACCCTTAAATAGGGTGTAACTGGCCTGGGTTACTAGTGTTCCAGTAAGGATGCAACGAAGAGTGCAAAATAATGATGGATTAGGATGTGGTGCAAGTAACTACCACAGCCTGAGATTAATGCAACCATTCCATCCTTATCTTAGCCTAGCTGTGTTGCTGTAGCCTAATCCTAAAAGGCAGACTTCAGCGGTAAACACTCACAGTCCAATTTATCATGAAATTACTGGGAGTGATACTCTGGCAGGGAGATTCACTCATAGTAAAAAGTCCAAAATCAGGTGATCAAAAAGCAAAAACAAATATAGGCTTACTAAATGGGCTTAAACAATTAGCAACAGTCCCAATGGCAAATGAGGCGAAGTTCTACCCCATCCATTTGACAAGGAAAGCTAAGAAAGGAGCACAAACAATCTTAGAGAGTCATTGTTGCAGACATATAACAATCCAGAGAATGACCAATTAGCCTGGGTGACCATTATAGACACACATTCAAACTGAATGACATAGTCTTGAAATACTGGAATGTTCTAACATCTGACTCTCTGGATTTCAACAAACCCATGTTTTCTTTCAGGAAAGGAAAATCACTGAGCAAAACTTTATTTAACACTAGCCCCAAATGCCCAACTGTCACAAATCCTACCATACATGGCATGTGGAGTCTACCTCCAGTTGTTGGTCATTAGCCTTATGGACATTGAAGCATATGCCCCCTCACAAGACCAACCATGGAGTTGGACCTTGGTCTGCAAGCCCCATGGGTGCTGAAAAAACATACGAACTGTGACAGTACCATTTTGGTGTATGTCCTGATCTGTAAATGTGACTGAAAGTAAGTGAAGATGACCACGAAAAAAGGGGAAAACCAGCATTAATGAACATTGCAGCACCTTTCGATGCAAAAGAACGGTCACAAAATGTATACGTCCTTTTGTTTCCACCTGTCAAACTGAAAATTATTTCTCTCGCTTCGTACCCCTAGAAAATGGCCGCTCGTGTACAGAGCTCCGCAACACTCTGAGAGGCAGGGATTCCTCCAGGCTTGGTAATCGACATTTTGGACCTCAAAACACTTGGCGGAGGTGCGTGATGACAAGCAATACCAGCTGTTTTGCACATTAAAGACCAAGTTGGGAGATGTCCTCTTTTTTCTCGCAATTCTCGGAAGCGCTTGTGAGAATTTGGCCCAGCATATGCTGTCCACTATTCTAGTGGGCACCTTGCACCAGTCCAAATTACCCCTTATTGATGGTAGGTTAAAGACAACCTTATAGAAAGCTATCCTAGTGGTAGCATTGGAGAGCAGCCTTCAGTCTAAGTCTTGAAGGAATGTAAGGCAGCTTGTTTTACCAGTCTATAATCTCATGTAATGACCAAATGAAAGGAGAACCACACCAGGTTTAAATATAAAATATATGCATTTATTCACATCTCACTAGTCTTTTTATGAGGCTAGAGGCAAAAGTACACAAGTTAACTTATTTAGCACACAGTAAATTAGCACAATATATGATTAGCCCTAGGGGCGTCACAAACCATATACTAAGAAAGTGGTATAAGAACCACGACTGACATAGATACAAGGCCTAGAGCCTTTAGAACCGCTGGAGCTACCAGGAACCACCCAAGGTAGTGACACGGGGGACCCACGTGTGCAGTGTCTAAACACAGCCGTGAATCACCATTAACTACTAAGGGGAAAGTCGCGGTTGGAAAATTACAAATAAAGGACACTTAGGAGTGGACTTGGAGCAAACCCCTTTAGAACTAGGCAGTTCTAGAGTCAATACCCACGAAGCACCAGAGTACTCGAGTTACCTCACCCAGGGAAGCCGGGTGCATATGTGTCTTTTGGTGTTGGGTTTCAATGGTGATCTGCTGAAAAGTGCTGCAGGCGACCAAGTGAAAAGCGTCCAGATGGATCCAAGGGTGGATCAAAGATCTGAAGAACCTGAAAGCAGAGGGGACAGAGCCTGGGTCCCTAGCCAGTGACCAGGGATGCAAGGAGAAGATGCCAACCAATGTCCGATTATTTCAAGTGAAGAAGGTGTTGTGTGGGCTGGGCCTTGTTATGCACATTGTTAAGTTAGCATAGGCTTATTAGAAGTTTAAAAAACATTTAACCTTTTTGCCACTTTTGCACACAACACTGCATATAACTGTTGTTGTTAGTTAGGCTGCGTGAAATGCTTCACATGAGATTGGCTTGTTTTCAGCATCTCTAGACTAACATCGTTACTCTTGTCGGCACACTGAGTTTTAAAGTCTAAAAGGTCATCATAACAAAGTGGCTGTTGTTCGAGCTGAACGGCTCACGTTCTAGCCATAACATATATGCAGCTGCAAGCCAACGTAATTCTGGTGCCTTTAATATCACACTGTAAGCATGATTTCAAACAATTGGAAGAAGCCGGTTTTTCAAGTCAGAAAGAGAGCTTTTGCAGATCCTGATGTGCTTCACACCTGCTGATCTGGGAGGTATGGGGTCCCCTAAACAAGCCTAAGAGACCTTCTATATTTTATAAAATATATTTCCTAGAGAGGGAGGACCTATTTTTACCATCATTGTAATTGATTTCTCCCTCAGTGTTTTATGGAATTGTAACCATGCTGATCATAATATTTCTAATCATATGTCGGCTTATGTTAGCAAAGATACTGCATCTTCAAGCACGCTGTTAAAATAAATATTTTAACCCTTCCTGTGTCTCTTTTTTTACTCCTGTTGTGGACTGGTATGCGAGTATAATGAAAGAGTATTCTTGCTTCCCACCATTAATGAGTATAACCTAAGTTGCATGTTCTGGGTTGTCTAATCATTGGTTCCTTTGCTAAAGGACAAAGAGCTAATGTGACACTGATGCTAGCTGGTTAGGGTTTCTAGGCACTGAGGTGAGTTTTTTGGTACACCACAATTCACTGAGGTCCTGGGTCTCTGTGCACAGTTCTGTGTAGGAGCAGAATCCCTGCCACATGGCACACCTAACGTTGTGTCTTATTGTGAGACTCTAGAGTAGTGCTTATATCAGTCTAAATTGTTTCCAGTTGACAGTGGTGACGGAAAAACCTACCTATAGTTCAATAGGTCTTTTCAAGCTTGATATTATAAAACAGTATCTTTTGAATTACTACCCAGTTGTGCTACATTACTTTGCATTGTATCCAATCTTTCTGTGTCGCTATGGCTGCCGTTGATATACTGCAACACAGCCGATTGGCTGTTCGCAATCATTTTCCGGGTTTCAACATCACTTTGGAATGCATGGCAGTCGTTTTTGTTGTGAGTGCGGAGGCAGCTTACCCGTTTGAGCTTTTCTAATTATGGGTATGGTTTCCGGCAGTTAATGCAGATGCTAATGTGTTTCATACGTACACTGCCACTACCGTGCCTGTGGAGTACACTCCTTATAGGACACAGGAGGTTCCGATTTCTGCTTGGCAGCCCCACCTTTGGTTTGATTTCTCCCTTCCCCACTCTCTCACTACAGTTAGATTGGGTCCTTTGTCCATTCCAGGCGCTTCTTGGCCTTGGTTAAGCTGGATTTACCCTGCACCTGAGTGCAGGAGAATGTCCCTTACTTGAATTGAGGCCCCTTTATACCTCTGCAGTAGCAATTATAAGGGATTTGATTTAATACATTTCCCGCAACATCCCAGGTGGGGGCCCTAGTGTTGTGGCGCATCCAGTTGGGCCAAACGGGTTGAAGCTTAGTCCCGTTATGGTTAACGCGGTTATGGGCAAGCGTCACCAAGATAAGGATGAAATGCCTTTTTGGCTTGCTGAGAAATTTTACCAACTGGAGGCAGTATTTCCTAACACGACTCCTGTGGTGAAACACAGGATTCTTACGATTAGTTTGCAAAAAGAATTAGGGGCAGATCAGCAAGGGCTTTATCTCTGTTTTTTTGGCTTTAAAGCCATAAAAGCAGAGATAAAACCATTGTCTTATCAGCAAGAGGGTGCTAACATGCATATTCACATGTTAGCACCATTTTGCACTACGCCTAGCTTTGAATCTCTAACGAGATGCAAAGTGGGCATTCCTGACATACACTACATGTTAGGACATCAATAGCGCGGCTTCACACTATCAGCAAGGATGCCCTAGCATTTTAGCATATGTTTTGAACAACAATATCTCAATCGGATTCATTGATAAGGCAAGTATATATGTTTACACAAGACATTATGAGAATACGAAAAAAGAAGAGAGATATTTGATTTCAGTTTTAAAAAGTGCATATAGCATCATGTATTAAGAACACATTTTATACAGAACATTTTAGCAGCACAGTTGCCATAAAATGCGGTGGCAACCCAAGGGGGCTTTGTGCTTTTGGTGTTAGTGAAACAAAGAGTGACGATGCGAGTGACAAGTAGGTGAACACAGCGAAGGACGCAAGGTGACAAGGTGAAAAAAAATATATACAGAAGCAATGGTTCGTCCTCAATCAATGAATAAATGATGTTCATTTGGGAACCAAGGTTGATGGTGCGCCATGAGTCAAGCTGTACAAAGGGTCGATGGCGTTTCTATCCTATCTAGGCAGGACCTTCATCAGGACCGGGTTGCCAGTTTGGTGAGTGAGAGGCAGCTCCGCAAGGGGAAGAGGAGGTAATCCTCCTAGTTTCGCGCACACAGTGCCGAAGGAGCAGGCCGTGCACTTTGAAGATTGGACTAATGCGCTTGTACTGGCTTTGTATCGTACTCACTGTGGTTGGGACAAATATTCCCCCAGACATGAGATTCCCTTACGGTCTATGCCACAGCCTCAACCACAATACCCCATGCGAGGTGAAGCAAAAGCTCCCGTGGCAGAGATCTTTGAGCAATTGGAATGTCAAGGTGTAATTGAAACATGTGTGTCTCCGATGAATAACTCTCTTTTTACTGTGACCATGCCGGATGGCTCATACCGTTTGGTATTGGATTACCGCCACTTAAACTCCCATTGACGTACGTGTGCAGGGCAGAATACTCACAGTTCTGCTCTTGTGGATAGTCTTGTACGCAAAAGTTTTAAAACCTCACTTGACATATCCAATGGCTTCTTTTCCCACAATCTGTCCCCTATTAGTAGCCAATGGACAGCTTTTACCAGTGGTGGCAAACAACGCCAATACGTCATTTGGCTATGGGCTATAAAAACAGTTCAGGCGTCTTTGCCGCCTGTATAGTCTCTCTTTTGGAGGGACTCGACGCAGATGCATGTTCGTATGTGGATGACATTTATCTCACAGACGGCAAATTATGGCCACATCTGTGCCGTGTTGACCGCATAATTTGCAGTTTTGCGGATTTTGGCTATAAATTCAACTTTACGAAAAGTCACATTGCAGAGTACACAGTGTTGTTCCTGGGCTATGAGCTCAACAATGGAGGTCGAGGTTTAGCTCCTCACTTCCTGGAGAAATGTGCACAACTGCGCGCTCCCACAACTCTGAAAAAACTACAATCTTTACTGGGCTTTTTAAATTTCAGGCATACTTACATTCCCATTTATGCCCAGCGTATCAATCCTCTTTACGCTTTGATACAAACTACTTTCCCCAAAACGTGCTGCTGCCTGCACATTCAGCCATCCTGTAATCTTTGCAGGCTTATTTACTTGAATCTAAATTCTTGTTGACACGTGATAACCACACCAACCTGGTGATAAGAATCGTACAAGGAGTGGTGGGTTTCATGTACCTCACTTTTAATGAGGGCGACACAGTCCCTATCGCTTACAAGTCACACTTGTATACTTTGGCTGAGTTGTGGTTTTCCACTGTGGAAAAAGTTTTGACAGCAGTGCAAATGGCGATTCTTAAGGAACGTGCACTGTTGCATTTTGATGAAAGCCAGTGTACCTAATTCGAAGGCTTTGCACTCGAGGTGGATACAATGGGCCACTTCCTTGACATCTCCAGATGTCACATTCATTTTTGATTCCTCTCTGCAGACTCAAGAGTTTTTTCAGTATGAATTTGTTCATCCCGCTCCTCTCACCATGCTGCCATTAGAGGATTTCCATTGTATCATTTACATTGATGGTTCTGCACAAGCGGCTACGGGATCAAAGCACGCATATTCTTCGGCCTGCGCAATAGTGGTCGGTACTATGGTGGATGGTGAACTCAAATCCGATGTCATGCGTAGACAGACATTAGGGGACTGTACCACCCAATTGGCAGAGCTTCGTGCTCTGATGCTTGCATTGGAGTACACAGATTCCAGTGTGGCTACTCATATCGTAAGTGACTCTTACTACTGTGTTCAATCATACAATGACAATTTATCCTTTTGGACTCAAAACGACTATCGTGACTCCAAAGGTCGCACAATAAAACATAAAATGGTCTGGGTTTGAGTGGCTGAGCTTAAAGAACGGCTACCACTCGTGTTTGTAACTCATACTCTTGGTCACCATATATGGGAGTTGATGCTGTTGGCAACAGTATTGCTGATGAAGCCGCCAAGACAACAGTTGCAGCGTATTCAGTAGTAGCAGTTACACGTTCCAAAACTAAGATTGATGATGACATCTTGGCAGCTATTGCCGCAACAGAGAAGGGAGGTAATTACTTAACATTTAAGTCCTGATAAAGTTCCTTATGTGAGAATTAACAACGTCGGTAACAGGTTGATTCCCAATGCAGACCGCAGGCAGACTTTGATCACAGCGGCTCATGAAGGCGTTGCCTCAGCGCACGCCGCTGTGTCAGCTACTGTATCTCTCCTACAGCAGCGTTACCGGTGGTGGGGATTGTATAGACAGACGTGTGATTATGTCCTTCATTGTGACATATGCTAGCAGAATAAACCTTCTACTGCTGCACCCCTCCCCAGACGCAGTAGTACATTTGTAATAAACCACTTGTGTGTGTTTATTTAGATCACTGCGGTCTTTTCTCTTCTGATACTGCGTATAAGTACATCTTAGTTGCAGTAGATTCATGCACACACTTTGTGTGGTTGTGGCCACAAAGGAGTGCTGATTCTCGAACTGTTGTAAGGGATTTGTGTGTCTTTGTGGGAATTTTTGCATGTGGTACCTTCCATTTGGATCAGGGTCCAGCGTTTGCCTCTAAGGCATACAACGATGCCAGCGTTCATTGGGGGTCCAAGTCAAATTTTCGTCTCCATATTGGCCTGAGTACAATAGTGTTGTGGAGCATATGAACTGTGACTTAAAGCAATCCTTGACAGCTAGGGTATTAGGTATAGGTCGGAACTGGCTAGCCAACCTCAATAGCGTACAGCATGCACTTAATAATCTCCCTTGAAGGTTTCTGGGTGGGCGGACCCCATACGAAATGCTCAAAATGTTTGTTCCGGACCTTGAGGGTCTAGATATGGCGGCGTCTGCCACATCCTTTGATGTAGATGAACATTCTAATGTTTTACAGAACCGACAAAAGACCAGAGACAGTCTTGCAAAGGAACATATGCCCTCCACATCTGATGCTGCATTGCAGACTCCGGTAGTTGGCTGGCTACCCATAGTTGGTGAAATGGTCCGAGAAAAGGTCACAAACAAGAAGGAGTTTGGTCCCTCATATCGTGCTCCAGTTCCTGTGCTTGGCGTGCAGGGTATAAGAACAGTCATTTTACCTCCACTTCCTGGTCGAAAGGAAAACAGGTACATCTCTATTGACAATGTCAAACTACACAGAGTGGCCGATTCTTCTTAGTATGACACCTGCGGTCTCTTGTCCAGCTATGGTGCGAAACTCTTTTGGCTCCTGTTTTGGCCCCACACCTGCTGCCGGATCTGATGTTGTCATCGAGATGACTACAGTTACGAATTCTTTATTGACTCCACCGGCTGGTGATCCTCTTGATTTTACTGAGTACACTTATCCAACAGACTTATCTATGCCTGATTTATAGAACTGTGTGGCCAATCAATCACGTTTTTCATTTGACAATGACTCTACCACATCAAAGTCCCCTTCAAAAGTTTCAATTTTTTTGGGTTTCAAAAACATTTTTTAATTCCCCATGGACTTACATTTGGCTGGTGCTTTTTTCAATCTTTTTGTTCATGTCCATTAGATTTGTGGTGTATTTTTTCCATCTTGTGAATGGACACTATGTTAAAGAAAGAACTACAATTAGACTATTTGATGGAAATTTGGCACCCCACTCCTCTTCACACAGAATGAAGAGGGACCAGACTTTCATGAATATCGCTACTTGACATGTCCTCGATGGGATAGTATGGGATGCTGTAAAATTTCAAATCCATGGACCGCAGAGGTTATTAATGTCCCTAATGTACTTTGTGTTTCAATGGGGGATGTGGTTAAACAAAATATTCGCTTTGATGATAGAGACGTCCAAGCCATAGAGGCTCTATTTTCTGATTTGAAATATTATGTTGCCTTAGAGGCTGAAGATTTGTATTTAGATTCTGCTAATTGTGGTGATTTGTTTGGTTATCAACACTATGGAAATCACTTTCTGCATAAAGCGAACACCTTTAGGAATGTGGTTAATTACACACAATGGGTACATTGCCCGCTCCTGTTGAAGGTAGTTCCAAAACTCTTTTGAAGAAATGTTCATATTTTACTGAGTTTAATCAATCCAACCCTGAGGCATTTTATTTTAAGATGAAGGAAAGGTCCTCTTCCAAGGTTAGACTAACCCACACTAAATGACTGTATTCAAAGTCCTTTATAGACCAATTGGCCATAGGGGGCTATGAGCTATGGAAAGATACCATTGATCTTAAATCTCTTTGGGGTTCTAAACATTGGCAAGTGCAAGGCACTGAGGCTTTGCATCGTGCATGTCTCATCCCAAACCATATGTAGTTTTCTGAATTCGGCTATTTCACAAACCACATACTTTTGATTGGCTACGTCTAAAAAACTAAGAGGCTTATTACTAATAAGTAGCGATAATTTTCGCTAAATAGGCTTAGCGATGATTTTTTTATCGCTGCCTATCGCTGGATATGTTAGCGGAGAAAACATGCTATTAGCAACGTTTTTCTCCATTGTGTTAAAATATCCAGCGATAGCGGCGAAATGTGTGAATATCACTGAGAATACAGCGATATTCACGCATTACCGACAAAATGCTCTTAGCCATGTTATCCACCTCACATTGGATAACATGGCTAAGAACTGGTCTGAGCAGGCATTGGTTTTTGGCGATAGCGGGAATATTTACATCGCTACGCCTGCCTTGCTAATAGGTGATAACAACGTTAGCGACTGCTTTCAGTCGCTAACAGGTTGGGTACGCCCACTTTGCAATAAATATCGCTAACATGCAAAGCGGGCCCCAAACCGCTCGCTATCACCTAAAAGCTGTCGCTAACATCAGTTAGCGACAGCTTGCTAATAGAGCGATAGGATTATCGCCGCTTAGCGGCTGAAAACGGACGCTAAATCGGCGATAATTGCCTATCGCCTCCCTTGGTAATATGCCCCCATTTGCTCCCTTTATTCCTGATTTGGGAGATTACCCCAATTAGAATAAACACACCAGTAAGTCCCTTAGTGGTTTACAAACTCTGTTATAGAATTTGTCCTTTAATATTTCCAGTTTGGAACCAAAAGTCTGGCTGTTACGGCAAAAAAGTGCAGATTCATGCCAGCATCGTTTTCTGGGTTTAGCCCCTGACGATACACCGGTTATGGTGGACTTCCCTTTTGAGACTGACCATTCTGTCACTACCTATTCTGTTGGCAAGCTGTGTCAGTCCTGGCTCAAACATTCCACCTTAGCGTCAGTTAAACTACATTTGTCTAAATTGACTTATGCCGTTGACTTGAATGACTTTGTCAGAGGTCCTGCAAAAGGCAGGTCCAAAAGATGGAATTATGCAGTTTATAACGAAGTTTGGAAGTTGTTCCAAATTGAAACTGCTTCTAGGTTGCGTGCTATTGATCAATATAATTTAGAAAAAGTGCTTGCAGTTGTAGATAATAGCATTAACACACTTTATTCCCGCATTTTTACATTAGATAACATTGTTTCTTCTGTTGGGGATATTGTGCAAGATGAAGTCTCAGTTTTGTACCATGGTCAAAATCAAGTATGTTCTATTATGCAGTTTGCATGGACCTTACTAACGTTAAAGGCTGGGAAAGTGCCTTGGGACTACATGAACACTTCTTCATTGTTTTTGCCGTTTAATCTGACTGTCAAACAACAATTTATGTCAATGAAGGATGGCACGTTTTCACTTTTGCATATTGAAAAGTTAGAACCCTTACCATTTTCTGTGGTCGAAACCAAATCAGCAGTTTGGCTTTTCACGGGTTAATACTTTTATCTTTTTCGCTGTTTAAATTTAAAGCATGCATGAAACCCTATGCCATAGGCAGATATGAGCCATTATGTAGCGCATATCTCCATGAAGTTTGGTATCTTCCATTCACCTATAGGTGTCTAAGGGAGGGTAAAGAAGTTTATTTAAAAGGTGAAGATTGCACATCCACACCTGATCATTCATTGGTTTGTAGGAATATAAAATTGCATGGTTGTTGCAAACAGGAGGCACCAAATTTTGCATGCATTTTAAAAGGTACACCAGTTCCGGCTATTACACCAACTTTCAAGTTGCTAGCAAATGGTAGTTATTTGTTATTAAATAATGAAGATTGCTGTGGTATACTGGCGGGAATACCTTACATAGTGACTGTTTCCCAAAGTGTAGTCTGTTGTAAAAGTGTACTGTTTCCTCCTCCGCATGGGAAGCTCGATGTATCCATCTAGCCTTTCATTCCGACCTTGAAAGCAGAGTTCAACAAGATGAGTCGAATAAGGGCCCTTTTATCCTAAAAAGAAGTTGCCCTTACATCTGCGAGTGAAACATTCGTCATTCACGTGGCTAATACTCGTACTGAGGTAAATGCCTTATTAAATACAGATCTCCCCCAGCATTGTGGTGCATTGATTCACACTATCTTTAATGCCTCCTCGACCACAGGCTTGGCACACTTTTTTAAAGTAGTAAGTTCTGGCCTTGTGACTTTATTCCAAGCTATATTTGATGTGATACCGTCATTTTCTCATTCTATTTTTTCCAGCGTCTTTGGCGGTTTCCCATGAATTCTCGCTTTGGGTGCTGGTGTACTACTGTTAATTTGCTTACTCCAAATGGTAGCACATTCTGTGCCCCACGACAGTCTGCCCTGGCATGTCCAGCTTCGTAACCGGATGTTTGAATACTATGGATCACTATCTCTGGCGACTCTGAGTGTGGCATATGGTGTATCTCTCCGGTTCTCTTACTTTACATGCGTGCAGCCAGTTTTCCCCTGCCTTGATTGCAGATTTGAATGGGCCCTGGATTTGTGTCTCTGCAACACTGTGTCTCCTAATCTGGATTATGATCTACTAATGAGTCCCTTAGTTGCTCATGAACTAGACTGTTCAGGAATAAGGATTAAGGCCTGCGCAGCGGCTCATGGGGTCCTAGGAAATTGGAACATTTGGACTGCAGCCAATGTCTTTTTGGAACGCAGTTATCTCAAAAAACACCCGAGTTGTCCTCTGATGGTGTTAGAGATTCTGGCTGCTGAGGAACATGTGTGTTCTTTTCCATTACTGAATTGGATGGCTGAAATGTTCACTGACGATAACAAAAACTTCCTATTGGAGGTGGTTGCAACGTACTGTGCCTATACGCTGTTGGATTGAAGTTATGATCTTTTTTCTGCTTCACAGACATGTAATGGACTGGTGAATTTTTTCCCTTTATTTTTTTTGCTATCGCTTTTCAGGTTACATGTGTTTTGACACTATACATCCCTGTTGGATTTAAAAAATATTTGGTTACTAATTCGGATTGTACTCCCAATTATCCACTTTGGCAACATTTTTAACTTGGTTCGGTCTCTTCGAACTTGAATTCTGCGCTCTAGAAATTGCCCCCTCTATTGTCCATTCTCCGATCAAGGGATGGTGTAGTGTGGGCTAGGCCTTCTTACGCACATTGGTAAGTTAGCATAGGCTTATAAGAAGTTTAAACACCATTTTACCATTTTGCCGCTTTTGCACACGACACTGCATATAACTGTTGTTGTAAGTTAGGCTGCGTGAAATGCTTCACATGAGAATGGCTTGTTTTCAGCATCCCTAGACTTACGTTGTGACTCTAGTCTGCACACTGAGTTCTAAAGTCTACAAGGTCATCATAACAAAGTAGCTGTTTTTTGAGCTGATAGGCTCTTGTTCTAGCCATAAAATATATGCAGCTTCAAGCCAACGTGATTCTTTAATACCACACTGTAAGCATGATTTCAGACACTTGGAAGAAGCCTGCTTATCCAGACAGACAGAGAGCTTTTGCAGATCCTGGTGTGATTCACACCTGCTGATCTTAGAGCTATGGGGTCCCACAAACAAGCCTAGGAGACCGTCTATATTTTACAAAACTTTGAGCCAGATGTAGGAGCCTAAATACCGGTCGGTAACAGCCGATTTCGGCCGTTACCGACCGGTATTTAAGAATTGGCATGTAGGGGCATTTATTTTACAGAATCGGTAAATTTACCGAATCCAAATGTAGGTGGGACTCTTCTGAGTCCCAAAGGCAATACAGATTCGGTATTTTACCACCCAAATCAATTGGGTGGTAAAATACCGAATCCAGGTGTGCATGCACATGTGTGCATGCACACCTATGCCATGTGACAGACAGACATGCCCTTAGGGCATGTCTGTGTGCCACATGGCACACATGCCTGTATTTGGGGTGCTAGAGGGTGTCAAAGTGACACCCCCTGCACCCTTGCAGGAATCGGTATTTCCCATTGATTCCTATGGGCTTCACAGCCCATAGGAATCAATAGGAAATACCGATTGGGTATTTACCGAATCGGTAAATACCGAATTTTAAAGAATCGGTAATTCAATTACCGATTCTTCCTAAATCTCCCCCCTTCATATTTACCGATTCATAAATACCGAATCTGTAAATTTCGGTATTTATGAATCGGTAAATACGTTTTTCCTACATCTGGCCCATAGTTACTAACTAGGGAGAGTGATTTACTAGGTGCTATAGGACCTATTTTCACAATCATTGTATTATGATTTCTCCCTTTGTGTTTTATGGAATTGTAACAAAGCTGAGCATAATATTTTTAATCATATGTCTGCTTATATTAGCAAAGATACTGCATCTTCGAGCATGTTGTTAAAATAAATATTTTAACCCTTCCTGTTTCTCTTTTTTTACTCATGTTGTGGACTGAAAAGAGAGTACAACGAAAGAGTATTCTTGCTTCCCACCATTCCTGAGTACAACCTAAGTTGCATGTTCTGGGTTGTCTAATCAGTGGTTCCTTTGCTATAAGATGAAGAGCTAATGTAACACTGATGCTAGCTGGTTAGGGTTTCTAGGCACTGAAGTGAGTTTTTTGGTACACTACAATTCACTGAGGTCCTGGGTCTCTGTGCACAGTTCTGTGTAGGAGCAGAATCCCTGCAACAAAGGTGAAGCTTGACTCTTCAGCCACGAGGACCAGGAGATGTCGACCACAACCAGGAGCTGGATTTGAGTTGTCCCACAAAGGATGTCGAGTGCTGCAGCGTCGGTATCTGTATTGGACACAACAAGTCTTGGCAACAGCAACCCAGGCAGAAAGCAAAGATTGGCTTTGGTGCAGATCAGCTAGGTCTGAAGGACTCACCCTTTGGGGGGGAGTCAGGGCATGTCTCGAGCAATCAGGAGCCCAAGAGACAGAAGAGTTACCTTTGTGGGGACCCACCAGTAGTCCCCACCAAGGGATCGTGAAGGAACCTCAAGCTGAAATGCTAGAAGCGGGCCCATGGAACACTTGTGGAGTGTAGGCCAACAATCTTTGGTGCAAACGGTGCTCGGGGCTTGGACTACAAGTAGTCCAGTACACAACTTCGGGAAAGCTCAGGAAGTCAATGCACTAGCAAATGTGCACAGTGTCCAGGGGTTCCGGTTCCACGTCAGTCGTGAGAGCTGTGGGTCTCAGCTTGGCTGGGATCTCGGGTCGGCCTTGGAGAAGTCTGGAAGTCTGGGTCCTGTGTAGCAAATCCTTCAAGATCCAGCAGGAGCCTTGGAAATGCAGACCAGCAAGATGCTTCTTTGGTGCCTGTCTGAACTGGGGAGTCACTCCTTGACCCCAAGGGAGATTCTTCCGTCTTCTAGTCGAAATAGAATGTCAAAGTACCAGGATATATGTTGCAGAGTTTCATCCAGGGTAATCTAAAGTCCTAATGCCTGGGTTCCTAGACTGATACTAAGTTTAGGGGTTGGACTTACTCTAGGGTCCCACCTATGGGAGGACCCAGGGTGGGGGTGGTTACCCCCCTTTCCCTTTGTACAGTTTTGCATCAGAGCAGGATCTGAGTGCCCCTGCAACCGGTTTGAACTGGGATATGCACAGGGACAACAAGTGTGCCCCCAGCACTGTCTGAAAAGCATTCTCTGAGTGCACCCGCTAGCCCCAACACAATAAAGCCTGTCAGGAAGGTGGTTACACCTCCCTGTGACAGGAAACCTATGGTGCAAGCTTCTCCTGCCGAAGTTTCGTACAGCAGTAGGAGATCAGACTTGTGTCCGTGGCTGCAGCATCCATTTTGTGATGCAAGGCTCTTTAAAACTATTACCGGTTAAGTAAGTATATACATGTCTTCTCCTTTCTAGAAGGGTGGAATTCTACCCCTGCTGCCAGCACTGGCAGGGGGGGTAGGATTCCAAAATGTTTGACACCAAACACGACATGTTTCCATGCAGCTATTCCAAAGTTAGCATTTACCTCAAGGCTATAATGCACTTAAGAGTATATGTTCTGGCTGCATCACAGAACAGCTACAGAGAAGTGATTTTGAAAGCTGCAGGGGGGCTCAGCTCATGCTTGGGCACCCTCTCACACAAAACCAAGCACTCTGTCTTCAGGATTGTTAAGGCCTGCCATAGGAGTGACTTATAGGTTTTTATGTGTCAGTGATAAAAGGTAGATATAAGTAGCCTATATCTTAGTAAGGGGTGCATGCACCACCTTACCCAGGCTGCAATAGCAGGCCTGTGGTGCCATTTTAGAAGGCTTCCCAGGGGTGGCATAATACATGCTTCAGCCCCTGATAGCCCTCTGGGATACCTATGCCCCTAGTACCTAAGGTTCCTTATGCTTGGGACGCACAAGGGTAACTCAGTACCCAATCTGGAGTGTACCTAAAGTACATGCAATCAATTTAGAGAGGAAGCAGCTAGACTGGGGTACTGATTAGCAGGGCCCCAGCCAGACTAAAGTAAAAAAAACTGTGAAACACCATCAAAAAGTGGGGGAAACCGTAGTAAGCAGATACTACTCTCCTAAAGAGCTTGTTTCAATGCGACTGCCATTTTGTTTTATTTTTTTGCGCCGCCGGGGCTTTTCTCCTTACCGGTCATTCGCTGCACGTTAGTTTTGGGATTTTTGCATGCATTTCCCCATATTTACTGCATATTCCCTCGTTAATTTGGAAATGTTCACAAATAGATTTCTTTTTCAATGAGAAAAAGAATGTTGTTTTAAAAGTCACCTTCATAAGACTGGGATGAAATAGTCCATATCGAGCATTCAAATTGCGTAGAGCTGGTCTCATTCATCTCCTGACCTATTTTCAGTAAATTTGAAGAAGTTAAAGGCTTTATTGCTCCTCTCCTCCAATTGCCTCTACACAAAGTTTCCTGTTAACGTGTTGCATGGTAAAGGCACGTTTTACATGCAATTCCACTGATTCTCTGGAGAGTTACTCCATGGAAGACTACAATCCTTTCAGCGTTTTGCAGGACAACATGGCGGACGCAGACCCCAATTACCCTCACATAAGTAGCGCGCTATCCTCTACACCTCGCCATACTCCCAAACAATCATCAAAAGCTGTTCCTGCCTCAACAGTAGTCTCCACTAAAACATGTCAAGAAGGATTCACCTTCACCTCCTAAATCCTCATCGCCACTATGGAGTTACTCCTTCAGGAAAACGCACCCTCAAGCCAAATATGGAGGAAACCAATACCCGTCTCCAATGTCTTGAAGTTAAATGGTCTTAAATAGAGCAAAAGTCTTTGCATTTGGAACGGCGTGTTGACTCTGTCCAATCTGTAATTAATAGAATACCGCCCATACAGTCAGAGCTTTTAAAACTTAAGCAACAAATGGAGAACATAAAAAATCGCAATAGGCATAATCATTTTAGCATTTATGGCCTTGTGGAGGGTCTTGAAGGTACGGAAACACTAATTTTTTCAATTTTTTCTCTCCGAAATTGAACATCCAAAGGGCCCATCGGTTGGGACAAGCACCAAAAGCGACATCACCTACCATGAAACCACTTGGTGGCATTCTATATTTTTTAGAATATACAGATTTGCTCAGGGTCCTACATGCTGCCAAGAGTAAGGGAATAATTTCCTGGCAAGGTGGCAACATCTTTTTTACTCAGGACTATGCCAAAGCGACTGCTGATAAACGGAAACAATTCTTAGATATGAGACCAGCTCTACGCAATTTTAATGCTCGATATAGACTATTTCATCCCTATCTTATGAAGGTGACTTTTAATAACAAAACAACATCTTACGAAGATCCAGCCCGACTAAAGCTTTTCTTGGACTCTTGTAGAGAAGATGCCATGGAGATTCCTCGAACATCGCTGTCTTGAGTGTCCTTATGTTGTTCTGTTGTGAATTTATATCCTATATATAATTCATGTAGTTTGATATTTGTTATCGTCGATCATATTTCTTGTACTAACTTTTCCCTTTGTTTTTAGATAAGGTTTACTATGGTCCTCGGTTATGTGACCCTATTATCTCGCCTGGATGATGTATCCCTTCTCCGTTGTTGTCCTGGAGTTTTCCTGCTTGATCGTGCTGTTTCCCTCATGTGGCTTCACCACCCGCTTGTTTCCGCTCTTTTTGTGGTATGTTCTTTATTATATTTTTATCCCCTTCTGTGTTGTATTTAATCAATTTCTGTCTCTTCTATCCTCTTATCTATTTGTTTAATTCTTTCCTTTTATTTCTTTGATTTCCAGTCTCTTCTCAATCACTGGTTTTTCTTCTATTCTTTTTCAACTTACTACATTTCTTCTCTCATTTTCACTTCTCTTCCTACTTCATACCTTTCTTTTTTCTGCATTTACCATTTTTCTATGACAAGTTTTCAATCCAATAATTTGATTTATGATGTTTTACTATTCATACATACATATAATTGTTCTTCTTGAACTTTTGGTTTTAATGCATATATTTAGATATTATTAAATATCCTATCTTGGAATGTTAAAGGTGTGGGTTCTCCCATTAAACATCGAGTTTTATCAGATATTGCAAATTTAAAAGGGGATATAGCTTTATTGCAAGAAGTTCATTTAACAGATACTGAGATGACCAAATTACGTCGTCACTGGGTAGGCCCTGTGTTTGCACCACCAGGTTCAGTGAAGCGTAATTGTGTTGCTATTCCTTGCCACAAGCATTTAGATGTTCATCTCATAAGTCAAGATAATGATTCTGAAGGTGGATGGGTTGCATTGTCTTTACCGATTAACAAAATTCCTTTAAACATTTTCAATTTATACGCTTCCATTATTCAAAGGTAAATTATTCTTGCCCTAAACCTTTCCTCTTTGATGCAATATACTGATGATTATTTCATTTTAGGTGGTGATTGTAATATGGTATGGACCCCTTTATAGATAGAAGATTTACCTCTAGATTCTCACCTTCCTCCATGCACACTCAATTTACCTCCACCATCTCTCCGCGGTCTCTTGTAGACTCCTGGAGACTATGCCATCCCAAGTTACAAGAATACACTTACTACTCACCTGCTCATTCCTCTCAATCTCTTTATCTCTAAGGCCCTAACTCAACACATTTCCCATTGTTACATAAGTTCTATATAAATCTTCGATCATGTTCCAGTTTCTTTGAGCTTAGATTTGCGCCCTCCCATCAAAGGTACTAGCAGATGGAGATTTAATAACTCTCTTCTATTAGACCCTAAAGTTACACCAGCCTTTCTTGATTTTGCATCCATATTTTTTGCAGAAAATTAATCCCCTCTGTCATTCCCTCAACTTATTTGGGACACCTTTAAAGCTGCCTCATAGACGAAAAAAGACGAGCATCTTCTCGCACCATACAGCTACTTAATACACAAATTAAAAAATGGGAAAATACTTATTATTTAACAAAGAACCAATCTGATTTAAATGAACTTATTTAAGCCAGACTCTCCTATAATAAACTTTCCTCTGAATCTGCAAATTTGTGCTTGCTTAAGTCCAGCGCGAAATACTATGGGGCCCAAAATAGATCTGGCAACCTTCTAGCCAATTATCTCAAGATTAAAAAGGAGCGCACCAAAATTGAATCTATTGCCACATCATCCAATATTCCAACTCATAAAGATGAAGATGTTCTGTTAGAATTCACTAACTTCTACCAAATTCTTTATAAGCTTGAATTCTCACCTGAATCGACTGGCATTTCACAATATTTATCTTTCATCCCCCCACCCTCTTCTTCAGGCGCAGATCTCTCCTTCTTAGAAGCTGATATACAACCTAAAGACATTCTTAAAGCCATTCAAGAACTTTAAAAAGGAAAATCTCCTGGGCCTGATGGTTTTACAATAGAATTTTATACCCATTTTTCTACCTATCTAATTCCCAAATACACCAGTTATTCTTATTCTTTATATCATCCCAGAAATCTGAGGGTTCTTTTCAAGAAACTTTGATTTGTCTTCTCCCTAAAGAAAATAAAGACCATACACTGTGTTAGAACTATAGACCGATCTCCTTAATTAACTTGGATTATAGGATATTTGCAAAGATACTTGCTCTCCATTTAGATAAAATGTTACCAAAATTAATTAGCAAAGAACAATCCGGTTTCATTAAGGGCCGACACATATCTGATAATACCCGACTCTATTTTCTTAGTAAATCCCAATCTCATAACCATTCATTGGCGGCTGTTGCGCTGGACGCTGAAAAAGCATTCAATAGATTTAACTGGCAGTTTATATTCTCCACACTTGTCAGGTTTGGATATGGCCCCAAATTTCTTTCATATATCTCATTACTTTATTCTTTTCCTATGTCCTTTCTCCTGGCTAATGGTTGTGTATCTTCCTCGTTTACTCTCTATAGAGGCGTCTGACAAGGGTCCACACTTTCTCCAATTTTTTATTTTGGCATTAGAGCCCTTTCGTACAAAAATTTGCTTGAATAAAAATATTACAATTTTTCCATATGGCGACAAACAACGTAAACTATCAGCATATGCTGATTATATTCTCTATTTATTTCCAATCCTCAAACTTCCATACCGACCTTTCTAACAGAAGTCTCAGATTATGCTTTAGTTTCAGGATACAAACTCAATGTTGATAAATGTGAAATCCTCCCATTAAATAAACACTGTTTCCATGCTGATTTTTTGACTTCCTCTTTGCACTGTAACTCACCTAATATCAAATACTTAGGCTTATGATTCACACCCTCTATTAAAGATACTGTAGTGCTCAACTTAAAAAATCTGCAATGAACACTAAATAAGTTCACGGCATGCTGGCACCCTCTATTTTTGTCTTGGTGGGGTAGATTAGATTCTATAAAAATGATGTTAGTCCCAATATTTTTTTTTTATCTAATTTTCCAATCAATATACCTAAAGCGTCTCATAAAACTATCTATACTATTGTATCAAAATTGATATGGCAAAACAAAAAAGCTAGGATGTCTTTTTCCAAACTTAAACAACCTAAACATATGGGTGGAGTCAACTTTCCTGGCTTCTCTTCGTACCACAGTTCTTTTTTTCATCAAACATTCCGTATCTCTGTTAACCGTATATACGACTGAATCTTACTCCCAACCTTTTTGATTAGAAATTGAATCTTCCTTTCTTCATCCCTTCACCTTTGAAGAGTTTGTGTTCTTATCTCATACTCCAGCAAAATTATCCCTTCCTATTCTTAAAAATACCTGTAAAGTCTTTCAGCGTCTCATGTTAGATGGCTTAGCTGATAGTACCAATCCCCAAATTCGTACAAAAAATATATTAAAGTTAAAAAATAGGACTCTATTTTGGAAGGACTGGTTAGATTTCAGTCTTAAATTGACTCATCAACTTTTTCAAGATGATACTTGTATTCCCTTTTCTGTAATTCTGATCCGTTTTTCTTTACCTCTCTCCTATTATTCCAAATATATGACATTGATTACAGCCGCTCAAACTGTCTATGATGCTTTCACATCCCCCTCTTTACATACCAAACCCTATCCTATCACACTCTCAGTCTTGCACACCTCCTCCTCTGTGTCTCAAATGTATAAGAAATTAAGAAATTCCCCTACTACTCGTGATGAATCTAAAACAGAATGTAACTGAGAATCTGATTTAGATTAATCTTTTTCTATTTTGACGTGGGACACAATTTGGACAAAGATAAGGAAGTCCTCTAGAGCAGCGAACACTATGCAAACTTTTTTTTTCATATATAATAGACTTCTGATCACCCCAGTTAAATTAAATCACACAGATCCAACTTCTCCTTCTACCTGTTGGTCTTGCTCAGCCCCTATAGCAGATTTTACACATGTGCTATTTACTTGCCCATCTGTTCACAATTCTTGGACCAGAGTGTGGCAACAGATTAACAACATTTTCCATACCCATGTCCCTTTTTGCCTTTGCTCATATTTTTCTAGGCAGCATCTCAGAGGTATGATCCTCTTCCAATATTGACATCTCCATCATTGATTTACTTTTCGCTGTAGCACTCCCTCACCCCCTTCATCCTAGTTGCATGATAGGGTCAACATTTACACTCATCTACCAGTTTCATATTTCCTGTGCTTTCAATGTGGACATTGAGCTAATATCATATTCCCCATTATTCTGAAGATTATTTTACTTTTTTTGCGCCCTTAAGGAATACAGATTTATTTTCTTGACCGCGGGGACTTTATATCCCAGAAGCCCCAGGGTTGCAGACAGGGCACGTCACGATTCCCACCTGCACCCATGAACTCTGCTTTCGAAAACCACCTGACAGCAACACATGCTTGTTCTGTGTCGGTCAAAGTGGCATTGACAGGTTGTAACAGCGAACCCACTACCATGACATAGTCGGTGTTATTGTTTTTCTGACATATGCGTGAGGTTTATCGTTTGAGTTACACAAGAGTGTAGACCACATTGGCCCACTCCGGTAGAAACTGGTATACACAACTTATGAATCTTGGCGGGATCTTTGAGTTGATAATATGGTACACCTCAAAAATGCTACAAAACGACTATGTTGGGGATATACAAGAGTATAAATGAAACCAGCCAACCCCACATGAATTGCTACAAATACTATGTGGCTGTTGGTGGGAGCTTTGAATTTCCCATACACTAATTTATCCCAGCCCAAATAAGTCTCACAGCAGCACCATATGGTTTGTTCTATTATGGATAGGGGAGTTTTTCCTGATTATGAACAGCATGCTCGATTCTGGCCTACAATCATGAAATCGACCACAACAGTAAACTATTGCCGATCCACTTTCATAAATCACCCGACAGCAACACAGACTGATTCGATGGAGGTTCGAGTGGTATATGTAAATTACATCAGCAGCCCCGTATTCTGGACACAACCAGTGCTGCATCGTATTTACATTCACATGGGCTCTTTACGAGTTTAGTGGGACAACGCTTTACAGCAGTATATACCATACCTGCCCACTCAGATACTACTGGTTTCAGCACATGAACCCTGGTGGGAGATTTGACATAAAAAATACACCTAACCTAACCATAATCGTAGATATCCGGTACTTGGTGGAAATTTTAAGTAAAAAACCTTGAAGCTCACCAGCAACCTGACTTGAGAACACAAGACCCTTGGCTTGTTATAAATGCCCATGGCTCCTTATAAAAGATAGAAACAAGTCATTACTTCTTCTGTATATCGATACCAATGTTTTGACTTAGGTATTCATTTTACAATAGGTCATTTTTGAAGTGAAGGTGGCAACAAGCATGGAGACAGAGTGATACATAATATATAAGTTGTTCCACCTGCAAATACACAAAAAACAAACATTTTCCATTGAACGATATATATTTGTTGCTGTAAGAGTTTGACTACAGAATGGGTCTCTCCACCAGACACACCTGATTTCGTGACCACCCAATAATAGGATAAGATATGTGATTGTTTTAGTGGAGACATTAGTTGTAAATGATTTTGTGCATGCATAAACATTTGTATATCGTCTCCATCTTACCTCCAAAGCGCAATTGGTCACCCCCTTTGTGTTGCTTGTATTAGCGTTAAAGGAATCTAAAAAGCCAAGATTAATCCTCCGTTAGGACAAGTAACTAGTGGTCATGGGAGGTTATAACAAAGGGGGTGACCAATTGCGCTTTGGAGACAAGATAGAGACGATATGTTTTGAAGGTGTTGAGAACATATGTAGATTGTCTAAACAGGATGATACCCCCATTTTTATTGATTAGTTAACACTATTTCTTTTAGTGATATACAATACCTACATCGTTACAGATCGTTACTTTGGACCAGATCCATAACTCGGTTGTGAGTATTGAGTTTATTGATATGGTTGGACTCTTTTGGGTTAAGAAGGAAGCCACATTAGTATAACCTCATCTATTCCAATAGGTAGGACGGTTATTGTTTGGACACATGAGAAATATCTGTTTACTCCATTGGAACATTGGAGGTACTACACAAGATTTTTTAGGTGTAACACATGGCGAGGGTTGTTTTCTGATCACACGGGAGTGTGGCTTATGATTAATAGACACGGAGCAAACATTTGAGTTATTTGGACTTACTTCACGTGTTTACACTTGTCTCTTGGTGTTTGGGTCTTTCCTTAACTGAATTTTTTCCTGGACACTTTTGGTATTTGTGTCGTTTATGAGCATGCAAAAACCCACAGGAATATGAACTATGCTGAAGATAATAGCATTGTATTGATATTTTATCCTTGTTGCATTGTAACTAAGGTTATTGTATGTCTTTATTGTAGATTCGCAATCTGAGTGACTCCGAGAAGTTTAACTACATATATATGTGGATATTTGTAAACGTGATTTCCCCTGACGAAGGGTTCGGGATGAACCCGAAATGCATTGGGTTGTTCATGAAATTACTATGATTATTTGATTTAATAACCTAAAATTGATATTTATGTCTTAACACTGAGAAATGGATCAGACTGCTTTGACATGTATTAATGTTTGAGTTTAAACTTGATTTATGAATTATTTGGAGGTTTTTTGAGAACTTCGGAATATAAGATTTTGCTCAATAAATTGCTAAACTTTTGTTTAAAAAACTTAGGCCTAGTGCCTTTAAGCTGTGCATTGCTTTTCAGTCACGGGTTCTCCCTAGACTCACATACAAACTATTTAGTGTGAGGCATCGATTCCAAAATCTTTAGATTTCCTAGTCGTTTTTGGAGCTGTTTATTTTCCTTTTCTCGATTTACTTAGCCTAGTTGCCCTTTTGTATTTGAGATATTGTTTGGGAGAATGCAACTAGGTCTTTTATTCTCTTGCACTCCCTTGGTGAAAACAAGAAATGTGGCAAAAATGTAACAGCCGTCACCTCACACCTTAACTAGTGTCAAACATCTATCTTAGGGCTCTGTAGAGAACAGATCCACCTAAGCCATCACTCACTTTGTTTGTTATGATCATGTGGCGTTGTGACATAACAATAGTTCAAATCAGATGCAGGTACATAATGTATCATAAAAAATTAAAAACAATGATATTAGCATTATATATTAAAGGAATCAGCTTTTATGGTAACTTCCGGTTAACTTGAAGAGTTGTGCTTCTGCATAGCAAGGCTACAGTTTGCGATCAATATGCAATAAACAGCTTTCAGCCAGAGTAACAGAAAGTGATTTACTGAATCCAATTACCACCTGTAATATTATAAAATGCTGTAATTTCCAGTGCAATCACTTTCCCTCGTGGAACTTCTGTAATGAATCATGCAACTTAACAGAATCTTGCAAGGCAACAATTTGACGTGGATTTTTTTTTTTTATTTCAAATCTTTTTTATTTGAGAATACAAATAACACAAAGGATACCAAGAAATACAGAAATAGCTCACAGAAAGGGTGACCGAAAACAATGCATGGATAAAAAACATACGGGTCTGTCATCAAAGAATATGGCTTGAGATACATAAGTAAGACACGTGGCAAATCACTAATCAAGGGCCATATGTATCATCATCACCATTTGCGATTTCTAAATAGCGATTTTTAAGGAATCGCTATTTAGAAATCGCAAAATGGTATGTATGTAGGAAATTGCTTCTTTTTAGCGATTCCTTAACATTCCTAAATTGCGATTAGCAAATTGCTATTTGCATATTTCCCATTCATTTCTATGGGCCAGGAGGCCCATAGGAATCAAGGGGAAATTTGAGATTAGCAATTTGCTAATCGCAATTTAGACATATTTTTAAGGGTGCAGGGGTGTCACAAGAACACCCTGCTGCACCCCTGAAAATGACATGTGTGGGCATATGGCGCACATACATGCCCTAAGGGCATGTATGAGCGTCATATGGCACCTTTGGATTTTAAATACATTGCTTTTTTAAAAGAATTTGCAACTTACCACCAACTAGAAGTTGGTGGTAATTTGCGAATCCTTATGGGATTTTTGAATTCATTTTTGTTTGATACATTGCATTTAAGGAATCGTAAAATGTGCGATTCCTTAAGTGCAATCGCAAAATAAGGAATGGCAAATTTTGCAATTCCTTATTTTGCAGTCAAAATGTTTCATACATACCGATACATATGGCCCCAAGTAATTACAGTTGAGAGCATTGACCAAACAGCCATGCATAGTAAAGTGGTCTCATGGAGCAGAAACGAAGAAATAAAAGGGGAGAGGAGAGAGTGGAGACAAGCGGGGGGAGTAGAGGGGATTTTTAACATTTATACGGACATAAAATTCAATATCTCGCTCTGCATAGCAGCATGTAGGTTTAACTCTAGCTAGTTGCTTTTTGTACACGTAAATACACAGACAATTTGGGAGTTTCAACTCAAGATAGAAGTGAACAATGCCAGAAACTAAGTCCACCAAATTCTTGGAAAAAACAGCACGCTTTTGCGCAATGCCATTGTGAAGCAGTTGTCATGCACCAGAGAAAATTGCAAAAGGATATTTATGTTTAGTTTTTTAAACGTGCTTGAAATAATTACCACAAACCACGAAGATTTCCTGAGCAGAGTCCTTTTAATTGTGGACCTTAAACCTCGGACATACCCATGGATGAAGAGCCAGCGGTTAACATTAGATCTAGGTCTTGGATCCATGCTGGGCACTGGAGCCCAAGGATTTGAAGGAGCCTGCCTATCTCCCTTGGCTCCAGCATATTTATTATACGGCCAGAAGGTATTTTGAAATATACTTTTAGACAAAGTTAAAAAAATGAAAATATGCACATTCCAATGAGCTTGCTTACCAATTTCCTTCAGGGTAAGAGAGACATGAGAACGCTAAAACTGAGATTATGAAGTAGCATTAGGTAAAACGTATAATAGTGTATGGTAATTGTCATATTTATTGCATTTACTCACCTATTCATGAATACCAAGAGAATAATAGCCAGCTTCCTTTCTTTCTACATTTGCTTGAACCATTCGATGACGTTTCCCATATTGGTCAAAATGTAATCAAATTGTTACATTGCATCAGAGGCATTGGCTTTTACAACACAATCCTGCATTACAATTAGATTTAAGGGTAAAAATGCATAATACATTTACAGTATGCTGCGACAATTCTGACTAATGATGCAAATAACGAGGCACTTGAAAGCAGTGGTCATATTTTAAACATAACCTGTGCATACGATGAATAATAGATACGTTCAACAGATGTACTATATGAACGTGGGCAGATTGGACAACTGAGATTTGGAATGCAGGGTAATCATCTTCTCCATCTGCAAGAAATTGTAGCCAGACTTTCTAGAAGAAATGCTTAAAAAACAAAACGCTAAATAATATAGTAGCAGCACATTTGCCTGAGTCTTTATATTGTACCTAATTGCATAGTACAATCTATGGGCCATATTATCAAGAAAGGGCGATACATAATCGCCGCTTGTATCGGCAGGAAACTGCAGCTAAAGCGGCGATAATGGGCTTGATAATATGGCCTTGTGAATTCCCATTGAAGCCCAGGTTAACACCAGAACCTGGGCTTCTATGGGAATTCACAAGGGCATATTATCAAGCAGTTTCCTGCCGATAAAAGCAGCGATAATATATCGCCCTTTCTTGAAAATATGGCCCTAAATCCCATTTTAATCAGTGCGATAATTTTAAAATCCATCCAATATTAACTCACTGCCTGTTTCCTTGCTTTGTGAGTTAGCCATGACTTAAATATGTCAACTTTACAATTCAGTTCTTTTAAAGCCTTCATATAACCATCGGTTTATCCCCTTTCCTGATTGTTGTGGATAGTCTCCTTACCGGACTAAGAACGTAATATTTCAGTTGACTTAAACTTAAAGAGTATTTTGTCTTTGCAGTTATAATAGCAAACTTAACAAAATTGGTGCATGTATTACATACTTTTCCATGTATTACATACTTTTCCGCAATGCACGTTTCTCTCTTCTGGAGCTTATGGGGGTCCTATAATGAAGTATTTTGGGGGAAAGCCCGCTGGCCTGAGGTCACTGATTGATATTTGAACTAAGTTAATAGTTATGTGTATGAAATGCCAACTGACATCTTAGACTTGTCTAAAACTTGAACCAAGTGTAGACTCTGGCTCCCCCAAGGTGGCATCTGAGTTTTCCCAATGCATCATGCAGATATCAGATCTTAATGCGCAATCCTCACAACTGTAGTTATAACATTACTGATTGTCCACAAATAATAGAGGATACTACCTGTGATCAGTATATGTAAACAAATTACTTTGTTGCATGTTGGTAATGTTACCGTTCTCTTCCCAAATGTTTGTGAACACCTAAAACAGACAATCTCGAAGTATATTGAGTGGATTTACTGAAGGAAAGCTTTCTTCTAGGTTTAGGGTTAGTTCAATCAGTTGCCCAGTGCAGGTGTGTCTCACTTCAGAGGCTCTGGGTTATTGGGGGTGCAACCTTGGTGATGATTGGGGCTGAACTTTGTTTGATCGAGAGAAAAAATGAAAGTCCAGAAACACAAAGGGTTTCTCACAACCCATAAAGTTCTTTCATTATCTGCCTAGGTGGTAAGTCAACTGGTTGTTGAATCGCCACATCTCAGTACTCCTTGGTATTGCCGGGGTCTTCTTGGTAGGAAGGGTCAGTAGCAGGAAAGGCCTCAAAAACTTCAGTAAGACACTTTAGGCTTTTTCTTAGCCATGATGGAATGGGGGCAGGGGGGTACCCAGCTATTTATTTTGGAAGCACCAACTGAAGTCTGATCCATGCAGGTTTAATTTTAGCTAATGATTTTCTTCAACAAGCTGTAGCAAACCAGAGCTTACTGTCCTCTTCACAGAATACATTGCAGGGGTCACTGTCTATGAGCCGGCAACAACCTTGGCAGGGTTCTGCTATAATTAAACTGCAAATACTCCCTCTAGACAACGATCAAATTGGAGAACGGTTGAGGTTGTGAGGGGTGAGGTTGTGCTCAGTGACCAGCATGCCCCTCCATCTTACAGCCAATATTCTTTTGAAAATGTAATGGTCCAAAACATATAAGGGTGATTAACAACTAATATTGGGTGAATCCGTAGCATTTGAGAATCATCTTCTGTGTTCACATGCTCTGATGATAGTCATTGTATGGAATTGGGTTATTAGCTGTGCTGAATATGAGGCCTGTGCAAGCACTAGGACCACAATCTTTCTTTAGTAGGAACCAAGCCGAACTTGACCCAATCAGTGTAGCGAAGCAGAGCAGTCCAAGGCCTACTCAGGGTGGGTGGTTTGGGCTAGTAATAAACATTCTCTGGCAAACAATAATAACACTTAATAAATCATTGTCCATTCAGTCTTTTTTCTTTGAAATGTATTACACACAACCAAATACTATGCACTAATTTACAATATATACAGCATGCAGATTGACATTACCTTTAGTGACATTCAGACACCACATTCCACCCTTTCTGGGCCATGATCCTGAAAATTCATAGTTCACCCCCCAACCCATATCAGATAGAACATTACAATGTAGGGGGGTTGACATTTTAAATAAAACAAGCCTATTGGCTTTCTCAAGGTCTCATCTCAACAATAATAGAAGGCAATCCTTCTTCAATTTGTGAGGGTCACCCCATTAATATATAAGGAAAGCCCATTGGCATTATCAAGGGGTCACTGTAATTTAAAAAAAAACACTATTTAAAAATCACCATTAAATTACTGAAATGAGTAAGCATGCTTCAATACAATCATTGATATTGATAAAAGATTCTATAACAAATCATTACCTGCAATACAATTATAACTAAACATTTTTAAGCCTGCATAACTTGTGTCAGTGTCTTTCCTGAGCATCTTTAGACCCATTAGAATGCAACCATGGAACCAACCACTATAGATACTTGACCTTCGAGGCTGTAAAACAAATGTTCCAGTGCTTGAAAAAAGAAAGTCTCAGCAGGTCAAGCATTTAAGGACCTGGGAGCCAAAGGGTTAACTTTCAAAAGGTGCTCGAGAGGGCTTCTGCACATGCTGCAGCCCCCACAATCTGTTAGTGGTGCCCCTGCCCATTTTTGTAGCAAACACAAGCCAAAAAGGATAATCAAAATAAGCCTGCAGAGCATAATGCTTCTATGGAGCAGTGAATATTATAACAGCGACTCCGGATTCTTTCTTTATTTCCAGCAGCCGGATGCCACAAGTCATTTCCTTTGCTGTTTATTAGGAAGGGATGCCTCCTTACACAGGTGACACCCTGAAGCTGTTTTCACGATTGGGGGTTTTGGGGGAAGCCCCAGGACTCACAGAAATTAGGGAAATGCCCTGCACATACACTCATACCGAGGTTCGCACATGGGAGTCGCTCACATTGGTTTTGCTACTCCTACAGTGGGAACAGCTAGTCTCCCGCTCCTGCAAGCAACACGAAAAGTCATGTGTGGCTGGTCCTAAATTGCTCGCCCGCTGATTGGCATGGTGAATGGGGAGGTGCTCTTTGGTCCTGGATCCCAGAGATGGGGTCCCAAGACCCTATATATGTCAGCTTGGGGATTTGGATCCCTGGTCCTAACAAGACTCTTGGGAGGGGACCCCAGGTTTGGCCCTCTCCCAAATTATCTTATTAATTAACATTACACTGAACCCCTAGGCAGTGGCCCAACCATGGGTAATTCTTGTGTTATGTTCTGTGTTAGGTCCATGCAGCAACGCTGCACATTTACTTACATTACCCTCGTTCTATACAATAACATTTTATGATAACCTTTTGCACATATTTGCATGTGCTACAATGGTGCACTAGTTTCCCTGAAACTGCCTTGCTTATACATCTTGCTTCGCGCAACTTTATCATGATGCCTCAAACACTGAGTAAAAGGCCTTCATGCACGCTGTACAAATGTCATTCTGTCTTCATCCATGGGGCAGAAGGGCTATCTGCATAACCATAATAATACTAATCTGCAGAAATATTGAAAGGATGCTTATTACTAAAAAATAAATAGGCATTTCTGGGAGTTAGCCAGAGGAGCCACTTCTGCTGACATTGAGAGGTTCCTGCCTGCTGAGGCTTTGCCATGAGCTGCCTAACACCTCCGTGAGGAGGGTCCAGTTCGTGATCAAGACATGGAATCTGCAGCCTGACCCGACAGGTAATAGGATTGGATCATCCTGTGGGGATTTCTTGGCTATACATACTCACACACACCCAAGGTGCAAATAAAGTAAGGTTTCTTTAGTAGGAGTATGCATTATTACTATCTTGTTTTATATGCCTACATATATGAAATAATGAAAATATTTATAAAGCACTACGTTCATCCATGGAGCATCTTGGCGCTAGCGAAAATTATTCAAGAGGTCATTTTTTATACCGCAGCAGAAGAGTCGCTCTGAAACAAAAATCAGATGAGCGAGAGCACAAAGTTATCAGGAGCCGTGAAAATCCCCATTTTTTAACAGTTTCCTTAACAGAGGTTCTGATTGAGCCAATCTCAGCTGGGTCTGCATAATGTTCCAGGCTTTGGTTCCTAGAACAGATATGCTTTTTCCTCCATTAGTTTTCAAATGATAACTGGGGGCTGCGAGAAAGTTACCCAAAGATGACTGCAAAGGGCGATGTGTGTTATATGGGCAAATTCTGGGCCTAAGGTATGTCGGCCCTGATGCCTTTATGGCTCTAAATGTGATTGTTAAGGCTTTAAACAGGATCCTTTTATGAATTGGCAACCAGTGCAGGTGTTGGAGTGTTGCCGCTGAGGGGGGATCCTCTGGGTAGCCTAAGCACTAACCTGCCCACCTCATTATAGACCACCTGTAACTGTTTAAGGACAGCCCTATTTACTCCTGCATACAGGCCGTTGTAGTAGTCCAAAAGCGAAATAACCAGTGCGACAACAACTGTCTTCCTAGCATTCATGGAGAGTAGGTCTATGAACTTTCTCAGGATCTTTATGGTATGAAAACACATACCTGCCACCGCAAGTGCTTGACTGTGGAAGGATAGAGTGGGATCAAATTTAATCCCTAGGTTCCGTACTGTATCCGCAGTATTTGGCAGTTAACCATGTTTGCAGGCCACCATTAACTGGGCGTGAAAAGATTGGCCTTCCCGAACAGCATTAATTCCGTTTTCTGGCTGTTACATTTCAGATGATTGAGTTTCACTCAGTTCATGACTGCCGTTAGGCTGTGTTAGAATTTTTGTCAAGGGTAAGGATAATCTGTGTGTCATCTGCGTATGTGGGGTCATATAGAGGTTAAATAATGTTGGGCTTAAGGATGAGCCCAGTGGCACCCCTGATATTAGCTGTTTTTCTGCGTACTTGTGACATCTGAGGGTAACTATGTTACTTATGTCTTCTAAAAAAGAAGAAAGAGAGGCGAGTCTCTTATTGGTAACGCTACTAGTTGCTAGCCTATCATACAAAACGTTGTGGAAGACTGTGTCAAACGCAGCAGATGAATCCAACAGAATCAGTACTGTATCCTTGCCCTGATCTAAGGCAAACTTTAGGGTTTCTGTAGTGTGAAGCAGCACTGATTCTGTTGAATGACCTGGTCTGAACCCAGATTGTTCTGGATGTAAAATGTTTTCCTTTTGCAGATAATCATTTTGTTGCTCGTTAGCTAACTTCTCTACTATTTTACTCAGCCATGGTAACAGTGAGATTGGTCTGAGATTGGAGAGGGTAGTAGGGTCTGCGATTTTCTTTTTTGTAAGGATTGTACCGCTGCAATCTTCCAATTTTCTGTTATACTACAGGATTCAAATGAGGAGTGGATTATTTGATTTATGGTTGGATTAATAATGTCCACAAGTGCATGTAGTACTCTGGAAGGACAGGGGTAGAAGGGTGAACCTGATATACAGAAGAGAATGGCTTGTCTCGATTGATCCAAGCCGATTTCTTGAAAACAAGAGAATTCTCCTGTTGTCCCACAGGATGTAGGCTTATTAGCCAAGGGAATGGTCTCAATGAAATCATTTCTCAAGTAAGTGATTTTATTCTCAATATATTCTGCAAGTTTCTCGCATAAACCTTGTGATGGTTTGATTTCCTGGTCTATTCTTTTTGGGTTCATAAAGGATTTCACAATGTTAAAAATTGTTTTTTGATTTGCTGCTGCTTGATTAATTTGGTTGGAGTAGTATGACTTCTGTTCCAGTTTTATATGATGGTGGTAGAGTCTAAGGGATGCCCTAAAGGGAATAAGGTCCACTGATTTATAGTCCCATCTCCAAATTCTTTCCAAATTCCTACATTGGCTTTGCAAACCCTTTAAGCTGGGGGTGAACCAGGAAGCATTTTCTTTTTTAAGAGGACCTTTCCTGGGGCAAGCAATTTATCAGCGAGGGATGTCATCCACTCATTGAACCTATCGTTATCAATCGAGGGGTTGCCCGTAAGGGTGGGTTTGCCCGCTTCGGCATGGTCAGACGCTCGTGATGGTTAAGCATACTATTCCACTTCCGTCTCCCTAAGGGACCATATTGTCCCGGGGGTTCCCCGACTTCAGCCTTTTTAAAATCGATTTTAAATGGAATGTATTTATGATCTGACCGGGTCAGTCAGTCAAATATATTTTTATTGATTCTTTAAAAATCATAAAAGGGTGGCTTATCATCATAAAACACTGTACTTTAGATGAAGATTTTAAAAATATTAAAGAGAAAAACAAGGCCATAGAATCATGACCACGATTCAAGAACTAACAGGTATAACAATGCATTTAGGAAAATGTGAGCCAGCAGAATATTAATTGGCTGCCTGACTTGAATCGATTTTTTCCAGTTCCTTTGCTGCTATTTTCCAGAATGTTATGGCACCACAGGACAGGGGAATCAAAACCATCCAAGACACCTGATGACTGCAGCTCTCCATATTCTTATTTGATCAGGTGATCATTATTGGGTGATCAGCGGATAAGCTAGACATGTTTGTGCAGATACTATCTAAAGTATGTCCAGCATCATGTGTAGGATGCTCTATCAGTTGTTTTAAACCCATGGTACTGATGATTTCAGAAAAATGTCTTGCATTGGGGATGTCTTTTGCTTCTAAATGTATGTTAAAATCTTCTAGGATGGTGAAATTAGAGTATCCAATCACTAGCGAACTGAGGCTTTCCCCTAACGTATCTAGAAATTTAGGGATAGGGCCCGGGGGTCTATAGAGCAACACTCCAGTAAACATAGTACTGCTGTCTAGCTGGAAGCAGAAGGGAAAGCTCTCAGCGTCTTTAAGTTCTATGGTGTTAATTGTTGTACATTTCAAGTGTTGTTTATAAATTATTGCTAGGCCACCTCCTCTTTGCCCATTTCTATCATGTCTGGCCAGTGAGTATCCTTTTGGAAGTGCTTGTACAATGTCCGGGTTAGAGCACTTATTCATCCATGTTTCTGTGATGAATAGACAGTCTTAATCCATCTTTTTCAGAAGGGCATGGATATGTAGGGCATTCTTGGATAGTGACCTTGCATTAATGAGACCGCAGTGTAATCGTTTATTGTGGGTTTTATGTTTTTCAAAGGAGACCTGCCCAGGGCATCTACTATGATAGCCCAGGGTGGCTCTACACGTACAGCAAGATAGTGGGCCCTTTATAATATCTGTGTGATACAGGACTTTACAGTTACTGTGCTACAAACACACATATACACTGTTTTAGCACAGTGGTGGAATTGTACCTGCTATTTACTCTTTGGGTGCTTGTAATCACTTTCATATACTTCTGTCTACTGATTATCACAGCACATGTATTCTATACAAGAATAACATTGGTTCAATTAATATAGTGAAGCATGGCCTATTGTGCATTCTTTGTATGCCTCTCTGAGGACAAGAGTCAAATAGTGACTGAGCAAAAGGGTTCTAGATCTGTTACCACGTCCCTGAGGGGTCAGCGTTGTCATGTTCATTGGTTGCCAGAAACCATTCACTCCCTGCTTCGGTCGTGGAGGCCTATGGTGGTAGTGAGGTAGCTGGTCTCTAGGTCAACATATGCTATGGGTGCATAGAATCAGTCTAAGCACCTCACCCAAAGTTTATATTGTCAACAGACCTGCAGGTCCTATGGATTATTGGGAACTACACAACACTTGAAAACAGCTGTGGAGCCCAATACTCCATTTATATTGGGTCAAATGTTAAAATCTTTAGATTGGCATAACTCAGGCATGACAGGCCAATTTTAACAATAATGAGCTCATGTACGTTCTGGTTGTGAGTTGTAGCCGCCAGGAGAATTTTCGGCAGACCTCCTGTTTGTACTCTGCCAGGAGTTTGTTAAACGTTGAGTTATTGGTTGACTGTGATTGGAGCCCTGATCAAGCTCCAACCACAATCCTTGTCAGGGTAAGGCAGAAACAATCCCCGAATTAACTTGTGCTCAACCCCATCGTATCTTGGCACAGAGCAGTCACACTTACCTTGGAGTCAATGTACAAAATATTTGTGCAACACTTCAAACAGCAACAACACCAGGCAAAAAGATCTCACACCAGGTTATAACAAAAGAGTAACATTTAATAAATAAAACAAGACCAAAAGGAACAAAATAAAAACAATCAGTAGAACGATAGTTATGATAGTTAAAAGTAAAAACTTGAGGCCGACCTCATTGGAGCACAGGTCAGATACAGTCCCAGATTAGTACAGCTGAAGATTTAACATCTCCAGTTTTGTGGCATGGGTCTCATTCACATTGGAGAAAGTTGCAGGAAGAAAGAAAAGCATCATGGGCGATGGGCAACGCAGTGCAATAAGCAACCCAGGCATCATGGTGCTTCATGCAGGTAGTCCTCCATGGGCAATCAATGCTTGCCATTTGAAGAGACGGGTGACAGTGGCTCGATTGAATTTCTGTGTGAGCGGTGAAGTTCTAGTGTGAATGGGCCCGTTCTCAGTCGCAAGGGGACCAAAAGCTTGACTTAAAGAGCTTGTGAGTCACACCAGGGTACAAGATCTGAGGGGAGCGCCCTTGGGGAGTCAGAAACTAACTGCAGCTGTGCCAATGAGCTGGTTGAGGTGCCTTTTATGTCCCTGAGGATCCGATCAGGAGACCAGCAAACTAGCCCTTTGAGTCACTCTGGGGTTTTGGGATCAAGAAGAACTGCAGGTCCAGTTTTTCCCCAGGCAAGAGGCCAGCAGGTCAACACAGCAGGACAGCAGTTCCTTTAGATCAGCAGTCCAGCAAAGTGTCAGCCATTACAGCAGCACAGCAGTACTTATTCGTGGCAGAGTTTCCATAGGTCCAGAAATGCACTGAAGTGGTGGTTTCTGAGGTCCAGTATTTATACCTAGTTGTGCTTTTGAAGAGGAGGGGAACCATCTAGAGATTTCCCCTTGATGTCCTCAGACATCCTGCCTGTGGTCCGGGCTAACTACATGTGGTATGCAGCGATTTGTGTGAAGGCAGGACACAGCCTATTCAATTGTAAATGGGGCAACGCCCAGCTCCTCCTTTCCATAATGCCAGTGATAGCACATCCAGGCACAACCATACTCCCTATTGTTTGTGGCTGTGTAGGAGGAATACACACAGATCCACTGTTAGCTACACTCAGCCATCTGAGGGCCCATTGGTCAGAAGTGAGTGCCAAACAAGTATGGCTTCATCTTCTTCAGTGCCCAGACCACAGAAAGGCCATTATTTTAATCACACTTAACCTCTGCTCCCATGGAGGTAACCTACTACTAATAAAGACTACTGGTTGGCCTAGGCCCTCCTTGTTTAACTGTGCTAAGACCACCCCTATGCCATGCTCTGAAGCATCAATCTGCACTATGAATTCCTTAGAGAAGTCAGAAGCCTTGAGTACAGGTGCTGTACACATGGCCTTCTTGAGGGTATCAAAGGCTTTCTGTCAGGCCTCCGTACAGATCACCTGTGTCGAATGCTTCTTTGAACTCAGCGCTGTTAAGAGGGGAAAAATGGTGCCATATCCTTTAACAAACTTCCTATAATATCCTGTGATGCCCAGGAAGGCTCCCACCTCAGTCTGTTTGTTGGGAGGTTGCCAGGCGAGGATAGTCCAATCATGGCCTGGAGGTGCTGTGCCTTGTCCCCACCTTCCATGTGGCCCAGATAAGGCATGAAACCCTGGCCTATCTAGCAATTACTGCCATTGAAAGTCATGCCCGCCTTCTGAGGAGCCTGAAGTACCTCTTGGAAGTAGTTGAGGTGTTCCTCCCAGTTGGAGCTGTGACAGCTATGTCATCCAAGTAGGCAACACAGAATGCCTCCTCCCCAACCTCTGAAAGGTGACAGTGGCAAGGACATTCTTTAAACCGAAGGGTATCACACTAAACTGGAAGTGGCCAATGAGGTTGAGAATGCAGACCTCCCTTTTGGCCCCTCAGTCAGTAAAATCTTGCCAATACTTGATGTGAGATCAAAGATACTCAGGAACTTGGAGCTCATCAGCTCGGGGGATGGGGTATGCATCAGTCTTCGTGACAGAATTGAGTCCCCTGTGGTCCATATAGTACTTAACTTCTGGAGTGGTGCCTGGTGGGGCAGACTTAGGTACCGGCATTATAGAGAAGGACGGTTGTAGGCCTTCATCAGGGATAATTCCAGCATCTTGGAGACTTTTTCCTTGATACTGGCCCTCAACTTGCATGACAACCTGAACATTTTATTTTTAATAGGCAGACTATCACCAGTATCTATCTCATAGACACATATGTGTCTGAGTCTCGTGGTGAGGGAGAACAGAGAGGCGAACTGCCCCAGTACCTGGCTGCAGTCACTTTGCTGTTCTGGGGTCAAAGTAGGGAAGAGGTTGACACCCTCCACTCACTCATATTCCAGGGCAGACAAGAGGTCAGGGAGAGGCTAGCTCTCCTCTTTCACTCCCTCATAATCACCAGGAGCATGCTCATTTTGGAAGTCTTAAAGTGCAGTTTCAGGCAAATCACAAGGTGCACCCTTAAGAGGTTTCCAGGGGTCTGGAGAAACACCATATAAGTGGACTTCCCCTTCCACTACTTAATCTTATATGACCCTGTCCAATGTCTGGAAAGCTCTGCCCTCCATAGGCTATGTAACACACACCACACACCCATAAACTTTTTTAGCAGGAGGGTCCTAGGGAAAATGTATAAGACCTGCACAGGATTACATTCCTAATATTACGCCTCAAAAACAAGTCACAATCCTTGGGTCTATTCAAAGAGAAAGAGAAGAAAAAGACAATGACTATATCACACAGACCTAGCTGAGGGAAGATCCCTTTTTAGGACGAAATCCCTCACTGACCAGAGGTGACATGCTTCATCATTTGGGATTCTCCTCTAAAAGGAAAAACCTGGTTCCTATGAGGGCTACAACCCCCTCTCTGAGAGGTAGGAGCACAGGGATGTTTTCATACCTACTCTGCACGGATATTCTAAATCCACAAATTGAGACACATAGTTTGAGTGAGGGTGCTGCGCAAAGAAATATTAAACTTGTTTTTGATACATCACACACACACACCACCTGGCCAGCTTATAACTCTTCCAGGGTGACCTTCTGGCCATACCAGAGCTTCATAACTTCTTGACTGGCCTCAAGATTGCTTTACACCTTCTTCTAGAAGTAATCTGGTTGCCGAGGGCCAGCATGTAGCTGACCACATTCTGAGGGGGTTTCCGGGGACTTGCTCCCACCCCTTTCACGCAAGGCTAAGAGGTCCCCTAACAGGTTGGCCATAGAGGAGTTCAAAGGGGCTAAACTCCACTCTCTTCTGTGGCACCGCCCTCTAGGCAAGGAGAAAGCATGGCAGGAGGATGTCTCACTTATGCCTCATTGGCTCAGGTAAGCTCATTTTCATGCACATCAAGATCTTGTTAAATCTCTCCACAAGAACATTGGTTTGGGGCTGATACAGTATTGAGAACTTATAAGTTACTCCACACTCATCCCACATGGACTTCTTGTACACTAATATGAAGTTAGTGTTTCTGTAAGACATTACCTCTTTGTTTAACTCCATATGGGTAAAAATCCCCTTCAGAGCCCTGGCCACTGCAGGTCCGGCCACCAACCTCTGAGGGATGACCTCTATGTACCATGTGGGGTGGTCCACCAAGACTAGGAAGCTCCTGTTGCCTAAAGCTGTCTGGGGGTCCAAGGGTCCTATAATGTTAATGCCTACCCATTCAAAGGGGATTCCAACAACAGGTAATGGGGTTAAGGGGGCTTTGAGCGTTTCCCCCGACTCCCAACTAGCATGGCAGGTGGTACAGGACCTACACAATACATCTTAGGCCACCTTCACCCGGGGCAAGTAGAGGTGGGCAACAAGCATGGCAAAGGTTTTGTCTTGCCCCAGATGTCCTGTCAGAGTAATGCCATTGGCCAAACCCAGTAGAAAGGTCCAGTAACACTGGGCATCCACCAGCACATAGGCAACCCCAGAACCAGGACCATTAGGCGCCCTATATTGGAGGTCATTCTACCAACAGATCAGGTGATCTTCAGAGATTCCACCTGCTGCCTGGACCTCAGCTTGCCACCTCAAGCCCTCTAGGGTTGCACACTCTTCCTGCACTTTGCAGAATTCCTCCTTGTTGAGTTTACCCTCAACTTACCAGCCAGCAAGCTCAGGCAGGTTACCTAGAGCAGCAATATCCTCCCCAGTTGACTGAGGGGCCTCTTCCTTAGGTACCCATTAACCTTGACTGTGGGAACTTTGGGGGCAGGTTTCCATGCCCCTTGCCCTTACTCCTATTGGCAGCTGCCCCACCATTGTTCTCTTCTCTTCTTTCTCTCTATAAAGCATTTTTATGTAGTTTTTTCAACTACTATTTGTTTGGTTCGTGATTTGGAATTGTTTGTGAGTATTATATTTTTAGGCAAATTGCTTCTTAAACCATTGTCAGTAAGCATGGGCGGATTTTGCGGATTGGCAATCCGCGAATTTGCGTATTTACGGATTCGCAATCCGCGAAGATCCGCGAACTCTAGCGGATTTTTCCGTTTTTTGTGTTGGCGCGTGTTCGCGCCGATTTTGGGACAAGTTCGCAATTGCGAACTTACTTTTCGGCTTGCAACGGCCGCGACTATGTTGTTTCTACGTCTGGTTTATCATCACAGGTTCACAGCACCCTCTGTTTCACCACTGCCACCCTCTGGGACACCCATGCCACCCTCTAGTACATCCTCACTGGCACCTATTAGGTTTATTCATCACTGTAGATTACGGTGGTTGAAAAAAGCAAGCACACCTGCCCTTCTTCAACTGCCATCAATTAATTTGTGTTTCATTAATGTGTCAGTAATTTTGAAAGTTCCAGTCTGGCTGGCACCTGCTTCCTTCCTTATCTGTAATTTGCTTTTTGTTGCAGTGAAATTTTTTTTTCACAGGACCTTTATGGTGCTATTCTATGAGCCTGCTGTTTGGGTCATAGCAGGGTCATAGAATAGTTGCAAACTCTGGAGGGGCCCATCAGGAAGCACTACCTTGAATGTTACTAATGTTAAGTTTGAACTTTTGCACCTGCTCATTGCTTTCAGTTTAGCTAAAATCGTTTTTTCTGCAATTTCGCGCGTTTTTTGGGGCGCGAATCCGTGCGAGATCGATTTCGGAAGCCGCGAATACGTGCGAATACAAAATTGTTTTTGTTGCGACGTGTATGTTCGCGTGATCTTGCGCGTGTTCGCGAGGCGCTTCTAGCTATACGTTTGCCAAGTTACCCTATCGGTCGTACACGGGCGCGGCCATCTTGTTGGCGTGACGTAATTCCGTTTCCGCCCGCTATGTGTAATCTCGCAAAGTGTGCTGCTCGCTAGTACAATTTCGCGCGTACTCGCAAGGAAAATCTCGCGCGAACTTACCCACGCGGGCGTGAACGGGCGCGGCCATCTTGTTTCTCATTCATTGCTATGGTTCTGGGCATGCTTTCTCTATCCTCTCTCAATCTCTGCCATCCTTTGCTTGTTTGAAGTTTTTTTGATCTAATTTTACTTATTATCTAACCCTCTATTTTTCTAGCTCTATATTTTTGTGTTTTCTGCAGCTTTTAGTTACTTTTAAACTACTTTTTTAAACTCTTTTCTTTTCTTCTTCACTATTCTATTTCTTCTTTATCATTTAAGTTTATTTCTGCCCAGACCATGGTAAAGGGAGCCGGGAAGCACCCTGAGAAGGGGAAGGGTCCCGCACCCCGTGCCCGGCTCCCGTGCGGGCGTTTAAGGGGGGAGCAAGTGGTCCCGAGGGAGATCTTCAGCGCGGAGGAAGTGGCGGCACTGATCTTCCACGTCCAGCGCCGCCTCCCCAAGACGATCCTGGGAGGCGGCAAGATCGCGACCGGCTATGGCATCCGGGAGCGCCGCCAGCGGTGGGAGAAGGTGTGCCGGGCCATGTACAAGATCTCTGGGGTCCGGCGCACATATAACCAGGCCACCCACCGCTGGACCGATGTCATGGACCGGGAGCGGGACTTGCTGGACGCGCTCGGCGTAGAGGTCCCCGGGCTTGGTGAGTAGTAGTAGTAGTACATTTACTACTCTGTTTTATCCTGCTCTGTTATTTGCAAATCTTTGTTCTTTACCAAGAGCAATAATGCTGCCGATTACATTGAGGTAAATTATATTTCAAAATCTTCTATGCATTTCATTTTCAGGTGCACTGCTCTCCTTCTCAGTAGCCTTGCTTGCTACTATGCTTCTTTGTTTTGTATGTTGTGTTCAGAAGCATTTCATTGGCCTGAGAAATTATGTATGAGTGTACTGTAAAGAAAAGAACTGCGTAATGCTAGACAGTAAGGGTCATATTTTCAATTACCGGCGCATCCCTGCAAAGTAGCAGGGATGCGGCAGTAATTGTGTGCCATGCCACCACCACCCATTGGCCCAAAACGTCACAGAAGCCTTACGCATCTGTGCCGTAAAGGCAGCGCATTGCTGGAGTTGCGTGCCAACGATGGCGCAGCTCCAGCAATGCTCTGGGGTACCCTATCTCCCCAATGATGCATCAAGCCGTACGTCGGCTTCAAGCGCGCAGGGTTTGAGTCATGCATCATTGTCCTAAAAGTGACTGATTGACATCTTGTAGATTTCCCTCAGCCACTTTTAGGATTCGTTCCTGCGCAGGTACGCCCTCCCTTGCGCCGGAACGCCCCCTGATGGCGCAGGGCTTTACAACGTGATGCATCGCCCATATGCCCATATGTGTTTTTTTTTTTAATATATACGCCGCACCAACACCATGGCGAGTCTTTTGTTCTGCCGCTGCGTCAGAAAAGGCACGCAACAATGGAGGAAAATCAGCCGCAACTTCCGCAAGGGACTTATAAATCAGCCCCAACAGACTGAAGTCCAGTCCTTCCTTTAGACAGTCACATGGCTATCAGAAGAAATAGTGGCGGTGGTGGCGGGTGGATTGATAGTTTGAGTATTCACTGATCTGCAAGCAGGATGGACTTTGTCTGTCACGTGTTGCGCACTGCTGCCTGCAGTGCCAGGCCTAGGCAAACCTCTTTAGTAGTCTGTTTTTTGAGTTACATAGGAACTTTCTAAGTCAACGTTCCGCAAATCAGGCAATACGAATAACGTAGTATACCACATGAGATAGATCCCGTGGAATAGTTGTCTATCTATTTGCTATTTTTCCAAAATATGTTGTTATTGTTCTTTTCAAATGTTTGATTTGGTTGAAAAATCTCATCCATGTTTTCTGGTTTTTCTTTCTTTCATGTTGTACATCAGCTCCCCCCAAGGGCAAGAGGACACAGGAGGAGGGTGCTGAGGATGCAGGCCAGGATCGGGCAGGCGAGGGCTCCTTTGCTGGCCCCAGTAAGTTTACATTTTAATAAACAGTACCTATTTTTTCCTAGCGTTCCTCATTCGATTTTTTCTAAATCGTCTTTGATCTTCTTGTAGACTGGATATAAATTCTTATCCTGCCTCGAATATGACTCCCTGTGGTATTACTAGACTATTCTTATTAGTCTGTCTGTGTAGCTAACTAAGATTGGACATTTGGCAATTCCATTGGACTCCCATTATATTCAGCAATACCTCTATGCACTGTCTCCTTACTGACTAGATAGTGTGGCAGAGTCATTCAGCTCCCGAAGTCACCGATTATAGATCCCCAATGATCTCTAGATTATCGTACGCAGGACAAGAGAGTAGTACGGAGTCACAGCACAGTCAAGAAGTGTCAGAGGCACTCATGCTTGCAAAAATTCCAAAACCTTTAGCTCATCCACTCTAGTCTAGAGGAACAAAAACCACAGAGTCTATTTAAGTGTAAAAGCTTTATTAAAAGTAAACACATTTATTAAAATCTACTTTGTCATAAAACTATTTAACTGTAAACGGAAAAGTGGTTAGTGCTGACGATTAATTGGACACATTTCTTGTGGTCGAGCCGAACTCTCACCTAGTTTGAACTTGATCCTGGTCGTGTTCTTAGGACTCAGGAGTCAAGCTTCTGTCTGTTAGGAGAAAAAGTGGTGCGTGTTAAAAATCAAAAGCAAGCATTCATCAGTTGTGCATAAAAGTGCAGCAAGACAACAGCCTTCCCTGGAAAATGGGACATTTTTACTATGGAGTAGACAGTCACAAATTATTACATTGTATTCTGTTTTTTTAACATTTCTCCTAGACCAAATATTATATAGTAGTGAGTGGTGTATTCTAACATTCTTAAATGTACTTTGTAGGTGTAACATCTGGTGACGGGGCCAGCGCGGAGGTGGCTGTGTTGGACTTGGACTCGGAGGCCTCTGGGGAGGAGGCGGCGTTAGAAGAGCTGGTGGCCGTTCCTGTGGGGGATCAAACGGTGGTGGCGGAAACAGGTAAGCTATATATTCCTTACTTATTGAGATTGAAGACTGCATAGTGTGCTTTCTGCACGGGTGTATTACAATTACAAATCAACCAGGTAGTAGCCTCCTCGAAATGTACTTCGACTTAGCTGTGAAGTTTTTGGTGAGAAGAATCCCAATAAGTTCTTAGACGAACGTGATGGATGGGATGAACGAAAAGCGAAAGAAGGGTGTAAGTAAGTGGGACGCGAACTTGTATGATGGCTGGCAAAGAAGAACGATATGTGTTTGCTTGGACCCAGAGGTGGCTGGGAAGGAAAGAATATGGTATGGTGCATGGCTGGGTCAATGATGAAGCAAGGATGGGTGGAAGGACAGCAGCCTGGGTGGGTGAAACAGAAACTGTATGTGTGCGTATACTTTGACTGAATGGATGCCTGGAGCATGGTATTCTCTGACTCTTACATAGCACATGTGTATCTAGAGAGAGTAGATGGTCGCCAGGTGAAGTAAGTGTTACCTTGAAGAGCATGTACCACCGCACCCGCACGTCCGTCCCAGTGCAGGGAAGGCAAGGAAAAGAAATTGTAAATGTGTCCAATACTACCATGAATAGTAGCAGTACTTTGTATTGCGTTTGCATTCACAGCATATATCTGGTTATTACGGTGGACACTCCGTACCTCTCTTAATAACTTTAGTTTACTTGTAGTACGTCATTCATGTGTGGGTGTATCACTGTTCACTCAATATTAAGCAAAGCACCTAAAGTCATCTCATCTGTCATTAAATACGTCCCATGTGAAGTGATAGATAATCAAATTAGTTAGCTTCTTCAGTTTCCTTTTCTAGTACTCATTTGCACTGTAGGGTGAAAGGTAAATTAATTAAGCAGTAGCCCTTGTAACAGAGTATTCTCAGTGCCACCCGTAATAGAAAAGTAATAGCTTCACCACCTGCATGTACTGGACCGGTACAGTAACGCAAGTCTGTCTCCATCATCATGGTGTGCAACTTTTTTTCTCGGGTGCAACTTCACTGTGCTGTGTCCATGTCATTCTGCCGGCTTGCATAAGATAACGTACCCATTTCCCTAAACAAGAGAGAAGAAGAAGAATAAGACTGGTGTACTGTCATAGTCGACTGTAATGGAAGTCCATAGTGGTCGTAGAATTAGTTCATTAAACTACCACTACTGTTAGAGCAAGGATGCAGAAGTGGGAGGTTACATAGATACTGTCCTCAATAGTTATGTACTGTGCTTTCAATTTGCTACTTGTACTCTGTGACCCAACTTTCGGCTCAATCACTTTGTGTTATTAATAAGGAGCATTGGTTACAGACTATGTCTTTCTTTCTTCATATAGTTGCTCCTTCCAAATCAACAACAAGGAGGGAGCAGGCTAGATTGGCCCGGCAACGGAGGCTGGAGGCCACAGTCGCCGAGTATCGGCGGCTGGTGGCCCTGGAGGAGGAGGAGGACACGCAGTCGAGCGGGGCAACATCTTCGACTGTGACCACTGCATCCTCCTCCGTGACTAAGCCAGCGGGACCGAGCCGGGCTAAGAAAGCCGACCGCCACCGCCAAGCAACCGAAATACCAGCTGCCCCCCACAGGAGCTGCAAGGAACGCCAACGCCGCCTACGAGTCCGCATGTCCAACCTGGAGCAGGAGGTCCTGAGGTATAAGAACTTGGTTAAGGGCCTCCGCTCCGAGCTTGCCACCCTCCGCAAGGAGTATGATGCCCATGCCGCATCATGCACCAGCACCAGCACCCTCCAGTAGTGGAGTGTCCCTTGCCCTTTTTTTATAGACTTTTGGGGGGTGGGATTTGGGAGTTGGGATCGTTTTGGGACGTTTCAGAGACAATCGTTGGGGTTAGGGTGGGTGAGGGAGATTATTTTGTTAGGGCTAAATAAATATATTTTTCAATTTTATCTGACCATACCTGTTTTTTACTGCTTTTCAGTCTGGTGGGTGGGGGGCGGGGGTGTAACAGTAACTTTGTTTTCCTGAACAGTCGTAGGACTTTAGTAGTACAACCGTCAATCTCTTGTCTACTCCGAAATAATACTCCATTATACTACCTCCCACCAAACGCTTATCTTACCTGTAATTTGTGTTAGAAATTAGGGCTAGGCCCAGGGCTGGCTCCAGGTGAAATGGGGATTAACGTTGTCAATCCTGGGCGGGTGACATTTCCTCATTGCGGTGGTACTAGTGGTGTGACACAGTGGCAGTTGCATGCCTATGGAAAAAAAGAAAACGAAACCTTGTTTGTCCTCCTTACTGTAGCATTACAACGGTTACGGTACGATCGAGAAAATAGCAGGTGACAGTACACTAGAACAGTGCCATAATGTAGCCTAACAAATGGTAAAGTATTTGCTTGCAAGTATAACTAGTACTTGCGTTGAATTTATTTGACATTGGCTACTACTACTAGAAGATATAGTACTGAAGCTGAGTAAGTCTAGAAGATATCCTCGTATTCCTTCACCAGCCTGTTGCTGCTATCACCTTATCCTCCCCAGCAAGTGTGTGGAATTATTGATGTCATTTTAGTCAGACATCAAGCAAAACAACACAGCCCGGGGGAAGAGGGTTAGGGTTTGTAAAATGGATGGGAATGGGGGTTTCTTTTTGGGTAGGTTTTGTTGAGAGAAGAAAAAAAAAGCAGAGCATGGACAAACAATAATTGAAGATACAGAGTTTACAGACAATCTTTGGTTACAAACTAAAGGTAAGCACATGCAGTCACACTCATAGAATAAAAGACAACAATGGATACTGTATCTGTATTGCGTATGTTGTTGGAGTTGTCCTGTTGAAATTGGTAAGTAAGTTGCATGCAGCAAACAATTCCTCTTATTGGCGGCACTCCTCCATTCCAGCTGACGCTTCGTCCATCAATGTGGTGGTGACCACTGACAGAAGAGACACCCTGTCCACTGCCTGCCTGGCGGATGTTGACTGAAACCCGGCCTGTAATTATTGAACGGAAAACAGGAAGTGCTATTACAATACCACTGATAAATAAATAAAAGGTATGTACGCTGTGTGGTTCAAAAAGTGACACTTTGATTTCCCTAATAGACAGTACAATATTTTTGAAATTGCGTGCTCTGTCTGAGTCACCTTTTTAAGGATCAATAAGTATGGCCAAAATATTATAGCGGATCTTTCCCCTCAAGGTGGGTGTACTACTGTGTTTTAGAACAAAATTTGACCTTCCCAGCAATGCTCCCACCAAGACCCTTACTAAAGCCAGTCGCAAAAATGTAGAAGAACCCAATCATATCTCCAAAAACGATGCCTAGCAGAAAAATGGTTACAAAACGTACTTTGAAAGTAACAGTAGGCCCAAATACAGACCGTGGATTGTATTCAAACCACTTGCCTGCAAGCAAAAGTATCCATAGCCAGCATCGCTCCAACAGTGCTCTACAACAACAGAACCGCGTTGCAATAGAACCCCCCTAAACACATGCAATCCTGCTGCTAGGGCTAACCCTAACGAACCCTAACTTACAAAAAGTGCCAAAACTGGTGTTTCCTTATGGATTTTGTCCAACAAACTTCTAGCCGGTATTAGACCTTCCCAGGAATGCCCCAGGCAAGACCCGCCAACCCACCCGCAAAAAAACACCCGACACAACACCACCAAACAGCGAAAAAGCTAAATCTCATACTTACAATGTCTCTCGGCCTTCGGTCCAAACGCGGCGCTGTGCAGCTAGGTCGTCATCATCATCAATCATCATAACTCCTGTTTTCCACCACGGATTTCCTGAAAAGCAAATGCAATCAAGATTAGACTGTCGCAGCAGTGCTTCGACAGAGACCCCGGCCGCAACCCACCCACGAACAGCAGGAAGCCCCCCAAAACGCTACATTGAGCAAGATGTCTGAAGAAATGGCAAAAAAAAGGCTTTTCCTTAAGGATTTTGTCCAAAACACTTCTATCCGGCATTAGACCTTCCCAGGAATGCCCCAGCCAAGACCCGCCAACCCACCCGCAAAAAAACACGCGACAACACCCCCAAACAGCGAAAAAGCTAAATCTCATACTTACAATATCTCTCGGCCTTCGGTCCAAAGTAACGCGCTGTGCAGCTAGGTCATCATCAATCATCATAACTCCTGTTTTCCACCACGGATTTCCTGAAAAGCAAATGCAATCAAGATTAGACTGTCGCAGCAGTGCTTCGACAGAGACCCCGGTCGCAACCCACCCACGAACAGCAGGAAGCCCCCCAAAACGCTACATTGAGCAAGATGTCTGAAGAAATGGCAAAAAAAAGGCTGTTCCTTATGGATTTTGTCCAAAACACTTGTATCCGGTATTAGACCTTCCCAGGAATGCCCCAGGCAAGACCCGCCAACCCACCCGCAAAAAAACACCCGACACAACACCCCCAAACAGCGAAAAAGCTAAATCTCATACTTACAATGTCTCTCGGCCTTCGGTCCAAACGCGGCGCTGTGCAGCTAGGTCGACTCGTCATCATCATCAATCATCATAACTCCTGTTTTCCACCACGGATTTCCTGAAAAGCAAATGCAATCAAGATTAGACTGTCGCAGCAGTGCTTCGACAGAGACCCCGGCCGCAACCCACCCACGAACAGCAGGAAGCCCCCCAAAACGCTACATTGAGCAAGATGTCTGAAGAAATGGCAAAAAAAAGGCTGTTCCTTATGGATTTTGTCCAAAACACTTCTATCCGGTATTAGACCTTCCCAGGAATGCCCCAGGCAAGACCCGCCGGCGCCAACCCACCCGCAAAAAAACACCCGACAACACCCCCAAACAGCGAAAAAGCTAAATCTCATACTTACAATATCTCTCGGCCTTCGTTCCAAATGCGGCGCTGTTCAGCTAGGTCATCATCATCAATCATCATAACTCCTGTTTTCCACCACGGATTTCCTGAAAAGCAAATGCAATCAAGATTAGACTGTCGCAGCAGTGCTTCGACAGACACCAAAAATTACACACAAACCCCCGGAACCCCGCCAAAGAGCACCTCAAAGGCAAGCAAGTCAGCAAAAACGGCAAGAAATTTCCACCTCATATTTGGTCCAAAACACTTTTGTCCATTATTAGAGCTTCACAGCAATGGGCCCAAAACCGTCAACTCACCCGCAAAGAAGTACAACACCCCCACAAGTGCTGAGTCTTTCTTCATTGTGCGTAATCCAGCACTCTGCTTGGAGGGAAATCGCAGTCTGGAGGAGGAGGATAGAGGAGCATGTTCTTCAGAACTTGTGAACCTGAGGAATGTAGACTGCGGCACCTTCAAATCAATAAGCAAACAAGTGAAGACAGTTCTGATGATGGTCTTGTTTTTGGGATTAGGTGATTAAAGTTTGAATTAAATTAACTGTGCAAAACAAAGAAAGAGAGACACAAAGCACACAGGAATAAAAGTGAATAAGGACGAAAAAGAAAGTTCTTGATTGATTGTCTCATTTTCAGGGCTCGGTGTCAGGGAATAAGAACAAGATTTCGTCATCATACTCTGCGAATTCAGGCTGGATGAGGTCAGTGGCACCGAACAGAGAAAAAATCCCCTCATCTACGTTGCTGTCCTCCTCGTCTTCATGCGGCGTGCTTTCTCGTACTTTGTAATCTGGTGGTATGAGGTGCTGATTCATCTTGATCATTGTCAGCCGCTCCACATTTTTGGGCGAGAGGCGGCTCCGTTTGGGAGTTACAATGCCACCAGCAGCACTGAAAACACGTTCAGAAGACACACTTGCGAGTGGGCAAGACAAATAGTTTATAGCCAGGTTGAAGAGCTGTGGCCACAATTGTTTTTTGCCATGCCAATACTGCAATGGCTCATCATTAAGGAAGACCTCTGTTGAGTCATTCAGATAGTCCTGCACCATCGACTCAAGGTCATCAACTGTTCCTCCACTTTGCTTACTTTTTGCTGTGCCTCTGACATTTTTTCGAGAACCATACCCCATCAAACTTAGCCAATCCTCCTCCCCAGCCACTGTTAGTGTTGTCATTGTGTGTGGTGCAGATGATCCAGTTGCCGGTGTCTTTAACGGCTGAGAGGTCACTTGTGCCCCAGCCACAGGTGCAAAAGTGGATTCTTGTGACTGCGGATGGCCTGCTGATGCTGATGCTGATGTACTGGCTTCTCCTTCAATAACCTGCCGTTCTTTTTCAAACCTCTTGGCTGACCAGGCTAACCAATGTTTGTACTTTTGAACATCTGCATCAGCGAAAGGAAAGAATGCGTTGTCTGCCAGCGCCTTTTTGTAGCGTGGATCCAGAATAGTAGCACAAATGTAATGCTGATCTGAGTTGATGTTTTGAAGACGTTCATCACCACGTAGGCGATGTAATAATTTCTCAGACAAAATGAAATGGTTTTTTTTTTTTCATCTTTTGCAAACTCAGAAGAAACCGCCATCAGTTGGTGCTCCAGTATGCACAACAATGGGATAGCTTTTCCCAAATTACAGTCCTCCTGGCTGACTGCACGCGTGAAGAACTCAAAAGGACGAAGCATGTCTGTCAGGCTTTTAACTATGTCCCATTGCGCCTTACTCATCCGCAGGTCCTCCTTCTGAGATGTAGCCTCTGTCAAGAAATAGTGATCGAGTACCGTATACTGCTCATGCAGACGCTCAAGCATGTAGAAGGTTGAGTTCCAACGTGTTGCCACCTCCTGGATGAGTGCTTTCACTGGCATTCCACGTTGAAGTAGCAGTCTCCGCAGATGCTTCCGGGCCTTAAAAGAATGGCTGAAATGGTTGCACATTTTGCGGCAGGTGGCCATTACCTCGAACGCTGGACTCTCTTTATCACTCAAGAATTTTTGAACTACCAGGTTGATACAGTGCGCCAAACACGGCACTCTAACATGGTCACCAAGGAACATGGCCTTAACTACATTGGCGCCATTATCCGTGGAAACATAACCAATCTTGCGTTTTAGGGGGGATAGCATTGTCAAGACCTTTTTGTCAAACTCTTCCAAAAGGTTTTCTGCTGTGTGACTTTTCTCCAAGCCAAACATGGCTAGTGTTGCATGTTTCCGAGCAGCTTTGAAAACTTGGTCCGGGTCAACACCTGCGTTTAGCTTTGCTATAACACCTGAAAAAGAGACCCAGTGTGCAGTGATGCACATGTAATCATCGCCTGGGCCACTGGTCCACATGTCTGTTGTCAGATGTATTGTGTGAACAGCACTCTTCTGCAAAGCTGCCCCAATCGCCTGCAGCACATCTTCATGTAGTGCTGGAACCGCAACTCTGGCAAAATAGAACCGGCTCGGAACCTTCCATTTAGGGCAGAGCGTTGCAACTAATTCAAGAAAACCTACCGCTTCTACAAAAGAAAAAGGTAGAAGGTCCACAGCTAGCATTTTAGCCAGCTTAGTGTTATACAGACGCGTCAGTGGGTGGTTGCGTTCATATGGCACGTCTGAAGTAAGCATTGTTCTAATGTTGGCCTGGACCAAGCATTTACGGGCTGATAATGACTTCGTTGACCCAATTTTGCTCGCTGGTGAACTTTTGTGCGTTGGTGTCTCACTCGCTCCAACACTCTTAGTGTGCCTCACATTGGGTGTGCTGCTGACAGGGGTACTGGGTGTAAGGGAAGTGTTTGACACGTCTTCTTCCTGCTCGTCAACATCAGATGAAACATCAACGTTTCCTTGATTTTGGCCTTTCTTGATCGCAGCTAGGTGCGCAAACCATTGGACAGCGTGCTTTCTATCAAGATGACCACTCTGGCCGCCGGTACCATAGTTGGTACCTGACTTAGCACGACTAACTGCAAGCTTACAAAGGGTACAAATGGCAAACTTTGGATTTTTGGGACAAACAGTAAAGAAGTCCCAAACTGGGGACTTGAAGTGTCTGTGGGACCTGGAGGAGGCGGCGATACTGGTGGTGGTGGTCATGAAGCTAATGCCAGATGAAGTGGAGGATCTGGATTGCCCAACTTTTGTACGTTTTCCACTTTCACCGCCACTAATTAAGGTCGAGGTTGACGCAGGTCTCTTCTTGCCAGAAAGAAATATGGAAGCGGGACGAGTTGGTGTACTACTTAACTCCAATGATTGTGGTGTTTCCACTGCCTCCTCATCGACAACATCATCATCATCATCATCACGCGCAGCAGCTCTTCGGGCTAGGGTCAAAATGTCTGTTTGCTGCATGCCCGCTGGGGCTGCAGTGACCTTTATGATGACTGGGTCGTCGTTGGCAGAGTCTTCATCAGCAGCAGTATCCGCCACTTCTTGTTGAGCCTCATCACACTCCATAAGTCTGAGACTTTGGACGAGCTTCCTTTTACGCTTAAGTACCTTTGTTGGATCATGGTGTGCCTCACTCTCAGACGGCTGTGGTGCTGGTTCCCAAGTTTGATCCGTATCATCAGAAGGAGGTGTGCTTGAAGAGGATGTAGACACCACCCTTGATCTCTTCCTTGCTAGGGTTGTGGAAGACAATGAAGGATCAGCAGGAGGAGTGGCTTCCTCAAATGATACCTCGCCTTGATTGTCGATTTCCTGATGTGCCCCTACTTCGGGAGGAACAACTATTGTGGGCACTTGTGACCCTCCATGCACCTCTGCTTGCGCATCTCCTTGCGCTGCCTCTCCTTCCACATGTACTTGGGCTTGTACTTGCACATGTGATTGTTGTTGCGGCTGTGGTTGTTCAACACTCGTCAGATGAGCTACAACAACCTGTGTTGATTGAGGGACATTGCTGCTGCTTTCTTGCGATGAGCCAACATCACTGGTCGATGGTGATTGAAGAACTATACTGGCTGCCTCTGCAGCACTCAAGGGCTTGGACTTAAGTTGGCGTGGTGGTGGCGGTGGCACTGAGCCCAATGGAGCGGGGGGGTGCTGCCTGCTTGGTCCCCAGCAGATCCCGCTGCTGCTGCTGCAGGCATACTTTTTTTTTTACTCCCAAAAAAAGGGGCGGGCGGCACACCAGTCTCCTTGGTAACTTGCTTCTTCTGCTCCTTACTGGCACCTTTCTTGCTAGAGGAGCTACGGGTTACTTTTTTTGGGGCCATCCTCTTCAGAGCAGGTCAGCAGGCAGCAGTTGCACGAGTTGCAGAGGGTTCCGTGTCCAGACGTGACGTCGCGTGACGTTATGCTGCACACACCGCTGCAGGACTTCTTCCTGGCACTGGTGGTTCTCTTGAGTCTTCTTGTGCACCTAAAAGCAATGGAAGACAGAGGAACATCAGTTCAGTTATACACCCCAAATTCGACAAAACACAGAAAAATGAGCACAATCCCATGCCATCCTTGATGTTTACATTGAAGACACCCCACAGAAAGACTACGGACATGCAAGTATGCAACACTCACTACCCCTGGGCATAATGGATGAAAAGTAGGCAAAATAAGTGCAGGCCTCAGACACTGCCTCTCCTCAAAATGGCCCCTTACACCCCAGGCACATGTTGCCTGTACCAGCCAGCACTCAAGATGGCCACCACCACCACCCACATGGCCAGTCCACATCAACAGTACACCCCCAAAAAACAGAAAAACAGCCAGAAATCACCACAATCCAACGCCATCCATGATGTTTACATTAAAGAGAGTGACACCACACCACAGGCACACTCAGTCCATGCACCACTCACCACCCCTGGGCAAAGGGCCCCACCAGCAGCCCCCCAAAAACGACAAAAAACAATAAAATAAGCACAATCCCAGCCCATCCATGGCCTCAATTATGTTTAAATTCAAGAAGACACCCCACAGAAAGACTAGGCCCATGCAACACTCACCACCCCTGGGCAAAGGGCCCCACCAGCAGGCCCAAAAAAACGACAAAAAACAATACAATCAGCACAATCCCAGCCCATCCATGGCCTCAATGGTGTTTAAATTCAAGAAGACACCCCTCAGAAACACTAGGCCCATGCAACACTCACTACCCCTGGGCATAATGGATGAAAAGTAGGCAAAATAAGTGCAGGCCTCAGACACTGCCTCTCCTCAAAATGGCCCCTTACACCCCAGGCACATGTTGCCTGTACCAGCCAGCACTCAAGATGGCCACCACCACCACCCACATGGCCAGTCCACATCAACAGTACACCCCCAAAAAACAGAAAAACAGCCAGAAATCACCACAATCCAACGCCATCCATGATGTTTACATTAAAGAGAGTGAGACCACACCACAGGCACACTCAGTCCATGCACCACCCACCACCCCTGGGCAAAAGGCCACACCAGCAGCCCCCCAAAAACGACAAAAAACAATAAAATAAGCCCAATCCCAGCCCATCCATGGCCTCAATTATGTTTGAATTCAAGAAGACACCCCACAGAAAGACTAGGCCCATGCAACACTCACCACCCCTGGGCAAAGGGCCCCACCAGCAGGCCCAAAAAAACGACAAAAAACAATAAAATCAGCACAATCCCAGCCCATCCATGGCCTCAATGGTGTTTAAATTCAAGAAGACACCCCTCAGAAACACTAGGCCCATGCAACACTCACTACCCCTGGGCATAATGGATGAAAAGTAGGCAAAATAAGTGCAGGCCTCAGACACTGCCTCTCCTCAAAATGGCCCCTTACACCCCAGGCACATGTTGCCTGTACCAGCCAGCACTCAAGATGGCCACCACCACCACCCACATGGCCAGTCCACATCAACAGTACACCCCCAAAAAACAGAAAAACAGCCAGAAATCACCACAATCCAATGCCATCCATGATGTTTACATTAAAGAGAGTGAGACCACACCACAGGCACACTCAGTCCATGCACCACCACCCCTGGGCAAAAGGCCACACCAGCAGCCCCCCAAAAACGACAAAAAACAATAAAATAAGCCCAATCCCAGCCCATCCATGGCCTCTATTATGTTTAAATTCAAGAAGACACCCCACAGAAAGACTAGGCCCATGCAACACTCACCACCCCTGGGCAAAGGGCCCCACCAGCAGGCCCAAAAAAACGACAAAAAACAATAAAATCAGCACAATCCCAGCCCATCCATGGCCTCAATGGTGTTTAAATTCAAGAAGACACCCCTCAGAAACACTAGGCCCATGCAACACTCACTACCCCTGGGCATAATGGATGAAAAGTAGGCAAAATAAGTGCAGGCCTCAGACACTGCCTCTCCTCAAAATGGCCCCTTACACCCCAGGCACATGTTGCCTGTACCAGCCAGCACTCAAGATGGCCACCAACACCACCCACATGGCCAGTCCACATCAACAGTACACCCCCAAAAAACAGAAAAACAGCCAGAAATCACCACAATCCAATGCCATCCATGATGTTTACATTAAAGAGAGTGAGACCACACCACAGGCACACTCAGTCCATGCACCACCACCCCTGGGCAAAAGGCCACACCAGCAGCCCCCTATAAACGACAAAAAACAATAAAATAAGCACAATCCCAGCCCATCCATGGCCTCTATTATGTTTAAATTCAAGAAGACACCCCACAGAAAGACTAGGCCCATGCAACACTCACCACCCCTGGGCAAAGGGCCCCACCAGCAGGCCCAAAAAAACGACAAAAAACAATAAAATCAGCACAATCCCAGCCCATCCATGGCCTCAATGGTGTTTAAATTCAAGAAGACACCCCTCAAAAACACACTAGGCCCATGCAACACTCACTACCCCTGGGCATAATGGATGAAAAGTAGGCAAAATAAGTGCAGGCCTCAGACACTGCCTCTCCTCAAAATGGCCCCTTACACCCCAAGCACATGTTGCCTGTAGCAGCCAGCACTCAAGATGGCCACCACCACCACCCACATGGCCAGTCCACATCAACAGTACACCCCCAAAAAACAGAAAAACAGCCAGAAATCACCACAATCCAATGCCATCCATGATGTTTACATTAAAGAGAGTGAGACCACACCACAGGCACACTCAGTCCATGCACCACCCACCACCCCTGGGCAAAAGGCCACACCAGCAGCCCCCCAAAAACGACAAAAAACAATACAATAAGCACAATCCCAGCCCATCCATGGCCTCAATTATGTTTAAATTTAAGAAGACACCCCACAGAAAGACTAGGCCCATGCAACACTCACCACCCCTGGGCAAAGGGCCCCACCAGCAGTCCCAAAAAAAAGACAAAAATCAGCACAATCCCAGCCCATCCATGGCCTAAATGGTGTTTAAATTCAACAAAACAGTTGTATCATGCACCCCTAACCAACCCTGGTCCTACTGGATACTGTGGCTACCCACAATATAATTTATTTAATGTTCTGAAAAAGTTCCAAAATTTTACTTGCAGCAACTGTAATGCCCCAAACAAACTTACTTGTGAAAGTTGATTTCTAATCCAAAAGTGATCCAAAGACAGTCAAAAAGGCCTCAAATCCAAATATCCAGCAGCACCCACAAAAAGTAATCCTTCCAGCTCCAGATCCAAATGAAAGTGACCAGGAGATGGACAAAGCACTGGGAGGAGCCTGCTGGACAGGAACAGGAAGTTGGAGACTGTGGGGCACTTCCTTCCTCCCCCCCCCCAAAATGGACTCCTTGCAAAAAAAAAGGCCATGCAAATGTCAACCTGAGGAGTGATTCTGATAAAAATCATAATTTTCTGAAGGTTTATCCTGTTTGCTGGTGATTTTCTTGTGCGAAATTGCAAAATCTCTATTTCGCAAGTGCGAGATTGTTCCTTTCCGCCGCAACTACGTGTTCGCAATTGCGAACTCTCGCGAGGTGTGCTGTGCAAGGTGGCAAGCCGCGAGTACGTATTCGCGGGCGACAAACTCCCGCGGGAACACGCAGCAAGATCTAAAATGGCGCGTCACTCGCAAAGAAAAACAACTCGGCAAACGCTAAAATGACGGAAAGTGAACGCCGTGCACCACGCCGCGCGCCGCAACCAAGCAAAAAATCCGCCGCGAGCGGATTTACGGATTTTCGACAAATTCGCGAGCGTTCGCGGATTGCGGATTTGCCGAAAATCCGAAAAATCCGCGAGCGGAGCGGATTTTACGCCCATGCTTAATTGTCAGGACTATACACTGACTAGCCCTCGTTCTGGTGTTCTGGGCTGCCCCTCTGGCTGGTAATGACCATTGTTCTAGGCTTCAGATGCCCGTGTCTACCTTCCTGTGTAGCCATGGGCAGTGTGGTCATACAGACCCATTCAGGCAATCCCATCCTCTCAAGTGTGACCCCAGCTCTGTCTCACGCCAGAAAGACTCCTCCAGGTGGTTGGCACGACAGGGTGTACTGCAATCTGTAGAGAACCTGAGACCTCTCCTCCCACTAAAAGAGACTTGGAGCAGCTGGTAGATAACTCTCAAGATTGTTGGCGACTATGACTTGGTGGAATGTGGTAGTGAGGACCTGCTTGAAGGACACCCGCTGACACCTTATAGTAGTCATGCCGGCTCCTGTGTCCCTCAGAGCTCCACCCTTTGCTGATTGGTGTTGACCCACTGCCTGCACTTAGAAATATTGACAGGCATATGGACTTTTGGCACCATCTCGTTATCCCTCTGGGAAACTACGGTCACATCTGTCTGCTCCCCAAAGCTAATTGGCACAAACTCCTCCCTAAGTGCCACTCTCACCAACGCAGGTGTATACCCACTGGTGGGGTACCGTTTCCTCTTGGGACATTTTAAGTCACATTTGTAGTGCCCATACATGTAGCCCTCTGTTCTTTGTGGTTAAACCTCTCTGTCTGCTTATCAAAGAAACACTTCTTTATAGGATCAGACTGTGACTGATTACCACTGCTCCCTTGGGAATTAATTTGGAGGCCTTTTGAGAACTCGTTTTGAAGATTCACCCCCGCTCTTTCTTCTGGTGAGACCCCAGACCACACTTGTGGGAGTCCTCCAAATACCTTCTTTGACAGTCTGCAGCTGGCCCAGCGGTCCACCCCTCAGCAAGCTTTCAGGGGTTAGTCAGCTAGATATCAACTAGGTGCTGGTGCAGCTCTAGAAATCAAATGCTAAGCAAAAGCTCTCTAAAAATTAGATTGTACATCCTATTGCAATCATTAACTTTGCTGCCCTGCACCCAACAATTCAGTGCCTGATAGATTAGTCCTCACAATTTACACAGGACTGTTTGGAGTGCTTCTGACTGTCCCTGAATCTCTAGTAGTACTTTTCAGGTGTTAGTCTAAGCTTAAATATTGAAATGCTTTTCATGGGAGTGTATCTGGTTTGGTTTTCAACCTCTAAAATAAGACGTGTGTCCTACCCCACTGTATGCATGTGTTTCTACAACCCCCCTCACCAAGTGTGTTCTTCAGGGATCTTGTGAACCCTCAGGGCTACCTCATAGCCAGAAAAACAATATGTCAGTATCTTCTCCTACCACATAACTTGCCACAAAATCCTCGGAAATGTAGACCTTTTTATCTCCTTCAGACACTGCAGATATGCTGCCAAAATCCCAGCTGGACTCTACCTATCTGGCCTTGATATCCAGCTCCTTAGGACTCAGTTCAAGAGCCAGTAAGAACTTTTTCTCCTCAAAGGCACTTTCAGACTTCTTCCCTTCCATGGCCAGTTTCATTTCCTCCATTCTTTACTGGGCAATCTGCAGCTTGAATTCCCTCTCCATACTCATCTACTCCACCTCCTCTGGGGACAGGTTGTGGGAAGAGACAATGCTTCCTACACTGACATTGTGCTCCATTCTAGGGGTCAAGACATCCACTTACAGTGTGGGTGGCTCCAAAGGAAGATAATCTCCAGGCACCTTCATCCCATTATCATCTTCTGTGACTTCAACCAGTGATTGAGGGACTTCTGCCTGGGCGCCCACTACTTTTTGCAACACCACCTTCAAGGTGGTGCTCTTAGCAGTGGTCCCCTCTCCTTCAGAGCTCCATAAGCTAGGCTACAGTGCGGGCAATCATGCAGGCCAGCCCTTATTTCATTCTTGCAAGTGTGGTTTCAAGTACAACAGTCAGTGAAAGATTTAGAAAGAGCAAAAATGCAATCAGATAGTTGGTCTTAGATATGGGATGGTAGTGTATACCAAATTACTGTATGGCACTGCACAAACACAAGTCAAATCCTAACCACTGAAGCACAGTTTTAGAAATCGGGTTAGTGGTTGCCTGTGGTGTGAGCCCTAGTCAAGCAGCAACCACAATCCTTGTCAGGGTAAGGCACACGCAAACCCCAAGTTAACCTGTTCTCAAACCCCTGGTAGATTGGCACAGAGCAGGCAGGCTTAACTTAGAGGCAATGTCTAAATTTTTTGAGCAACACTTCAGATAGTAAAACAGTGAAGACGCCACACAAAAAGATCCCACACCAGGTTAGAAAAGTAGAGTAAAATTGAATAAATAAAACAAGGCCAAAAAGCCAAACAGTAGTACCAAAGTTATGAATTTTTAAAGATTAAACCGTAAAACAGTTCTTAAAAGCAGAATGCGCCAACTGCAGCTATCTGGTCATGCTAGATCAGGTCAAAGTCAAAAGTTCAGGCTGACCACGATGGAGCGCGAGTTGGATGCAATCCCTGATTAGTGCAGCTGAAGGTTTACCTTTCAAGTGTTGTGCCAAGAGTCTTGTTTACATTGAAGAGGGTCCCCGGAAGCAAAGAGAATGTCAAAGGTGCTGGCCAGAGTGGTGCAAAGAGCAGGCTGGGCAACAAGGATGGGTGTGCTGGTGTGTGGGGGTGTCAGGTCTCCACGGGTGATTGATGTTTGCTGTGTGAGGAGATGGACTGGTAGAAGCTCATGCTGATTTTCAGTGTGAGCAGTTCAAGTCCAAACTGGTCTGTTTCTGGTCAGGAAGAGCCCAAAAGCTTGATTTCAAGAGCTTGTGAGCTGCACCCAGGGACAAAGACCTTAGGGGCACCAGTTGAGGGTCAGGAACTCACTGCAGCTAGGTTCAGGAGCTGGTTGAGGAGCCATTTATGTCCCTGAGGCTCAGTTCTGGAGGCCAGCAGACTAGCCCTTTGAGTTGCTCTGAAGTCCTGGGTTCAAGACAGTGTTGCAAGTCTGGTGCTTCATCCCCAGGCAAGAGCGCAGGATGCAACAGGATAGTGCAGCAGGTCAGCACAGCAGGGAAGCAGTTCCTTTAGAGCTGCAGTCCAGCAGCATGTCAGTCTCTGTAGCAGTACAGCAGTTCTTCTGCCAGAGAGAGCATCCACAGGTCCAGAAGTTCCTTGGAGTGGTGGTGTTTAACATTCAGTATTTATACCCAGTTGTCCTTTTGAAGTGTGGGAGAAGCTTCTAGAGGTTTCCCTTTGAAGGCTCCAGGCATCCTGCCTCCCCTGTCTTAACTACAGGTAGTATGCAGCCCTTTGTGTGGAGGCAGGATAGAGTTTATTTAAGTGTAAGTAGGCTATGCTGAGCTCCTCGATTCCATCCTGCCAGTGATACCCCATCCAAGTGCACTTAAGCTCCCTATTTAGTGTGGCTCTCCAGGAGGGATACACAAAGCTCAACTGTCAGGTACAGCCAATTATATAATCAGAGACAGGCTACAAGCACTAAATGGCTAAGTTAAGAAAATGCCAACTTTTTAAATGTGGCATTTTCAGAATTATGATTTTAAATACGACTTTACCATAAATTACGATTCCAGAGACACCAAAAATAAACTGGTCATCTCTTCCTGTTTGGAAAGTACACTTATAAAATGTAATATGGTATCTCCACTATTATCCTATGGGAGAGATAGGCCTTGCAATAGTAAAAAACAAATCTAAGAGTTTTTTACTAACAGGACATGTAAAGAATTAAAGGTACAGTACATGTCCTGCAAACAAAAATGCAAGGAGGGTCAAAGGAGATATATTTAAAGACCTATTATTTCATCTCCTACGACAACATCTAATATACAAAAGAAAATGATAGGTCTATAGTGAGTGGTTGTACAAGTGGCTGTGAGATCAGGCTAAAGCAAGTGTAAGAGTAGCAGTAGGCTGAGATATTCCCATCCGACCACCCATTTTTTGGCGGAGTCTCATCATATGGGATATATTGTCATAACATCCAAGTATACCGCCCAAACCAGCAGCTGATGGTGCGGACTTGGATGAAAAGATGTACACTCAAGCCAAACTGATACTCAAAGGGTGTTACTTAAGGTGTGTGTGCAGTGCTGTGGTGAAGAAGTTAAAATTAACGACTCAAACAAAAACATATTTATTCAGAACTGTCTGAGTGTTAATATTAAAAACACGCCAGGTAGTTGAAACTTTTGACTACACTATGGCGCTGTGCAGGTGGTCAACATGTTTCAGCCCTCCAGACCTATTGTCGGGCTTTCATCAGGACCTAGATGGTGGGCTACTGCAACAATGGTGCGTGAATACCAAAGGAAATAGTGAAAGAAAAATTAGAAATGCATATATCTACCATGAACTTGGAGCCCCAATGTCCATGTGAAAGATGAATATCTTGTAACAATCCTGTAAATATAAACAAGACAATATGCATTCATTTATATAGCCGCATTCTCACAAGAGACTGTACAAAACACTCTACAACCAAGGTGAAACATACCTTGTTGGTTCAGGAGTAGATTTACTCATTCACAGAACAATTTTACTAGCTGTGAATACTCACCGCGCATTGCGAGGAGAAACACCTCACCTCACCCGGTGACCGCTCGGGAAAATGAGGCCCCGCTCTAAGGTGCATAAAAAAGCAAATATTTATATTTATATAAAAATAAATTAAATGCCTCAATGGATATTTCGGCTCCGCAGTGATAGCAGAGGATTAAATGACTCAATTCCATGGATTTCAATCTGAACAGACAGTGTCTGTTACATTCCATTTATATCTATCAAGAAAGTAATCACTATCAACATTTATCACTCTTTATCAGAGTTTTATTGTTTGCCAATTGATAGTGACAAGACAGATTAGATACTGTTCATACTGTTTTTAATGATATTTGTCGTGGACATTAAGTCATCCTTCATGCACATATCCCGTTTTCATGAATGATTCTCGAACAAATAGTTGACCTTTAGATTTTACTTGGATCTGGCGTCAGCAGCGTCTTTTTTAAGAACTTGTTTTCCCTTCGTCAAAGAGGGCTGTAAGGTCTAAATCACGGGCGCAGTGATTGTCATTCAGCTGCGCGAGTGATCAGTTCTCTGCTCACTCTCGGACGCGGTACGCTTTTTGCAATGCTTTGAGCTGCACGAGTGATCAGTGCTCTGTTCACTCTCGGGCGCGGTACGCTGTTGCAATGCTTTGCGCACGCGCGGCCGAGTAGTGCCGAGCACCAAGCGATTATAACAGCGCATGCTCTTGTTGTGAACAACGGAGCATTTATAATACACATGCGCTGTTCAACGAACCGACACTTTATGTGTTGGCGGGCTATTGATATCTTAATGAGCCATTTAGACTGATTGGTCGGACTATATAAAGGTGGAGCCTGCATCCGGTCGGTACCTCCACTTCCTCTCGGACGCCTGAGAGAGGTACCGACGGACAGGTAAGGCCACCTCTGACTGCAGACCAACATACTCGTAGTTCAAGCTTTTCACTATGGATTGCTTCCATGGTTTGTTTCTTGATATCCTTAATTAAATTTAAACAAGCTATTGATTTGCATTAGAACTTCTTCAAGAGTTACATTATTAATTGAAGTGCCCAATGCCTGGTAAATTGGTCCTTGGTTTATATTGACTCAGTTCACAGTTAGTGGGTTTGCTATAGGATGCTGTAATGAACAGTATGAGGCATTTAATTTATTTTTATATAAATATTTGCTTTTTTATGCACCTTAGAGCGGGTCCTCATTTTCCCGAGCGGTCGCCGGGTGAGGTGAGCTGTTTCTCCTCGCAATGCGCGGTGAGTATTCACAGCTAGTAAAATTGTTCTGTGAATGAGTAAATCTACTCCTGAACCAACAAGGCATGTTTCACCTTGGTTGTAGAGTGTTTTGTACAGTCTCTTGTGAGAATGCGGCTATATAAATGAATGCATATTGTCTTGTTTATATTTACAGGATTGTTACAAGATATTCATCTTTCACATGGACATTGGGGCTCCAAGTTCATGGTAGATATATGCATTTCTAATTTTTCTTTCACTATTTCCTTTGGTATTCACGCACCATTGTTGCAGTAGCCCACCATCTAGGTCCTGATGAAAGCCCGAAAATAGGTCTGGAGGGCTGAAACATGTTGACCACCTGCACAGCGCCATAGTGTAGTCATAAGTTTCAACTACCTGGCGTGTTTTTAATATAACACTCAGACAGTTCTGAATAAATATGTTTTTGTTTGAGTCGTTAATTTTAACTTCTTCACCACAGCACTGCACACCTACCTTAAGTAACACCCTTTGAGTATCAGTCTGGCTTGAGTGTACATCTTTTCATCCAAGTCCGCACCATCAGCTGATGGTTTGGGCGGTATACTTGGATGTTATGACAATATATCCCATATGATGAGACTCCGCCAAAAAATGGGTGGTCGGATGGGAATATCTCAGCATACTGCTACTCTTACACTTGCTTTAGCCTGATCTCACAGCCACTTGTACAACCACTCACAGTACATGTCTTACCTTTTAAATACACTGCACCCTGCCCTCTGGGCTGTCCAGGACCTACCCTAGGGGTGACTTATATGTATCAAAAGGAAAGGTTTGGACCTGTCAAAATCCCCATTTTTCCAGGTCAAAATGGCAGTGTAAACTGCACACACAGGCTCTTCAATGGCAGGCCCAAGATATGTTGAATGTGCTACTTAGGTGGGTGGCACAATCAGTGCTGCAGGCCCACTCGTAGCATTACATCTGCAGGTCCTGGGTCCATATAGTACCACTTCATAAGGGACTCAGAAGTAAATTACATATGACAATTGGATATAAGCCAATATTACCCTGTTTAGAGGTGAGGATACATGTGTTCTAGCACTGGCTAGCAGTGGTAAAGTGCTCAGAGTCCTAAGGCCCTCAAAAACGAGGACAGAAAAAATGGAAGAGGAAGGTAAAATGCTGGAGAGACCACCCTAAGGCTGACAAATCTAACAGTTGGTTTCACTGCCACCCTTCACCAGCCTTCTCCTCTAGTGTGCCTTCCACGGACCCCATGGCCTTCTGGTCATCATGCAAGGCATCTGGGAAGCAATGGAATCCAAGTCTTCCTCCAATTGCTCCTCAAGGGGTGTACAGAGGCAATTATAACTGCCTTTGAGAGACCCATTAGTCTTGGGGTGAGCTGATCGGCGGGGTATTTCCCTTTTGTCTAATCTTCCTCCTTTTCTGGGTTTGGCTTCAGCCCAGCTAGTGGCACAAATGGCTGGTGTCAGGTATCTGTGCTGGAAAAAGTCCCTTTGAAGTATAATCAGGGCACGGCCCAATTCCTCACCAGACAACCTGTTAGGAAGACCCATAAGTAAATTAATTCACTCTTAGTGCAGATAGAAAGCTCCCTTGGCATCAGGAGCCTGATTTACACATTATTTGTGAGTCAGTAACCAATCACAAACTGCTTAGTGACCTCCAAATAGGTTGCTCATGATGAACGAAGACTCTCTAAAATAAATGTTTGATAAAATTGCACATCATACTGACTAAATAGTGATTTCCTATTTTAGCTATAGAAATTTCTGGATCACTTAAAACGGATTTCCAAATTGCGAGTTGCTATTTTGATTTACAAAACATTTGCAATTTGCAAATTTGTTAAAACATTACATTTAGCAAAATCAAAATACCAAGGATTTGAAATAGGGGTCAACCAGATGCAAAGTACAATAAGCATTTGCAATCCAATAGGTTTTGCATTCATGCGAGTTTGAGCAATTGGCATTGTAAATGACAATGCCTTTTATTTATGCTTTGGGTTTTAAAACATAAATAAAACGTGCAGTAATGCAAGCTGTTCCTATAGGTCACTAGTGAGCAAGGCTCCAGCACTGCTTGTCTATGTGCAGCACCCCAAGCTGCGCCTAGAGGTCCCTAGAGAGCATCATAAACTTTAAAGATATGGTAAATCCACCCTACCCATAATGTATTGTTTGCAAGTTAGAACCACAGTGCATTCAATATATGCAATTAGTAGCGTTGAAATGTGACAAAATAATTATTTTAATTCCAGATTAGGCTATAGTCTATGTGGAGCTGCTGAAGGGAAATGTATAGCAGGTCTAATACAGATGTGTAGTTGCAGTACCGCAAGCTATGCCTAGATGCCAGTCGTGAGCCACAATCAATCAATCAATCAATCAAGGGTTTATTAAGCATGCTACTCACCCGTGAGGGTCTCAAAGCGCTGGGGGTGGCGCAGCTCTGGTCATTCGAAGAGCTAGGTCTTGAGGGTCTTCCTAAAGATGTGCAGGGTGGGGGAGCGTCTGATCAGCCGTGGGCTGTGCAGGTAACAGCAGTGGGGCGGCATTGGGGGGATTTTGAGGGACAATGCAGAGGGAAAATGTAAATAAATAAAAAAAATTCCCTCTGTATCGTTCCTCAAAATTCCCCCCCCGAACGCAGCCCCACCGTTCCACCATTGTTACCTGCACTGACCTCAGCTGAGTCTGATTTGATTGGAAGCTCATTCCAGGTCTTGGCCGAGATGTAGGAGAAGGTTCTTCCGCCGTTTGTGCTTTGCAGATGCGTGGGCTGCGGCCAGGGCGGTGGATTGGAGGTTTCACTTCGGAACGTGGAAGGAGATCCTATTGTTGAGATATTGGGGTCCGTTGTTGTGGAGGCATTTGTAGGCGTGGGTGAGTATCTTGAATGTTACTCTCTTCTCAATAGGGAGCCAGTGGAGTTTCCGCAGGTTTTGGGTGATGTGTTCATGTTGAGGGATACCAAGGATGAGTGGCTGTGGTGTTCTGTATGGTCTGGAGTTATGGAGTAGAGATTTGTTGATCCCGGCTTAGAGGGCGTTTCCATAGTCTAGTCTGCTGGTTATGAGTGCGTGGGTGACGGTTTTCCTTGATTTGGGAGTTGACATGTCAGGTCATGGAGAGGGAGGAGTCAAGTATAGTGCCAGGTTTCTGGCATGGCTTGTGGGGGTGGGAGGGCTGCCAAGGGCAGGGGGTCACCAGGTGTTGTCCCATGCAGATTGGGACCGTCCAAGGATGAAGATCAAACACAATGAGAACTTGATATGTATTTTTACAACGTTATGTGAGCTCTATGGTTTCCTGTAATGTCATTCAGTTATTAAATCACAATATTCATATGCCGTTTTTTATTTATGTTTGTAAAGTTTAAGCAAAAGAATATATTTAATTAAAAGCTAACCCTTATTATCTGATGCAGGGACAGAAGTGCCAATAGTAGATACTCCAGATATGACTCTGTCTTCTCTGAGTTAAATTTCAGGCAGCTGCTGCTCATTCAGGATGCGACGTCCTTCATTCCTTCCTGGAAGTTGAGTTTAGTGGTGATGGGGTCCTTGGTGAGGGAGAGGATGAGCTGGTTGTTATCAGCGTAGGATTCTATACAGAGTCTGTGTTGTCTGACGATGGCGGTGAGGGGGGCCATGTGGATGTTGAAGAGCGTGAGGCTGAGCGACAATCCTTAGGGTACTCGGCAGTTGAATTTCGTAGGTTCAAAGAGGAAGGATGGCAGTCTGATTCTTTGCATTCTGCTGGTGAGTAAGGAGCGGAGCCAGTCGAGGGTTGATCCTGTATGCCGGCATTGTGGAGTCATCAAACTTTTGGTCACATATGGTACACCCATAATGCATTTTATGCAAGACTGTACCATGAGTACATTCAAATAGTTTTGTCCCTATATACAATTAATAGCTTTGAAATGTAACAAAACAATTATTATATTAATTCCGATTAGGTTGTTCTATGTGGCGCTGATGAAAGGACATTTATAGAAGGTCTAATGTGGGATGTGTAGGTTGAGTATCACAAGCTGTGCCTAGAAGTCCCTAGACAGCATAATAAACTTTGAGGAAATGGTAATTCCACCCTATCCATGATGCATTGCATGCAATACAGTATGATAGTACATTCAATATATACAATTAGTAGCTTTGAAATGTGACAAATGAATTATGACATTCATTCCAGATTAGGTTGTACTCTATGTGGAGGTGATGAAGGGAAATTTACAGAAGTTCTAATATAAATTTGAGATGTGCTAGCAAGTAAAGTAACCACTTCCAGCCAGGTTTAGGACCAAGTGAGTGTTCTGTCTGAAGGCCCTTAAGAAAATATTGCCTTGAGGCTGTAATCAAAACCTAGTGTGTAACAACACATGTAATAGGGGGTGTCCTCATGTAAGATTACAAAAAGAGACAGGGCAGTACTAAGAAAGGACTACAAAGCCTAATGGCCAATGAAAATCCACCATTTACAAAGGTCAGGGACAGGAGCCAATTAGAAAGATGTGCGGGAAGTAGGCAGAGCTTTATGCACACATCCTGAATACAGCATGTCTCGAAGAGACAGCACAAGTACTGCCTAGGTGAGACCTAAAGAAGGGGCCCAAAATGCCTTGCAATATTGCACAATGGCAGTACTCTATGCTGTAGTTCGGAGGATGTGAATTCTGGGAACTTATCAAAGGTTGCAACAACAGCATCAGAGGAACATGCATGTAGAGATGATCTGATTAAAACCTTTCAAAATAGTTAAAATACATTTATTTTGTTAGAAACATAAATAAAGGCACAACTTAAAATGTAATTCATAGCAAACAAAAGTTACTCAGTGTATTCACATATGGTGCCGAAAATGGGACAGATATGTACTCAATTTTCCTTTGTCAGAAAATATTCTGTTTGTAATTAGTTGTTTACACTAAATAAAGCAATTATTATTTTGCACAATATGAGTTTTGCCAACATTTGTGATTATATACACCTTTAAAGTCCACTACTTAGCCTTTGTAAGGCACTTAGGTTGTGCCTCCCTTGCCCTTCAACACTGTGGCTTCCACTTGTTCATAGATGTAGCAGGCTGACTAACTGGACATAGGGCTCAGCCCTATGTCCAGTTAGTCAGCCTGTAACTGAGCCCTCCTCAATTACAATCTCAGACCTTGGTGGCCTGTTTCTAACACAAGCAGTTTGCATTCCTTCAAGTGGGTTGGTTATTTGTACAAGGCTCTTTGTAACATCATCACTGAGGTAAACTAACTGAACCTGCATGTTAGTTGTTTCCCCAAAACATTGTTGATGTCACTGTTGCCAACTTTTCCACAGAGCATACAACAATTTGTAGTTCATTGTTGGTGTGCCTCTGCTGACCTCTCTGTGAAGCTGAGTCTTATGCCATTGAGTAGTCATTTCTTTTATTGCCACACGTCCTAAAATACTGCTCTGAATATGTCATTGCCTTCTCTAATGACTCTTTCTACTCTTCTTCTTAATTCCAATGTTGCACTGTGCAGTTGATGCTGTAGTTTCAGCATGGATTGGTCCAAAACATGAAATTGCGTAGGTGATGAGTCACAGATGTATTAACTCCTAGACCTTCTTCCTCATTGCACTAAAGGTACTGATGGCATGCTTTAGTCTTCATTTCCTCCTACATTTGCATTGTTGAAATGACTGTGTGGTCCATGTTCTCTGTCATTGGGAATGTTCCTGCCTGCTCTGCTTCAGTGGAATATGATGTTTCACCTATAACCTGAGCTTCTGTGTGGTTATCATTAGAAGCGTCATCTGTAGCTAGTCGAAAAAAAATAAAAGTATTCGCTAGTAGTAAAATAAAAGTATTTTTTAATTGTAACATAATTGTGTTTTGAAAAGTAATATTACTTACAACTACTGTTCTTTACAGCGATTTTACATTTCAACATCAACATGTTTTAGCCAAGAAACCTGAAGATGTTAATGTCATTTCGCATGGGCATGTTTGTATAAGCTACGTCATCCACAATCCATAATATCAAACACAATGAGAACCTAATATGTATTTTCACAACGGTGTGTTAGCTCTATGGTTTCCTGTAATCTCATTCAGTTAATAAATCAAAATTATAATATACAGTTTTTTATTTATATTTATAAAAGTTTAAGCAAAAGTATCCATTTAATTAAAAACTAACCCTTAGTATCTGATGCAGGGACAGAGGTACCAATTGTAGATACTCAAGAGATGGCTCTTGATGCAAGGTGGATTTAATCATCTCTTTCAACTGGGTGGGTGATGGTTCCTTACTCTTCCCTTACTTGGTTTCTGCTACCTCCATGCTCAGCCTTCTTCTTTGTACAGAAGTGGAGGTCATACCACCACTTGGATCTTGGATCTTCTTATTTTTTTTCTGCCATCGACCTTTTGTCACTCCATCAGCATTACTTCTGTCCTGAATACTGGTCTATGGTTGTTTCCTTGTGGATTCAGGAACAGACGGGGAAGACTTCCAGAAGAGATGGTTATTGTGCCCCCCACACATCCTTCCACCAGAATCTCTAGGCTGTATCATGAATTGGTCGTTTATGCTGCCTCGGCACTTATTCCTGTGGCTCCTGGCTCAACATCTTCAATATTGAAAGTGTTTGCAAACAATGGCTGGGCTCTGCTTTTCTCAGGAAATACATATCCTCAACTGGTTCTAGTGCACATTAACTCAAGGTGCGGCATTCTCAATTTATAATTAGTATCCAATTTGCTGATTTGGAATTTTAAAACTCCAAATCCTAAAAATTCTGCATTTCCATAAAGTAAATCTTTGTAAATCATCTTTAACATCTTGTATTTTATGATTTGGCATGAGTCACAAGTAAGAAATCTGTATTTTGATCTTTATAAGTCAGTCCACAGGTCATTGATTTTTTTGTTATGCACACTTAGAAAACTCTTCAGGCTTTACAGCAATCACCTTATCAGTGGTTGCTTTTAAGGTTCAAAGATCCCCAACAACTAGGTGAGGATCTCCAAATATGGCAGGCAGGCCTCTCCCAGGGAAAATGTGTGCATGTCAAACAATCAATCAATCAATGGTTTGTTGGGCGCGACTACTCACCCGTAAGGGTGTCAAGGCACTGGGGGTGTGAGGGGTTCAGGTTCAGGTCCATCAAGGAGGGGGGTCTACCGAAGAGCCAGGTTTTGTGGTTTCTTGTGAAGATGGGGAGCGATGTTGTCTGTCTGAGGTGGAGCGGAAGGGTGTTCCAGGCTCTGGCCGCGAGGAAGGAAAAGGAGCGGCCTCCCGATATGGTCTTTCTGGTGCAGGGGACCAGTCCTTATTTTGTGCCGGTGCTTTCTGGTGCTTAGCATCAGCACTTATTTGACAGGGCCAGGGCTCTTGAATTATGCACCTGTATGTGATGGGCCCAGAAATTATTCAAAATAAATGTTCCTACCTGTTCTGCTTCGCTGCATGTCTTCCTGGATGTTTACAGAGTGGCCCACCCAGGTCCAGGCACAATTGAGGGTGTGACGCTGTCATGCGCAGTCAATGTAAAAGGGGCATGTACGTAGTATGCAGGATAGGACCAATTTGCTAGTGCCTGCGCTGCCACACGTGGTGAAATCAGCCGCCCCGCCCAAGATTGTTTCTTGTGACAGGTTACTCTGCTTTTTAACGGCCCAGGATATCTAGTTGGCAATATCGTCCATGCCAGCTGCAGTGAGAGGGGGAGGATTGCTTGATGATGTCATGGCCCACAGAAAGATGTTTCCAGAGAACGTAAAGCTGTCTTCACTTTTGCCCATTTAATCCTCAAATTCACCCTTGCCTTTCTGAAGTGAGGCATTGTGTCCTATTTGCACCAATGCTGCCATCTGCCAAAAACGCTAATAATAAACATTTCCTTTCTTGTCCTGCTTCAGCCGTCATCAGTACAGCTGAAAGGGTAGAAGAATATCATTTTTTTGCAGATTTAAGTAGCACAAACTTGATGACCCAAAGGTTACGTTTACAGGACACGTTCATTCTTTGTTAGGTATGGGGAGATTAAATGATTTGCCCAGATTCACAGGTTGTTGAGCCCACACCAAGACGACCTGGATCCCCAGCTCAAAAGACGGCAGCTCTGCCTGTTAGGCCACATTCACTACACAGTTAGTAATTTCTATCAATCGAGGCATACCTGAAAATGAAGATATTATCACAAAAATTAAGGACATGCCATTTCCTCCAACAACATACACCCATTGTGAACATTTTTACAGTTCACATACTGTTCAAAAAGCTCCGAACACCATAATCCTTTCCTGTACATAATCTGTATGTGGCCACAATCTACCACATTTTTTTTTAAAGGCAGTATATAATATTTCTTTTTCATGACTAGTGCACTTTAATGTCAAAAATGTTTTCCTTTGTAACGGTAAAATGTGACGAAACTCTGCGTATGTTATATTCCTAAGCATCTCAGTTGTAAATGTAATCAGTTTAACAGTCAACATGTGTATTTTTGTGCAGTTCCATGGTTGCTAGGAGCTGCTTTTGTATGACCTCCAGGTTACCTAAATGACAAAAGTCAGCATATCCTCTTTGTTTAAGGTGTGTGGAAGGTGTCATGAAGACTTGGGGTAGGTGGCAAGCTGCAGCTTCAGCCAGTACTAATTTTCCAGTCAGCATGCCTTTCTATGTCGATTTTTTAAGCCCATCTGTGTTGCACAAAAATACAAGCCCCGTGATACAAAGTGATATTTTGTACAAAGCCAGGAGTGATTGAATGTGTCAGACAAAACACTGAGCCTCCCAGCTGCATTGAACTTAACACTCACCCCTAATACTTACACAAATGATGGGAGAAGGCTCGAGTTGTAAGAAGGGAAATAGTAAGGATTTTGTGATTCATGGGCAAAACTTATTTTGTGTGAAACTGTTGAGAACAGGTTTGAATTTATGATCCAGTTTCAGTTCTTTCATGCCCTCCTTGGCTAAGTCACTGACAGTGCACAGGCATACTCTCCAAATTATCAATGTGTTTTCATCAAATATTCAGGGATAGTGATGCGTGTTTTTAATATTGTAATACAGCAACTGACTAAAAGTATTGTAAATAATCTCTTTGACAATTTCCTGTTTTGAATATGAGAGGTCATGTTTCAATCTAAAAGAAGCTTTATGAATGTTACATGGGTGTATGATCAAAGTCCCACAGGGCCAAGGACTGTGTGATTAATTCTTCTGGTAAAGGTCTTGTGTTAAGACATACATGTGGGAAAAGCTGACAAATGCCAGTGTGGTAAAGTTCCCAGTGGAAGGATTCAGTTCCTTATATGTGGTAAAGAGGCTGACGTGTGGCTAATGTCTGTGTGGTAAAGTAAGTAACTGGGTTAAGATGATTCTGCTTTGCGATTGTGTGTTAAACAGCCGAATATAATGTATTAAAAATGTCTTGTGTGATGCATGGTTCCTTCCATGTGGTGAATGTTCATTTGGATAAAAGATCTCCCTTGTGCTGCTGGGTCCCACTGGGTAAAAGTGTGTTTAAAGTGTTGTGAACTGTTACTTACTGTACGTCAGGCAGCCTGGCGTCGAAGCACTACAGGACCCTTGAGGAGCCAGGGACCCACCGTAACCATGTGGTGGTATTACATCTGGCTTTTAGCAGTGCCAGTTGAAGATGTGTGTATGAAGCTAATAGCGTAAGTGGATGGGGCCAGTGGAGGAAGTGGGTTTAGTCGGTGAAGTGGGTGTGCCCTTCTAAATTGTTTTAGCACCTGGACTTACTATTTTACAAATGAAGCACTGCTGGGGACCATGGCGTAGGAGAGCTGGGCTGATCGTAGGGTCCTTTGGGGTGCGTGGAATTTGAGTCTACTGTTCAGGTATGCTGGTCTGGTGTTGTGGAGGGCCTTGTGTGTGTGAGTGAGCATCTCGAAGGTGACTCTCGTCTCAATGGGGAGCCAGTGGATTGTGTTCAGGTGCTGGGAGGGTGTGTATCACTTACAACGCAACTTTTACGTCGTAATGCTGTTACAACGCAGCTATTACAACGCAGGATCCATTACAACGCATGGCATTACAACGCATGGCATTACATCGCAGATGCTATTACAACGCATACCATTACATCGTAAGTATTGGTAAGTATATAATTTATTTTAATTTTATTTAATATTATATAAATGATTTAATTAATATTAATTATAAATAAAAATAAATAAAAATATTTATTTATGTTTTTAAATATTATAAATTAAATTTATTATTTTAAGTAATTTTTTAAATAAATATGAGTATAGGAGTATATGTATAGGTGTTTGGGGGTACAGGGTGTTTTTAGGTTTCAGGGTAGGGTTTGGGTTTTGGGGTACAGGGGTGTTTTTAGGTTTCAGGGTAGGGTTTGGGTTTTGGGGTACAGGGGTGTTTTTAGGTTTCAGGGTAGGGTTTGGGTTTTGGGGTACAGGGGTGTTTTTAGGTTTCAGGGCAGGGTTTGGGTTTTGGGGTACAGGGGTGTTTTTAGGTTTCAGGGCAGGGTTTGGGTTTTGGGGTACAGGGGTGTTTTTAGGTTTCAGGGTAGGGTTTGGGTTTTGGGGTACAGGGGTGTTTTTAGGTTTCAGGGCAGGGTTTGGGTTTTGGGGTACAGGGGTGTTTTTAGGTTTCAGGGCAGGGTTTGGGTTTTGGGGTACAGGGGTGTTTTTAGGTTTCAGGGTAGGGTTTGGGTTTTGGGGTACAGGGGTGTTTTTAGGTTTCAGGGCAGGTTTTGGGGTACAGGGGTGTTTTTAGGTTTTAGGACAGGGTTTGGGTTTTGGGGTACAGGGGTGTTTTTAGGTTTTAGGGCAGGGTTTGGCTTTAGGGATAATTAAATTATATTTACCATTTTAAAATTAATTGAAATATATTTAATAAATTAAATTAATTATTTTACATTAATTACATTTATTAATTAAATTATTAAATTAAATAATTTAATATTATTAATTTAATTTAATTTCATTATAAAAAATATGTACATTAAACTAATTACTTTTTTTAATTAAATTAAATTAATTACAATTTTTATTATATTTACATTTATTAAATAGATATTATTTTATTAAATTAAATTAATGACAATTTTTAAATGTCTTTTAATTAAATTATTTAAAAAAATTTAATTACAATAAACTAAATAACATTTTAAAAAAAAAGTCAACTTACCTATACTTACGATGTAATGCCATGCGTTGTAATAGCATCTGCGATGTAATGCCATGCATTGTAATGACATCCGTTGTAATGGATCCCGCGTTGTAAAATCTGCGTTGTAACGGAATGCGTTGTAATACAACGCGTTGTACTGACACCAATCCGCTGGGAGATGTGGCAGTATCTTGGCAGGTTCAGGACCAGTCTTGCAGCAGCATTCTAGATGTTTTGTAGTTTACGGGTGAGGTTTTTGTTTATTCCGGCGTAGAGTGTATTGCCATAGTCGAGTGTTCTGGTGACCAGGGTGTGAGTGACGGGCTTTCAGTGTTCGAGGGGGATCCATTTGAAGGTCTTACTGTTGAAAGTTAGGCTGAAACCGTCAACATTATCGGCGCCCTCTTGCTCTCCTTAACCTTTTCGTGCGCGTAAAACAGCCGCCATTTTGAACACCATGGCTTCCCTGCTCCCGCCGAGAGCCAGCGCGCCTCTCTCCCATTCCTAACTTCGCCGGCATCCCCCACATACTGACAACCCCCCCGCCTGCACCTGCCGCGAATCATAAAACCCCTCTTCAGCGCTGCTCTGCCCCAGACCCTCGTCCTGTTCCCAGCGCGACACCTCCCTTCTTCCCATTTATGATCCCCGGCCCTTTGATGCAAACCCCATTTCCCCGTGTGCCCGTTTGTCTTCCCCGTTCCCAGGCCGACACCCAGCTCTACCGATACCAATCCCTTGCCCCTCCCCGTACAATAGAAAGCTTTCCTCCTCTAAGGACCCCCGAGATGATCAAAGCCCCCCCCCATCCCACGAGATCCGATCGAAACCCACACACACTGTGGATCGACGGAATACCCAGCTGCGCGATGATCATCACCTGTTGTGAACGGGGCGGGGACTTCCACTGTAACCTTGCGTGGGAACGGGCTGGGAAAGGGGGGATTCTGAGGATGTCTTTCCGTACTTCAAAGTATCAACGAGAATGTGTTACATGCAATAAACAGATAAACGTGTGTATAAGAGGCCAGGCCTCAGGGATGCAGTTAGAGCACCTCAGAACGATACCTTCTGTCCGTTTCGTTGTGTTCTCCTCCGGAGCGAATAAAAACCTTGTTTCCTGCCTTCCAGTCTCCAGCGCCTGCCTCTTCAATAGTTTAACTTCTTTGTGGGTTCGAGAGGCGACACCACCGGGCAATAATTAAGGATCTTATATTCTGGTTGGTAGTGCCCCCCCCAGTTAGATTCCACAATTGGCGCCCAACGTGGGGCCCATCAGCGACCCATGGATCCAGTGGGAGAGGTCCTGACGACAAAGTGAACGACTGCAACGATCGGGAACGCGTCTGTCCGATAGACCCTCGTCTGACAGCCGATCATCCGAACTTCACTGGTTCCGAACAGACCTCTCTCGAGTGATCTACGGTCCTGACTGGGAACCATCAGGAGTGCCGCGAGGATAACGGAGAAGAGAGGACGATCGGGCGCTGGATTCGGAAGACAGGAAACTGTCCATGCGGTCCGGGTAAGGTCGTGTAACCACGACAAGTCACGAAATAATTGTTTGATTGCCTGTTTGTTTAAAAATACTAGTATTGCTCTTTTTGTTGATTTGGAGATTCACTGTCTGCAAACGGAGAAGCAACGGTCTCTCTCTTTGCAAGCAGTGGAGAATAGGTAGGCCAGAGGCGTGCCTATTTTCTCCCCCACCCAATAATCACTTGAAACTGAACTGTTGTTCACAAACTATTGTTTCCTGGAGATTCCCTGTCTGCAAACAGGGAAGAGACCACCCTCTTTGCAGATAGTGAAAAGGGTAGGTAACGCAAATCTTTGCGGACCAACTCATTCTCCCCATTGTTATTTATCGGTCTTTTGTTATCTTGATCTATGAGGGATTCACTGTCTGCAAACGGAGAAACAACGGGCTCTCTCTTTGCAAACAGTGGAGGATAGGTAGGGCAGCAGCCGTGCTTATTTTTTCCCCCGCCCAATAATCACTTGAAATTGAACTGTTGTTCGCAAACTATTGTTTCCTGGAGATTCCCTGTCTGCAAACAGGGAAGAGACCACCCTTTTTGCAGATAGTGAAAAAGGTAGGTAACGCAAATCTTTGCTGACCTGCTCATTCTCCCCATTGTTATTTATTGGTCTTTGGTTTTTGATCCATGAGGTATTCACTGCCTGCAAACAACGTAGAATAGAAATATTCTGTCCAGTCTTTGCACCTAGTGATAAGATAGGCAGTGCTGACTTTTTAGTCCCTCGTTACGAGCCGTCATGTCTGTCTTCTCCCCACTGATTAGTAGCCTGTTTAGCCCGGACCGCTTATTAGAGATGGACCATCCAGCCCCACTGGAAGGCACCCCTAATAAGGACATGTTCATGAAGCATGGATTGACCGCTATTGCCTATAGTAAACTATGGCATAAATATACAAAACAGGGTCAAGAAAGTCAATGGCCCCTGATAGGATCCTTCGATGATGATAAAATAAAAACGCTAGAAACTGCCCTAGGTAAAAATAAGACAACACCTACTATGCTGGATAGCTTCGGCATGTGGCGAAAAGAAACTGAACAGCGTAAAAAGAAAACTGAGAGTAGGTTGGAAAAAGAGCTGCAGAAAGCAGCCCACCTAGCTGCTCAGAAACTAAAAAAGGAGATAGAGGAAAGAGAGAAAGCTAAACAGAAACTAGAAAGGGAAACGCCAAGCCAGTGTCCGGTTAGAACCCCCTCCATGCTCTACCCTGATTTACCCTCGAAACGACAAGCCAATGAGGACCTGCTGTTAGGTCCTCCTATCATCTACATGCCCCCTCCATATGCCCCTTCTCAACCCTTGGCGCAGCACGCGCCACCCCCAGGTACAAACAAAGGTACCGCCACAGCGTCGGCCCCAATGGCCTCTGTGCCGGCCGAACCCCTTGTATTAAAACCCGCATCAACAACGACGCTAGACGACCATGAGACTCGAGGGGCTGGCCCTGCAAGAACAAACAGGCTAGACAAAGATGAGCGAGCGGGGATCGACAAAATAGCAAGGACACTGGTAGAAAGGAAGGATGATGAAGAGTACATCACAGATATGTTCAGCTCGTATACAGGGAGTCACAGGCGACATTTTACCGTACGACTGTGTTATCATGTCTTGAATGCATACGAGGACCGATATCGAGAAAAAGGTCCCGAGAGCCTAAGGACTCTGTACCGGAAGGTCGATATCGGGGATGAGGGCGAGTGTGATGTGTCGGACCTCCTTACGCGTACGCTTGAGGTTTTCCGCCACCTCACTGAACGAAAGCCGGGAGCTAAATCCGCAGCCCCCGTAGTGACCGAACCGCCAACCGAGCAATCTAACACCATGATGCCGATACGTGAGGCTGCCCCTTACTGGGTTCCTCCTCGGGGTACAGGGACTCACGATGATGCAAACAACCAAGATGCGAAGGGGAGGGTAGTATACAACTGGGTCTACCAGCCATGGGACCGGCAAGAGATACTGACATTCCGGAAATCTCTACCCGACCTACGTAAAAACCCCACTGCCTTCTATACTGAATTGGGTACAGCCCTGGGTTCAACGATCATGACCCTGGCTGACATCGACTTGTTCTTCGGGTTATGTCTACCAGCTGATGTGTGGAAGCAAATCCGGAAAGTCGACCACCTTGAGCTGTTTGGACATACCTGGTCACAACTCGATGAACTGGACAAACAACGGGGACCAGGACAAAAGCCGTTGAAATCCATTCTAGACCTCCCAGATAAAATCGTAGAGAAATTAAAAACCCAAGTCCCAGAAAAGAAAGTGGACTGGTCGATAGTAACAGCCTGTCGCCAAAAACCCCAGGAGGACGTATCGGAGTACTTCTGCCGGTTTGAAACGGTGTTCTCCGATTACAGCGGCCAGGACATGACCACTGCAACCGGACACCATCTGTTTGTCCAGAATTATGTTAAGGGCCTATCATTGGAAATCTCCCAGAAACTGCAGGCCAGCGAGAGTAGTTGGGCAGCCTCCAAACCTACGGCGATTCTCCAAATGGCCCAATATTATGAGCATCAGAAAAATGAAAACGATAGGGCGACAGAGAAAAAGAAGAAAGACTTAAAAGAGAGGGTGATGATTGCCAAACTGCAAGGGGTGACTATAGGACGAGACCAATACCGAGGAAACTACCAGACGAACGTCCCTAAGACTGCATTTCCCCAGGACCGCACTCTGACTCCCTACAGTGGACGCACAGACCTTAGAGAAGACCAGTGCGCTTTCTGCAAAGGGACTGGCCATTGGAAATCCCAGTGCCCAGTTCTTCTGGAAATGATCAGAAACAGAGACCCCAGGGATGTAGCAAACGGACCGAGACCTAAGGGACCACCACGAGGGCCCCCAAATGACGCAACGAACGACAGATCAAGCAGACCAAATACGTTCGATCGACCCAGACAGAACCAATATCAACAATCTGACTATGACGACACTCACACCTTTGCATAGGACAGCCAAGGGCGAGGGAGGGATCCAGTCGAGCTCTATGTTGACCAGCAGGGCCCTTATGTCACCGCTAAGGTCCTGGGTACCAAGTCTCCATTTCTGGTAGACACTGGCGCAACACGTAGTGCGTTATCTAAACGACTGATTCCAAGGGCACCCTTGTCTGGCTCACTCATAACATCGACAGGTTTCGATGGAACGCCCTCCACCAACCCTTTGTCTGCCCCGATTCTCTTTGACGTAGAAAACAACACCACCGACACCACGTTCTTGCTTTCCTCCAATAGCCCTGACGCCATTATGGGACTTGACTTACTGAAACACTTCCGAGCGACGATTAGGTGTTCTCAAGATGGAGTTCGAGTGTTTCTTTACGACAACCCCGTTCTGCTTAGACATTGTTCCCCCCGACACATGTTTTCCATCACCGACGTCGACGCGTCCCTGCTTGACACTCTACCTCCGTATCTGTGGGCCAAAGCGGATTCGGACGTAGGGCGTATGTTAATTGACCCAGTGCACATTACTGTCCGACCAGACGCTACACTCCCAAAACTCCCACAATATCGGATATCGCCAGAGGGCGAGAAGGCATTGGTAATGATTATCCAGTCACTGATAGACGCAGGAGTGGTAGAGGAAGTGGTTAGCAACGTTTGCAACAGCCCTATCCTGCCCATTATCAAGAAGCAGGGAGAGGGAGATGAGAAAGCATACCGTTTCATCATCGACCTCCGAGAGATCAACAAAGTGGTGGTACCCCAGTACCCTGTGGTCTCAGACATCACCACCATCCTGACCTTGATTCCATCCACTGCCACCACCTTTTCCGTCATCGACCTCAAGAACGCATTCTTCTCCATCCCCATCCACCCAGACAGCCGATATCTCTTCGGCTTTACCCTAAAATCCCGCTCATATAGGTTTTGCCGAGCCCCTCAAGGCTACACGGAGAGCCCTAGCATCTACAGCCAGGCCCTCAAAAGACAACTAGACCAAGTCCGGTTACCCGACGGGGTGGTGTTGGTACAATATGTCGATGACATCCTTTTGGCAGCCGACACCACCCCTCTAGCGGTTACCGCCACCATTCAACTCTTGCACTTCCTTGCGGAAAATGGCCACAAGGTCTCCAAGAAGAAGTTGCAATTCTGCCTACCCCAGGTCACTTACCTAGGCCACCTTCTGTCCAAAGATGGAAGGAAACTCACCCCTGATCGAATCCAAACCATTCTAGATACCCCTGTCCCTAAAACCCAGAAGCAGGTTCGCTCCCTATTAGGCCTCACCTCCTTCTGCCGACAATGGTTGCCAAACTTCAGCCTCGTTGTAAAACCACTGCTTTCTCTGCTAAACAAAGACGTCCCTTTCCCACTCCCTTGGACTCCTGAGTGTCAAACCTCCTTCACAGAACTACGAGATGCCCTTTGCTCAGCCCCTGTCCTGGGTACCCCTGATTACAAAAAGCCCTTCTCCCTTTACACTCACGAAAGGGAGGGGTGCGCTTTATCTGTCCTGACCCAGGCCATCGGTCCTAAGCAACGACCGTGCGCTTACTTCTCTGCCACTCTTGACCCTGTCGCCAGAGCCTTGCCTGCCTGCCTTCGAGCTGTAGCTGCTGCTGCAGTCTCTATCCGACAGAGTGAGGGGATTGTACTCTCGAATTCCCTCACGGTACTGGTACCCCATGCAGTCGACACCCTCCTGAACCAAACCAAGACGCAACATCTGACGAGTGCACGACTGACTGGATACGAACTAACCTTGCTTGCCCCCCATATCGCCCTGAAAAGATGCACCACACTGAACCCAGCAACTCTGTTACCCTTGCCAGAGAACGATCCCAATGCGCACCCCGTACATGACTGCGTGACTCTTACGGATGAACAGACCAGGAGTAGGGTCGACCTCAGAGACACAGCTTTCCCTGACCCCGACGGGGAGTTGTGGGTGGACGGTTCTTGCATCAAACTCTCCGATGGTACCACTTCCGCTGCCTATGCAGTCACCACGGCTCGAACTGTAGTAGAAACAGCCCGCATCACCCAGCGATCTGCCCAGGCAGCGGAACTGATTGCTTTGACGCGAGCCTGCATCCTGGCAACAGGAACCACGGCAAACATTTACACTGACAGCCAGTATGCCTTCGGGGTGGTTCACCATTTTGGGCTCCTCTGGAGGGAGAGAGGATACTTGACCTCACACGGCACACCCATTTTGCACGGGGATTTAGTCTCCGCCTTAATCGAAGCTGTCCTCCTCCCCAACAGACTTGCCGTTATCAAATGCCAGGCACACAAGAAAGTGACAGACATTATCGGACAGGGAAATGCACTAGCCGACATTACCGCCCGAACAACAGCTGAAAATAGAACGACAACACATATGTACGTGACCAGGTCACAAGCAGAAAACTGGACTGACGCCAAGGACACAATTAGAGACATACAAACGACTAGCACACAACACGAATTGACTGAATGGACACGGGTGGGGTTGAAAGACGATGAAGGCTGCTGGCGGACAAAAGACACGAACAAATGGCTACTACCTGATTCGTACTTGATTCCCATATTAACCATGGCACACTCCCCTGCCCACATAGGATCAGCCCCCATGATCGAACTTGTCTCCAGGGTTTGGCACAATGACAAGATCCCAGATTCCGCCAAACGCCTGGTTCAACAATGTTTAATATGCCTGCAACACAACCCCGGGAAAGGAACTGTAGTACCCCGGGGGGGATTTGGGGTCCCAAACCACCCATTTGAAGTCCTGCAGATGGACTACATCCAGCTAGACAGATGCCAAGGCCTGAAATATGTACTTGTCGTGGTGTGCGCATTTAGCAAATGGGTGGAAGCATATCCGACCCGTGACAACACCGCTATGGCCACTGCAAAGGTCCTGTTAAAGGAGTTTTTCCCCCGTTATGGCCTCTGTCGTGTTTTATGGAGTGATAATGGCCCCCACTTTGTAGCCAACGTTATCCAGCTCATCCTAAATGGGCTGGGTATTAAACAGAAATTCCACGCAGTCTTCCACCCTCAATCTGCTGGGCTTGTCGAACGACACAATGCCACACTCAAGCTTAAACTGGCCAAAATAGTGGCTACGACGGGCCTGAAATGGCCAGACGCCCTCCCACTGGCATTGCTATCGATGCGCTCCACCCCCACCCGACATCACTTAACCCCTTATGAAGTTGTCTTCGGTCGACCCATGAGCGTCTGGTCTGCCCCGAAACCAACTTCCATTCATGACGTTCCGGATGTCCTAATGTCTGATTATCTGTACAAATTGACTGAAACTTTGTCTGTCCTTCATCAGCAGGTGCAGCAGGCCATCCCCGATGCTTCCAGGGGTCCGGGTCACGCCATCCAGCCGGGGGACTTCGTGCTGATCCGAAATTTTCAGCGATCAAAGAGTTTGGAACCCCGGTGGACGGGCCCCTGGCAAGTGCTGATCACCACTCGGACCGCACTTCGAGTGGAGGGGAAGAAACATTGGCTGCACGCCCATCACGGCAAAAAGGTCTCTCCAACCCTGGCCACGACAGACACCGTCAACACCCAAGAAGAGCTCCTGAGCCAGGACCGACCATCGTTGAACTGCTATCCTGACACAGAGACACTTGAACTTTCAAAACATCCTGACCCCACTGTGCCATCTCGAGAAGGGTATTTCCTGCGGCGAAAGGAGGGAGCTTCGGCTAAGTAGGCCACGGACTAGGTTAAAGAATCTCAGAACGGTGACCCAAACTACCAAGGGTTACCTGGAGAGAAGCTAAAACTAAGTCTGTGGTCCTGCCCACTACCGAGCACCTTGAAGACGAAGATGATGGAAGCGCCAAATAAGAAGATGATGGAAGCGCCAAACAAGAAGCCGACGGAGACAGCAGGAAATACCCACTACAGAAATCCGAGAACAGACAGACTCCATAGCTCAAAGACAATTGCACTCTTCATCGTAATCCTCCTCTGTTTTCTCCTCATGACTACGCTCTGGATTATGGAAGAACACGCACCTGCTCACGAAACATTTCTAACCACTGCTCAGCCTACCACCATGAAGGAACATTATCTAATTTCGCTCTCTCCTCAACTAAGAGAGAGGCGAAAGGAGTTTTGGAACAACTCTTTCGTGCAGCTACTTCACCAGCACAAACTTGCCACCAACGCCACCAACTGCTGGATCTGTGGGTTGCTACCCCACGCCACTGGACATTCAATACCATTCATCCCTTCACCCTTCTCCGTCCACGGCTCCTGCCTTGCCTGGCTGATCCTCCTGCAAGAGAGCTATACGGGAAATGCCACCTCCAGCAGAACTGCAGCACATTCTTCTCATGGGGCCGGGCGAAACAAGACAAAGACACACTTCTGCCCGCTGACCCCCAGCGACTCAATCCAAATGGACATCCCGGCCAAAGAACGAATCGAAATGCAGGTGTTCAACAATCCGACCAGACCCACCTTCTCCTATCTGCGGAAACGAACGGCTGCCACTCTGACTGTGGCCCTGACGGTCATCAACGTCACAGGCCACATGTGTGTAGAAGGACTTGGGACACAGCTGGTGGGTCGCAGCGCTTGCCGCTTTACCAGCACTCTGGATTCCACGGATCCGCCTTCCTTTGTGTCATCTCCAAACATGTATTTCATCTGCGGCACGAAGGCCTACACCTGGCTCCCCAAAGGCTGGGGGGGCACTTGCTACATCTCCTTCGTCCTTCCTCCAACTTATGTGGCTCCAGCGAATCACCACAGGCAAAAACGAGCCAAAGACGTTGAGCAAGCCGACTCAACAGGGGCACAGTTCCTCGATGCTATGAAAGGACTCGTCCCCCTCTGGGGCCCGATGGCAAACAGCCGTGCCATCCGACATTTGACTCAGGCAGTCGAGACAACCATGAACATCACAGCGGGCATCTTTGCCAACAACACTGCCGAGCTCCAAGCGGTCCGTTTGGTGGCTCTGCAGAACCGCCTCGTTTTAGATGTGGTTCTGGCGGACCGTGGAGGAGCATGCCGCATTATTGGGGCCAGCTGTTGTACATACATACCGGACAACTCACCCTCAGTGTACAAAGCCATCGAACATCTTCACAGACTCTCATCGGAAGTTCACCAAGAGCAAGAAGAATGGTCGCTTGGTGGTTGGTTCTGGGACACCGTCAAAAGCTGGGGCTGGAGACTGCTCACCATTATCCTGATTCCCGTAGTTGTAATATGTGGCCTATGCTTAGGGATTCAATGTTTGCCACCTATGTGTTCTTTATGTGCGAGTTGCATTTTTCCCAAAACTGTGGACATTGGAAGCGAACATATGAGAGCATTGTATGATACCGAAGTTAGGAATTTGATGAAAATTGACATTGAGTAAGCAAGTTGGCTAGATATGTTGAAAAGGGAGGACTGTTGAAAGTTAGGCTGAAACCGTCAACATTATCGGCGCCCTCTTGCTCTCCTTAACCTTTTCGTGCGCGTAAAACAGCCGCCATTTTGAACACCATGGCTTCCCTGCTCCCGCCGAGAGCCAGCGCGCCTCTCTCCCATTCCTAACTTCGCCGGCATCCCCCACATACTGACAACCCCCCCGCCTGCACCTGCCGCGAATCATAAAACCCCTCTTCAGCGCTGCTCTGCCCCAGACCCTCGTCCTGTTCCCAGCGCGACACCTCCCTTCTTCCCATTTATGATCCCCGGCCCTTTGATGCAAACCCCATTTCCCCGTGTGCCCGTTTGTCTTCCCCGTTCCCAGGCCGACACCCAGCTCTACCGATACCAATCCCTTGCCCCTCCCCGTACAATAGAAAGCTTTCCTCCTCTAAGGACCCCCGAGATGATCAAAGCCCCCCCCCATCCCACGAGATCCGATCGAAACCCACACACACTGTGGATCGACGGAATACCCAGCTGCGCGATGATCATCACCTGTTGTGAACGGGGCGGGGACTTCCACTGTAACCTTGCGTGGGAACGGGCTGGGAAAGGGGGGATTCTGAGGATGTCTTTCCGTACTTCAAAGTATCAACGAGAATGTGTTACATGCAATAAACAGATAAACGTGTGTATAAGAGGCCAGGCCTCAGGGATGCAGTTAGAGCACCTCAGAACGATACCTTCTGTCCGTTTCGTTGTGTTCTCCTCCGGAGCGAATAAAAACCTTGTTTCCTGCCTTCCAGTCTCCAGCGCCTGCCTCTTCAATAGTTTAACTTCTTTGTGGGTTCGAGAGGCGACACCGCCGGGCAATAATTAAGGATCTTATATTCTGGTTGGTAGTGCCCCCCCCAGTTAGATTCCACATTACATAGGAGGAGGAGGATGTGGAAGCAGGAGGACGAGACGGACGAGACGGAGTTGACCTGGTCCATTTTGAGCTCTGAATCCAGGATGATTTCCAGGTTGCGTGCATAGTTTGTGGAGGTTGGCGGGTGTCCGAGGGCACGGGCCACCAGGTGTCATTCCAGGCATTGGGGTTTGGGTCCATGATGAGTACTTCTGTTTTGTTGTTATTAATTTGTAGGCAGCTGATTTTCATCCATATGGCAATGGCTTCCAAGCCTTCTTGAAAGTTGTGTCTGTTGGTTTTGGGTTTGTTGGATAGGGAGAGGATAAGTTGGATGTCATCTGCGTATTACACAATGTTGAGTCCGTAGGTTCTGACGATGGGGGCGAGTGGAGCCATGTAGATGTTGAAGAACATAGGCCTGAGGGAGGACCCCTGGGGGACTCTGCATGATGTTGGTGTAGGGTTTGAGAAGAAAGGGGGAGTCTGACCCGCTGCGTTCTGCCAGAGAGGAAGGAGCGGATCCCCTCGAGGGCCGTGTCCTGGATCCCGGCGTCCTGGAGCCTGCATATTAGGATGAGGTGAGAGACTGTCTCGAATGCCGCTGAGAGGTCGGGGAGGATGAGGGCTACTGTTTCTCCTATGTCCAGTAGGGAGCGGATGTCGTCTGTTGCGGAGAGGAGGGTTGTTTCTTTTCTGAAGCCGGATTGGGGGGAGTCGAGGATGTGCTCTTCAATGAATGTGGCGAGTTGGCTGTTGATGCTTCCTTGATGACTTTCGCTGGGAACGGGAGCAAGGAGATGGGTCTGTAGTTTTTGAGGTCAGTGGGGTTCGCCGAGGGTTTCTTTAGGAGGGGGTTGACCTCAGCGTGTTTCCAGTCATCGGGGCACAAGGCAGTCACCAGGGAGCGGTTGATGGTGTGGTGGAGCATGGGTGCGATGGTGTCGGCGGCTCTGTTGAAGATGTGGTGGGAGCAGGGGTCCGTGGGGGCCTCAGAGTGGATTGACTTCATTGTCGTCAGTGTGTCTTCAGTGGTGAGGACTGAATTGTTAGGTACAAAGAAAATGTGCTATGATTGTCAATCTCAAATAGTAATTCCAAATTAAGGTGAAAATGAGTACTATTCCAATTCTTATAATAACACATTACCAATCACCATAGTTCCTCATCAAGATCAGTATTCTATTATATTGCACGATTAATCTTTGCAAAAAAAGTTTAAACAAAATATGAACACGTTATAAACAAATGTATTCATTCCCAGTTTATCTCCTCAACTCAAAACTGCATCATTCCATCTTCTCAATGAGACAAAGCAAACCTCTATTTATCTAAACAAACTTCCTTAAATACATGTGATAGGGTCTATGGCATCTGAGGTAATTTCAGGTATTTCGGCATACCTGTTGTAATTGCAAATCAAAACGAGTGGAATTAGAGAATGAAAACCAATCACAATAATCTTTTTTTGAATCCCTTGTGCATGCAAACCAGGTCTAACACATATTAATTTCCCTCTTGTTGTCTTTCCATTGATTAAATGTTAACTTACTACAATAACGTATTATATTTCGATTGTTTCCACAATCTGTTACCTCAGTCCACAACCAAAACGTAAAAGGGAAATGCTTAGAAAAAGCTTCCAAAGATTGCAGCATTTTAAATAAAACACATATGTTCATATCTTCAGATGAGAAACATGAATCCAAAATCTATCCAGTCCATCCTACTTCTCATCCTTGCAAATCTCTCTGATAACAAGCACCCATTTTAAATATTAATCAATATTCATTTATGTGTATCTATTACATCCAAATGACAAAATATTTCTAAAAGTAAAGACAATAGCATCAATTCATGCAGAGAAAGGACATGAATCCACAATCTCTCCAAACCACTCTACTTCAGACCACCATACACTATCTCCACATATCACTATGATGCAAAGCTGCAATCCTTTATATAATCCAGTATGTATTTCCTTGTATTTTTTTACAGAAATAACAGCACTTTTATAAATTGACATAGCATCGTTTCCTGCAGAGAAAGCATGCAATCTCAGTCTCTCACTGCTCCTCTAGCCTTCATTTACACAGCATATCACTTGCCCCAGCCTCGGATATAACGTCTGTCTATAGAAACGGTTAACCTTGATGTTATGTCAATATTTTACCTCACAGCAAGCTCCTTTTATTTAGAAATATTATCATTATTCTTGATCGCTTATTAGCTTTCTAATCCTCTTCAAAATTATCCATCCTTTATCTCTTAATAGTATATTATGTATGTTCTACCTATACATACAATAAAACAGATTCCAATAATATTCACATTTCATACTTTTCCCTGGAGGACACTAATTCTGCAATACAGGGCCAGAAAGGGCAAGGCCCCTGTCACAGATAAAATCTTGACTGGCCTATTGTGTTCAGACCTGCAGTTTCGGTGGCTTATATCAGTGCTCTCTCAAATGCTATAGCCACTGGAGCTCTGGTTCCCCCTTCATGGAACAAGACGGAAATAATGTGTATTTATGAAAAAGGATCTCACAATTCCCTATCGGCCAATCAATCTCATTGATAACATTCACAAAATATTTTGTAAACAGATTTTATATAAGCTGGAAGACGTAGGATAGAAGATAGTGAGGTCCCTTGCCATTTCAGAGCATGGTTCAGGTCCAGGATCAGCACGGTGGACCAGGTCTTTGACTTGCAAGCATAATTTCAACAAGCTATTTACTAATCTGATGTCTTATAGGAATATTTTGATAGTTTTTTCAAAACCTAAGTTAAAGTTTGATAAATCTTAACCTCTCCAAAAACTGAAAAAAATCTTTTAAAGGATTTCTTGAAAATCGATTGCCTACATCATTCTCTCCTATCACTTTTAACATATAGTACAATCTACTTAGTACTCAGTGTTTAAACCTTGAAAACAAATGAATGACAACAGTTTGATAGAGGAAATAAACTTCATCAACTGTTGGAAGTGTGTTAATCCCGCAAATGTCTTTCAGACATGTCCAGTGTTTCCTGTATCTTCCTCTATAATGTATAGGGATATGGTCAATACCACAAAAATGTGTCACTTCCAATGTCTGCTCTGCAATGTTTGTTTGCAAGATGCATTCTCAGCAGTGATCTACTCCCTATCTTCTTTATGGAGCTGATTATAAAACCCACACTCTCTTGAGCCACCTTGATCGTCATTGAACTTTGTTTCCTGAATTAGAAATCGGAACCATGGAATACATTGCAAGATCCTCATTTTGGGCTAAGTTGAATATCCATTATACTTCGAGAAGACTGTACATAAAATACTGAGTAAGTATAATTATTCCATTTAGAATTCATTCCTTACCTTGCTATACTACAATACTTATTGAGGGCAGTCCGTTCCTTTGAAGCTTTGCCACAGGCTGAACCTATTTATTGATGTTTGGATGGCTGAAAAATGGTGACACCTTTTGGCATACAGTGAAGTGCCTTGGTCCCAAGAAGTTCCGTTCTGAAGAGACTCCGATAGTAGTAGAGGATCAAAACATCATCGGTAATTGACAAAGGATATTCTGAAGAACAACAGAACACACTCTAGGACTCTATGATTAATTCAGAAACTTCAAAGGGCATCCTTTAACTCAAATAACCAATTCTTTGTTATACAACTGTCACTTTAGCCTTATTCACTTGATGTTTATTTTCACTTCACTTGGGTCACATAAGTCACGTGTTTTGTCTCTCAATCAGTATTTAAATAGTGTAAATATACAGTGGAGGTTATGAGTGTATGTTTGTTTCTTAACATATTTTGTAGTTGCAAATAAAGAGCACTCGCTTTGGCGGAAGTAAGTGTTGAATATAATCTCTGTTGGGCTGTTTTTCTCTCCAGTTATGTTTCTTTCAAAAGTCATAGACTAAATGAAACTTGAATGAAAAATATTTTTAGGTAACATTTTGACTGTATCAAGTGCTAACTACGCTTAAATCACTGCAAGATAGATGGAACGAATCATTGACAAAATATCGAGTACCACAGTATTGAAGTACAAAAATATTGTGATAAAAATATCGAAGTCAAGAAAATCACCATCCTATCTACATCGTGGTAAGTACAAAATTTAGAGAAAAAAAATATTGATGTCTAAAATATCATTTGTTAAAAATATCATTTTTTTATGTTAAAAAAATAATGTAAAATAAAGGGGTAACCATCTCTCTCAGAACGGATTACGTGGAAATCCTGCTGCTCCCCTAATCTTGGGGAGTAATGTAGGAGTAAGCTCTGTCAATCACAGGTTAAAACTAACAAATCGATTCTCACCACTGAGCCAGATGGACGGGAATGATTGACTGATAGGTGGCTCCCCTATACGGAGGCAAGTGGGTGGACCCAAATACCCTGCCTAATAGATATGGGCCAAAAGTGCCAACTCAAGTTAAAATACTGAGTTGGAACATAGCTGGATTAGGAAATAAAATGGATGATCCCTTATGGAACGATTTACTTAGGGATTATGATTTTATTGGGCTTCAATTGCAAACACAACAGTGATGGACAGAATGTGGATCAATGTCACACATTCACCCCAGTCCAAAGATCTGGGCCCAAATCCATCGTTTTTCCACTCCACACCACCCTGGGTTAGACAATGGCGATATGCAAATCAGCGCTGACCCTGTGCCCCATGGGAACAGTCCAGTCCGAACTACAAAAGCCATGTCCTTCCCAGAACAGAATCAAGCATCCGAGGACCGGCCCGGTTTCGAGGTAACACCTCTCATCAGCCCGGCTAGCTTGACTCCAGTGGTGTGGAGTGCCTGGGACTCACGTCTGAGCATCCCCAGTACACTTAGAGCGGTAATTGCAAACACAACAGTGATGGACAGAATGTGGATCAATGTCACACATTCACCCCAGTCCAAAGATCTGGGCCCAAATCCATTGTTTTTCCACTCCACACCACCCTGGGTTAGACAATGGCGATATGCAAATCAGCGCTGACCCTGTGCCCCATGGGAACAGTCCAGTCCGAACTACAAAAGCCATGTCCTTCCCAGAACGGAATCAAGCATCCGAGGACCGGCCCGGTTTCAAGGTAACACCTCTCATCAGCCCGGCTAGCTTGACTCCAGTGGTGTGGAGTGCCGGTCCGGTCCTCGGATGCTTGATTCCGTTCTGGGAAGGACATGGCTTTTGTAGTTCGGACTGGACTGTTCCCATGGGGCACAGGGTCAGCGCTGATTTGCATATCGCCATTGTCTAACCCAGGGTGGTGTGGAGTGGAAAAACAATGGATTTGGGCCCAGATCTTTGGACTGGGGTGAATTTGTGACATTGATCCACATTCTGTCCATCACTGTTGTGTTTGCAATTACCGCTCTAAGTGTACTGGGGATGCTCAGACGTGAGTCCCAGGCACTCCACACCACTGGAGTCAAGCTAGCCGGGCTGATGAAAGGTGTTACCTCGAAACAGGGCCGGTCCTCGGATGCTTGATTCCGTTCTGGGAAGGACATGGCTTTTGTAGTTCGGACTGGACTGTTCCCATGGGGCACAGGGTCAGCGCTGATTTGCATATCGCCATTGTCTAACCCAGGGTGGTGTGGAGTGGAAAAACGATGGATTTGGGCCCAGATCTTTGGACTGGGGTGAATGTGTGACATTGATCCACATTCTGTCCATCACTGTTGTGTTTTATAATTACCGCTCTAAGTGTACTGGGGATGCTCAGACGTGAGTCCCAGGCACTCCACACCACTGGAGTCAAGCTAGCTAGGCTGATGAGAGGTGTTACCTCGAAACCGGGTCGGTCCTCGGATGCTTGATTCCGTTCTGGGAAGGACATGGCTTTTGTAGTTCGGACTGGACTGTTCCCATGGGGCACAGGGTCAGCGCTGATTTGCATATCGCCATTGTCTAACCCAGGGTGGTGTGGAGTGGAAAAACAATGTATTTGGGCCCAGATCTTTGGACTGGGGTGAATGTGTGACATTGATCCACATTCTGTCCATCACTGTTGTGTTTGCTATTGGGCTTCAAGCAACATGGGAAGTTGACAATATTTTTTGGCTGGGTGGTTATGTAACATATGTTGAGTCAGCTAGGCCCTCTATAGCGGGCAGATCCAAAGGTGGTCTTATAACTATGATATCATTAAAGGTTGCAGGAAGCCATCATAAATTGGATCTTGATGTATTGAACTGTCTAGCAGTTGAAATTATTCCCTCCAGTGCAACTAGGATTTTAATTGTGAACTTTTATAACTCATTTGATAGAGCTAATGCTATAGAGCAGTGGTTCCCAAACTTTTGACTCCTGAGGACCCCCATTGAGTCACCACTGGAAGCCGGGGACCCCCAAGCAATTTGTATGAGTTAAATTTCAAACATTAAAACAGTAATTCGAAAAAAATACACACGTGTGCACACAAAACAAATACTCAAAGTACTAAGGATTTTGGGGCCAGATGTACGACCATTTCATTTAGCGCCTCGCAATTGGCGACACATTGCGAGTGGCAAATTGCGAGTCGCTAAATGAAATGTACAACAGTGTGTTTAACACTGTTTGGGATTCCCAAAGGGGTCACAAATTGCGAGGTTCATTAATATTAATGAGCCTCTCGCAATTTGCGAGCCCATTGGGAATGCCAGCCCTCCCAGCGATGGTGGCCTGTTGGGTTCTGCAGGCCACCATGTCGTGGACTGCTTTTAAATAAAGCTGTTTTTTTTAAAAAAATGCAGCCTGTTTACCATGCATTTAAAAAAAAAAAATGAAACGTTTTTGTTTCATTTTCTGAGGGCAGGCAGAGGTTCCTGGGACCACTGCCTGACCGTAAAAAATAAGTTTGCATGCATTTGCAAAGGGGAAGGGGTCCCCTGGGGACCCCTTCCCATTTATTTATTTATTTATTTATTTATTTCAAAGGTTTTATATAGCGCTGCTGGACCCGAGAGTATCAGAGCGCTTTACAAGGAAGGTAAAAACAAACATTGAACAGTGAGATCAAACAAGTCAAGTGCGTCAGAGGAGTATGGACATATAAATTGAAAAGTACACAAATAAAGAAGGGAGGAGAGAGATGGAAGTGAAGCGAGGGAGAGATAGAGAGGGCAAGGGTATAGCGGAGGAGGGAGGGGAGAGCATAGTATGAGAGAGAGGAGTTATCAGGGATGGTGTCATACTACAAGTATTACGATACATTGGGCATGTAAAGTGTCCGTGACATTAGATACCCCAGTCTTTGTTGAGAAGCAGTATTTGAAGTTCTTTTTTGAAGAGATGGTAGGAAGGGTTGCATCGGATATCCTTTGGGAGGGAGTTCCAGATTGTGGGAGCGTTACCAGAGAACGCACAGGATTGGGTCTTCTGATGTTTAAGTCTGGGTGGGATCAGGATAAGTGAGTTAGTGCTTCTCAGGGATCTGGAACAACCTGCTTTCTGAAGTTTAATTCCAAGGTAGGAAGGGGAGTTTTGGTGAAGAGCTTTGTGAGTGATGCAGGCAATTTTGTACGTGGATCTTCCTTCTATTGGAAGCCACTTGAGATTTTTGAGGATGGGGGAGATGTGATCAAATTTTCTGCAGTCGGAGGTGAGTCTAGCTGCAAGGTGGAGGACAGATTTAATTGGGGCAAGATGGATTTTAGGAGTGCCAGCCAAAGTGGCATTGCCATAGTCGATCCTGGAGAGGACCAGTGACTGGACAACAAATGCATTACCATCTACTTGAAGTAGGTGGTAATTGTGACTGTTTTGCGACCGCAAAACATTTGTACATGGTTTTGAGACTCGCTATTTGGAAGGGATTGCCCCTTCCAAAAAGCAAGTTGCAAAACCTATTTAGAGAGTCGCAAACAAATTGCGACTCGCGAAATAGGCTATTTACATGGTCCAATAGGTTTTTGCATGCGCAAACGGGTTCGCGAACCCGTTCGTGCATATAAAAACAGATCGTACATCTGGCCCTTAGTATTTTATATTGAAGTAATAGCCCCTCTGTCACATGTATTTCATTTGTTTTGTAGCATCTCTCATACCATTGTAGGATGTCAGAGCACTTTTCATCACACACATTTAGAGACATTGATTCATACATGTAAATCAGTGTGTATATAAAATGTTTAAAGAGTGCTTGGTCTGGAAAAGCACAAACTCAGGTTTCAGAGCATAACACAGTGGCTATTATGGACTTTAACACAAAAAATGTATTTCCACCCAAATCTATCTTTTTAGCAGCATCAGGATAATGAATAACTGGGACAAAATATAAGTTACTAACTGGTACCATGCAGTTTGCAAGCAGCTCTTTGATGACAGTTTATAGGTCCCTCTGCTAGATTACGATTGTCACTTATGAAGTGCACAGTAGTAAAGGAATCTCTGTGACAAAATCATTAACCAGGAACCTAGACACATAAAATGCTGCTTTTTAAGATGCTTGTTACACGTTCTTTGCAGTAGGCACATTAACCCTCTGTGCTACATTAGTTAAATCAAAGCTGCCACTTAACAAAACTATCCTCGCTCTCCAGCAGGTACATTAATCACTGGCATTCTCTTGACACTTTTATTGTTGCTGGAAAGCTGCTAATTATACAAGAAATGTTTTTGTGCTTTTAAAACTGTTGCCTACGGACCCCCTGGGAATGTGTCACGGACCCCTGGGGGTCCGCGGACCACAGTTTGGGAAACACTGCTATAGAGCATCTATCTAGTCTTACATTTTTTCTGGAATCATACAAGGAGAAACAGGTCACACTTTATTCAGTAATAATTTTGGGTGATTTTAATATTCATTTATGTCAAAACAATTGCCAGGTTACAGATAGTTTAGATCCGGGGAAATATATGAATAACCATTTTGGACATACCAACAAGGGGAATTTCTTGATGAATTTCTGGCGAAGTTTGGTCTCCTTTACCCAATTGAAAGGAGTGGCGAGGTTGTTGTACCCTCTTTTAAAGGTAGGAGATTGAACACAACTACTGATTATATTTTTATTGGTTCCTCCTTGGAATCTAATGTTAAAGATTTTACTGCAATATGGTCATAGTTCATTGACCACAAACCGTTGCATTTGATTTTGGTTGGAGGAATAGGGCTTAAGTCTGACAGATGTGTCCCTAATATATCTAATAAATCCAAACATCAGGGTTGTAGACTCAAATGGTGTAAGGTGATCCCTGATGAGTTTTGTAAGGAGCTAGAAGTTAAAGTGGGATCGGAGTTAGAGCTCTGCCGTGATCCTAGGGCTTTGGATGGCAAGGTTCTCGTCGCCTATGTCAAAATATGTAATCATTTGGCTGGTGTTTAATGTCCACTTGTAAGGAATACCCTAATAGAGGTGAGAAGTGGTTTGACCATGTGTGCTCTACCGCTCACCAAAAGTTGATGGTTGCTCTGAAACAAACACCACATAACCAACCCCTTATAGCCAACCTTAGGAAAAACTATAAACTAGCTGTATGTACACGTAAAAAATAAATTGAATAGGAAGCATGGATTGAATTACTTTCCACAGGCGTAATTAAAAATAGTGCTAAGTTCTGGCATGTTGTCAACAAACTGTTCTTTTCAAATAATAAGAGCTGCTTGTTGTACTGTAACATCCCAGAAGTGAAGTGGCTCAACCACTTTAAACATATTTATGAGGAGCAAGGAGATAAGAAGCACCAAAGCACCCCTTATGTCGTGGAGAACTACACCCTAGCTAGGGAGGTAGCTGTGGCTATTGACCAGATGTCAAGTAATAAAGCACTTAGTCCAGATGGTGTCCCGGTGGATGTTTTTAAAACTAATGTTCTTTTATGGTCTTATATCCTTGCAAATGTTTTTCCACAGCATGTAGGGTTTGGCCCACCACAATCTTGGTCTTGCTCAATTATAGTCCCGATTTATAAAAAGGCAATTAGAGGAGATCCTCGATGTCATAGGCCTATCTCATTGATAGGCTCTGCTGTGAAAGTTTTAAGTAAAGTTGCCCTTGGGAAACTCACGGATTGGTTAAATCATTGTAATTTCCTCTCAAACCTACAGTATGGGTTCAGGAAAGGGAGAGGAACCATGGACCAGTGTTTAAATCTATCTTTACAGGCCTGGAAATATACGATCGCAAAGATAGGTTCACTTTATCTAGCCTTTATGGACCTTTCTTCCGATTTCGATAGAGTAAATAGATCAAAACTCTGGCAGCTGTTATTAAAACTCGGCCTAGATAAGAATATTGTACATTTTCTGGCTGATTTATATAAAGACCTATCCGCTACAGTTAGATTCGACCAAAAAGGCCGTCTTACCAGCAGCATCCGTATTGTTAAAGGTGACAGGGATGCATTTTAGCACCACTCCCATTTACTTTATATATTAATAATTTGGAGACTGTGTTAATAGGAGCAAGCAAGGACATCCCACGTGTGGGAGAGCGGTTAATCCCGGCTCTCCTATACGCAGATGATGCTGCCTTGTTAGCTAGAACTGCAATTGGCCTTCAGCATCTTTTAAGTTCCTTTGCTGATTTTATGAAGTCATTAGACCTGGATGTTAATTTCTCTAAATCGCACACAATGATTTTAGGGCACAGACCAAGAAAATGAAAGACTCTTGTTTGTGAAAACAATGTGATATCATGGGTTAACTCGTTCACTTATTTAGGGGTTTTACTTGATGAAAGGGGATCGTGGATTCCACAAAGGAAAGCTAAAAGAAATGTTATGGCCAGATCCACTTTAGCTGTTCTTGACTTTGCCCGCAAATTTGGGGCAAAGCCTACGCAAGCAATGTTAAACATCCATAGGGCCAAATGTATCACAATAGCATGCTATGGATCTGACATATGGGTATACAGGGATTCGAGGGACATTCAAATAGTTGAAAATACATTTCTTAGAAACTTGTTATCTGTCCCACAGTAAACATCCTGAAAATGAATGCCTCAAATTGACATACATCATAATATCAGTGAATACCTATGGCATTAAATGTAGCAGTTTATAAAATGAAAGGAAAACACACTAATCACCAAATATCACCTACCGATGCTGTGAGCTCATAGATGCAGGACACCTACACTCCTATTTCATGTTATGCAGTAAAACAGTGAGCCCATTAGGAATAAATGTAGATGTAAACTGTAGGCTGCAGGAACACCGGCGCACCTAATACAAAAGATACAGTAAATTGGTAATTTCCCCAATAACACAATTCCCCAGTGGGCATTGGGGCATCCTGCACCATCCTGCCAAATCAAAGGACAGGTGTCCTCCCAGATATATGACCCAAACAAGGGGGGTCACACAAACTGATCCACCGTTGGTCCCCCTGCATGTTGGAATACAAGTGAAGTGACAAGCGATTGTGTGTGGGGTCTTTTATTCCCACAATGCAGAACTCAGTGGTTAGACCAGCGGACAGGGTTGGACTACTCTCACTCATCAAGGAGGTCTCAGATGTCTGGAGGACACAATGGTGGGAGCCCTGAGCCAGCACTCTTGTCCCCGACTGGGCCTTTCACTCCATACGGCTATGGCAGGGTGGAGCTGGCTTCTCTTAAAAAGTAAGTTGGGTTAACATTGTTATCGCAATCCCTGTAGTGTTAGGAAATGCATCCAAAAGGAAGGCAAGTCTTTGGGCCTGCACTGCCCAGTAAGTTGCATGATCTGCACAAGGGACGCACGAGTCCCAAGTCTAGGGTATATGGGGACCAGACAGGGCAAAGTACCGGACACGTGCTTCTCTGGCCACGGCAAGCACTACTTTGTGAGCATGGAGCAGTGCTCACCATGTGCTGCTTATAGCAAGAGGTAGCACTCACAACAAGCTGGCATCGGTACTGATTACAATGGGTTTTCACAAAAGGCTCTGTTAGTACAATTATGGTATGCATTTCCTTTGATCTCCATAACAAGGAACAAGGTGTTCAACATTCGCTGTCCTAAGAAGCGAAAGAGCAGTAAACAGCAGCCACCACGCAGTGGTTAGGAGGATGCAGGACAAACCAACCAGCCCTTGGAGCCCCCTATGGGGAAGGGGGCACGAAAGCTGTTAGTAGATGGCAGGCCAGCACTTCCAAGGTAGTTGCAAAGTGGCAGTCCCTCCTTCAGCTCAGCAATTAGCTGGCAGTAGGCCAGCACAGCACAACAGTCAATTGGAATGGTGGTTTCTCCTGGTAGCACAGCAGTTCTGGCGATGTGCATATGTAGAGCCAGCAGTGTTTGGTTCCAAGTCACCCACACAGGGTTTGGTGAGACCAGAGTCAGGGAGCAGCAGGCAGCAGGGCAACAAGCAGAAAAGCATTCCTGTTGACTCCTTTAAACAGCATAGCATTTATCAGGGAAGAGGGCAACGAATATTAAAGCAGTCTAGATAAGTCCTTTAAGCAGCACAGCAGTCCTTCTGACAGACGTTTAGCTTCAGATACCAAAGTGCTTCAGAAAAACATGGAGTCAGAGACCCTGTACAAATACTCATAAATGTATTTGATGAAAAGTGGTGACTTCACAAGAAAAATTAGAAGTGCACAACAATCCCTTTAACCCCTGCCCTGGTTCCAGATATCTGTAGGGGGTAAATCAGCCATTTGGGTGAGGGCAGGACACAAACTATACAATCTATTTGGGAATTAATAGTTTACAACACTATATGGCACACTTACCTGATGGATGGTTGTGGTGTTGCAGGAATTCTGCTCAGTGACAGAACTATGCTTTGCACCATAGAACATCAGTAGTTAAGGACTGATTCACCACATCACCTCAGTACCATGATGCCCTAGTCTGACTTAATCAATCAATCAATCAAAGGGTGTTTATTAAGTGAGCTGCTTACCCAAGAGGGTCTCAAGGTGCTAGGAAAGGGGGGGGGGGCTCTAGATCAGTCGAAAACCAGGGACTTGAGGTCGGGGTCGGGGAGCGTCTGATGTTCACAGGGAGCTTGTTCCAGGTCTTGGCTGGACTAGCTTTAATGTCTCACTTGCCCTCCTACTCATAATCAGAGGAACAAGTGAATTGACACCCCAGAACACAACACTCCTGGCCATCTCGGGTATTACTGTGACAGGACACTCCCTTTCATTCTAGAGCATAGCAGCATAGTTAATTAAAGTAACATTTTGGGTGGGTTGGCAGATAAAAGTGCTACGTACTGGATGCAATATAATTGTAAACAATGGTAAGGTTTAGAGTGCCAGGTGCCCAGCTATAAACAGCACTCACTCCTTGCATTACAGTTCTGTTTGAGTACATAGTTATTTAATAATCATTGAATTCAGCGGAGTTAGATATATAGCGTGTTTTGTTCATAACGTGCTTAATGCAGATATAGAAGAGCTATTTCACCCAGACTATTACAGGCTTCCATATTTCAAATCCCCTTCTTTTTGCCTTGCGGCCCCATCGCCTGTAAATAGCCTTTTCTTGATTAAATATTGCAAACAGCTGCACCACCCAGTGCTGCATTGACGGGGGAGTCGGATCTAGCCAGGCCAAGGCAATTCACAACATGTACACAGCCATTGCAATAATTAACATCGCCCCTCCTTTTTTCCCCTTAAGCACGATATTCCCAGCAAGATTGTCGGTGCATCCAACTCAACCTGCAGGTGTAATTTCTCCTTTAAAACCCCCTTATATATTCCGGATCAGAGGTTCCAGTCTGTTACATTTTGAGAACATATGAATTATGTCCGCCTTATGAAAAGAGCAGCGCAGACAATAAGCTCCCTTTCCATCACTCCATTTTGCTATTCTGTTTGGAGTATAGTACAGCCCAAAGCATATCTTGTAAAATTTGACTTGCAGATTGGCCGGTATTAAAATTGCCTGGGTGCTTAAAAATATCCTTTGAAAGTTGACCCCCAAGATCTCCACTCTTTCTTGCCATTTATTGGAGCATAGTTCCACGTCATCTTTGGAGCCCTCATTCAGTATCTTATACAGAACTTCTCAATCCAAAGATACAGGGCTTAATACTAACAACCTTAAGAATGTGACATTAATGCTTGAAGAATCTGTCTCAGCTAGGATAAATGATCATGAACACACGCGGTGTATACTTCTTAACTGTTGTTCAGCAAATGAACACGCGGCTAACATAGCAGACATCATACTAAACCTGGAAATAGATGTTATCATCTTAACTGAAACATGGCTATCGGACTCGTCCTCGCCATGTTTAGACCTGTTAGTCCCCCCGAACTACCAGATTATGAGACAGGACAGAAATTAAGGAAGGGTTTGAGGTATCGCCTGCATTCCCAGATCAAACATTTCCATCATAAAAATCCACGCTGAACGATTAGAGTCTTGTGAATATATGGGCATGTCCCTTAGATCAGATGATAATCAAAACTGTAAACTTCACGCTCTTTACCACCCCCCAGGTACAAAGACCAAATTCATAGACCAGCAAATAGATATCATTACCACCAACTCCAACCCGCAATCTAACAATATCTTCTTAGGATAGTCTACTATCCATTGGGAAGATAAGGTAGATAGTCAAACTAACATCCTTAAAACGTTCCTGGTAGAGCAATCGTTAGTCCAAGGATGTCATCTCCCCACCCACTCTAAAGGATCCACCCTAGATTGGATCATAGCTAAAGAGAAAGCGATAGAGAACATTGTAATCACACCATGTGACTGGTCCGATCACCATATAATCACATTCAAAATTCCCTTCAAGAAAACCAAATCGTCCTCACAAGCTGCTAAACCAAAAAAATGGATCAGGGACACTTGAGGAACTAATATGTAAAAAATAGCCGCACGCTGTTCATTAGATTTACAAGTATCCAAAAGCATGGTTGAAGTCAATGACTTCACTTTGCACTATAACAAGACAATGTCAAGTATTCTCGAGGACATGGCCCCTCTAAAACTGAAAAGGGTCACTGACAAAATCAAAAACCCATGGTTCAACGACGCCCTTAATGAAGAAAGAATATCAATGAGACTATCAAACAGCAAATGGCGACAGCATCCTTCCTCACCCCACTTAACCCTACTAAGACAATGGAGGAAGGCTTACAATACAAGCATTATTAAATCTAAAAAATACTTTTTCAGGAAAGAACTGGACAATGCAGTAAATAGACCCAGGAAACTTTTTGATCTTCTTAAAGAACAATCTAATAAATATGCTAAAGTAGCACCAGCCATCAACATTAATAGCCTAAATAGTGAAGATTTCTCAACCTTTTTTTACAGATAAAGCGTACTCTTTGGAGAGGGAATTAAAAAAAGCAGCTGAAGACATTGAAAGTAGGAAGGATACAGAGGACGAAGAACTGGTTCAACAAGAAGTAAAGAAACCTAAAAACAATGCCAGATGGTCAGATTTTAAAGTGGTCAGTGAATTAGACATCTCAAAGATCATGTCGACCACTAAACCCAACAACCACTATAATGATCCCCTACCAGCAAAATGCTGGTCCTCCTTAAACCACCAGTTAATCTCATTTTGGACAAAGATCATAAATGCCTCATTGTCACAAGGACAAATCCCAGCCTGCCTTAAAACAGGACAAGTCATTCCTTTGCTAAAAAAAACCTTCAGAGAACGCCTCTGTTACAAATAATTTCAGCCCTGTAACTAATATCCCCATGTAAGCCAAAGTTCTGGAAAAATGTGTCCAACAACAATTGATCTACACATTTCTGAGTTCAACCTGCTAAATGTTTGTCAATCGGGCATCCATCCAAACCATAGCACAGAAACTGCAATTCTGCAAATCGTAGATGACACACTGCTGGCTCTTGACCACAATGAGACCTGCCTCCTAATCTTGCTGGACCTGTCATCCGCATTCGACACGGTGAACAATGACAAAATTATAGATCGGATGAAAAACAGAATGGGCCTAGAGGGTACAGTCCTTAATTGGTTCAGCTCCTTTCTTGAGAACAGATCACAAAAATTCATGGTCAACTAAATCCTGGCCCAACCAATAACACAATCGGAGTTCACATTGCTATTCAATCTATACGTTGAACCTCTTACAGAAATATTACAAAAATCGAACATAGCTTTCCACATGTATGCGGATGACACTCAGTTGTACATAAATGTCGCATCAACAGAAGAGATTAAGACCATGAACCATGCTCTATCCAGAACCCTCCAATGGCTAACCAAGAATCACATGAAACTAAACCCTCAGAAAACCGAATTCCTACTGATTACACCACATAAAAGCAAACTAAAGTCAACAGAATGGACCAACCTTATCACTGCTCTAAACTGTACTCCAAAGATTGTAGATTACATCAAATCACTGGGAATGACCCTAGATAAAAACCTGAACATGTTGGCACATATTAATACAATGGCAAAAAATGCCAGGTTCCACTTGAGTTATTTGCGAAAACTTAAACCTTTCCTGAACAAAACAGATCTTAAAACTGCAGTTCAAGCGCTGGTCATATCAAGGATCAAATACGGGTGCACTACCCTGGATGGACTCCCCAAGATCTCAACTGCCCCATTGAAAGCTTGTCTTAATGCAGCCACAAGGCTGATTGCGGGATCCAAAAAATTCACCTGAAAATGCTAAACTAGCTTCCTTTCGAAGCAAGAATTCAATTAAAATTGGCATGCATCACTCATAATGCAATACACTACAGTGTCACTCATAATGCAATACACTCCAGGTTACCTGGTCCAGAAACTTACGTTATCCGGAGGTAACCGACCCTCTAGGAGCAAATCAGACTTTCTTCTGAAACCGGCTCGCTTCTGCCAGAAAAAGACCTATGACCGAGCATTCTCTTCAGCAGCACCTAGAATTTGGAATGCACTCCCACCAAACATCAGAAGGATTACATCCATCGCAACCTTCAAAAAGGAAGCAAAATCGTACTATATAAGCAAATTTCTTCCATAAAGACTATATTGGAGGTCTGCTGTCTGTAAACTGTCCAATTTTATTTCTGAATGTATATATGTCTATATGCTAAAGTGAAGTGTAAAACATTATGACGGATGAAACACTATTTTAAAGAGCTCTGCTACCCCAAACTGGGTCATGTTACAAAGATGATCCTGTTTTTTAACTGCGTCATGGCAATTTTATTACTGAATGTATGAAATGCGTTGCTTACCTGTAGCTGCAGTTATCCAGTATTGGTGTCTTTCATGGATTCACATGCCTGAATTATTCCCCCTCGTCCTCCGTATATAAATAAAGTAATGTCCCATAGACATATAGATAAATAGGCCTAAAGGCTTCACATTAGTAACCTATCCCTGTCCTTTTGTAAAAAGGACCAAAATCTAGAAAAGAGCCAATCAGCTGTCACCTCCCTCTAGAACCCTCCTGGAAGGAGCCTCAGTGTTAGGACTCAGATCACAGTCCTCTTTCGGTGACCATGTTTTGCTATCACATGACCTACCAGTTTCAGATAAAGGGTAGTCCTACCTTACTGTCAGTGCTTGTTATTGCTAACCTGTGGGTTCTGGTATTCCTGGTTCCTGTGTTGCTTGGATCGGCTCTGCTGTTTCTCACGGGCCCGTGAGAAACGCTGGTGTTATTTCCTTTTCCTTGGAGTTGAGTTCTATGCTGGGGCTCTATCCGAATCCTTTCCCTTCCTCTCCTTCGTTTCCTCTTTTTTAGCGAGTTAGTTAGGGAATCCTTGTCCCCGTTCTTGTCCCGTTTTTGGTGTTCGTACATGGGCATCTTCTTTGTCGGGTTTGGGAATTGGTAGGGGCTCCTGGTTCCCTCCCGGCCAGTAACCGTTTCCCTTTTCTAACGTGGGAAGACGCGGTGTTGTGTCAGCGCTTTTCCTCTGTTTTGCGCGTTTCAAATCAGCACCGCTCCACATCGTTAGGCCCCGGAAATGACGTTTGAGGTCATTCCGTGAGCGTGATTTGCTTTCCGATTGCTAAGGCAGCCAGTACTTTAAGGTTGCTATTTCTTGCCCTTTACCAAGTCACGGGGTTTTACGTATTAATATTGAAACACAAAGGGGTTTTTTGTGCATGTCGAAAGTAAGACATGTTTTTCCCCTGAAATCGAAAGAGCATAGAGATACTCCCTATGGGATCAGTCATTTCCCTAGTATCCAAGAGACGTTATCTTGGAGGGATTTTTGCTGGTTGACTGAAGCCTCCGCGATACAGAACCTGCACTTTCCACTGGTAAGATTATGTTAATGTTATAGCAGGATATGGTCATTTGATGTTGAGACGCTGGGGACAGATTGTGATTGTGAAGTGTTTCTTCCCTGTCTATGCAGGTGCGGAAGCGTGGAGGAGGGAACAGTTTATTCTTCGCTCAACAGGGGTGAAAGACTTGGTGTCTCCGCGTACTCCACCCCCTTTTCTGGGTCATTAGTGCACTCACTGTTCATATCTTGTGAGTGGCTGGTGAGTCGGGGAAGTGGATTGGAACATACCTCGTTCCCGCAGTGTGTGGGTAGAGAGGGAACCTAACACTCAGTCCCTCATATTTTTGTACGCACAAAGCTAAGTAGGCGTTTTACTGAGAGAAGTAGGTGAGCCCTTCCTGGGGAGGCGGGAAAGTTGCATGTGAATCTATGAAAGACACCAATACTGGATAACTGCAGTTACAGGTAAGTAACACATTTCTTATCCAGTATTAGGGGTGTCTTTCATAGATTCACATACCTGAATCAGAGTGGCAAGCAATGAACAAAGCACATTTCGGATGGTATAGGATATACAAGTCATTAGATAACAACATATCAAACGACTAATATAAACATGCATTCGCAAGCATTAAATACCACCAAATTATACAACAGAGAAATGTGCATACATGAGAAGGATGGAGGGATGAAAAGAAGGCTCATCTCGACTGAAACAGATGACGAAGTACTGCTTGTCCCACCGCAGCATCCTTCATGAGTCCTGCATCCAGGCAGTAATGCCTAGTGAAGATATGTGGCGACTTCCATGTTGCCGCTCTACAAATGTCTATAACCGGCACTCCAGCAAAAAGCGCCATGGATGCAGATATTGCCCTGGTAGAGTTGACTCTGACTTTAGATTGCAGGGGTTGCCCTGCTTGTTCATGACAAAATGAAATAGCTGCCGAAATCCAGCAGAAAATACTTTGTTTGGTGAGTGGAAGGCCCTTCCTGGGCCTACTGTAAGCTACAAATAGCTGATGAGACTTCCTGAAGGTTTTTACCTTTTCAATATAGAATTTAAGGCAGTGCTTAAGATCTAAAGAGGGCACTGACCTTTCCGCTGCTGTAGTGGGATTCGGGAAAAAAGAGCGTACTTTTGGAATAAACGTTGGGTTTGTCCGCAAGATTACTCTATCCTGCTTGAATTGCAGGAAAGGCTCTTGTATTGATAAAGCTTATAGCTCACTCACCTGTCTTGCGGAGGTGAGAGCAAGCAGAAGGGCTGTCTGCCAAGAGAGGTATTTCAGGTCAGCCCTGTGTACCGGTTCAAAGGGATGCTTCATGAGCTGGTCAAGAACTGTGTTCAGGTGCCAGATAGGTGGCAAAATTCTCACAGGGGGAAAGGTCCTGTAGAGTCCTTTTAAAAACTGTTTGACCAATCTGTTAGACCACAGAGAACGGCCAGTAGGAGATCTTCTGTAACAGGATATCGCCGCCAAATGGACCCTGATGGATGCATGAGCCAGGCCTGAGTTCGCCAGATGGAGAAGATAAGGCAATATTTGTTCCAGAGAGGAAGAGAAAGAATGTATACCTTGATCTCTACACCAGATGCAAATTCTCTTCCATTTCAAAGAGTATGTTTTATTGGTGCTATCAGCCCGAGCCAAGATTGCTCTACATTCTGGCAGGATAGTCAAGCTTTAAAATTCTCTGAACTCAGGAGCTAAGCAACTAATTTGAGTGGGGCCAGATGCGGATGCTGGACTTGCTAGTTGCACATCGTGAGGAGAGATGGGAACTTCTTCAAATGCATCGGCGGTTCCAGAGATAGACGGAGGAGTTCCGTGAACCTATGTTGGCGTGGCCAAGTTGGGGCTACCAGGATGAGAGTACAAGGCTCCACCTTCAGCATTCTGAGGACCCTGGGAATCATTGGAAACGGTGAAAGGCGTACGCAAAGACGTTACACCATGCGATCGAAAATGCATTCCCTGGGGGAGGAGCTTCGCGCGCATCCGAGATGGCCGCGTGAGCACAGGGCTCCCGAGGACCCTCGCTGCCTCCCGCATTTATCCTGTACAATATCCTGATTTGATGGAAGGTCATTGAAGACACAACCCGGCTGATGTACTAGTAGGTTTTTGGGTCGAAATTGGACGCAGGGTCCCCGAGCTTTACCGTCTCGAAAAGTTGCGGCCTTCTCCGTGGAACAGCCTGGACCTTGAGTGGTGGCAGTGCCCGGGTCGTAATTTAACAACAACGGCTTGAAGGGATCGGACCACAGCCTCACTTCACTTTCGGTTTTGTTTCTCCTGCGCACTGCCTCATATATGCGGTGTGTCTGTCGATCGGACGAACCCCAAAGCCAGTTCATTGAGTTTCTAGCGGGCGACTGTTTGGCTGTGGTCTCCACTTGGCTCAACTTTGCCTCCTGTATTCCTGTGTGTGAATTTTAAGGAGCCATTTGTACCAGATCCCAAGCCTCCCTCCGGGGCACCCGACTCGCCATGACGGGCAAGCCTGAGGGTGAGAAACGGAAGGTCAAGACCAACATCCGTGGAGGTTCCACCCAGACGAACGTTATGGATCGTTATACGCTTTCTAAAGGATCCCCTGGTGGCGCACCTAAGACCCGGGAGGAGGTTGTCGACGATCCTGCTGTGTCGGCGGACTTAACACTACAAGACGTGATGGGCACCATTGCTAGTATCCAATCTTCTATTGGCCAACAGTATGAAGCCTTGGCTCTGAAGCTGGACACGGTGGCTATCGATGTCAACCTCATCCGCGCTGATTTGGCCAAGACGAATGAGAAAGTGAAGTCGTTAGACCTGAAGAAATCCAGCCTTACCACGGACGTGTCCGACTTGCAAATAGAACTGCGCAATCTTAGATCTGCTAATGACTTTTTTGCTCGTCGCTTGGAGGATTTTGAAGGCCGTGCATGGCGCAATAACATGCGTATTACTGGGGTTCCGGAAGAATCTAGTCCACTCGCCACTGATCTTCGAGTGGAGGACATCATTCTTAATCATCTGGCACCAAAGGGCCTGAGCAAATTCTTTGCCATCGAACATGCCCGCAGAGTGCCAGGGGGACAAGCGAAGCCCGGTTTCTCCCCCCCGTCCGATTATTGCACGGATCTTCAACTTTAGAGATCGCGACGCCATCTTGCAGGCGGCACGGACAAACGGCCCTACGCAGTTCGAGAACGCCGCTGTGAACTTTTATCCAGACTTTTCTCAGTCGGTCCAGAAACAACGTGTGGGATTTCGAGGTGTGAAAAGGCGACTAAGGGACATGGAACTGAAATATGCTATGTTATTCCCGGCCCGACTGCGTGTTGAATATGACAATCAAACATTTTTCTTTGTCAGGCCTGAGGAAGTGAGTGATTGGTTGGACACTTTGCCAACTCTCCGTGCTGGCCAAGAACATACTGGTGGTGCGGAAGGGGGACTGATGGACCAAGAATGATTATAGTGCCTGTGTCCGAAAAATTTACAGCCAGAGTTCACTGACTTTTTTGACCGTTCCGTTCGTATCCTTGGAGGTAGCGGGGATGGTGGGACCCTTTCCTCCTCTGGGGTTTTCTGTGTAGATTAGTTCATGTTTGTAATTGCTAGGGCGACAGGCACACTGCAAATTGGGGTGGCTTTTGAGTCGGTGCAGGGGTGCAGGGTGGGAGGAAGTTGTGTTGGGAACTTTGGGGGGAGGGTGGGACAAGTTCTGGGACTGTTTGTTTTTTCTTTCTCAAGGCAAGGTACTTTCATTATCTTTGACATTGGTGTGATGCTCATTTTGCGATGGGAGTTCGTTTTGGATTTGGATGGGGTAGGGGGTTGAAGGTATTAAGCTGGAATGTGAATGGGTTGGGTGATCGCATAAAGAGAGGGGTGGTTATGCAGCTGTTGCGGCGCCTTTCGCCTGATGTCGTTTTGTTACAAGAGACGCATCTGATAGGAAACACGTATCACGCTCTCAATAGGAGGGGTTTTCGTCTTGCTGCCCATTCGGGATTTACATCTAGTTCTAGAGGAGTGGGTATTCTACTCAGGGTTTCCCTCCCCCTCGAAGTTGATGATGTGATCCTTGATGCCAGGGGTCGAAATGTTACACTTGTCGTGCGGTGGGAGGGAAAGCCAATCTCGTTGGTGTCAGTTTATGTCCCCCCGGGCTTGCAATCCACGACATTTGCGGACCTGGGGCGGATGGTTCTGGGTCTCCCTGAGGGTGCTTTGATACTAGGTGGTGATTTTAACTCCGTTACGTCTGGCAGGAGGGACCGCTATCCCCCCCGAGATCTTCCTGCTGCACAATCCTGGTTGGGTGACTTCCTGGAAACATTGGGCCTTGTGGACTGTTGGAGACTAATGCATCCAGATCAAACACAGTTTACATTTCACTCGGGAGCCCATGGCAGTCTTTCTAGATTAGATTATATACTGATACCGGCGGCACTGTCCAAATAGATTGGAGAGGTTAGACACCTGGCCCGGGGCATATCGGACCATTCCCCTATTTGGTTTCATTTTAATCTTAGCATCGGGGCCGAGGGCAGGGTGGCTCCGATTAACCCATGGTATCTCCTCAACCCCAAGACACGCGCTGAATTGATTAAATCATTTGATCTGTATTTCACTGAGAATGTTGGCTCTGTATCCTCACCTGTCTCGTTGTGGGAAGCTTTTAAGACTGTGATCAGGGGACAGGCATTGTCTTTGGTGGGGTGTGCCAAGAAATGTAAGAACGAGGCAATCATCCAGCTCAAAACTGAAATCACAGACCTGGAGACTGCATTGGAGTGGGGGGTGTCTCGGGCGGCACTGCATGTCCTCCGCCTTAAACAATTAGAATATAAAACTTTGGTAACTGATGCGGCAAAGACGATGAGTAGGGAACAGCAGGGACGGCTCTATGATGTGGGTGATAAAGCAGGAAAATTGATTGCCTGGCTAGACAGAAGGGAGAGAGCGAATCCAGTGATTCCGGTGATTGTGACATGTGACAATGTGAGTGTAACTGATCCTGTTGGCATTGTTGAATGCTTTGCTGATTATTTTCGAAAGGTCTATACCTCGGTGTCCGACAGGCCTGAAGAGGATTCGCACTTGTTGCTTCGGGACATAGCGCTCCCATGTTTGTCGGAATCGGAGCGTGATTGCTTGAATGCCACGCCCTCGGTGGACGAGGTGGCTCTCGCGCTGCGCTCTCTTCGCTCCGGCAAGGCTCTGGGTCCCAATGGCCTTCCTGTGGAATTGTATAAGCTGCGCCCTGATACTTTGGCTCCCCATCTACGTGCTATGTTTTTGGCTGCGCAAGATAGTGGCTCCCTCCCCAGAGATCAGCGTCTTGCGACCATTGTGGTGATCCATAAGATGAGTAAACCACGAGATCGCTGCTCGTCTTATAGACCCATTTCGCTTTTAAATGCGGAGCCCAAGATCCTTGCCAAAATGCTTGCTAATCGTCTGATTACGGTTATTGGCTACCTGATTCATCCGGATCAATCCGGTTTTATCCCGCACTGTAACACAGCATTAAATCTGCGGCGTTTGCATGGTGTTCTCGCGAGGGCCCCGACGCTGCGTGAGCCGGCCCTCTTGGCGTCCTTGGACGCCACGATGGCCTTTGATACAATCGAGTGGTCTTATCTCTGGGCAGTACTCGCCAAGTTTGGATTCGGCGCCGGTTTTATCGGTTGGGTCAAACTCCTTTATGAAACACCACTAGCCCAGGTGGTGGTCAATGGCCGCATCTCTGTGCCTTTTACTCTTGGTAGGGGCACACGACAGGGTTGTCCGTTGTCCCCACTCCTTTTTGCTTTGGCGTTGGAACCTCTTGCAGCCTGGCTGCGATGGGAACCCTCGCTGAAGGGTATACGCTGCACACCGGAATTTGAGGATCGCATTTCCTTATACGCGGACGATATTTTATTGTACCTTACCTCTCCCCAAAAATCGCTTGCTGTGTTGTTTGACGTACTTACCTCCTTTGGCAAGAACTCAGGCCTCATCATTAATTGGTCGAAATCCTACATTTATGTACTTGCGGGTGATGTTCCTCGTTTGCCACGGGGCTGTCCCATCCAGTTGTCGCTGTCTGGCTTTAAGTACCTGGGGGTGTTTATCTCCATGGATCCAGCGGTTCGCTACAAACTAAATGTGCTCCCCCCGCTCCAACGGTTGTGCTCCGATGATGCGCAATGGCACAAATTACCGTTTTCTCCCCTAGGGCGTGCGGCCCTTTTTAAGATGATGTCCTTACCCCGGTTCTTATATGCCCTCCAGAATAGTTTTGATGTCATCCCGTCAACATATTTTCGGGAAATAGAATCACTGCAGAGGCAACTAATATGGGACGGTCGTTCGCGCATAGCTCTACCGAAATTGACACTCCCCAGGTATGATGGCGGTATAGCGCTCCCGGACATTCGCAGGTATTATTGGGCCTCCCATCTTGCTGCTATCAACCACGGGATGTACGGCCCGGCGTTGAATCCGGCATTTGAAATGGACAAGTGGCTGCTCCCGGGTGGTGATTATTACAGGGCACTTTACTCGAGACCTTCCCGTTTACAACTCACGGGACCTACCGCTATAGCTGTGCGGGTATGGCATAGTGCAACGGCGGCTATGGGCTGGAGTGATAAGTTAACGGGTGCGACACCGCTCTATGCCTCTGCGAAGTTGGGTAACCTATGGAGGACTAAGGGATTTGATAAGTGGGACATTATCATTATTGGTAAAGTGCGTGATCTCTGGGTTAAAGGACAGGTTAAGGCCTTCTCTGAATTGCAAATAGAGTATAAGCTGAGTGACAGGGAAAGATTTTGTTACATCCAGGTACGTCATGCTCTGAATTCTGTGTTGCCAGTGGGTAGTGCTGTTCCCGGATTCCTCCCCCCTCGAAGATCGTATTCTAGATGGCTATGTGCCGGATAGTACTATCTCACTGTTCTATAAGAAAATGATTAATGACCGATCGGGTCTGCTTGATCGCCTCTGAGAGGCCTGGATTGCTGATGGTATTGAACTGGATGATGAGGATTGGCAGTCCGCGATCTCCTCTCCCAAGGAGGTGGCGATTCCGGCCCGCCTCCATTTGGTCCAACTCAAGATCCTCCACAGAATCTATGTCACTGGTCCCCGTCTAATTCATATGGGTTTCTCTACGGATGGCAAGTGTCAGAGTGGGTGTGGTCTTCTTGGCACCTTTCTCCACATCATATGGGAATGCCCTGAGGTGGTGCGATTCTGGAAACGTATACATGAGATTATGGATGAGGTCACGGGTGTTGTTATGATGCCGGAAGACCGACAATGTTTATTGAATGCGTGGGGTGCGAATGACTATGACGTGTCGCAGCTTAGGTGGGTGACTTTGGCCAATATGGTTGCAAAGAGAGATATTGCCCATTTGTGGGGATCCCCAAGGCCGCCTTCAGTGACTGCTTGGAAAGAGAGTCTGGACTGGTGCATGTTTCGAGAGAAAACAGTGTATATTGCAAGAGGCAGGCCCAAACAAATGGGGGAAGATTTGGAACCCTTGGAACTCAGACCGTGGTGATATTTGTACACCCACGCTCACCACTATCCAGAGTCCTTCCCAGTCGCCCTGACCTACATCCCTTCCAGCTGTGGTGTATCGTATTGTTCATATGAAACTAGCCTCCCTCCCCTCATCTGTATTCAAAGATTTTTTCTCCTGTTGTCATATATCTCCCGTCCTCCTTGAGCACAGACCTAATGGCTGTATTATTATTGTACTGCCTTGCTTGTTTGTTTGCTGTATTGTTTCTTTGTGTTTGAATAATAAAAAGTTACTACAAAAAAAAGAAAATGCGTTCCCTAGGGACCCTTTCTGGGGATGCCAACTTGCGAAGTGTGGGCATTTTGTGTTGGACCTTGTGGCGAACAGGTCGGTCTGAGGAGTACCCCATCTCGAGAAAATTTGATTGAGGATTCCTTGATCCAGTTCCTACTCGTGAGACATTGTTCTATGTCTGCTTAGTGAATCGGCGAGCACATTGTCCATGGCTGGAACATACTCCGCCCGAAGAAATATATTGTGTCCGATTGCCCAGTTCCAAATTTTCTGAGACTCATGAGAGAGTGTCATTGAGCGAGTTCTTCCTTATTTGTTGAGGTAGTGCATTGTCGTAGTGTTGTCTGTACGGATGAGCACTAGGAAATTTTTGATTCTTGGAAGGAAAGCTTGCAGGGCGAGGAAGACTGCCCGCAGTTCCAGGAGATTGATATGGAGCCCCTTTTCTGAAGGGGGCCACTTCCCGCTTATCTGTAGCTCTTGGAGGAAAGCTCCCCAACCTTCCAAGCAGGCGTCTGTCGTGATGACATGTGTTGTAGCCAGAACCAGGAATGGTAAGCCTTGAGAAAGGTTTCGAACCGATATCCACTATTGAAGGGCCTTGACCATTTGAGGAGTGGCCTTTATGTGATCGTCGAAATACCCTGTGCATTGGACCCATTGTTTTGCGAGTGCCTCCTGGAGGGGGCGCATCTGTAGCCTGCAGTGAGGTATCAAAAGGATACTTGATGACATCATTCCCAGTAGGGATTTGAAAAGTCGGACTGTTAAGGTCTTCTTTGTAGTCACGAGCAGAGCCAGTGTCAAAAGCCTGTTCTTTCTCTCTTGAGATGGGAAGGCTTTCTTTAGTCGTGTGTCGAGAGTTGCACCTAGGAAATTGATGTGCTGAGAAGGTAGAGGGACTGATTTCTCCTGATTGAGTTTGAGTCCTAAATGATTGAAAAGTTGCAGACAAGCGTTGGAATGGTCGAATTGAATCAATTGAAGGACCCAACAGTCCGTGGTTATCTTTTTCTAATTTGTTAAGAAATGGGAAATCCTTGCTCCAATTTTTGATGAGGGAAACGAATCTGGGACTGGCTGAAGAGACATGACATTGTCTAAGCCCATTGTTTTTCCTCTGTCCTTTACCACGAAGGGACAGCTTGCCATAAGAAGATTGTTGTCCATGTTGCTGCCGTTGCTGATATTGAGATCGACTCTGGCCTGAAGAGTATGAAGACCTGTTTTGATAGTTTCCTCTATAAGAGGACTGTCCTCTTCCTCTAGACCCACAAAATGACTGGTTCTTGTACTGGAGAGTACCTAGAGCCCTAGCAGTGTCCGTGTCCTTCTTTATATTCTGTAGCTCTTCATCAATTTTGGAGCCGAAGAGCAATTGGCCATCATAGGGCATATCCAATATTTTCGTTTGCACCTCGGGACGAAAGGAAGTTGCTCTTAGTCACCCTTGCCGTCACAAGACTGCTGCTCCAGCCAGCTGTCGGAAACCAGTTGTAGCGGCATCCATCGCACAGTCTATTATTTCTGACGCCGAGGTTTCATCCTCTAGAAAAATGTTCTTTTCCTCCACTTTGGATGTATCTGGTAATTCTGATAGATATGGGGCTATATCCGCCCATAATTGTCTATTGTAGCGTCCCAAGAGCGCTAAGGCATTGGCTGCCTTCACCGTCATTGCAGACATTGAGGAGAAAAGCTTCCCAACCTCCTGCCTTCCTTATCCGGAGGTGCCGATAATGGGACAGAAGGATTTCTGGAATTCTTCCGTGCCGCCTGCATCACCACTGAGTCCAGTTTGGGGTGTCCTATCAAACAAGCCGGTGCAGTATCAGGTGCTCTATACTTTTTATCCAATAGAGGTACCACCGGAGGTACGGAGGAAGGGTTCTGCATGACGTTAACACCCTGAGTCCATAAATAATCAATAATGCGTATTGATCTCACTGTTTTTTTGAGAGGTTCTTTAAAATCATACAAGAAACAGTCTTGTTCTTGAGAGACCATTGTTATTTTAGAATGTTGAGCGACTCTCTCAACCATGTTATGGAACCCTCCATTGTCGCCTGGTGGAGAATCTGCGGGCACAGGCACTGGAGACGCGGGAGAGGGAATGACATAGTCATCCCAGTCATCATGAATCGATTGGGAATCTTGCAGTTCTCCCTCTTCCTGCTGTTCTTCCTCTTCCTCATCGGAAGTCGGAGGATGTGGCAGATCAAACCGCTCAGGCTGAATATTTAAAGGTGGAGGCCGTGGTCTTGGTGAAGGAGATACTGTGGTAGGGGGTGGAGCAGGTGACTCTGGAAACCTCTGCTTGTAGTCTTGAATGAGGCTTAGTCTTTAGTCTTAAGTCAGTAACTAAAGAGGCTGGCAGGCAAACCATAGGTTGAGGTGGCGGATGATATTCCTCCTCCTGATCCTCATCTTCATCCGAACTTTGGCATTTTACATTAAGTTCCCCTTCATCTGAATCCTCCTCTTGAAGTAGACATGCTGGGGGCAGTGGTTGAACTCGGCTTGGCGATGTTAAAGTCAGCGTGAGTGCCTTTTTCGTGATTCTTAGGCGTACACGTGGGGTTTGAAGGCCAGAATCCATCATCGTCGATGAGGCCGTTGATGGCACGGTCGTCGACGGTGGAACGTCGACGGGTGTCGTTGAAGGTGAAGTCATTATCGACGGGGCCGCCGTCGACGGTGGAGTTTGAGTCCTAAATGATTGAAAAGTTGCAGACAAGCGTTGGAATGGTCGAATTGAATCAATTGAAGGACCCAACAGTCCGTGGTTATCTTTTTCTAATTTGTTAAGAAATGGGAAATCCTTGCTCCAATTTTTGATGAGGGAAACGAATCTGGGACTGGCTGAAGAGACATGACATTGTCTAAGCCCATTGTTTTTCCTCTGTCCTTTACCACGAAGGGACAGCTTGCCATAAGAAGATTGTTGTCCATGTTGCTGCCGTTGCTGATATTGAGATCGACTCTGGCCTGAAGAGTATGAAGACCTGTTTTGATAGTTTCCTCTATAAGAGGACTGTCCTCTTCCTCTAGACCCACAAAATGACTGGTTCTTGTACTGGAGAGTACCTAGAGCCCTAGCAGTGTCCGTGTCCTTCTTTATATTCTGTAGCTCTTCATCAATTTTGGAGCCGAAGAGCAATTGGCCATCATAGGGCATATCCAATATTTTCGTTTGCACCTCGGGACGAAAGGAAGTTGCTCTTAGTCACCCTTGCCGTCACAAGACTGCTGCTCCAGCCAGCTGTCGGAAACCAGTTGTAGCGGCATCCATCGCACAGTCTATTATTTCTGACGCCGAGGTTTCATCCTCTAGAAAAATGTTCTTTTCCTCCACTTTGGATGTATCTGGTAATTCTGATAGATATGGGGCTATATCCGCCCATAATTGTCTATTGTAGCGTCCCAAGAGCGCTAAGGCATTGGCTGCCTTCACCGTCATTGCAGACATTGAGGAGAAAAGCTTCCCAACCTCCTGCCTTCCTTATCCGGAGGTGCCGATAATGGGACAGAAGGATTTCTGGAATTCTTCCGTGCCGCCTGCATCACCACTGAGTCCAGTTTGGGGTGTCCTATCAAACAAGCCGGTGCAGTATCAGGTGCTCTATACTTTTTATCCAATAGAGGTACCACCGGAGGTACGGAGGAAGGGTTCTGCATGACGTTAACACCCTGAGTCCATAAATAATCAATAATGCGTATTGATCTCACTGTTTTTTTGAGAGGTTCTTTAAAATCATACAAGAAACAGTCTTGTTCTTGAGAGACCATTGTTATTTTAGAATGTTGAGCGACTCTCTCAACCATGTTATGGAACCCTCCATTGTCGCCTGGTGGAGAATCTGCGGGCACAGGCACTGGAGACGCGGGAGAGGGAATGACATAGTCATCCCAGTCATCATGAATCGATTGGGAATCTTGCAGTTCTCCCTCTTCCTGCTGTTCTTCCTCTTCCTCATCGGAAGTCGGAGGATGTGGCAGATCAAACCGCTCAGGCTGAATATTTAAAGGTGGAGGCCGTGGTCTTGGTGAAGGAGATACTGTGGTAGGGGGTGAAGCAGGTGACTCTGGAAACCTCTGCTTGTAGTCTTGAATGAGGCTTAGTCTTTAGTCTTAAGTCAGTAACTAAAGAGGCTGGCAGGCAAACCATAGGTTGAGGTGGCGGATGATATTCCTCCTCCTGATCCTCATCTTCATCCGAACTTTGGCATTTTACATTAAGTTCCCCTTCATCTGAATCCTCCTCTTGAAGTAGACATGCTGGGGGCAGTGGTTGAACTCGGCTTGGCGATGTTAAAGTCAGCGTGAGTGCCTTTTTCGTGATTCTTAGGCGTACACGTGGGGTTTGAAGGCCAGAATCCATCATCGTCGATGAGGCCGTTGATGGCACGGTCGTCGACGGTGGAACGTCGACGGGTGTCGTTGAAGGTGAAGTCATTATCGACGGGGCCGCCGTCGACGGTGGAGACATCCCTGTCGTCGATGATGTCTTAGTCGACGGTATCTTCCTCGACGGTGCCTTTGTCGCCGAACCCTTCATCGACGATGTTTTCGTCGATGGTGCCGACGTCCACAGTTTTGGCTTTGTCGTCGAGTTCGTCCCCGATCCTGTCGTCGGTGAGGTCAGCGTCGACGGTGTATTCAACATCGACGGTGTTTTCTTGATGGCTATCGTCGACGACAAACTCTTACCTGCCGTCGACAATGGGGTCATAGTCATCAATGAGGATAATGACGATGATGCCCTTGACGTAGAAACAGTCGTCGTCGACGTAGATACATGTGAAGTAGTAGACACAGCTTTTCTCAACGATGAAGATGTCGTCGACGATGCCTTCGTCGACGTTGTCAAAGCAGGCTTTTTGAAGGTGTGAACTTCCTGAGAGGAAACCTTCACAGAAGTTGCCTTGGATAGAACCTCTGAAGACTTTTTTGATGTCTTCATTTGAGGAGGAGCCTTAGGGCTAGGAGAAGCCACCCTTGGTCTCTTTAGAGAAGATCTTGAAGAGACTGAAGAACCTTCACTTTCCTCAGAAGATTCAAGGTGGTCCCTGTCTTTCAGCCTCTGGAGCCAGATTAAAAGACGTCCTTCACGGTCTTTGAGGGTTTTAGTGGAAAAGGTATGACATACCTTGAAGTCTTTAGAAGAATGGTCCGCATACAGGCAATATAGGCAGTCTTTATGCTCGTCATCAACATGTAGCCTTTTCTTTCCACATGAACCACAGGATCTAAAAAGACCCTTTTTTGGTATGTCAGCCATGATAGTATCAGCAGTCACAGAAGAAACAGGATAAGATATCCAAGAACACTGGAAACCAGTTGTGAAGAAAAATCTGAGCAGAGCTCAGAGAAGACTCCCTTAGCACAACGTGTGGTAGAAAATCTGAGGGACTGAGGCTCCTTCCAGGAGGGTTCTAGAGGGAGATGACAGCTGATTGGCTCTTTTCTAGAGTTTGGTCCTTTTTACAAAGGGACAGGTATAGGTTACTAATGTGAGGCCTATTTATCTATATGTCTATGGGACATTACTTTATTTATATACCGGGGACTCCCATTCCGACGGGGAATGATTCAGGCATGTGAATCTATGAAAGACACCCCATTTGAAGAAATCCCAATGGTAAGGCCATATTTAGAGGTCAATTCCAAATATGATCTAATTAACTCATGGGAATAAAAACAACCTATCTGTTTGATCCCGGTTTCAAACCAGGATTTAAAGGGTATGACATTAAAAATGCATACACCCAAAGAGACACAAAAGAGAGGACAAATAACCTTCTGCAATACTGGACACCCAAAAGTGACCAAAGATGCTGTGGAGGTGACTGCTGGGGAGCTCCGATTTTCTTAAGAGAGATGATCATACTGGATTCTTGTCTGAGCTCATGGGGTATTTGGCTGATGCTCTGACTACATTGAGAGTGGACTTGGGCCAAGAATTGTGTCATAGCAAATATGGCATGCCGTCAATGAACCAAAGGATGGAATCAGCTGAGAGATATTGGTGGCTCTACATCTAAAAACCATCTGCATATCTCCTTTGCCCACCTTGAATCGCAAGCAAAAGTGGACAATAAAAACTCCTTGAGATGTGACATTTATTTATGACTTACCAACATTTTCTTAGGGTTTACTATAAGTGGATTAACAAGAGAGTGCAACTCCTCAAAGCAGAGGATAGGGTTCCGAAGCTGAGGACCTGACTTATAGTGTGAAGCGTGGAAATTTACTTCATCAGGGCAGCAGAGTAAAGTACTTTCTCGCCATGAGGGAGTATGCATCCAGTACATTTTGAGATATCCACAGACCCAGCTTATCTTTTGCAAATACAGGTACCCCATCACTATCTTTCCTGCAACTACATTGAAAGTTTTATGGATGCATCCATTAACAACACGGAACCGGACATTAAACTTTCAACTTTTTTCCTTTTTAAACAGAAAACTCCAAAGTGGGATTTTATTTTTTTGTAAATCGAAGAAACAATTACTCCCCTCACCTTGGGAGATTTCTACCATGGCGTGGGAGCCATTCTGTAGTTTTTGCTGTTCCTAACCATCAGGTTTTACCTGGCTGTGACAGAAACTAAAAACTGCCCAACCATTCACCCACTCTAAACGGGGCAAGCACACACACTGACAAACCTCGAACACCCTTAGTCCATTGGAGTATTGGAGGTGTATGTAGACGGTGGAGACAGAGCATGTTCTGTCCAACTCTAAATGAGGCAGACAGAACTTAGCTTTAGTAGAAGGGTAGTCCGTTGCTGTAGCAATGGAGTACCCACTCTGCCAAAGTCTAAATCAGGCCCCAAATCACCTAAATACATTTTTCTATTTGCTTCTTGAAGCCACAAATGAGCACAAACCCATTCCAACGTCACACACACACTTATGCCATAAAACAACTGAACAAACACTGTGCAAAAACGATATAGATACCATAGTTTTGAACATTTATAAATGTATTCTATTTTCATTAAAAAAATCTTATATAAAAAGTAAAAAGAGAAACATACGCAAATATATTAAACACCACATAGCATACTAGGCATAACTTTAGAAGAATTACAAAAATATGTTAATTACTAATTAAAAACATACACATCAACCACAATATGTCACTGTACAATTATTGAAATAATTAATCATGCATATCTATTCTGTGCAGACAGACTGTGAATCAAAAAATTGTTGAGGTGTTTTGGTGAAATTAATTTCCATAATCCATTTTCAACTAGGACACCTGAGAATACCGGCAGTGCATTAAACGCTACTTGCAGACAAAGGGGTAGCGCGCGCTAGCCTAGCGCTTGTTTTTTTTTGAAAGCACATTCATTTTAGGATTTTTTTAATAAACTGCTGCTAATTTGGGGGTATTAAAAACAGTGGGAATTGGGATTTGGGATGGACCCAATGGATCCGGAGGCATGACGTAGCACAGAGACAGGGAGAACATTGATAAGAGGCAGCTTGGGTACACACTGGTAATCACTTGCTCGGCTGCTCCTGACGCCAGATTCCGGAGAGAGAATCTGTGACAGCTGCTGTCTGGTGTTGTCCAGCAACGAGGATGCCAGGAGAAACCACGGAGATCACTGCACGGAGGTCATGGCAGCGCGAGGAGGTCGAGGTAAGACGCGCTCGAGTGCGCAGTCATCTACTCGAAAGAAAAGTGACTTTAAAATTGTGCAGACTTAAAGAAAAGCAAAATACGCTCTGGTAAGGGGAGTAAACTGGACAAAAACAAAGATAAGACGGAGAGTACCAAAAACACTGACTCGAGAGGCATACCATTGGGAGAGCTGGGGAGGAAACAGGTTGCGATAACTAGCATGTTTTTAACCTTGGACAGTGAGAAAGAGAAAGGGCTGGAGTTGGTAATACAAGCGCAACTGGGTGATAAAAATTGGCTGGCTGCTGGCGAAGACTTACCTAATATAAATAATCCTCACAATACTCCCTTGGATATTTCACCGGGATTATTGGAGGAGGGAAGGCCCTCTTGGGGGTCAAGCTGTGATAATACTGTACTAGGAAAGCTTGAAGTACTCAATAGGGCCCACCAAAGAGAGGATAATGACAAGGAAAAACCCCAGATAAAGACATATCCCCTAAGGGAAGCGTAAGTAACACAACTGGAGAGACCACAGAGTCAGTATGCATATCCGAGCAGATGTGCGAATGGCAGCAACATGCTCTCATTGAAGGGGTTATTCAGAAACGAGCCAAGAGGCCGGATATTTTTCCCCGGACTCCATGGAAAAATGTACTCTCTGAATGAAGAATCTGCAGAATCAGATATTGAAATTTAAAGCAGTAGTGAAGATGTGGAATGTGAGCACTCTTCCAAGAGTAACTATGGCCAGCAAGACGAGAGAAGGATACCTAAGAGAACAAAACGGGTGCCGGAAGGGAAAATGAACAACCATGCTGGGAGAAGAAGAAGGAGAAATAGGATGGGACTGCTCAGCAACACAGCTGCTACCATCTAATGGCTCAAATGAGAAAGGAAAACTCACTAGAGAAACGTCAATCAGCTTGGCCACACAGAAAGCTTATGATGAAGCTGTAGAGCCTTCCCTCTTGCTAATATTTCAATCCCTAAGATCATTCCAAGATGGAGTAAAAATGGAAAACCGTGAAGCACGGCTAGCCTCGAAAAAGCTACATGGTTCAATGCGTAACATTGGGAAAACTTGCAGAGAGATTGCAAAGAGACTAAGTATGGTGGAAAAATGCACAGAGGATCTAGAAAATACTGTGGACACTGTGAAAGAATAGGCGTCTTCGCAAGAAAAGAAGCTGAAGGATGTAATGTGGAAATTAGTAAAGGCAGAAAATCACCAAGGCCGCAACAACCTGAGGCTGCTGGGGATACCAGAAAATAGCGAAGGCAATGACATTAGGAAATTCACAATAACTCTGCTAAAAAATTCCTTACCAGAACTAGCACACTGTGAGTGGGATAAGGAAATTCAACTGGTACATAGATTTCCTTTGTCAATATCCAAACGATCTACGAATACTCAGGCATACCCTCAATTTATGTTAATATGCTTTGGGAACTTCTTGCTCCAACAGGCTGTGTACGATCTGGCTAGACCCAATATGAAGAGGAAGGGAGGGAACGTTTCCTTTTTCGTGAAACCAGACTGCACATGCCGCCGCGATAGATACTGAGACAACTCATAACTCCTTTTCAAAAAGCAAGAGCTACAGTCTTTCTACAGAATCCGGCTAAGTTAAAAGTCATCTCTCAGGGGCGGAACTATTATTTTACATCTGAAATACAAGCGCAGAAACTGTTAGAGGAGATTACAGCAGGGAAAGCCAAGACTACCGAGAATAAATGATATGGGACATACCATTTTGAGGGATTAAGGAAGCAGAGATTTAGATATCTCATGTATTGTAGTGAGGATTTTTTTCCCCTCTCTTTGGAAACAAGACTTTCTTCACCCATGGGATTAGATGTATATATATTGTCTGAAATGTTTACTTCCTTATGAAGGCTTTAGAATAAAAAATGTTTTTGTTTTACAAGAATTGATTTCTTAGTACAGCAAGTCTTACTTTAGTTTTTGATTATGAGCACAGGAGGAAGAGGGGGGGTTCAGATTCTGTCACGCAGGCTCAGGATTGAGCCTGATTGTCCTAAGAAGTGTGGAGGAAGGGGGTTGTGAGTGTGGGTGGGGGGAAGGGAGATCTCAGACAGCTGGCAGATATAAATTGTGCAACTAAGAAAGTTGAATAATGGTATAAGAAGCAGATTAAAGGCCTGGTATGGCTTAAATGGATAGTATTTCTAGAGGAGAATAATAAGCAGACAGGTAAAAATATAGGTTTTAATGGTTAGGCTGAAGATTCTCACCATCAATATTAGTGGTCTTAAGGATCAGAAAAAAAGACAAAGAGTGGGGGTGGGATTACAAGCGTTAGGGGCTACAATTATTTGTCTTCAAGAGACACACATCCTGGGGTCAAAACGGCACCTACTTAAAACCCTAGGATATAGATTGGTTACAGCAACAACACAGGGAACAAGGACTAGGGGGGTCGCCATTCTGGCAGAAGGGAGCGAGATTCAGTTTGTTAGGTCATCGGCTGATAAGTATGGGTGATGGGCAATTACAGAATGTCAATACAACAATGATAAAAAAATTACAGTATGTACAATATACAGAAGTGTTATGGATGACCCGAGCGTTTTGGAAAATATCTGTAATGAACTGGCTTATTGGCAGCTCCCATTGATAGTTTGTGGCGATTATAATTTGATCCTCCCATGTGATTGTTCATTGGATTCTGGATTTAGATGTAAGGGGAGGAAGCCAAAAGTATTCCAGGCCCTCAAAGAAGTATGCCAAACCCATGGTTTGATAGATTGTTGGCAAACAAAGTATCCAATTGATCCAAGCTTTAAGTTCTTCTCTAATCCACATATAAAATGTTCTAGATTAGATGACATTTTTGTTTCAAGTACTATAAATTCTAGTTGCTCAATAGATAGATTATCACGGTTTCTATCGGACCATAACCCTCTAATTATGAATTTAGAAGGTGGAGTAATGAACCATGATCTAAAAATCTGGACCGTTGAAAGAGCTTTGTTACTGAATAAGGAATATTGCTAACATATGATCAAACGGATACCAGAGATCTTGGAGAGTAACCTGGGTAGCACCATGATAGAGGTGGTCTGGGACGCTATGAAGGTGGGAATAAGTGGGGAGATGCTATGATTTTCACTATACCTTAATAAGGAGGCCAATGGGGGCATTGCAAAGAAATTTGGCTATAGCCGAGGAGGGTCTGATAAGGGCTGTACAAGAGGGACAGGAAATTAAAAGGGAACTGACACTTCTGTCAATCGCTAAAAATACTATTACCAATATTTTTACAGAAAATGTGATAATTAAGACAACAACAAATTGGGAAATTACGTATGAGCTGAGCGAACACGTTGGTCATCAATTGGCAGTACGAATAGACAACAAAACACAGCCCATTTAATAAGGGAGATTAAAGATCAGAGACATGGACGAAAGACTGATTCTAAAGAGATCAGAGCTGTATTTCAAAGATATTGTCAAGAGTTGTACGAGGTGACTGGTATACAACAGGATAAGATTGAGGAATATCTAGATCATATCCCATCGCTAAAATTGTGGCAAGAGGATCAAGACAGCTTGGATTTTTGTAAAAAGATGCTATTGAACTCGGATCATATCGTCCTATCGCTTTGATCAATGGTGATTCAAAAATGTATTCGAAACTATTTGCCAGTCCTTTGTCATTATTCATGAAATTGTATCAGGTCGTCAGCAAGGGTTTATCCCAGGGAGGTCTACTGACCATGTCCAAAGAGTGATCACACTTTTTGACAGTACTGAGGTTGCAGGAGACACTGTGGCAGTCATACTACTGGATGTTGAGAAAGCCTTCGATAGGGGCTCCTAGAAATACCTTTGGACAGCGATGTCAACAAGTGGTATAGGGCAGCCTTTTATTAAAGCAACTCAAATGTTATAAACAACACCAGAAGCTGTAGTAATGAATCTATAACATAATATCGACAGACAGAATATAGACATACAAAAATATCGACACAAAAATATCGAAATCAAAAATATCAGCGTTCTATCTACATAAAGGTAAGTACAAAAATATCGGAAAAAAATATAGTAATACAAACATATCGAAGTTAAAAATATTGTTTTTTTAAATGTATTAATAATAATGTAAAAATAATAAAAAAATACATATAATTTAGCAAATTAAAAATATAAACATTAAAACATATTAAAAAATTAATAACTAATACATACACATTTAAAATAAATTACAAACTACATATAAATTAATATATATACTTACTCTACATATTGCAACAGTAGGAAAAGCGTTGGATAGCGTAGGGGTAAACATTACTATTCCCACTCCAGAGAGTGCAACAGTAGGGAAAGCGTTGGATAGGTTAGGGGTAAAAATTACTATTCCTACTCCAGAGGGTGCAAAAGTAGGGAAAGCGTTGGATAGCGTAGGGGTAAAAATTATTATTCCCACTCCAGAGAGTGCAACAGTAGGGAAAGCGTTGGATAGCATAGGGGTAAAAATTACTATTCCAACTCCAGAGAGTGCAACAGTAGGGAAAGCGTTGGATAGCGTAGGGGTAAAAATTACTATTCCCTCTCCAGAGGGTGCAACAGTAGGGAAAGCGTTGGATAGCATAGGGGTAAAAATTAATATTCCCACTCCAGAGAGTGGAACAGTAGGGAAAGCGTTGGATAGCGTAGGGGTAAAAATTACTTTTCCCACTCCAGAGAGTGCAACAGTAGGGAAAGCGTTGGATGGCGTAGGGGTAAAAATTACTATTCCCACTCCAAAGGGTGCAACAGTAGGGAAAGCGTTGGCTAGCGTATGGGTAAAAATTACTATTCCCACTCCAAAGGATGCAACAGTAGGGAAAGCGTTGGATAGCGTAGGGCTAAAAATGACTATTCCCACTCCAGAGGGTGCAACAGTAGGGAAAGCGTTGGATAGCGTAGGGGTAAACATTACTATTCCCACTCCAAAGGGTGCAACAGTAGGGAAAGCGTTGGATAGCGTAAGGGTAAAAATTACTATTCCCACTCCAAAGGATGCAACAGTAGGGAAAGCGTTGGATAGCGTAGGGCTAAAAATGACTATTCCCACTCCAGAGGGTGCAACAGTAGGGAAAGCGTTGGATAGCGTAGGGGTAAACATTACTATTCCCACTCCAGAGGGTGCAACAGTAGGGAAAGCGTTGGATAGCATGGGGGTAAAAATTACTTCCCACACTACTCCCCCTTTAGCACACAACACACTACACATACAAAAAACACAATTAATATAAATATCAATTAATAAATTAATAACAATTAATATTACATTGATGTAATTATAAATTAGCTAATTAACACATTAATTACCAATTAAAAATTAATTACCAATTAATTAACAAGATATTTACAAGAATCAACAATATTTATTAATACATTATTTATAAGTAATATTATGAAATAATTAAAAAAATAACCAATTAATTAATTAACAATTAATTAACAATAAATACCAATAAATAAATACAATCTCTTTAATAAATTTAATTTAATTATGTCACACCCTATTCTCCTATAAACACACAACCCACTACACATAAATAAATCACATAAAAAATGAAATTGTCATTTAATCACTTAATAATAATTAATTACCAATTAATTATTATTAGCAATAACTAAAAATGTAAAATATTAGTACATTAACTCTAATTAATTTAAATAACTAATTAATAATAATTAATTACCAAATAATTATTATTTAACAATAACAAAAAATAATAAACATTACTACATTAACTCTAATTATTTAATTAACTAATTATTAATAATTAATTACCAATTAATTATTAATTAACAATAACAAAAATAATAAATACTACTACATTAAGTCTAATTCATTTAATTAACTAATTAATAATAATTAATTACCAATTAATTATTAATTAATAATTATTTATTAATCAAAAATATTTTTAAAACATATTAATCAATTAATTATAATTAAATTACTTCCCACCCTATTCCCCTATAAACCCACAACCCGCTCTGATACTAAAACACAAAATGTAAACAAATTTACTAATTCTAAACATACATTAAAAAACATGTTTAACAAACATATAAACAACATAATAAAATACATAACACTAAACAAAATTTCGATATTACTAACATACATACCTTAATATCGATATTCTGTCTATCGATATTATTGCACATCGATATTCTATACCATCGAAATTAAAACATCGATATTATTGTATATCTATATTTTAATTTCGATATTTTGTCTCTCTACCGTAGTAATGGTAAATGGGTCAGTCTCAGATAAGATAGCTATTACTAGAGAGACAAGACAGGGGTGCCCACGTTCTCCCCTACTATTTGCGATATTAATCGACCCCTTTATCTGCAGATTTGAAAATAATATGTTAATTCCACCTATATGGTCACAAACTTGGGACACTAAAACACTGGCTTGTGCAGATGACATAGCGTTGGTTACTAGTGATCCAGTCGTGGCGATAAAGGCAATAGAAGATGAGGCTAAATTCTTTGGAGAATATCCGGGTTTAAGATGAATCAAGATAAAATGCAGATAGTTCTGAATAACAAACTTAAGATGAGAGATGATTGAGTAGTGGAGAAAGCTTTGTATTTGGGTGTCAGAATAACGGTAAATTTGGATAACTTAGTGAAGGCTAATCTTGATCCAATAATACAACATCTGGAAAAAGATCTTACAAGACAATTATCGCCACTTTAGTGGTCGTTTTGGCCTGAAAGCGGTGATAATTGTATCGCACTATTAGCAAGGTGACGCTATTGCGTGATTCCATGCCTCAGCGCCCTTTCCCTTAACGCCCAGCTTTGCATCTCTAATGACATGCAAAGTGGGCATTCCTCATGCTAACCTGCAGAGCGATAAGAAAAGTAGCGCTAACAGTGGTTATCCCTACTTTCCTTACGACTGGTTTCAGTCTGACTTAGCCATGATATCCAATGGAAGGTGGATATCATGGCTGAGTCTGCCCTGCCCTATCAAAAAGCGATAGCTAAACGTTGTGCGATTATCGCTGGATTTCCAGTGATAATCGCACATTTGGCAGCTTGCTCCTGGAATTTTATCGCTGCTGAGAAAAGCGTTGCTGATAGCACGTTAGCTCAGCGATAAAATTCAGTGTTAGCCAGCGATAATTATCCTCGCGCTAAGCACGCTGAACAATAATTATCGCAGGCCCTTGTTGATATGCCCCTGGGTAGACTAAATAATCTGCATCTATATATTAGGGGTAGGTGTAATGTGATGAAAATGCTTTTTCCCAAAATGTTTATATTTTTTCAGGACAATTTGTTTGGAGTTTACACCACAATGGTTCAAAGCAATAGAAATATTTTTTTACGGTTTATATGGAGATATAAGAGACCTCGCAGAGCACTCAGTTTTATTACCTTGCCTAAAGATAGAGTGGTTTAGCCCCCCCAATTTTAAACTGAATTGCTTACGATTTTGAAATACTGTAATGAACTACTGTCTATAAATAGAGATGAGTTGAGTTGAGTTGAGTTGGGATTTGTAGAGCGCATAGCTACCCTAGGGCATCCCAGCGCTAGTGACCATAGATCCAGAAAGCAACGAGGGGGGGAAGCAGAGGGAGAGGAGATCAAGGGAAGAGCCAGGTTTTTAGTTGTTTCCGAAAACTGAAGTGATTGTGTTCTTGCCTCAAGGAAAGAGGGAGGGAGTTCCACAATCTGGGGGCGTTGTAAGAGAATAGGCGACCGCCGGTTCTGCTCTTCCTAATCCTTGGGACCCTGGCGAGAGAGAGGGAGTTGGATCTTAGTTGTCTGCTGGACTGGTGCGGTTTCATTAGTGACCTCAGAATGGGGGGGCCTTCGTCGTGCATTATTCTATGGGAAATACACAAGGTTTTGAACGTGACCCGTTCTTTCACTGGCAGCCAGTGCAGGCTTCTGAGAGCTGGTTTGGCCGAACACCTCGCTTTAGTTCCAGTCGGGATTCTGGCAGCCGCATTCTCTGCGCACTGCAGTCTGTGGACTACAGAGGCTGGAGCCCCCAGATACAGCACGTTGCCGTAATCAAGTCTGGAGTTCACTAGCCCCTGCATTAGGAGTTTTCTGGATTGGAGGGGAATCAGGTGGAGGATCTTTCGTGACATCTTGATGAGGCCAAAACAAGTTCCTGCGGTTTTTCTGGCCTGGGTCTTGGAGCTGAGATCCTGGTCTAACCAGATACCCAGACTTTTAACTTCGGACTTGGGGGTTGGTGGCGTTCCCATGCATGGTGGCCAGGGCAGGGATGTGGGGATCTTGTTTGGATTTCCCAGGAGAAGTATTTCAGATTTATCTCCGTTTAGTTTTAGCCGGGAGTCACACATCCACTGGTACACCTTCTCTAGACAGCCGGATAGATTGGAGAGGGAATTACTTGATTGGTTGAGGGAAACAACCAGCTGGGTATCATCGGCATACATTATTGTTTTGATGCCAAAAGGTGTTACAACGTCCTCGAGAGGGGCCATGTAAACATTAAAAAGCGTGGGGCTCAGGGAAGATCCCTGTGGAACCCCACACTGGAGTGGCTGGGCATTGGAAGTGGCATACCCGTCTAAAACTTGGAAGGATCTGTCTGATGGCAGGCAGCAGGGAAATGGGTCTGAAGTTAGATGGCTCCATGGGGTCTAGCTGTGTTTTTTTTAGCAGAGCCTTGACCGTAGCTTTTTTCCAATTGGCCGGGAAGGAGCCTGATTTGAAAGAGGCATTAATAAGGTTGGTAAGAGGGGGAGCTACCGTAGAGGCAACCAGTTTGAGCTTACTGATCGGGGCTGGATCTGACGGGGCGCCACTTCTTACCGTCTGAAAAATGGATAGAAACATCTCTGTGGAGATTTGGGGGAAGGTGCGTAGGCAAGGGGCTTCTCGGAGAGGGGAGGGGTTTGTACAGGCTTGTGTAGGGGAGGGGGCCGGTAGGAAGGTCACAATTTTTTCGATTTTTGCCGAAAAAAACTCGGCCATCTGGTTACATCTTACGCCCTCCAGGTCTGGCTTAGGTGGTGGGTCCTGAATTTTGGTGAGGAGATTTACCATACGGTAGGTCTCTTTTGCGGAGTTGGCCGCAAAAGCTATTTTTTTCTCGAAGAAGGTGGCCTGCATTGTTTTTATAGAGTTTTTATAGAGTCTAATATGGGCTCTATACTCTCTTTTATCTTCCGTAGTCCAGTTTTTTCTCCATTGGCGCTCTAGCCTTTTGCATTTTTTCCTTAGGTCGCGTAATTCCTGAGTAAACCACGGGAGTTTGGCAGATTTCCTAATAGTTGGAAGAGATTTGAGTGGCAGGATTGAGTTGAGAGAATCGTTAATCCATTTATGCACTTGGACATCAGCTCTGGAAGGAACTGGGTCCAGTACAGGCGAGGTAGAGGAAAGTGCTAGTGGCCAGGAGTTAATGTCCAAATTAAAAGAACAAACAGTGTCATAACAACACAGCAAGAACTTATTTAGGGCAATGAAGTTAGCGGGTACTTATGGCGGCACTCATATAATATCTATTTAAAAAGTATGTTTTAAAACCTTTGTTGGTATTCATAAAGCTTGGAACAATGTACGTAAACTACTGGGAATTGGGAGGCTATCTTTTTACGCATTATTATCTAAAAATAATAATCTACCAGAGATATTTAATGATGTTTGTAAGAATAGATGGATAAGTGAAGGGATTACACAATTAGGGTGTTTTTACTCAAATTTTGGGCTGAGATCTTTTGAGTAATTGAAAAATGACTGTACATTAGACCATATGGATTTATTTAAATTCCTCCAAGTTAGGGATTTTCTATCAAGGAAAGGGGGTGGTAGAGCTGATTCTCAAAAAATCCAAACCATGGAAATTATAAATAAAAATAGATCAGTACAAATTGGAGAAATCTATGAATGTATGATGGCCTCACTTCCAGACGATATGGATAAACTGTGGATCACGGCTGAAACCTTTTTCAAATTGTATGAATTACCACAGTCTATGTTAATGTCGGCGAGACTACAAGCCCAGTATTACAAGACATTTTTTCAATTGTATTATACACCAGGGGGTCCATTAGGATGGCGGACGGATCACCAACGCCATGCAGGCGGTGGCGATCCATCCGCCATCCCTGCCCGTCCGCCACCTTTCTTACCCCCGCCATATTACGATGCCGGGGAGGACCGTGGCAGAGGGGAAGACCGTCCGCCGCTTTTCGGCCGCGGTCGGCTTGCAACCGGGGCGGAAAAGGCCTGATATGGTGGCGGTGTCTATCAGACACCGCCAGCCATATTAGGATGGCCGCTGAGGAATGCCTTTGGCATACGGTCTTTGCTGTGGGGGCCCGTTGCAGGCCCCCAGGGTGAAGGGGGGTGGGGGATGCACATGGGGGTACCTATGGCATTGCACGGTGCCTATCTTATTGTGCATTGAAATGTACAACGTGCATTTTTTGCATTGTGGTGGGCGGTGCTTCAAGCACCAACCGCCGCAATGTAAAAAATGCAGGATGCACTCGCCACTGTGGCGGATGCTTCCTAATTGGGGGCACGGTTCCTCCGCCCTTGTGGCGGACGGTTCTGGCCCCCAACAGGATGGCGGACGGACTTTGTCCGTCCGCCATCCTAATGGACCTCCTAGTAAGGTAGCTACGTGGGGGTCCAGTAAGGGAACAGTATGTCGGTGGCGTGCCTAATACAAAGCCGACATCATACATATATTGGCAGCATGTGATGCACTACAGGAGCTGACTAAAGACATATCTGACTTCTTTTCGGAGATCTTAAATGTAAGAATAGAAATTTCAGTGGGAGAGATAATACTAGGTATAGATGGAGATATTTGACCAAAAAGCATGCAAGGACTGATATTTGTGTCAATGGCGGTTTTAAGAATCTGCACAGCCTCCGCTTGGTTGGATCCAAATCCGCCAGTGTTTCAACAATGACGTGCTCAATTGCTGGCGACATTTAGCTTAGTAGTAGATGTATATAGAAGGAAGAGACAAAATAAACGGAAAAAGGGGTTGGAAATATGGGATCACCTAATCCAGGGGCCAGGGAGACTGACGTTGGAATCTGGGGATCACGGTTCAATCCCCGGCGCCAGTGGTAGATTAGCCCCGCACCATGTGAGTCTGGGCCATAGCTTGCTTAATCTTGCACCGCTCTTACCTGCATGGGCCACTGCTGCTACAATCTAGTGGAGACGTTAATCTACGTGCTGGGATGGCAGAGTGATTAAAGTGGCCCAGCACAGTCGTTCAAAGCCCAAAGCTTAATAAGGGCTGACTCAGAAACAAATAGCGAAAAACAAAGATTATGAGGCAGTGATGACATTTTTGAACATAGAGAAGGGGACTTTAATCTTTACATTCAAGCCAATGTGAAACTAATATTTTGACAAAGCTTTCATCAACAATGTGAATACAAAGAAGCACTACTGAAAGACAGTAATGCATTACATATTCACATTATAGTCCAAAGAAATTAGGATACTGCTTTTGGATGCCCAATTAAATGATAAACAACAACAGTTCCATGTAATAAGACATTTTTTTTCTGTTGTAGTACAGTACAGTATTCATTTTTGATGATTCAGTCATACTCTATTTTTGATTTTTACAGTGTTAGTCAGTTTTTACTTACTGATTCTTACAGTGACTGATTCTTAATCCTTTTTTTATGGAGTCCTTACTGGCAGAGCCTGCTCCTTTTGGGGCCACACTTCATAGTGATGGGATCACAGTTAATTGATTCAATTCTGACTGTCATTTGCCGGTTTATGTGAAGATTCAGATTGCTATACTGGATTCAGTGAGTAGATGAGTTTACCCTATCTGAGACTACTAGCCGCAGATTCCTTTATGTAGAATTACCCCAGGCGTGAGACTGGATCCGAAAAACTTTTAGGCCACAGCTTCCCTGCGTGCCGGGGGGACGGCACCAAGTGACTCCGCCCTGATGTCGTCCGTGCTGGTGATGTCAGCGAGGATACATGAGTCCCACTCCAGCGCCTATGTCAGTTTTTTCTCTTTCCGAGTGCAACAAAGATCCGGATTACTGTCCGGGCCTGTTTTCAGACCTTCCATTCTTTTGCGCTTTGGCATTTAGTGGAACAGTGTGTGCATGCCTTGCTTAATCTTCCTGACTGCCCCCAGCGCCTAGAGACCCTTACTGGTAATTGATTGTGCTTTACAAATGTGGATTATTATAATTTTTTATAATAACATTATATCGAAATGTAATGTCTGAGAAGGGTAGGAGGGTGGGTAGGGGAGAGGGGTTAAATGTAAATAAAATGAAATAATAAAGAATATTAAAAAAGGGAATAGTTATACTTTTTAAACTTCCATACTTTACCCTCGCACTGAGACTACCGGCAGTGCATTAAATACTACTTGCAGATGAAGTGACAGCGCGTCCTAGCCGAGCGCTTGTTTCTTTTCAAAGCACATTCATTTTAGGAATTTTTTAATAACTACTGCTAATTTGGGGGAATTAGATTTGGTGGGAATTGTGATACCTTCTAAACTTTTTAAACAGTGGGAATCGTGATACTTTTTAAACTTCCTCACCTCACCCTCGCACTTTCCGTTAGCCAAGATGTGCTGGTGAACTTCCGCCTGTTAGAGTGGGTCACAGTGACAATGCCATTTTGGTCAGCACTCTAGTTTCTTCGCTGATCAGCACTCACCTCCTATTTAGGAAGGGGGATGCAAGCACTCAGATTCTAGGACACCTGACTACCGGCAGTGAATTAAATGCTACTTGCAGACAAAGGGACAGAGCACGCTAGCCCAGCGCTTGTTTCTTTTTAAAGCACATTCATTTTAGGAATTGATTTGCTGCTAATTTGGAGATATTAAAAATGGTGGGAATTGTGATACCTTCTAAACTTTTTAAACGGTTGGAATTGTGATATTTTTTTAACTCCCTTACCTCGCCCACTTACTTGCACTTTTCGTTGGCCAAGATGTGCTGGTGTTCTTCCGCCTGTAGGAGCGGGTCACCGTGACGATGTCATCTTGGTCAGCGCTCTAGTTTCTTCTCTGATCAGCACTCACCTCCTATTTTGGAAGGGATATGCAAGCTCGCAGGGTGCACGCACAGCGGGTGCGCTGATGGCTCACCAGAAGTGCGCCAGAGGCAAGCCCGTCTGTGCCCGTGTGTGCCCGTCTGCGCTCCGGCAGCGTGCACTGCCAGCCATACTGCCAGTTCTTTCCCAGGGGCAGCCAGACTCTGCTACTCAAGTGAACAACTTATACACATAGATGAGGGAGATACCAGGGGGACACAAGAGGAGGTGGTGATACCATCTTAGATGACCACATCACTGAGAGATTGAAATGTGGCTTGATCAACACCAGATCCTTAGTCAAGCATTATTAGGAGGTGTATAATATGCTGGAGTGCCTTGATCTGGATGTGTTATTTATGACTGAAACCTAGACACAAGTCAACTATGTATTCGACTTAGGGTTAGCCTACCCAGTAGGGTATAACATATTTCAGAAACCAAGGCCAGTAGGGAGAGGCGGGGGGGTTGCCATAAGTGTGGCAGGGTATGCTCAGACGTGAGTACCTTGCTCACTTTGCCACTGGATTCAAGCAAGCCGGGCTGAAGATGGCTGGAATGCCAGAAACCGGTCCTCGGAAGCTTGTTTCGGGTCCAGGGAAGACATGGCTTGGTAGTTCGGGCTGGACTGTTCCCATGAGGCACAGGGTCAGACTGATTTGCATATAGCCATGTCTGAACTGGGGTGGCAGAGTGGGCTAAAGAACGGTGATGGATTAAACCCAGATCTTTTGACTGGGTGTGAGTGTTTGATTGATTCAGATGCTCCGTCCTTCACCACCCCCTTTTGTACTGCTTTTGGCCGCCATAAGTGTGGCAGGGTATGCTCAGACATGAGTCCCTTGCTCACTTTGCCACTGGATTCAAGCAAGCCAGGCTGAAGACGGCTGGAATGCCAGAAACCGGTCCTCGGAAGCTTGTTTCCGGTCCAGGGAAGACATGGCTTGGCAGTTCGGGCTCGACTGTTCCCATGAGGCACAGGGTCAGACTGATTTGCATATAGCCATGTCTGAACTGGGGTGGCAGAGTGGGCTAAAGAGCGGTGATGTATTAAACCCAGATCTTTTGACTGGGTGTGAGTGTTTGATTGATTCAGATGCTCCGTCCATCACCACCCCCTTTTGTACTGATTCTAATAGCAGACATCTTGTAAAAAACCTGCGTATACAAAGATTCTTAGTCGTCCATTAGGCGCGTAACCACTAGAGTGTTAAATCCTACTGCGTTTCTTGGTGCAACCAAGTTGGATTATCACGATTGTTACAAAAAATATCATAGTTACCCCTTTAGAATTACAATATCCAATTATGATCAATCACCAATTGGAATTGAGACAAGTTACTTTAATATGTATAACACACAAACCATATCATATCAAGTCTCAACTTAATACAAATTACAGGGCGATCATCCACCAGGTGATACATCATGCCCTATATCAAACTGCACCGTCTTGGAATAAGTGCCAGTACTCTTAAAGAAATGATATTTTCTAGATAAATTAAATTCCCAGCCATACTGACCATATCCTTCACTGTGTTGAAACCATCAGTACTATTCAAAAGAATATACATTCTTCACGAGCAACCATCCAATACTTGTAGTTTGTTGTTGTTTACACTTGTCGCACTATTCTATCATATTAAAAAGGAAACTACCTCTTTATAGGCATTAATATTCCAAACAATTCCTTCATTTACTGATCACGTAGCCACCAAAGCACCACATCCTAATGCTTTCCTTACAGCAGATATATTGATTGGAAAGCGTTATTGTACCTCAAGGACGCTGTTCAAAACCTAATGTCCAATATGAGCCAACTACTATTGTTTCGTCTGATTTCCTATTATGCAACATTAAAAATAGCATAGTCAAAAGATGGAAACATATTGGGTCTACAATTCACCATACACAGCCAGACCTCTGACCTCCGCTGTTAGTGCGCGGTACCTAGCACTGCCACTGTATTCGAGGCCCCTGTGCCTCACCTCGCCAGTGGTCCTACCGCTGCCTCTGCCTGCCTTCCTTCTGCCTGTGCCTTTTTTCCTTGAGCCTTTTTTGCCTTTTCTTATTGCCTCTTTCTTCCTTGCCTTGTCTTCTTGCCTCTTTCCTTTTTGCTTCTTTCCTCTTTTCACCTTTTTCTTTTGCTCTTTTCCTGTCGCTGCTGCCCCTGCAGCCCCTCCCCCTTCTGCGTGCTCCCACCTCGCAGCTGTTCCGCCCTCCCCCGACCCTACTTAATGGCAGCTGCTGCGCGGCCACACCAAAGGTGCGCCAAAGGAAAGCCCCTCTGCGCCGGTCCACGACCCTACCACGACCAGCGCTCTCTTCCGACCCACCTGCACTACCGCTCCTCAGCCCTCTAGGCACTCAACACTGACTAAAACTACAACTGCAAGAGTTCTTCACCTATACACACCCACAGACCCTTCACCTGCGTCCACTGTCACAACTCCTTCGCCTTCACCGAGACTCAGGACCCACCTCAATCCTCCCGCCACAACTCCACCGCACCCTAAACCCTGCAATGCATCTTCCTGAACGTCCGCTCCCGCCACAGACATGCCGCTGAAATCTGGGACCTCTTCGACAGCACCACACTGATGTCGCCTTCCTCACAGAAACCTGGACGAACGCCATCGCAGGACCTGACCTCATGCTCGCTATCTCCAGATCACCCAAAAGGACCGCCCCAGAGGAGGCATTACCATCACCCACAAATCCAACCTCCGACTGAGCTCCCACACCGATTGGTCCACAGACCTGATGGAACACCTTCCCTTCAAAATACAGACCAACCTGACCACCACTCTCCAAAGCACCTTCATCTACAGAAACCCGGGACCCTGCGCACCTTTCACTGGCTCCATCACCAACCTCATCAACCCGCAAGCCATTCTCTTCACTGTCTATCCCTGACCTCAACTTCCACCTCAACAACCTTCAAGAGCCCAACTCCACCTCCCTCCTGGATAACCTCCTCAAAATTGAAACCCATGCACTCAGCAGGACACACCCTTGGCCCCATCTTCACAGCAGGAAACTCCATCACCTTCAACCACTCCTCCGAACTCCCATGGATGGACAATCTTTACATCCACTTCACCTTCAAAACTAGCATCACCAGCATATGTCCACACCAACTCCAGCACAGGAATTAGAACAAGATCTCCGATGACCAGCTCACCGCCTCCCTCAGCAGCTCCGCTCCCACCACTACGGACGACGACCCAACCATCGCTGCCCGAACCCTGCACAACTGGATCACCGACTGCGCCAACACCATCGCCCCCTCAAGAAAACCACCAACCCATACACCAAGAGAGCCAGCTGGTTCTCCACCAAACTCTGAGAATCCAGACGAACCTGCAGATGCATCTAAAAGATATGGAGGAACTCCAAAACTACAGCAGACGTTTACAACTTCAAAGCAGCCACCGCCACCCACCACAAGCTCATCAGAAATGCAAGGACAGAATCTCTGCCAACATACACAATAGCAAATAACTCTTCGTCATTATCAAAGAGTTCGCCCAACCCAATAGTGAGACAACCGAAACCCCCTCCTCCCAGGACCTCTGCGACAGACTCAGTGCCTTCTTCCATCACAAAAGCAAGACCATCTATGACAACTTCGACGACAACGACCTATACACAGAACCTACACCCACCATTCCCAATACCATGCAGCCTACACTTGACAACTGGACTTTCCTCACTATCAAATACACCCTGAGAACTATGAAGTCAACTCACTCTGGGGCGCCCCCGGACCCCTGCCCCAACACATCTACCACAGAGCCATTGAGCTCCAACAAATCATCAAACGCTCTTTCCCCGATTAAGGAAACACGCCGAGCTCAACCCTATCCTGTAATAACACTCAGCAGACCCCATCGTCCTAAAAAACTTCAGACCGATCTCCTTATACCAATACCTGGCGAAAGCCATCAAAAAAGCCATCAACAGCCAACTCGTCTCCTTTATAGAAGAAAAGAACATCCTCAACTCCAACAATTCCGGTTTCAGGAAAAACCACAGCACCGAAACTGCCCTTCTCACCGCGACAGATGACATCCATTCCCTCCTTGACAGAAGAAAGATTGTGACCCTCATCCTCCTGGACCTCTCCGCAGCCTTCGACACAGTCTCTCACTGCACCCTAGCCTTCATGACGCAGAAATCCGGAACAAGGCCCTCGACTGGATCTGCTCATTACTATCAGACATAACGGGTCAGACTCCCACCCTTCCTCTTGGATCCCACGTCACCGACCACTTGCGGAGTTCCCCAAGGATCCACCTTCAGCCCCACCCTGTTTAAAGTCTACATGCCCTGCTCGCACCCATCGTCAGATCTCACAGACTCAACATTAAATCCTACGCAGAAGACACCTAACTCATCCTCTCCCTATCCAACTAACCCAACAACTCCCAACACAACGTTCAAGAATGAATGGAAGCATTCACCAGGTGGATCAAGAACAGCTGCCGACAAGTAAACACAGACAAAACCAAAGTACTCTTCAAGGGCCCAAACCCCGATGCCTGGAACGACACCTTGTGGACACCTGCCCTCAGGAATCCACCCCCACTACTGACCACGCACGCAACCTAGTAATAATCCTGGACTCCAAACTCAATATGGACAGCCAAATCAACGCTGTCTCTTTCTCCTGCTTCCACACCCTCGTCTTCTATGAAAGACCTTCAACTGGATTCCCCCTCAAACACAGGAACCTCATCAGCAGCAGACTCGATTACACCAATGCACTCTATGCCGGGATAAACAAGAACCTCAACCTCAAACTCCAGAACATTCGGAACGCCTTTGCCAGACTAGTCCTCAACCTACCGTGCCACTGCCACTGCACCCAATACCTTCAGACACTACATTAGCTCCCTGTTGCTAAGAGAATCACCTTCAAGCTCCTCACCCTATCTCTCAAAACCCTCCACAGCACCGGACCTGACTACCTGAACCACCATCTCTCATTCCACGCACCCCACAGATCCCTTCGCTCAGCCCAACTTTCCTTTGCTATGGTGCAGTGCGTCAAGAAGACTAGAACAGAAGGCAGTTCTTCCTCATTTCTTATGTCCAAGGCATAGAACACCCTCCCTCTGTTGCAAGGGTTCTGCTACTACACAGAACTGTGCATAGAGACTTAGCACCTCAGTGAATTAGGGTGTACCAAAATTCACCTCAGTATCCAAAATCCCCTACGAGACGAGCAATCAGTGTCTCATTGGTTCTTCCATACCCCCAATTATTAGACAACCCAGAACATGGACTTAGAACACCTCAGGTAACGTGGAACACATGAACACTCTTTCGTTATACTAACATACCAATCCAGAACGAGGAGTAAATGAAGACATGTGCAAGTTTGAAATATTTATTTCTAATGCCGTGTTTTCAGGCGCAGTATCTTAGCTAATACGAGCAAACATATTATAAGCAACAAGGTTATCAGCATAGTTACTAGTCCATAATATACAAAGGGAGAAAGCATGTTAAAATGCTAAAAGGAAGAAGACTAAATGGCACCTCAGTCTTACCCTCCCTTGCTAGTATATTATATTATATCTAAAGAAGGTCTCTTTGGGTTTTAGAAGGGCGGCCCCATACCTCTGGTCTTAGTAGAAAGGGATCACATCATCTTCTACCCCAGCTCTCTGCATGCGAATATTCATCAAGTGTGTGTGCATGCTCTGCGCAGTGCATTATTAAATGCGCCAAAAGCCAGAGTTGGCAACAACTGCATATGTGTTATGTCAAGGACGTGCGCTGATCAGACCGAACAACAACCACTGTGTTGAAATAACCTTGAAGGCCTTGGCAGTCACTGTTCAGACATAGCTTACCAAGCAAAGCTGATACTCTAGGAAAACATATTATTCTTGTGTGAAGCAAAATATTCCACTAGGCTCAAAGCATTAATAACAATATGTGCTGTGTGCAGAAGCAGCAGAAAGGAAAAATAGCGTTTAAACTTCTAATAAGCTCATGCTAACTTAACACAGTCTGAAGGCAAAGCCTGTCTACATGACACCATCCCTTGATCCGAGCATGGATAAGATAAGATAAGATAAGGGGCAAATTTTAGGAATGCAGAGTTCAAGAATGACAGTCAGAACCAGTCTCAAGTTTGCAAAAGGGAAAAAATAATAAGAAAAAAATATTGTCTTTTAAAATCCTCATAGTCAAATAAGAATGTGAATTCAATAAATGTAGTCATTGGCCGTAGCAAAGTCAATAGGCCTGGGGCAGGGAATTTTTTTTGAAGAGGCTTGAAAAAAATAAGAAAAAAAATGTTCGATGTCCAAAAAATGACCTCGGTTATGGGAGAGAGAAGCGATGACATATCTCATCCTAACAATGAATATGCAAAATATGCAGCAACATCCTCCAATAGGACGTCACTGTCCTCATCCGAAAATAGTTCAGCCATCCAATTTAAAAGTGGGAAAGAACATACATGTTCTTCAATTACCGGAGCCTCTAGCACCCTTAGAGGACAACTCGGTGGGTTTTCAATGAAGCTGTGTGCCAAGAAATCTTGCGCCGCTGCGAACACATTCTAACAATCCAGTATTCCATGTTGCGCTGCAAAGGCAATAATCCCTCCGTCAGAATAAAGCAATTCATGAGTAACTAAGGGGCTCATAAGCTTATTATAATCCACATCGGGAGACACCGCATTGCAGAGACGCAAATCCAGGGCCTAGTCAAAATCTCAACTCAGACAATGAAAGACAGGCTAGACACATGTAAAGTAGGAAAATCGAAACAATAATCCATAAGCCGCACTCAAAGTAGCAAGAGGCAGTGCTCCATAGTACTCAAGCATTCGGTTGCGAAACAGCGCCAGACGTGACAGCTCTTCTTGCAATACAGGACGTGCATCCATTTTGAATTAAACAAAACAGTAAAAGGATGCCTGCAGCTAGAGCCAGTAGCAAGGCAAATCCACCAAATAGGCTGGAACAAATTGAATGAAAGAAAGCAGGGAAGACACCGAATATAGTTTGAAAAGAAGTCAAAAGGCCACTGCTTATAACTTTAAAAAAGTGTGCCAGCCCCGTTGTGGAGGATGCATTAAAGATAGTGTGAATTAATTCACCGAAATGGAAGGGCAAATCAGTATTTAATAAAGCATGCACCTCTGTGTGGGTGTTAGCCACGTGAAGGACGAATGTCTCAGGAGCAGATGTGAGGGCAACTTCTTTCTGGGACAATAGAGCTCTTATGCGACTCATCTTGTTGAACTCTGCTTTCAAGGTCGGAATCGTGGGCCAGATGGAAACATCAAGCTTCCCATGTGGGGGAGGATACATTACATTCTTACAGTAAACCACACGTTCACTGACGGTAACTACGTAAGCAATTCCTTTTATTAGCCCACAGCAATCTTCATTGTTTAAAATTAAGTAAATCCTATTTGCCAGTAATGTGAATGTGGGCACGATAGCAGGCACAGGTGTACCTTTCAAAATACAGGCTAAATTCGGCTCATTCTGGTTAAAAGAGCCATGTAATTGGATATATCTGCACATCAATGAGTGATCTGGTGTTTCAGTGCAATCTCCACCATTCAAATAAACTTCCTTACCCTCCCTAGGGCATCTATAGGTAAATGGAAGCGACCAAGCTTCATGGAGATAAGCACTTCCAAGAGGTTCATATCTACCAATTGCAAAGTACTTCATACACCCCTCGAACTTGAACAGAGGGAACGGGAGAGTTATTAACCCGTGGATAAGCCACGTTGCTGAATTGGCCTCTGCCACAGAAAACGGTAATGGTTCTAACCTTTCACTGTGTAACATAGAAAAGGATGCATCTTTCATTGACAGTAAACGCTGCTTGTCAGTTAAACTAAACGGGGCAAACAATGATGACGTGTTCATGCAATGCCATGGCACTTTGCCAGCTTTTAAGGTTTGTAAAGTCCATGCAAACTGCATAATGGAACGCAATTGATTTTGACCATGGTACAAAACAGACACTTCATCCTGCACAATATCAACAACAGACGATACAATACTGTCCAATGTTCAAATGCGAGAAGAAAGCAAATTAATGCTGTTATCTACAACTGCTAGCAATTTCTCTAAATTAGCCCGATCTATAGCTCTAATGCGGGTAGCCGCCTCAATCTGGGACGTTTTCCAGACTTCGTTGTAAATAGCATATATCCATCTTTTCGATCTGCCGTTATCCGGGCCCTTCATAAAATCATTCAGATGAACATCGTCAGTCAATTTAGATAAATGTAATTTTACCGACGTCAAAGTGGAATGTTTGAGCCAATTCTGACATAATTTGCCTACAGAATAGGGGGTAACAGAATGGCCACTTTCAACATGGGGATCCTCCCTGACCTGTGTAAAGCCTGGAGCCAAACCCAAAAAATGATGCTGGCAAGAAACAGCACTTCTGTGCCAGAGCAACCAACCCTTGGGATCCAGTACTGGATATGTTAAAAGAAGAATTTAGCAACATGGTTTGTAACTCTCTGATTGAAAATTAATTGCCATTATTCCAACCGGAATACTCTTCTAATTCAGGAAAAGAAGGAGCATTTAATTTTTTAGTAGTAGCCAATTCAAAGCTTGTTGTCTGTGAAATTGTAGAATTCAAGAACAACATATGGTTCGGAACGAGGCATACACGGTGCAAAGCCTCAGTGCCTTGCACTTGCCAGCTTTTAGAACCCCTAAACTAATTTAAGGTCAATTGTATCCTTCAACAACTCGTAGCCACCTACAGCTAACTGGTCTAGAAAGGACTTTGAATACAATAATTTAGTATCGGTAAGTCTAACTATGGATAGGGACTTTTTGGTCATCTTAAAAAAATGCATTGGGATTTGACTGATTAAAATCAGTAAAATAAGTGAACCTTTTCAAAAAGGAAGCAGAACTGCCTTGTATAGGAGCTGGACAATGCTCCCATTGAGTGTAATTTACAGTGTTCCTCCTGGTATTAGTTTTATGCAGGTAGTGATTGCCAAAATGTTGGTAACAATACAAATCACCGTAATTAGCAGATTTTAAATACAAATCTTCAGCATCAAAGGCAGCATAATATTTCAAATCAGAAAACAAAGCTTCTACGGCCTGAACATCCCAATCATCAGAACGTATGTTTTGTTTAATGGCATCCCCCGTAGAAACTTCAAGCACATTTGGGACATTTATAACCTCAGTGGGCCCATGAATTTGAAAACGAACAGCATCCCATACAATCCTATCTAAGACAGGCCAAGCAGTGATGTTAACAAAAGCCAAGTCTCTCCTCAATCTGTGATGAGGAATGGGGAGCCAATGTTCCTTTGATTTGTCGAATGCGTGTTCTCTTCTCAACATAGTGTCCATTGCCAAGCCCAAAAAAATACACCACAAAGCCAATTGACATGAACAGAAAAACCGAAAAAAGCACCAACCAAATGTAGGTCCAAGGGGGAATCAAAATTTTTTTTTTAAACAATTTAGCCAAAACAGAGACCTTTGAACGTTTCCTCTATGTATGTGAATCAGTGTCAAATGAAAATCTGGATTCTGTAGCCAAGCGAGTTTGCAAATCAGGCATCGATAAATCAGTTGGGTAAGTGTAGTCAGTTTCATCAACTTGAGTACCAGGCAGTGTACTCAATAAAGGACTAGAAATTGCAGGCATCTCGAGGGCAACATCAGGCACTGGATCAGAAGCCGGGGCCAAAACAGAATTTCTCAAAATCGAAGGACATGAGACTGCCGGTGTCATACTAAGAAGAATCGGCCACTCTTTGTATCTTGACATTGTCAATGGAGGTATACCTGTTTTCCTTATGACCTGGAAGTGGTGGTAAAATGGCTGTTCTTGTGCCCTTCACGCCAAGCACCGGAACTGGATCTCGATAAGAGGGACCAAATTCTTTCTTGTTCTCGATCTTCTCATGAACCAATTCACCAACTTGGGGTAGCCAGCCAACTACTGGGATCTGCAACGCTTCATCCTAGGTGGATGGCAAATATTCCTTTGCAAGACTGTCTCTCACCTCTTGTCGATTCTGTAAAACACTGCAATGTTCATCTACGTCAAAGGAGGCAGCAACAGCCGCCTGGTCTAGACCGTCAAGGTCCGGAACAAACATCTTGATACCAAAGAGCATTTCGTATGGGGTCCGCCCACCCAGAGACCATCTAGGGAGATTATTTAGAGCACGCTGTATGCTATTGAGGTGGGCCAGGCAGTTCCTGCCAGTGCCTATAACTCTAGCTGTCAAAGACTGCTTTAAATCTCGGTTCATTCGTTCCACAACACTATTACCCTCAGGTAAGTATGGAGACGAAAACTTGACTTGGACCCCCAACAAAGTCATGGCATCCTAATATGCCTTAAAGGCGAAAGCCGGACCCTGATCCGAATGGAAGGTACCACAGACAAAAATCCCTACAAAGACACGCATGTCTCTTATGACAGTTCGTTAATCAGCGATGCGGTGTGGGCACACCCACACAAAGCGTGTGCATGAATCAACTGCTACTATGATGTACTTATACGCAGTATTAGAAGAAAAAGCACCGCAGTGATCTAAGTAAACACAACCAAGTGGTTTATAAGAAATGTACACGGATTCTGGGGCGGACGCGCAGCAGTTGAAGGTTTAATCTGCTGGCAAATGTCACAATGAAAGACATAATCACGCGTCTGCTTGTACAGTCCCCGCCACCAGAAACGTTTTTGTAACTGGGATACAGTAGCCGAAACCCCCGCATGCGCAGACGCAACACCTTCATGGGCTGTAGTAATCAACGCTGGCCTGCAGTCCGCGGTGGGAATCAATCTTTCACCAACGTCAGGTATTTTCACATAAGGTACTTTATCAAGACTTAAGTGGTATGAATACTTCAAAGGGAACCCCTCAGGATATTTACTTCCCTTTTCAGTCGCAGCAACAGCTGCCAAGATATCATCATCAATCTTACTTTTGGAACGCGTAACTGCTGCAACCAAATATGTCAATACTGCTGATTTTGCGGCCTCATCGGCCAATGAATTGCCAACAGCGTGAACTCCTACGCGCTGATGACGGAGAGTATGAATTACAAACACGAGTGTCAACTGCTCTTTAGGCTCAGCCACTCAGACCCATATCATTTTATATTTTATTGTGCTACCCTTGGCATCAAGAAAATCATTCTGAATCCAAAAGAACATGTTTTCATTGTAAGACTGGACACAGTAGTGAGAATCACTCACAATAAGAGTCGTCACACTAGGATCAGCGTACTCCAGTGCAAGCATCAGAGCACGAAGCTCTGCCAATTGTGCGGTGCAGTTTCCTAAAGTCTGCGTGTGCTCGACCCTGGACTTGAACTCATCATTCACCATGGCACCTACCACAATGGTGCAAGCTGAAACGTATGCGTGCTTAGACCCATGCGCAACTTGCGATGAACCATCAGTTTATATGATGCAATCGAAATCCTCCAAAGGCCGCATAGTCAAAGGCGCAGGATGAACAAATTCATACTGCAAAAACTATTGCGACTGTAGGGAGGCATCAAAAATAAATGTGACATCCGGAGACTTCAATGATGCTGCCCATTGTATCCACCGAGGGTGCAAAGCTTTAGAATTCGGTACACTGGCTCTCGTCACTGCCTCTAGTGCAGGAAACGAGGTAACAACCAACATGCGTTTTCCCTGCGAGAGTGCACGTTCCTTTAGAATCGTCATCTGCACTGCTGTCAAAACTTTTTCCACAGTGGAAAACCCCATTGCAGCCGAAGTGTAAAAGTGTGATTTGTAAGCAATAGGTACTTTGTCTCTTTCGTTAAAAGTAAGGTAAGTGAAGCCCACCGCCCCAGGGATGATTCCTATCACCAGATTGGTGTGGTTATCACGAGTCAGTAAGAATTTAGATTCTAGAAGATCAGCCTGCAAAGGTTGCAAAATAGCTTAATGTTCTGGCAGCCAGCAAGATTTGGTAAAAGTAGGTTGTATCAAAGCATACAAAGGCTTGATACGCTCGGCATATTCAGGAATGTATGTACGCCCGAAATTCAAAAATCCCAGCAAGGATTGTAACTTTTTCAGAGTTGTAGGAGCACGCAGTTGTGCGCATTTCTCCAAGAAGTGAGGAGACAATCCTCGACCTTCATTGTTGAGCTCGTGGCCCAGAAACAACACTGTGTACTCTGCAATGTGAGACTTTGCAAAATTGAATTTGTAACCAAGTCTGCAAAGTTACAAATTATGCGGTCAACGTGACACAGATGCGCCTAAAGCTCGTCGTCTGTGAGATAGATGTCATCCACATAGGAACACGCATCCGTGTCCACTCTCTCTATGAGAGAGACAATGCGGGCAGCAAACACGCCTGGACTATTCTTATAGCCCATAGGTAAACGTTTGTATTGGCGTTGTTTGCCACCACTTGTAAAACTGGTCCATTGGGAACTAAGACCATCCAAATTGTGGGCAAAAAAAACGTTGGAAATGTCAAGTGTGGTTTTAAACCGTTTACGCACAAGACCATCCACTAAAGCAGAACCGTGGGTATTCTGTGCTGGACAGGTACGACAATGCGGGTTCAAATGCCGGTAATCCAATTCCAAACGGTACGAGCTGTCTGGCTTGGTCACAGTAAAAAGAGGGTTATTCATCTGTGACACACATTTCAATTACACCTTGATATTCCAATTGTTCAAGGATTTCCGCTACGGAAGCCTTAGCTTCGCGTCGGATGGGATATTGAGGTTGAGGCTGTGGCATAGACCATAAGGGAATCTCGTGGTGTGGGGAAAATGTATCCCAACCACAGTGAGTACAGTACAGAGCCGGCGCAAGGGCTTTAGCCCACTCTTCTGCAAAATTCAGCACATGCTCCTTTGAAACAGTGTGCGCAAAACTAGGGAGGATCACCTCCTCCCCTCTCGGAGCTGCGAGGACAAAAGGTGGGGGTCAGTCAGCCTCCGTTAACAAAATGTCATAGGTAGTCGTGAGATTTTCCCAAAATACCCCTTTTATGGTACGTTGTATGTCACCTTCAATTAAAAGGACAATGTTATAAAGTCTATCAGGGGGAGCTACTCTGGTATCAGCTGTCTCTACAACAACATATTGGTCAGTCGCTGTCACCTTCAGTAGTGGACGCCGGGCCTCTCGCACTATGGTAATCTCCGCCGCGCTGTCCAACAACGTCAGCGCCCATGTCAGATTCCGAAGCTGCGTTCTCACTATCTGTGGCATATCTCGCTGTTAAAGTGGCAAGTTGCTTTTTCTGAAACTGGGGTCTTTTCGGTGTTTACCGTCTTTCGGGCGGGGCTGGTCGAGTCCCTACTGGCCACCCTGACCTCTGCCGCCTCCTCCACCACCGGTCGATGAGGCAGATGAGTCCTGAAAAGAACGAGGAGAGCGTTGTTCAGAAACCTGAAAACGATCATGAGATGTTATCGTTGTGCGATCGCGCAAGTCATAAACACGTTCTGTAGGTGCAGGCACTGGAGATGCAGGACGTGACCCCTCTTTTTGTTGCTGTTGTTTACCCTGTTTTTGTTTTTTGGGCCAATTTTGTTTCTTAGCCTTGGGCTGGTCGTCTGTTTCCGACTTATGCCCTTGGGGTTGTTTTTTCTCTTTTGTAGAGAAAGGCTTGACACCCAAACTGTTACGGCCCACGGTTTTATAAGTCGCCGTAATAATTCTCAGTAACTGGCGGGGTTTATCGGCATAGAGAACCGCTTGCAAAGCATTAGACACCTGAAAGCTTACCACATCTCCCTTGACATTCGCAAGTACAAGATCGGAAACTATGTCTAAACTGCCGCAGAGCCGCATACCCAATTCAACCGCTGCCTCAGGTCCGTGCTCATCTTGAACACCCTTAATGACCGAGGGAAGGACAGTCATTGACGGAGTGCCGAAGCACCTCGTGTACACCGCCGCAAAAATCTTACCCCAAGATTCACAGTCACCTGCCTCTGGTATCAAGTCTTTAGGCAAACTAATTGTCAGAATCCTGTGTTTCTCAACAGGAGTTGTGTTAAGAAATACTGCTTCCAGCTGGTCAAATTTCTCGGCAAGCCAGAAAGGCATATCATCCTTATCCTGGGGGCGCTTGCCCATCACTGCATTAACCATGACAGGACTCAGCTTCATAACACTCGGTCCGGCTGGAAGCGCCGCAGCACCTGGGGCCCCACCCGGGACATTGCAGGTAATGTATTGCACTAACGACCAAATTACACTAATTGCAACTGTATGTAGCAGCCGTAAATCTGCAACGGGAACCGCTCCATGTCTAGAATGCGGTGTAAATCCAGCTAAAACAGGTCAGGTTGCGCCTGGAATGGACAAAGGACCTAACCTTGAGCCTAACAAAGTGTGGGGTAGGGCGCCATTAAACCAAACTCGATACTGCCAAGCATTAATCGGAACTTCCTGTGTCCTATATGGAACATATTCCTGTAGCACGGTAGTAGGAGCATAAGTGTAGAACACACCAGTATTTGTGTTCACAGTCGGGAAGGTCACCCACGGATAGAAAATTTCATATGGGTAAGCTACTTCTGCACACACATGCAAATGATTGCGAACCGAAATTCGAATATGTTGCGGTATGTCAACGTCAGCCATAGTGACACAGTAAGAAAGAGGTACAACAAAAAACTACATAGCACAACTTGGGCAGTAATTCAAAAGGAAACTGTTTGAAAAGATTCAAGCTTGAAAAGACCTATGTAACTATAGGTAGGTTTGTCCGACACCACTATTTTCCGGGAACAATAGTGAAGGGGTTAGGGACTGATATAAGCACTACTCAAGCGTCCTGTAATAAGATCACCAACGGTTGGGCGCCATGTCACAGGGATTCTGCTCCTACACAGAACTGTGCATAGGGACTTAGAACCTCAGTGAATTAGGGTGTACCAAAACTCACCTCAGTATCCAAAATCCCCTGGCAGACTAGCAATCAGTGTCTCATTGGTTCTTCCATACCCCCAATGATTAGACAACCCAGAACATGGACTTAGAACACCTCAGGTAACGTGGAACACATGAACACTATTTCCTTATACTAACATACCAATCCAGAACGAGGAGTAAATGAAGACACGTGCAAGTTTGAAATATTTATTTCTAATGCCGTGTTCTCAGGCGCAGTATCGTAGCTAATACGAGCAAACATATTATAAGCAACAAGGTTATCAGCATAGTTACTGGTCCATAAAATACAAAGGGAGAAAGCATGTTAAAATGCTAAAAGGAAGAAGACTAATGGCACCTCAGTATTACCCTCCCTTGCTAGTATTATTATATTATATCTAAAGAAGGCCTCTTTGGGTTTTAGAAGGGCGGCCCCATACCTCTGGTCTTAGTAGAAAGGGATCACATCATCTTCTACCCCAGCTCTCTGCATGCGAATATTCATCAAGTGTGTGTGCATGCTCCGCACAGTGCAATATTAAAAGCGCCAAAAGCCAGAGTTGACCACAGCTGCATATGTGTTATGTCTAGGACGTGCGCTGATCAGACCGAACAACAACCACTGTGTTGAAATAACCTTGAAGGCCTCCGCACTCACTGTTCAGACATAGCTTACCAAGCAAAGTGCTGATACTATAGGAAAACATATTATTCTCGTGTGAAGCTAAATATTCCACTAGGCTCAAAGCATTAATACAAAATACACAGTTAACAAAGGGGTCCTAGGGGATAATATTTAAAGACCAAGTAACAATCTAACCCCCAATCAGAGTATACATACCAACATGACTATTACTGGTCTGGTAGTGTAGTGTTTTTATCTAGGAACCAGAATCGATATTTCTATTATATGCCCTTGTCTGGTCATAATCAATAATATCCATACAACGGCATAGTAATCATATCCATATTCAGTCGTAGCACATGCTGTCACATTAAGCAAGACTACTTCCCCGGCCCCCTAGAAAGCACACAGAGTTCTCTAAACAAAACCAAGCCTCCAGCAACCTGGGAAATCCCCCTTGCTTTTGTTTTGATTTCGTCTTAGAACTCCTGTAAAGCACTGTAAGAACGGCCAGTTCTTAGTGACATCTTTATTGACGTCTTATGTCCAGCCTTACGTCAAACCCGGCACCTTTCAGGTATAAATATACCAACGTTGCCTTAAGCAAACACGGTGGTGGTTTTGGAGCAGAGGAGCTATCTACTTGCCCGAGAGCCCAGCTGATGCGAGAGCCCACGGACGCTGCCCTTCCTCTTTGACGCACTGAGAGAGACGCTGTCTTTTCTCCTGCCGAGAAATCCAGCTCCGGTGTTTCCAGATACCTTTGCGGGTTACTGGGATATCGAGTCCTGAGAGAGAGATACAAGACCTCCTGCTTTCTTTTACCCAGGTACGGAGCTGACTAAACCCTTAAGGAGAATTCTTGAGTCAGATTCTTGGCAAAACAAACTTAACTTAAACTGCTACTTACTTACTCCTTCCCACGTATTAGGCTTAGGTCAGGTACACCGGGGTAGGCGTATTTAGAAGCACCAGTTGAGTACGATTAGTCAATGTATATATGCATGTATATATTTTATCTATTTTAAAATATCATATGGCTAAGAAACCATATCAATGCTTTTACAGTATTATTTTATAATCCTCCTTTTACTGTACGCACTTTACTTTACCATGAGTATTACAATCGTGGCAATTCATTTCTCTTGTAGGAGGAAGAAGACTGCTCAATAAATTATACCTTTTATTGAAAACGCCCGTCTCTCTTTTCTCTGCATTCTGGTGAAACTAAGTACGCACATTTGACTGAGTGAAATAGCTGTCTTTTGTTTTCACACGACTCTAGAGATACACTCTTATTCTGGGAGAGCAAAGTTGTCATGTTTTATGGTTGTCAGAAGCTAATCCCTTCTTGTCTAACCAGGGAGGTTAAACTCCTCCTCGTTTATTTGAGAAAGTTTCTAGTGACCTCTGAGCTAGCTGGCACACCTTAAGTCTAATATAGTCAGTAGAGACCTAGTCGACCTCAGTCCTACGTCTACACTGCTGATTATATTATTTCAATTCGCAGAGCCTATTGGGAATATAGGAACTACACTACAGAATCATGAAAACAATACAGTTCAAACAACATAGTCAAAAGCAGTTAGGCCCGTGTAAGTTTGGAAATGAATCCCATCAGCCCACCAAATGGCAGAACCTCATCATCTGGGATGGAGTAGTACTGGTATATGATAGGCGTCTCACCTGATATATAGTGAGACGTCCTAACGAAAACCACCAGTGATGTAACAGGCCATGAGATGATGACTCAGTGGTGCTGAAAAACTAAATTTGCAGTGTAATACAAGTGTGAGAAAGGAAAAGTGATATTAAAATTGACTCTTATAATATCAAGAGTAAGTTTTATTGAGAGAATATCATAGCGTCAACACTAAAAACAGCGTGTAGGTAGTTTGACAACATATCTACCCGTAGTTGACTAAAGAGGTCGACATGTTTCAGCCAATCATAGTCAAAACTCGACTACTGGCTTTCTTCAGGACCAAAATTTACACTACTGCAAAAACAACATAATATTAAATGTGAACAAAAATTGGTAATACAATACAGCCTACCATCAGTCTTCAATGTGTAGGTTGAGTACTCCAACAGTGGATTCTTTCCTAAAAGAAATATAAATATACACAGGAAACGACACAACTCAGCTTAAACACTTGGATGCTAATGACAAGGGTAACTCGTCATGGAGTGCCCATTCATTTCAATGGAAATGAAGGTAAATATCCAGAGGTACCTTAGCGGGTAGGTGTGGCGCCGCGGCCAGGGCGACTGACGCTGGAATCTGGGGATCAGGGTTCGATCCCCGGCTCCGGCGGCAGGTTAGCCCAGCACCATGTGACTCTGGGCAATAGCTTGCTTAATCTTCCCGACGGCCCCCAGCGCCTAGAGACCCTAACGGGTGATTGTGCGCTATACAAATGTGGATTATTATTATTATTATTATAGCATCCAAGTTAAGACACCTATGTGTTAACCGTATGAAAAAACTTTTTAAGCGATCCCTAGAGGGATTCTAAGTAAATGGTTCTCACCAACATTATTATTAACTTACCCAAATATTCTTTGGAGTAAACCTCACCTCTCCTGGCGACTGCTCAGGTGAAGAGGCCCCGCTCTGTAGGTAGATAAAGATGACAGAGGCCTATAATAGTGCCCCTCTATTCACTTTCCACCAGTTTCAGAAAAGACTACAACTTTAATTAACCTTATTACTTAAGAGGAACACTCCACAATGACAGAACAGAAAAAGGTCTCTCTCTTTGACAGATGTAAGGATGTCTATAGTATAATCCCTTCTCAGGAGAGTAAGAGGGACCATAAATACATGATGAATACCAGGTGAAGCGTTCTGTACAGTTATTATGTACCCTCTAGTTGACCCCAGGACCTCAAGTTGTGCTTAACAAACCCTGATTGATTGGTTGATCGAACAAGATGAATCTATATATTAAAGAAAATAGTGTAACTCATTCTGAATTTTCTAGCTTACCTTGATTTCAGCAGCAGCCCATTTACCAAAATTTGAGTGGGAAAAATCTAATCAGCCAACTCTATTAGATTATTTCATTTCTCAACAGTTGTTAAAAATCCTTTATAGGTAGTTTTAGGGAGTAAACTACTTTAAGAGCAGTATTACTTCTTTGTGACTAAATATAGTTTTATTTGCTTTATCATACATCTACTAATTGCTTTCAGCTGTTTTGGGATTTTTTCACCCTTTTTTAATACATGACTAAACTACTGATAATTGCTAAGTTTCATATTGCATTCTATTGTTTTAGAGGTGCAATAGCATCTAAAATTGTTGAAACTGCATGATTAAACCTAACCAACTTGACTTTGAATCCCAGTTCAGAATCATCTTCTGAGAGGTCTCATGCCTTCAAAACATCAGAGACGTTTTGCCTGAAGAAAAGTAAGTAGAATAATACCCCTCCAATTCTGCTTGACTTTTAGCTTTTTCTTCAGTATGGACGAGTTAAGTGAGGAGGAAAGATTTGTGATAATTTTGAGAAATACTCATATTTCTCAGACCAAATCAGATTCCTATTACAAAATAATGAGGTAACCCAATAATCGCCACAAGACCAGGGTACAATGCGGTAATGAAACAAGTGGTCCGTGACTGCTTTTGAGAAGAATAAATTATAGTTTATCATGTGTGTGTAGCTTAGATAAGTCAAACACTGGTAAAAAATAAGAAAAATAAACTCAATAACATACCCTGCTGTCTAAGATAGCATTGTTCAAAACGTACAGTCAATGTAAAACACGAAAGTGCCAAAAAATTGTTTACGTTCAGTATATGTAATTTTATATACTTGAAACAGATCAATATTAATTTAACAAAAGGAAGGTACAAAGGTTGCTCAAGAGAGGGGAGAAGAATGGGTGTGCTCATGATGGGTAGGGAAAAGTGAATTGTCACTAATTTTCAGAGTTAATACATTTTTAATGCTTTGGCAATGGACTGGTATAGAGACCAGTACAGAAAGGCCTGTCCAAAACATAATATTTAAAAAAAAAAAATGCATAAATGCAACATCAAGCGAAGGGGATGGGATGTGATACAGGCTGTTGGTGGGCGGGGTGCATCGACGTTTCGACTCAACTTGTGCATAGAGGGTGACTTATAACTCTGCTGCGAGTCTTCTTCAGGACGAAGGGGCAGGGAGCAACCTAATTCTGGTGCAACACAGACATCTCAGGTATACACTGGAGGTTGAGTACTTAATGGCTCTGTCAGGGTTTTCCAATAGTAGTGAGCTGAAATCCACTCGTGAGGCCCCACCTTGTGAAGTCCTCACCGGTATTTAAAATAGTCAATTAATTATAACATTGTCATCAGACATGGGGGCGCTAGAGGGCGCACACGCAGAATGGTCGCACTGTAGTGAGGCTCCTGCTGCCTGGACAAGTGATCCTATAATTATCCTCTTCCACCAACACCTAACTCTGTAAAAATGGTGCACAGGTGTCAACGATACTGAGATGCAGACTCTGTGAAAAATTGGGACTGATCTGATACTGAGAGCCGAAGTTAGAGGCACGGAGGTGATGAACCACGAACTACGCTGGAGCTCCACTGATCGCGCTGCTGGGTGCTGGTGACTACGCTAGAACGCTGCTTGCCACAAGGCGTGCAGGCCTCAAGGGACGGGACGCCGCAAAACACTGGAGACCAGTTGCTGCTGAGGAACGGAGGTTCGGGAAAGCTCTGGCACTACACTGAGCATTACCGGCGCCGGCAGGATCCAACGGCAGTACCCATTACATCGTGCAGGCGGGTGACGGCGGATTACTCGGACTGGCAGGAGCAATACCGTGAGGCACACAGGAGGTAGCGGGGCGGAAAAGCTGAGTGCCTGAAGGACGGCTTTGATATCGGTGAAGGCCTGGGGTAAAAGCTGGAGATCACGGACATAAGCATAAAAGGCCCCCCCTGCTGACACTGCTAAAGTGGGCTGATCATCCCTGATTTGGCGGGCTTCACCGGGAGGAGCGGGAATCGCCATTGCACTAGCTTCGGGAATTGTATACGTGCAGCCTTGGAATTAATTGCGGTTCCGACATTGCCGTCTGGACGGAGTGGCGGAGAGGAGGCAGCCCGATTGTCATAGCGGGTAAGCTACGTCGTGGCACCCCACGCTGTAGTGGGATCTCGGGGATGCTTAGGACACGCGAGGAACACCACGCTATCACTTAAACTGTGGATATCATTGTGAGTGCGACCGGAGGACTACTTATGTGGGTGGAATGAGCCATTAATTACCTGGAGAGTGTTGTGAAGAGGACAATATACTGACAGGAGATAGGGCTGGTTGAGAGCACATGCTGCACTGGTGGGCTCCACACCAGTGACCAGTGGGGATAAGCTACGGCCTAGTAGGGTGACACTGCTTGGGCAGGTGGAGTCAACCTGCTGCTCGAATACATACATTCCTCCACAAGACCCCTGAGGTACTCTGGAGCTTGTTTCTACTGCGATACACGGTGGAACCGCCAGGACACTCCTACCAGGACTAATTGACATTATCAATCGGGAGCTCAGTGGAATGAGTGCTGCCTCCAGCTGCGCGGGTTCCTGCTGAGACCATTCTAAACACCCGACAACATAGAACAGTCATTATGAGACATTGGCAGTAGTGGGTGGTATTCCTGCTCCGTATCGAAGGATTGCATCAACTTGCTTTGCCTGGTGATCCTTGGTTCAATACACGGAGGGTCATCCCGCCGACCAGATTTGTGCTTATGAATAGGACTTCCTGCCTGTCCGGAGACAATCGTGGAGAAGGACCCTCCCCAACTGCTACAACCCTCTATCGGAAAACCACGATGGGCAAGCAGGACAATAGACAGCCTAAGCTGTCCTTTGACATCACATCTTCCAAAAAGGGACTGCGGAAGACACCGGACGAAACGGCTGCACAACGTCCGATGGACACTGGAGCAAGCTCTAGTTCATCCACTTCCGACATACAACAGCTTATGCAAGAAATGAGCCTGGGATTCGCCACCATAGTTGATAAAGTCGATTGAATATCTTCTAGAATGGACGCCATTGCACAGAAAATTGATGTGCATGAGAAACATATAACCACAGCTGAAAGGCGTATATCTGACAATGATGACACTGTGGCCTCACATACCACCCAACTCTCGAGAATGGATAACGTCCTCTGAGTCATAGCTGCGAAGAATGAGGAGTTGGAGGCCCGCAGCCGACGCAACAATATACGCGTCATCGGCGTACCGGAATCCACCAACACTGGACGAATGGAGGACTACGTGGAAAAGATACTCATTGCCGCAATTGGATCTGAAGCATTCTCTAAACAATTCATTGTTGAAAGGGCGCATCGCTCGCTTGGACCGCAGCCTAAACCGGGGGCTCCACCACGGCCCATCATTGCACAGCTTCTCAATTACCGTGATCGCGATACAGCATTAAGGACTGCACGCACCAATAAAAACTTAAAGTGTGATGGAGTCAGTTTTTCCATTGATCTGGATTTTACGCCCATCGTTCAGGAACAGAGGCGTAAGTTTCTGGATGTTAAGAGAAAACTCCGCACACTTCAAATAGACTATGCACTCCTGTACCAAGCAAAGCTAAGAGTGACACACCAAGCTAAACAACACTTTTTCACGAATCCGCAGCAAGTGGAGACATTTTTGAAAGGTCTGAGGAGAGCGAGATCTGAACATCGACGTAACGGCGGGGAGGATCAGGAGAATTAACATTTAATGGAGGAAGTCGAATAATATTACATGGTTGAATGCTGAACCACAGGGTTGACCTACAAGAAAGCAGGGGGGGGGACCCCCTCAAGACAGCCTGTATTATAGAAAGATGACACTGATATTCGAGAACAACATGGACGGATGTTGGACAGTTGGTGGTAACGTATTCCAGGCACCACCCCCCCTCCTATTGTGCGGTGAAGGGGGTGGATCTGTGCAAGCCTCTGATGACCCCGGAAGGGCATACCCCATTGATCATGTTTGGTATTGTATGGTTGTTGGGGTGTTTATTGAATGACTGGGAAGGTGAGTGGGGTGGGTATTCTGGCAAGTTGGGGTTGCTTCATTGGGAGGGAGGGTGGGTTTGGACTGTGATGTACTACATAGCGTCCTACGCTCCTTCACCAAATATTAAAGTCATTACACTGAAACTTTGCGAGCATAGAGATGTTAGACACGGATGTTGTAGCCTACTTGCAGGACAGGAGGTTTTGGCATGTTTTCTGTTGCCAAGAGGAGAGGGTAGGGACGAGGGAAGGGTGAAGGTGTCTAATTGGGATAGAGAAGGGGTTCCGGTTCTTGAGCCAAGGAGGGTGGGAGCTGCTGACATGACAATCTTTGAAATGCCCATTTTTACCAGAATATGGTGGCTGGAGGATCGAACGGGAGTTAAAGCTCGCATGGCTGGTGGGGAGAATGGGAAGTGTGGCAAGTTGGGGTGGCCACAGTGGGTGGGAGGGGGAATAAGTTGTTCTGAGAACGAAAAATTGACTGGCTCTACAGGTGGGGTTTCCGAGAAGGAGATATCTGACATAGATGGAGTAAATCTGTCAGTAGGAGGTCGGCGTGAAGGGGAGATTCTATCTAGGAGGAAGGTTCGCTGGGGAAGAGCAGATAATGATTGTTGCGTATATACCAGTATGACTACTGTTTATGAAACTCAGAGGTGTGGGCGCAGAGGCACTGGTGAGTGTGAAGGAAGAGCCACAAAGGGATATGTTGCAGGCGGATTCGTTGGAATGGTATTGTGATGGCGGGCACTGAACGTGACACAAAAATAACAGTTATGCTCCTGGAATGGCTGGGGGTTAAATGATGCCAGGAAAGGTAGGAAGGTGATTGCATATCTGGAGAGACACCATGGACAAATTGCATTATTACAGGAAACGCATCTACTCCCCCGCTCTAATGACACGTTCGCATGCAAATGGGCGAATGTGAGGAGTTTTTCATCTTATTCTGCGTATGCTAAAGGTACAGCAGTGTTAATTAAAAAGACAGTGCACTTTGCGAAGATAGGGGAGTTAACGGATCAAGAAGGGAGATTTGTTTTGATATGGGGCAGGCTTGGCACTGACACGGACGGTCACAATAGTTAATTGCTATGCACCTAATGTGGATACACCACAATTCTTCACGAATTTGTGGGGTAAGATACTAAACACAGGATCGATGTCTATTATTTGGGGGGGAGATTTTAATGTTGCCATGGTTCCAGGATTGGATAGATCTGACGGCTGTCATCAATATAATAGGCACGCTAGGGATGTATTACGAGGTATAATTAGTGAAGGAGCCTTGATAGACAGCTGGAGGTTTGTGCATGCTGGGATACGTGAAGGAACTCATTTCACGACGCATGTTGATACCTGGGCTAGACTAGACTATTGCTTCTTATCTCGTGGGTTGGCACTTAACCTAGGCAAGGTTGCTCATTTGACAAGAACATACTCAGACCACTTTCCAGTGTTGGTTCAAATTGCTATCCCTGGTTATGATACGGCGAGACCCGTGTGGCGCATGTAACCTACAGTGCTTCTGGATGAAGTGTTCAAAGCAGAGCTGGGAGAGGAGATCGCAGAATTTTTTCCTCGAAACAGGGGTTCTGTTGAAAGCATAGACATTATCTGGGAGGCGTTTAATGTGACGATTAGGGGGTACTGCATATCAAAGAGCTTTGGGGTGTTGCGAGACATTGGCGAAACTGGATCGTGAGTTGAAGGAACTGGAGATAAGAATGACTGGGGAAGCGATGGGGCCTATACACAAGGACTTTAGAGACAAGCTCACGCAATATGAGGAAGAGGCGGCCAGAGAAGCCAAATTCAGAGGTAAACACTGGCAGGCGAGGCGTTACTGTGAGGGAGAAAGACCGGGTCGGGTTCTAACAGAACTTACCAGACATCCAAGAGGTAACACACATATACTTGAAGTACGCACACAGGAGGGGAGATCATGCCAAGATACGAAAGGTATACTGGATATGTTTACGTCACATTATGAAAGGTTATATACTACTGATCCAGCGGCCTATAGAAAATATATCATAAACAACGCTACCCTACTTCATAACCTATAAACAAAATTCTACACTAACTTATGGACCCATTTATAAACATGACATATTTGGGCCTACTGAATCAGGTGGTCAAATTAAATCTATATACACATTATCTACAAACTATATACAATTTTATACATCTGCGGAAAGAATATTGTCATTAGAATAAATCCTAACCATTTAAACGACCACCATTTGCGATGGGATCTAGCTAATAGTAACCTACACTTCTGAATAATCAAGACCAGCTTGTTTGTCAAAAGTAAGATTTTATTTACTAAATTATGGTATTTCAATTGATAGTTTTATAAATGTTATTTATTAGCATTGAAGCAAGCATGATTGTAAAGAAACGTGAGAAAAATACAATTTAAGCAAGTGAATTAAAGTTAAAGTAAATATTTAAAGTTTAGCATTTCTAAAACCTAAGTCCCTAACTGAGCTAAATAGATAGAAATTAAAGTAAAGTTCTTTGAGGATTCTTACGTGCTCCACGCAATGTCCGACAGCACTTCACCCTCATCGGAAAGTCAGAAAGCAGCAGCCAACCCACCCCTAGGGGCATGACTTTTTATACCTTTCTACTCTAACTAAACTACGCAAAGGAAAGTTTTCAAAAATCTTCGACGTCCCATTGGCTGAGAGTGACAAGTGACATGTCACCCACATTTCAAATCTTCCATTAGGTCACTTTTCTTAAGGACCATTGTCCTTTCCGAATGCAACCAGGAGCTTCCTAGGTTTGCAACAAATGTACAATAATGTTCTCATTGCTTCCAATTGACTTCCGCGGATGCCAAGTTAAGGGCTGACAAAATGTTCTTTTTCGACCTTGGCCATGTCCGACAGAATGATGATAGCACGTCAGTTTTTGCTTTGTGAATGCAGCTTTTGACGAACACTTTATTTCAGAATGGGCGTCTCGTGACTTTTGCAGAAGTAAAATTCAGCTCTTAGCAATTTGAGCAAACTAGGCCCAAAAGCAGGCAACTTATGCTTTCTAGTATAAAACAAACACAAGAAAAGTATTAATGTAAGAAATAATGTAGATTCTGTATCCACCCCAGGATTTACTAATTAATTAACCCACCCGATTAATCAAATGTTACCTAGCAAATGCAAACAAATAAAGCAGCGTTTATATCTACCAGTCTTCATTAATCCATGAGACTTATGTGCACCTAGAATAGTAGAAATGACATCACACAGACAAGGAAAAGCAAAACAAGCACATGCTTCTTTTAAGTTTGCAGCAGTTAGTAGTGACAAAAACGAAAACAATAAATTATTTTATTATTTTGCACGAACAAAAAGATGCAACAATTATGCACGTTTATGAGCACACATGTTAGTCCCCCCATGTGTAAAATTTAATCTAAGTTGTATTAGCACGACATATCACAATTCATTAATATTATTATTCATGTTATGGAAATGTGACTTCACGAGTTTAAACAAAATTTTGTTTTCTATCTCGCTCCATCAACTCCCTCATCTGGTGATTAACAAATCACCACACCAGCACCCAAAAATTTTGGTAATTTAAACTTCCGAGAAATCGATTCAAATTCATTTGTATCAGTAATCCTAAAAGTCTGTTTCTGCATAATCTTTGGAATTAGCATAACGCTCTCTATGTAACTCCTGTAATTCGATCTCCCTTTCTTCTTCTTTTCTAAGTTTATAGATTCTTTTCTTCTCTTTCAACTGCTTCTTTCTTTTATGTAACAAACAACCTATTTTGGTTAAAATAAAAATGAATACTATTATAATCAAAGGTGCCAAAATCTTGCCAAGAATTGAACTTCCGATATCATGAAACCAGTTTTTAATTGCTTGAAACCTTTTTTGAAAGTTTCCCTGTAAAATCTTCTTCTTCTAAAGGAATTATCTCTGAATGCATTTGTGTAATATTCTTGATATACATTTCAATATTCTTACTTTCGTCGGGTATATATGTGCAACAATGTTGTACATGTAAAATGCCACAGACTCCTCCCTCTTTTGCTAGGAGTATGTCTAAAGCAAGGCGATCTTGAATTACCATGGATCTAATTGCAATAACTTCAACATTCACTAATTGGAACCCATCAGCTGTGTCAGTTGATAATCTATCAACTATAGTGGACAATTTTCTGATTCTCCCTGCATTTAAAGTTATACCAACAAAAGGTATTACTGCTTGAAAAATATCTCCCAGAACTTCAGTAAAAGTTTCTCTTTTAACTCTATTTACATAATTATGAATTTTAAACAATCCTTCTGAATCTCTGTCAACATGAAACACTTTAGGAAAAACAATTCCCACATAACAAGTTCCATACCAGTGGTCTGGAAGGTTGTAGTAGGCTTTGTCACCACAAACAAAATAAATCCCAGGAAAGATTGGATCCTTTCCACCTTTGAATCCCCAACCTCCCAAAATCTGATAAGTATCTTCACAGTTACTTGCACCTACAAAGTAATTATCAAAAAGTGTCTTATCTCTCCTAATGCAAAGCTTTCCACTAACTGGTTTGTCTATGTGAATTGCAATATTTTCAAGCATTTTGCCATTTAACTTTTCATCCTCTTTTTGCCAGAATCTAGACTTAGTCTGCTTGACTAATTCATTCCTCTTATAAATTGCTCTTCTCTCCTCAACCATATTCAAAAATTTCTTTCCTTCAGCACTTAATTTGCAAGTTAGATTATTTTTATAAGCATACTCATAAGTAAGTTCGTTAGTAACAAGGAAAAATTCTCTCATTTGCTTTGCTTTCTTATGCTTATTTAAAGCATTTTCAATCTTAATATTTGCAAAAATCTCGTCATAATCTGAATAGTAATATTCTAAACGTCCAGTTTGATAAAATAAGCTAGTTAACACACTACATGTTACACCATAAGTGAGAGGAAGCATATTATATGTTACTCCCTCAGAAACAGAAGCAGGTAACTTAACGCAGACGTAGCAGTCTTTTGCATCCATTACCTTAACATATTCACTCAATAGCTTTGTGAATGTATTACTTGAAAAATCACTAATTGATTTATCTTGATGAATGTTAGGCTGATGATCAATAACTTTTGCAGACGCACTATGTTTAGTTTGGCTAACCAGAGCTTTGCTTGTTATGTTAACTTTGTGTAATTCTCTATTCATCTCCAAAGGGATAATCACAGCTAAAACTAACCAGAGCAGAACTAAAATGAGCAGACACACCAGAGTCATCTTACAGCATCTCTTAAAAACAGAACACTTTGAAGTGCTCTCCTTAACATAAGGCATTTTTGGTTAGTTTAGCTTCAAAATAAAATAAAATAAAACAAAAAAATTTTAAAATCTAAATTTATATTTACACCCCCCTTTTAAAATTTTTTTTTTTTTTTTTTTAAACCCTAAACAAGATTTCTTCGACCTTATGTCATACATAAGTTTTCTTCAACTAAACAGTTTTTCTTCGACCTTGTGTCAACTAACAAATTTTCTTCAGCCTTTTGCCAATTTAATATTTCTGTACTTCAATCATTGTCACTAATTTCTTGGACTTCGTCTTCTTCTTCACTACTACCATATATGTCAATAACGGGTGGAATTACTAAATAAGTCCACTCAGGTGACTTGTATTTTTGGTTTGGTCTTACTATTCTTTTTCCTTTTCTCGACACTACTTCAATTTTCCTTCCAACTCCAACTTCTTTTCCAGGACTCTTTTGACTACTGATTTCTTCAACTTGTTCTTTTGGTTTCTTGATCAATCTGACTCTCAATCTTCCACCAGGCCAGTAGTCTGCTTTTCTCACGTACTTCTTCTTTGGTTCAGAATTATTTGATTCTGACTTCCAAGTCCTTTTCTTTCTGTTTTCACTTTCACCATCCACGTCACTTTCTTCAGTTTCGTAGTCTGAAATTTCAATTGACTCAGGAACTTCTCTATTCGGCAATTTCACTCCTTCAGGAACTTCACTTTGTTTTCCATCACTGGTACTCGGTAATTCGTCTTCTTCCTCTTCTTCAATTACCCCCAACTTCCCAGATTTTGGATTTCCGTTCCTTACTCCAGAGCTTGTTCTCTGCCTTTCGATACTCTCCTGGTCTAAAACTTCTTTTTGTTCTGCTTCTTTGTTTTCGATAGAGACAACCGAATCCTCAGTTATCTTTCCCTTTAACAGATTCTCTTCACCTTCAGAATCTATTTCAATGATTTCCAAGTCTTTTCTTGTCAATTTTCCATTTACTGGTACAGTTTCCAGATGTCGACTTTCTTGTCGATCTTCAAATTCTGGATTTATTTCACCTTCTGTTTCGCCTTCTGCTTCAGAATCAGAATCATCTGTGGTATCACTTTCAACATCAGAACTTTCAGGAGTTGGTACTGGAATAGTATGACTAGGATGAATCCAACGTTTCAATCCACTGCACTTTACAGCATTAGTAGTGATCAAAATTATCTGCCTAGGCTTCTGCCATCTAGGAGCTAGACAATTCCTTCTCCGATGTACTTTCGTTCTGACCCAATCGCCAGGTCTCAGATCATGTGTCAAAACCTTTTCATTTGATTGTGCTTCAGTTCCCACCTGATTAGACACAGAAGTTACCATATCAGATAACCTTTTACAGTAATCCAAAATAGCACTGTCATTTATGCTCAACAGTTTACCTACAGGTACAAAAGCTTGCCTCATAACTCTTCCCATTAAAATTTCATGAGGACTCAAACCTGTCTTTTTATCTGGTGTACTTCTTAATGACATCAAAACAAGTGGAAGAGCATCAGTCCACTTTACACCTGTTTCAAGACACATTTTTCCAATTCTGTTTTTAATTGTTCCATTAATTTGTTCAACCACTCCTGATGCCTCTGGTCTGTATGCACAGTGTATTTTCTGCTCAATGCTCAAAGCTTCGCAAATTAACTTCATCAGTTTGTTATCAAAATGGCTTCCTCCATCACTCTCAATAGTGACTGGAAAACCGTACCTTGGGATGATTTCTCTGAGCATTAGTTTTGCTACTGTAATTGAATCACAATGTCGTCTAGGGAAAGCCTCTACCCATCTTGAAAACAAGCAAACAATTACAAGCACATATTTCAAACAATTGTGTAAGGGCATTTCAATGAAATCCATTTGTAACCTGGTAAAGGGACCACCCTCTCGACCAATTATTCCTGTCCCCACCACTGATTTTCTGTTTGGATTCATTTGTTGGCATGACAAACACCTTTGACAAAAAGATTCTGCAATAGTTCTGAACTTAGTATTGAACCATGTTTCTCTGAAAAGTCTAACCATAGAATCTCTTCCCAGATGTGCTGGGCCATGATATAATCTGGCCATGTCAGCAATCAAGCAATTTGGTAAGACTACTCTGCCATCTTTGTAAACCCACACTCCATCTTCTTCACGTGGTCTACAATCTGATCTTAACCACAAGTCTTTTTCTTCATCATCTGCTTCATTTTGTAAATCTCTAATCTCATGCCATGTTTCTACAACTGTTGTTAGCATTAATGAATTTGAATCAGTTTCTTTACTCCTTTCCCGATTGTAAGAATAATTTTTTCTTGAACAGTATTTAGCTGTTTCATCTGCGAAGGCATTACCCTTGGAAATATAATCAATTCCTCTAGTGTGCGCTGCACACTTAACAATGGCGATTTCTTTCGGCAATTGTATTGCTTCAATTAATCTCCTAATGAAAACTGCATTTTTAATTGGTGATCCTGCTGATGTCATGTACCCTCTCTGTGACCAGAGTTGTCCATAATCATGCACAACTCCATACCCATACTGACTATCAGTAATGATGGTAACTCTTATATCTTTTGATATTTCACATGCACGTATCAAAGCAATTAATTCAGCCACTTGTGCTGAACGAACTCCTTCAAGACATGATGCTTCTTCGACATCCTTAACTGTACAAACTGAATATGAAGCTTTTAAGACACCTCCTTCGGATCTTAAGCATGAGCCATCTACAAAGTAGACAAAATCCGATTCAGATAAAGGTCTGTCTTTGATGTCTTTTCTTGGTTTAGTGCAGAATTCCATGACATCTAAACATTCATGTTCTGTTTCAATGTCATCAACAATTTCAGAATCAGGCAGTAATGTAGAAGGATTCAGATTCAAACATCTTGAAATCGAAACATTATCTGCTCCTAGTATGATTTTCTCATACTTTGTCAATCTGCTACTTGTTAAATGCTGAGTCTTACCTCTTGTCAGTAATATTTCTACTGAATGAGGCACGAAAACTTTCACAGGAAATCCCATAATGATCCCCTCACTTTGTTCGAGACTAATACTTGTAGCTGCAACTGCTTTTAAGCAACCTGGTAATGCTTTTGCAATTGGATCAAGAACTGCAGAGAAGTATGCAATAGGTTTCTTTAAATTTCCGTGTCTCTGAATCAACACAGATAATGCACATCCTTCTCTCTCACTGCAATACAGTTCAAAATCTTTCTCATAATTTGGCATACCTAAAGCAGGAGCTTGACATAAACTCTTTTTCAGGTTTTCAAAAGAATCCATCTCAGCATCATTGAGAATAATTGGATCTTTTACATCTGACTTTGTCAGTCTTTGTAGTGGTTTTGCAATTACTGAAAATCCACTTATCCATTGTCGACAGTAACCAACCATTCCCAAGAACATTCTGACCTGTCTTTGTGTTCTTGGTGGTAACATTGCTTGAATCATTTTTATTCTCTCTATTGTTACTTGTCTTTTTCCCTTTGCAATTCTGTGACCAAGATATTTTATTTCTTGTTTGCAAAACTGTAGTTTTGCTGGGGACACTTTATGTCCTTCTTCTGCAAGGCGATTTAACAGAATTATTGTGTCTGTCACACAATTTTCTCTTGTCTTTGCAGCTATTAACAGATCATCAATATACTGCACTAACGTTGACCTACCAGGTAAGTCTAGGTCTTCTAATGATCTTTTTAACAGTTCATTAAAGATAGAAGGACTTTCTGTATAGCCCTGTGGGATTCTTGACCATCCGAGGGTCTTACCTTGGAATCTGAAAGCAAAGATTTCATAACTGTCTGGATGTAAGGGAACAGTAAAGAATGCATTGCAAAGATCAATGACTGTATACCATTCAGCATCATGTGGAATCTGATATAGAATTACTGCTGGATTTGGAACCACAGGACAACATGGAACGACAATTTGATTAACCTTTCTCAAATCTTGTACGATTCTAAATGTTCCATTAGACTTTTTAACTCCCATAATTGGTGAATTACAAGGACTACTCTCCATTTCTTTTAATACACCTTGTTTGATTAATTTTTCAATTATAGGTGTAATACCTTCAATTGTTTCTGCTTTCATTTTATACTGTGGAATGTTTGGAAATTCTATTCCCTGTTTCAATGTAATTTTTACTGGATCTACATTTTTCATTAGACCCATCTCGTTCCCAGTAAAATCCCATATATCAGATTTCACTGTTTCTTTGAGCTCTTCAGGTAAATCCTTTTCTTCAAATGCAGGAAACAATTTTGTTTCTTCTGCTTCCATCATCATCATTGTCATTCTGTATAAACCATCTTCCTCCATTGTTTGTAACTCAACTCCATCAGGAGAACAATATATTCTGCAATTCATTTTACATAGGATGTCTCTGCCCAATAGATTTACTGGACTACTATTACAAACCACAAATCTGTGTTTGTCTCTGTAATTTCCAATTTCAACTGGTACTGGATCAGTTAAGTCAGTTTTAATTTGCTGATTACTTACTCCAACAACTTGGATGGTATCCCCAGAGAGAGGTAGGTTTTCAATTTCCACTGATCTAACAGTAGAACGGGTAGCACCAGTGTCCACTAGAAAAGTGATGTCTACATCATTAACTTTCCCGTTTACAAAAGGACCAGACTGGTCAACCTCAAGAGTGGCTCCAACAACACACTCTTCCTCCTCTCTCGGGCACCGTCAGCAATAATCATCAGAATCGCTGTCTTGACTTTCTGCTAATAAAAACTGTTGTGAAGCATTTTGCATTTGTACTCTTTGCTGCTTTTGCTGTTTTTGCGGTTTTATTACCTGTTCACTTCCCTGAAATCCCACGTTTGGATTATATTTTTGGACTCCCCCACAATTCGGAAAAGGTGGTTGTGGCAATTGATCTTGACGATTATTCACCTGTTGCTGTTGCTGTTGCTGCAACTGTCGCTGAATGTTTAATTCGTTTAACCCCTGTTGCATCTGTAGCTGTCGCTGCAGGTCAACACCATTCTGCATCTGTGGATTCAATAAGGGATTCCTTAAGTTTTTAGGAGGATGAGGACACTCGTCTCTCCAATGTCCAATTTCACCACAATTAAAACAAGGTAATCTTTGTTTCAACTCCTCAATCTTTGGGCTAAATTTCTTTGGGAAATTATTATTTTTAAACTTTCCTTGTATCTGGTTTGTATTTCCAGTTTGAACAAAATTAGTGTTCTTATTACCCATGCTGGCAATCTGTTGCTCAGCCGCTTTTACCTGAGCCCACATGGCTTTTTCCTTGAGCTTCTTCTGTTTTACTTCTATTTCATCACTACAGTACTTAGCCTTTCTTAGAATATCATCTACAGAAAGTGATTGCCATCCTACAATGCTATTTCTGATCATTTCTCCGATTTCAGGTTTTAGTCCATAAACAAATCTATAGACAAAATGACTCATATCCTTTTCATCTAGTTTTTCATAACCACTGTATTGTTTAAAGATTAACAGTAGTCTTTCATAAAAAGAATGAACTGATTCTTTTGTTTCCTGTTCTGTCCTTTCTATTTTAACCCAATCGACTTCTTTGGGTGGAATTTTGTTTTTCATCCAAACAATCACCTTTTCATAAAAATCCATTACAAGAGGATTTGGAGCACCTGTTTCTTTGATTCGCTCAGGTTCTGTTTTTGGCCAACTAATCGATATTTTGCATTCTGTCCAAAGATCTGATGGAACGACAATGTCAAAAAATCCATCTAAATCAATCCACAGAACTTTTGACACTTTGATAAATCTATCTACTTGTCTGTACCATTCCACAGGTTTTTCCCTCAATTTTGGAAAGTCATTCGTAAACAACAGAATGTCCTGTCTCGACCAAGGGACATGTACATATCCTCCCCCTGCAATTTCTCTCATTGGAAATTGTTTTGACAATTTTTCCAATCTTTCATCTTCCTTCTTTTTCGTCCATTTTACTCTCCACTTATTCAGTTCTCCTAGCTTTTTGATATAAACAATCAAATCTTTTATATGTACTATTCTTCCCATTGAGTTTAAACTCTCAATGTCACTTTCTGAAAAGTCTAATCTGTAATGTTTCGCAAAATTCTTTTGTTTGCTCACATCGATTTCAAGTTCCGCTGCTAGATCCTCTAGTTGATCATATTTATTTTTTGTTTTCCACTGAATGCTTTTGCAAATGAACAGTAGTTCATCATCTCGATAGTAATTTAAACTATCTGGACCTATTGTTCCGATTATTAATTCTTCGATATTCGCTTTTAATTTGGCCACATCAAGTTTTGGTGTGGTTACCCTGACTTCAGGACTCCCTATATCTGATATAGCACCCATTGGTGTTTTCGGAGATAAATCCTCATTAAAGGTTAAATCAGGCATTCTTGATTTAGAAGAGTTTATTTCAGATAAGTCTGAATAAAATTTTTCAGCAACCTTTTGAATTTCTGCATTTAAAGGAATAGTTAATCCTGTCTTGTTTGTTTCCTTTTGGTCAAATACAGGCTGAACAGGACCAATTGTTACTGGAACTGTCACAGCTTCCATGCCTTTTGTCATTCTTTTTATTAATTCTTCTTTAGATCTTAAATATTCATTATAATCGACATCTTCAACATTTCTTGCCTCTCTTGTATAATCTTTTGGAGCTTCTCTTGCCCTTGGGGCCATTGTAAAATGTCTACCTTCATTTCGAGCATTATCAAATTCTGGTCTTCTAGGAGTTTCAATGATTTCACAATTATTTGGATAAAGTTTAGGAGCTTCATTAATTGGAGGTGCACTCGGTGAAGTTTCAGTAGAAACCACCGGAGTAGACCATGATCTAGGAGGTCTCAGAGGTTGATTCTTTCTAGCTGTAGTGTATATTTCTTCCATAACTGCATCTTCAGATTCACTTTCTAAAGATTTCCCAGCAGGAGTACCCATAACCATTTCCTGAATTAAATACAATCCTTCACTCATATTTCCCTGTCTCCACATTCGCAATCTATCTTCATGAGTTTCTCTTCTCCAAGGTGGATTTTTAGAAGGTCTTTTAATTCCACTAGCTTCTCTTTGTAACTGATACATCTCATCTTCCCACTCAACTAAAGCTTCAAATTGAGTTGGTCTCGGTTTTGGAATAAGAGCATTCATTTTCTCTCGTAAATTTCTCAAAACTTTTACGTTAAATGAACCATCATCAGGCCAAGTTAAAACACCGTCGTTCTTAGTATAGCGTTTCCAACTATCAAACCATAAGACAGTATGATATCCATATTCACCTTCCATGTACGCTGCAGGTGTTTTATACTTATGAAGTAGTTTACCACCTCGCGTTTCAATTTTCTTGTCAGGTGAAAATAAATTTTTAAATTTCTGAAATAATGTTGGCTTTTTCTCAACATGTTTAAAATGATAACTCATTTTTAAGAGTTAATTCTAATTCACAAATTCGTTCGTAAAATTTTTTCGGGATGCTCCGCAAAACAACCAATCCGTGCGCGAAACACACCGACAAGCCAATGACAGTTGAGCTACGTCACTTTTCTGCTCAACCAATAAAAATGGAGTTTTCCTAAAGGACCAATTAGCTTACAGATCGTCAGAGACTCAAGAGCCAATCAGAGTATAGTTTGTGACGTAGGTCACCCAATCCCAGCGCGGCTCTGTGACGTACACAGCAGCTGCGGTTTCTCGTTTCTCACTCCTGGCGCTTACTCCTCCTTCACAAAATCTTTTCACAGCGCCATTTTAAGAACACTTTTCAGTGTAAATTAATTCTTAACAATGACTATAAGGACATCATCTGTTCGTTTCACTATTTAGGATAGTTTACATACATTCAAGTATCCACACTTCGGAATAGACGGCGCTATTCACACTAAGGATAATATTCAATTGTCAGTAGAGTAACCCTTACCCCACCCTTCTAACACGTATAATTATGAACTCGCTTTCCTCTGAACGCACCGCGAAGTGACAGTTCTAAGAGTTCCACTTGAACATAAAATACAAATCAAACTCGCACTTTCACACTGAAAATTCCCTAATTTCAAACACACATGAAATCCGTACAGGACTCTCACCTGTTTATAGAAATCATGCACCGTTAGCAAAATAACGACGTTATCCGTACAGGGCTCTCACCTGTTTATAGATATGAAACATGTACCCGTACAGGACTCTAACCTGTTTATAGATAATCATGCACCGACGCTACTTTACCCTTCACTCAAGCTCGGATATAACTAATACTCTTATCACAGTGAGTTTTATGGAAGGCGCTTTGTCCCTATTCTCATGCTGCTTTAATTTCTTAGAAAACCCTCACTATACAAGATTCACACCTAGCCCTAAAACTGTGCTGCTCGGCGACAACACTATGGTACACGGCGATACCTCTTGTGATACTCGGCGATATCACTACAAACAGAACAGATGGCTTGCGTGACTAATTTCTCGCCACACAATCTATACCGGTATAGCTTACAGATAGCACGAAAAACGAACTCGACATGTGTTAAAACATCGATCCTATTTCCATACCATAACACTTTAGTAACCCTTAGCAACCAACATATTACCTTGGTTACCCTTAGCAACCATCAATTTCTGCTACCCAGCGGCCTATAGAAAATATATCATAAACAACGCTACCCTACTTCATAACCTATAAACAAAATTCTACACTAACTTATGGACCCATTTATAAACATGACATATTTGGGCCTACTGAATCAGGTGGTCAAATTAAATCTATATACACATTATCTACAAACTATATACAATTTTATACATCTGCGGAAAGAATATTGTCATTAGAATAAATCCTAACCATTTAAACGACCACCATTTGCGATGGGATCTAGCTAATAGTAACCTACACTTCTGAATAATCAAGACCAGCTTGTTTGTCAAAAGTAAGATTTTATTTACTAAATTATGGTATTTCAATTGATAGTTTTATAAATGTTATTTATTAGCATTGAAGCAAGCATGATTGTAAAGAAACGTGAGAAAAATACAATTTAAGCAAGTGAATTAAAGTTAAAGTAAATATTTAAAGTTTAGCATTTCTAAAACCTAAGTCCCTAACTGAGCTAAATAGATAGAAATTAAAGTAAAGTTCTTTGAGGATTCTTACGTGCTCCACGCAATGTCCGACAGCACTTCACCCTCATCGGAAAGTCAGAAAGCAGCAGCCAACCCATCCCTAGGGGCATGACTTTTTATACCTTTCTACTCTAACTAAACTACGCAAAGGAAAGTTTTCAAAAATCTTCGACGTCCCATTGGCTGAGAGTGACAAGTGACATGTCACCCACATTTCAAATCTTCCATTAGGTCACTTTTCTTAAGGACCATTGTCCTTTCCGAATGCAACCAGGAGCTTCCTAGGTTTGCAACAAATGTACAATAATGTTCTCATTGCTTCCAATTGACTTCCGCGGATGCCAAGTTAAGGGCTGACAAAATGTTCTTTTTCGACCTTGGCCATGTCCGACAGAATGATGATAGCACGTCAGTTTTTGCTTTGTGAATGCAGCTTTTGACGAACACTTTATTTCAGAATGGGCGTCTCGTGACTTTTGCAGAAGTAAAATTCAGCTCTTAGCAATTTGAGCAAACTAGGCCCAAAAGCAGGCAACTTATGCTTTCTAGTATAAAACAAACACAAGAAAAGTATTAATGTAAGAAATAATGTAGATTCTGTATCCACCCCAGGATTTACTAATTAATTAACCCACCCGATTAATCAAATGTTACCTAGCAAATGCAAACAAATAAAGCAGCGTTTATATCTACCAGTCTTCATTAATCCATGAGACTTATGTGCACCTAGAATAGTAGAAATGACATCACACAGACAAGGAAAAGCAAAACAAGCACATGCTTCTTTTAAGTTTGCAGCAGTTAGTAGTGACAAAAACGAAAACAATAAATTATTTTATTATTTTGCACGAACAAAAAGATGCAACAATTATGCACGTTTATGAGCACACATGTTAGTCCCCCCATGTGTAAAATTTAATCTAAGTTGTATTAGCACGACATATCACAATTCATTAATATTATTATTCATGTTATGGAAATGTGACTTCACGAGTTTAAACAAAATTTTGTTTTCTATCTCGCTCCATCACTACACAAAGATCTGGTGAGGTGAGGTATTGAGAGTATTTAGACGAGGTGGCGTTATGCTGGCTCAGTGACACACAAAGGCAATTTCTGGGCGTCCCACTTGAGGTTGTTGAAATACGGGACGCTATTATGTCCCTTAATAATGGTAAGGCGACGGGATTGGACGGTTTACCAGCTGAATTTTATAAATGCTATATTGATATAATGGCCCCGGTATTGAAGGAAGTTTTTGAAGAGTCACTGGAGGTGGGTATTTTGCCCAGATCAATGAGGGAGGTGGTAATCACATCTCTTTTAAAGCCTGGGAAAGAGCCTATGGAATGCGATTCGTACAGACCGCTCTCCCTTATAAATTGTGACGCTAAGATATTGGCGAAAGTCCTGGCGACTAGACTCTCACTACTTATGACCCAGATAGTGCTCCCAGATCAGGCGGGGTTTGTCCCTGGTAGGTCCACTAATCATAATTTACGTACCCTTTTTTCACTGATTCAAATGATATCGCCAGAGCTACCTGTGGCGGCTATATTTCTTGATGCTACGAAAGCATTTGATTCAGTCGAATGGAGTTACCTTTTTGAAATTTGAGCCAGAATGGGGTTCCCGAAAATATTTATTGCCTGGATACGGCTCCTCTATACAGATCCGGAGGCGAAGGTACTGATTAATGGGGAGCTGTCGGCTTCAATTTCGATATCCAGGGGCACCAGGCAGGGGTGCCCACTGTCACCATGGCTTTTCGCTATAGCAATAGAGCCTCTGGCTTGTCGCATTAGACAGCTACACAAGCAGAGCGCCTTTAAATGTTTTCAAAGACAGATAGATATATCGCTTTATGCTGAAGACCTGACATTATATGTGGTGGATCCGCAAGCCAATCTGAATCCACTGCTACGAGAGTTCTTAGTGTTTGGTCACCTGTCTGGCGTACAAATTAATTGGACAAAATCCCAATTTTTTCCCCTGACACCTGCCGTTTCCCGTTTCGCTTTGGATTACCCGCTGGAATGGTGTGACTCTGACCTTCGTTACTTGGGTATCCGGGTCTAACTTGTAAAAGATGATACGATACGCCTGAATTATGGAACAGCCATCACTAAACTTAGAGACGATGTTACGCGGTGGATATCACTACCGCTATTCATGGCCAGGAGAGCCTCGCTAATTAAGATGGTGGTTCTTCCTCGGTTTTTATATCTGATTCAGAATATCCCATATTATCCGGGATCCTTTTTTTAAAAAAACATTACGGTCGGAACTCTTGAGATTATTTTGGGGAGGCAAGCAGCCGCGAGTGGCGTGGACGGTCATTACTCAACCTTATGTTGATGGAGGATTTGATGTCCCTGATTTTCTAATATATTATCTGAGTGCTCAAGCACAATATGTGTATCACTGGTTTGCTCCCACAGCGTTCATGCCACAATTGGCTGTGGAAGACTGGATAGCCTGACCTCTACTTCTTAAAGGTGTTGTTTTTGGTCCGGTCAATGTCCTAGAAATGCCAGCCACTACGGTGACATGTACGATAGATGCATGGAACAGAATTCTTAATATATTGCCGGTCGAGTTCCTCTACGCACCGAGAATGCGTCTTGTGTACCATCCGGAACTATCTCTGCTACAAGAAGGGGGATTCCAAACACTATGTCATAATCTGCAATTGTATACTTGGGGACAATTGTTCTCAGATGGAAAGTTTAAAACACAAGATCAAATGTTTCAGACACATTTGCCAACACCGTTAGAACTTTTTTACTACATTAGGTTACGGCAGGGATTGCGTAGTGTCTTATCACGATTTCCAGATGAACCGGAGGTGGTACTTCCGCTACAAGCCATGCTGATGTCTTCGGATGGCCGGCATCTGGTTTCGCATCTGTACCGAAATATACGCAGACAATGTGACAGCGGCGAGAATAGGGCACTCCAACATTGGAGTGCAGATAATGGCAAGGAAATAACAGTGGCGCAGTGGCTGTATTGCTGCAGCCTCACGGCTAGTATCTCGCCTAGTTCCAGACTAAAGATTATACATTATAAGTTCTTACAGAGGATGTATTATACACCAGAGAAAAAGATGAGGTTTCGATTATCGGACAATGCTAGATGCGAACGTTGCGGTTCGGAAGCGGCAGGCTTCCTACATGTGGCGTGGGAATGTCCAGTTATATTTGACTACTGGACGAGGGTACATGAGGCGCTCCAGAAGATGGTGAAAGAGACGATTGCTAAAGATCCACTCACAATGCTGTTAGGATACACTCTGCAGCCCCCCTAGTTCGGTTAGGAAATTAGTGGATGTAGCATTATTATTAGCAAAACGCAGAGTAGCGTGCAGATGGGGGAGAGGAAGAGCCCCGAAATTTAAGGAGTGGTTGGAGGATTTGATTTATTGTCAGGATCAATACACAGTATATGCAGATACTCAGCCTGTGAACAGTAAGACTAAAGACTTTTGTGGCCCGCTTCGAGAATATTTGCTGGCCACTGCAGCTGCATCACATGATGGAAGCCAGGTAGATATTAGCGAAGACACGGTTGAGTAAGAAGGATAGCTGAACATTGCAATGGCTGGCTTCTACGTAGCCCTGGGGTATGGTGGGGGAGACTCCTGGGAGACTGAATGAGTATGATCACCTATGCCTAGATCTGATAATTGATTATAGCATTGATGATCACTAGCGACGCATGGAAGCTGTATTGTACATCTTTCCCCTATCGCATTGCCTTATCACAATAGGATTATCCTGCCGGGTATCGGTTCTGAGGAATGGTGCGACTTTGTGCTGATAACTACCATATGTGCCACTGTTGATGAATGAATACTGGATACTACTGCAACTACAGACTTATACTATATTTAATAATGCCACAGAAGACGCTCCCCCTCCTCTAGTGCTGCTTATGTTAGGGTTACATGTTGGACACGTAAAAAATTGGGGACCTTTGTTCAATTTGTGCCATACAATACGCTGGATACGATGTATGCTAAAGTTTCTTTTCTACGCTGCCGAACCTCCGGGATGTCGGTAATGGAGCTGTGTACAATAATAATATTAATGACGAATTATACTAAACACAGCCAGCCCGTAGGGTTGTTGGCATTATGAAGTGTGAAAATGTGTTGGTACAATAAAGGTCTTTGAAACAAAACAAAAAAACAAACAAAAAAAAAACATTGTCATCAGACATCTGAATTAATCAGTCAAGACCCTGAAAGAAAAAGCCTGTTGTTGCACGCCTCGTAGAATCCATTCTGTGCACCTGCACTTGGCAGAAGGGATTCTACGAGGCGTCCACCTCAGGCTCTTGGGGCTAAGTTACTTCAGGACACAGCACAGCAAAGTCCTTTCAAGCAGGGGGACACAGTACACAGCAAAGTCCCTTTAGCCTTTCCTTGGTTAAAACAGCAAACTGCAGGCCAGCCCCAGAACACACACCAAGGGTCAGTCCTTTCCTTCAGTGTCCTTAGTTGTTTCTTCCTCGGTAAAGGTTCCTCTTGACCATGAAGTAGCTCCAGTCTTGTTCAATCTTGATCAAGCCATTCTCTAAAGTTAAGGGGCTTCAGCTATCATAATTATACCCCTCAATGGCTTTAAAGTGTTTGTGTTCGGGGGGCACTGACCCCTGTTCAAACCAGTTCTGGGTGCCTCCCTGTCTGTGACACCTGCTTCCTTTGATTAGTGGGGTCTGGATTATCAATCAGTCAGCAGGAGATGGGAAATTGTTTTATAGCAGGAACCCAGGCTTCTTCTTCCCAAAGGGTCTACTCCTCCCCCTACACTCTAGAAGCAGGTCAGCCTGTTGCTGTCTCACCTCCTCCTCTAGGTCAAGACACTCCCCAGATCCTAACACTTTCAAATCCAGACAGGCAATCGACAACCAGGCAGAGACACACAGAAATGTTCTACCTTTCACATGCACTGCACCCTGCCCAGAGTCAGTCCTTTCCTTCAGTCTCTTCAGTTGTTTCTTCCTTGGCAAAGGTTCCTCTTTACCACAAAGTAGGTCCAGTCTTGTTCTACCTTGATCAAGCTATTCTCCAAAGTTCAGGGGCTTCAGCTCTCATTGTTATACCTCTCAATGGCTTTCAAGTCTTTGTGTTCAGGGGGGCACTGACCCCTGTTCAAACCAGTTCTGGGTGCCTCTCTGCCAGTGATACCTTCTTTCTTTGATTAGTGGGGGTCTGGATTCTCAATCACTCAGCAGGAGATGGGACAATTGCTTTATAGCAGCAACCGAGGCCTCTTCATCTCTAGGAGCTAGCCACTACACTCCAGATGGAGGTCAGCCTGTTGCTGTCTCACCTCCTCCTCTGGTTCAACACATTCCCCGATCCTATCGCTTTCAAATCCAGACAGTCAATCTACAACCAGGCAGAGACACACAAAAACGAAGCCACTTCTAAAAAGAGTGGCTTCTAAACACACAATGCAAAAACCACCTACATAAAAAGATGAGTTATTACATTGTGAGTTCAGGCATACTAACCTTCACCTCGCCATCTTAAGCCTTTGAAAAGATAGGTTGGAAAACACATTACACAGACTTCCCATTCTATCGTTTGGGCAAGATGGGCTTTCAACAGTGAAAAACTGTTGGAAAGGGGAGTCTCTGGTTGGCGCAGTGCAACACTGGCGACAAGCAGGGACCCTCTCTTCCACGTCAGGGCTAAGGGTTACCTTCAAGAACAACCTCTGCTCACCCTCTAGGTAGTGTGGCGCAAGCAGTCTAGGCTAATCTCTGGGGCACATGGGGTTAAACAGTTGCAGTATCACACCCTTCACCACCAACCCACCACACAATGACACCAAACTGTATTGTAAAAATATATTCTCTTTATATATTTGTTAAAAGCAGGCTTGGAAATACAGTTTAGTTACTTTTCAAATGCGAGGTTCCAGTTACTCTTAAATAGATACCACAGTTCTTATTCAGTTCTTTACTTCCCTTTAACAAAAAGGGGGGGTCAGGCTCTTCAACGTACTTTTCCTGTCCTGCAAACACTGTTCTTAGTCAGCCAGGGTCACCCCGGGCTGTCCGTGGGCCTCTGTGCGCCCCTAGGCTCCTCCACGTAGGAAAAGCGGGCCCGGTCTGCCCACTCTCACGCTTCTGGCGGGAGCGGCGGCCGGGGAGTCAGCGTCTGCCTCTCCGTGCGAGCTGCACGGCTGTGCGCGGCTGGCGAGGGAGAGAGCGGGGGCCCTGGGAGCGCTCCACACGCGGCTCCGAGGGCTGGGCGAGGCAGAGGGCGGGAAACAGTACCTTTTTGTTGAAGCAGCTGGGCGCAGGTCAGTGCGGTAGTCCGCGTCGCGGTGTCTTCCTTCCGATGTTAGAGCGAGCGGCGGCTCGGCTCTGGCTCGGGGGTTGGCGTTGCGGCGCGGGCCGGGTCGCGCTGGAGAAGCGCCTCGGGGTTTTCTCACAAAGGGGGGCACACGCAGAGGGCAGCGATCCTCAGCGCAGGCCTCTGTCAATCCAGGCGACGTTCAGGCACCCCACGCAGTAGCTGTTTCTTCGGACAGCGACGGCGCGTTCAGGGGCACCAGACACGAGGGGTGCAAGCAGGCACCGGGCACGGCCTTTCTTTACGTTGCGAGCTGCGGCTCGGGGCCAGTCACGGTGCTCGGATCAGCTGGGCTGGTCTTCACGGTGTTTCTGAGCCAGGCAGGCGGCAGTCGCGTTGTGCAGAGGGAGGGCAGCACCCAGAGCGTTGCTGAGGAGCGCGATGGTCACAGCGCGCTCCGCTTTTCCTGGAGAGGCTTGCAAAAGGAAAACAGCGTCTCACAGTGGTTCCTCTGTCAGGGGGTAGCGCCCACTGTTCCTGGGGCGCTGGTCAGGGGGCAAGTTCCACAGCAAGCCCTTGGAGATCTTTTAGCAGAGTTTGGCACAAAGTTCGAATAAAAGCAAAAGTCTCTTGTAGTCTCTTCTTTTCCTCTCCTTCTGCAGCAAGGCACCAGACACAGGCCAGAGACAGCACTCCTCCTTGTAGTCCTTCCAGGTCCTTCTCTTCGGGCAGAGTTTCTTCTGTAGCGCAAACAGGATCTAATTTACAAGGAGCAGGGCTCCTACTTTTATACCCAGTTTCTTTTGTTCTAGCAGGCCAGGGGGGCCTCTCCATAACTGCTCCAGTCTCTGAGCACTTGTTGTGGGTACTTCTGGCTTCCGCATGCAGTGTGAGGGCAGGCACATCAGCCGCTCCCCAGGGGGGCGGAGCCGGCATTGTGAAGACAGGCGCAGCTTGAGCACTTTGTTGACAAGCTTCGGTCCTTCCTGGGCCAGGTGCAGGCTGAGTCATCAGTCGCTCCCCAGGAGGGTGGAGCCAGCATTGTGGGGGCAGAGCACAGCCTGATGCATCATTCAGGGGAAACTCCCACCACCCACTAAGGTGTCATCCTGCTATTCACTACCTGTCAACTCCCAGCCCTGTCACTCACACACACCAGACAGTCAGATCCACATCCAAGCAGAGGCGGGCTGAAATGGTTAGGCCAGCAAATGCTAACTTTCTAAAAGTAGCATTTGCAAACACAGGATATTAAAATAAACTTTACTAAAAGAAGTATTTTATTATTCTGAGTTCAGGCATACTAAACATTAATTTCTACCATGTTCCCTGAGCCTGCTGGGATTATAGAGTGTAATAATTCCAGCAGCCCATCTGGCCTAAAAGGGAACTGGTAGCCTTACAATAGTGAAAAACGAATTTGGTAGTAATTCACTATTAGAACATGCCACACACATCAGGGCATGTCCTACCTTACACATACAATGCACCCTGCCCTCAGGCCTACCATAGGGGTGACTAATATGAAGTTAAGGGAAGGTTTAGGGGCCGGCAAGTGTGTGCACTTGCCCAGCCAGCATGACAGTACCAGACTGCACGCAGGTTCTGCAGTGGCAGACCCTAGACACATTTTAAGGCTGCTTCTGTGGGTGGCGCAACCAGCGCTGCAGGCCCACTAGCAGTATTGGCATTCACAAGCCCTGGCACTCCTGGTGCACTTTACTGGGGACTAACAGTAAATCCAATGAACCAATCATGGACATCAATCACATGTACACTTTACAACAGGGAGAGCATATGCACTTTAGCACTGGTCAGCAGTGGCAAAGTGCCCAGAGTCATTAAACCAACAAAAACAGGTCAGAGAGAGTATTGGAGGAAGGCAAAAAGTTTAGGGATGACCCTGCCAAGAGGCCCAGGTCCAACACAACCCCCTTCCAGCCAAAACGCAGGGTAGACCAATCACCACTGTGATGGGCTTCCCTGCTTTGGGCGATAGAACCTGTACCTGGCCCGCAACAGCAGGGGCACATTCCAGTTCTACGCCAATCTGAACCTATTTCAAAACCTCTGTCCATACTCTCAGGGTGCACCCCGCTAATCCATGGGGCACCCTTCTCTTCCTCTGTGGACACCACCTGTGCAGCCTCTAACCTTAACTTGCTCACAGGTGTGTCCCAACAGACAGACATCAAGTCATAGCGGCCACTGACAGTAGTCAGAGATGAGACCCAGGCCTCATGCCTCTCAGGGCTCTCAAACCTCTGTGGCATTAGAGAGTGGGGGGCAGTAGCCCCAGGTGCTTGGCACCCTTTGTCCACTCTCCCTCCTGTCAGGTCAGGTATGTCATCCTGGCACTGACCCACCAGCCCCAGGTCTGTACCAGGCGGCTGTACCAAAGACTGGGGTGGCCTTTCCCACACCCGGTCCTCCTCCTTGGGGCTCTGTACCCTCCCACCTGGAGTGGTACCCCCTTCCAGAATTGTCAGGGCACCTGTGGCAGGTGACCTGCACAATTCGCCCACCAGTCCAGGGGTGCTATCCTGCAACTGGGGCACCAGGTCAGGGGGGACACCCTGCACCTGGCCCTTAAACCTAGGGTCTAAACCCTCAAGTTGACCCGGGGTCAGAGGCGAGGACTCCCTCCCTCTGCACCCCTTTCCAGAGTACTGCCCACTCCCAACCGGAGTGGTACCCCTAGAAGCGACATGGGCCAGGACACTGATTACAGTGGTCCTGCCCTCCAGGTCAGACAACACCTGACCCTGGCTTCTCAACTCAGGGACCCAACCCTGCAGTTGAACACTTGCCTGGCGCACCAGGACTTCCCGGGGAGCACGCCTGCCCCCCCTGAGGGTGGCACATAACTCATGTGTCGTGCGACAGTCTGCCTGGCGCAGATCTCCCAACCCCTGTCCCTCTGACAGTGCGGGAAGATCCCCCAGGACAGAAGTGGTGTCCCCCTGGTCATTCACTGGGGACGCAGCCCTGCTGGCTGGCCCCTGACCCACTGGTTCTTCCACTGGGGACTCTTTCCCCCTCTCGCCCCTCTTTCTGGACTTCTGCACCCTCCCAACTGGAGTGGTACTGCCAGACACCAGAACTACTGGAGCTCTGCTTACAGAGCCTCCATGTTCTCTAGCCACTGGGGGATCCCCCTCAAAGGGTGACTCATCCGGACAGCCTAGGCTCCCCACCTGGTGTTCCCTTAAAGAACCATCCAGGCTCTGAGACTGAGGTTGGGCACTACCGGGACAAAACCCATTCTCACTCCTTCCCCTTAAGGACAGGACGTGAGGCCCTACACCCCTCTCACTACTACAGGACCTAGCTGGGCTACTCTGCGCCTCTTCCACCACTCTGGGCTGGAAGATACCTGAGCCACTCCCCACAGGATCACACCCCAATGCCTCTCCAGACCCTCTGGAATCCACCACAAGGTCTGCCTCCAATGTGAGCTCCCTGGGGCCAGAGAAATCACTCTCAAACAGGTGTTGGCATAGCTCTGGAAAACTGGGACTTAAAGTATGCTCTCCCACAATTGGATTACACAGCCCCCTAGCAGGGTTAACCAAATTATCCTTCACCTCACCATCCAGCGCCTCACACACATACTCCACACCATTCTTCTGAGACTGGCCAGACAGTAGCGAACTGTCTCTGTCACACAACCCACACGCTTCTGGGCGGTCCTTACACTCACCCACCAGGACCTCAACCATGGGGGAATCCCTCCCACCACTAGGACCATGAACTCCTACGCCAGCTACCCTATTCCCTTCAGGGACGCTGCGCACTACTGGAGCTACCTCATGCCCTTGAACCTCCTGGTGTATGTTAACCCCCTCCAAGTCAGGTGCCATACCTCTAGGTGCGCGCGCTATGCTGTCTGCACTGGTTACATTATTGTTGCTGCCACCATCTGAGCTGGACTCCACCTCCAACTCAGCAAAGCTCAATCTCTGAGCTACACACATTTCTTGTTGCTGGGCTGAAGCCCTCCTGGCCTCACGCCCCTCGAGCTCCAAGTCAAGTTTCCTCATTCTTAAGTCATGCGCAAGCTCCATTTTCATTTCTTCCAGGGCTAACTTCCTAGATTCTAGCTCCAGTTGGCAATTCAATTTCAGCTCCGCCAACTTCATTTCATGATCTCGGGTTGCCTGTCTGTCCGCCAGCTCCTCTGGCGACAGACCTTGGCCAGAAACACTGCTACCCAATGGGGAGGTTGCACCCCTTCACTCTGGAGTCAGGGGTCCCTCCAGCTGCTGTTCTGCATCCTCAAATTCAAAATCCTTTCCAGGGGCATTCCTTGCCTTGACCCAGGCCCTCAGCGCCTTTTGCAACTGCTCCCTTCTGGAGAGTCCGGTCATGGAAATGTTCAAATTTTTGCAGAAGCTCTTGAGCTGTTTCCCGGTGTAGTTTTCTAGTTTCTCCCAATCACAGTCAATAGAAGAAATGGATGCTGCCCTTTCCATTTTCACTGACACAGGCATGACTTCAAAAACACATGGAGATCTCTTCTCGCAAATCATAAATCAACAAAAAATGTCTGTGGCTTAAGTTACTGGACTGTCATCACTGTGCAATGGTCAGTAGCTAAGGTAAAAACACTGCAAATGTAAATCCGCAAATCCTCACCGCTGCGTCCAATGTAGGAAGGGGGAGTCTCTGGTTGGCGCAGTGCAGCACTAGCGACAAGCAGGGCCTCTCTCTTCCCCGTCAGGGCTAAGGGTTACCTTCAAGAACAACCTCTGCTCACCCTCTAGGTAGTGTGGCGCAAGCAGTCTAGGCTAATCTCTGGGGCACATGGGGTTAAACAGTTGCAATATCACACCCTTCACCACCAACCCACCACACAATGACACCAAACTGTATTGTAAAAATATATTCTCTTTATATATTTGTTAAAAGCAGGCTTGGAAATACAGTTTAGTTACTTTTCAAATGCGAGGTTCCAGTTACTCTTAAATAGATACCACAGTTCTTATTCAGTTCTTTACTTCCCTTTAACAAAAAGGGGGGGTCAGGCTCTTCAACGTACTTTTCCTGTCCTGCAAACACTGTTCTTAGTCAGCCAGGGTCACCCCGGGCTGTCCGTGGGCCTCTCTGCGCCCCTAGGCTCCTCCACGTAGGAAAAGCGGGCCCGGTCTGCCCACTCTCACGCTTCTGGCGGGAGCGGCGGCCGGGGAGTCAGCGTCTGCCTCTCCGTGCGAGCTGCACGGCTGTGCGCGGCTGGCGAGGGAGAGAGCGGGGGCCCTGGGAGCGCTCCACACGCGGCTCCGAGGGCTGGGCGAGGCAGAGGGCGGGAAACAGTACCTTTTTGTTGAAGCAGCTGGGCGCAGGTCAGTGCGGTAGTCCGCGTCGCGGTGTCTTCCTTCCGATGTTAGAGCGAGCGGCGGCTCGGCTCTGGCTCGGGGGTTGGCGTTGCGGCGCGGGCCGGGTCGCGCTGGAGAAGCGCCTCGGGGTTTTGTCACAAAGGGGGGCACACGCAGAGGGCAGCGATCCTCAGCGCAGGCCTCTGTCAATCCAGGCGACGTTCAGGCACCCCACGCAGTAGCTGTTTCTTCGGACAGCGACGGCGCGTTCAGGGGCACCAGACACGAGGGGTGCAAGCAGGCACCGGGCACGGCCTTTCTTTACGTTGCGAGCTGCGGCTCGGGGCCAGTCACGGTGCTCGGATCAGCTGGGCTGGTCTTCACGGTGTTTCTGAGCCAGGCAGGCGGCAGTCGCGTTGTGCAGAGGGAGGGCAGCACCCAGAGCGTTGCTGAGGAGCGCGATGGTCACAGCGCGCTCCGCTTTTCCTGGAGAGGCTTGCAAAAGGAAAACAGCGTCTCACAGTGGTTCCTCTGTCAGGGGGTAGCGCCCACTGTTCCTGGGGCGCTGGTCAGGGGGCAAGTTCCACAGCAAGCCCTTGGAGATCTTTTAGCAGAGTTTGGCACAAAGTTCAAATAAAAGCAAAAGTCTCTTGTAGTCTCTTCTTTTCCTCTCCTTCTGCAGCAAGGCACCAGACACAGGCCAGAGACAGCACTCCTCCTTGTAGTCCTTCCAGGTCCTTCTCTTCGGGCAGAGTTTCTTCTGTAGCGCAAACAGGATCTAATTTACAAGGAGCAGGGCTCCTACTTTTATACCCAGTTTCTTTTGTTCTAGCAGGCCAGGGGGGCCTCTGCATAACTGCTCCAGTCTCTGAGCACTTGTTGTGGGTACTTCTGGCTTCTGCATGCAGTGTGAGGGCAGGCACATCAGCCGCTCCCCAGGGGGGCGAAGCCGGCATTGTGAAGACATGGGCAGCTTGAGCACTTTGTTGACAAGCTTCGGTCCTTCCTGGGCCAGGTGCAGGCTGAGTCATCAGTCGCTCCCCAGGAGGGTGGAGCCAGCATTGTGGGGGCAGAGCACAGCCTGATGCATCATTCAGGGGAAACTCCCACCACCCACTAAGGTGTCATCCTGCTATTCACTACCTGTCAACTCCCAGCCCTGTCACTCACACACACCAGACAGTCAGATCCACATCCAAGCAGAGGCGGGCTGAAATGGTTAGGCCAGCAAATGCTAACTTTCTAAAAGTAGCATTTGCAAACACAGGATATTAAAATAAACTTTACTAAAAGAAGTATTTTATTATTCTGAGTTCAGGCATACTAAACATTAATTTCTACCATGTTCCCTGAGCCTGCTGGGATTATAGAGTGTAATAATTCCAGCAGCCCATCTGGCCTAAAAGGGAACTGGTAGCCTTACAATAGTGAAAAACGAATTTGGTAGTAATTCACTATTAGAACATGCCACACACATCAGGGCATGTCCTACCTTACACATACAATGCACCCTGCCCTCAGGCCTACCATAGGGGTGACTAATATGAAGTTAAGGGAAGGTTTAGGGGCCGGCAAGTGTGTGCACTTGCCCAGCCAGCATGACAGTACCAGACTGCACGCAGGTTCTGCAGTGGCAGACCCTAGACACATTTTAAGGCTGCTTCTGTGGGTGGCGCAACCAGCGCTGCAGGCCCACTAGCAGTATTGGCATTCACAAGCCCTGGCACTCCTGGTGCACTTTACTGGGGACTAACAGTAAATCCAATGAACCAATCATGGACATCAATCACATGTACACTTTACAACAGGGAGAGCATATGCACTTTAGCACTGGTCAGCAGGGGCAAAGTGCCCAGAGTCATTAAACCAACAAAAACAGGTCAGAGAGAGTATTGGAGGAAGGCAAAAAGTTTAGGGATGACCCTGCCAAGAGGCCCAGGTCCAACACAACCCCCTTCCAGCCAAAACGCAGGGTAGACCAATCACCACTGTGATGGGCTTCCCTGCTTTGGGCGATAGAACCTGTACCTGGCCCGCAACAGCAGGGGCACATTCCAGTTCTACGCCAATCTGAACCTATTTCAAAACCTCTGTCCATACTCTCAGGGTGCACCCCGCTAATCCATGGGGCACCCTTCTCTTCCTCTGTGGACACCACCTGTGCAGCCTCTAACCTTAACTTGCTCACAGGTGTGTCCCAACAGACAGACATCAAGTCATAGCGGCCACTGACAGTAGTCAGAGATGAGACCCAGGCCTCATGCCTCTCAGGGCTCTCAAACCTCTGTGGCATTAGAGAGTGGGGGGCAGTAGCCCCAGGTGCTTGGCACCCTTTGTCCACTCTCCCTCCTGTCAGGTCAGGTATGTCATCCTGGCACTGACCCACCAGCCCCAGGTCTGTACCAGGCGGCTGTACCAAAGACTGGGGTGGCCTTTCCCACACCCGGTCCTCCTCCTTGGGGCTCTGTACCCTCCCACCTGGAGTGGTACCCCCTTCCAGAATTGTCAGGGCACCTGTGGCAGGTGACCTGCACAATTCGCCCACCAGTCCAGGGGTGCTATCCTGCAACTGGGGCACCAGGTCAGGGGGGACACCCTGCACCTGGCCCTTAAACCTAGGGTCTAAACCCTCAAGTTGACCCGGGGTCAGAGGCGAGGACTCCCTCCCTCTGCACCCCTTTCCAGAGTACTGCCCACTCCCAACCGGAGTGGTACCCCTAGAAGCGACATGGGCCAGGACACTGATTACAGTGGTCCTGCCCTCCAGGTCAGACAACACCTGACCCTGGCTTCTCAACTCAGGGATCCAACCCTGCAGTTGAACACTTGCCTGGCGCACCAGGACTTCCCGGGGAGCACGCCTGCCCCCCCTGAGGGTGGCACATAACTCATGTGTCGTGCGACAGTCTGCCTGGCGCAGATCTCCCAACCCCTGTCCCTCTGACAGTGCGGGAAGATCCCCCAGGACAGAAGTGGTGTCCCCCTGGTCATTCACTGGGGACGCAGCCCTGCTGGCTGGCCCCTGACCCACTGGTTCTTCCACTGGGGACTCTTTCCCCCTCTCGCCCCTCTTTCTGGACTTCTGCACCCTCCCAACTGGAGTGGTACTGCCAGACACCAGAACTACTGGAGCTCTGCTTACAGAGCCTCCATGTTCTCTAGCCACTGGGGGATCCCCCTCAAAGGGTGACTCATCCGGACAGCCTAGGCTCCCCACCTGGTGTTCCCTTAAAGAACCATCCAGGCTCTGAGACTGAGGTTGGGCACTACCGGGACAAAACCCATTCTCACTCCTTCCCCTTAAAGACAGGACGTGAGGCCCTACACCCCTCTCACTACTACAGGACCTAGCTGGGCTACTCTGCGCCTCTTCCACCACTCTGGGCTGGAAGATACCTGAGCCACTCCCCACAGGATCACACCCCAATGCCTCTCCAGACCCTCTGGAATCCACCACAAGGTCTGCCTCCAATGTGAGCTCCCTGGGGCCAGAGAAATCACTCTCAAACAGGTGTTGGCATAGCTCTGGAAAACTGGGACTTAAAGTATGCTCTCCCACAATTGGATTACACAGCCCCCTAGCAGGGTTAACCAAATTATCCTTCACCTCACCATCCAGCGCCTCACACACATACTCCACACCATTCTTCTGAGACTGGCCAGACAGTAGCGAACTGTCTCTGTCACACAACCCACACGCTTCTGGGCGGTCCTTACACTCACCCACCAGGACCTCAACCATGGGGGAATCCCTCCCACCACTAGGACCATGAACTCCTACGCCAGCTACCCTATTCCCTTCAGGGACGCTGCGCACTACTGGAGCTACCTCATGCCCTTGAACCTCCTGGTGTATGTTAACCCCCTCCAAGTCAGGTGCCATACCTCTAGGTGCGCGCGCTATGCTGTCTGCACTGGTTACATTATTGTTGCTGCCACCATCTGAGCTGGACTCCACCTCCAACTCAGCAAAGCTCAATCTCTGAGCTACACACATTTCTTGTTGCTGGGCTGAAGCCCTCCTGGCCTCACGCCCCTCGAGCTCCAAGTCAAGTTTCCTCATTCTTAAGTCATGCGCAAGCTCCATTTTCATTTCTTCCAGGGCTAACTTCCTAGATTCTAGCTCCAGTTGGCAATTCAATTTCAGCTCCGCCAACTTCATTTCATGATCTCGGGTTGCCTGTCTGTCCGCCAGCTCCTCTGGCGACAGACCTCGGCCAGAAACACTGCTACCCAATGGGGAGGTTGCACCCCTTCACTCTGGAGTCAGGGGTCCCTCCAGCTGCTGTTCTGCATCCTCAAATTCAAAATCCTTTCCAGGGGCATTCCTTGCCTTGACCCAGGCCCTCAGCGCCTTTTGGAACTGCTCCCTTCTGGAGAGTCCGGTCATGGAAATGTTCAAATTTTTGCAGAAGCTCTTGAGCTGTTTCCCGGTGTAGTTTTCTAGTTTCTCCCAATCACAGTCAATAGAAGAAATGGATGCTGCCCTTTCCATTTTCACTGACACAGGCATGACTTCAAAAACACATGGAGATCTCTTCTCGCAAATCATAAATCAACAAAAAATGTCTGTGGCTTAAGTTACTGGACTGTCATCACTGTGCAATGGTCAGTAGCTAAGGTAAAAACACTGCAAATGTAAATCCGCAAATCCTCACCGCTGCGTCCAATGTAGGAAGGGGGAGTCTCTGGTTGGCGCAGTGCAGCACTAGCGACAAGCAGGGCCTCTCTCTTCCCCGTCAGGGCTAAGGGTTACCTTCAAGAACAACCTCTGCTCACCCTCTAGGTAGTGTGGCGCAAGCAGTCTAGGCTAATCTCTGGGGCACATGGGGTTAAACAGTTGCAATATCACACCCTTCACCACCAACCCACCACACAATGACACCAAACTGTATTGTAAAAATATATTCTCTTTATATATTTGTTAAAAGCAGGCTTGGAAATACAGTTTAGTTACTTTTCAAATGCGAGGTTCCAGTTACTCTTAAATAGATACCACAGTTCTTATTCAGTTCTTTACTTCCCTTTAACAAAAAGGGGGGGTCAGGCTCTTCAACGTACTTTTCCTGTCCTGCAAACACTGTTCTTAGTCAGCCAGGGTCACCCCGGGCTGTCCGTGGGCCTCTCTGCGCCCCTAGGCTCCTCCACGTAGGAAAAGCGGGCCCGGTCTGCCCACTCTCACGCTTCTGGCGGGAGCGGCGGCCGGGGAGTCAGCGTCTGCCTCTCCGTGCGGGCTGCACGGCTGTGCGCGGCTGGCGAGGGAGAGAGCGGGGGCCCTGGGAGCGCTCCACACGCGGCTCCGAGGGCTGGGCGAGGCAGAGGGCGGGAAACAGTACCTTTTTGTTGAAGCAGCTGGGCGCAGGTCAGTGCGGTAGTCCGCGTCGCGGTGTCTTCCTTCCGATGTTAGAGCGAGCGGCGGCTCGGCTCTGGCTCGGGGGTTGGCGTTGCGGCGCGGGCCGGGTCGCGCTGGAGAAGCGCCTCGGGGTTTTGTCACAAAGGGGGGCACACGCAGAGGGCAGCGATCCTCAGCGCAGGCCTCTGTCAATCCAGGCGACGTTCAGGCACCCCACGCAGTAGCTGTTTCTTCGGACAGCGACGGCGCGTTCAGGGGCACCAGACACGAGGGGTGCAAGCAGGCACCGGGCACGGCCTTTCTTTACGTTGCGAGCTGCGGCTCGGGGCCAGTCACGGTGCTCGGATCAGCTGGGCTGGTCTTCACGGTGTTTCTGAGCCAGGCAGGCGGCAGTCGCGTTGTGCAGAGGGAGGGCAGCACCCAGAGCGTTGCTGAGGAGCGCGATGGTCACAGCGCGCTCCGCTTTTCCTGGAGAGGCTTGCAAAAGGAAAACAGCGTCTCACAGTGGTTCCTCTGTCAGGGGGTAGCGCCCACTGTTCCTGGGGCGCTGGTCAGGGGGCAAGTTCCACAGCAAGCCCTTGGAGATCTTTTAGCAGAGTTTGGCACAAAGTTCAAATAAAAGCAAAAGTCTCTTGTAGTCTCTTCTTTTCCTCTCCTTCTGCAGCAAGGCACCAGACACAGGCCAGAGACAGCACTCCTCCTTGTAGTCCTTCCAGGTCCTTCTCTTCGGGCAGAGTTTCTTCTGTAGCGCAAACAGGATCTAATTTACAAGGAGCAGGGCTCCTACTTTTATACCCAGTTTCTTTTGTTCTAGCAGGCCAGGGGGGCCTCTGCATAACTGCTCCAGTCTCTGAGCACTTGTTGTGGGTACTTCTGGCTTCTGCATGCAGTGTGAGGGCAGGCACATCAGCCGCTCCCCAGGGGGGCGGAGCCGGCATTGTGAAGACATGGGCAGCTTGAGCACTTTGTTGACAAGCTTCGGTCCTTCCTGGGCCAGGTGCAGGCTGAGTCATCAGTCGCTCCCCAGGAGGGTGGAGCCAGCATTGTGGGGGCAGAGCACAGCCTGATGCATCATTCAGGGGAAACTCCCACCACCCACTAAGGTGTCATCCTGCTATTCACTACCTGTCAACTCCCAGCCCTGTCACTCACACACACCAGACAGTCAGATCCACATCCAAGCAGAGGCGGGCTGAAATGGTTAGGCCAGCAAATGCTAACTTTCTAAAAGTAGCATTTGCAAACACAGGATATTAAAATAAACTTTACTAAAAGAAGTATTTTATTATTCTGAGTTCAGGCATACTAAACATTAATTTCTACCATGTTCCCTGAGCCTGCTGGGATTATAGAGTGTAATAATTCCAGCAGCCCATCTGGCCTAAAAGGGAACTGGCAGCCTTACAATAGTGAAAAACGAATTTGGTAGTAATTCACTATTAGAACATGCCACACACATCAGGGCATGTCCTACCTTACACATACAATGCACCCTGCCCTCAGGCCTACCATAGGGGTGACTAATATGAAGTTAAGGGAAGGTTTAGGGGCCGGCAAGTGTGTGCACTTGCCCAGCCAGCATGACAGTACCAGACTGCACGCAGGTTCTGCAGTGGCAGACCCTAGACACATTTTAAGGCTGCTTCTGTGGGTGGCGCAACCAGCGCTGCAGGCCCACTAGCAGTATTGGCATTCACAAGCCCTGGCACTCCTGGTGCACTTTACTGGGGACTAACAGTAAATCCAATGAACCAATCATGGACATCAATCACATGTACACTTTACAACAGGGAGAGCATATGCACTTTAGCACTGGTCAGCAGTGGCAAAGTGCCCAGAGTCATTAAACCAACAAAAACAGGTCAGAGAGAGTATTGGAGGAAGGCAAAAAGTTTAGGGATGACCCTGCCAAGAGGCCCAGGTCCAACAAAAACTAAAAGAGATTATTTCACTGTCAGGACATGGTACATATCTTGGTGCACGTCCTACCTTTCACATGCACTGCACCCTGCCCAGGTGGTACCCTGGACCTACCATAGGGGTGTGTGATGTGCATAGAAAGGGAAGGGAATTGTCTGGCAAGTGGGTGCACTTGTCAGAACAACATGGCAATTTAACAAACTGTGCGCAGGCACTGCAATGGCAGGCCTGAGTTCCCTTTTTAATGCTACTTGTGTGGCTGGCACAATTAGTGCTGCAGGTCCACTAGTAACATTTGTGTTACCAGCCCTGGCACACATAGTGCACTTTACTAGGGACTTTACTAGTAAGGCAAACATACCAATCATGGACAAGTAATTAGCATTACACTTTATACAGGGAGCACTTGCACTTTGACACTGTTTAGCAGTGGCAAAGTGTCCGAACCATCTAAGTTGGTAACACCATGTCAGAAAAAAAGGTCTGGGGAAAGCAAACAGTTTAGGGAACTTTAGCCAAAAAGGGACAAGTCCTACAGGTAACATACATTAGAACACATCACATAAATCACTGCACCAATAGGCGCTTGTCATAAAGATGCACATAAGTTACATAAGACCACTATTATATGAATTACTGTACCACTAGGCATGTGGTACAGTAATTCATATAATAGTGGTCTTATGTAACTTGTGTGCATCTTTATGACACCCGCCCCCCCCCCCTCCCAACAGAACATAGGAACAGTGGTCCCAATGGACAAACAAGTATACAGAACTAATATTACTTTACAAAGAATGCACACCACAAAACCTATGAAGCTTACCGAACAGTGTTGTTTAATCACACTGAACTGTTGATGATTCAGAACAATGTTAACACAATGTTAAAACAGTGCCCCAGGAGGGGATGGGGAGGGGGGGAGGAAGTGTTTGTAGTGAGGATGAGGGGGTGAATAAAGGTAAGTGTGATTCACAAAATCCACTATTTACAAGAAACAAAGGCTCATATCTTCAGCCAAATTATTCATAAATTATTGAAAAACATTTCTCAAAGCCATAGTCAATGGTAAATAACACAGTGATTGATCGCTGTTGTAGAGACTGGCTAATGTGTCAGATGGCGACGTTTGACCCCTAGAGGATGGTAGGTAATTGAGTAGCTTACGGCGGGGTCTTCCTCGGGACAGTGATGGGGAGTGGGAGGGATAGATACCATTAACCAGTCCTCGTGGGCCTGATGGGGATGTTGGGCGCATAGGCTCCTGTTTAGAAGAGCAAGAACAAAACAGCAACAGAGGGTGTCATTCTCTTGGATGATGTAGAAAGGCAAAGTTTAATGAATCACCTGGGTCAAAGGAATAAAACCAATTGAAAATGGGTACAACAGCTCTGTGAGGGGATCTCTCTGTCCGTATATCCGTACCTTGGTACGATGGAATGACCTTACTTGGTCCCCCACAAAAGTAACTCTACCAATGGGAGGGTCAGTTACTGGGTCGTCAGCCCACTGAAAGTGCAGCCAATCAAAAAGAAAAAAGGCAGCAGGAGGCCCTATTCGGATTCTTCCTCAACTGGCTCAGCAAGGCTGTGGGGCAGCCACTGACAAACATTGCTTCTCCAGCACAAAACACACAACAGTGGGGTTGAGGTGTACCTAGCTCTTGCCGGATGGCTTAGAACTGATATGAATAAACCTTGGCTGCATTTAGAGTAGTTTGAGGTGCTTTGCTTGCACCTGCATGTGGCCTGTCTCCCTTGCACACTGCTATCTCCATCCCCTGTGGTCATACTGCAATAGTGAGGACAAAACTGGTTTGGACTGGGCTCATAGACGCTGGCACAAAGAAGAATGAAGACAAAACGAGGTATACGTAGTGAACCTTAATCCCCAGAACTTTAGATGACTTCTGGACTCAAGAGGAACCTTTGCTGTGTGCTGTGTGGGGCCAGCCTGTCGTTGCTGCTTCCTGCAAGGAAAGGACAAAGACTGGAACTTTGCTGAGTAACCTGCTTGAAGTAGCATCTCCAAGGGCTGGTTAAACATTAGAGAAGCAAGAAAAACATTATTCGGCGCCATCAGAAACACTGTTGTGATGCCACAACCTACACCGAGGCCAGGGGCACAGCTTGTGAAGTACATGATACACCGCCCTGTGCACCGTAGCTCTGATGCCCTTTAAGGCCTTAAGTTATTTGCCTTCCCAACGCCAGCGCTCGTACCGACTCTGTCACAGCCAGTACCTGCATCCAGTTATTACGGCGCTGAGGAGGACTCCACAAACTTGCTGACTCCGCACTGCCTCTACTACGACATCCATCATCATAGACTTCATTTTCCAAGGTACTGTTTTTTTGGGGGTCTGTGTGACTCGGTGCTCGACACCGTGCACCTCTCGGTCGGTGCTGTACTTTGGCTTTATTGCTGTCACGACATCGCAATAGCCCCAGTTGGAGGTTTTTGTTTTCTACAAGCTTTATTTTTTAAATAAATGTTCTGAAGTGATTTTTTACGACATGTACGCTGGATTTTGTCATTTTAGTATTGTTTGATTTAGATAAAGATACTTTATTTTTCTAAACCGGTGTGGTGTCCATTTGTGGTGTTTTCACTGTGTTACTGTGTGCTTGGGTACAAATACTTTACGCATTGATTTTGGGGTAAGCCTGTCTGCTCGTACCAAGCTGCCAAGGGGTTGAGCAGAGGTTATCTAAAGTGTGTAACTCCTTGACGTAAGGGTCCCTACTTGGACAAAGGTACCTATCTCTGCCAACTAGAGACCCCCATTTTAACAAGCACAAAAACAAATCAGAACAAAACACAAAAGAACACATCATCAACAATACTTCAAAATGACAGACAACAATTTGCACAAACATGCTCCTTATAAATTACCTCTCCAAGAATCCTGTTTTATAATACAATGGTAAAAGATGTTTGGAGCAAGCACTGCCTTAACTCACCACCAAGGACATGACAGAGCACCAGTGAAAACTGTTTTGTAATCAGTTGTTTGGTAATCAGTTGTACAAAATGTGTGCCAACACAGATGAAATCCACTAACCAGCTATGGCCTTTTCTGAAATAACAAATGATCCATAATGCAGAATGGGCAAATGTGAATCATGCACCACAGCAGTATGTGAGTGAGATTTCCTAGTTCTGGTGGAGCTTTAAGCATGTAATTGAAGTAACCCTGTCCGCCTCCTGCATGTGCACATTTGTGAACATTTATTGAATTATACGCTTGCTTGAAAAGTGAGGAATGTCTGCCACTTTGTAAGAGGTCTACATGTTTTTTTCCAAATGGGATGATGATAGTGCATAAGGAAGATACCGAGGACACTCTAAACCATACAGTGACATCACCCCCCTCTCAATGGATTACTTGGTACTAGATGTGTCCTGTAGCTATGCTGGCAGCAGCAGCTCCTTCGCAATGGCAGAGGACCGTCATCCCACTGCCTGGCACAGAGCAAGCAAACGAAAAGTAAAGCAATGGTCTAGTATTGTTTATTTTTCGTTTGCCTCCTCTGAGTCAGCTTGTGCAGGGATGGTCAGAGCATGCGAGGAGGAAGGAAGAGTGATTGTGCACTCCCTTAGTGCGCAAATGTGTTTTGCCGGACGTCTCAGGCGGACCAAAACACACATGCGCACTTAGACTTCTCAAGCCAGGCTGCATTCAGTAGCTGGGCTGGAGATACCCCACAGACTCCATGATCTCAGTGGAGTGTCGTTCCTGCCTGCTCAGACCAATCATAGCAGCACAGGGATTGGATGGGAGTCTGTCCCAAGGACTGCTGTGACCCAGGAAGAGGTGAGGCAGGGAACGTGTTACGACACCGAATGCAGTTAAAGGTATGTTTTTATTATTAACATGCACCCAGCATGTTCCACACCCCTCCTATGCACTCACCCCCACACCCCTCTGCACCTCCCCCACCTGTGCCACCACCCTTTCTTAGTGACAGCTGCCACTGTGTGAGACAAACCTCATACTTGTCATTTTGCTGTGGGATAGCTGGAAAAGGACCGTAAAAAAGCCAAAGGTGCTGCCAGAGTAATAAGTGAGACCACCATTCTCTAGCTACCTCCTGTGCACTCTAAGGTACATGATAACAAGAAAGGGTGCTAGGTCACCCTACCAGAGTGCACATCATTGAGTATCATATATTTTGCTAGTGTGTGCCAGGAGCAGCTGCATTTCCAATTAACACTATGACGAGGACAACAATATATAGTATAGCACTAGAACTGACAAACGGTTTTTACACTAAAAAATATTTTAAACAGTGCAAGTTAATATAAAGACTGCGAGCTTTGCCAACTATATTTTAATATCACTTTTAAAGCACTAAGGGCCAGATGTAGGAAGCATAATTCCGGTCGGTAACAGCCGAAATTACCGAATTTCGTCCGTTACCGACCAGAATTAGGCTTTTCATATGTAGGTGGCTTCATTTCAGATTCGGTAATTTACTGATTCTTAAAAATACCGAGTCGGTAAATTACCGAATCTGAAATGTAGGGAGCACTCAAAATGAGTGCTTTCCCATTTTAGGATTTGTTATTTACCACCAACTAGAAGTTGGTGGTAAATAATGAAAACCTTAGAAAAAGCATTATTTTTGCTTTTCCAACAGTGCCATGTTGCAGTATGTCTGCAACATGTGCACCCATACACATTTGAGGGGTGCAACAGGGTGTCAAAGTGCCACCCTGCCACTCTTCAATGTTTCCCCCTTTCACCGAATCGGTAAATACCGATTCGGTAATTGGCATTCATTCCTATGGGCCTCCAGGTCGATAGGAATGAATGGCAATTACCGAATCAGTATTTACCGATTCGGTAATTAACTAAACTTACCGATTCGGTAATCTTTTTGGTAATATTACCTACATCCCATTTGCCTGTTCTTAAATGCCGAATCGGTATGATTCGGTATTTAAGAATCGGTAATCTGGGATTACCTACATCGGGCCCTAAGTATGTACTTAATTAACTTTGCAAACCATCGAGAGATCATAGCGAGTTTAAAATGGACGCAAGTCATCTTTCAAAGTAATAAAAAGGTATACATGCCCTACCCTTCATGCTTTGTAGGGTACGCGCTAGCAGCATTTCTAAACAAATATGGCTGTTATTATGCGAGTAAACACTGGGATGAATAATAGATTGACAGAGTAAGAGCAAAGGGTTTCTTGGAGACATACTTGGATGTTGGTGAAAACGTCTCACGTTTAGTACAAATATGTCAGATCAGCAGTCTAATTCAATATGTGCTTCTGTTCTAGATTGAAAATCATTGTTCCGTCTACAGTATTTCAAATGTCTTTACTTTCCTTTAACATAAAGGAATATTTCAGGCTTTCAGCTTATATTCTACCTTTAAATTTAAGAACCGCAAGAGATAAAATGAAAGCACTCTTCTGCAAGGAGATGTGCCTTAAATCCAACACCTGTCCTTACCCACATTATATAATAAAACACATTGACAAGTTTGACCAATTTCAGAAACAGTTATGAGCCTTCTTTAATCTAGAAGGATGAGAGCTTGGGAAGCTGTCACTGACTTCGTTTTCAAATATAGATCCTTGTCTATTACAGCAAGATGAAGGGTTCAAATTAATCTTCACGCCGAAAATAGCCCTGCAGAAGCTCTTTGTATAATGCAGGTGATGAAAGTGGAAAACGAGCAAGATCAGGGCAAAATCTCATATTTGTCTCTAAAGGTTTCAGCTCACAACAGAAATAATATGGTTTATATTTTCATACATTGATTTGACAATCACGTTTCTGCGAGCAGACATTTCTTTTAGACTGGGATGTGCAGGTAGTATTATTTATGCTATTCTATTTGATTTGGCTGGTTAAATGCTGTATCATTGAAACAAACGAATCTGTAAAGGATGGGGAGTCAAAGGCTACATGTAAAGTGTGGGAAAAGATGTGCCAACAATACATATGCAAATGCATATTTACATATATCTCTTCATCCTTTCAGCGAAGTTACAATTCGACGGACATGTTAGGGATATCCTCAGGGACATCCTAAGGATTTTGTGGGCCATGGGGTCAAACAAATTTTGGGGGCCCCTGTTCAGAACAGCTTTGAATTTATGATCCAATTTGAGACCCTCTTTCCCACGCAGTTTCTGCTTCCTCAGCTGCGTTAGCGATCCAGTTTGCATCATAGGCATTAGCCCATACATTCCCCATGTAAATGTATGCGCGCAGCTCACAGTGCTAGGATTAGTATTTACTTGCCTGCTAGTAGGTATTTAATACTTTTTAAATTGTATATATGTGGCATCTCGCTTTTCCTCCAGTCCTGGTCCACCGCGGCTGATACGCCGATTGTGCGGAGGGCTGGGGCTACTATTAGGCTCCTCACTTCTGCCCACTCAGTTTCCAATTCCTCAGCTGCGTTAGCGATCCAGTTTGCATCATGGGCATTAACCTATATATTCCTGATGCAAACGGACGCGCTCCGCTGGCGCACCGAAGGCCACCAAAGGCAAGCCCGCCTGCGCCCATCAACGTCCCGGAGGCATCTAGCACCAGACATGCAGCCCAATTCCCCTCTGGTGAGTTTCTTTCACTATATTACAGTAGGGAAAAACTGCTTAGCCTTAGGTGGCTACCATTTTGTCAGTGTACAGCGGCTGATTCGAGCTTAGAGGTAAACTTTCGATGCAATAAGTGCAACTGGTCTCTCCTTCATAACACGAACAATAGATCCTGAGCTAAGGAGGAGTTAATCAGTTCAAAATATCAAGTCCAGATTTACAAGTTTTTCTCCGTTTTATTCTTCATTTATTTTTCAATCTTTGGTAGAGTCCAATCTTCACACGTACAAGAAAAACAACCGCTGCCAACACGTGTTTCGTCTAGGTCGTCAAGACCAAACGACTTCGTCAGGGCATGTAAATCTCATGAAACCGTCATATGAATGCACAGAAAAAGTAGTGCTCAAGTCCAAAGCCTGCAACAATATTAAATCCACAGAGCATACAGCTCAAAGAACATGTCCAATTCCAAAGGGCGTCCTGTCCTTCCAAGGATTAATTAGTGTCCGCAAAAAATCCAGGGACTGAGTCGTTTAAAATCTCACGATTGAGTAATTATCCTCCGAGTGCAGAGTCTGGACAGGCAAGAGTTTCCCAGTGTTAGGCGGCGTGCAACCTGTCCTTCAGCCCAGGAAATTTACACCCAAGATCTTCCCACGCAACAAAATGTGTAAAAACAATAAGAAAACAGAGGACTTAAAGGCCACCCTTTTAAATTGTTGCTCTATGTAAAAGCATGAATCACACATTTATGCCTTACTTTTAGACGAACAGCCTGGTCCTTTATTTCTCACTGAGACCTGGCTGTCTGAAGCCTCCGACCCTACTATCAGCTCGGCCATCCCTGCGGGTTATAAAATCCTTAGAAGGAACCGAGCGAGTGGGAAGGGAAGGAGTGCAGTGTCGCCATAATTTACAATAAAAAACTAGACTGCTCTCCCATCCCGATGGAAAACATCGAGGGTGCAGAGTCCTTAGGCTTCTGCTGTACTGTCTCCCCATCATAGCATAGCTGTTTTTCTGATTTACAGACCTCCTGGTGCAATTGGAAATTGTATTACTACGCTTAATACAGCCACCACCACCCTGGCCTTAAAATACAACAACTGCCTTATTCGAGGAGATTTCAATAAACATATGGACAATGGAAAAGACCCTCAAGCAATTTCCTTGTTGGAGACGCTGCAGGCCTGTAACATGTTTCCATCTGTTTCTTTGGCCAACCATGAGAAGGGCCATACCCTAGACCAAATCGCTCACAACTTTGACATATCAGTAAGCCTACCTCTTCCCAGCACCTGGTTTTACCACCTCCTATTAATATTCGTCATTCCCGACTCTGCCACAGCCCCTCGGGCTAACGCAGGGCAGAGGGTCCCTAATTACAGAACGTTCCATAAAATATCAATCCCCATGTTAGCAGACGTCCTCGGTAGTTCCTCACTGGAGCTGTCTGGCTGCCCCAGCTCGGACGCCCTCTCAATTGATTCATGGCTGCGAACCAACATTGATGCAGTGGTACTGGTTGTTTCCCGCTCCTCAAAGAGGTCGGCCCCACAAGCTCCATGGTTTAACGATTCCCTCAGATCTAGCAAAAGAAATTGTAGAAAAATGGAATGGAAATTGTGTAAATCCTATCTACCGAATACATTCTTGTGAAGGCAGCCAAAAAAACAAGATAGAAAATGCCCAAAATAAGAGTAAGGAAATCTTTAGCATAGTTAAATCCTTTACCAACACGAAAGCCGGCACAAAGGAAGGGCCATGCACGGGAGAATCGTCTAAGCTGATAGTTCAATTCTTCCACAAAAAGAGCTCTGTGATCCAACAAGCCTTCACTAACATCTCAGAGGAAGAACTGACTTTCTACCTTAGTTCTAATAGCAAATTTCAGCTCTTGGATCCTCCTTCTTTACTTGCTTTCCCTGAGTTTCAACTTGAAGAGTCACATACCCTCCTCCAAAGCATTAAGTCTGGCTCTTTTAGCGACCCATGTCCAGCGAATATCCTGAACCTATTAGCTCCCACCATAAACCCCATGGTAAACCAGCTCTTTAATGCTTCTCTTTATTAGGGCAACATGCTGAAATTATGGAAGAATGCTAAGATTCTTCCACTGATAAAAAACGGTTAACGCCAAACCAAGGGACCCTGCCAAATACAGGCCAATCTCCCTTCTTCCGGCCCTCTCCAAAGTATTAGAGAAGCAGTAAACAAGGCCCCCCAAAAACACATTGAAGATGGGAAGCTCCTCCATTAGTCCCAATCCGGTTTTACGGCTTTCTACAGTACGGAGTCCGCTCTGCTGGAACTGACTGAATTTCTCTAGGGTGAGCTTGACCAGGGAGGCAAGGCTGTTCTGATACTGCTCGATCCGTCTTCGGCCTTCGATACGGTCCCACACGAGAGGCTCCTGGAAAGACTTGCTAACATTGGCTTGAGGGGGACCGCCTTAACATGGATGTCATCCTTCTTGGCAAATAGATCTCAGGACATCTGGCTCTCCCCTTTCTCATCCCCGGTTCTGAATATGAATGTAGGTGTCCCTCAGGGCTCCATTCTCAGTCCTACCCTTTTGAATATATATCTATCCCTCCTTGCATTTCTGGTAGAGGAAGAGGGCACCAATATTGTTTCCTATGCTGATGACACTCAGCTGTTTTTTACATGTGAAAAAAAAACGACTTTGATGGGGCAAGGATTAGTCTTGCTTCACAAAGGTATTTAACTGGCTTAAGATCAATCAGCTGAAGTGCAAACCTGACAAAAAATTGAGTTGGTTTTTTTGGTAATCCAGAAACGCCTGACTGGAGCTCTTGTTTGCCAAAAGATCTGCCGCCTGAGGAAAAGGAGAAAGTAAAAAACGTAGGAATTGTCATAGACAAGACACTCTCCATGCGCTTTCAAATCCAACATCTAACTGGCGCTTGATTTGGCATACTCCGGATGCTAAAAGAATTCATACCACTGTTAATACTTGTTAGCAGAAAGATCATGGTGCAGGCTCTGGTGACATCAAAGCTTGACTATGTCAACAACTTGTACCTCGGTCTTCCCAAATCCCTTGTACAGCACCTACAAGTGGTAAAAAACAAGGCGGCCAGAGTCATCCTGAGACCTAAACCCAGATCTAATATGACCCCTATTCTCAAGTCTCTAAACTGGCTCTGCATAAAAGAACAGATCGACTTCATAGCGATGACCATCTTCTTTAAAGCTTACCATGGCTTAGGAGACAGTTACCTAAATAAGAGCGTTAATCGCTACACAACATCTAGACCCCTAAGATCTTCCAATGCCAACATGGCCATCATGCCTTACACTGGAGGTAGATCCCATCGGCTTTCTAGGTGCAAAATTGTTGAATAGGTCTCAGACTCTGAGACTAACCACAGACCTACTCTCTTTCAGGAAGAACTTAAAAACCCGGCTTTTTAATAAATGATGGGTCTTTTACGCACGTTTTCCTCCCGCTGTCACGCGCCAGGACACTCTAGTCTGAGTAGCTGCGAGCTTTATTAAATACACTATTTCATTTAATTTCATTAGGTCCCTGACAGTGCAAAGGAACACCCGTCCACATTCTAAGGGCCTTATTTATGTGGCCTTGCTTCACTTTTATGCTGCCAGTGTGTCACTCTTTGTGACGCAACAGCAGCGTAAAAAATGTGCCATGTTGCGCCCTATTTACAAAGTGACACATCTAGGCAGATGCGTCACTTTGTAAACCTCTGCACCACATTATACCTGTGCCAGGTATAATGTATGCAGGGTGTTTCTCCGCAAAAAGCCTTGTAGAAGTGGCGCATTAAAATCTTGAGAACTCAGTGTGCCACTTCTAGGACACCATTGCGTCAATATCTTACACCTGCCTCACAGCAGGAATTAAACTGATGCAGGCCCTTTCACATGGAGCTTGCCCCTTGTGAAAGGACACATGGCTAGAGTTGTGTCCATTTTCAGACACACACCAGCAATGCATCACTTTTGCCCCTACAGATACGTCAGAATGTAACTCCTTGCAACATGATGTGTCATACAGTAAATATGACGCATCCTTCATGTTGCAAGGAGGGCGCACTAAGAAATGTCGCATCCATGTTTTCACACAGCTATGCATCACTTCTCATAAATAAGGTGTGTTTACATCTAATATTCAGGGATAGTTATGTGTGTGTTCAATATTGTAACACAGCAGCAGCTCACCAATATTACTGCAAATAATCTCTGTGATGCCCTCCCATTTCTTATATGTTAGGCCTTATTTTGATCCAAAAGAAACTTTTTAATGGATATTGCATGAAAAACATTTTCTGCAAAATGGCTGTATTAGACTAATACACATCAGGTACATAAAAAATTAATTAAAGGAAAACAATATTTAAAACAAACTGTTTAAGAAATATTCAAGGTCATTGGGGCAAAACTCTGGAGAACAGAGCTGACTCTGTCAGGGGGTCCCCTGAAATGCTGGTTCCCTGCGCCAGAGCCCACTTTGCCCATGCAATAAAACATCTCTGGATATCCTTATTTGGATACTCCTGTGTCCATTACGAAAAATGTATGTGTGCTGCTGCACATATTGCCTCCGAGGCCAAAATGCAACAACTGTTTAATGGCGAAAAAAGCTATTCCCAAAAATGTGGTACTGTCCTTTTAAAGGCCATCCAAGGAGATGTGGTGAATTGGCTGAAGAAGGGCTCATTGTCAGCAACCATGACTATTTAGATGTTCTTGACCTTTGCAGAAAGCATATGCTTTCTTTCATCAACTTTAGCAAACTATATAGAAAAACCTCATTGTGTGCCATGGTGTGACAAACTTAGTGTACTTTCTAGACTTCTTAAACTAACAATTGTGATTAAGGTGAGGGGAATTCCTGCATTTGGCAGAAAGATAATTTAGGGCTTGATAGTCTATGCAGGTATTTAACTCTTTGTTGGACTTCAAAACATTAACCACAGGAGAAGCAGCTAGCAAGTGGAAGGTCCTATTGAGGTATTTTAACAAATGTTTTCCAAAAAGTCCTTTCTCGAATTCCAATTCCAAAAACATTATTTCGATCATTACAGAACATAAAAAGTAAACAATACAAATAGTAAAAAAGACATTCTTTTTTTTTATTAGATAAATTAACTGTCTCCACCACCAATGGAAAAGGAGTTCAGTCATGGCCGAATGGGGAGGATAGGGAATCTTGAAACTGGGAGATATGATGGGGACCGATAGGATTCTCCAGTTCACTGAGCTGCAGACGACATATGGGATTGACAGAAGGTGCTTCTTTAAATATTTACAGGTCCAGAGCTTCTCCTCTAAAAAACAGGGAGGATCTGCGGGGTTCAACAAGAATAAGATCCTTGATGTTATCGAGAGCGGGAGGGACTGCTCTATCCGCAGATTCTACTCAGAGCTTTGGGGCAGAGAAACTGGGGATAGACAAGGAATGTTTTCAGGAATCTGGGCAAGGGCCTTATGCCCACTTTCTATTCATGGCCATGTCTGTTCTACGGATGTGTATAGCGAAGGCATGGTTGGACAGAGCACCTCCAATACTACACCAATGGTTAGCTTGGCTCCTTGCCGTGTTTAATTTAGAGAAGGGTATCCATGCAAGGAAGGGCAAAAGGGGCAGATTGCTTGGGAGGAGAATATGGGAACCCATCCAGAGCTGGAAGGACAATTTTTAAAATTCACGCTAGGTTATCAACACTGTTGGGTTACATGCTTTTGCCCTTTCTTTCAGTGTTTTTTTTGTTTCCCTTCTTTTTTTAAATTCTTTATATTGATTTGAGCTGTCTGTACACTCTAGAAATGTGAATATGAAGGTATTTTATTATATGGAAATTGATTTCTTGCTGTGCTGTAACACCCAAAAAAAAAAATCATAAAATATTTTTTTTTTAAAAAGGATTTGGGATTGTCCCAAAAAATCACTTCAATAATGTGGTCTATATCATTCTGCATATGAATGTGGAGGAAATCCAGGCAGGATGTCAGGGAGATGGCCACACTGCATGCCAAGGCAGTCTCTGGAGTGTCACATCAGAGTGTCAACAGTGGTATGTATGCCACTGCTTAATTTGTGTTGGTGTTTGCCGGTGCTCAGCATCAGCACATAATTCTTAACATCGTCATTTAATTATGACATTTCACCACATGGTGGTGTTGCTTGTCTATTTCTGGTCAGACAATATCAATTTAACAACTAAATATAAATTAATTAATTCTAGCACACACATAACCATTCTTAAACCTTTGGGTGACCTGGGTGTATCCAATCTGTCACATTTGTAGGAGTTTGAAGCCTAGTAGGGTGTGTTTGTACTGGCATTTGGAAATAATGGCAGGGCTAGTTGGGTGGACATGCTACAGTGGCCTCATTGCCTATACTGTGGCCACTAGCACTATTTGTGTTTTTAGAAATGAAGCATAGATTTATGCATGCATGTATGTGGGATCTCTATAGTGAAAACCTAGCCAATAGCCAGTGCAGTGCTGTAATTGGTCAAACGCAATATTAAAGTTGGGGAGCAATAGGAGTTGAAGCTCAGTTGAGAACAGTTAATTCATTCAGCTGTAGTGTTCTTTGAAAACTTGATTCTTCAACTCTTTCCTAAATTGGAACTTCGCTGGTGCAGTCATGATGGATGCAGAGATGCTGTTTCAGATCCTGGATGAATATATGGAAAAGGCCTGTTATATTTTTTTCTTTTTTTTTTACACTTCTTAGTGTGGAGTCTGATGGTATCCTGGCTGCTCGTGTTCCGAGAAACCATAAGAGATGGTGAGCTTGTTTGCAAGATAAGCGAACATGCTGATTTTATTACCTTCGCAAATGTTGCATCAGGTTGTAAATGGAGTTCCATCAGGAATGGGACGAAGTGATCATATTTCTTCAAACCCTGGATGATATATGCTGCAGCATATAGGATGCTCCTTAGGGGCGACAGTGTGGAGTCTGGGAGGCCATGGAGTAGGGCATTACCACCATCCAGATGAGAGGTTACGAGGGCTTGAACAGCAGTTTAAAGTTGCTTTCTAGAAGAAATGGTTTGACTTTATTTAGAAAAGAGAGCTTGTACCAGGCCACCTTTTATTTTCTTGCAATGTGTTCCTTGAGGGAACACATTGGTGTTCAGGGTAATTCCAAGTGATTTAGCATGCAGTGAGAGTTGGGGCTCAAAATGGTCAATTTCATGTAACTGAGCCAGGTTTGTACTGTAACTTGTTTGTTGTTGGTGTCAAATATCAGACAATCTTTCTTGGATGGATTGAGCTTCAGGCAGGTGCTGGGGATCAATGTCTGGATGACCGGCAAGCAGTATTTGAGGCACTGGTTATCTGACGCGGAGGTGACTTTCAGGTAAAGTTGTGTATCACCAGTGCATTGGTGAATCTTGATTCTGTTATCTGTGAGTAAAGCACCGAGCGGATCCATGCAGAGAATGAAGAAGACACAGGTTTTTCAGAGTTTTGTATAGCGTGAACTTGACCCGAATCCGAATCGGGTATCAGAGCGCTTTACATAGCACCAGTTACGTTACATGAGGAAAACATTCATTTTTGTTAGGCACGGGGAGATTAAGTGATGTGCTCAGAATCACTGGAGGTTTTTTAGCGTCATTACCGAGACTCGAACCCAGTTCCCCAGGTCCTTGGGAATTCCTCATGTGTTAGAGATCTTTTGTGACCTGAAGGCACCCACGTGAAAAAAACTGGTATCAGTGGCTGGTGCAGCTCATTGTGCCATTTCTGTCACTAGAATTTAAGGTTAATATCTTATGTCACAAAGGCCATTCAAAGCAGCCACCAAATGGCAATCACGGAGGTCAAATTTCAGATAGTGCCGTGAAGGAGAACAGGAAAGTTGTCAGAGTAAGATCATGTATACCTTAAATCACCATTGATATGAACTTCACAAGATCTAAGCGGCAAAAAGAAGCATAGTCAACAGCTAGGCATGTTTACAAAAAATGTTTGATTGTTCCAGGATTTTTTCTCCAAGTTTCTAAATTATGGCCTCACATCTATTTGTAAACCATGCTGCTTTTCTACCTCTTATGTTTCCTGCACTTGTGCCCATTCTCAATAATTTCTTGTGTTTTTCAATAACATGTTTTGTATTGGATGACAAAAGAGTCAATCTTATAAATGTGACCATAAAAAATAATGTTGCATTGTCTCACCTTATCTTGATGTGTTGTTTGCTAATATTGCATTTCTGTGTTTATTGAACCATGTCATCTGCCATAGATTTTTATATTATCCTCAGATTCATCTTCGAATGATGACAAGCTAGGATCTGATTTAAAGTTTGCTGTACGGGTTGCTCCGTCATGTGACGGATCTCATGCCTGTCATATTACAAGTGCATTACATCGAAGGTCACTTGCAATAGTCAGTCTTGTTTCCAATGGTGTAACCCATCTACCAATCTCTAATTCTGTCCTGCCATACCATTTATAAAGGACTTCCAACCATAGCAGCACATTTTCATTGCATATTATCCACTCTGCAGGAGCACTTGAACTGAACAACATGTGCCTCTGATGTAGCCTGTGTGGGTAGTGTTCAAAACATCACACAACAGTGTCACTAAGCTTTTAGAACCCCATGGTAAAGTCTATTATGAGTGCATGTTTGGATCACAACCGCATGTTGTTGAAGAAAATAGCTCTCAACCAAAAATGTGCGGCATGCTTCATCATTGGTTTCTAAATCCCGACATTGATTCCATCGTGTTGAGCTTGATCACTCAAATGAGAGCACTTAATATTTTGCATTAGGGACTTGATGTTACTGTGTTACTGGAAATAAAATTGTCTTGAAAAAGACCATCAACATTTAAAAAAAAACAGAAGATGAGTAAAACAATGATACAGTGTTATTAGTTTAAACCAATAAGACCAGCTAAAAACATTAAAAAAGTTTTTCAAAAATGATAATGGTAAAATACGAATCAATGCTCAGTGGAGGAGATTACTACCTACAAAGATGGTCTTAAGAATCTCCTTCGACTCTGCCGCATTGAATTAAAAAAACGGTATACTGCAAACACGATAGGTGGGTGTGTGTCAGTTCGTAAAATTCTGAATGCCTCTAAACATTGATTAGAGGAGGCACTTTCTGCTATTTGTTAGTGAAAGCATGCAATGGCAAAGTTCCTGTTCTAAACTGAATATACAGCTTCCTTGCCACATTTGGTTGAATGACATCCGAAAATGGCTCTATAAATTAGTCAGTTTTAAACATCAGAAAATCAACCGTTAACTGACCAAAATTGGGATTCCCTGGGATGTCAGCAAGCTTAGCAGTCCTTTCTATATCAGCTCCACATGACACAAACATACATCAGTTAGTAGCAATGAGTGATTTTGGTAGTGCATCTATCTTTTGAAAGTGAAAATATAGTCGATTCCGGGTTAAAATACAAAGATATACTCAAAATATTTGTACCGATGGCAAAACTTTGCTTTTTGTCATAACAGTTCATTTCAGATAAACATCCATAAAACCAATTTAAAATGACTGTACATTCTTATTTATACAGTTAAAATACAATAAGTAAAACTTATTATAGAAATACATAAAAGCACACAATAAAACATAAATATAATTTGAAAAATTATTCGCTGATAGCAGTAGACAATTACAAGAATAGGTCAAAAATTCCATAAAGAATCCAACAAATACAAGGTGACAAATAGTCCTGACTGTAATACTATGAACTTTCCGAGCATAAGACTTGGTTGAAGAGTGTTGCCTCTATGTGTTTAACAATTTCCCTCTTAAATACCAGAAAAATTCCCAAAATGTGGCAATTGCACAAGTGTATAGTGGACGGGCATGGTTCTCAAGATCCTCCATGCAACTCGATATTTACATATGTCCAATTTTTGCAAAGGGGATAAGGGGCTTCAACCATGTCCGGCCTGCGTGGGAGAACATATGCAGGGCAACCAAAGAAAACATGGTACAACAAGCTGGACACTGTACCAATGTATTTGAGGCTCATTTACTGGTGGTGGATTTAGGGGGAGAGTGACAACTCTAAATTAGAAATATAATTTCATATCCTGTGGGGCTGATATCATAGCCCACTATGGCTCAAGGACACTGATACATTTACGCTCCATAAATTCCAGCATCAATAATGCACTAGCATCTGAATGGGTCACAGATTGCCACACCAGATTGTAACACCCAGTATTGGTATTTCGGTAGATCTTCGGAAGGCACAAGATAATGAGACAGGGTCTCAAACCAGCCTTTGAAGCCTAACTGAACAGCATTTTCTAAATGAAAAAGAGCTAACATATTTTAGTGAATTCAACAGCAAGCTTAACTTCTATAAGGACTGCGGCATAATGGGAACGTTCTGGCTTTGGCCAAATCCTCCTCCAGAATGATAAAACCCTCAGTCTTTCCTTATGCTCTATAACCCTCCTGCCCATGTCAAATTTGACAGGTAGTGGATGGAAGTTGTCATAGGTTACTTAGGAACTTTTTCTTTTGAAGAGTTAAGCCTGGTTAGCTAGAAAAGGCCCCTAACTCAGAACCATATAGAGAGGAAGCCACAGCTTTCACGTAACATATTTCAAGAACAGCGGCTATGGGTTTACAGAAGGATGAGCTGTGTTCTTTACTGATAGCTCCTACTATCTGCTTATGTTTTAAAATATTTGTATCTATATGTTGTTTCCATGACATATTTAATGACAGATTGATCCCTAGGTATTTAAAGGAATCAACCTTCTCCAGAATGGTGTTCCTTCAGGTTATTCTGCCCTTAAAAGACTTGTGTTGGTTGAATTATATACACCTTGGGGCAGATTTATGAAGGCCTTGCGCCGCCGGTGCGTCACTTTTAACATGGGAAAAAGTGACGCACCAGCGGCACAGGGCCTTCATAAATCTGCCCCCTAGTCTTTTCTCCATGAATCTCTAACCCTCACTCAGTGCAGAATTGCTGAAACCGTAGAATCAGATGTTGAAACCCACTAGGAGTTTTGAAGATTAGTAGGATGTCATCCACAGATAATAAGACAGGAGTTTTAGCATTAACCAGCACAGGCTCATAGGAAGGATACTGCAGTAAGGTCTGGACAACATCATTTAAGTAGATAAAAAAACAAAGTAGGAGCTAAAACACAGCCCTGAAGTTCCTCTTTGTCAATAGAAACCCTATCTGTGAGTTGGTCCTGATTACCCCAACGTACTGTCGTGTAGTTTGCCTCTTGAAGGTGAACAATCTGCAAGGATGGAAGGTGACATGCCCACATCTTTAACCACTTCGGCGCTGATGACGAGCTGAGCTCGTCATCAGTTGCGCCGCTCGCACGCTGAGCTCGTCATGTAACGCGGCTTTTTGAAAAAAGCTGCACAGCGCGAAAATAGCCGCCGCACGCATGCGGTTAAGTACCACCTACAACTTATGGAGGAGGTCAAAGGCTGACTTTAGATCGACGCAGGCTACGTACGAACTGCCCTTGCTGATAACTACTTCCTTTCAACAAATAATTATCAAATGAAACACCTGATAAATGGCGCTGGTTTTCTGCTGGAAACCAGCTTGAGAAGTGGACAGGATGTAATTCTCCATGATTGGATTATATTCAGCAGTAACCTGCTGAATATATTCTGAGCACAGTCAATCAAACTAATTGAACAATAAGGGCATTCATATCAATTGGAATCACCTCTGCACCTTTCTAGGACTTGGGTAGAGGAGCACTTCTCGCAGTTGCATTTGACAGGGCATGTAAGTGCTTAATTCTATTGTCTTTATCATGTTTAAACAGATCAACTGAAATGCCATCTGTATCTGCTGCATGACCGCTTATCATAGCTTCCAATGTGATGGCTATGTCCACCAGCTCAAAACAAGAAACATAAGCTTGGAAAATAATATACTGGTGAGCTTGCCTTGAGTAGAACCTGATCTACCCACTGAATATAATCTTGAGAAGTGTGCCCCCCATTCATGCGGGACAATAAAGGTAGAAGGGGTAGCAGAAGAACCAGTACCACCCAAGTTACCAGAGACCAAAATTTGGTCGAACCATTAGCAAGGCTGATTTCTTTTAAGAATTTGTCATCTCTGATCAGCCCAGTCCTTCATTGCCTTCCCCGGAACTTTCTTGCATGCTTACCTCAAAGCAGGAATATGCAGCAAGTCTTTCTTCCTCAGAGCAGCAGCTAACAAGTTGCGTGCCAGGATTTTTAAGGATGCAGAGATAGCTCAATATGTGTTAGAAAAAACTGTTATGTAAATCAATAAAAGTGTCTGTGTCAGCTTCAAAAGAGAGCTTCCTGCCAAGTCTGCACAGGAGTTCTTCTAGATCTGTTCTACTAGCCAACAGAGAATCGGACGGTCAGTTACCTGAGGCCATTTAAACCAACACATGTCATTCATAGGGAGGATAGTTTTTGTTAATGGGAAAGGAACGAAGGGGCATATTATCAAGAATGGGCGTTACATTATCGCCGCTTTTATCGGCAGGAAACTGCCGATAAAGAGGCGACAATGTGCTTGATAATATGCTCTATGAATTCCAATCGAAGCCCATGTTAGATGTGAAGACATCTAACCTGGGCTTCGATTGGAATTCATAGAGCATATTATGAAGCACATTATCGTTGCTTTATCAGCAGTTTCCTGCCGATAAAAGCGGCGATAATGTAACACCCGTTCTTGATAATATGCCCCTAAGTTGTGTAGCCCACCCATACACATAGATCATACAAGACAAAGGGGATTATGGTTGCTTTCTGTTCTTGTCACCACTACCATATCCTCTATTCATGGCCATAATCTCAGTTCCACTAGAATATAGTTTTATGCGACTTGAGTGAAACAATAAGTTAAACATAACTGCCCCCTAGGAATCGGATCTATTGCTCCCATTAACAGCCCGAGCCCCATACTCTAATGACAACGCCTTAAGTTATAAATCAGCCCCTGTCTGCTTTTTAATTAGCGTTACATTTAGTAGTGGAATACCCCTTTTCCTGCCCACATCTGAAAAAGGGCTTTCGTCCTTATTATCCAGGGGTTCATAGGTGGTATTAAAATCACCAGCTAGAATTAAAATGATTTGCCGACACTATTCTTAGGTAGATGTCCTTCCAAATGCTGAATAGTCTTTGATACTCATTGTCCCTAGACCAACCCCCCTTGAATAAATATTGTAAATCTCAACTCGGGGAGAGCCCTTGGTCACTATCTGAATAGAAGGAATGTCAGCGAGTCTGAGACAACTCTAGTAAACTTACATAGTGCAGTAGGTCTGTACAAAATTGTTAACACCCCCAAAGGTCTCCCTGCTTGACTTTACATGGTTGGAATTCGAACATTTAGATACACAGCTTTGAAGATAGGATCGACACTCTATCTTTCCTGAAACAGACAATAGTTGTCTATTTCAAAAATAAAATTCAACCAGAAATGACAACCTTTGAACTTAGCCCTGCCACATTCCATGAACTTATTTTCACCTTCGGCTCTGTGTCCTTGGTGGGAAAAGGCATGGACAAGATGCTATCGGTACTTGTCTGGGAGCAACCAGATAGACTAGGCAGGGGCTCTTGCACAGGAGACGGGTTAGAAAAAAGGAACAAATATGGGTTTCGCACCAATGACATCCTCTGATGAAAAGAAGCCAGTCGCTTCAGATGAGGTTTTATTTAAGCAACCATTCGACAGACTTTGCTGTTGGTTCATTGTATATGTCTATAAAATTAAATAGGGACCATCACGCAGGAGTAGTCAGTCAATTTCACACAGTGCGGATAATAACATCATCGAGTTCAAGTGTTTGCACCTTGAACTAAGAGAACTATCTGCCCACCAATATTTTAAACACATATTAGTTGAGAAGAGTAAGGATTACACTTTCCTGTTTTTATTTTAAATTTTTCTTTGTAAATTCTCATTTTTTCTTGCCTAGATGCCCCAATAACGGAGGGTGAGAGTAGAGAGCAAGTCGGGAAATGTAATAATAACAAAGCTGCAGGCACAGATGGGCTTCCTAGCGAGGTATAGATAATTCTGCAGGAAGAGCCGGTCCCAATGGGTGTTATATTTAATTCAGTCTATCAGCCAGAGGGCAAGATACCTAGCTCATGGAAGGAGACAACTATAGTGCTGATCCTGAAACTGGCAAACGTTCTGCTAAGGGCGGACTCCTGTACACCGATCTCCCTACTGAACGCTGATTATAAGATCTTTATGAGCATCCTAGCAGGGACGTTGGTCAAAAATGCCCCACAGTTGATTAATGCCGACTAGAAAGGTTTTATCCCAAAAGATATATACAAGAACAAAATCAACAACTAATTGGCAATATAGATCCTGCAACAGCTCTATCCGAAACTTTGGCTGTGGTGACACTAGATGCAACCAAGGTGTTCAATAGAGTATGTTGGATATATCTTTGGGAAGTGTTAAGGTCAATGGGCTTTGGGCCCATTTTTATTCGGAGTTTGGTTAAATGTTATCAGAGGGCCTCCGCCAAAATACTACTAAATGGGGTTTTAACATCTAGCTTTAACATTCTAAGTGGAACGAGGCAGGGTTGCCCCCTTTCAGCCCTAGTATTCAACATCTATATAGAACCCTTGGCACAAGCAATTAATGCAGATGATCTGATAACTCCTTTTATATCTTACCAATATAGCAGCAAGGTCGCTCTATACGCGGACGATCTGATGCTATATATTGATAATCCTGCGGTACCAATTCCAAGGGTCAAAACCCTGTTAGAGGAATTCGGAGCTCTGTCAGGATATTTAGCTAACGCCTCTAAAACTGTGGTGATGCTCTGGATCATCGACAATTTGGGGGTAGAATAAGTCAAGAGTTTAAATACTTGGGTATTACAATCAAGGTGCCAGACTGGCTTGGAAAAAGTGCAGGCTGATCAAAGGGGGCTTGGCTCTTCCAGATATTAAGTGGTATTGTATTGCCTTTCAATTAAAAAATATCCGGATGTTGCTTATGAAACCAGATGAGTCTTGGGTCAGACCTTTGGCTGAAATGACAAGGCAGGATGGGGGGGACGGTTTCTTATATGAATTCGGGGCGCCTAGATACTTTAAAAAAGTATGATTGAAAGTAGTGAAGGCTGACCTTAGTTTGTGGTATAAGGTTAGAAGTAGATGGGGGATAGGGTATTAATCCGAGTTTGCCCCAATCTGGGAATACCCATGGATGCTGGAATGCCTTAAGGACAGTCTTGTAACACCAATCAAAAGAGCAGGTATTACCACTTGGTTGGATTTGGTATCTCCTAAAGGGGACCACCCATGGGAGGTTTTAAGAGCCAGGATTGAAAGTGTCTTTGCCAGATTGCAATACATGCAATTAGTTTCTTGGTTTGCTGTAGAGAAGAGGGAAATACATGGGATCTGGGAGGTGGAGAAATCCCTCCAAGATGTAAATCCTAAAAGCAAAGACATTTCAAAATGGTGTAAGATGTCTATAGAGGCAGAGGAGAAGAAATATCCCCCACCACATCAGGTTCCTTTGGAATTTGATATTGAAGATCTTTATGAACCCTCTCTGAAGCTGTTGTACAAGTATGTTAAACTCGCAGATCTGAAGAAGAATTTCTTTGTTATTTTTTTTTTATAAATCTTTTTTATTAACAATCATTGACATTTGTGTATAGTATGCAGGATTTAGCATGTATGCTGACAGCGAGAACAGACAGTGATCATCAACGAATACATCTGTATATTGGAAGTCATGGGGTGGAGGCAATATCACAATCAATCCCGCTGGGCGGGCTACAGATATCCCCCCTATAAGTGTTCCAGTGGTCCCAAATTTTGGACCATTTCTGGGGGCAGCTGCAGGCTATATAAACTGATTTTTCTCTGAACATGCACCAATTGAGGTCTTTTTTCCAGTCTGTAATTGTTGTTGCATTTGTGGCTCCCCAGACCTGTGCAATGTTCCCTTTAGCTAGTGTGGGACCCAGGGTGACCCCCTGTTAGTTAAATCAGTAGGTTCCCAGATGTTAAGGAGGCAACGGGGTGCCTCTGGGGAGAGTGAGATTCCCAGGACCTCACTGAATATATCATGTATTTTCCCCCAGTACGATTGGATATGAGTGCAGTCCCAAATGATGTGGATAAAAGTACCGATCTGATTGCAACCCCTTCTACAGTGTCCCCTTTCCGCGACTCCCATGTGCAGCAGTTGGGGTCCCATCACATAGACTCTATGAAGGATTTTTAGCTGTATTAGACGCAAGTGTGCTAGAATAGCAACTATCCTAGGGGAGGATACCGCTTCCTGCCATTCTTCATCGTCCATCTCAATACCGTCAACCACCCATTTTTACCGCAACGCCCAGAGGGGGCAGTCTATATTATAAATACGTTTTTATATATGAGGGATATGGTTTTCTCCGGCAGATGTCCTTCCAGTATTCTGTCCTCTAGGGGAGATGCGTCCGGAGGACAGAGTCCTATTGGCAGGAGTGATTGTAGTGCATGCCACTCCTGTGTATACTTAACAAGCGTTGCAAAGAAATATTGCCATTCTACGGTATCCAATGCCATGATGGCATCCAAGGAGACAATGGGAACCTGTTTCAGAATGGTGGATGCTCTTCCAATAACACTGTGAACTCTGCGTTTATTCAGTGCTGTATTTCTGTGTGGTATAAAGCCGGATTGATCTGGGTGTATTAAATCACTTATAATTTTAACTAATGGATTAGCCAACAATTTGGCTAGAATTTTGGGCTCTGCATTATGGAGTGAAATTGGGTGATATGAACTACATTGAGTTTTGGGTTTGCCTTCTTTGTAATTATGAAGGCTATTCTCTGGTCAATCGGTAGCAGTTCTCGCTCTCGGCTCTCCTCGAACATACCTTTTAGATAGGGAGCCAACTTGTCTGGCTTCAATTTGTAGAGTTTGATAGGGATACCATTAGGACCTAACACCTTGCCTAAACGTTGTGAACGTATTGCCAGTGATATTTCGTCCACTGTCAGGGCACTGTCCAAGTATTGACGGTCTGCAGCCGAGAGTGTGGGGAGAGAGATATCTCTTAGGAGTGCATTAGAATCGTCTTCATTGTATGGGGCTACTGAGGTGTAAACAGTGTGAAAGTAATCAGAAAATTGATTAGCAATGTCTTGTGGGTCTGTCACATGGGACCCCTCAGTGTTACAAAGCTCAGAGACCAGTCTATTTGCCCACTCCTTCCTATCCAGCCACTCTATTAGCTTCCCTGCTTTATCTCTCTCCATGGTCTTGGCCCTGTCCATCAACAACGCCCTATAGTCATGTTGTTTAAGACCGAGTGAGTGGATCACCTCGAGTGTAATGTCTGCTGCCATGTTTTGCTCTAGTCGATAAATCTCCACCTCAGCATCAGTAAATGTCTTTGCATGCATCTTTTTTCACCCCTGAGATAAGAGACAGGGCTTGATATCAGTCTCCATGTCAAACTACTGAGTGTTCTCCGCGGTTGTGTTGTCCAGGATCATGATCTATCTGGCTGCCAAGCCACTCTGAAGCTGCCTCTGGTTGTTCAAAGAACCAAGCCCGACCCCCTGCTTCAACTCTTAATTTCGCTGGGAAGAGCATCATTTCTTTGTTATTAATCGATTTTAATACACCCCTGCCAGGATAGCAAAGTTTGCTCCACTCTCCAACCCTAAATGCCCAAAATGCAACCTCATCAATGCCAATGATCTACACATATTCAACGAGTTTCCCAGACTCTTCGCCTTTTGGAGGGGATTTGAGGAAAGGTATCTTTGGAGAAAAAATTATCTTAAATGTGGCTCTGGTTCAATTCGGGGATTATGGCACGTTAAGTAAGGAGATGGGACATACACATAGAGGCTAATTGTTGTATCTTGTTTTATTAGACGGACGCTCGCAGCACTGATGTCCTCGTGCTAGCTGCTCTAGGTTTCTTAACATTTATTTTTTCCTTTAAAATTGCCCCACTTTTTAAAACTTGAACAGTACTGTGCTGCTCCTACCTGAGTCGCTATTCTTGTCCTTCTGCTCTTATGCCACGCACCTTAACTTCTTCAGTCCCTAATTTCGGTCCACCACGGGCTTGCCCGATTGTTGTGGAGGGTAGAGAGGGCCGCCCGACGTCACTTCCGGTTCTGGAGGGTGGAGTCACAGGTTAGCGCTCAAGCATCTGTCCCCCTGCTGCTACTTAAGGGACATGGCATTTCCTACACGCAGCGGACACGCGCAGCACTGATGTCCTCACGCTAGCTGCTCTAGGTTTTTAACATTTATTTTTGCCTTTAAAATTGTTCCGATTTTTAAAACTTGAACAGTACTGTGCTGCTCCTACCTGTGTCGCTATTCTTGTCCTCCTGCTCTCGTGTCCCGCACCTTCACTTCCTCAGCCCCTACCCTGGTCCACAACGGGCTTGCCCAATTGTTGTGGAGGATAGAGAGGGCAGCCGGACGTCACTTCCGGTTCTCGAGGTTGGAATCACGGGTTAGCTCTCCAGCTTCTGTCCCCCTGCTGCTACTTAAGGGACATGGCATTTCCTACGCGCAGCGGACGTGCGCAGCACTGATGTCCTCGCGCTAGCTGCTCTAGGTTTTTAACATTTATTTTTGCCTTTAAATTGTACCGCTTTTTAAAACTTGAACAGTACTGTGCTGCTCCAACCTGTCTGGCTATTCTTGTTCTCCTGCTCTCGCACCCCGCACCTTCACTTCCTCAGCCACTACCCCAGTCCACAACGGGCTTGCCCCATTGTTGTGGAGGGTTGAGTCACGGGTTAGTGCTCCAGCTTCTGTCCCCCAGCTGCTACTTAAGGGACATGGCATTACCTACGTGAAGCGGACACGCCCCTAGCGTGCCAAAGGCAAGCCCGTCTGCGCCCGTCCGGGCCTGTTCCGCGACCAGCGCCAGCCATGCTGCTGGTTGTCTCCCTGCTACAAGATTATGTTAGTCCAGGTCCCAAATATTGTCTCTTAGAAATGTGGATTGTACTTCTTCTTCACGTTGCAATCTCTCGTGGCCCCATAACAACTATTTTAGCTGTGACAAGTGACCGTTTACACTGAGTCCATCCAGTACACTGCCTCCGCGCCTGTAAGGGGAGCCACACCTTCTAGCCCCCCTGATTCCATCAAGGCGTGCCTGCTTAATTGCAGATCTCTCCCTCACCACGCGGGTGATATTTGGCTTTCCCTCTCCACTCACTCCTGGGACCTAATGTTTCTGACAGGGGCGTGGGTTAAAGGTTCTTCCAACCCTGACCTTAATCTTGCCATTCCCCCGGATTATCGTTTTGTTGGGATCAGTCGAACGGGCACTGAGGCAGGAGGTGAGATCGCAGTAATCCTACGATCAAACTGGAAGATCGTCTCTAGAAAACTCTATAACATCGGTTCCATTGAAGCCATGTATTTTAGCATTTCGGAAGCAACTAACTTAATCCTGGCGGGTGTTTTGCTATATAACCCCCCTGGCTCTTCCCCTCTATTCTCACTGAACTTCTCTCTACGATCGCTGACCTATCACTGACACACCCCCATTTAACTATCTTGGGAGACTTCAACCTGCATGTAGAGGATCCTGCTTGTTCCAAGGCTACATCGCTCTTTGATTCTATGGAGGGCCTCAATTTTTTCCAGCGGGTGCAGGGCCCTACACATCAAGCCAGCCACACACTTGATCTCTTATTTACTAACCACTCTGGCCTCACCACCTCGCCTCCCCTACCTCTTACCTGGTCTGACCATTAGCTGATTCCATTTAGGCTGGCCACTGTCCTGCCATCTGTCATTCCAGCTAAAGCCAGGAATCTCGGCTGGAAATGGTATAAGGTTACTTGTGCTGCTCTAGCACCCATTCTTGCTAGTTCTACCTGGCAGTCCTCTGACGATCTGCACACTGATGTCTCTAACTTTAATTCACATCTCTCGTCTGCCATTGATTTCATTGCCCTGGTGCGACCCTTATCCTCCTCCAGATCAAACCCCTCAGTGCCATGGTTCTCCCCTGCCTTAAGCATTGAAAGGAGCAACTGCAAAAAGCTTGAGCACCGCTGGCGACAAACTTATGACCCTGACATTAAAGCCATCTATAGAGCCACGATAAAAAAATCCACAAACTTAAACGTTCTGTTATGAGGGAATACTTTATCGGAAAAATTACCGCTTCTGAAAACTCCTCGAAAACTTTGTTTAACACCTTCAGCGCGGCGCAGATTCCTGCGCTGTGCTGAACGTTCTAATGAGCCTATGGGCTCATGACGGAACGGTTCCGTCATAAGCACAGCTCAACCGACGCTCATGACGGAACCGTTCCGTCATGAGCATCGAAGGGGTTAAAAATTGTGAAAGAATTTGCCAAACCCGCGGCCCTTGCCTGTCCGATTTGCCCAGTCAAAGCCTCTGCGACGGTCTCTCCAAGTTTTTTCATGATAAAATCATCCACATCTCTTCCACATTCAATCAGGCCCGTGCTATTCCTCCCCCTGACCTTAAGGTTCCCCAGGAGGAGGCGTTTGTGTCCTTCAATGTTATCTCTATGGAAACATCCCTGATGAAAATGTGGTTGTATAAATCGGGGTCCCCACTGGACCTGGCTCCTGCCCAGGTGCTTAGCCCTCTCGCCCCCCCTCATTACTGCCCCACTGAATTCAATCTAGAACTCTTCATTACTTACAGGTCTGTTCCCCACATCTTGGAAACAGGCCATGTTGATCCCCATTTTGAAAAAAACTGATTCCGATCCTGCGGTGTTCATTAACTACCGCCCTATTTCTCGCCTTCCTAAACTAGCCAAGATACTTGAGAAAGTCGTGCAAGAAGAACTGGCTGGCTACCTGGAGTTCAGACAACTGTTTCATGACTCACAATCTGGATTCAGGTCCAGTTGCAGTACCGAGACTGCTCTGTTGGAGGTAACTGAGACTATCCGCAAATGTGTGGATGCAGGCGAGGAGGCCATGTCGGTGCTCCTCGACCTGTCCGCGTATTTTGATACTGTCTCCAATGCCATTCTGATTGATAGACTAAACGATCTTGGGATACGGGGTACCCCCCTTGGCTTGGATCAGATCTTTTTGGAGTGGTCGAACTCAGCTGGTCTTCCTCCAACCTTTTGTCTCAGAGAAAAAAACACTCAGCTGCGGTATCCCTCAGGGTTCCGCACTGAGCCCTCTTTTTTTAAATGTCTATCTATTGCCCCTGGCTGAGGTAGTTGAATCTTTGGGGTTCATAGTGATCTCCTATGCTGATGACACTCAGCTTGTGTTTTCTTTTAGAGATCACTCGGATGTTAGCTATGCCAATTTTAGGCGCTGCCTGGCTAACATTTCATCGTGGATGACCCTCAATACTCTCAAGCTCAATACGGATAAAACTGAGGTGCTGATTTTCAATCAAAGTGCTCCACTTCCTCCCCTACTGTGGTGGCCGTCTAAGCTTAACCCTCCCCCGGTACCAGTAAGTTCAGCTCAAAATCCGGGTTTCCAATTTGACAATGAACTGTCATGCAAGACTCAAATTATTAAGGTCACCTCTGCATGCTTTGGCAAACTTCGTATGATCAGTAAAATTCTCCCTTTCCTGCCTCTGGATTCACGTAGGACCGTCACCCATGCTCTTATTACATCTCATTTGGATTACGCCAATAGCCTCCATGTGGGAGCTCCAGCCTATCTGATCAAACGTTTGCAGATTATGGAGAATGCTGCAGCAAGGCTGATATGTAACATCCCCTATCGTCACTCAGTAGCCCCTCATCTGATGCAATTACACTGGTTTCCTGTGACCTACCGCATCCAGTTTAAGTCCTTGGTCCTGGATTTCAGGGTGTTAAAGGGCCAAGGGCCTGCTTATCTCAGATCCCGGCTCTGCCTTCTCCGCCCAACCGTTTCAGCCGTTCCAGAATGGGGGGCAGAGCTTTTTCCTTCTTGACTGCTAAACTATGGAACAGCCTACCACTATGTCTTCTGTTGACTGAATCTGAAACTCTGTTTCGGCGCAATCTCAAAACCTGGCTGTTCTCCAACCTATAGCCGCGCTAGATATTTTTCTGCTCTAAGTCCGTAGGCTGGGACACCCCCGTTGGGGGTAGCTGCGTGCATTACAAGCTTCAAAATAAATAAATAGCATGAAGGGAAATATGTATGAAGTGGAGAGATCCTTTGCCCCCCAAGTCTGAAGACTGGGTTACAGCTGCTTCCATAATGGCCCGACTGGACCAGGGAGGTGAAAATGAGAACTGTTTGAATATCTGGCAGGCCTTTAAGGTGTGGGGTAGAGGTCTGGGGTTTGTGAAGAAAAAAAAACATTTCCTGAATTGCTCCTCAACCTTTCTTTGCTTACCATGCGGCAAGCATTCCAGCATGGAATATGTTGTAGTGCCCAAAGTCACTAGTAGTGTTGCCCAGCCTACTTTGAAAGAAATGTTTCACAGCTACACCTATTACACTGATCACTTGGTAGACAAGTGTTTTTAAAGTCTAATTTTTGTATTATGTAAACTGCAGCAGTTATGTTTTCCAGGAAATATGTAAGACCGCAGTAGAATATACTTTTTTCACATCACTATCAATATGCAACCAAAGATCCTCTCAGTTCCTGCCTTTGCCATCATCACTGAGCAAAATTTCTGTAAAAGGTCATCACATGGATAATATAGCATTCACGGCCTCTAGGACTGAGAAACACTGGTTAAATGGCACAGTTGGGTTGACTCTTTTTTTGATGCCACGCTAAAAACACAAAATGAGAAATATTTGCGTTTTAGGTCCTGCGCATAATGAAGCAGTCTACTAGAATGGATTACAAACTCAAGAGAATGCTTCATTAACTAAATATTCAAAAGATGCTTTCAGCATACAGGCTAGCAGGAGAAAGGGATCTCTTACAAGGAAGTATTTTAACTCAGGTATGGATTTTGACAGGTCATCACAACTTTTTCATATACATAGCTGAATCATTGCAAATGCAAACAATATCACTCCAATCTTTGTTGAACTTGGTAAGAACTTTTTTGCAGCAGTCCAAGTGACACTGTGTTCCCCATTTTCGAAACGTCTGGACAGTACTCTTTTCACATATATTTGTCATTGTACCTTGCATTGAATGGGTGTTTGACAATTTACCAACTATCAATACTGACTCGCTAGAAAAGGGGACCAATGTATCAAAGGGTTCCACCCATTCTCTGTCTGAAGGTGAATGTGAAGATTGAAATTGGGAAAGATTCTTATGAAACCAGTCATTTTACCTATCCGTCAAATATTCAAACATATCCAAAATATAAAACATTCTTCCAAACCCTGCATCTTTAGACAAAACACCACAACACTGAAAAAAGGAAGAATAAACAATATTTTAGTGACATCCCTAAACAGGAATAATGTTAGCCCAGTCTTTCTTGCTGCTACCTTGTATAACAAAGTTACATGGTATTAGTCTCTTCAGGAAGAAATGAAAATCACTCTTTCACTCTCCTTTTCCTTTCTTTGAATGGCATTTATTTGGTGGTTGTGCAGGTGTTTATCAATGTTTATATGTTTACACTGGTGAGAACCATTTCCCTTTTGGAGGGTTTTTATCAGTTATTATAGGCTTAAACCCAAAACAGCGTAGCCTAGTAATGATGATCTCAGATCAAGAACGATAAGGATATCCGCTAAAATGTTATCATTTAAAAAGTGTTCTATGCTATCATAGTTTGAATGCCTTGTAGAGTGTCTTGTAGTTCCCACTATTTCTTCTTGAATTACAGAGCAGTACCCCTTCTCCTGATGTGGCGAGTGTATAGCCTTATTCCTAAGCATCTCCACCCCCTCATAGTTTATATGGGTAGGGAGTTTTGGTACATATATCAAAGAAATCAAGGTTGGTCACATGGCGTATCTTTGTTGATAATTTCAGAAAGCCCTCAGGATTATTCAAGGGACCAGTATTACCTCTCATATCACCTGTTTTCCCCATCCTCTCACTCTGCCCATGTGGAAGAAAATGGCCCATGGGTCTTGGTATCGTCTTATCATTAGAAGCAGCTAGTCTTTCATTGCCCCTGTAGGAGATATCTGCTTGCTTATTTCCATTACGTAAACAACCTTGAAGTTGAATTCCTTTTTGTATGTCAGAAACTCTGGTTTGTAAATGTGTGTTTGCGGCTGCTATAGAATGTTGGGCAGATGGCTCCACAGTGGACTTCACCGTAGCTACCAGTTTAGGCGTGTCAACTAATCTACTAATCAGTGTTTTGAGTTCACCAGTTTCAGCTCTTTGCGTCTTTACTTCTTATGTGAGATGTACTATTTCGTCCTGCAGTTATTTAAGTACTGGAGGTAGGAATTGGGCAGTTCTCATCACATTTGCTCTCCCTGCATTATCCTGCATGCCTCCTGCATCCACAAATATCAAAGAGGAATTAGGGATATAATAAATCAGTGGCCGCGGGCTAGGCAAATCTCCCTCGGAACCCAGATTCTGATCAGCTGGAGCTGTTGCACCCTCTTCAATCTGCTCTGAGCCTCCCGCAGGAATCACAGGTCACCTAGTGTGTTGCCTGGGAGATTGCCCCTTACAAAAAAACTAATATTAGAAGTGGCCTTCTTTCTTTTTAAAACTGCATTATCGTGTCTTGAAATGCGGGATCCAACCCTAAAATAGACTTCACTTTTTCTAATAGCTGATCTATTTCTCTCAAGGTACAATTATCTTTTCTAAGTTGGTGCTTTGGGTGTTTAACAGTGCCCTGGCCTAATTCAGATGCTTTACATTTCCCCATAGTTGGTGAATTAATCTATGGTTTTTAAGTCCAAGTTGGTAACGAGCTTGCAGTAACTCAAAGGTCGCAGACCTTTATTTAAACCAGCTTTAAAGAGGAAAGACAATTATTCAATACATTGTGAACAGTCCTTCACATCAAAGAGGTGCTTAAAGATGCAAGAAATCGTATGCATAGTACTTTCAGATTCGTTTCTATCTGAGCCAATGAGGGTGGTCCAGCCCAGCCTCCTATGGCCTGAGCGTCAATCAGTTAACACCTTAATTTTGTGATAAAAATCAGTGAGCCAGATGTCAAGGTGGATGCCTTGATAGTTCAGAACATGTCTGGCTTCGTATTTGTCAAAAGCAGTAATGGCTGTATATTGGTATATTAAGGATTAAAATACATCTCTATTGGCCAAAGGTTAAAATGGTAATCTTTCCTGTATTATGAAACATCGGACTTTGAATTGTGGTGTTAATCCACCAAGCAGCATGTGAAAGAGACAGGCTCAACAAACACATCTCTAATTGCCCTACGGCTTGATCAGTCATTCTTTAACAAAATATCCATTAGGAAGTTCCCAACACACTACCCTTTATCTTGCCAAGCTAGAGGTATTACCTTGCTCAGTGCATCCCTTAAGCTTTCTTTTACCATCGGCTTAGCAAGAGTGCCTGTAGGACTATATGATTTACTTTCAGCTGATCACACTCAATGATGGGCTGGACTTAAAGCTAAATCTTCTACCACTTGTGTTCAGCCTCAACTCATCATCGTGTGAAAAGACAGGTTTTGTGTATGTTATTGATTGGCCATTACAGCCATTATGCTGTTCTTACATTTTTAGTTAAAAAGAGGGCAATCCTCTTCTCCTTTGGTCACGTAGTTTAAGAAACCAAACATCTGTATTGCATCAATCATATCAACAACTCAAGATCTTCATGTTATCAGCAGATGTAAAACAGCAATAATGAGAATTATTGGCAACATTGCCATTGACATTGGAAATGATTTGTGGGAATGTCTGTGGGGGGAAACTATTTATTGGCTAGGTTTGCACTATATATTTGCCACACTTATAAATGCATGCATTCTTATTTGCGACAGGCAAACCTTTACCTCATCAAATGTCAGAAACGTTCTAGAAGAGTTGAGGGATATTGCAAGTAAACTATTACTGGCCAGAAGGTAGTGGTGTTGGGTGGTATTGTTATGTATGTTTATGTTATCTGTTATTTATATAGTGAACACACAAGCTTCATGCTGCTGAATAACTAGATTCCATAAAACAGACTCATCTATTTAGTTAAAAATAAAGCTTTTCATTGTTTTCTGATACAAATTAAGGAAGACTCATGTCATATACGTAATGGGAGAGAATTGCTTGCCTTGGCAGCGGAAACAATAAAAGACTGGTCACCATAGTGAGCAGTTTTCACCTTTGGCACATCTGGAAAAAAAGAGGGAATTTAAACAAAGAGAATGAGAAGACTAACTACAATGAAAGCTATGAAGTCAGTCAGATCCAAATGCATGACATTATGCAAAAACAGTAATACACTACTACCAGTTTAAAACTGGTGGTAACCGAATCACAAAGAGGAAGTAGTCCCCAAGGGACATTTTCTTCTTTGGGAATGTAAATAATAACATTTTTTTACGAGAAGGCAGTCAGCAGCAGGCAGTCCTCTGCAAGCCCAGAACGTGAGCTAAAGAGTGGGTCTGACGGTCCTATGTTTATATCTGGTGCCTTCTAAGATGAGGGAGTTAAAGGTTTCTCTTTGAAGCCTTTGAATTTCTCCAATCCTGTGTCATGGCTCCAAGCTGGCTGCAGAGACAATCTAGATTTGACAAGCCCTTTGTGTGACAGTAGAGCACAGCCTATTTATCTAAGTGAGGCTGTTCCTAGCTCCTTCCCTCATCCTGCCAGCAGGTGGCCCAGTCAGGCACATCTAATCAGTATATTATGTGACTGCCTGAGAGGATTTCACAAAGTCCTAACAAGCAGCTACACCCAGCCATGCAACCCAGGGAAGGCTACAGACACCAAATGGTAGAGAGCAAGAAAATGCCAACTTTGTTAAAGTGGCATTTTAAAAATTGCCATTTAAAATCAGACTTCACCATTAAGAAGGATTTGTAATTCAACGTCATAGATACCAAACAAGAAATAGTTGTATGTCCCCAATCAAAAGTAAGGATTCATCAAATATAATTAAGAAACCCAAGGTTTTTCTATGGGACAGATAGGCCCGTAGTGAAAAACGAATGCAAAGGTTTTTCGCTACTAGGACATGTAAAACTTAAAAGTACATGTCCAACCTTTTAATTACAATGCACCCTGCCCCATTGACCACCTAGCGCCTTCCTTTGGGATGACTTATATGCAATAGAAGTGGAGTTTAAGGCTTGGCCAGGCGGATATATTACCATGTCAAATTGGCAGTTTAAAGCTGCATTTAGGCTGCAATGGCAGCTCTGCACCATGTTGTGACGAGTTACTTAAACTGGGGGGCACAATAAGTGCTGCAAGTCCACTAGTAGCATTTAATTTACATGGCCTGGGTATATCATTTTCCACTCTACAAGGGACTTAAGAGTGAATTAATCCCAATCAGGTGCAAACTAATTTTACCATGCTTAAGAGAAGGTGCACGTGCATTTTAGCGCTGGTTAGTAGTGGTAAAATTCAAAGAGTCCTAATACCAACAAAATGAATTCCAGCAATGATGGAGGGAAACAAGCAACATGTTTGGGGGAAGAGCACCCTAAGGGTGCCTAGTCTAACAGTTATAAAAAGAAAATGACCAACAACTATTTAAAAAATTCAGAAGTTTAGCAGTTTAAAATCCATTCTCCCAATGCATCTCAACATCACATCTATTGACACCTGAGTGTTGTGTGGTATGAGAGGAAATTAAGTTTAAGGACTAAGCAATGTTAGAAAAGTGTGTGTTAGAAACTGAATGAGATTCTAGACCTCCAAGTGCTGTGAACAATGGTGTCCAATAAGCCTCAACAGAATGTATGATGCTGCCAATATATAACGGAATATCACCATTTTGGCATGATATACCAGTGTGATTCTCTCAGAGTTGATAGTCCTCTTCTGAAAAGGAATTTAGGAGTATATTACTCTTTAATGACTTTGAAATGACTTGTTAAGTAGCACAATTTTAATTGCAGTTTGATTCTACCTTGAGGAATTACCTTTAGAACCAATTGCGCAATACTGAGATAAGTTTTAATATCTACAGGTCCAGCATCTTACCTACTTCTCCCTTAAAATTATCTTTGACCTTAACCAGCAGAGCCTCCTGTTGGCAATTTGCGTCACCAGGGTCAATGTAATGGACAAACCAGCTACTTATTCCTCAAAGACCAGTTGCAGCTCTGCCCATATCCACTCAGCTGTTCAACTTTCTGATGGGGAGAGAGATATATTCCTTTAATTGAGACTCCTTCTCAACTACACTGATCTTGTATAGGAGGGGGTACTTTCTGTCTCCTCAACTACCACTCAAATCAATTCCATGGCAGCTCTTTCAGAATACAGCTTGACTATGTAGACATAAACCTAGAGCTCCTAAAATTAAATACATAGTTCACCTGACATACGTTTACAGCCCTTATAATCGTCCTATACATAGGTCTACAATTATTCACAGGCCTTACCACTGAAAACAGCTGTACACGTTGGTAATTTGTCAGAGTTATTTTGTACCTTAAAGCCTAGGATATCTGTGGATGAACAGAGAGTGCTTTGAAAATGTCATTGTACAGTGACAATGTAGATGAATGTTCAAACAAAACTTTAGAGTGGTTGGGGGTAACTCACTTGCAGAACTTCGCCCTGAAAACAACCATACAGGAAATTGGGAAGGAGGATATCCTACTCCCTCATCTGGCATTCTGCCCCACAACTAACCATAACTTTGGTGATCTTTTCAAAGCTCTTGCCACTACAGCTGGAGTTATAGTATTTATGGCATTGTTACAGTGTCAGGGCATTGGGTAGTATGTTAAATATGTTGACGTCATTAGGAAGGTGCACAGTTATTTTGGTGGCTTTGCTTGGCTGTCTTATGATGAGGAATTCCGTGCTAGGATGAGTTTGTTCCCTGAGCATTCTTGGGGGGAAGGGGATGCGGAGCTGTGGCTACAGTGGATGGCTTCTGCTCAGCCGCCCGCAACTACTCACACGGCTAGTGGTTTACCAGTGATGTATCAGCCCTTTCAATTTCGTCCCGCCCAGTTTGGGGCAGGGGCCTGGGGCAGAGGGCAGTCAGAAACATCCGGTGCATGCTGGCACTATAACAAAGGTTTTTGCACCAGACCGGCATATAAATATAAACATGAGTGTTCACAATGTGGGGGCAGGCATCCTCTCACTCAATGCTTCCCGGGACAGCATTTTGGAGATCAGGGGAGGGGTCAAGGGTGCAGAGGACAGTCTTCTCACTTTGTCTCAAAAGGCTCCTACTCCTATTAAGGTTGCGGTCTTGGACCAGTGGTTACAGGATTACCCAGATTCTGATGCGGCTAAACTTTTTCCCAGGTTGTACAGAAAAAGTTGGATGCTGAGCTGGATGCGGGCAGGGTTGCTGGTCCTTTTTTACACTGTTCTTTGCCGGATTTGATTGTTTCCCCTCGGGGTGTGGTGCCCAAGAAGGCGGCTGGTGAGTTCCGTCTTATACATCATTTGTCCTGGCCTGAGGGTTCCTCCATCAATGATTTCATTGCTCCAGAAGATTCTAGTGTGTCTTACGCTTCTGTGGACGACGCTTTGGGGCTGGTTAGATCCGCGGGACAGGGGGCACAGCTGGAAAAAAGTGACATCCAATCGGCTTTCCGTCTTTAGCCCATTCATCCTTCTGATTTTGGCCTGCTGGGTATGCACTTTCAGGGTAAGTTCTATGTGGACAAGGTCCTGCCGATGGGGTGTTCAGTGACCTGTGCATTATTCGAAACTTTCAGTACCTTTTTGCAGTGGCGCTTCACTTTCATCAGTGGCCATACGTTTGTCTGTCAATATTTGGATGATTTCCTTTTCATTGGTATGCGGCATTCCGGTCAGTGTTATTTGGCATTGCAGACTTTCCAGGCAATGACTGCGGAGCTGGGTGTGCCTTTGTCTCCTGACAAGACGGAAGGTCCATGTACCACATTGACTTTTTTGGGGATTGAAATCGATACTCTGGCTATGGTGGTGAGGCTGCCCGCTAACAAGGTTCATGAAATGTCCGCCTTTTTGTTGTTTGTGGTGGGAGAGCGCAAATTGGAACTCAGGAAGGTACAGAAATTGTTGGGATACTTGAATTTTGCATGTAGAGTGGTTCGAGCTAGTAGGACATTTTGTAGAAGGTTGGGTATGTCCTTGTCTGGGGCATGTCTTCCTCGTCATCGTGTGCGCATTACAGCAGATGTCAGGGCGGACCTGTTCATATGGTTGACTTTTCTGAAGGATTTTAATGGCGTGTCCTTGTTTTTTGCAGACGAGGACACGATTTGGCAGGTACAACTCTACACGGATGCGTCTGGGGCCAATGGATTTGGCATATTCTGGGAAGGGTGCTGGTGTGCTGCAAGCTGGCCTGCTCACTGGCAAGGTCAAGGCCGCAGTATTGAATTTCTGGAATTGTTCCCTCTGCTGCTGGCGCTGTACATTTGGGGTGACGAATTCAGGAACAGGTCTGTTTTATTCCATGTGGATAATTTGGCAGTAGGTGAGCTAATTGACAGACAAAAAGCAAGGGATTTGCGTTAGCTGAAGCTGTTGCGTGCTTTTATGTTAGGGTGTTTGCAGTTGAATATTGTTTTCAAAGCAAGACATATCCCGGGGGCCACTAATTGTATAGCAGACGCTTTATCTCAATTTCAGTGGAAGGAATTCCGCAGACTGGCTCCTGGGGCAGATCTCGAACAGACACCGATCCCAATGTACGTATGGGCCTGAGGGGATTGAGGGTCTCCCAGTTGGTCGAGAACTCAGTAGCTGCTTCTACGCGACGGAGTTACTTGCTAGCTTGGTGGGAAATTTTGGCATTTGGTGATGGATCTCTTTTTCCAGAAAGGGGGTTGTCTGAAGAACAGTTTTTGTTGCATTCTCTTTTGAATTTGGTTGACAAAGGTCTTTCACACACAACGATCTCTGGTAAGCTGGCTGGGATCTCTTTTTATGGGCAGCTGAGGTGGGGGAGGGACCCTGTGGGGGGGTTTTGGTCAAAAAAGTTCTGAAGAGTTTGGGTAGGTCCTAAGCTGGTTCTAAGAGGCTGCGGCAGCCGGTCACTTTTGATTTACTTCAGCAAATGTTGTCCCAGTTATCTGTTTGCTGTTACGATGCTTTTGAGTGTCTCAAATTTAGGCTGTGCTTTGTATGGTTGTTTTTTGGGGCAATTCGGGCTTCGGAGCTTCTGGGTTTGCGCAACAGGTCAGGCATGCCTAGTAATGAAGTTGTTGTGGAAAGGGATAGGTTGCGTCTTTGGCTGAGAATCTCTAAAACAGATCAGCTGGGTAGGGGTAAATGGGTTTTCTTGGGAAGTAGTGGTTTGGTTTCGTGTTGCCCGGTCAGGGAATGGGAGGTTTTCCTGGAGTCCTCTTCTTTTACGCCGGGGGCTATCTTTTGCCACGCTGATGGCAGCCCATTTACTGTTTCCCAGTTCTTGGCCGTTTTACGGAAGGTGCTATTGGTCTTTGGGCAGGATCCTTCCCACTTTGGCACTCATTCATTTCGGATTGGGGCGGCGATGGAGGCTGCCAGGTTGGAGTGGGATTGGTCTCAGATACGCAGAATTGGGAGATGGAAGTCGAGATGCTGCGAAAAGTATGTTAGAAAGTAGCCCACCATTGTCTCCTGTTAACACTTGTTTTTCTCCTAGGTCCTTAGCACGTGATGGACAGAGTTAAACAAAGGGTATGGATTGTTGGGCATTCTTTCGTGAAATGGGCCGCAGTTTCTGCAGAACAACAACTTTGTGGGAGATCTCTAGGTCTCAGCAGTGGAGAAGTGTGGCTCAGTGGTTAGAGCGGCAGACCCTGATGCAGAGGTCTAGCCCGGGACCAGGGTTCAATTCCCTGCCTCGGCGGGTCTTGGGCTCAAAATTCCACGGACCTGATAATTCTCGCCTCGGTACCTATTCCAATCATGGAGTCCCACTCTGCAACGGTGGGCAATAGCTTGCTTAATCTCCACAACGGCCCCCACAACGCTAAGGATGCATGGCCTCCACCTTGGGGGTGCACAGGAGTGGACACCTCACAGGGAAAGCCAGGATGGGTTCCACAGCGGTATTCGTACAAGCGCCTTGAGACCCTTGCGGGTGAGTAGTGCGCTATACAAGGATCAATTTACATTTACATTACAGTCTAACGCATGAGGTTTCTTGGCATGCACTTTGTATAGGAGGGGGGCCCGCCTGACTTGCTGGTAATTCACCTGGATGAAAACGATCTGGTCTCCTTGTCTGATTTGACCTTGATAAAATTGATGAAGATGGATCTGGAAGTCATCAAAGACGCCTGGGTGAGCACCATGATGATCTGGATGGAATTTGTGCCACGTCTACACTGGAACAGGGCAAGAAATTACACAGCTGTGGAAAGAGCGAGGAAGAAACTGGACCGTTCTATGAGACTGTTTTGTAAGGACATAAGCACTTACAGTTTGGCTCACCCTCATTTGCAGGTTTCTGAAAGGCATTTATTTGGTGAGGATGGGGTCCACCTTTCCCAGTTGGGTCAGTCATTTTATTTATTAGAATTACGTGATTTGATCGCCAAAGTACTCGATGTTCAATTGTGGTGCTCGCAGAGTCAATTTTAATTTACTCTTTCAGGTGGGGCGAAAAAACTCTAAAGGTTTTCCTGGTAGGCGGGTTTTTAGTGAGGGGTGGGCAGCCTGGAGCGGGTTGGTCCATCCTCAAAGGGCAGTTATAGGAAAGGAGGGGGTATCTACAAGAGTTAGTTGCTTCTGGTTTGGTTAGGGTTAACTTGATGGGGGGTTTACTCTTTGGTAAGGATGCTCAGTTAAGCTGAAAGAATTTTGATTTATTAAATAAATAAATAAATATGTTGATCAGATGTTTTGTTTCACACCTGTCTTAATAAAGTGGCCTTTCTTGCTTACTAAGAAGTAGTGGACAGTGGTTTCTTGTGCGACAGCTGCAGGTTGCCGGAATGAATGGCAGCAGGGCGCAACCAAGGTTATAGCTGGCAGGCCGCTCAGTAAAAACCAGACACAGAAACGTACACTCCGGAAACGCACTCTCTAGCAAAAAAATAAATGAGCAAGACATTTCCGGTAAATCCTCCAATGACGACTCCTCGATGCTGGCAAGAGACACAGGGAAAGCCAGACAATCCAGTGGACAATAAATCATGGAAAGTCGGGAGCAGGAAATGAAATCCAAATAAAGGTGCGTGTGTGGATGCTCCAGTGTCTTGAGGAAGGGAAGACGAAATCACTGATCATCACCAATATATAATGAGGACAAATCCACGAGACTCAGCTGAAGTTGAAGAGTAGTTTAATGGAGCATCCACCTCTTGAAGAGCAGCAGTGTAAATGAGCTCAAACTGCTCTCAGAGTGTGGAACGATAACAAGATATTCAAAAGGATACAGACAAAGCATTACAGATACAAAGAGCATTCAGCCACGGCAATAGAATACACTAAATGGAAACATTAAACTACCACTAAGGGTTTAGGGACAGTGCGTAAGCCCAAAGTTTCACCCTTCTTAAGATGTTATGGGTATAGGGGCAGTGCATAAGCCCAAGTTTCCACCCTTCCTAAGGAGTTAAGGGTGTAGGAGCAGTGCATAAAACCATGGTTCCACCCTTCATAAGGAGTCATGTGTAGAGGCAGTGAGTAAGCCTAAGGTTCCACACTTCCTAAGGGGTTATGGGTATAGGGACAGTGCATAAGCCCAAGGGTCCATTTTTCCTAAGGGGTTAAGGGTGTAGGGGCATATGTTTAGCCCAAGGTTGAACCCTTCCTAAGTGGTTACGGTTGTGCGGGCATGTGTTTAGCACAAGGTTGTATGAGTGTATGTTTTCTCTGTCCTGTGTACTATGCAGGAGGAGTAGAGTGTGTTGAATGACATTGAGGTGATGTTTAATTTTGACTATCCTTCCTAAGGGGTTTAGGTTGTATGGGCAATATGCTAAGCCTTGTGGGTATTTACCATCCTTCCTTTAGGTAGATTGTGATGGGGGTAGGTGGATTCACCCCAATGCATTATAGTGTGGAAGAAGCTGTGGTCCTGTTTCAGTGCTGTGCCATGGAATGTAACAGGCTGGTCCTGTTGAAGTGTATGTTGTGAGGGGAACAAGAAGTTGTGTTCAGTGTTTGGGTTATCTGCACTCTTGCATTGTGAATTTGTGGGGCGTATTGATTGCCTGTGTGTTTTTCCATCTTACATCTCATTGGAGCATTGAAGTAATTGCAGAGAGTGTTGTTTGAACTTTTCTGTTTGTTTTGGTGGGGTGGTATAATAGTTGTATTGGACGTTTTTTGTGGGAGGGTGTTTTGCCATCCTTCTGAATTCTCTATTGCTTCATGGGGGTGGGGGGGGGGGTGATATGTTGTGGCATCTTTTGTCCTTTTGATTTGATGGTTGTTGAGAAGAAATACTTATGAGACTCATTGATTGTTTCATTTATATTTTTCATTGTTTCCTTAAGGGGGAAGATGTGTTGTAACTTGCCTTGTTTGCTATGCATCCCCTCCAGAGTTCGAGGTCCCTGATGCTCAGCCAGCGTGTGAGATCAGTAGAATGTTGAAAGTGTTTACGGTTGGATGAGTGTTAGTTGAAAGAATGTGCGGAGCAGCAAGGATGCTGCTCCTGGTTGGGCGTTATCTGTAACTTGGAATACGCTAAATAAACCTTCTTCTTTAAACCATACTACTTGGCTATGCACCAACGTGTATTCATTACAACAGGGACTGTACGGTATATGCTAGAGCGTACTAGCCACCTGCTCACTGTATTTTTATTTCGACCCTTCTCGATGATTGTCAGCCTAGGAGCCATGAATTTATGGTGCATTTACATGGTTGACCAGCACCATATCCCCTGAAATAAATCCATAAGGGTATGACAGATTCTATCTGTGGCTACAGCTTTACTAGTAGAAATGTGGTGTCTTGTTTCCAGTAGACTTAGTGGGTAATTACTAATGGACAAAACAGAATCCAAGATTTCAGTCCAGAAATAAACGAATGAGACACTTTTCTGAAAGGAGCTCAATCAATCATTCAAATTGAAAGCACACGGTGAATACTGTGAAATAGAGCAAGATTACATGAGCATAACATTTCATATAACTTTTGATGGCAATTGACAGATTTAATCAGAAAATGTATTTCAGGAAAGGTTTACTCCCTAAACCAGTTACTTGAATACATTATTAATGTGAGGTAGTCCTTTGAGTTCATTTTTAAATAGGAGATGCCATCAAATCCATTTGACATTTTGCACAGTTGTCGCAAAATTATGCAAAAACAGATATTGTGATTTCACTCAAGCAAGTTTTTCGGAAGATATTTCAGCATGATTATATGTATAGCTTTTGTTAATGCGTATTTAAAACATGATATGGGAAGGTGGCTAACACATTTGTTTCACCTGAAAACAAAATAGGTGTGTTCTCCCTTTCAGAATGAATCAAAATAATATCCGTTTATCCTTTAGCATGTGATTCTTTATTTTAGGTAAGTGGTTCCATGTTCAAATTGAGGTGAACTATGCCACCTGATGAACAATCGGGTATGTTTTAACAGACCCATACGGCTATGGAGCCTGGAGCTTTCTCAAAGCTGTAATAGAAAAACAAATAAAGAGTAAAGGGGCCTCATTTATGAGAAATGACGCATCGCTGCGTGAAAGCAGCGATGCGTCACTTCTCAGTGCGCCCTCCTTGCGACATTCCTGATGTGTCATATTTAATGTATGACGCATCATGTCGCAAGGAGTTACAGATACGTCAGTATTTCTGACGTATCTGTATGGTGCAAAAGTTGCGCATTGCTGGAGTGTGTCACAAAAGTGACGCAACTCCAGCAATGCGTCCTTTCACATGGGGCAAGCCCCATGTGAAAGGGCCTGCGTCAGTCTTACGCCTGCTGTGAGGCAGACGCAAGATTTTGACGCAACAGCGTCCTAAAAGTGACGCAGTGAAATCTCATAGATTTCACTGCGTCACTTTTACAACTCTTCCTTGCGTCAATACGCCCCCCTTGCATACATTATACCTGGCGCAGGTATAGTGTAGCGCAGGGGTTTACAAAGTGACGCATCTACCTAGATGCGTCACTTTGTAAATATGGCGCAACAAAGTGCATTTTTTACGCCACTGGTGCTTCACAAAAAGTGACGCACCGGCGGCGTAAAAGTGACGCACAGCCTCATAAATGAGGCCCCAGGTGTTTAAGACTGATTCCTATATTCCAGAGTGACTATCAACATGGGGTGAAGTGAAGGGACACCATTTTCTACATGGGCATATATTCGGATTTACTAATCATTCTAATTCTCGTGTGATGGTGCTAAAGTGCCTGCGGTGGTCATAGAAAAATCCCAGATGGGGAAAGGAAAAGAGAAGCTTGTGTTTGGCTGGATGTGATGTGCTGGCAGGGCAAAGTAGATTGAAGTGTTCAAGTTAAGGCTTTAGCGAAAAAGGGAAATGAAAGGGGCGGGAAGTTGCACGCTGAGATCGAGCATATTCATGATAGTGTGTATTTAGTACTTAGATCGAGGTATTTCCAGTGAGTACTGTAAGGTGTATAGGTGTCATGCCTAAGACATTGTTATTTGCCAATACATTAGCAAGGCCATGATATTATACCCCAAAAGCAACAATTTAATCACATATTCTTAGTCTATGCCTTGTCTACGTATATCTAAACAGAAATTTGCACTAATCAGACCTCCGAAAAAGAAGGCTCACAATGTCATAGTATCCCTTATCATTCCCCCCGCATATGTTTACAATTTTCCCAATCAGTGTGTCTAATGTCAAATAGGAATATTAAAAAAAATTGAAAGGAAACCCTAAAGCACCAGATAGCAGTTACATTCACGGGTGCAGCAAGCAGACGATACATTATGTATGGAGCAAGTAATGCATGACTTTGAGGTGGCATTTTCCTATTAATGTGAGGCATTCCCTTTAGTTCATTTTTTCATACTAGATACCAGCAAATCCATGTCATGACATTTCGCACAATTTACATAAAAGTACGCAAAAAACAGAGATTGTGAATTCACTCAACCAAGTTTTTTGAAAGGTTTTTGGGCAAGATCATATTTATAGCATTTGTTAATGCTTATTTGAAACATGATTGGGCAAGGTTGCAACACGGCTGTTTCACCTTCCTTTGGATGGGGACTAAAAATTCTATTTCGAAAATGTAATGAAAATTACAGAACAACATAATCTATCAGAACGATCTTCATTTCTGTGTTGCTAGTGATAGATATACAACACACAGAGTCAGATTGCGAACGTACTGATCCCTGCCTTTTACACAGTGCACTTTTCCTACTATTGGATAAAAGCTGTTAATAAAAAACGTAGGCGGCCAGTAGAATAATGACTAAGAGAGACAGCATCCGCACACTCATGTTCAATGGTGCGTCATTCGGTGTTGATTCCTATTGATTTTTACTGAGCGTCCCTATTAACAACAACCTTGAGCACTAGATCCACTTGCTTTTCCACAGCAAAATAAACATTATATTCTTTCTGACAAATGACAAAGAGCTGGCGAAATAGTATTTCCAGACGTCATTAGGGACCCTTTCCTGTCGAATTCCGCACCATCTTTGGCTTCAAAATAATCGCACGTCAAGAGCGTTCCTGGCTTTGATAGAAAGCAGGAAATGCCATATGTTGTGACAGCTGCAGGCATTCGTTTAGATTTCTACTTATGTCAAGAGTTAAAATCAAAAAATTGCGAAATGTATTGTACTGTCTGCAGGCTGTATATATCGCGTCTTCATCTGCTCTTGTCCCAACGTCTCTGAGTTACTGTTTTCGTAATATATGAGATATGTGAGCTTATATAGCAGGGCGTAATTTAAAGTCATATGAAGAAAAATGTAAATGGTCGATTGGTACGAATATACGTGGAAAATTTGAAATTACAACAATAAATATGTGCTGCCAAAGTTTTGAAAGACTGGTCTGTTCCAATCATACGACTTCATTTAATAGTAAGTAACTGATATTTCTAATCCTTAAACCATTAGGCAAAGTGGATAGTGGGTAAGAGGAATGCCATCCGGTCCAAATCAAGGTCACTGCCAATGCGGGTCTTTCCCTCCTGGCTTGTCTGTTCCATTGTAATGCCCTTGATCCGTCCCTCCTGCCCTCTATGGTCTGTTATGCTGCAGTTTTCTCTCCTGTCTGTCCATTATGGTCAGCTAGCTACCACTGCCTCTTTCCCCTCTGTCCTCTGTTCTCCATGTGCTTTCTATGGATTGTTGTGCTGCACTCCCATCCTGCATGCCCTGTGTGGTGTATTGTGCTGCTGCAAACCCTGATGCCTGCCCTGTAGGGTCAGTTTGGTGAACCTCTCCATGTCCCTCCTGTCCTCTGTCATCCGAGTCCATGTACCTACCCCAATTCTTCCTGTCTTCCATGATCCAATGTACCATACTTGCTAACATTTTGAACTTGGTAAGAGGGAGATTCTGAAAAAAAACTGGGATATTGATTTTCCCCTTTGACATACATTGAAAAAGAGGAGATTGTAGACAGGAGATAGATCAAATAAAGTCCATTTGGGCTTAAACACATTGGACGTTGCCTGGCTGAATAGGGTCTGTTGGAAGTATGGTTGTTCTACCACTGCCTCCTCCTTCTGCCCACAATGGTCTATTATGTTGCCACAGTCTCTCTTGCCAGTCCTGTATTGTTTGTTTGTTGCCCCTGTCCCCTTTTCCACTGCCCTCCATAGTCTGTTGTGCTACCACTGCCCTTCCTGCCTGCCCAGTGTGGTCAAATTGTTGCCTCTGCACCCTCCTACCTGCCTTCAATTTTCAGAGTCCGTGCCCCTCGCCTCTGCCTCTCAACAGTATCCTAATGAACAACTAGATTGCTAACATTCTATATTTATTACAAAAGTGTGGAACGCCTGACGTCGTCATCTTGATATAATCAAAACTAATACCTAGAGCATTCCCTTTGGAAATTACATATATGAGATGGTCTTATTTGCATCAAAATTATGGTTAGTGCTCTAAAAAACTAAGATGAGGACATATTTCAAATAGTGACAAACACTTTTAAATTATTTACTATCTTTATGTTTTTTATCCAGTTGACCCCTTGTTTAAATGTTGCACTTAGGGGAGAGGATGTGGTGTTACGTCCTGAGCTGCAGACTTGGCAACTGGGGAAACAGGTTGGAGTTTCTGCTTCAGGTCGACATTCTGTGATTCTGGTCAAATCACTTAATCTCCCCATGTCTACAACCAAAATTAATTTGATCTTGTGTGATGTAACCAATGCTCATGTAAAGTACTCCAATACCTGACAAGTCTGCACTATATAAAACTGCAAAAACCCAACAAATAAAGTGTTTTGCACACTTCTGTCATTGGGCTACATGTGGGCTGCATCTGGGTGATATTTGTGTTACATTTGGGCTCTTTTGTCTCTGGTGGCTACCTAGGGAGATTTCTTTGTTATGAAGTATCTTAATTTCCTCATTTACTGCAGTCTCCTCAGTAGGAAATGCTTTCAGTGTTTTACTTTGATTCCATCAAGAAGTTATTCAGATATGTCACACATTTGCCATAAATTCTGAATGTTAGCACCCTTGTTGCTCATTAGATCACTGTAGTAAAGATACTGCTCACAACGGAAGTCTGCTGCTGGTATTAAAAGTGCATGTTTCAGTCTGCATGTCAGAATTTTTTTTGAAATCGAAGATGATTTGAGACGTCACTCAAAATGTGCCCTAATTTTTCTTTCTTCAGCACTGATCATACTTTCTATGGCAAAACGAACCCCCTCATTTTGTTCCTTTTTAAGTTAAATGATTTAAGAGTTACCACTTTATCCGAATCCAGACGGCTTCAGGTGTGCTATACTTTTGTCCTTAGTAAGGATGTTAGCACTCCAGTTGTTCTTTAGAACACTCTGGGAAGCTGCAGTAGAACACAAAGGAATCAACTGACAGTCTCTGCCCTTGTTGGATGTACATGTTTTACTGAGAATGTCAGACTTCATTCTCACATGACTGAGAAAGATAATGTGAATTTACAGAAAATATGCTCTCAGTTTAGCTTGAAGATCACCTTCCAAACCTCTGTGGGAAAAGCTTGAGAACATAGTTTTCTCTCAAACATGATTCATGATATCCCAGCAGAAGGCTTTTTCACATGGTAAAATCACCTTAGAACACACCATAATTCCTAAAATGAGTATGTTACCATCAACAAATGATTTATAATGTAACTAAAGTCTTAAAACCTTCTATTAACTGCAATGCTTTTTAATGAGGTGCTATCATGTATATTGGTCCCAAGATGGCTGCCAACACTTCTTGGATGAAGTGCTTACAGCCAATTAGATCTCACGATGGAGTGTGAGGTGTGCAGAAATGCAAGTAAAATCATAGCGATATCTAGAGACGAAGTTCAGCACGCGTACTGAAATCTTCTCAATTACGAGCGCGAGCTGCATGCTGATTGGCTGTTAACTGTCTGTCAACACTCGAACCCAGGAAGTGTTGGCCGCCATCTTGCTAGAACCGTGTCACAAGAAAACAGTAAAACATAGTTCATAAATAAGGGAAGGGGGTAGGGTAGAGACATTCTGACCCTCTAGGCTTGCTCAGGGGGTCGTACATGGATGTTTAGGTTCTATTTTTTTAAAGAAAAGTCGCAGCGTACTCGTATGGAAATAAGTACAATTACGAGCAGGAGCTGCATGCTGATTGGCTGTCAATACTCCAAACCAGGAAGTGTTGGTAGCCATGTTGTTTGTCGGGAGAGCAGAGTCAGAAGAAAAGAGTAAAACAAAGTTGAGAAATAAGGAAACGGGGCAGGGTAGAAACATTCTGAGCCTATAGTCTTGGTCAGGGGGTGGTATATGGATCTTTAGGCTCAATTTTTATTTAAAAAAGAAAAGAAATGGCGGGGTACTCGTGCAGTACTTGTACGCCGTGGAAAAGGTGAAAAAAAAGTAGAAGTCTGTTTTATTCATTAGGTCCCGGGGGGCAAATTACGGGGGCAATTTTTCTGCATAATGGGGGCTTGTAAGGTGCCCCGAGCACTGGGGAATGGCACTCCTCTGGTTTTAATTTTGAAGTTTGCGGGGGGGTTACGGCCCTACTCCCCGCATTCTCGGTAAGCGGCACCCCTCGGGTCTGTTGAAAAAAAAAATATGTTTTGAGCTATCTCTCTCTCTCCCTGTACACGTTGCGGGGAACGCCACATTTCTGGGGCAGTGATATGTAAAATGACCTTCCAGCTCCGGGTACCTGCATTGTCTGGAGTTTTTTATTAATGTTGGGAGGGTGGGCTTGATAATACGTCCTTGTAAATTCCCATAGAAGCCTGTGTTCTGATGTTAACATGGGCTTCTATGGGAAATAACAAGGCCGTATTATCAAGCTCGTTATCGCCGTTTGATCGGCAGTTTCCTGCCAATAAAACAGCGATAATTTTAACACCGGTCCTTGATAATATGCACGTAAGTTTACTCGTCAAAAAAAGAGCAATGAGCCATATTATCAACAAAAGGCGATACATTATCGTCGCTTTTATCGGCAGGAAACTGCTGATAAAGCGGCGATAATGGGCTTGTTAATATGCCCTTGTGAATAACCATAGGAGCCCAAGTTAACACCAGAACCTGGCCAGCTATGGGAAGTTACAAGGGCCTATTATCAAGCACATTATCGCCGCTTTATCGGCAGTTTCCTGTCGATAAAAGCGGCGATAATGTATCTCCTTTTATTGATAATATGCTCCTTCATTTCTATGATAGTATGTAAAGCTTTCGTTTTTTTTTGGTGTAGCAGTTGTACTCTCTTCGCATGCTCAGCGTAATTTCGAAGCCCACGTTTTCTTTTTCTTCAAGATGAACAAGCAAACCTTTCTTTAAATCAGTTAGTAAATCTGACGCTTACTTTTCCCGGTTCGTGTGTGTCACCCGCTGCTGTACTTTTGTACAGTATTAATAGTCATATTTTTATATATTTATTTGAAAGGTAGTGCCGAGGCGCCAAACGCTGATTACGTACTCTGTCCACCACCATTTTAGTAGATTCTAACCGTTGTTTTTATTATACCTGTTAGTTAGAACTCAGTAGTTTTCAATGCTAGTCTTGAATATCTTGCTATAGTATTTCAACATTATTTTTATTGTGGGCCGTCATACCCCTCCCCCACAAAATAAAAGAAGTGGCGGATATGAAGGAGTTGTTGATGATGTCCCAAAGTTTGGGTGCGATGATGGAGTCGGCTTTGTTGAAGATGTGGTGTGGGCAGGGATCGGCTGGGGAGCCCGAGTGGATGGTGTTCATCGTGTGGGTGGTATCTTCCATGCTGACCAGAGTCCAGGCGCACAGGGTGGTGGTGGGGGGTGTAGGTTCGGTGGTGGGGTACGAGTTCTGAGCGCCAAAGCTGTCGTGTGAAAAAAGGTGGCCAGAGAGTTGCAGAGGTCTTGAGAAGGCGTGATGTCGTTGTTGCTGGCGTTGGGGTTGGAGAGCTCTTTCACGACGTTGAAGAGTTCCTTGCTGTTGTGGGTGTTGTTGTTGTCCAGTCGTTCTCTGAAGGATGACCTTTTGGTGGTGCGGATCAGCTGGTGGTGTTTGCGGGTGGCGTTCTTGAGGGCTGTCATGTTATCCGTTGACTGGTTGTGGCGCCAGGCTTTCTCGAGGTCATGGCAGGATTTCTTGGAGTCTTTGAGATCGTTGGTGAACCACGCGGCTTTCTTGCTGTTGAGGTTGCTGGGAGGGGTTTTCAGTGGAGCAAGGGTGTCGGCGCAGTCGGTGATCCACTGTGTGAGGTTGCGGGCTCCGTCGTTGGGGTCTGTGGTGTTGGTGGGAGGGTTTAGGCTCAAGGAGGTGGTGAGTCGGTTTGTGGTGATCTTTCTCCAGCATCTTAGGGGGGTTTGTTGAGGGTGGTGGTGGGTCGTTGTTTTCCTGTTTTCCTGAAATTGAAGTGTACACAGCTGTGGTCGGTCCAGTGGATCTCGGTGGTGTGGCTGAAGGAGATGTGGTTGCTGGAGGAGAAGACGGGGTCGAGCGTGTGGCCGGCGTAATGGGTGGGGGTGTTGACCAGTTGCTTGAATCCGAGGTTGGCGAGGTTGTCTAGTAGGGCGGTGATGTTGGTGTCCTGGTCGTTCTCCAGGTGGAAGTTGAGGTCTCCTAGGAGGAAGTAGTCGGGGGAGGCGAGGGCGAGCGGGCTGATGAAGTCTGCGATGGCCTCGCTGAAGTGTGAGCGTGGTCCCGGGGGTCTGTAGATGAGGGTCCCGGGGGTCTGTAGATGAGGGTTCCTCTGAGGGTGGTCTTGGGGTCGGTGTGAATCTGGAATCTGGTGGCGAGAGTGTCGTCGGTGTTGGATGTCAAACAGGATGGACAGAGTGCAATGACATACAAATGACATTCAAATCAAGACTATCTAAAAAGTTACCAAACTCATATCTGCTATTTCTAGAATGAATCTCTAAGTAAAATTTAGGAGAAGAAAATGTGGTATTGTGTTGACATATGTATGGATTATGTGTTTCTGAGACATTGTTTGGCCTATTAGGGGTATTGTCTACAGCAAGCTAAACTGTTAGAAATGAAAGACTATTTTTAACTGCGGGAAAGAAATTTAAGCGCTACATTCTGTTACTGCAAATAAAAACTAAATGCAGGTACTGTAAGTAGCTTTAAGTTGTATCTGAGAAAACTCTTCACTCTGAAAAAATTTCCCCTTTTGTTTCTGCTACAGCAACATCTATTAAGTACTGTATGTTATGTTTTTCATACATGGACCAAGAACATTTTAGACATCATTTGGCCTAACAGGGATGATGTTTAGAAAAGGATACTGAAAAATGAACACTGCTTCATTATTGTTGGACATTTTGTACCAGATATAAATTTCAGAAACAGTTTTAATATATAGTTGCTTTCTTTAGGGTAGACACCTGTCAGCAAGCTAGTATTAATACATTTGTAATGAGTAAAATGTACAGTATGACATATTTCTAATGGTCTACTGTGTATATTTGTTTTTTGTCACAATCCATTAATTGCTTTTTCCCTACTGTTGATGATGATGCTGCATAAAGAACACTGTTGAAAGTGAAGAATTGTGAAGGCTGAAAACAGTAAAAAGCAGTAAAACATTTACAGGCATATGCATCAACGGAAATACCTCCCGGTAAAACAGCGAATCGGAAAAACAGGCCGATACCGACCGCAAAACCATAAATTGCAATGCATCAAACCGAAAATCGGAAAAAAATAAAGAACCGCTAAATGGCCCCGCGGTAAATTACCGAATCGTTAAACAGACATTCGGAAATACCGAACCACAAAGCAATAGTTCGGAAATACCGAATAGGCAATAACGAATGGAAATGGTATGCATGAACAGTCGCTAATACGGGAAATCCCCAAAATCGCTATTTAGCATGAGCAAAATAAGGGGAATCACAATCAGGAGGTAAAGTTAACAGAAGGACAGAAAAAAAAAATTAAACCCCATCAGCAGGTGCTGACAATCAGTTACCCTTCATAAATGCCCTGGGAAACCCCACATGTACACCAAAATGGCTGCCCTGTACGTGCTTGCTAGGAGGTGGAGGATCAACGCCCAGGCCCAGCGCAGGAGGATGATACAGGACAGGATCTTCAGGGTTCGCATCACTTTGCTGGGGCAGACCGAGGAACAGGTGTACGTCAAGTACAGACTGAACCGTGCCATGATAATGCACCTAATAGCAGACCTGACACCCTTACTGCAGCACGAGACCCGTCGGACCAACGCCATACCTGCCCATGTGCAGGTGCTATGCTGCCTGCACCTGCTTGCATCTGGAAGCTTCCAGGGGGTAATAGCTGAGACAGGAGGCGTGTCGCAAAGTGCCTTATCACGCTTTTTCCACCGGTTCCTAGAGGCCATGCTGACATTTCTCAATCGCCACATCACCTTCCCCAGAACCCCCCAGCAGCTAACCCGCACCAAACGGGAATTCTACCAGGTGGCACAATTCCCCCATGTCATCGGGTGTGTCGACTGCACGCATGTCCCCATCTGTCCTCCATCAGCCACCGAATACATTTACCGCAACCGGAAATCGTATCATTCAATAAATGTTCAGGTGGTGTGCAATGCCAAGTTGATCATTACCGACATTGTAGCCCAATTTCCCGGGAGCACACATGACGCCTACATTTTCCGTCACTGTGGCCTCCACAGGCGCCTGATCAACGGAGAATTCGGAGAGGGACACCTACTAGGTACAAATAGCTGCATCATCGTACTCCCCATCCACTCCTTCCCCACATGTATAATTCCATTAATGCTGATTACCATTCTCTCCCCATCCTGCAGGTGACAGCGCATACGCATTGCGTGAATATCTCCTCACGCCCTATCTCAACCCAGCTACCCCGCAAGAGCAGCGCTACAACAGGGCACACATCAGTACTAGGAATGTGGTTGAGCGAACATTCGGCATCCTGAAGAGCCGCTTCCGAATACTGCACAAGACTGGAGGTGCTTTGCAGTACGACCCAGTGACCTGCTGCCAGATAATTGCTGTGTGTGCCATCCTGCACAACATCGCCACGCGCAGGGGGATACACATAGAGGTGGAGGGAGAGGAAGAACTGCGTGCCCAGCAACCCCCCCCACAACACCAACAGGCACATGTGCCCAACACAGCTGAAGGGCAAAGGAGACGGGCATACATCACACGTAATCATTTCTGAGACAGGTAAGAGAGTGACTTGACAACAGGAACAGTTTTGCAAGGGTTTAATGGGCATGGACACCTGACTGGTGCAGAAAAACGTAACACAAACAAGCTGCTGCCGCAGCGAAAAAAACTAGCAATGTCCCTTCTCAGAACAGGTGGCGCGTGAGGCACTTTGGTCTGTCCATGGTTACCTCACCAAGGACAGTGTGACTATGCCACATGTTTACTTCCGTTTGCCGCGTACCCCCAGTCTCTTGTCCTGTGACTCCTCGGGTTGTACACGATGGGAGTCAGTGGCAGTTGCACTGCGGCCACTGCGCCTCCTCACGCTGGTGTCCGGCAGGGAGACGCTGCTGACACTGGAGGCTGCCTCACTCCCCTCTTCCGCCCCCAGACTGCTGACACTGGCTGACCCTGGCTGCAGTTGCTCCACTGCAGTGGTCACCCTCTCAAGGGCCTTTGCCACATCCCCACAAAAATGACCTAGATCCACTTGCAGGGACACGGACCTGCGTGACAGCACAGCCGTGCTGTTGCACAGCTTATTGATGGCCTTGTTTGTGGTATTCACTGCCAGCATGACCTGCCTGTGACGCCGGCGCTCACTCCTTTGGCCTGCGAGTATGGCACGTGTCAGTTCTTGCAGGCACAGCTTGATGTCTTTGTTGCCCGCAGATACGGCAGTGGTGTGCTCACGCACTGCGGCAGTCATGTAGCCTAGTTTGTTGCATAGTTGTGTCATGCTGAGTTTCATGGCACCCATGTGTCTCCCCTGCAGGCGCTGGACACGCAGCATCCGGGCCTCCACTACTCCGTACCCTCCGGACAGATCGACCGGTCTTGCAGCAGCCCGACCCGGGGACACAACCCTCTGCCTGATGCGCTGTCGGCCTGCAGTGTGGCTGGTTGGAGTGACGACAGCCTGGCGTGGAACATTTGGGTGTGATGAAGATTGATCTGACTCCATCACGGACAGGGCGGCAACATCTGCTCTGTGGCTCTGCGGAGTGGGCAGCACTGGTGGTGGTGGTGTCTTGGTCCGCGAGGGTGGTGGTGGTGGTGTCTTGGACTGGGAGGATGGTGGTGGTGGTGGTTGCTTCGGCCGGGAGGACGGTGGCGGTGGTGGTTGCTTCGGCCGGGAGGACGGTGGCGGTGGTGGTTGCTTTGGCCGGGAGGACGGTGGAGGTGTTGTCCGGCGTGGTGGTGAAGGGGAGGACATGACTTCAGCTCCCTCTGAGCACTCCGCTTCTGACAACACTGGCGTCTCTGAGATGACAAGGTGGCCACTGTCGTCTGAATCGATGGGGGATGCATCTGTGTGTGAAACAGTGCATAGTTAATATCATGGTATGGTATGTGACAATAGCTGTGGCATCTCACAATAAATTACTTTTGTTGACTGACATTTGACCCTTGGCAGCTGTATTCATCTCTGGGCTCAGGCATGCACCCATTCATGTATTGACTACATCTCCCATGGTGCAACACAGTGGTGAGGGTGTGTGTGTAGGGCAACGCTACATGTGCACTGGGTCTGGCATGGGGGAGTGGGCAGGGACTACGTACACGCTGCATCGTTACGCTGGCATGCCTCTTACCTTGTCCTCCTTCCGCAGCACCTGAGGTGTCCAGACTTGTGACCCCCACAACAGCTTCACGTTCTATGGTGGCCTCCACTAGATCCTCCAGGTCAGTGTTAGGCGTCATGTTTGATGGTCCCCCTCCTGTGCCAGCAGCATCCCTGACCCTCTGCGCAATCTTCTCCTTGGCCCTCTTACGCAGGTCGTACCATCGTTTTTTTAGGTCGTCGATGCTGCGGTGGGTGACTCCGCAGGCATTCACCTTGTCCATGATGCGCAGCCACATCTTCCTTTTTTCTGCCTCTGGCACCTTAAGCGACAACTTGCCAAATATGCGATCATGGTTGCTGCTCACACTCTGTATGAGGATTTCCAGCTCCTTATCTGAAAACTTTCGTTTTCGCTTTCGGGATGTGTCCTTTCCATGCTGGGGGGCCTCCTTCTCCATCCTGTCCTGCTACCTTTTTCCTGCTTGCTTCTGGTTCAGTGTGGGACCTCAGCTCCTGAGCTCTGCCTCCTCCTCTGTGCAACTCCGGACACTGAATGCAGCGTGGGTGTCCTACTTCCTGGTTGTGATGTCATCAGCCTGCTTCCGAAGCGTCGCGTTATTTTCCCGTTTTCGGTATTACCGAATCCGCTATTACCGGATCCGGTAATACCGACTCGGTATTTCCGAATACGGTTTTTGTTACTCGCGCTGGCGTTTACTCGTTCTTTATTAGCGATTATTACCGACTCGGTATTTTTTACCGATTACTTTGATGCATCGCGGTTTGCATGTTCATATTAGCGATTCGTTATTTTTCGGTATTACCGACTGGTATTTACGAACGTTGATGCATATGCCAGTTACTATGTTAAATTCAAGTTTTGGAGAAAAAATATTATGTGTTGTTTTGATTGCCTAATGTTAAAAATGAAATCCTAATACATTTCTTTCTGTTTATATTTTTCATGCTGGTTGCAGATCAGTATATTTTACAGGAGTAAAATCACTAATCTACTCATGGATTCATCGAGGCACTACTCATATAGTCATGGCCAGGCATTATAATTCCACTCATCCAATCACCCAAGCACTACCTAGGCACTCATCCCATCACTCAGGTGGTAGGCATGCACTCATCTATTCACTTAGGCACTACCCATACTGTTATTTTATCACCCAGTCACTGCACTCGTACTAATTAATTCATCCAGGCATTGCACTCATCTAATTACCCAGGCCCTATACTTCAATCAATCAATCAATCAGGGAACATTGAAGCACGCTACTCATCCGTGAGGGTCTCAAGGCACTGGGGGGGGGGGTACAGCTCCGGTCAGTTGAAGAGCTGGTCAGTCGAACAGCCAGGTCTTGAGGGTCTTCCTGAAGATGTGCAGAGTGGGGGGAGACATCTGATGTTGATTGGGAGCTCATTCCACGTCTTTGTCGCGATGTAGGAGAAGGCTCTTGCACCCATTCGTTTGCCCTGCGGATGCATGGGTTTTGGAGAGGTATTAGGATCCAGTGCTGTGGAAGCTTTTGTAGGTTTGGGTGAGTATCTTGAAGGTTACTCTCTTCTCGATGGAGAGCTAGTGGATGTCTTACAGGTGTTGGGTGATGTGTTTGTGATGGGGGATGCCCGAGGACGAGTCTGGCTGTGGTGTTCTGTATGGTCTGTAGCTTGCAGAGTAGAGATTTGTTGATCCCGGTGTAGAGGACGTTTCTGTAGTCCAATCTACTGGTTAGGAGTGGGTGGGTGACGATCTTTCTTGATTTGAGGAATCCATTTGAAGGTTTTTCAAAGGATCCGGAGGATGTTGAAGCAGGTGGAGGCGACGGCGTTGACCTGTTGGGTCATGGTGAGGGAGGAGTTGAGTATGACACCGAGGTTCCATGCGTGGTTCATGGGGGTGGGGGGCTGCAGAGGGTGGCAGGCCACCAGGTGTTGTCCCAAGCAGAGGGAGAGGGTCAGAGGACGAGGACTACTGTCTTCTCTTAGTTAACCTTGAAGCAGCTGTTGCTCACCCAGGATGCGACGTTCTTCATTCCTTCTTGGAAGCTGAGCCTGGTGGTGAGGGTTCCTTGGTGAGGGAGAAGATGAGCTGGGTGTCATCAGCATAGGTTACTATGCTGAGTCCATGCTGTCTAATGATGGCGGCGAGGGAGGCCATGTAGATGTTGAAGAGAGCAGTGCTGAGTAACGACCCTTGGGGTGCTCTGCAGCTGATCTCTGTGGGTTCGGAGAGGAAGGGTGATAGACCGACTTGTTGGGTTCTGCCAGTAAGGAAGGAGCGGATCCAATCGAGGGCAGTTCCTTAAATGCCAATGCTGCGGAGTCTCGGGGTGAGAGTGCGGTGAGAGATGGTGTCGAAGGCTGTACAGAGGTTGAGTAGAATCAGGACCGCGGTATGGCCTTGGTCAAGAATGGTGTGGATGTCGTCTGTGGCGGCGAGTAGGGTAGTCTCAGTGCTGCGGTTGCTGCAGAATCCTGATTGGTAAGGGTTGAGGATGGAGTTCCCTTCAATGAATTTCGTCAGATGGACATTGGCGATTTACTCAGTGACTTTGGCCACAAAAGGGAGGAGAGAGATGGGTCTATATTTTTTTAGGTCCGTCAGATCTGCTAAGGGTTTCTTCAGGAGAGGCTTGATGTCTGCGCAATTCCAGTCAATGGGAAACATGCCAGCTTCGAAGGTGGCATTGATGATGCATCGTAGTTCAAGTGCAATGGAGGCAGTGGCTCTGAGTAAGATGTGCGCAGGGCAGGGGTCAGTAGGGGCTCCTGAGCGGATGTCTTTCATGGTCGATGCAGTGTCTTCAGTGGTGACTGGGGTCCAGGTGAGGATGGTGGGTTGGTTGTCGTTGCTGGGGGAAAGAGCGGGGTCGGTGTCCGGAGTATGTTCATTTAAGTTGTGGTGGAGGTATCTTAATTTTCAGGTGGAAGTAGGAGGCGAGTTTGTTGCAGAGGTCCTGTGATAGTGTGATGTCTGTGGCTTCGCTGGGGGGCTTGGTGAATTCCTGAATGATGCTGAAGAGTTCCTTGGAGTTGCTGGCATTGGCATGGATTTTGCTTCGGATGAATGTCTTTTTGGTGGATCTGATGAGTTGGTGGTATTCTGTCATGGCGTTCTTGTAGGTTTTGCAATCTTCCAAGGCTTTGCAGTTTCTCCAGTTCTTCTCGAGGTGTCTGCAGGTGCATCTGGATTCTTAGAGGTCAGCGGTGAACCAGGTAGCCTTCCTGGGGTGCAGCTTTTTGGGGATTTGGGAGGAGTTCGGGCATGTCTGCGCAGTTCTCGATCCATCTGTGAATGTCTTTAGCTGCGGTGTTGGCATCGTTCGAGGTGAGGGGCACTGCTGCTGATGAGGGTGAAGTTGAGGTGCTCCTCAGTGACTTTGCTCGAGTTCCTTCGTGGAGGGCAGGGTGTGGGATTGAGGGCAGTGGGTTTGTCGATGTGGAAGTGTACGCTGTGGTGGTCCGTCCAGGAGGATTTCATGGTGTGGCTGAAGTGGATGTTGTTACCTACTGCGAAGATAGGGTCGAGGGTGTGTCCTGTCTTGTGGGTGGGAGTGGTGACAAGTTGCTTCAGTCCGAGGTTGGAGAGGTAGTCCCGGAGGTTGGCAGAGTTGGGGTCACAGAGGTTGTCGAGGTCAAAGTTGAGGTCTCGGATGAGTATGTAATCTATGGAGGTGATGCAGTGGGGTGCGATAAGGTTGGAGATGGTGGTGGTGAGCAGGGTCCAGGGGGTCTGTAGGTGTGGGTGCAGCATAGGGTTATTCTGGGGCTGCTCTGGAGCTGTAAATGGAGGTATTCAGTGTTGGGCGGGGAGTGGCTCATGCTGGAGGTTGTGAGTCGGAGGGAGCTCATGTGCACAATGGCGAGTCCTACTCCTGGGTGGTTAGGGAGGTCCTTCCTCTGGTTCTTGTATCCCTCTGGGATAGCAATGGAGATGTTGGTGGTGGAGTTGGAGTGGGTTTCCTTGAGGAACGCGACGTCTGGTGTGAGGATAGCGAGGAGGTCCCAGATCTCTCCAGCGTGTCTGTGCATGGAGCACACATTGAGGAAGAGGCATCTCAGTGCTTGTCGGGTGCTGGCGTCCAGTGTGGAGGAGGGTACTGTGGGGGTGCAGAGGGTGGTGAAGGTTTGACGGCAGTGTTGGCAGGAGAACTGGCCAAGCGTGATGCTCAGCGAGGACAGCTGTCAGTTGTTGTTCCTTCCGGGGTTGAGTGTGAGGAGAGCATCTGACTTGTAGAGGTGGGTGGCCAGAGAACCAGGGTACCGGGCGCTGGTCATGGTTGCGCATGCGACTGTAGTGCAGCCGCACAGCTGCCGCCATTAAATAGGGAAGAGGAAGGAAAGTGCAGCTGGGAGGCTGGAGTGGGAAACAGCAGGGAAAGGAGCCTCAGGGGCATTACCATTGGGAAAAGGGCAGCGAAAACGGAGGACAGAGAAAAATGGGCACAGGTATAACAGGCGAAATAGGGGCACTGGTACAACAGGCAGAATAGATGCAATAGCAGAAAATACAGCATACAGCCTACTCACTTTCTCCATATGTGGTAAATCATTTTACCCACGTTCCGACACAGATTGATTAAATTGTTCTACTGAAATCCGCCATTCTGACCTGATGTGCTAGCCTCCATGGTGTTATGAATTTTTGACTCACTAGTAGTGATTCAAACTTTTGGCTCCTGCTATCAATTGAGCCCTAGGTTGTAAACAATTTGTATGTTGCACAGCAGCGAGTCACAACGTGCACGTTGCTGTCAAGCTTTGACAGGCTTATCCTAAGCCCCGGGTTGTAAATAATTAGTACACTTCACTTAAACACGTCATCATGTACACGTTTCCACTAGGCTTTGACAGGCTCATCTTTAAATTCCTAGACACTGCCTCTGACACAGGCCACGTTTTTAGTGAATGGAAGGCTTGGCTGAAGGTAAGACACGCTACCATATTGGTGCGTGTTGCTCTTTATTTTTGTACCTTTAACAATCCCCTCACTGTTTTTCTGACTGACAGGCCCTTCAAAAATTAGGGGACGTGCTCCCGTCCTATCCTTGTCCCTAAAATACGTGCTTTCTAACTAATGCACTCCCATTTTGTGAGGCATCATCTCCTAAACATGCATTTTCAGTTGTGGAGGTAACTACCATTACAACACACAAGCAGTCCCTCAAGTTGTTCCTGCCATCTTTTTTCCCGAACTGGAACAAGAGCAGTTCTGCTGTCTAATCATACACGTGCAAAGTCTTTTTTGGCAGGAACTTTTTATTGATAACAAAAGTGTCGACAATTCTATCATTACAATCAGTTGAGGTACTGTCTTACTTCAAAATATATATATACATAGGTGAATCAATTATGCTTATCAATACTTTCCTGTGTTACATTCTTTATAGCGTAGGTGAGACAGAAGGAGAGGGACTAGTTGGTAGATAACAGATATTAGCATGATAGTCAGTCCATTTGCCCCATATTTGTGAAAATAATTTCAGGCAGCCCCTTGCTATATATACAGTTTTTTCCCTCCTCATGCACCAGTCCATGTCTGCTTTCCAATCCTCCGCCCTAGGTGCGGCACTTGCGCCCCACATTTTGACTACATTCCGTATTGCCACCATCAGGCCCCATGTCACCCATATTTTATCTTTACTATTCAGGTCTTTGGGTTCCGATATGTTCAACAAGCATCTTTTGACATATAGATTCCTTCGCACCCCAAGGATTTCCTTTAAACTAAGGTGGATACCTGTCCAGTATTTTTTGATGTACATGCACTCCCACAATATATGTGTGAATCTACCTTCTTGGTCACACTGTCTCCTACACCCCCAGTTTTCATTTATGATCATCCTAGCTAGTGTTGATCCCGTGACATATTTTCTATAGAGAATCTTTCTTTGGACCAATGGATGTCAAGCAGAGATTGCTACTTCTTTGGGGGAGGCTATAATTTCTTTCCATTTGTCTTCATACAGTTCTGAAGTGTCATTTACCAGTACCCACTGACCTTTTCTAGGGGGTCTAGGGCATTATTAATTAGTTTTTTATATGTTAGGGATATCACCTTTATTTGTATGTAACCGTCTAGGAGTCTGTCTTCTAGGGGTAAGGCCACCGGATGGAAAATCCCCTTCGGTATCTGTGACGTCAGTGCATGCTTCACTTGCAAGTATCGAAAATATTCTATGTGTCATCTCATATTCCCGTTGTAAGGTGACAAATGATATAACCCCTCCCCTTTCCACAAGACGCTGACCTTTGAGATCCCAACCATATCCCATTGATCAAATCCTTTCATTTTCCTCAAGGGGCTCAACTGCTCCGAATCCCACAGGGGAGTGGCCTGAGTTATTTTTTGACCCCAATCCTTATTTCTAGTGGCTGAGTGCCACACTTGTACTGAGTGTCTGGTCAGCCCTGTGAGAGTAAATTTTGTGGGTTTGGAGTAAAGAGCCATATAAAAGTTTCCACCTGGTAAAAGCCATTTGTCCATTCTGTAGCCCAGGTCCTCCCAATGTAGACATGTGCAATGATTGATGGCAGTCATCCCCCTTTGTACCATCCCCTCACCAGTTTTGGAAATGATATACAGGGATGTCCATCCCGCAGCAATTCCCTTTGCATACTTTCCACCTCTTTAAAGTATCTTGCAGGTACCGGGTTTGGGATGTTCTGGAGGATATAAAGTTGTATGATATCATTTTTAATAGTGTGGCTCTTCCGAGTAATGATATTGGAAGAGTTTTCCATTTACCTACCTCTCACTTCAGTTGCTGAA